>NC_080020.1:69279627-70529627 GCF_030020395.1 Manis pentadactyla
TTCAAACTTTTAAGGGCAAAGATACTTACTCTTGCAGACTCTATGACAAAATGACTGTTATTGTTAGTCACATATAAGAAAAAGGATAGCAGAATTTAGAAACTAAGACCTCTTTTTAGGTACTGCTATTAGTTTGTTTTCTGCACTTCAAAAATTTATGTGTATTTAATGTCTGACTCCTCAGTTCTCCCACAGTGCTCTGTATGTGTATTTTTTGGTCTCTAATGGGGAGATGAAGTTTGGACATTAGTGGCCAATGGACATCAGCCTAGAAAGTCATACTCTTAAGACAGGGTAAGGTCCCTGCTTCCCTAACAGGACCACAGTTTACATATAGAGAATCCTGCCAGTCCTATAGAACTGCCTATATATATCCTGCAAATTGTGAATGGATTCAGGAACAAAAAGAGTGCTTCTTTGGGTATAAATTGAGGTCATCTACTCCTGTAGACTTGGAAGGTGCTTGATTTCTCCTGTGAAAAATAAGGACTTGGGGTGACAGACAGCCTCACAACAGGTAGTCATACTGCCTTGGGCATGGCCTACCACCAAAGATGAGAGCTTGGGTCAAGTATATATACTGCCAGCCCTGCCGGAAAGGAAATTTCCTTCTGTCAGTTCAGTTATTCAACAACCCAGGCAGTCTCCCAAGCACAGGATTCTCCCTACTTCATACTTTTCTGAGAAAATTAAAGTCAATAGACATTCTTCAGTCTGTGTTTTTGTGGTTGCAATCTGCATTATTCCACTGGAACAGCTCTCGCTGAATTCCTAATGAATTCCTTGACACTAAATCAAACAGGCAATTTACATAGCTATAGCAAAAATAAGTGCAGAGTACCTGAGTTCAATTCCATGATTCTCCACTTACTATGTCTGTGGCTTTGGCAATTTACTAATCTCTGTGTTCTTCAGGGTCCTTTGATGCAAAAAATATAAGAACAATAATATCTATCTATCTCTTAGGGGTTTTTTATCAAATAAATTAATCTATACCAAGTGCTGAGAAGAGTGCATTAAACAGAGGTTAGTTGTTTTAATTGTGGATGCATTGATTCTATCAAAATTCTACACTGATCATCGTGTTTCTTAAAACACTCTCTTCCATGACTTCACATCAAGCTAAACTGAATAATACAGTGTTTTCTGAATTCTACCCATATTCACTTCTATTTACCCAATGCCAGACTATCACCTCCAATGGGGTTAGAGCAGGCTTGTCTCTACATACCCACAGCTCTGCCATCAGAGTGCTCTTGTTGCTAGGCAAATCTGATTATTCATCCATTATTCAAAACTATACAAGGCTCTTCAACTATTCTTACAATGCAAAATCTCTTAAAGCAGGCTTGAATGGTTTGACCCAAATCTATATGTACTCATCCTCTTACCACCAACTAACCCCTTCTCTCTTGTCTCTATTCTCACAGGACCTTTGTTTAGTCCTTTTTATTTACCATCTTCCTCTTGTCATAAGGATTATGTCTGAAATGCTTTGTTCTTCCTTCTTTGATAAACAACCCTGACTCATTCTCTAGACCTCACCTCCATGATCACATTTTTAGAGATTTCCTGTGAACTTCCTGCCTATTTCTAATGCCATTATATGCTCTGTAGGAACTTGGATTTTTCGTTCAAATCAGTTATCATATTTTCAAGTTTGAATTTTACTTGGATGACTATTTGTGCGAGCTAGTATTTTTTCATCTGCACAATATCATAAATCTTATGAAGGCAGGGTATCACTGGGTTTGGATCATTACTACTGTGTGTCAGAAACTAGTACCATGCCGAATACATTCACAGTGCACCTCGGATTTGAAGTTAAAAGATGATAGTCTGAGTTCAACAGGTACTAGCGAATCTCCTTTAATTCATTTGTCATATTCTACCTTGTATAAATCCCATGTACATTCAGTTTATGTCCTATACCAAAATATAAGCCTTTCAAGGCAGATATTGTACGTTTTTCACATTTGCTTCATGTATTAATTTCCTATTTCTGATGTAAAAATTTGCATAAATGTGATGGCTTCAAACAATACAAACACATTGCCTTAACTTTTTGGGGATAAGAACTCTGGAATAGGTCTCAGTGGGTTGAAATCAAGGATTGTATTACTTCTAGAGGCTCTAGGGAAGAATCCATTTCCTTGTCTGTTCTAACTCCTAGAAGTTTCCCACATTTCTTGGCTTGTGACCCTCTTCCATTTCAAAGGCAGAAATTCCCATCTGAGACTTTTTCATATGGCATCAGTCTGGTTCTCACTCTCCTGCCAATTCTTTCAAGTATCAGGACCCTATGATTATATTTAACTCACTTGGATAATCCGGGGTAATCCACCTATTCTCAAAGTCAGGGAATTGGCAAACCTAATTCCAATTGTAAACATATTCACAGGTTTGGGAATTGGGTACAGGTCACTTGGGATTCATCATTTTACTTACTGTAGACTCAGTGGCATTTAAGACAGTACTTTACTTATAGTAGGCAATATTTGACATAAAGTGAAATCTTTGATGAAACTTAGAGACATATCATTTAATCATGGCACACTCTAAGTTAGAATGTATCTTTGCAGCCAATTAGTTATGCACTTTACAGATAAAGGAAGAAAGGAGGTTTGAGGAAATATTCTATGTCATGTCTCATTAATGGCAAAAGCCAGGTGCCACCAGGCCTTTTATTCCTAATCTAAGGTTCTTTCCTAGATATATTACTATTAATCAAAGTTGAGAAGATTATGTGACAGCCCATCGTAGCTTACAAAATTTTTATTTTAAATTTTCAATTGTCTTTGAGAAAAATATTTAATAGGCCACCTTACATGACAGAAAAAAGAAAGATTAACTTGTAAATAGAGACTTTGAAGTGACATATGATACCATCCTCTTCAGTAAGACCCTGTAGTAATCTCACACCGACCAGTTAGGGATCTTTTATATAGGATTTCTTTTAGAAGGATGACAAATAGTATTGGAATTTTAAGAATATTTTAAGTTAAAGTAATCTATAGAAACACTTAATATTCACAAGGGCTTTAGGCAAACATTAAAAACATTTGTATTTGCCAACAGGCAGAATAATTATTTAGAATTGATATCCTACAAAACAAAATTGAGCATTTTTTAGGAGGAACACTAGGTCATCATGTGCATAAAAGAAAACTAGACCATGATGTGAATTAAAACTCAGCCAGTTACCCATAATTCATTCACTTCCAAATGGACAAGCCGTCACCTGCTTCAAAGGAGTGTTATGAGCATGAAGTAAAGTGTTGTACGTGGAAACAGCAACAAAATGCTTAGTTTATGGAATGCAGACAAATTTTAGTGCCCCCTCCTCTGTCCACATTTAAAGATTAATAGTAGTCATTTAAATTAGTGCAATGTAGAAAATTTTAAGTGTAATCACAATTTTGGTGTAAAACACATGATTTATACCTTCCTCTCTTATCACTTCCAAATGGGGAAGTACTATAAGAAAAATGGAATCAGACAAATCTGGATTTGAATCCTAGCTTCCTCATTTTCCACTTGAGTCATTTAGTTTCTATGCATTCTACATCCCATTTGTAAAATATCACATAGAAGTTAATGTGATAATTAAACAAAATAATCCACACAAGGTCTTTAGCACTCCTAACAAATACCTGCTCTTACCTTTGTCCTAAAGTACCTGGCATCTTTCTTCTCTGCTTTTGTCTTAGATGTTCATATGTGATAGTATAAAAAAGTCTCATCATATCTTCTTTCCATTCTCCACCCTTCTATCCCCTAAGGTACTCTGACTTATTTAATCATCTCCTTATAAGAGTGCAACATGATAGTTAATTTTTTACCCTATAGAAAAAAATTTTAAATGGGAAATTTTAAGAAAAATAACCTTAAGATGACTCAGTTGTGTTATTATGTTTGTATGTTATTGGTATATTACTTTTGTTTCAGTGCTATATAGGTACAATGCAAGAGCTTGTAACAAATTGTCCAAGTTATCTCTTTCTGTGAAACAAAGTACCCCACAATGTTGTGGCTTCAACCAAGGACAATTTCAACATCTTTGACAGGCAGTGCTCACCGGCAATTCTGCTCTTTGCAGTGCTGAGATCATTTGGTCACACTCAGCTGACAGGCTGGCCTAGAGGGCCTGGTATCTATGTGACTCATTGAAAGGCTAGTCTTAGTATCAGAGGGCTTTCCAGTGGAGGCAGTGGCAAGACCTGTGAAAAGTCTGAGATTTTACCCAACTTATAAGTGAACAAGTTAGCCTGTCACAGTTTCATGGATGTATGAGGAAGACAGGAAACTCGTGGATCTGATAAGCAATCATTACAGTGCAGGAAACAGCATGACGATTATATTTGTGTCAGTTCTCCATGTCTCCAGGTTCCCACAGGGTGAGGCAGGTAAACCAACACGCACACAAGTTGTATTACAGGAGAAAAACCTTAAGCTTGGATAACATGACTTTATAATGGTTGGGAAGCATACCTGCTCTCTGCTCTGGAAAGAGATACTATTTGTATTTTTCAAGACTATTCACTGTACAAATATCCTATAAATGATTGTCCCCCTTAAATGGCAATCCATGACTATGCTCGCAACACATGCAGAAACACTAGAAATCCATGGCTAATTTTCCCCCAACAGATGGTCTCCAAATGGTCAGATTTTTTACATGGCTACTCTGAGCTCAGAGAGAGTGCTCAAGGTGCCTTAGTAGAAGCTACAAGGCATCCTATGTCCTAACCTTAGAGATCCCATAATACCATTTATGTTATATTCTATAGATCAGATGAGCCGCCAAATCCAGCCCAGACTCAAGTAGAGGGGAATTGGACTCCACTTCTCCACTTGAGGAATAGCAGAGTGTTTGCATCATCTTTAAATTACCTCGCAGGTTTTAAGTTTGGCTATATCAGATAATATTATAATAAAATAATGTAAGTAAACAACAAGCATATGCATTTACAAGTTACTCTCTTGAAAATTCATGCGTGTATTAACCAAGAAACAGTGATCTAATGCATCTAATGCATCATAGCAGTTTTACAGATAAAATCACTGGGATTAGAAAGATAGAAAAGCCACCAAAATTCATGTGCTGAAAAGTCATAAATATAGAAATAGAAATAAGGGCTTCAATTTGTCAGAAGCTTTTTCTATCATATACAGTGTGGCAAAACATATTTTATTAGACTGTAAGTGATATATCTTATAGTTTAAAATCCTGAATCTCATGTGCTGAGAAAAGCTCTTCAGGTATAGAAAATACATCATTAAGACTTTTCTGCTTTATTATGCCTTAGAAAAGCAGATTTATTTATAACCAATAAATATTCTATAATTAATATTTAAGGAAGTTAAGAAGAGGTAAGAATAATCAGTAATCTGAATCAGTATATTTGTGAGTATAAGATAATCTCAGATTTTATACATATAAAGCGGAGACCATGTACAACTTACTGACAAAGCTCTAACAAACAAAATCATAGAATTAAGAACTACTTTTTGAACTATTCAACCAATTTGGCCACTACAACTAAGTATCATAACTGAATATAACAAATAGCTTCCAAATATTCTGTTATATTATTTTGAGGTAAAGAACTGGTTGAAGTGGCATAAATTCAGTGATGTTATTGTGCATGAATTTTGGTTATGATAATTCCCAAATATTGGCAGTTGACTAATAGAAAACTGAGTTACCTGAGATAGAAAAAGTAATTGATATTTAATATAAAGTTTATTAAAACTTCTAAAATTGGACTTGAATAAAGAAAGAGAAGAAGGTTTGAGAGTCAAGTGAAGCTATACAAATCAAGAACAGTAATAAAGTAGGTAATATCAAAGTTGATCTGATTTAATTATCTAACATTAATTATAGGATGTATTCTACCACAGCAAAACTGTTAGGAATTTTTTTTTCAAATCTCAAACCATAATCAATACATTGATAAATCTACTTGATATCTTAGTGCTATCAATTATTTTTTAACTATACCTGCACAAAAATAATAATAAGTAATATCATCAACATCACAGACAATATAAAAGAGACAATATAGGTGATTTCTGCTTCACTATATGACTGAGTAACTGTTACTGGGCTTCACCATCTAACATTAAAAACTACAAAACCAAACAAAATATATAAGGGAATTGTTTCCAGATACTAGGCAAACGTTGTATATTATCCTTGAAAAGGAAACAGGTAAAGCTCATGCTCACAAGACAATATCTGAGATCAGTAATGTACTAGATCTGATAAACACGAAACTGAAGCTCATAGAGGAGAGGGTAAATAAGCTTGAAGACAGAGTAATAAATAGCATCTAATCTAAAGGGAGAAAAAAGAAAAAAGTGAGAAAGGATTGGTAACACAAAACACACACACGTACCCCACCAACCAACCAACCAATCAAAGACAAACTTAAAGCAATAATGGATAAAATTTCCCCAAAATCTGGTGGGAAAAAAAATCAACAGAATAGATACAAAGAAAAACCATATGTACTCATATCATATCAAACTCTTGCAAATGAAAGGGAAAATCTTAAAAACAATCAAAGAAAAAGAATTGCATGGCATTCAGATAAACAATGAGATAGAAGATAAATGATTGCTAACTTCCTATAATAAACAATCTTGGCTAGAATAAAATGGAATGGCATCCTCAAAATGTTGAATAAGATTTTGAAACCAATGAAAATATCCTTCCAAAATGAGTGTGAAATGAATATATCTTCAGATGAGAAAAGCTGAGAAATACAGATTGTGAAAACAAAATTAAGAGCATTGAGAATGGTAAAAATATGGGTAAATGTAAGAGACTATATTTAGAACCAAATAAACTATGATACATCAAGGAGGCATATTATATATCTCAGCAACTCCCAAAAAGTAATGCAAATAGGTATACTAAAAGGCATATTGAGAAATTAAAATGACACACTAAAACTTTTGTGATTCTAAATGAAACCAAGAATGAGGAGAAGATTAAAAGACAGGATTATTTTTTTAATGGCTGACATAAATCCAAATATTTAAACAATAGTATTTATGTATAAAGCACTCATTAAAAGTCACAATTTTAAAAATTAAAAATAAAATATAACTAAAAGCAGTTTATAAGAGATATAGCTTAAATATACACATAAGAAGTACATTGAAAGTAGAAGGATGGAAAAAATATATCACTAATAAATATTGTTTTGTAAAAATTATTGTATTTATAAGACCTTCCAACTTTTTTCACTATTTATCCAAGAGAGTTTTTAAGAAGTATTTAAAATTCTGGAGGAAAAAAAAGTAGGACACAACCCCAGACAGAATTAGTTTCCTGTCTGCAGAAGCTTCTGGCTTAAATGCGGCAAAGAAGAAGCCCCAGCTGTTCTGACTCTTGCTGTACATTTTAAAGCCAATAGATTTAAATACAGACCCATATCAATGTTTGATATTATCTGTATCCAATCAGTGTATATGTGATGCCAATTTCATTTAAAGAAGGAATTTTTCTCTCTCAACTATAGAAATTATTTTCTTGGGCCACTGTAGTCACTAGGCTGATACAGTTCTGTTATGTTTGAAAGATCTGAATTTTCATCAGAAGTCACAGAAATCTTTCTTCAAAGCAATGCAAACAAAGCATCCACTTCCTATATATCCATTAGCAGATAATATTTATATAATATCTCGCTAAACCTACTTTCTGAGAGGGGGATATTCGTGTCTGTCATTTTATAACTTGCAAGCTATTGGGATTTTGAGAAGACTTTGAAAAGAATGGCTAGATATTTGCATACCAGTTTCACTATTTGGAGAAATGCATTTGTTTTTAACTTCTTTCTAGGTATAAATTCTGAGAAAGAGAGTAAAATAATTTAGGAATCTGGATTCTGAGTACAATAAAACAAAGTTACCAAGGTTTCTTTGACTTGGGAAATAGTAAGTACTTGATAACCTTACTTGCTACTTTTCTATGTAACAATTTTACTATTTACTTTCACCTGTTATTTTTGGTAAAGCAAACAAACATGTAAATAAAATGTAAAAGCCCCATTTCCACTAAACAAGCACCCATCAATAGTGATCTCTAAGTAATGTACAATTACAGATATTTTACTTGTATGTATTTGTTGCCATTTAAATAAAGTTGTTTTTCTTTTAACCATTAAGACCGTTCATTATCTTTTTAAAATTTTCTCTTATATCTTGAATATGGAATTTTTCACATTATAAGGCTGCAAAAATTTCTCCTATTTCCCCTGTACTTCCATATTTTTATAATTTTTCCACATGTACACTTTTATTCCCATAGAGGTGTATTTCTGTGTGCTTTAAATATGAATCTATACTTTGCACATTAGTGTAGAGCTGCATTTGCTCAACTATCTTGTATGCTACTTTTCTTATAGGGAAAATTATGAAATAATAACCAAGTTACACAGATAGTTTCAAGGCTACAGAAAGTTATTTACTCATAGGGATAGTATAAAGTGGTTGGACAATCTCCTTTGTATTGTAAATATCATTTGACATTTTATGTAACCAACACAGTACAATCTGAAGTGATCATCATAATATATCCCCATCAATGGATCTACTCAGAGAAATGAAATTGCTGCTCTTCACGGAGACTTCAACAAGTTTGAGTAGACAGTGGATTAGAAAGGAGGTGTTAGGACATAAGAGAATAAGGTAGAAATAAATTCACAATTATGGTCTTAAAGTGGCATGGTGCATATTACAAACTAAATGATTTTCTAGTAAAAAAAAGGAACTATTTTTAAGAGAGAATAATATTAGCCACAATGCTAAAAAACCTTCTGAACAGAGTAATGCTGCATTTTAAGACATTTTTTCAAAACACAAAAGAATGGTAGTGTGACTACTATTCATTGTAAGCACTAAGTGAATGGTTTTTTCATAATTAAATATGGAAGACATTTAAAACCAGTAAAATGACATGTTCGATAATTTTTTTAAATTACATGTTCCAAACATGCATAGATTTGTGGATCCAAATGCAAGTTCCTGAAATTTTTATTAATTAAAACCAGTTTTTACTCACATTGTAGAGTTCAGTTTCTTAAACCATTTTTTAAAATTTTCAATATTTTTCTGTGCTTGGCTTTGGGGAACATTATGTCGGCTTAATTACTAAATAGTTACAGCTGAACCACCTGCCAACTTGATATTGCTATTTCTCTAATTGAAACTGTAATTAAATTTATGATTAAATGTAATTAACCCAAATTTTAGGCCATATTTGAACCTTCTACTGTGTCTAGATGCCCCCATGACTTTGGAGACACATCCAAAATTCTAAATATTAATAAGCCTGAGTTTTATCCTCCCTTAGTTACTCTAAGAGTTTGAGGATCTACTAGAAAGAAGGCTGGGGTGATTTGTTTTGTTGTGCTTTCTAAAATATTATCCTATCATCTTCCTTTGCCTGTGTCACCTGAAGGTATACTTCCCTCAGTAAATTCTCCTCCTCATTCCGCACATTCATGCCAATAAAAGACAAGATCCTGTTATAAGTAAAAAAATAAATAGTTGGGATATTTTAGGCAAATCATAGATATGTGCAGGATAAGTGCAGAAAGAAAATGTTTCTTAAGTCTACATAACCTACCCTAATATGATAAAACCTCATATGTGTGTGCAAACTTTCCTCAGTTGGAACACAAATTAGGTACTGATAATAAGCAACCATTTAGAGATACCCTCTCAGTTTTTTGGGAAGTTAAAAGTCTTATAATATTTATAATGCAATTATTAATCTTTATAATTAATATTTATAGAACAGTATTTAATATTTTCATGGTACTGATGCTCTTTTAACTTTTCAAAAGAACACCATCTGCCTATTAAAATTATGAGCACATAAGCAGACTGTCTTAGGAAGAGTTAAAAGAAAAACAGTTTGATAATGAGACCAAAGATAGGAAAAATACGTTCATAATTTAAAGAAAAACTTCAAATAAAATAATTTAAGAAGATAAAACTATATAAGGGTAGATTTATCTTATATGTTGAGATATAAATTAATTAAAGGTTAATTAATTAATTATGAGAGTTTAACTTCTCATAACTTCTAGTGCACAACTTGTCTTTCTCAGATCAATCCTGATGAAGTCATGGCTTTCTGAAGAATGTCAAACTGATGATTTGGACATAAAATAGATGTTTCAAAACAGAAATGCTGATCTCCACCATCTGCAGTGACCCCTAAACCCACCCGGGATCTTATCTACTATTCTAGGCCAAAGAGTTCCTGACCAACATGAAACGGAAGCATGGAGATTCTTGCAGATTGTTCTAGACTTCTACTTCTGAGTATCTGGGTGTGTGTACCTTTTTGTGAGTGAGATCTATAATTATTCTGAGTTGATTTTAACATCCAAACCTCTTCCGAATTCACCCTCAACAAATACTTGTTAAATAATGAAGTGTTTCTCTCTTCCTCTTCTTTGAATATAAACTTTTTTCAGTAAATATCTGTTGGAAGAATACATGTATTCTGCTCTATTAGTGGGTAAAAGTATCATCAGCCTTTTACCAATATTGTAAATTAATGAGCCCAGTAAGGTAATATTTTTAAGGATGTTTTCAAATTGTGTCTACAGGAGCAAGCTCATGTTTTTAAACATCTTTAACGCATTTAAAGGTATTTAAATATCTGTAAAGTCTCAGGACTCTCTCAGGAAATTGCTTTACTCAACTTCTGAGTCTTTAGGGGATATTTTTGGAAAAAACAAGACATTCACTCATAAACACATGATGTGATTCAGGGATCTAAAGCCAGGGCCCAAGGTCTATCATCCTCAAAAGGTTAGTTGTATCAAACAATTCTCACTCTGAGATAGGGAATTCTCTTCCCTTTCTCATACCTGAGTACAGTGCTACTTAAGACGACTTTGTATAACTTTGTAAAGAGACAGTTTACTGGATATGCATTAAGACAAAAGTAGAAATATCATTTTCCTGTGGAGTTCCACAGATTCATATTTTAAAACTGGCCTTCCTTTATATGTTACTCAGTAAAGCTTAAAGGAAAGTTGAAATTTTCCATGATTCCCGATGATGTTGCCAGAAATTCTAGAACCTCAAGAAAAGGTGCAGGGAAAGGTCCCTTTGTACCCTAGTAAGTATACACAGTTCATCTGCCCCTGGCAATGTAAGGAAAATCTGAATTACATGAATAAAGAGCAGTGGGAGCTCAGAAAAGTAAGTAAAGAAAGGACAAAAATGTGAATATTTTATTAAAGTGACATAAAATGTAAAAACCTTAGGATCTCAGGACTAGAAGGGACTTCACTGCCCATCTTACCCAGCCTACTATCAAAGTTTGAATCCCTACTGTAGCATCCCTTCTCAGTGGCTATCCAGAACATGTTTGGAAACTGATTTTGAGAGTGGACCTATTTCAACTATACTAATTCCTTTTATTTTTGAACAGTTTTATTGGCAATTCTTCTCTTTAAAGAGCATCCCTACCTCCTTTCCCCATGAGGGTGTGATAGTTACACTAAGATTTCTGGAGTTCAGTCTCCCTGGGCTTGAACACTGGCTTTCTGCTTTCTAGCTATGTACTGTTGAACAAGCTGGCAATAAGTACCAAGGATAAAATAGTAGTTACCTCTTGGAGTCCTCACTTTCCCTCTCTTAATGGAAATGGAGAGAATACCCCCATTATAGGACTGTTGGGAGAAATGAATAAAATTGATGAATAAACTGTCTATTACAAGTCAGTGCTTAATACTCACGGTAATTTTTATTATCAAATTACTGCACTATACTATTCTATTTTCTCTGACCTCATTTTAACCCATCTATTTAAGGGGTGTGCTAGGTATTGGACACAGAGCCTCAAGTCGGGCCATATTAATGCAAAGTAAAGTAAAATTATTCACTTCCTTTCTGTGAAATATAAAGCTTCTATTAAAACCCATAAATTTAATTTATGTATGTCATTTGGTCTGTTATTTATACATGATCGCTTTTACTAAGTATTGTCCTGAAGACTATCCACCCTTTGACTGAGTCTCATCTTCCAGAATGCTGCTGATAACCCAAAATACTTCATGGACATACATAAACAAAAACAAGAATTAAAAACTGGCACTGATGTCCAATCTTCTACCAGAATTCCAGAAGATTTCCACTAATTGCAAACATAACAGAATTCAATATTTTAAAAATTGTCCTATGTGTCCATTTCTGTTTTGACCTCTGAAGAGAAGTAAAAATATCTTTTCTCCCTGCAAAACAAGACTGGTTAAAAATTTGCATTATCTGTGCCAACCAGAATATAATGCCTCTAATTATTGCTGTATTTTTTGGAAAAAGATATGATTACAGTTGCAGAGTAAATTCTACAATCTTCCTTCACCAGATATATTTCTGCTGAGAAATGTCAACATATGTTGGAAAGGAAATCTACTAGAGGCTGGGAATTGAACATAAAACTTTGGGTCAAGCTGAAAGAGAACAGGACTCTATTTCTACATCAGTTTGAAGACAGTAACACTTGAAAATTATTAGGTAAGATAGAGATATATGTACCGATTGCATCATAAAAAGTATAGACTGCTCATTTACAGACTGAATAATCACTATGAGCAGTAGTCATTCTTGGTATTGTAGTTATATTGTAGTCATGTGACCCATTGTTAGGAAAAATGTGCCTATCCAAATATCACTGGATGAAAGCCTGCTAGAAGCTGGAAACTGAACATCAAATTTCTGGCCAAAATGATAGAGAACAGGTCTAAGGAACATCATTATACCACCCTTTATTTAATTTAATTGAGGGTAGATAAAGAGGAAAAGTAGTTATGTAGTGCGCATTTAAAAAAATCTCAACTTTCAAACAAGGGGAAAAAGACTAAAGACTCAGTGGAAGATGAATTTTTGAAGATGACTTATTGGCACTGGAAAAAATTTAGAAAAACTTTTGCACTGTCAGTAGGATGGGGAAAGCATGGCATCTTTGAAATAGAAACAAATACTTTAGAAAATAAGAGACTGAGAAGAAAATGCAACAGAATAGTATTTTTAAAGGATATGAATTCTAAAGGATTTTAAATAAGAATTAAAAACAACAAAATTTAAAAAAATAAAAATTTACAAATGACTGCAAAGAATTAAATCAGTGTATTTTCAGATAACAAGCATCAGTTTTCTCAGAATCCAAAGGAAAAAGCAACAGTGAAATAAAAACAGGGAACAAAGAGTTGAGACATGAAGGATCATAATAGAAATATAATATGGGAATAATTTATCTGAAACTAGAAACCAGAAAGATATTATTCAAGACAAATATTATTCATAAACTGGAACTTAATGGGATTCCTAAATTGTACTCAAAATCACTAAAGGGCAGCCCATTCTATGAATCTTATTGGTATCTAGTTTGCACTAGAAGATGGAAGGAGAATACAAGCATTCTGAAAATAATAATACACATAAGGTTAGAACTGATAACTTTGCTGATGGGTTTAACAAAATGTCAAAAGTACATAAAAATTGCAGTTTATTCTTCTTATCCATCTATTAAAATATAAACATCCTCATTATCACAAAATACTAATCACAAAATACTAAAAACTTTGACATTTTACTGGTTGAGTAAATATTATGAGAATGCATAGTACATAAAATAAAATTATAATTAACCCATAAACTACTTAAACAACTTTTAACATTTTTATAGAAATGAAAAAGTAAAAGAATAAACTTAAAATCTATAAAAGTGATTAAATTTTTGCCATCGTGACCATATTCTTCAAACCACTTTTTTAAAAAAGAAGTCATGGAGTTTGGTTTAATTGATACATGAGTGCCATAAGAATCAGAGCCAGCCTGAAAGGAGTGAGAGAGACAGAACCTTAAAGCAGGGAAACTTGATGCCATTTAATTGCAATAAGCTGCCTTATCAAAGAATCCACAGATATATCAGAAATCAACAAATACCATAGACTTATTTTCATTAAAGAATATAAAACATAAAGTGACTTATCCATGCATCATTCCTATGTGCATAAAGGCTGCACTACCATATTATTTTATTACATGTATTATAAACATTAAATAACATTTATGAATAATTATTTGAAAAAGTTTTAATGATCAAATTACAGTCTATTTTTGATTATTAAGCTTTAACACAATTTTCAAATAAATCTTGTCCAAATATACACATGACTGCTGTAATTGTTTTCACAAGGCTTTATAAAGAGTAGCAAATTAGTTTTGCTCTTCTAATTTAACAATGCTGGGTCTTGCCCAGCTTAACATTTCCCAATGAAGAATTTCAAAAGAGTAGTTAAGTCTTTCACCTCTAGGTAACTTACAAAGATGTACAGTCTTATCTCTGCCTAGTAGGTTATAGAAATTAATGTATTCCTTGACTTAAACAAAAGTAAAGAAATGAATGAATGGAACATAAAAAAAATGATTAATGCCTCACTGAGAGTTAAGGAAAAAGACAACATGGGAAAAATGGAGAACGTGTATTACTCTACACAAAGTGCTGAAATCAACATTAAATTAACAGAAGTAGGTTCCTGGATGGATTTACTGTCCTTAATATGAACAAAAATGGAGATCCTTGGTAAAATACAAGTGATCGCTTTGGTCTAATCTTGAACTGTTTGTGGCAAGTGAAATTATATATCTTTGATATTTTAACTGCTGAAGTGTTTAACATGCTGAGAGTATTTTAGAGGAATTAAAAAAATCTATTTGGGATCTGTCAAATTGTACTTATAGAACATTATTTAGACATTTTGGCTAGTGTATATCCTAGCCACGTGGTAAAACTTTGGCTTTAAAGTAGATGCACAGGTTCAAAATTCAAATGTATATTTACTAGCTATTTGACCTCATGTAAACTCTCTATTTTTAGTAAAATAACTTTACTGAAGTATTTTAATGAAGTACTATATGTAAAGCAAGTACCATTTAGTTTTTGATAAATTTTTGTCTATCTTTGACTAATATAGTTATCATTAATATATGCAACTTATTTAGACCTTCAGTTTATTTGTAATCACATAAATTGATCCCTTACTAATTTAAGTAATAAATTGTTGGTCTAAGCATTTAGCAAGTGAGAAAGAAGCCCACATATATTTAAGCTAATCACATTGCTTAAAAGGACCTCCTAAAGTAAGATTTGTTTTGTTTTTTATCCATTTGCTATGAGAGCACAGCCCTGCCAAAAGTAGAGATGGTTATCAGACTGTCATTTGGCAATGGCTCAAGAAAGAAAGGAAGGAAGGAAGGAAGGAGGGAGGGAGGGAGGGAGGGAGGAAGGAAAGAAGGAAGGAAGGAAACAGAACTAGAATATTCACAGCTAATCTAGTTGTAGCATCATCCAGGAGCAAATGGAGGGCTATGGATCTCCAGGAGTGTTAGCAATCTAAATGCTTCCATTCAACTAATCCACTATCTGCCCATGTGCTTTGGATTTCTTTTTTTGACCTCCCTGCTCCATGTCACCTCCAGCTTCTATAAAAGTGAATTGTCTATACATAATTTCATTTGCCTGTTTAAGTGAGTTTCTTCAGTCCTGCTTTTCATATGAAGAAGAAGAGGATTTGACCCATGTTAATCCTAGTTTTATTAATTCAATGGTTCTTAGTCAGGGGCAAATTTGTCATCACACTCCATCCCACATGATATTTTCCAAGGTTGGGATACATCTTTGTTACAAGTTGGGGGGAGGGGGCTGCTGCTGGCATCTAGAGAGCAGAGGTCAGGGGTGCTGCTTAAACATCCTGTGAAATACACAGGAAAGTCCCCCCAAAACAAGACGCACCCAGCTCAAAATGTCACTAGCGCTGAATTTGAGAAATGGTGCATTACAAATACATACTGAGCATCATTGAGTCCTGTTCCAGGTAATAACAAAAGAAAGATCAAGACCAAGTCCTTGCTCTAGTGAAGGTTACATTCAAATGATAATAACAGAAAACAGGAAACAATGTGGTTTTAGACTTGGCAAGTACCACAAAAATAAAGCAGAGTAAATGAATAAAATGTGAATCACGGAAGAGGTAGACTTGGAGATGGGAGTTAGAATATTTTTAGTAGAAGCACACACAATTGCCACATAACGTTCTTTTGCACTCATCCTTTCTCACAGTTCTCACCTTCCTTTATACAGTTATCTTGGTCATTAATTAACAAGTAAAAAGTCTAAAGAAAAAAACAGCAAAGATAGCAAAAAAATAATATTTAGTAAACACATATGTGCTAGTAGTCAGTGTATCTTTGAGGAACTTTGATTATGGTAGGCTTAATTTCATAAGACAAAAAAATAACAGTTTTTGATCTAAATGATTACCTACATAGATTAATATATCTAGCTCTTCCTTGGAGGGTCTTGCTCTTACTTATACTTTCTAAAGAAAGAACCACTCAAAAAATATGTCATTGAAGATAAATAGTAAAAGCTGAAAAGCAATGTTATCTAAAATCCTAGGTCAAAAAACAGTTAAGACAAGGGTAAGGGAAATACAAAAGCATTCAGGACAAAATGGTCTACTCCACATGAACTGTTGTTGATCAAAATCCACCTAATAGAGATGGAGCCTGAAAACCTTTAATAAAGTAACAACATGCATTGCGATTTAGAAACAGGTAATTCACGAGATAAGGTGCCCTTTATATATCATCAGGAAGCAGTCAACCTAAAAATCTAATCAATGTAAAATAAGCCATAAATTTAGAAAAGTTATGAAAGTGTATTGAAAAAAATGAATGAGGCTGTAAAGATGAATACAAACGGACAATGGTCAACAAGGAGCCCCTGTAGAGATCGGTTGGATGGGAAAGATCTGTCAGCATTTCTCCTTCACTGTGGACATGCAGCTCCCACCTTTCCATGGAGTAGGGGATAAGTTCAGCCCGTGAATCTTTTATGAACTTTCCCCTTCGAGTTTCCTAAGAAGAAGGGGAAAGGAACTCTTGGTACACAATCTGGTCTGTATTACACCCCTTTTGTCTGGCATACTGACTCCCTAAAATGGAAGTTTTATTTTGTGTTTTATCTAAGAATATATATTTGCATATTGCACTCCTCTGCGTACTCTGTAATTGTATTTGTTTTAAAACAAATATTTTTAAATGGCTTAACTACTCTCAATAAAAAATTTAAAACTTGTAGCAAAATTGGTACTCTAAGGCAACGTAGCACATATTTGCACATACTTCAAAAGTACTCTCGTTTGGAAATCCAAGCTTAGGCTGCCAGCTGGAGTAAAAATGAATGTTTTCCTAGAGCCACATCCACCATGTAGCATTTTCAATATTAATTAAGTTTTAAAATTGCCTCAGTCCTTGGAACAGGATCCCTGACCACTGGATACCAATGTTTTGTCATTACAGCAGGCTGAGTCCCAATACGAATTAGTCAACTGGCAATTTCACTTACAAACCAGTCAGAATTTTGGTCAGGTGAGCTGCACATTTGTTTCTACTAATTATCATAATTTCAGTCTGTCACAGGGCTAAAGTACCAGATGCTATCGACATACATGGTTCTGATTTAAGAATACGTCTCATGGAATCCGTGCTTAAACAGGCTACTAGCTTGCGTCTGCGTCCTGGCTGGATGCTGGTCTGTGAGGAAGAGGAAACCCAGAGGAAGAGTTGAGAAACACAGGTGGGAGTCGGTGTATTTTCCTCCTGCCCCTGCCAACCCTCACTTCAAAACTTTAAATCCTAAAGCACTTCATTATTCACTCCATCCAAACAAAATGGTGCCCATCTAACATCAAAACCTTATCTTTAATGTTGAGAAGATGATAGTCTTTAACCAAGAGGTTAATCTTGGTTAATCCTATAGATGAAGATGCAAAGAATACATAAGACAACATGTAACTGTAGGTTTGCATCATGATTTGCAAGCCATAGAGTGATATTATTTGAGGGTGTAGGCATAGTGTCTCATTTGTATCCCATGGGGTCGCTTGTTGACTTGAGGCCCATCCGATGAGGCCTTTGTTTTGCCTGACTCCTTTACATCTCTGCTCTCCCTCCCTCCTTCTCTCTTATTCCTCTTAGGACCAATCTCCTTTACCTCCTTTAGCTCCTGGTTTCTTCTCATCTCACCCTAAAATGAAACAAAAGGGTTTTGTTTCATTTTGTGCTTGGTCCTTTGAACAGGTGGGTATCATTCAAGGGCTTCTGGTTCTGCTATTAGAGAAGGAAGAGCAGGGCTGGGCATCCTGCTGGTAGAGAAAGGTTAAAGGGAAAGGTCCTGCTTTTGTTTCCCTAATAAAAGTATCACTTTATCATCTTAGTCTTAACATATGATAGAAAAATGTGAGAGTGGAATGGGAGTAAATGGGAATATACAAATATATACCTATATATGCAGACTTTAAAAAAATTCATTTGGCAGATAACCTTAAAACAACAAAAACAAGACAAAAAACAACAACAAATAAAAAACCTGAGATACCAGTAGCAATAGAATTAGCCTCTATTAATACAGGAAAACACTAATAGGAATGTCTAGCCAGATACCTGCTGATATGTTTTCTTAAATTCTCACCCCATTGGTCAGTAACGCATTTTAAGACACAGTGCTAGCACCCACTACAAGATGCCATTCTTTACTTATGCTGAACTAAAAAATCCTAGAACCAGAACTGACGATTTTGTTTTAGATCAAGTAACCCAGTGGAAAGTTAGTTGAATAGCCAAATTTTTGCTGGAATTGGGGGCAGAGCAATTTAGGTAGGTATATGTTTCCCTAACATGCCTTCTAGAACATCTCAGTGATGCACAGGTTGGTTACCTCATTGCCCCTTGACACTATTTACCCGCCTGTAACTATATTTTAGCATCTCTGTGACTAAGCAACTTTACATTTTATAGTAGGATTAAAAATTAGAATGATGGTTTGGAAATGGAGTGTGGTCTGAAATCTTTCCTAATGGAATACAGTGTTTGCTATGTAGAAAAATGTTAAGCATGTTTGATTGTTGGAACAGCCAGGATTTGGGTACAATGTTCCATATAGGAAGTTCACTATGTCCTAACTATAAAAGAACATTTTTCAGTACACTGTGAAGGCTTTTATTTAGTTTGACCTTAAATGTATAATTAGTGACTTGAAATATTTGCTAAATATAGTATTAAAATATGTTGTAATTATTTGTGCATAATTGATAGTGTTATGCATAAAGGAATGTGTGTATAACTAGAACTGTCAATCAAATGGCCTCACCCTGTCAATCAGAAAAGTACCCCACCCAGGTCATGATAAATAGACCCTGCCCTAAAAGTTCCTGCCTTTGTCTACCTTGAGGCTGGCCCGTTTCTCCCCTGGAATGTATTCAAATAAAACTTTGACTCTGCTTCACTACTACGTCTCTGCCTTTCAGTGATTTGTTTGGCTGGGGATAAGAACCAAGAAGAACAAACACAACTTGTAACAGTAGTATCATATACTTTAACTAATTGTATTGGTTTCAATATTTTTTATTTCCTTGGCATAGAATCTGCAAGAAGCTTTTGACATGCAAGTACTTATCTTTCAAGGGGAAGTCTAAGAAGAGACCACCTGCCTAATTCCACCATCGAGTAGATGGAGAGTAATGGGTACTTAGGAGAATGATATGCAGAATCTTCATAACTGTGAATCAAGGTCTTTAAAACAAAGCATTCTATTACTAGGAATGTAAAAATTAATTATTAGTTCATTTAAAATGAATTTCAAGGACATGTGGCACAGATATATTCTATTAATATTAGTTAATAAATTTAAAAATAAAGCACAAAGCAAACTTTGATATTAAGGAGTTATTATTTTTATTATTCTTCCCTTGCTTGTCTCTATTGCTGGGTATTAAATTCTCCCTTTTAAAAAGTCTCCAAAGGGGAGGGTTTGGGGAGGGCACAAGAAGAGGATTGTGGGGTATTATGATTAATGCACATGGTGTGTGGGGGGTCACAGGGAAGACAGTGTACCCCAGAGAAGGCAAGTAGGGACACTGAGGCATCTTACTGCACTGATGGATAGTGACTGTAATGGGGTGTGGGGGCGACTCAGTAATAAGGGTGAATGTAGTAACCACATTTTTTCTTGTGAAACCTTCATAAGAGTGTATATCAATGATACCTTAATAAAACAAATGTTTAAGCCAAAAAAAGTCTCTTGCTCCTTAACTCCTGTCTTCTTCCTCTCTGTGTGTACACTGTGTATTTTCTTTTTTGATCACATTTTTAAGACCTTTTGAAAATATTGCAGATAAACTAGTAACATGCATTCTTTATGCATGTAAATGTTAATAATTAAATTGAAATAACTATATTATATAATGGAAAATAATTTTAACTATATTTAAACTTCAGAAGATACTGAGAATTAAAACACCATTTTTTAGAGTTTTCCATAGTCATTTTTAAGTTATAAAATTTACACTGTTTCTTATAGGTATTATTAAAGAAAAAAGGTCCTATCATTACAAAAACCTTAAATATAACCAACTTTGGATTTCTGATAAGTTAAAGATAGAATTATCTATTGGTAGATTGTTACATTTGATATCCTGAATAATGGAGCATTACCACCTATGTTCTTCATGGGGTTCTAAATTTCAAAAATTAGAACAAAATAAAATCAATCACTAACACTATAATGAATATTCTATCTTTAATTATTAATGAAGCACTTCAAGATGACTAGTTATACTGAACATCAATTAGCATTTTTATATGCTAATGTCTTCTGATTCTTTTTAAATTTATTTTTTTAGGTTCCAGATAAATAGGAGGCTACTGTAACAGCAATTCCAAAGTGGTATGCAAGGTGATTTTTTAGAAAACAATATTAACCACAGTTTTCCTAAAAGGGGGCAGGGGGAAGCTTCATTAACAATGCTACAATAAGACAGAGAGAGATGTTAAGGTTAATAGGAAGCAAGGATTTTTCTTATTTAACAAATTAAATGTCATCATGGCTCAAACCATCATTTTTTAAAAATTTCACTTCTATATATTATTTTTGGTACCTTCTAAAATGTCTCTCTTTTCTAAAATATTCTGACTGGCATTCAGCATCTCTCATTTTTATGTTATCTTATGTGACTTTTTGTTAAGAGACACTTCAGGATATTTTTCATAAAATGTGTTCAGTTTAGAGTCTTAGGTTTATTTTATATTTTTACACTAATGCAGCTTTATCTTTGCTCTCCTTACAAGAACAAAAATATCTCAACAGAGTAAAGCTTCCCAAGGTCACTGGCCTGTGTCTTTCCGACTCTTCAACCAGGTATTCATTTTTCTTAGTTTCTTGTCAGTGCGCCGTGATATCCTTCACATCTGTCTGTGCCTTTGCTTTTATTAGCAGAAAATACAGCTATAGCTTTAGTGTCATGTGTACTATAAAGACAGGATTTTCAAGAGATTTGACAACTCTCATATTTCCCGAAGTATTCTCAATGTAACACAGAAACAGTTTATTACTGTTAAGTAGTGACTGTCTCTCCAGCTTGAATAATGAAGTTCTCTAGGTCAATATTTTATACAATGATACATTTAAGGAAGCATTCCTCTTCAGCTTGGCACTAAAACAATGGCTGTCATAACACAGATCTATGTATTATCAATCTCACATGCCACCATAATCAATCTAGTCCATGGAGCAGGGAAAGTGTAACATGTTATTGAGTTAAACCAGGAATTTTCTTCTACCAAAATGTTTATAAAGGAGCATAATAAAATTATTTACAGAGATGAGCTCCTACTCTGAAGCATGGTGTAAATTTAACCTTCAGCTAAGAGTGCTCACAGCTGCAGGTGATTTACCTGTGTTACTGGGAAAGGCCG
This sequence comes from Manis pentadactyla, assembly GCF_030020395.1. Classification (NCBI taxonomy): domain Eukaryota; kingdom Metazoa; phylum Chordata; class Mammalia; order Pholidota; family Manidae; genus Manis; species Manis pentadactyla. The sequence continues at coordinate 69,301,483 of NC_080020.1, forward strand.
ATCAGGTATGAAAGCCTCAAGCCTGAGCTTCACAAAGCCACTCAGAGTCTTAAGATTGGAGAGAATGGCAAATAAACATTAAAAAGTCTGGCTCTTGAATCCAAAGACTGAAACACACACAGAAAAACCAAACCACAGCACAAAGAGTGTTTTATAGAATCATTAAAAATCAAAACCCTGCCTGTCTTTTGTTTGAGTACTTCACAACACGAGAACATTTCTAAGGGAGAAATGTTTCTTTGCTGGTAAGATAACAGTGGGTTTTAGCATGGAATAAATTCACAAACGTTTCTCAAGAAAGAGAATTTAGGCCATTTCAGTCTACAGAAGCCAAAGCGTACATCTGCATCGACCCTCTTGGCAGCAAAAAGCAAGTCCCTCTGAAGCTTTAAGTTTGTACCAACACCTGCTAAGACTCTGCCTGCCCTCAATTCCATTTTATATCTGGCAGCATTGCAAGTGTACTCTAACTGAAGATGATTCCATAGAATAAAGAAAATGTACCTTGGCCAGAGATGTCCATTTATTTATTTTTTTCCTCATGTTTTTCTTCTTTGCATATACTCTGTTTCAGCTGCTATGCAAGAGAAAAAACTCACTGAGCTAGCAAGTAAATTCATTTCAAAAGGAAAAACCACTTTGATTTAGACTTTGACCTGCATTTTCCAGGTGACTCCTGTATATATTTTTCAATTGATTCAGAACCTGTAGGAGTAAAAGTTTGACACCTCAGACGAAAGCACTATAATGTGCTCATCATTTTTGTCATTCATTTTACTTCTCATGTGGTAGATTGCATTGCTGCAAGATGGCTAAACATGTATATTCTATCCCACATGTTTTACTTTAACATGACAATAATATATCAGAGATAGAATCCATGTTTTGTCTTGAACTTGGGTGCTGACTGCCTTAAATAGAATCTGGTGGAAGTAACTCTGACTCTCACGACCATATTATAAAAGGTGAAATGACTGCTGCCTGGTTCTCTTTCAGTCTCTGTCTGAACTCAGCAAACATGTTTAGATGAAGACTAGGCCACATGGAGATACCATATTAAATTAGTCCAGGCAACCATTCCGGCTAAGGTCCCAGCCAACCAGCATCAACTATCAAACATGTGACTGACATGCCTTCAGGTTGTTTCAACACTCAACTTATAGCTCTTCCAGTTGAATACCAAAGTAACATGAAAAAGATGAGCCATCTCCACTATGCCCTCTACGCATATCTGGCACACAGAAGCCATGAGAGATAACAAATTACCTTGTTTTAAATCACCAAATTTTGGGATGGCTTGCTATGCAGTAAAAGATAACTAATGTAGCCCTCACATCTCTTAATCTCTTATCTCAAAATTATTCAGTCAGAATCTACAAAATTATATCTGCAAACTGTTACACCAGGTTCTATGTGCTATGTCTCTCTCTCAATCATGGAACTTTGTTTTCTAGCAAAACCCATCTCAGGAGTGACCATCTCAGTGTCAGTGGAAAGTGCCTGTTATTTCTGCATATTCCCATTGCAATGTATGCAGAAACCTTAGTGAAGTAATTTTGTGCTTCAAGGTGTATTGTTTTGGGACCTTAAAAATAGAAGTGTGGCTCAGATACCTCCAAAATGATCTTGTCTTTAAAAATGCCTTGAGCCAAGTGACCTTGCCCAGAGCTTGGTATGTAACTCGCCAGCACAGAGGCCTGGAGGACTCAGTGAGCTCAGGAGGCCCTCTTTCTGCCCCACCGCTCTGGACACTATAAGTCTGAATACAAATGGCACCATCGTGTCTACACACTGTTCAAATCAATATCCAACTGCAGTTCTTTGAGTCAAGACTTTCTGTAAAGAATAACTGATGTGAGGAAATGAGAAGGATATTGCTAGATGACTAATTAATTATAACAATTGTATTCAAGAATAGTATACAAGCAGAAATAGCTTGTATGCTATTCTTTTAGTCACAAAGTGATTTCTTTAAACAGAATTTTATAATGGTGAGTCCCACACATTTAACAGATGAAGGCGTCACTTTTGAAATGGCAACTGGGAATCCAAAATCCACCTGCTCTACCTTACTCTAGTCCTCACTTTAGGAGTCCCGAAGAATGGCTGTAGAAACCTTGCTAAGATCCAGAGGAGCATAACTGCGACTCCTGTGTCTATCTCTGAACATTTTTGCCAAGTCCGGTCACCTCCTGAGGACTGTGGAAGGGATGGTTTGTGCTAACATGCTGACCTCACCCTGCCTCTATTCTCTACTCTGCCAACTACCTTGATTTCAGCAGCGCCTTGAGCTCTGGTAAGAGGTCCTCCTACAGGCCTCCTCAGCCATACCCAACAACTCTGCCCTGCTCCTACCTTCGCCTCTTTCCCCATTTTTCCCCCTGAGCCTTTCAGCTACGGAGAGCAGCTACGCCTTTGCCACTACAAGCGCTTCTCTAGAGCCCTCAGAATCCAAACACAGAGATTGGGGAAGGTGGGGGGTAGGTAACTTCTCTGCATCCTCCACATCCATCCCTGATTCTCTAAGAAAAAGAAGTTTTATATAAACTCTCTCATATCTGCAGTTTGGTGACCATGCTAAGAAGAAAGCCTTTTGTTGACCAACTTTCTATTCAGAAGGAAAAGAATTCACTGACTTTATGCAAAACTTCCAAATATGTGAAATTTCACCTATGTCTCATTTCCGCGCTATATCCGAAGTTCCAAAGGACACAAATGTGTTGAATCCCTTGAGATATTTCCACCCCTGTTCTAATTTTCAATTTTACACAAGTATCAATTTACTCAGGTTCTGACTTCCTACATGAATTGTAATGACGTCCTATAACGTCTGTTACAGAGTCCAGATACTTCATGTGAATAGGCTTGTATTTCTAACATTATTTTGTGGTTTCTCTCCATGTAGATTTAATATTAAAGTGCAATTAGGAAGCATGCAATATGTGGGTGCTTAAATTAAGCTAATCAGAAAGAAAGCACTGAAAAGCATGTATGTTTATATTAAAATAGTAATATTATATAACTTTATATGTAAGAAAATTATCTTGTTGAGAGTTTGCTATGATGCTCAGTTTCTGGGTTTAGTGTCAAAAGCTCAATGGTGAAGCTCTGGGGAAGTCTTCATCACTGAAAAGAAAACACTGAAGTCACACCATTTTTCCCATCTTTAGTTTTATAGGCATGTTTTCACAAAAGGATGCAGTAATTGCTTCTGAGGAAGAGTTACTTTGGTTTGGAAAAGCTATATTTATATGAGAATTGTACTTAATGAAAATGTAATGAGAGTGTGGTAATAAAAATATACTGAGAAGAAAATGAATAATAAATATTATAAGATGTGATTGAAGATAATCCCTAAATTCTTTGAACCTGTATGAACATATTTCATATGAGGTATATATAAAAAAGAGAAATATATAAAACAACCATACTTTAAGTCAGGGACCTCATTTTTATAAATTAAAAGCATATCATTGTATTAATAGACTATTAATGTCACTACCAAAAAACTTCAGGTATATCAGTCAGAATTTGCGAGCATATGCTTTTGTGAAAACAACCTGAAAATCTCAGTGACATAGCACAATGAGTTTATTTCTCATTCACATAAATGTGTCTAGTGTTGGCCCACATAGCTCTCCAGCACTGTGTCTAGCATTCCAGACTGCTCTAAACTTACAGCACCTCCCATATCAAAAGATACTTCCACAATTACCAGCCAAAAAAAGACAAAATGTGGATAATGGCACAGATTGTTTTTACATCAACTCAAATTTCACTGGCCCAAGCAAGCCACATGACCACACATAACTCTAGGGATACAGAGAAGTACAATTCTTTCTGTGTCCAGAAACATATTTTGGTGAATAGCCATAATATCAACTACACAAGTCAACTGGATTTTCATAATTGCTGACCAGTATACTGCTGACCAGCGACTCTACAATTAGCAAGACAAATTGTAATCAAGTTACTTCGTGAATGTAGGATGAGAACAAGCGTAGTTAGATGACTTCCTCTTTCATGTCAGCAATTAATTATGTCTCTACTAGATACATGTAACTAGACCAAATGTTAACATAATATGAGTTTTAAAAAGCTCCTAAAAATATTAAATAAATTGGGTTAGCCAGGCAAAATATATTACCTGAGAACCTACAAGAAAGTTAGTGGTGTTTAGGGCATGGACAAAACCAAAAAATAAACTATTATTAGACATAATAATCTGGGCATGTATTATATAGTAAATCAGAAATAAGTTGACCATAAAAATGTAGAGATCAATCTCTCCAACTCCAAACAAAATGTTGCATAACTAAAGGAAACCCCCACGATAAATGTGCTACATAAATTACAGAACATTCAATTATGTAACATGTGGAGTTGCTTTATTTCCAGGTTACTGAAATGAGTCGGAACATCTAAGTAGACCAGACTTTGTAGGGTTAAAGCGAGCCTTCAATATCTGTCCTGAATCAGCTACAATTCTGCACTTCTCGGCAGTTGTCCATTTTAAGCATGCATGGGAATGAATCAAGTCCTGTAGCTCTGTGATTTCTAGCACACTGACCATTTTAATAGATCTTATGGTCAGTCGATGTGCATTTCCTAAAGCCTTAGCATTTGGGTCAAGGGAATACTAGGGTTAAGGAGAGCAGTCATTCTCTTTTGGCTTCTCCAAAATGGATGCCTGCTATTTTCCTATCTGGCCTCACATTTCATGTACCCCTTTCCCACGTCCAAAAGTTAAAAAATTTAGCCTACTCTGATTTGAAAACAAGGCTGGATAGATAATGGAAGCCTGTAGAAAATCACACTGTATCAATCTAAATTTTCAGTATTACAGGGTTAGCTGTATCTTTTAAATTCAAGTAATTCTGAAGTTATAAAGAAAAAGAGTAGAAGTCTTCCCATAATATTCACTTTTATCCCACTCCCCAGACAAAATATTCATTCTAGAAATGCAGATTTGGTGCCATTCACAGTCACAATAATTTTAATACAAATATTAAAAGAATAGTATAGGATTTTTTTCCTTTGTATAACAGTAAAAACGGGTGAATATTTTGCTATAGTTTTCACAACTATAATATATAAAAGCTAGTATATAAACAAAATAAATGTAAGGTTTGAAAAATGTGGTATTGATAAAATTATTGATAATCACCATTAGTTCAGAATGAAAATACCTTAATAAAAGATATTCGGAGACCTGGATTTCTACTTTATGTTCTGAAATAAATAATTGCCAAATAGTCATTTAATTTGGACTTCAATTTTTTTAACCTGGTGAAGATTTTATTGCTACAGATCTCACTAGAATTCTATTAGCTTACCAAGTCAATGAGACTTAATCGTTAATAATTTTTAATACTCTTAAAGTTGGACACCACTCACAGTGTTTCCAGTGAATTAGTTCCAATAGCTCAACCAGTGATTTTGTAAGTATAGCTAGCTTTAAGTAAGTACTGCCATTTTAGAAACCATGGGCATTTTATTTAGTTTTTCTCTTATGAACGAATTTATTTTTTTTATTTCATAATATGAACAAATTTATATTAGTGTTTCTTCATTCAAAAGGTTCAATTCAGTAACCCAGTATTAGAACTTGATTCGTCTGCTCTTGTCTACTTGCCATTATTGATTTTATCCTGCAAAAAAGATTAATCCTCCAACCCAAACACAATCATGTCATTCCACTACTAATTTCTTTGGCTACCCTTCCTATACAAAATAAGATTCATCTTCCTCATTACTGTCTATAACATGCCCTTTGCTTCCTCACCATCATCTAGTCGTACTTTCCTCTCTGTCCATGAGGCTGTAGCCACACTGTTAAGTTTTTCAGAGAAAATATATGGGAAACACTAGTATACTATCTGCATTGAATAGTCTTTTCTAAATAGTACTCCAGTGACTAGATATAGCTCTTGTCACTTCAAAAGCTACACATCTTACTCTTCAGTGTTTACTACTTGAAGAATCAGCAGCAAGTTAATACGAGGTATTACAGCATCATATATTTTAGTCACTTTTATAGTATTTCTAGAGGCATCTGCCATAATGTTCAAGTGGAAGAGGATTCAGTTCTGCCCTACAGCTTATACTATAGTGTATGTAGGCATCCATTTACTTTCAAGAAGGAATTTTAAATTTCCATTTCTGAGGTTATATGCTCTTAAAATTTAGGCTTAACAGATACAAGGGTCTATAGTTAGAATTAATTTGAGTTATGTGAAACTAGAAGTCTATACCATAATTCTGTAATTAATTATTCATATATTAGCCTTAATTATTTAAACCAATTTACCTGTTAACCCTATATCCTTTGCTTTATACTAGAGAAAGCTATAACCCAGAAAGATTCTTAGCTGTTACTTTAGCTTCTCCTCGGGGCCTCAAGAGATTTAATGTGTCAGTCTAGCTCTTGTAAATGCCCCAGCCACAGCTCTTTTTATTATGTTCTCATATAATCTTCTCATGTCAAGGGTCTTCACTCACTTGGAGCATACTTTTGGGCTTAGACAGAGGCTCTACAGACTCAGCATATTTCTGTACTGTGTCTTTGAGACCTATTACTGAGAGAGATGCGAATATCTGACACAAAAGAGCCATTAGCTGACACACAAAGGATTCAATGAACTGGTATGATATCCATCCAAGCAAATTTAAAAAATCAGAACTCAAACTCTACTTGTAACTGAATTAGAGAAATATATTTTCTTTTTCATCTTTTTTACGTTTTTGCTATTTTATATCTTTGATTTCAAGAGGTCCTGACAAAAACCTGTTTTAACATTCTCTAATATAATGCAAATCTATTTGTTCATGACATAGGTGGATCTATAATCTGAAGGGATTTTTTTAAATGCAAAATAAACCCAAAACCCTACTAGATCTAACAAGTGAATTCAGCAGTCTCAGTATAAAGGGTCAAGATAAAAAAAGCCAGTTATTTGCCTACAATATATAGTAGCAACATGCCAATAGAAAATAAAACTTCAAAATTAATTCTGGTGTTTACCAAAAGTAAGATTCTGTTCATGGAAAGACAGTCAAAATAAAGAAGCCACTGACACATGAAAAGATGCTCCACATCGCTAGTTATCAGAGAAATGCAAATTTAAACCACAATGAGATATCACCTCACACCAGTAAGGATGGCCACCATCCAAAAGACAAACAACAACAAATGTTGGTGAGGTTGTGGAGAAAGGGGAACCCTCCTACACTGCTGGTGGGAATGTAAATTAGTTCAACCATTGTGGAAAGCAATATGGAGGTTCCTCAAAATGCTCAAAATAGACTTACCATTTGACCCAGGAATTCCACTTCTAGGAATTTACCCTAAGGATGCAGCACTCCAGTTTGAAAAAGACAGATGCCCCCCTATGTTTATCACAGCACTATTTACAATAGCCACGAAATGGAAGCAACCTAAGTGCCCATCAGTAGATGAATGGATAAAGAAGATGTGGTACATATACACAATGGAATATTATTCAGCCATAAGAAGAAAACAAATCCTACCATTTGCAACAACATGGATGGAGCTAGAGGGTATTATGCTCAGTGAAAATAAGCCAAGCGGAGAAAGACAAATACCAGATGATTTCACTCATCTGTGGAGTATAAGAACAAAAGAAAAACTGAAGGAACAAAACAGCAGCAGAATCACAGAACCCAAGAATGGACGAACAGTTACCAAAGGGAAAGAGACTGGGGAGAATGGGAGGGTAGGGAGGGATAAGGGCGGGGAAGAAGAAAGGGGGTAGTATGATTAGCATGTATAATGTGGGGGGTGGGGGAAAGGGGAGGGCTTTGCAACACAGAGAAGACAAGTAGTGATTCGACAGCATCTTGCTATGCTGATAGACAATGAGTGTAATGGGGTTTGTGGGGGGGACTTGGGGTAGGGGAGAGCCTAGTAAACATAATGTTCTTCAAAAAAATAAAAATAAATAAATTAAAAAATAAATAAATAAAGAAGCCACTAACTGGGAGGAAATATTGCACATTGTATATGTGAGACAAAAAGATGTGTATCTACACCCGAAACTGTCCATTTTGCTACTAGCCACGTGTGACTTTTTAAAATTTTAAATTAATTACAATTAAATTAAGTTTTTAGTTTCTTAATTATATTACTCATCTCAAGTGCTTGGTGATTGTATGTGGCTAGTGGCTGCCATATAAGGCAGGATTTAAAATTCTATTGAACAGAGCTAATATAAAGACCCCTAAAAAGCAATTAATGAAAACACTATGTCCCACATACTTGAGACAAACCAAATTTATAATCAATAGGTGAATGAACAAATAATGGTATTTTACATAATAAAAACACTACTCATCAAAAAAGAGGAGCACATTTCTCATAAATACAAAACATGGAACAATTGTAAAGGCCTATGTAGTGCCAAAGCAGCTCAACAGATATTCATATCATGTGATTCTATTTTGATGAAGATTAAGAACTTATAAAACTAACTATGGAGATTGAAATCATTATAGTTGTTACCCTTAAAAAGGGATGAAGAAGGATTAACCGGAACAGAGCATGAGGGAATTTCCTAGAACGTCAATAGCCACAATATACACAGACATACGTAGCCAACATATAAGAGAAAGTGATATCTTCATTGAAATTAATCACACAAAGCAATACCAGTACATACCCACCCAAGTGGCTAAAATAAAAAATGTTACTGATGTAGTTACTAATGTCAATGTACAGTTCAGAATAACTAGAACTATTGTCAATGTAGAGTCCAGAGTAACTGGAACTGCTTATGGGATCGCAAATTGGTAGAACCACTTTGGAAAACAGTTTAGCAGTATCTGATAAAGCTTAATATGTGCACACATTATGAACTGACAGTTCTACTCCTAGATATTTATCCCAAAGAAATTCACACATCTGTTTGCCAAAAGACATACAGAAGAATGTTCATAGCAGCACTATTTCTAACAATTCTAAACAGGAAAAAAACCTAAATGTTCTCTAATAATATAGGTGGATAATATAATATCAATGATGAACTTCTATACAGCAGTATAAATGAAGATATCACAACTGCATGCATCAACATGTTTCAATCACAGAAATATAATGTTAAAGGACCCAGGCAGAAAAACAATGTATATTCTATGCCGCCATTAATGTAAAGTTTAAGATAGAACTGTTAAGATAGAATAGATAAAACTGTTCTATGATGTTAGGATAATGATTATCTTTTTCAGGGCTGTAAGAACAGGGAGTGGTTCATAACTATCATTTACTGTGTGGTCCTGGAAAGTAACTACTCTAAACTTGGTCCCTTTCTTGTTAAAAAGGCAGTATTTTCATATATATCTAGACTAGTGCTTGGCATTCTGCCATAAATACATACTCTTAACATGACAAAAACTGGTACTTAAAATGAGTATTTTTTTAAACATGTTAATAAGTTTGAAATATTATGTGCACTCTATTCTGCTACACAATTTAAGGTGGAGCTGAGTAATAGTTTTTGTGTTTCAATACATTTTATAATATGCAGAAAAGTTCTATTGTTTAATAATGGAATGCATCATGTATAAGAAAAAATAACTACTGGAGACAGGAATAAAATTTCTAATGAAATGATTATATAAATGTATAGCATAATATAAAATTAAAAATGAATAAATAAAAGCTTATTAGCAATTTGCATCTCCTTTGACTTAGCACAGTAAGGCAAGTTGAAAAGTATCAGTCCATTTTCATAATCTTTGAAATTAAAAAATATATATATTCAGTCTTTAAAACTCCAATTTGGAAAGCAATTCAGGCCATCACTTTCATTTCTGGAATCTGATTTCAGTATAGAAAATTTGGACATGTTACTCCTTTTCAGATGAATTAAAGCACATATTTGTGTAACTAGTTTTGAATTCATTTACAGAGAATTATTCAAAGTGTTTATACAGATGAATTATGCCAATTAAAAAAAAAGCCATGTTTTTGATCCAGTCGTTTCTAGTGAACTGAGACAAGGATTTTGTCTCAGACAATATTAACAAACTGCTGTCTTTCATCAGAAAGAGCATATCTTGGTGTGTACTATGCCAACGATGTCCTCTGACCTCCCCTCTAGTAACCCGACTACTCCATTCACAAAGCAAAGACATGACCTTACTGTAACTGAAATCACAGAATATTTAATTCACTATAATGACCATGCCCATCACTTGTTCCATTTTTCATATTTTACCCAAAAATATGATTCCAGATGAATAATGCAATGAGGATTATGTTCAAATAACATTGCCATGAATTTAATTTTTATAACCATACCAGCCTCAATAGAAAGCAATGAAAATGAGCCATCTTTCATAGTTATGCTTAATAATTTTGACTGGTTTACATTAACTTTAAGGCATTTCTTAACATACACAAATAATTTATTTTGTTTTCCTCATCAGAGTCACTAGATCAAAAATGTCCTCAGTCACACTACTAGGGATTGAATCACGTATCCCCATACTCATATTCTGAAGAAATAGACACTGTTTACATTTTGATTATTTGTTCAGTTTTACTGAAGTGTTCATCATGTACCTTTTCTGAAGTGCACTGAGTTTTTACTTACATTTTTTTCACAGTGACAAATTTTCAATAAAGATGTACTCTGCACACTAAACAGGGAGGTATATTCTGTACTTCCATTATGAAAACGTTTACTTCAATTATCTTTGAAATTTTTGGCCTACTTGGACTATTATATACCAACTCTCTTTTAAACACTCCACTTTTTCTTAAGATCCTTGTAAGAAAAGGAAAAATACAACGTAAAGACCAACAACATCCAGCCCCAGAGCTGGGAAACAACAGGATGTAACAGAGCTTCCAGGGGTCATGACCTTTATAAAGAGGGTATCAGCCATTCAATTCCAGGGCCCTCCTCCTCACATGATGCCAGATATACCAATTTTAAATGATAGCAAATAAAAAATGTCATCATGGAGATTTAAAAAAAGAAACATGCCTTTGGTTCATTTATGGATTCTGGAGTTCTAATTAGATACTTCAATCCTGTAAATATTTTCACAGTGTACCCACAGAAACTCATACTCAAAATAACCTAATTTTTTTGAGCCTGTGGCCCCTACTAAGCACAGTCAGAGATAAAACCTCTGCTTCAAAGCAGAAAAACCAGAGGCTGGGGACTCCGGGTTATACCCTTTGAGTCACTCATGCCAGACACTCTCCTATGAGCCACATGTGAATGAAGTGCTAGTGTGCAGCGATCCTCCGGGCTACAAGAGCCTCGTCCCTGGACCAAGGCAGCAGGAGGAGCTCAGGACGGGCAGAACATAGGCCCAAGCTCCCAGAAGACTGGGCTGGAGGGAGAGCCCCTGCCACCACTATGGAGCCTGGGGAAACTGGATACAGTCCTGAGCTAGGGGACCTGGAAGAGGAAACCTTCAGCATGGAGTCCTAGGAGGGCGGGACTGGGAAAGGTAGGTCATTTCTGCACCCCTGTGTGGGAGGAGACCCTGGGGATCTCAGAAGATGGGAGCTGCCTCTAGCACTCTTTAGGACCTGGAGAGCCATCCAAGTAGGTCTAACAACCCCCACCCCACACACACCTTCTCCAGGGTCTTACCAGAGCCCTGGAGGCGCCAGGGGCACTGACCCAGTTTGCCATGCCCAGCCTTCCTCTGACCCAGCTGGCTTTGCTTCATCTTGCCTGAGGTCCTTCTGTTTCCTCACAGGATGATGGGCATGTTAGGGCATGAATACATTTTAAACTAGGTCCTTTTTAAAATTTTTTGCATCACTGATTGATTGGCATCATCATTATTTCACCTAGGCGTGCACAGCAAAAATCTTGCTATCCTCATAACCTCATATCCAAACAATACTGTTAACTCTACTTTTTCAAAACTTTAAACCTCCCCTCTCCTTAAATTTCTCCTACCATTTTTTACAGATTATCAATGTTCTCCTGGACTATTTTTAAGTCTTATTAATATACTTAAACCAGCATTTGCTCTCTGCAACACTAATTATATATACATATAGTGTGTATAACATTAGTTTCATTTGAGATAAATTCCAAATTGAAGACATATAATTAAAAATTAAAATAGAAGGATAATAGCAGTTTATTACTTCTTTGACTTGGTATCAAAAGTCTGACACTTTCATTTGCTTACTGACAGCAGTGTCAGGGCTTGTGTTTTTAGGATCTATAGGATGCCAGGTTCCTTGCAAAACGGTGACTGGGGTAAACTGGCAAATAAAACTGGTGAGACTCTGCCTTCTGAAAGCTTGTATCTTCTTAGAATGAAATCATTTAGTTATATAGACAAAAGAGATGGATGTAATATTAAAATACATGCACCAGTACATAAAATTCAAATCCAAGCTTTTTTGGTCTTTCATTGTTTGGCACCTGCTGCACCTTTCCAAAATTATTTTTCCTCACCCCACGATTGTCCTACGGACTCCTTAACAGCAGAATTTGCATCCTTCTCCTTTGTATTCTCATGTTCTTGGGCAAGCCTGGGATATAACCAGTAACTGAAACATTATTTTTTATCAATAATTACTCTTATTTCTTGATCATTTCCTTATTCTCTTAAATTCCTAAGGGGAAAAACTATGTACACTCTGTGTATGTGTATTTTCTTTTATGTTCCATGTATCTAGAGTACTGCTGTATTCATAGTAGGATCTCAATCAGCATCTACTGGATGCCTGATCACTTGCAACATGTGGACCAGGTTAACCTGGAAAGAGGTAATAGTGCTTTTGGAAGAAGCATGCATTCTTAATAGTTTTAGCATTCCATACACTACAGAGTATGCTGAAAGAATTCGAAATTCATCTTTTTTCCCTCTGTAAATTAAACAAGGCTAACAATATCTGTGCTTGTTTTAACAGCAACATTGCATACACTAAATACCAATCTGTAGAATAATGTACAAAGTACGGAACAAAGAAGATGAATGAAACAAGTCACCTCCAAATGGTCAGTGTTGATGTAGTCATACACTGAGTGACTCACACAAAGAAAGAATCTGATTTGGTTTTGTTTATTCCTTTAATTCAAATGCCTGTGTGCTGACTATCTCAATAATTTATAGTACTTTTTTTGCATTTTTAAAAATACAAGTATCAATGTTCCTAATTTCCAAGTGAGAGAAACAAATTTGGTCAGATAAAAAGTCTGATTGTATGATTAAATAAAAAGCTTGAATGAAATTAAGGAATTGTTAAGTGTCTCTCACATCCTTTCTCATACTATTGTAGCATATAAACTCCAGAAATATCTTAATTTTTGTAATGAAAACAGTGAACTTTGCTAGACAGTATATTGACACATACAACCATACAATGAATTATAACATACAAATACTATATAATATCATTATATTTCATATAAACTTAGTGATATAATATTGGTTTATATAAAGTAATAGACCTCTTAGAAAATATGAATTTAGGATGTGTGTTCCAGAAAAACAAACAATATGGGATAAACAATTTTCACTTAGTGATCTTAATAAGACTTACATATTCTCATAATTGTAAGGACTATATCTATATATGTAATCAGTTTTCTCCAATGTCATTCACTGAATGATTTCCAAGTTTTTAAAATAATTTTCTGTTCTTTTCTATGCTATTTCCTGTCCATATTTAATTAAAATAGAATCAATAGGAATTTGAACCAACTTTAAAAAACACTTATTTTTATGCAAACCCAAACCACAATGAGAGATCACCTCACATCTGTTAGAATGGCTATTATCAAAAAGATAAGAAATAAGCGTTGGTGAGGATACTGAGAAAAGGGAACCCTCCTGCTCTGTTTGTGTAGATGTAAATTGGTACAACCACTAAGGAAAATACTACAGTTTCTTCTAGAATAACATGTGATGGTGACTATAGTTTATAACACTATTATATAATTGAATTTGCTAGCAGAGTAGAACTTAAATGTTCTCATCTATACAAAATACATAATTATATAAGAATTATAATTTATAAATATGTATTATAAACACAATTATAATTTATATGTATATAAATGAGTATATATATTATCATATATATATGAGTATATATATTCTCATGTATTTATATGACATTGGATGGAAAAATCTTTCCACAATGTATACATGTATCAAACCATCATAATGTACACTTTACCTTTCTTATAATTTTGTCAATTATACCTTAATAAAGCTGAAAAAAAATAAGAAAGTTAACCTGTAGTGCACTGTATTGAGAACTACTAGGAATTATATAGCTAAATTCTCATGAGAGAACATTAAAGATATATTCTTTTATAAAAACAACACTTATTTTTCATGGGAGAGGTAATTAGCGTTTTATGAAATTATGTGAGGATTTTGCTAAGGCAATCACTATGTCTTTTATAGGAAGAAAACAGAGTGTGACAAAGGCCAAGCAAACAGACATCATTAAAAGTAAGCCATTTTTAAAACATTATTTTAGAAGGAGTGCACATTAACAAATTATAGAAGTTCTAGAGGTGTACACACTTTCCCAACAACTTAGAAATAATGTGCATCAATTACTAAAAGATAAACTTAAAAATCAACATAATTCCCCAGTTTAAAAACTTGAACACAGCTTGACTGGTTCTTAACTTAAAAAGTGGAAAGTCACAATTAAAAGAGGCATTTGTCATAAATAGAAGCAAAAATGCATTTTATTAATGATCTCACAAACACTGTGCAGAAAGGATATCCTGAGAGCAAACATCAATCTACTTTTAAAAAGATGGGTGTCAAGGAGACCCCGTCTGGTGACCTCACATGACCAAACGAACTCCTGTTCTTCTGAATACAGTCTACCAAATCATGTCCTGAGTATCATTTGGCTGACAAGGGATGTGGACAGATTATACCAGCCAAAAATAAATTTATTTGTTTGCAGGTACCTTTACACTGAATTTAGGAATTGGCATTTTAAGATAAAATAATCAGTTCCAGGTCATCTTCTTGAGTCCATCAGAAACTGAATGATCAAGAGGTCTAATGATTATACCAGTTAGATTATGATAAAGCTAAAATTAAAGGCTCACCATGATCCAGGCACTATATAAAGCATTTTAGGACTTGAAATTCACTATCTCATTTAATCTACTCAAACATTACCCTGTAAAGTAGGCCCTGTTAATATATCCATTTTACTGATGGGCAAACTAAGATACAGAATGGTTGGACCACTTGTTTAGAATCCCTAGAAAGCAGTAGAATCCAGAAGTATTTACAGGTCTGCCTGGCTTTGGAGCTGTGCCCTCACACTTCACTCTGCTCCTCACAGAACAATGCTGCTATAAAAATGACCACTTGACCTGACTTACAAATTTGTTTTAGATTTCCACAAGTTTACTTGGGAGGAAGAAGGTTTGGTAGATATTGTATTCGGGATTTTGTGGGCCAATAAGTTTTCAATTTAAAGCAAATAAATCATAGTATTACAGATAGGAGTTTCAGCAAAGAGACAGAGAATTAAAGGGGACAATGACATTGGTAAATCTTTTGTTATGTATTAGTGCTACAGAATAGTAAAAGGCACTGACTGCCCCTCCTGAGTTGTAGATACTTTCTGTAACTGAGCACTTTAGTCTTCACGACTGTCAGTCTTCACAAGCATTAATTCAGCTTAAAAGAAAAGCATGTCAGCTTCACCTGTCTCCTGAGACACTGTATCATGACTTGCTACAGAAGCACTTTGCATTTAAAATGTTGAAAATGCTCAGAAACATTATGCTTTGAATACAAGAGTTAAAAGCTTTAAACACTAGGCTATGGTAACTTAGGTGATGAACACAGAAATATAGTAGCAGTGCCATATGCAATGCTGATGGATGATCTTGTGAATCAAAATATTTTGCTAACAAATATATTACATAAAATCCTATTTTAAGAATCTACTACTACATACCCAGCAAAGGACAGGAAATAAACAAATGCATGTGATAAGGCTATTTTCAACTTCATAACTCAATTGATGCCATCATTTGTGTCAGCTGTAATGTCACCACATACATTTGTAAAAATATATTTCAGTATTTTGTTGGTCTCCCATTATCTAGACAGTATCAAAGAAAGAAAGAATTATAGATAAAATTACATTTTCTCATCCAAACACTGATAACTAATAATGTGTCTTTGGAGGGAACAGACAAAATTCTGATGAAAAGCAATAGTGTTAAGCCTGCTTGATTCTAGAGTAGAGACTAGAGGAATGAAATGTCAAGCACTACTTTCATAGGTTCATGACAGCCTGTTTCCTAAACTCACCAATGTGTACTTTAAGCTGAGTTAGGAAAATGCCACACTACGGTACCAAGTGATAGTAATAACTTGCTATTAATGACATGTCAGGTCAACATTATATTTAGAATTACAAGAGTTGTGGTATTTGATAAATATATTTTAACATAAATGATATCCTCCTACTAGGAGATACAAATAGGATGTATCCAAATCAGTAGTAGCATCAGATATGCATATAATGAATGAAGCAGTGGGGATGTACTGGTCCTGTCTTCAAGAAATTCAGAATACATTTGGAAAGAAGGCATGTATTCAGGGAAAAATAAATCACATATAATAAGCAAAAAAATATATAAGTATTCAAGTAGAGGACAGCAAATGATTAAAAACAGATATATTTTGATACAAGAATAAACTTTATAATTACTTCATAACCAATGAAATTAGAAGAGGTCAGTTCAGGAAAAGGGTGATGACATAAACAAAAGTATAAATGCCAATATACATCAGAAAGTAAGCTATCACAATATGTTTACATAACTTCGCTTTGTTATTATGAAAAACTGTCAAGTAGATGTTATTATGCTCATTGTATACTTGAGAGAACTTAGATTCACAGAAAGTTAAGTGCTTATAACATACAAGTAGCATGTAATAAATAGCTAATAGATATTAAATTGTATCCAAGAGGTAAATGATAATTAGGGTAAGTAAATACTGTATAAGCCAAGGGAATAAGGCATATCAGAAGGAGGGTAAGAACGAGGATACAGTCATGGAGCAGAGTTCAGACATACTCGGTCTCTCTAACTCCAATAGACACTAGCTGTGTAATCATGATGTTTGTGGATAGCTAATTTTACATATTTATAAGTATGTATCATATGACTATTATATATAATATGTAACATCACTTTTAATGCAAAGTTTTATTGGGATAAAAAGTATTTTATTGAACTATTTATACTGAAGATGTTTACTTAATGAAACATTATCTCAGAAGCTGATGATCATTGTGTAAAGAATACAGCTAAAAGGTTGACACTACACAATTATTCCTTTGACACTGATGCAGAGAAAGACAGAGAAATAGTTTGAAGTGCATAAATACAAGTATATTCTAGTAAAAAGAAAAACGTGTTGTATTACGTCAACTCTTTCAGGATCGTGGAAAACAAGATCATCACTTCAATGTACAGGTCTATTAGTGCAAACAACTTTGGCTGTTCTGTGGAACAAATATTCCGAACATGTCAGTGGCTTAAAACCACAAAATTTCCTTTCTTGTTCAGAAAAATGTGATCTGTTCACTCTCCATGTCAGCTGGCCTCCGTGCCTCCTTGATAATTCAGGCTGACGGAGTGCACCACCTTGGAGCTTCATGTTTTGAGAAACTCAGAATCCATTTATACTCAGAACCCTCTAGCCCTACCTAACATAAAGGAGGTGGAGGAGTAAAACCATCCTTGTGGGAGAGAACTGAACCGAGTGAACCAAATGTGAGCTATGCACTAGGAGTCAACCACAGAGCATAAAGTGGAGTCTTATATTTGTTAAGAATGGAACATGTATGACACTGTTACTGGGAAATACGAAAGAGTCATGAGAAGTCTAATAAAAGCATGGTCGAGTCATACTGAAGGTCCAATCAGAGATTCCAGATTTACGATAGTTTTAGTCCTCACGCTATTGATTTTTGCAGTGTACAAGGAGAAAGATTATGGATTGACATAGTTGGGTCTTAAGGTGGTAAAAATCACACTGCAATCATAGGGAGAATTTAAATAATTTTCTCATACAATATCAAGTCTGGGCTCAAAGTTATGTTAAGCCAGAAGGGGCTAAAAGCCTGGGTCAAAAAGATTTCAGTGGTGTCTCTTAATGTAGGTGCCTAGACATACGAGTGGGTAAATTACAGTTACGCAATCAGAAGAGCCATTTTCAGCATCAGCATCTTTTCTGACCAAGGGTCGGTAGCATCTCTGAACTCTTAAATTTAGAAATAAAATTGTCCCATTGGATGAATGGGCAGTGATAAAGAAGCTGTGTACTCATTGCCTATCCATATGAGCCTAAAAATGACCTTTAGCTGAAACTGCCTCTCTCGAGTAATGCCTTACTTTTTGCATGACAGGCTGCTTCAGATCTCACTGCTGAAGCTCGTCATATCAGGGATAAATTTGTGGTAGTATTTCACAGGCCACTAAAAAGGGACAGATCACACTAGAAGTAGATATTTATATGAACAGAGTATTGTGCCAGAAAAATGCGTCTTCTATTAATGAAAATAGTAGAACTTCTAGGACTATTTTCTGCTACTTGTATGTTAGCCTCTGATGTGTAAAAAAAAAAAAAATCACCATCATCATATAAGAAAGGAAGAAAAAGAGAAAAACTTGATAGCCTCATAGTCATTATGAGGATGTTAGGGAATATTCATTAGTATCGGTGATGTTGCTCTTTTGCCTCCATTTTGTCGAAAAGAATGACATCCATTTATTAACCTGTATTATGATCTTTGAGTTAACCACATAAAACCACATATAATGTTGACTGCATTGTCAGTTGACAATCACTGCCATTTGTGGACAAATATTAATATGTACTCACTAAAAATACTGATTTAAGTGTTCAATTATATTTTCAGATTAAACTACTCAAAGTCAATTATCATCAAAAGTGTAACTTTGTGATTTCTTAAGTCAGAAGCATTTAATCTTGGGTGTTCAAGCTATGATTATGTATCCCTACCCACCTTGAAACTTTCCCAAAAGATGCCTAATCAGTGTCCATCTCAACATATAAACAGCTCTGTCTATTGTAACCATGTTTGGATCTGATATCTAATTTCATTATTAGTTATTTAGTGATTTAAACCAAATTCAAAGTCAGTAATTGGTGAGTGTACCTGTTTGATCCTTAAACTGTCCTCAGTCTGTTCAATATTTGTAATAATAAAAACCTACAGAAGCCTCTGGATCATATGTACAAAATACTACATTATTACAAAAAATAATAAACTAACAAAATTAATATAGTTGTCATTATTTAAAACTTAACTGAAAGTAAATTCATTTATGATTTGATCCTCAGAAAACTACATTGAAGGATGCAAAACTTTCCATTTAACATTTGACTAAAAAATCTGCAGTGAATGGATGCTCTGAAGGGTAAGTGAACAACTGGGCTATGCATGTCTTTCTCTCTGTCCTGTTTTCTTATAGGGGCTGAAGATGCATCCTGTCTCTCTACCTCTCTAGCCCTTATAATGCAATTAATACTAAATAAATGTTGGTTAAATAAACTATCACATTAATTACACAATTCTGCTAGACATCTTTCTACATATTAGTAACCAAAAGGCAATTTAAGTATTAAATTTATACTGTAAACCATTTTCTTTTCATTCCATTTTTTAGTGTACTCTTACAACACAGTACATTCTTTTTGCTTCTACCATAATTTATACAATTTATACAATGGATTTGTATTAGAGCACTATTATTGAGATATTTTAAAAATCAAAGACTTGGCCACCTTGCTTTCCTTTCATATACATTGAGATCTTATTGTGAACCTTGTTTTCCTTTATATTTTTATTATCTAGCACACTTAACTCATAATATATATGATACATGTTTGTTTAATGAAAAAAGTGAATGAATACATAAATTTACTAATTGGTCATCTGAAGCAGTCGCAAATAGGAGGAGGCATTTAGGACTTGGGAATTTTGGATTGAAATGCATTGCTAAGAAGGGAGTAATACAAATGTGATATAGCCTTTCATGCGTATAGTAATCCTTGAACATGTTAGGGTCACAAGAAAAATATTTAACAAACATTCCCCATTGAGTATTCAATTATTTTCAGATGACTTGTATGAGTAAATGGGTTAACAACTTAATCCCTCTTTATTATATGTGATGTTAGTTGATTTTAAATTTTAATAGAATAGGTTGTGTTCTTGCTTTCATTCTTAAATAAAAATGAGACTAATAAAAAATAAAAATTTAAAAACATAATTTACCTTAAATAAATGAAACAAAATTTTATAAATGTTTCCAATGATTTTGGCTACCTAGAAAGGCTATCTCTATGAAAATAATGAAGACATTTGAAAGAGACAATTCACGTTTTGAGGAAATGCACGCAGTGTGAGCCTGAATCGCAAACACCGGGCCACAGGAGAGGGACTGCTGCGTGGTTCTCGGGATTGTGTCGCCGTAGACTCGTCAGCTCAGGACCCCAACACTGTACTATGCTCTCAGGGTCCTTTCAGCCAAAAGATCACTCACACTAGGATGTCACATAAACTCTGGCTTCATTTTGGATTTTATATCCTTTCAGGTAAAAATCTTCCCCCCAAGTTTTTATGTTCCTTTATGTTTTGTTTGTTTTTTTAAGCCTCTGAGGCTGCTTGAAAAAACTCCCTGAGAACTGTTCAAACTATAATGTTTCTTTAAGAAAAATAAATTAAACACTATGTTCCCCCTACAGACACAGACACACATACACTAATTAGAAGATTTGGGGATTTCTTTTAGCTTATTTTTCTATAAGTAAGTATTCCCTTATTTGCATTTGTAAGACATCAAAAAACTTTACATATGACAAGATCTAAGTTTAGATACTAAATATAGCAGATCATTTGGCGACTCAATATTTAGACATTGATACTGATATTGTGAACACAGCATAATTGATCTTGACTAAAACCACAAAATATGTAATAGCTTTACATGTTAACATGTATAATATGCAGAACATTAAGAGTTAACAGCTCTAAATCAGGTCTAAGTCAGTATTATATTCACATATCTTCTCTTTTTCCAAAATCAATATCTGCAAATAATAAATGAGATCCCAGAGGGTTGAGTTAAGCTCCAGCCACCACAGAGCAGCTCTGCAATTGGTCATTGACTCAATAATGCAGGTGAGTGCCACACTATAGAACATCTTTAGCACACCATAATAGAAAATTAATAGCTTTCAAATCAGCACTAGGGTTACCCTAAGGATTACCTAATAGCTTGCGTTAGAACAATCACCGAACTCCAAGAAGTATAAAATGCCATAAAACTGAGAAAGATATGAGAGCTCAGACATTATGCTTAATTTGTTCCATGTACACTGTATTCGGCTCAGACAACAAAAGGCTGATGATTTACAAGTGTCATGTTGAAAACAATGTGCTAATAAGCCGCACTGCAGTGATGTCCACAGTGTCCCTGTGAAGTTCACATATCACTGTACAGGGATTTACCTATCAGAATCGGGAGCCTGTGCATTGTGAAGATTCTTCCTCAAAATTACTAATAAGTTAAACATTCCACATGTGTCCTCATACAACCTTAACACTTAGAGTTAAAAGATTCCCCCTGAGAAGCAAAAGCTTTATTTATTTCCTGTCATGTGATCTTTCTTTCACCCATGGGATAGAGAACGATGACCTGACTAGATTCTCAAACAAAATTCAGGAAGGCGACCATAAGAAGTAAACAAAGGGCAATTTGCTTGTTTATACAGACAATGGTTTACAGACCTGAAAACCGAAGGCACCAATGACTAATAAGCACTCGCAGTCAAGAACTTGAATTGCTATCACCCAAAAGAGGTGTCAGAAAACTCATGAGCTGCACAGCATAAAATATCCTTCTGTAAGGAGACAATAGCATGTGATAGAATATCAATTATTCATTTATCCATTTTTTAGTGCCAGAGAAATCTGTGGATACAGAAGGGCCCCAAAATACAACTAGGAGCTTTTACATTTCCACAATGAACATGTTGAAGACAGGCAGAGAGTAAACAAAGTGTTTCTAAAGCTTTATAAAGTTATTCTGTTTCCTTCCATTACTTGACATTTTGAGAACAGATCAGTTCACATCTTCTCCAAACATTTCTTTTCACCTCAAAAGAAAAGCCACAAAAAAGTCAGATTGTTAAGGGAGCAGATACATCTCCCAATGCTTTTTATGAAATAAGGTATGTGGCTTCAATGCATATTTTTAAGTATTGGATAATATGGAATCCAATTATCATACCTATTTTTCAAAGTCAAAAATTAGCAATTAGACTTAAGTAATAAACCCAAACCAAATCCGACAAAAAAAAAAAAAAACATAATATTCCTGAGAAAGCATAGATGCTAAAAGATAGCAGAGACTTACCCACAGGCTGCCAATATCCAGTCATTTGCTAAAGCTAAAAAAGCATATGGCATTTTCTCACAGGCTACTTGTCTTTTACTTTTCAAAGGAGTTTCATCACCTAATTTAGCACTATCTGCAGAGATTGGGGAAAGCAAGTAAAATCTTCCTTCCTGGTTTTTTCCTTCTAGTTCTTTCTCTTAGTGGTTTGTACCACGCACACAAAATGGCACCTTTCTTTCAATGCAGAGGCAGGCTTTATATACCAGGCATGTGTGAGTATGCCACAAACCCGATTCCTTAGCATGCGCTTGTTAGCTTGTCCAATCTATGGCAATCACTTCAGTCCCAGGGGTGGAAAGACACAAGATGCAGGGAAAAAGGGAAGCAAAAGCTGAAGAAAGATCAATACTGCACTGTGAAACAAGAAGTGTAGGCTATTTACTTTTCATTGATCTGATGATGCAGGAGAAACACCTCAAACTGGCATTAAATTGAAGGAATACATCTTCTGTGTTTTTTTACCTCAAGGTCAGAAAGGAGCAGAAAAGAAATTAGAACAAACAGAAACTAATCACAAGAGTACGATAAAACTATTAATCCACATTACAAACCCATAAAGTAACATAATTAAATTTCAGGTGGAATGAGATTCACAAAATACAGAGACTATTACTGGATGTTTTGTTTTTTGTTGTTGTTTTAACTTGTACCTGGGACAATTAACAAAACAATGGCACATGAGGACTGAATCAGACCAACTTTTAGTGCCTGGCTAGAGGCCCAGCATTATTTTGCAATAATCCCAAAGCAAAATAAATACGAAGAAAATAATTAGAAATTGACTCTATTACAGCCAGAGAAAAGTACTGAACTTTAAGTCCTAAATTTTAAAGTAAAGCTTGTCTTAAAACATCACAAATGGCTTTCAGAAGAGTTTATCCTAGAATTCTGTGCCATTTTTCCCTCGGGTTAGAAAACCCCAATAGATTTAGATATTTAAATATATGCAAATAAGCAATAGACTTAAAACACCTGACGCTGCTATACTGATACGGTGTGAGTGGATTAAGAAATTGGACATACTCTTTGACAATATTATGTAAAGAAAATTCTGAGCTTCCATTCATTTATTTGTTCATTCATATGAGTTTCTGTCACTGAATGCACATATACAGACACAAACACAAATTTTTACTAGAATTCCTAAGAATAACCTGATTTCATCTGACTCAAAACTTCAGAAGAAACCAAGGTATTGAAATTAAATTTTAAAGTTTATCTTTTATATATCTACTATGGGTTTTTCCTTTGTGATTACCTTGAGGCTTACATAAAACATTCTTACTGTTGCTATTTTAAGCTGATAACTTCGATCACATCCAAAAATCTACACTTTTACTCCCATCTCTTACATTTTGTTATCACAATTTACATTTTTTTATATTGTGTATTCATTAACAAATTATTGTAACTAGAGTTATTTGTAATGCTTTTGTCTTTTAACCTTCATACTAGAGTTAAGTGATATGCCCACCATTACAGTATTATTCTTTATTTGGCCATATATTTGTCTTTACCAGTGTGTCTTATATTTTCATATTACTAGTTAGCATTTCATTTCATTTCAACTTGAAGACCTCACATAAGTATTTTATGAAAAGTAGGTGTAGTGGTGATGTACTCCCTTACCTTTATTTGGCTAGGAAAGACTTTATCTTTCCTTCATTACTGAAGGACAGTTTTGCCAGATAAGGTATTATTGGTTGACAGTTTTTTTCTTTCTGCACTTTGAATATATCAACCCACTCTCTCCAGGCCTACAGAGTTTCTGCTGGGAAATCTGATCGTCTTCTGCGGTTCTCTTGTATGAAATGAGGTTTCATTTTTTTTCTCCTGATGCTTTCCAATTTTTCTGTCTTTAATTTTTGCTAGTTGATTATAGAAGCCCTGCAAAACTATGAGTTTTGCATACCTGAATGTCCACATCTCCCACCAGACTTGGGAAGTTCTTACTATAGTAAATATTTCACAATGTATATCAAGAAATAGGTTGTACAGTAAAAATTTATGGAATTGTATTTGTGATTTATGCCTCAATAAAGCTGTGGGGGGAGGAGGATAAAAAAACCCTCTAGTGATAGAATAAAACAAAGTTTATCAAGTCCACCCAGAATCATCCAATAGAGATATTTGTTCTCTGTGCTCTGAATTCATGTATTTCAATATTTAATCACAATTATGACTCAAATACCCTCTGAAAAAAAATCTTGCTTTAAATTTGCTTAGTGAGGATCTTGGCCATTTTAGAAGAAATGAATGACAAGAACACAGGGCCAGCTGTGACAACTATAAAATTCCATGCACAAGACAAAGGCATCATTCTTGCCTACTCTAACAGCATTGCTCCATTCTCATCAAGTTTGCCACCATTTTTTTTAAAGGCAAAAATTCCTCAATACAAGTATGATTCCTTTTCCTATGATCCATAGCCAGAGATAATACATTCCATAAAATTAAGTGAAATTATAGTGAAGTTGTACCTCAACATTCCTTTTTTCCAAAATGTAGCCCTAGGTTTCCTTTAAAGTGCTAAAACATACAGTATTTTCTCCTTTACATATCTTAACCCTAAGGCTTATATTTTATATCTAGAAATATTAATGACATTCATTTTAATAACTCCCAAAGTAATCATTTCTATAGATTCTATTATTTGTCCCTATTTTAAACAAACTGAATTTTTAAATTTGAAATAATTTCTGCTGTTGCTGAGTTTTCAAAAAATGAACAAGTCTAGAGACAAATGCAGATACTTTTTTTGAAAGCTATAAATAAGTTTTAGAAACTAATGGCTTATATGCTATGGACATCTCAAGCATTCTTTTTATATTTCAAATCATTTTGGAAAGATACTTTGTGTTCTTATAACATCTTAATTTTGTACCTACTCTACTACAAGGACATTGAAGAGATTTCTCATATATTGCCTCTCTCCCTCCCTTCACTGTTACCTGCTTATATTTCAATACTTTTAAAAGTTAACACTCTTTAAACTGCCCATCATTTGAAGTTTCATTTAAATGTTCTTGACTTATCAAAATTTAGAGTAGTAATTGAACAAATCCAAAGGTAAAGTTTTATGAAGCTCTTTTACTGAAGACATGGGAATTATTACTTTTAAAGCTCAAATTACTTAGAAACTAATTATGGATTGATCTTTCAAAAAACTAATATTTTTGTATAAACACACAACTTCACTTTAAATTGAATGGTTTCATGGATATGTCACTATTTTGCCCATTTGGTAGAAGTCTAGAAAGTTTCTCTGCTAGATCAATCTGCTAAGAGCATTATTGGTCAAGAAGCAACTCTTCTTTGTAAGGAACAAACTTGATGTAGTAAGAACAAAAAGGATGGTACTGTCAATTGTAGCCCAGCCCAGCCTCATTCTCAGAAACTAAGGCTAATCATGGCTGTCAGAAAGGCCAAGTGGCTGTATAGCATTATGATGATTTATTAGGTAGAATGTGAGGGGCAGCAGTTGTTTCACCATAGGTTATACATCTTATTATAATTCAGTTGGAGGGGTAATAACTGACAAGGTTACATAATCAAAACTGTAACATAATCAAAAACTGTTCAGTGTTTGCATTTGGGGAGAAGTGAAGGAGAAAGTTCCATTCCATCTATGCAATCTAGATTATTCAGTCCCATCTTTGTTTCTGAAATATTAGCCCTACAGATTTGAAGAGTTTTAAAGAATCTGCATAACTTTTGTAACTGCAGTTTTCCTATAAAACATTTTAAAAGTTGAAGCATGTTAATTTTTAAAAATATGTTAATCTGTTATTTAAAAATGATAAGATTCACCCATAATACTGAATGAATCTAAAGGTATAAAAATATTTTACATTGTTTATTATTCTCAATCTTCACATACTTTTAAATTTCTTGATTAAAGATGACCTGTTTTAAGCATATTTAAATATTAAAACACTTATAAGAATATAATGATTTCTTTTAACAAAATTTCCAGGAAATATGAATCAAAATTAATTATAGATTAGCATTTTAGGCTAAGATGAGGATCATTTCTATGTTATATTTCCTAACATTACATAGACTATGATACCAACTCTTAGTCATATTTAATCACCTAATTGAAGCACGATATATATTGATTAATTTCACCACCAATTGCAGGATCTTTAGACAGTAGGAGTTATTGCAGGTCATTTTGCTTATAGTCAGACTCTTCAGGCAGTAAGAAATAAGGAGGCTTCTTAAAGAAAAGATTAGAAAGTAACTTTTTAAATTTAACATTTCACATAATAGTATGTATCATTATTATTATTGCCATCATTTAAAATGGTAACAAACAAAATATTTTAGTGGAGAATTTTTGTATACATTCATAATTTTTTTCCCTTAACACCTATGCTTCTAAACTCCCTAAATCTGGTCTACATCTACTATAATCATGTCATAAACTGCTGTCAAAACCACATTTATTAACCAAATGTTTATTAACTAGAATTACACTATTTGCATTTTTAGTTAAAGAAGCAAAAGAGAAATTCTAGGGCCTTAAAATGTGTAATGACATCGTGGAACAAAGACATGTTTCTGAAAAAGGGTAAAAGACAAAGAAATCTAGATAGCTACCAAAAAAAATTAAATGCTAAGTAATTATTCATTATCTATTATATAGTTTTCAAAGTTTTTATCATCTCTTCATTAAACCCGTTCATCAGCTCATCCCAATCCAGCAGGCAGATTGTTGAGCAAGGGGGAAACAGCCCTAATAACTCATCATTGGATTGCTGCTCAAAGTTCTGGGGAAATTGCTCATTATCTTTCATTGCCTAAAATCTCTGTAAAGAATAAAGACACACTTTTTGTAATTTAGCATTTCCATGATATTTTCTATTTAAATGGTGACATGTATCTTTTTGAGGGGACTCATCTTGACATGCCTGTCAAGCTTGCCTTTTCCATTTTTAATAGGGTGAATAATAGGTGATAAAGGTTGATTAAAATGAACCTCGAGTTGCATTTCATTAAAGTTTTGCTTCCTTTTATATAAAGCATGCAATGTAATTTTTTACCACTAAAAAGTCACATGAAAGGAAAATATTGCTTCTTTAGAATATATATTAAGACATGTTACATTGGATCATATGTAAGATGATCTTGAACATAAGGTGGTCTTTTTTCAAATTAAATATATATGGAAAATAGTAAAATTAATCTGTCAGTAATTTCTTGCTTTGCAATTAGGAAGTAGATTTTTCCTTTGAGATTGAAAGTCTTACTTCAGATTGTTCCGATATAATAAAGCAAGCATTTATAAGCCTTAAAAACTCTTTCCATTTACATGACTTCAGAATTTTAGAATTTATTTTTATTTTTTGGTTATCAGTAAGATCCCAGATATTTAATAAATATATTTAAGTATTTTTTAAAAACGGAATTTTGTAAGTGGATCAGTGAAATCTGACCCTTCCTCCTACAAGCTTTTTCTCTGATTCTTTAACAGAAACATTGTTACTTCTGGAAGCAGAGTCTATGTGATGTCCTCCCCCTCCTTAGTACCTAAGTGGAAGGCAGTAATTTCAACTCCAGAAGAAATCTGTCTTTATCCTGGCATAAATTAAATTATGGAACTCTACTTTCATTCCTAGAGAATGAGAAATAATATGGCCCTAAATTTGGAGTTAGATGCTGCATAGGCTAACTGTACTGGACAAGAAAATAAAAGACTTGAGAATGTTCTTGCTCCTAAATGAGAAGGGCAGCAATGAGCAAGGAGGTACTAGAACAATGGTAAATAACAGGATAAAAAGCAGGAAAAGGAGAAGACGAAAGAACTGTTTATTAAAAGTGTTTTTCTTAACAGAGATGACTGACCAAATTTCAGTTTGTACTGTTGCCAAATGTGTCCCCAAACTCTCAGTAAATTCTGCCATTTATATAGGTACATAGAATGAGAGTATCTATATGTTTATAAATCCTGCAAAGAGAAGATATTCCACATAACATTCAAAAGAGTGAAGAAGGATAGCCACATCAAACAAAAGGATATATTCATAAAGAAATTCTACTTGCAGCACAGTTTGGAGCCAGTAGGCATTAGATTTCAAGTTTATTTTATGCAGACCTTAACAGGCTGACAGCAACTAGTATCTGGAATAAAGAGATAATATAAATCTCTACAGTCATTAGCTATGAATAAGCTGACAGTATTAGATCTTAATTTTATTCATATAAGAACATACAGTGATACCTCTGCCCCTACTTTCATAGGATAAGAAGCAGAAATCTGCAAAGGGAGGACATGAGTGTGATAGAGATTTCTAGCAACCATTCACATCTGAGTATTTTCTCCTCTGGGCGCAAAAGAACATTGCACTTGCTTTCTCCCTTGCGGACGGCCAGAGCTATGTGACAAGGGGTAAGTTCTGGCTGTGGGGCTGTGAAAGGAAGATTTCTTTGCACCATCTATGGGTAGAAGCATTTCATTGTAATGTGAGACTTTTCAGCTCTCTTTTTCCTTCTCATGACAAACTTTGAGGTTAAATGTTCCAGACGGTAGAATAAAAGAATGGTGGGGACTCTGGTTATCCTCAATTACTTAACTGCTTCATGTAAGACAGTTTCCTTGGAAACTCGCCTAGGCCTGCAGTGGACCCTGCAGAAACAAGAAATAGATTTTTGTCGTCTTAAGCTGTAAGATTTTAGGGCTATTTGTAATTATAACATTTCATTTTATCCTACTGTAGAAATTAATCCCAAAAGTTGAGAGCCTCTGAAACAAATAATTAAAATATGGGTCTTTGCTTTACTGACAAGGTAGAGACACTGATTATTACCATCTGGAAAGTTGGGGATCTTTCTATTGTTTGTGATGACAAGGCATGATTTAGATCCTAGACCATGGACCTAATGAATTTGTAGTCCTAGGAAAAGAATTTGGAAAAGTACATGTTACTCATATAATTGCAGTTATCTGCTTTTGACATTGCATTAAAAAATTGGTAAGCTCGGTTAAGAATTTGTAGGTTAACATGAAAGAAAATGAAGAAATAAGGAATTTTGGAATTTGCAATGTGGGGCGAACCAACTGCTCTGAGATCATGAACACAGGAGGTAAAACCAAGCAAGTGTTTAAGTGATCAAGAATTAAAACAGCTTTTGCAATGAAGAAGGAAATATGGATCTGGCCTTCATACCTACTATTAAAGTTTCTCAAAAATTAAAGAAGCTTAGGACAAGGATATATTACAGATGTGGTAAATATGAAGTTTTTCCTGGACATAATAACTCAGAGGAAATATCCTGCTAAGGGCCAATAGTCATTAAATAAGAAGCCTACTACGTTTTTGAGAGAGCTGGATCAACAAAGAAACCACGAAACCCGACTGGAATTGCCAAGGCTCACAATACAGCTTGGCTCCCCAAACTGCACTGTGTAGGAACAGTACAGAGCTGCTCAGCCCCAGAAAGGACATGTTCTTGATCTCCCACTTGAAGATGTGACTTAGAAGAACTATGGAAAAGGAAAATGTCTGAGAGAGAGGAGCTAACAACCTTACAAAAAAGTAAATAAATGAATGAGGGAGTCCCTCGCTAAGAACACAAATGCACTAATAACAATTTATTAAAATATCTTAATCAAACACTAAGTCAAAATTAGAGAGAAAAGCAGGTATATAAAATCACTGGTTTTGTGACTTAAGAAGTGTTCAGCCTCAGTCTTTGTCTAGGGAGCATCTCGAAGAGGACTGTTATCTGAGAGATTGGTTATTTGGCTGTAATGAGAAAGACCAAGACAGGAAAGGAGGAGAGAAGAGAGGAGAGAGGCAGTCCATCTCTCCATCCTAGTAATGCAAAGGACATGATTGTCTTGAGTGGGATCTGACTTCATCCACACCCTCCTACCCAGCCTAACCTCTCCATTCCTGTAGAATCCATAGGTAGTCACCTAGGTAACTGGTAATGAACATAAAAGGTTCAGAGAAAAGTGGACAACTTGAAGGGGAGGTAACCAAAGAGGTTGTGGAGACAGGCAGCATATAGGAGAAGGGGAGAAAAGGAAATAAACAGTGACAGTTTAATCTATTTCAGATTTTAAAAAGCAACTAGGCAGTGAAGTTTGGTTGAGTGAAATGAACAAAAATGCTCTGGATCCCTAACTCTGCGAGTACTCTGCAGGTTAGAATACTTGGTTTGAATAAGAAGCAATTGGCCTGTAGCATATTTTAGATTTCTTGAGGGCCCTTAATCAGATGTTGTAATTAAGGGGTTTTAATAGTACATTATACAGTTCATTTTACAATTTAAGGCAAAATACTTGAGTTCCAAATTTAAAAAGGAGGTGAGGAAAAAGAAAGGCATTTGTAATGTGATTTGGAAATTTAAGGAGGTAGATTAAATGAAAAATGAAGCTCCTGACTGGAAATCATGAAATAATAATGTTTTTAAAGGTTGTTTTAGCGTTAAAGGAATTAAGGTTATGGAAGGATGGGGAAACTGGATATTTTAATTCTTTTTCATATTCTATATTAAATATAGAGGCCATATTCTTATTCCAAACTCACATAAACTATGTATTTCCTAATTTGTTATTCCAGCTTCCCACTCTGTTATTTAATCTAGCTATCTATCTGACTATAATCTTATAAAGATTCTATTTCCTCCACTAAGTCCTAATAAGATTCATATTTACTAGCTTTGATATACAAAAAAAAAGAGTTAAAATGTATTTAAAATAAGGTTATTTACTTTATTCTCACAAAGATTTGGCACCGCTGTTTTATCTTAACAGTCAAATTTCAATTTGTTCAATTTGTTCCAATGTGTTAAACTGGCAAAATCACAAAGTTTCCATAATGAAGCTTATTTAAATAGTATTTATTACATTCACCGTAATTCTCTATGTTCTTCCCTATATTTTCTATTGCACTTGTAGACACACTAAGTTCTCTCTCTCATCTCCCTCTCTCCAGTCTAGCTTTGCACCTGGCAAACTGTGGTCACTTTGTTAGCCTTTGTTATTTTTAAAGTAATAAAATGCTAAATTCACAGATAGGATCTCTGCCATATAACTTTGGTCTGGTTCCAGACCACAATGTTGGTCAGCTAACTTATTCACCTGTAACACATGAGAAAGAGAAATAAATCAATTTAAAATAGTTAAAAGACAATTAGCAGTGTATATTCTACTGACAATAGACTACTTCAGTATTCAAATCTTGATAAACCAGAGAGTAACTTACTAATCTGGGTTTTAACACTAAACATTTTTTTAACACTAAACAATTACAAACAATATTTGTTGTATTGTTTTCTATATTCAGTATTAGAAATAGGAGACTTTAAAACTAATACTACTGCTAGTTATATATTTTCTTCTTAGGAAATTTTCAGGCAACTCAAATTAAAAATCAAAACACAAGACGAACATCTGACAGGGAACGAATTGGTAGAGCAGAATTAGTTATGTCCATCAGATCACTTGCCCATTCAAGTGCTTTGAGTCAGTGCTTGGAGTTAGTATTATTAGCTAATTTAGTATATACATTTATAAAAGAAAAATCACATATTTATTTTTTAATAAATAAGTTAATAAAAGTGAACTAGACTGGATATTTGTGAAAGCCCTCCATTTTTAAAATGTGATTAATTCTACAGATGACATATGAACCTATCACCATTAATCAGTTAATGAATCTACTACTTTGCTTGATTATGAGATGCAATTAAAGGAACACAGATTCCAAGGTTTCCCCATATTTGTCTTCATCTTAATGACTGGGCAGCCATAAAATAGAAGCTGGGACTATAACTTTGAGTTTAAATTTATCATGAGGATGGGATGAACACACACAGAATGAAAAACTCATTTCAAATGTGGTTCAGACTGGAATATAATTATCTCTAGCCCTAGAAGGCAGGAATTGAGTTAGAAGCTTTGCAGCAGATAAAACTATGTAGAAAAACAAACCTCAAAGCTTTAAGAGAATTTTAAGACAGGTTTAAAAGACACCAAGGTGACAGATATAGATAGTTGCCTACATAACATGCATTCTAAAATGCTTTAGTAATAAATCCACAATTTTATTTGGAGAAGCTCTATGCCTAGTTCAATAATACTTGCTTCTCCAGATTGCTTCTAGAGTATCCATGTAATAGATTTTTGGATTCTGCAACAGGCATTTCCCCCTCATGTCCCTTTCTACATGATCTAAATTCTACAAAATCTACAAATCTAAATTTGATTTCTACATGGCTTATGGATGGAATGCCCGGACATGAAACAGCCATCTTGTGCCTATCCTAATAGAGGGCCCAGCAGACAGACAGTATCAACCAACAAATGTGTGAGTAAAGAGACCTTCAGATGGAGGTGGCACTCAGCCTAAGAGTCATCCAGCTGGGGCCCCCACACAGTATAAAGCAGAAATAAATTATATCTTCTATGTTTTATCTGATTTCCTGATTCACGGAAGTCATGATCATAATACATAGATATTTTGCACTATTAGATTTGGGATAAATTCTACACAGCCACAGTAAGTCATTGAATATACAAATTAAGTAAATAGAAATCATATAGGTCCAGAAGAAATCAATAAACAAATATTTAATATGTCTTAAGAAAACTTGTTTACAAGAGTTCTTGTCCAGGTTAGAAGTTCTTGTCCATAATCTGGAAGCTTTATATTAATGTATTTGAAACATTGCTGCACGTGTACATAAATTTTTTTGAATACATAGTATTTAACTGGACTTAAAACCTACAATTTCAAAGAGGAGGCCAATTTCATTAAATGGTGCTTCCAGTTAGTGATCACTCATTTGGACACATTTCTGGAACCAAATAAAGAATCTGAAGGACTGTGCAGATAAATAAAACCTATTAAACAGGTCCATAAAATATATTCTCAGTATTTTGGGAAAAAGAGAAACAAAATTTTTGTGGCATGGGAAGTTTGGGAACAAATCTACATATGAGATTTCACTAAACACAGTTGTAGAGGAAAATGGATCAAACACTTACACAGCTTTGTAGAATGTACTATCTCTACACTGAATGCCACCCCAAATTAAGAATCATATGAAAGCTGTTCCTGTATATGTACCTCCTTCCCATGGACATTAATTTCTATCCTTTTGTCCTAGAGAACCCTTTCCTTCTAGCTAGTAGCCAAGTGCATCTACTGAAGATACCTCTTTTTCACCTCTATTATATAATTGCTTGAAAGTGCAGATGAATTAAACTTCAAAAATTTTCCCATGCAAGAGGGGAAATAGTCCTTAAACAAGGGGAAAAGTGAAACTTTTGTATAAACTTTGCAAATACTCACTTTAAAGTAGATTATTTGATTTACCTTTTTGTTATAGAAATCTAAACAGAGCAACAACAAAGACATTGCAGAAAAAGAGGAAGCATAAAAGTTGTGCTACTTTTAAACAAATCTGTGAATGACACAAATTCACAACAAAAAATAGAATTGTCTAATTTAATGACCAAATATGATTGGGACTGACTATTTGTTAGTAAAGACCACTTCGTATAATAATAAAGAAACAAAAATTATTTTCCCATTATGCTTATATATAAAACATAACATAAACTCAATAAAAAAATACTTTAACTTAAAGAAATATATCTTCCACTTAATTTTGCTCTCACCTAATTGGTAATAGATGTAAATAGTTGACAAGGTTTAGTCTGAAGAGTTTGTTTTTGTCCTCTACTCTGCCTTCACTATTAGAGTTGAAATCTGAAAAATAAGGATAATCTAACCTTCTAATAATAGATAAGCTC
Source organism: Manis pentadactyla (assembly GCF_030020395.1). Taxonomy (NCBI): domain Eukaryota; kingdom Metazoa; phylum Chordata; class Mammalia; order Pholidota; family Manidae; genus Manis; species Manis pentadactyla. Next base: position 69,335,758 of record NC_080020.1, read on the forward strand.
CTCTGTTTTATATTTCTTATAAATGAACACTAACATCGTGTCTTGAAAATCTTATTGCCGATGCCAAACATAGCCATGTTTAAATGGTAAGGCACTGAAAAACAAAGGCAAGTGGATTGCATTTGGTGAGGCAGCACTATAATTCTAACCTTCAAATGAAAGCTGGAATTCACATGCTTTGGAAATGCAGATAATTATCTTTGCAGTAACTTTTAGCTGCAGATGAAAAAAGAGAAGAGCTCAGTAACTTTGACTTCTGTAACATTCAATTTCATTCATTTGATTGATGCAGATACAAGTCAGAATCACTGTGGATTTCTTGAAAATAAATCAGTCTGTATGAGAAATGTTTGTTGAAATGGAAATCAATGAAGAACATATTGAAGACAGGGAACAAAGTTTCTTCTTTCAGAGAAATAACATAAAAAGTCAGAATAATGAAAGAACAGATAAAAATAATCACAGTAAGTTAAACTAAGTATTGCTTTGTCCTCCAAAAAGTATCCTAAATAAATACTATCTACGAAAACTTGGGCAGAAATAAAATAAGCCAAACGCCTTCATCAGCCAGGATTTTAGTTGGCAAGATTACAACTGAAAACTAGAGGTAAAAATGTCCTTCCATTCACTCCGAGGTGATCGTGACAAAAGAGCCAGTGCTGCAGAATCTGTACATACAACAAAGAGGCAGCAATGGTTTGCTGGCGGTGAAAATGACTGAGGTGAATACTGGCTGTTTTCAGCTGCATTTAAATCTTACTTACCTCAACTCAAGCAATCTCTTCTTGGTCGCTGTACTGGATATGGGCTGCAAGTACATGGAATAGGAGCAATTTGAAAGTCTCGATCATATGTTCCTATAATCAGATTCATTCAGACAAATGAGGAATAAAACTGGAAGTCATCCACTGTGCACAATTAATTGGATGAAGATACTCTGGGAACTTTGGTTAAGATCCTTGTGATTCCAGTTGGAATGGCTAATGCAGAAGGATTTAGAAGCTTTGTCCAGGTGGAAATGAAATTAGTTACAACTGATACAAGAAAATCTACCTGGAATACACATTGGAGGAAGTGCAATTTAGAAAGTATATTTCTTAGTCAAAGTCACCTACTAGAACAAAAATTGTGAGGTCTTTTATTCATACTTCAGTGCATTAGTTGACTAATGAACTCATTCTTTCTTTTGTTTCATTAGAAAATGTAGTTTTGATACTTCTGGTTTCCATCCTGTCATGTAAGTGGGGTAGGAGTTATGACTCGATTCTATGACAAACATGGGGGAGGGATAGACAAATCTTAGATCTATTGGACAAGTGATATCACGAGGCAAACTGATGTATTCAAAATTGGAGAGACAGAACAGAGAGAAACAAAACTTACTGGAGAAGAAACTCTCAACAGAAACCTCTGCAGAAACCAGCATGAGGAGAGGAAAACCTAAGCTGTAATTTGACAAGTTCCTGGAGGCTCAATGTGGAAAAGTTAGAGTTAAAAATCACGAGAGGGCACAGCCATAGAAATGCCTCTATATTATTGTGAATTTTACCTCCAGGAACTTTACCATATTCTTACAGTGAATATCAGAAAAATTCCCTTATACTTCCCTAGGGGAAGGGGAAAAAATAACCATTTTGAAATATGCCATAGAATTCTGTTCCTTTTAACCAGGACTACCCTCAGGAGACCTATTGTACCAGAGCCTAACGTGCCAGGGCTTTAACAGAGCCTGACCTACCTGGGGTAAGGGAAACACAGGCACACCTCAGAGATATGGCAGGTTGTGTTCCAGCCCATGGCAATAAAGTGCATGTCACAATAAAGTGAGTCAAATGAATCTTCTAATTTCCTAGTGCATATAAAAGTTATGTTTACACAATACTGTAGTCTATTAGTGTGCAATAGCATTATGTGTAAAAAGTGTATATACTTAATTTAAAAATTGTTAAAAATTCTAACCATTGTCTGAGTTTTCAATAAATCAATCTTCTCTCTGGTGAAAGATCTTCCTTGACATAAATAGCTGCTGACTGATCAGGATGGTGGCTAATAAAGGCTGGGGTGGCTGTGGCAATTTCTTAAAATAAGACAACATTCATCCAGGCTTTGTTGTCCCATTTATAGAGCACAGGTGAAATAGATTTAAAATCCTTAAGGGATTAAGGGATTTTGGAATGGCCAATTAACATTAGCTTCAACTTAAAGTCACCAGCTATATTTACCCCTAACAGGAGAGTCAACCTGTCTTTTGAAGATTTGAAGCCAGGAGTTGACTTTCTCCCTATGAAAGTGCTAGATGACATCTTCTTCCAATAGAAGACTGTTTCATTTACACCAAAAATCTGTTGTTTAGTATAGCCATCTTCATGAATTATCCCTTCTAGATCTTCTAGATAACTTGTTGTAGCTTCTACATCAGCAATTGTTGCTTCATTTTGTACTTTTATGTTATGGAGATGCTTCAGAAAGTTTAAGGAAAGAAGCCAATCTCTGTTAACTTCAAACGTTTCTTCTGCAGCTTCCTCACCTCTCTGAGCCTTTATATAACTGATGAAAGTTAGGGTCTTGCTCTGGCTTAGGCTTTGGCTTAAGGGAAAGTTGGGGTTTGTTTGCTCTTCTATTCAGGCCACTACAACATAAAAAATCGCTTTAAACATCAATGGTCTAGTAGAGTAGTCCCTACTTATCTGTAGGGCATATGTTCCAAGACTCCAGTGGATGCCTGAAGCTGCATATACCAAAAAACCCTATATATACTAAGTTTTTACCTATACAGATATGTCTATGGTAAAATATAATAAATTAGGCACAGTAAGAGATTAATAGTAACTAACAATAAAATAGGACAATTATAATATACTATAATAAAAGTTGTTAATGAGGTCTCTCAAAATACCTTATTGTACTATATTCACCCTTTGTGCTGACATGAGATGATAAAATTCTGATGTCATGAGATGAAGTGAGGTGAATAATGTAGGTGAATGACTGTGACATAAGGTTAGGATACTATATTGTCCTTCTGGTGATATGCCAGAAGGCAGATCATCTGCTTCCACACAGTTGACCTTGGGTACTGAAACTCAGATAGCACCTGTGCAACAATTTAAAGACAACGTCAGGGTCGATCAAAACACAAGACCCAAATATATGTTGCCTATAAGAAACTCACTTTAAGGCACCTATATATAAAAACATATAGATTAAAAGTAACAGTGTAAAGAAAGATACACTATACTAACACTAATCAAAACAAAAGGGGAGTAGCTATATTCATTTAAGGCAAAACAGAATACAGAGCAAGGTAAGTTATCAGAGATAAAGGTGGCCATTACATAATGATACATTCAACACTCCAAGAAGATGTAACAATCCTTAATATACATGCACTATCAACAGAGCAAACTACATGACAAAACCTGACAGATCGCCAAGGAGAAATAGCTGAATCAACACTATTATAGTTGGAGACTTGGATATCCCTCTATGAGGAATGTACAGACCCAGAAGGTAGAAAATTAGTAAGTATATACTTGAACTGAATACACCAATCAGATAAAATTAACACTTACAGAATACTTCATCTAACAGAAGAATATTGTTCTCAATCTTTTATGAAGTAGTCACCAACACAGACCATATTCTGTGCCAAAAAACACATCCTAACAAATTTAAAAGAATAGAAATCATATCAAATCTGTTTTTACATCATAATGGAATCAAACTAGAAATCATTAACAAATAGTTAGAAGATCCAAAATATTGGGAGAGTAAACAACATGCTTCTAAGTAGTAAATGTCAAAAAAAAGATATGTTTTAACATATTTTGTGCTAAATGAAAATTAAAAAACAACTCATCAAAATTTGTGGAACATGAGCAAGCTGAAGATGGCTAAATAGGAGGATCCCACTTATATCCTCAAATAGCAATACTAATTTAGCAGTCATCCACAGACAAAAATGCCTTTTTGAGAGCTTTGGGATCAAGGTAAGAGCTTGTAAAAACCCCAGGGGAGCCTGAGATAGCAAAGGGCCATTTTGAGCCCAGATGGAAGGCCTTCACAAACTGTAGTCTTGACTATAAACCTAGAAATAGCCCCATCTCCTGTAAGAGTTAGCTACAACCCTATTTGGCCTTGATTCTGCCACCAGAAAGATCTGCCAAGGGACAAAGGAGGAGTCTCATTCACTGATGCTTTGAGTAACAGGTCCAACAACCTTGAGCCTTACTGTATATCCTGTAGGAGCCTGTGAACTAGCAGCCCCTCTGAGCTGTGGCCTGAGAGCAGGCCTGCCCATCCAGGGAACCAAGCAAGAAATCTCTGTCTCTGCCCCCAGAGGCAAGCATGCAGACTGCAGTCCCATCTGTGGGCCCTGAAAAAGCCCTAGGACTTGGTCCTGGCCTCATCCGGCCACATTGCTGGGCCAGTCCTGACTGCCCATTAACCTACCCAGTAACCTAGTGGGAGCCCTCCCAGGGAACTGGCAGAAACCACACCCATCCATGTACCTAGTAAAAGGCTAGCCATCTGCAAAGCCAACTGCAGATCCTGAAGTGAGCCTTCATCCCAGCACCAGCCCTACTGACCAAAGTACTGGAGGCAGTTCCATATGCCCAGAGGCCTGACAGGATCCATGCCTACCCAAGCCCCCTGGTAACAGATCCAACATTGATAGACTCCAATGTAGGAGGAGCAGTATCCATGTGACTAGATGCCACCCACCACTTGAGCAGGACACCAGAGACAATCTCATCAGCTCAGGAACCTCAAAGGAGAAGTTCCTTACCTGCCCAAACCAGTCTGTGAGGATCATAAGAGGTAGACAAACACACAGGCACCACTGCAAGGCTACAGTGAATGTGGAGAACCAGGCAAACTGGCACCATCAGAAGAAATTAATAAAGCTCCAATATCTGACTCCAAAGAAATGGGATCTGACAAAGAAATTGAATGTGATGCAAGAGAACACAGGCAACTAAATGAAATCAGAAAACAATCTATGGATAAAATAATGTTTAATTTTTAAAAAACAGAAATTTTTTTTAAAAAGCCAAACAAATTCTGGAGCTGGAGAATACAATGAAACTGAAAAAATCTAGTTAGCTTCAACAGAAGATTCAGTCATAAAAGGCTAGCCATCTGCAAAGCCAACTGTTGGCTATTCTGTGTCTTTTGCCTCTCCGTATAAAATTTATAATTTTTGTCAATAATCACAAAATAACTTGTTGGGATTTTGATTGGGATTGCATTAAGTCAAGGTGAAATAACTGTCTTTGTATAAAGACTGCTTGCTTTCTTCCAAAGATGCTTTCGGTTTCCTCATCCAAATGGAGGTCTAATGTTGGTTCCTAGTTGCACCTACATTGAGGGATATTGGGAGTATCACACATACAGATTCTGTTTCCCACCAAGCAGTAGTGTACCTCAGGGCTGTCTGCAGCTGTACTCTGAGCCGAGCACACTGAAGCTTCAGTCCTAGTGTTGTTGGGCAGCTGCATCTGGGGAAGTCTCTCCCTGTGCACTAGGTGAAACCTCAACCTGGACAGGAGAGGATTCTCAACGCTGTTGGAGAAAGAATTCTCAACCAGGTTGGATGAGTGTAGGTAAGGAAGGAATTCATTAAAGCAAGAATAGCAGTTAATGGCAGCAGCTGTGCAGGCAGTAGAGCACAAGGACAAGCAGAGGGAGGAAAGGGAAGTTCACTGAACTGCCTGGCATAGGCCAGATCCCTTGCCAACTCCTAAAGCCAGGATCACCTGGCAGCCAGAGTCTGCTTGAATCTGCACAACATGGGAACTAAGTCATTACCACCCCAGGATTTGGGGGAGTCACAGAGCACTGGATGGAGTGAGGTTATGTTCAAAGAACTTCTACTTCCTTACCCAACTGAAAATAAAACAGGCAGAGAGAAAAGAATTGTGTTAAGACTAGAAAGCTGCATGAAATAGCAAAATGACAGACATTTACCACCAGAGACAAGGTTGGAGAGTTCTTGTCTTTATCACGGAGAAGAATTCGAAGACAAGTGCAATAGGCTTATGCAACAAGAAAGTTTATTTGATATAAGACAGCCCACAGTCAGATGGAAGTGAGGGCAAGCTCAGAGTGGAGAAGGCATGCTTAAAGGTTTAGGATTTGGGGTTTTATAGGGCCTTTTGGGTAGGGGTCAGCATAAGGAGTAATGTATACAGGTGATTCATAATTCTTTTGAAGTTTTTTCTTAAGAATAGGGTTAGGTTATTAGGTGACAGTGTTGATGCAGATCTCTGCATTCTTTACCTACATTGGTTCATTTACACTTCAGAGGTCTAGCTCTTATCCTGGTTACAAAGTTACTTAATTAAGGAGCTGGAAGAAGAGGAAGAACAGCATTTGAATTAAATTAAAGAATAAACTGAGCCTTTTTCCCTGGCTATGTAGCTTTTACAATGACATGACCCTTGCCCCATTTCCCTGCTCTACCTCACTAACAGTCACAGTAGGCCTTCTATTTGATCCACAGAAATTCTTATTTTTGAGAAAAGTTGTCACTTTTTAATTGTATATTTTATATGATTTACCATTGTTATGAGTTTGACATTGTGGAGTGGCTTCAAATTTGGACATTATCAATATTTTTTTGTAATGGAAGATTCCAGAAAATGGAATATGTATGTATCTGTACATACATGTAAATTAGGAAAGCTGTCATTTAGAAGTTAGATTGAAACTGAGAAGTGGCTGCTCCTTTTGCATATTTGATTACTCATGAGTGTAAGCTGAGATGGAAATGTTTTCTTGTACTATATGTGGGAGTCACAAAAACAGGTACTGAAAGTAGACAATTTCAGGTGTAGCAAAGTCACAACAGACAAATGCCATCTCAATGCAGAGCTCCAGAAAAGGGGCTATACAAACTCACACCAAATGAAGATCTAACCAGAAACCCAGCTAGGCAGTGTATGTAGTCAAGGACAAGGCAGGCACACTGTTAAACACAATGCCTTGTATTGATTGCTTTTCATTTAAAATGAGTAAAGGAAGAACATATGGAAGGAAGGTGGAAAGGTAGGAAATAAAGGACACAAATATAAGGCTACTGTATGCAAAATGACTGCAAACAAACAAGGAAGTTTTTCTCTATGATCTAGAAGGAGAAAAGATCTCTGAACATTGTTACCATTGCAAAGAAGATTTTAGAAAATGCTTTGAGGTTTCAGGATTTAATTGGTAGTGGGTAACCTATCTCTGTAATATTGTTCCTACCAGTAACCAATTAAAGTATTCATGAAGATTAAACAGTAACCTAGAGTGAACTTTAAAAAATGCTGTAGGCCTGAATCCAGGTAGATGTTTGCTTAATAAATCATGACCTATTCTTGTGCTAGAAATATCCACATTTTGGACCAAAATAAATTCCCCAAAAAAGACTGGACACAAAAAATCAGAACAGCCCTACGTCCAACACATACTGGCTTCTCTCCCTCTTATATCTAAGTAGAATTATGTTGATCCAAATGTTATACTCAAAAGTATAGAATGCAAGACAGCAAGGAGTGGTATTAGGCAAGAAGTAAAGATACAGCATTTCATATTCAAAGAAGAATTCCAACAGTAAGTGAATACTGGAACAGGAAAATCATAGCATTGAAGCAGATAATGGAGGATCAGTTTACAGAACTACATTACAAATTGCAAATCAAGCTTAGGGTGGTACTTCAGGCTGAGATATGAGAAGATAAACCACCTACCATTCAAGTAAATAGTGACAGGAGTTGTGAAAAGTGGCATCTACCCTGAGGGCAACCACTTTATCCAGTTAAGACAAAAATACATCTATGAATTACTGTCCCAGCTTGAAGAAAAAGGAAATTATACTTAATAGTCACAGGGAAAAAAAGTTGAAAATAATCTTCACAAGTGAAATATATATGTGTACTATTTCTTTTTTTGCAAGCAGAAGCTTGTCTCAAAATAATGCAGGAGGAAATGAGTTATAGGAAGCAAAAACAAGAAGCCTTAAATATAAAACCGACTGAATTGAGATGGAAAAGGAGGCTGGCAGGTAGTCCCAATTGGATTTAACTACAAAAAAACCAAGTCAGTGTTATGAGGGGGAAATCTGAGAAATCTGTCCAAAATGCAGATAGAGATTAAAAATTAAATAAGATAATATATAAAAAGTATAAAAATCCAGTCTAAGAATTATAAATTAGTTTTCCAGAAGAAGCAAAAGCATCACTATTCATAGTGATGTAGACAGAATTGTTTGATTAAACCCCCCCCCCAAAAAAAACCAATGTTTATACAAATAAGCTCATTAACTTGAGGGTGTGCTACAGTTCCCCTTTGACAGGCATTTATTTGGTGTCCAATTTTTTTGCTTTTGAAAATAACCTATATGAAAAACTTTGTGCATATTTTGCTTCATATTTATTTAGATTTACCTTAAGGATGGATTCCAGTCAGTAGAATTCCTCAGACTAAGGGAAAAACGCATGTTATTTTTTTGATAGTGCCAAATAGTCATCCTCTAATGAATTTGGGTAATTTTTCACGCATGTAGGTAAAACTGCAATATTTCCAGAATCTCTCCTGCTGCTTCAGTGTATCTCCATACAATGAGTGTTAACAGGGAATGGAGAGGAGTAGTCCATCTCCATATCAATAGGTAATTACTGTAAGGCTGGAGGCACTGGTGGGAGGGGTGAGCACGTCAGACACTGATGACTTGCCAAATCCCCGGCTGCTGCCCCCTCCCAACCTGAAAAATAGGCTAGCCAATCCTTGCGCTGCTGTAAATCTAAGCTCTGCCTCCCGCTACCTTTAAAAACTCGCTGCCTGTCTACTTTTGTGTGACTTCCCTGGCCTGTGACAGCGAAGGCTGTGATACCTCGCCCAGGGGCATTCAAATAAATTACCTGGCCCTTTGTTGCCTCTCTTTGCCTGCTTATATCGGCTAGAATTTATCTTACATTTGGTGCCAAAATCCCGGGAAGGAGCGTGAGCACGGGGCCCTGACCGGTCACTGGCGTTCCCGCGCCCTCCTTCCCCGACCCAGGACCTCAGCCTGCTCTCCACTGCGTGGACTATTTTCTGGTGAGTCCCTCAGTTTCCCCCGGTCTGCTTCCCTTCCTAACTCCGTTTCACCTGGTCTGTTAGAAATCGTGCATACGTCCAGGTCTGGGCATTGAACCCATCTGTTGCGAGTATCCGGGATACCCGCCCCTGGCCCTGCGGTGGAGGAGACGTCCCTCACCCAGGCTCCCAGGCCGTCTCCCCTGACTTGGTGCGCTGGGTGCTCCTCTCAGCGGGATTAGTTGGGAAGTGATGCAGTCATGGGGAACCAGCCCTCAAAAGTGGAGGCTCAGACCCCACTGCAGTGTCTCATTTCTAATTTGGCTACTCCATGTTTGTCCTGGGAAGTTCTCAAATGGAAGCTAGTCTTTCTTTGCTCTGAGGCCAGGCCTCAGTATTGCTTGGACAATCAATCTCGCTGGCCCCCTGAGGGAACTTTCGATTTTGGCCTCCTCACCGACTTAACTAATTATTGCCACCAGAGCGGAGAGTAGAGTGAAATCCCGTAAATGCAGGCTTTTTGGACTTTGCACTCGCACCCAGATCTTTATGTTAACTGTTCGATGACTCAGGTTCTCTTGGTCTGATCTCCAGTTAAAGACTGTTAGCCTCTTACTCTGCCCAGTCCATCCTTTTCAGATCTGCCAGAAAACCTCAGTCCCCTGCCTCCCTCAGCTCATGATCCCCTCCCTCTCTCTCCACCACCATCTTTAAGTCCTTTGTTTTCACACGTGTCGCCTCCATCTTAAAGTCCTGCATTCTCAACCATGCCATTGTCCTGCTCTCCTCTTCCAGTGGCTGCACCACCCCCTCCCCCTCTCCTTCCACCTTCTCCACCCTCTTTCCCCACCAGAACATGCTCCTCCCACCCTCTAGTTCCAGAAGCCACAAACAAGAAGCTGAAGAAAAACAAAGCAATTAGATATCAGTAACTCAAGTCTTTATATCAATTTGTCTATCTGTGTATATGTTTTTATGTAAAAAGTGTTGCTGACTGTAGTCGTTGTGTCTCAGTTTGTATGTTTGTGTGTCTAGGTGTGTAAATGAGAAATATTTTACTACCTCTGGATGGTATTAATAAAAATTTATTTAAAAACAAGTGCTTGTGAAAATTAGGCATTCTAAAACTTCCAGAAAATCTGATAAAAAGTGTTAAGCATTAATGCTAATTTGAGTTTAGCTGAGGTGGGCATGTCCTTGTTATCAGCTGCCTAAGTTTATCTAATGTCATTTAAGTTGATGTTATCTGCTAAATCTTTTAAGAATAAATGCCTAAAGGCTTGGCTTTGTCTAATATTCAGTAAAGGTCTTGTAAATAACCTAGCATAGTTAAAAATAAGTGAACTAAATAAGTGTAGCAAATAAATCTCAGTATCAAGTACACAGAAAATTAAAATTTTGTTTTCAGTTAAAAAGACAAAATTTTCTTAACTGTTAATCTGCTCTTAATATTAAAAAATTGCAATGAGTTCTCTAATTGTTTTATCAAAGCAGTTTCTCAAGCTTAAAGTCTCAATCAGTTGTCAGAATATTTAAGAAAATGAGATCTTAATATTAAAACGACTAAAAGCTAAAATTTGCTAACGACTGTGTAACCTTCTTTATTTGCCTTTGAGGTATTTTATTGTCATTCTGGTTAAATAGATAAGTATTGCTTCATAGCAACCTATAATCCTATTTAAGCAAGTGCCTTAAAACTTTTAACAGCTTCCCAAAATCAAATTCAAAAAAGTACTTTTTACCTCTAGTTCACTCTGATATTTTCCAAAGGACCCCTAGAACATGTCAGAAAAATTTCTTCTCATTGAGGAAAATATTTGATTAATTTGGCTTATTTACCTGCTTAATTACCTAGAAGGCACTGTCACAGAGAATGACGCTAAACTTTGTTACTGAATGTTTTGTATTACAGAAATATCCAAATTTCCTTATGACAACTGTCTTACAGTAAGCTCTCATCAGATCTTTAACCATTGTCATTTGTAAGTCTTTTATCATCTATACTCACTGTTTTATTACTCCTAAACTAGTACAAAACTAGATTTCAGCAGAACAAGTATTAGTTACATAAAATTAAGTAAACTAAAGAAAATGATTTTGTGACTTTTTGTTTCAAATGTTCTTGATAAAGTGTTTTAAGCTTTTTCTCTTAAACTGACAACAGTTTAGTAAATGACTGCCTTTATAAGCAGAACTGAAACTTTATTTTTCTCTCTACCTGATCCCTCCAGAATTTAAAAACTCTCAGTGACTATTTTTATATTTCATGGCAGTATATTTATTTGCACAAGTTCAATAAGAATCTGCTTTCCTTGTAAGAGGACCAATTAAAAACACTACTTATATTACCAAAGTTTTGACTGGAATGTCATACCTGAGAAACACGTGTGTAAACTCAGATATGAAGAGATAGATTTAAGAAACTAAGATTGACTTTATAAAGCCAACAAATCCCCTTAGAAGAACTGGCCTGGTACCTTGCTTACAGAGTTCCCAGCAGCCTTCCCAGGTGAGTAAAGAAGGTCATTTCCTGGCAAGTATAGGAACCTCAGGAATGTCTTGGGGACCTCAAGAAGAAAAGAATTCACCCAAATCTACAGGTACTGCAGGCACAACCTGATGGCAAGTCTTACTTGGCTTGCTGGCCTCGAGAGGCCTTTAAAAGTTCAATCTGAAATTCCTTACAAAAAGTTCCAGCAAAGCACATTTAAAGGAGCCTATGTAATCAATTGTTCTTCTTGCTGCACTTATGCAAATAATAAAGCCAAGTGTTAATTATTTTCTTAATCTAGCTACTTCTAATAAAAATAAGGGTACTTTTACAGAAAAGTATTGTTTCAAAAATGCAGTCTTATCTATACTAAATCCTAATACAAGTCATTGAGATATAAACTCAATCCAGAATTTTAATTTCCCCATAATACCTGGCTATAATTCTCAATTAAACTCTTCATATTTCTAATTCTCATATTCAGCCATGCATTCTTAATCTCATCAGATTTGTCCTTCCAGAATAAAAGTTCCAACTTTCTGAAGCCCTCTCAACCGACCAGTGATAAAAACCTAGCTGCAACCTTTACTGCGCCCCTTCTCAGCATGAAGCAGCCAGAGCGGTCGTCGCCCCTTTTCCCTGACAGCAGCTAGAATCTCTATCTGTAGAAGAGAAAATGAAACAGAAACCATAAGCTTAGACGGGGTGAAGTGAAAGCCTCTAAGGAAAGCAGGGTGAGAGGTTTGCTGTCAGAGCAATGTAACTACTTGCTATGAAACTTCCCCCCAGCGATGCCCCTTGTCAGCCAGAAGTCGCCAGATCAAGTCATTGCCCATTATGACCAAAAGGCTGAAATGTAAGGTTGAAGGCACTGGGGGGAGGGGGGAGCACATCAGACACTGATGACGTGCCAAAATCCCCGGCTGCTGCCCCCTCCCAATCTGAAAAATGTGCCTTATGCTAGCCAATCCTCATGCCGCTGTAAATCTAAGCTCTGCCTCCCCCTACCTTTAAAAACTCGCTCCCTGTCTATTTTCGTGTGACTTCCCCGGCCTGGGGCAGCCAGGCTGTGGAACCTCGCCCAGGGGCATTCAAATAAATTACCTGGCCCTTTGTTGCCTCTCTTTGCTTATTTCGGCTAGAATTTATCTTACAATTACTAGGGCAAGTGAGTGCTTATCTGGACCTCAGAGGTTGGGTGGGGGTTTCTTCTGCAGCCTGGTCACCAGAAACACAGAGGAAGTGGACGACTGCTTGTAAGAAATAAACTTTATTTCTCCCTTTGACTGATTTCAGTTCAAAGGTATTTGCGTGGGATTTTACCCCCAAAGTTACAATGCATATCAACAATACATGAGAATGGTTGCTCTCCAAGCTTTGCCAACTAAGTGTATGGTCAAACTTTTGGATCTTTGCCAATGTTGTAATAGTAAGTGGTATTTCAGTGTAATTTTGACATATTTCTCTTCACATAAGTGACACTGAGCATGTGTTCATATTTTTATGGGTCATTTTCTTATCTTCGAATTGATCCTCATTTATCACCCTGTTATCTATGAATATATGGTCTTCCCAAATTTTAAGAGCTATTTGGAGACATCCCTTTGGGAAAAAAGCTGGAAATGTTTTCTTCTAGTTCATCATTTTGATTTTGCTTACAGAGCTTCTCTTAAATATTCACATAGACTTTTTAAAAATTGTATTTAAATTTATCAGTCTGATCTGTTACTAATTCTGAATTCTGAATCATATTAGAAAGAGTTTCCAATGTTCCAAAGACATTAAACCTTGTTTTACACTAGTAAATCTAGGGTTTCATTTATTTTAAATACTTATTTCTGACCCATTTGTATACCCAGTTACATTTTTAAAAAGTAAAATGTACCATCCCATGCTTATTTTAGAAGCCAATTTTATCAAGCACTATATTTTATATTTTAGGATTTCTAGATTCCCAATATATTCCACTGATCTATCTATTCATGTGCCAAATATGCAGTTTTAAATAAAAAATATTTGAGATTTTATATATTATATTGTAATATCTGGCAGAGTTACTCCTTACCTCTCCTACTTTTCCAAGGTTTTCTTTTCTATTCATTATTTATTTTTCTATAGAAACTTTTCATTGGGATTTCATTTAATTTACATGCTAACTTGAGAGCTATATCTTTATGATGCTGGATTATCCTAAGAACACAAAAATCTATTTATTACAATCAATTTTTGTGATATTGAGGTATTAGGCAGAAAAATAGATATGAGCAGGGTGGAGAGGGAATTAAAGCCAGTAAAGCCCACTACAAGGGACTCAAAGAGTTAACCAGTAAAAACTAGAAAGCCAGAAAAGACTCACAGAGTTAATGAGCTAATCAGTTAAAGCTCAAAAGGCCAGGAACAACTAGGCCAGGAAATGTTTGAATATTCCCTAGATAAAGGAGGGTATCTCAGCATAGCCCATGTCTTTATTGTGTTAATCATACAGGCCCAGCTTATTTTTTAACTTTGTCTATATGCTGTTTTTCCTCCTTCAGCCCTAATCAAGTAATTTGCAGCCTGGGCAACTAATTTAGCATGCAGGCACAGCTGTAAACAACACAGAAAAAGCCAGGAAGGATTCCACCTTAAAGACAAGATTGCATTTTAAAATCCAGGAAGAAGTAAGATTCTTAATTTACTCTTTAGCAAACAGACAATAACTCAGCCCACCTTGGTGGCTGGGCAGGCAGCTTTGTTTGATATGCTCCTAGATGAAGGCTGCCAGTATCTCAGGGAGAAATCAGAACAGTAAATTTCTTGTGTTAATTTTAAATATTCAGAAACCACTTAACAAGTCTGCACCCCCAGCCCTTGGTCACATTCCTGAAAAATCCTTTAAAGGGGGAATCCCCAGCCTTTCAGCACACACTTCTCTCTGAGGTCACCCACACTTTGTAAGTGCATAGCTTTGACTTTTTCCCAGTCTTTTAGGGGCACCTCTTCTCTGGGGTAGCCCACACTCCCCTTTCTCCTAGTGTGCTGCTTTTTGCCTTAAATAAACTTCTCTCAGCTCAACCTAATCCTTTTATCTCTGTGCTTTTACAGTTGTAAGTGTCTTTGTTACTTTGCTTTTTCATTCTAATCCTCCAGATTTCAGCTCAAACCTTCACTCTCTCTGTTCTATCTCAGACAAGTAGGGAGGGGCTCCTGAGAGCTCAGATGTGGGCTTGCAAACTACCATCCTCTAGGTGACCGGGAACTGCAGTTTACAGTTACTCTTTAGTAACCTGCCTGAAAGACTCCTTTCTTTACCTCTAGGAAGTTCACAGAACATATCACCCCATCCAGTGCTCTGTGGCTCCCCCAAATCCTGGGATTGTAGGGACTCAGTTCTCACGCTGTGCAGATCCAAGCAGACCCTGAATGCCAGGTGACACTGACTTACGGAGTTAGCAGGGGATGTGCCCCATGCTGAGCAGCAGTTCAATGAACTTCCCCTATTATTCTGTCTGTCATTCCCTAACACTCTAGCTTCAATGAATTCTCTCCTCACCTTATACTTCCCCGTGTCTCCCAACTGAACTCCCCCAACAGAGGTAATTGTTTTTAAAGTTTGTAATTTTCTTATTTGTGTTCCAAAGTTACCTGCCCCTCCTCTTAAAATCTTCTGTTCCATTTTATCTTCAAATAGGTTATGGTTTGCTCATGAAGGCTACTGGACTTTATATATTAATTTTATATCTGTTACCCCAATAAAAACTTGTCATTGATTCTCTTAGTTTTGATCAGGTGTACTACATCACATGCCAGTACATATAACCTTATCTCCTTTTCCAGTGCTCATGCTTCTTTTAATTTCTCGTGCCTTATGACATTTACTAATATCTGTAGTACCTCCAATAAAACCATATTGCCAATAGTATGCATACTTTCCTTTTTCATGACTTGTGGAAAAATGGCTATTTCCTCATTTTAAAAAAGATGCTGCTTTTGGAATGAGATACATACACTACACTTTACCATATTAAGGAACTATCCACTGATGTTTCTTCCATTTTTTTTTTCTTAAATCAAAAGTAGGTACTGAATTTTCCTGAATGACTTTTCAGCATTGATGGTGGTAATCATACTATTCACATATTAATTCATACAAGAAATCTTGATTTCATATTATTTGACGATCTTCACATTCCTACAATAAACTTGGTCATGCTAAAATTCTGTATGATGAAAAATTCTAAATAAAATACTAGTAGTCATTTTTATATGACATTAACACTGTACATAGTATCAATGTTTCCTTCTTTCAGAACATTTGCAGGCTTTTTTTTGTGTGTGTGATGCTCTGAAACAATTTAAGTAATATTGAGATTACCTGATTTTTGCTGAATTGGTAGAACTTTCTTCCGCTACCATTTTGCTCTGCTGCTTTTTTGGGAGCTTTGGGGCTGGGATGGGATGTGGTCATAGGTCTCTGGAAGTAAGTCTGGTTTAATTTTGGTTTTGGAGTCTGTTTTAGTATATTTTCCTGAAATTATGTAATTCACTTACATTTTTGGTATTTGTTATATATGTAAAGTAGTTTCATGTTCTCATTTTTAATTTCCTGGGTTTCAATATTCATTAGGCCTTGTAAATTCTTATTTTGTATATATGTATTTTTTTTTTATTAAATTAGTTAATAATTGGTCTGTTTCACCTAGTCTTCTCAAAGAACCAGCATTTGACTCATTTCTATTGTTTTATTGTTCCTAATTGTTTCCTATTTTTATTTTTAGTTATTTTAATATTATGAATTAAGGTCTTCATTTTCAGCCTTTTATATTGATTGAGCATTTAGATTATGAATGTTTGCCTTACTGTTTTAATTGTATTCTGCAGAGTCAGATATGCAGTGTTTTATTACTTTAGAATACTGTCATATTCTACCTAATATCTTAAAATTTTTATTTCCAGGTCAAAGAGATTTGTGAGGATTTTCAAATTATTTTTAATTTTAGTACTTCTTCAGTCATTGGATACTATCATTTGCATTATTTTTACCTTATTGAATCTACTGAGTTTTTTCCTTTATAAACTCATGTTTATCAAAATTTTTTCTATGTATATTATCAGTGATGCAAATATTTAACTTTACAATTTCTTATGTTTCTTGGGTTCCCTATACTGTTACTTACACTTAGGTCACTTGATCTTTCCATAATTGAAATTGTGTCACAGTTCTATTTTGTGTTTCTGTTTTTTTTCCACCTTCAGAAGTTTCTGTTTCATGTAGATTGGTACAATGTTCTTTAATGCATAAATGTCCACAATTGTTTATCTTCATTTTAAATTATGACATTAACTCTGGGAGTATATGTCTTTGCTTTATTCAAAGACCTACTTTTGTGTGAAATGTTAGAAAAAAAGAAAGCAGGGTTTATATTGCCAGTTTTTTCCTGGTATATTTCCTCATTTTTATCCTTTCTGAACTTGTATTCAGCTTATAGTTCAGTTTTGCTCTGTGATCCAATCTGAAAATATGTTTTAATATGTGAAATGAGCCTGACTTAATGACTTTGAGAAATATAGTTGTAAGAATGCTTTGGAAATAAAAGGGTAACAGTAAGATTAAAAACAGTAATAATACTAGTCATTGGATAATTGGGAAGAAATCAAACCACACCCCCTATGTAACAAAAGGAGTTTCAGGATCTAAAAATCAAACAGAAGGATTCTAATCTACCACTTCGTATCCAAGTACTTGGTCATTTAACTACGTCCTAAAATCCTCATCTCTAAATGGAGATGACAATAGTATGTATATAATAGTGTTTTGAAGGGCTTAAAATGAGATGATAGTGTAATAGTACTTTGCACATGGTATGTGTTTATTTTTAATAAAGGATAATAACTTGATAATAGAAATCCAAATTGATCAGTTATGATAATAAAAATGTATTAAGCAGTAGTCAGATTGAATTTACAGTGTATCATATGCTGTTTGCAAGAATTTCAAATGAAATTGCAATGAAAAAAGTCTAACAAAGATTGCCTATAAATTAAGCAAAATTTTTAAGTCTAAGGAAATAAGCAGAAGAATCCCATCAATATGTGAGATTAACAGTCTTTCCTCAGTCTTTGGTGGACTAGAGAGGCATGAATACAGAAACAGAGTTTTAGACAAACATTAAATGGCAAAATAATAAATGAACTTTTCATTTTACAAATACTGTTTTACAGTGTGGGGCAATACTAAAATTTATAAGAACACCCTCAAATTCCTCAAACCAAAACTTTAACAAATATTTCTGAATACATATTAATTTAGTAATTAAAGTTCAAGTAAACCAAAACATCTCAACAACTTATCACTATCAAAGTAATCTCCTAATAATCCTACAGTCCATGGCTAAGTCATTAAAACATTTCTCTGAGCATAGTAAACATTGGAAGATATTTAGCCAAACCTGAAGTATGGGAGAAATTCATAACATTTGTGGATAAATATGAAAGAGTAAGAATAAATGGATATAATTCTATTCTAAAAATAAGGAAAGACGTGCTAAGAACAGAGATGTTAAAAAGAAAAAATTAAAATGATATATTTGATCATCAAATATTTGACCTTCAAATAAAAGAAACCAATAAAACAGAATGTAAAGCAATGAAATCTTTTTTTAATCAGAAACAAATCAAATAAAGAGGGAAAAAAAACAATTAAAAAGTGGAAAGAAATAGCCACAAGGTGAGAGTAGATTTATAGGGTTAAAGTGTATTAGCTATAAATCTATGCTAATAATCCAGATCCTTTCAAAACAAATGGAAAAATCAGAATTGAAACAGAAAAATTTAAAGAGATGAACAGTCATGAAGTAAACCTCAAAAATTAACAGATTGTCTAAAAAGGTGTGGTGAAATAGACAAGGACCTGAAGTAGTAATAGCTAAAAACACAGAGATGGAAACAAATGGCTGATTTGTGGATATTTGGGTAGACTACTATTCTGGCTCTTCAGCATTGATCATTTAGGTGGAAAATACACTATCTGAGATAATTAAATTTGTAACACAGAAAGCTTTGCCTCAGGCAATTAACCATTAAAAAAAACCAGACATACCTTACAGTACCCTTTCAAATAAATCTCCTCTTCACACCTGCCATACACACATACTTCTCACTTAGAAATAAGATGTGGCCTTGTAAATTTCCAAAAGTCCATTTTATTACCATGTGCACTCTTTCAACAAACTTAACTATTAATTTCTACAAGGTCTTAGAGGGGGTCTGGAGATTTCTTTTTGATTCAGAACTACCAATATTAAGAGTTGTCATTTCAAGTCATATGACTTGAGAAGCATTTGCCCCAGGTGTATTTTTTAATATACAATTTCTATATTAGGAAGTAAATTTCTCAGTAGCAGAAGGAGAACTAGTACTAATTATCTTTTAGCTGATCAGAAATAGTCTGATAAATTTCTGGTCCAATGATTAAGACACACATCCAGTAGTATGCATATATAGATTTTATTAAGATCAGTGAGTTACTAACTAGCTTGATAATATTTATCTTCCTGGCTGTGCATGCTATAAAAATACCTATTCACCAAGAACCTACAAAACATATCCTTAAGTTTCAATATTAAACAATTTAGCCTTTTTCTTCTTGTAGAAAATACTTACCCAACAGTGAAATTTAGGCTTTATGGCACAGAACTTGCCACATGCAAATTTGTATGTGTGATTTTACTGTTTCCTCATTATTGCTTTCTTCAACTATTCAGTCAGCTCCTCTGAAACTTTTGTGTATTCATACCCTCTTTCTCTTGGGCCTTATCTTTGCTCCTACTTTACCACATTACCAAAAAAAAATCCATTCTCCATCATTTTCATTAAATCTCAGTTCATAGGCCAAAGCTCACTGCAGTCTTTGCAAAGATCCCACTCGGCTGCCAGTATTTCAGGTAAAGTGTCAAAGAATGGGACAGCCTCCTTCCCTCAAACTCCAAATATGGGATTTTATGATATGCCTGAGTCTGCATCTTCAAGTTATTTTCAGTGTGAGGTACAAATTCCAAAAAAAATGTATTAAATTGTAATCAGATAGAGGAAGCTCTCAGGCTGTGTTAAATGTGTTAATCATTGTATGGATAAGAAATTAGTCCTTTCAGGAAGGGATAACAAATTACCCAAGTAAGACATTAACCAGGATTAATGGCTCAACTAAGCTATGGAGACACACTTTCTTAGAAAATTCAGAAATGAAAAGATCAATCAAAGCAAATGATGGAAGGACTTGACTGTTTATTTTAATGAAGAGGAGAGTACTGGAGACCTTTAAGTCACATTACACAAGCGTGTCCTTAGAATGCCTCCATCTCATGGGAGTCTGAAGTGTCCTGGAAAAGTGTCCATTTTTCATGCTTTTTATTTCCTCCAATTTTACTTTATACTTAGGATTCTAAGTTTAAATCTCTCATAATGAAAACATATTAAGTTGGTAATACGTCTTCTCATAGTATTATTTTGCAGTTTCTAGGAGCCAAAGTTTTGTCCAGTTATGCTTTTTCAAAATATAAACATACTAGAGAAGACTATTTCCTTTTTAAAGTACAAAATTTCACAGTATAACATTCTCTTGGATTTTAACTATTTCATTTACTTAAGGCTACCTTACTAAGTCAATTAACACTGCTTTATACTATTCTAAGAAAAAATCATTTCTATAAAGCTGCCAAACTAATAGCAAATGTAGGTAAGAAAAATGATGACTTTGGTTTTTATATTTATATTTAACACAGCTATAAATAAATTGATGTAGCACAATGCATATAAAAATTCACTCTACCCTTATTAGTAACTAATGGTTTACTCATCAAGGTGCTTCTGTACTTGTATGTAATATGTGCTACTGGGTTGTTTTTACTTTAAATTCAGATTTTTAAACAGAGTATCATTAGGTTTGAAAACTTTAAAAGCAATTTTTGCGGACAGCACTAGTATTCAATACAAGTTGAGTCAAGAGAATTTTAAAATTTTAGTGATACTATAATTAAGAATCAAGGAAGTACACACTTCCAATTGTGAAATAAGTAAGCAACCGGGATGTAATGTATAGCATAAGGAATATAGTCAAAATATTGTAACAACTTGGTATGGTGATAGCTGGTACTTAGAATTATCATGTATATAAATGTTGAATCACTGTGTTGTACACCTGAAACTAATGTAATGTAATACTGTGTGTCAACTACCCTTCAATAAAAAATAATTATCTAAAAAATAATAATAATAATTAAAAAAAAAAAAAAAAAAAGAATCAAGGAAGTCTCAAAGTAGAGAGAAACTCTTCCTGGTGTAAAATCAATTCAGGAATTGGATGAAATTTGAAGTAAATTTCAAAGGTCTACAAATATTAGAATTCAAATATTTAAAGTCACTTAGATACCTTAATTTTTATATTAGTGAAGAATGTTAGTACAATAGATATGTGAAAATTAAAAATAACCCCTATTTCTGTTATGCTTAATATCTCAATAAATACTGTTACCCAGAATATGTATCTAATCATGGTTACAGTAGAAGAAACTCACTTTGAAGTGTAGTGGGTGGCATATTGGTATTAACACTGAAATGGCCCCAAATGATTATTTCCTTTTAAGTAATACCTGTACATACACACATAATTATAAAAAGACTAGCATTTATTAAGTTCTGATTATTCACCAGTCACTAGGCTAAATGTTCCATGCATTATCTTAGTTAACCAAGTATCTAAATACAAATGCCTATTTATAAAATTCACGAATACTACGAGCAAAACTGTAAGCATATTGATGCTTGACACTCCTAGCATATGATGTATTCTTAGTCTGAGTCCAGCAAATTCTGTAACCAGCATGTTACAATTTCAGTTTTGTATTTGGTGATATGATTAACATCTCCATCTCCTGATAGGCTGTCAGCTCCATGGGGACAGGGACCGTGTCTTGTTTTGCTCAACACTGTAGCTCCAGTGCCCTTACCTAGTGATTTAGTAGATGGCAGGTACCCATTAAATACTGATTTAATAAACACATGAATCAGCAAGCAAATATATGAATAGCTATAGTGAGCTCTAAAAAAAAAGATTGAATTAACTTCATTTTAAACATGGTTTTTCTCATGAATGTTCTTTAAAAATTATCCTAAGCTTTCTGTTAATCATTCAAATAAATTAGAGCACAAAAGCAGAAGTAGAAAATAAAATCAAGAATATTACTGAAAGGATATTTTATTATATAGTAGCTGAAATTTATTAAGTACCTTTAGTATTTACTTGAGTTAACTACTGTTCAAGAAATTTCTCATTTAAGCTGCACAACCTCCTTGTGAAATACTGTTATTATCTCTATTTTGCTGATGGCTACACTGAGTCTTAGAGTATCCCTCAGCTACGGCCCCCAAATCCTCTAGCTACTAAGCAAGTAAACCAGGATTCAAATCCGAGATGCACAACTCTAGTCCTGGATATTTTTTATTCTGTATTTTTTCATTTTCTCATGCAAGACTATAAAGCACATAACTACATATGCTTGCCATTTGTTTTATTAAATATTTAGGAAGTGTCTGTTTTTCCTAAAGAAAATAAAGAAGGAAAAGTCTTAATATTTAATTAACAGTATATTATTTTTAAGATTTTTCTTTGTGTCATGATTAAAGACCTTATGAATTCTGTGTAAGTTTCTAGACAATTATTAGGTTCATTGTTTAACTGACCTTATTTGTGTGCATGCCATTGTCACATCCATATTAAAGAGTTGACTTAATGATGTAAGGTACTTCAAGACCAAAAGTTTACAGTTCTGGTTTGATACAAGACAGTCACTTAACAATGTTTTTGTTCAACACTAAAGAAGGTAGTTCATCCTTTTTTGAGGTTCACATACTCCAATCTTTGAGAGCAGAGTATGTTGGTAAAGTGCCAACATACTCAGTAAAATATTCAAGACAATGGATACCATCTGAGTTCTCTTAAAGAAACTAAAGTTTCAGGCCAATTTTGTTATTGTTAATTGACAGCATAGTAACACTTGATTCTATTACAAACATCATTTAAAGTAAAGATATAGTGACTAACAGGCGCAATTTAACAATGAACTTATTATTTGCCTGCAAATTCGTATTTTTATTCATTATTTCTACATCTGGAGAACGTAGGTTTAGCTGGAGGTGCATGTTAATTTCTCTAGTTCCAAGGATGTACGTGTGCTTCAATTTTCTGGTCAGAGTTGACACCATTCCACACCTGGGTGCTCACCTAAGGCTAGGGTCTCTGGAATTGTCTCATTCTTACACTTTTTATATCCACGTAATGAAGCTGGCTAAAGTTACCCTAATTCCTATAAGAACGAAGGAATGAAAATGAAGGTGTACAATGAACAGTTATTTACTGCTTAACAGTTTCTTGGAATATGAATCACCTATTATTCATCATCTGAGACCTTATTATTAACAGAGGCTTATCTATAGAATAGAAAATCTTTTATCCTGTCAGTGTCCTTCCATGACATTTTGTAGTATCAGCCTCCTTTGCTCTGATATACTTTTGATCCCCTTTTAACACCTTATATCCAATTAACACTGTAGCTTTTATTTACCTTCCTAATAGCTATTGTTTCATGTCATTCTATTTTCACAACTACTGAGCCTTCGTTCAACTTTTTGTCACTTTTCTATAATAGTTTCCTAACCAGTTGCTGTATTGCAAATCTGTTCTTTGCTTTGTTGCCAGCGTGTTCTTTCTAAAAACAAAGCAGATCAGGCTTATTATTTTCAATACCTCCCCCAATTTTAAGGATAAATTTCAAACCCAAGTTTAACATATATAGGTAGGTAGCAGCCAAGAACCTCATAAGCCTCATTTCCCAACTTCTTACTAGAGACTGTATTCTAGCTTTAACAATCAACCTGCCGTTTATTTGCCAGCCTCCTTACATATTCCCCTTCCAGAAATGCTCTTTTTTGCCCTCCCACATATGCTGCCGGCCACTGCTCTTTCTAAACTTTTTGTGATAATCTTTTCCACTGCAAAGCCCACCTAGAATGCTCAGCCGAGAGATTCTTCCTTTGCACTCTGTGCACACTCACTGTGACCCGGTGTCCTGCTGTTCTGGTTCACACTCTGCCTGGTTGGCTGGGCCATAAGCTCTGTGGGCGGCAGCCTCTGAAAGGGCCCACAGTGCGCCCTGTCAGTCCTCTCCCCTCAGTGTGTTTGACAAAACAACCCACTTCTAACAAAAGAACCTGTCACAAGCAGTGGTATGTTGCTTCTAATAGTGGGTTATATAAAAACAGTAGCTTCCATCTTGGGTAGTCACTGTCTCTTGCCTCTGGTCTAAGGGAAACTAGTTGCCATGTTGTCAGCTGCCTTACAGAGGGGTCCACTAGGCAAAGAACTGAGGCAGACCTGTGGTCAAAACCCAGCAAGAAACTGGACTTTGCCGAAAGCCACGTGAGTGAGTTGGGAGAAGGACAAGACTTCAGGGGGCATTCGAGCCCCTTGTGGCAGCTTGGGTCTCCTTGAACCGGAGAAACTCAGCTAAGCTGTCCCCGGATTCCTGACCCACAGAAACTATGAGATAAGAAATGTTTACTATGTTAAATTGCTAAGTTCTAGGCTAATTTGTTATGCATTAAGAGATATATAATACAAGTAACAGTATTTTTTTTTTTATTGAAGTGTAGTTGATATACAATCTCATATTGGTTTTACATGTACAATACAGTGGTTAAACTTTTACTTTTAAGACCACCCATGTAGTTAAGGCATTAAAAATTTCAAGCATTCTGAAAAATAGCTTATAACTTCTTTTTTTATAGGAGTGAATGCTTTTCAAGACAGGAAGTAAAGTCTTCTAATCATGTAAATGTGTTGTAAATCAACACTTGAATGTTCATATCCAAGGGCATATATATTTAATTTTACAAAGATAAAAGTACAAAAATGCATGGAATGTTTTTCTTTAGGATATTTTCCACTCAGCCATATAGTGACATCATGTAAGGTGAAAGTTTTTTTTCATTTTAGGTTTTAGAAATCAAACGACTCATGTAGGTGGCACCATGTCTACATATAAGAATGTCCTATTTCCCTAGGCATTAATTTGACTTCTTAGGTTGATAAAACCCATCTTTTTCCTAGAAAGAGAACCCCACCAATTATCCTTTTATTATATTTTCATAACAAATATTGCCTCGTGCAAGATTTCCCCATTAGTGTTTTATATTTAAGTGCAGTCTGTTTAATCCTTCAACTTTATCATACTTCACTGATTAATCTAGTTTAAATACCATAAAAGTCCATAATCATTGCTATAAAAACTTACGCTTGCTTATTAAACTAGCTACATTGGCACTGTCAAATACAAGCAATAAAACTGTGCATAAATATAATGGAAGCAAACATTTTTGTAATAGCTAAATAGATTACATCTTGTGCATATGAATGCCTTCAACTTAATGCAAACCTACATGATGAGTACCAAAATATGTTTTGTATAAATATACTTTAACATTTAAACTGTGCCTCTGGCTATCTATATGGGTGCCTCTTCATTGAATAGTCCTTCATGTGACATATTTTTAAGACACACAGAAGCCTGTCCTTAAAATGTTTGAAGATTCTAATAGCGTAAAAATGTTTCAAACTCAGAGAAATCTAGGTAAAATGTGCCAGATTTTTATTGCATATCACTTAAATACTTGTTATTTGACCCTTAAGTTGTCATGGCTGATACACTGAAAGAGATTTTTCAGGAAGGCTAGAAAAAGGAGATGGGAAAGAAAACTAACTTGAAACTTGGAAGTAATGACACCCTGATTCTAAATCGGTTTGTAATTGTTTCCTACAGTTGCTGCCAAAATCTTTTTGTTACCAAAGAACATTAGCCATCTTTCCAAAAACTTTAACTTATGCCATATTGTCAGTAGAGCTTTGAACACAGAGCACTTTAGGGAAAAAGTCACAGAACTGAAGGATTGAATAAGATTGCCTCAAAGTCCACCCAAGGAAACGCTCTTATAAATAACAGCAATAGGTTGTATCATTAGCTTGGACTGGGGCTTGCTCATCACCATGACAGACTGCTTTAAAAATTACCTGGCACTGGATTGAGATGAATGGGCTGTTTGGCTTCTTAGTCAGCAGTACTGTATACATATATATATATATTTTTTTTTCTTGGTTTATCACTGTATTCTTTTCACATTATTAAGGGAGATTAGTGTTCTCTGGGAAATAGAAAGTGTTAATACACATCCATCAACAGAGAACAGAATGAACAGAGATAAACACAAAGAACACATTTCATTTTTCATCAGATTCAGAGAGAAAATGATGTATTTTTCATTCAATCAATGGGTGGCTAAAAGTATCCTGGACTTACTATTCCTACTTGTGTCTAAATACAATTCATAAGTCTTAATTCATTAGACTAATGTGTTTATAAGGCAGTTGAAATGTCAAAGCTCTGCTGGATTTAGTATAAACTTAAATTCCATTACCTGGCAGGCATTAATTGCTTATGGAGCGTAGGGATTCTTCCCAAGGGTCTTATATGTTTCCTTTTGTCATTTTGCTAACTATTCTGTCTAGACGAACTTAAAGCCCTTAATCCACCATAGGGATCAATAAACTGCACAATAATTCAGTCCTAATAATTAGCTTTCACTTAAACACAAATGGTCATTTCATTGTGAACTGCAGTACAAAATGATAATGAAATAATTAAAAAGACAGATGAAAGAGTGACTTAATAGGGAAGAAGCCTTACTGTTCAATTAGAGGCATTACCATTCAACCTTTTTATTACTGCCACAACCTTTCAATTTTTTAAAAAAATAATACTTCAAGCTCTGCTCATTTAACCCATGGCAGGATCACTTTTACACACACAGTATTACAATGTGAGCCTATGCTGCAGCCTGCTCTGAAGCAGTTGTCTCCATGAAATTATTAAAATGGTGAATATTTGATTCAAAGGTCTATAATTTGTATATAAATCAGAATACTATATTGTCCTCATTTCTCACATAAGGGATTTCCTTGAGTCTTCCCAATTTCTTGTTAAAGAGGATTAGCTCTACATAGTTCCTCTGAAACAGCATCAAAATCGTGTAGAACAGTTTTAAGATACTGGATGTTCTGAAATAAATCGTAAAGGCATCTCATTTTTTCCCCCAGGGAATTTCCAAGGATCATCTACAGTACAAAAATTCTTCATATTTGCTGACCTGACAACTTAGTTATAAGTCCAAAAAGGTACAAAACTTCATTAACCTTTTAATACATTCTCACAGATGTAGGATGATAGATACATTTGAATCTTTATGATCAAAGCACTAGCCTAATAGCAAAATCTTTCACTTTACCTTTGCCATGTCTGGCTTTCATTTTAATTTTTACTCTATCCTCACATGGATATGGACAGGCTGTACTTCAGTTTTGCCAGTAGCTGGGGACATTCATAATCAATTTCAGCAAAACCTGCTACTGCTCTTGCTACTGGCACAGGAGATGGGGCCCTTGGGCTTTCCTAGTCTTTTTAAAACTAAGGTAAAAGTCTCCAGGAAAAGTCTCAGCTCATTAATCCTGATCAAACTTGGAAAGACATACCACAAAACGGACATCCCAGATGAGACATAGCTGTATTTTCCCAAATAATAAGGGAATACATTTGCAAGTTCAAAAAAAATACCACATCATGTCAATATTAAAAGGAAGACCATGACCTTAGTCTTCACATTGAATCCCTAGCACAAAGAAGGGATAGGGATTCAAAGATTCGATTAATGAATGAATGAACAAAACTTTGAAAACTTTAAGGCACTCACTCATTTCACTCCTCTTATCCTCTCTTACTATTATATAGGTGACAGTGTGTAAGCTGATATTCCAAAGGGGAAAAGAAAAGTAAAGAACACAAGATTCTTCAAGGTTGACACAGCAGACTTACTCAGCAAGAACCTGACCTGCATGTATATACATGTGCATGTGCACATGCACACAATTTTCTCCACTTACTATGGAGCAGAGGCCCAACCACACTCAGTATGTGATGTATTATGCAGCACATGTTCCATTTTTCTTTTTTTAAAATCTGAATCATTCTTAATTTTGAAATACACAAATAGCAGGGTTTTGGATAAGCTATTGCTTGTGTGTGTGTAGTTGACTAATTATAAACTATAATGCAATACAGCGTGTACTTAGGCATGAACCAGACAATTTCACCTTTGAAATTTAAGTGGCTAGTGTCTACCAAAAATAAATGAGAGCATTGTCTGTAAAATAACCCAGCAGTAAGGGAGTGGGCCTAGAGATCAAGTTTCTATTAATCAAGAGTTATACTTATTTCTCAGATAATTATAGCAGCTAAGACGTGTCCTCAGGAATGACCTTTAATTCATGTAAATTCTAACCCTAATAACCTAGCAACAGAAGTAAAAAGGAAAAGGAGAATTAAGGAGCAAGTGGTGATTTATCATATCAGTGTTTCCAGAACTCATCTCATAAGAATCACCTGAGACACTGTTGTAAGATTTCTGGTTCCACCCCTGGAACTCCTCAGTCACTGTATCTGCAAAAGGCCTCAGGAATTCTATCAATATTGGGTATCTAGAAACAATTATCTTTAGACTACAGAATGGTATCTTGTCCAGTTAACCTACTTTGAAAGCAATTTAAAGTCATTTATTATGCTTAGATGCAAAGCACACAGTATCCTGTTATGTAAATTTTCTCCCTTGTAGTTTTGAGCAAAAAGGAGCATATGTAATTTACTAGTATTTTGTGAATATTTGAACACCATGGTTTATAATTTGGTGTTTTATGAGTTTAATTGCTAACAACAAAACTCGAGTCAGACCTCAAGAAGTTAATAATTGAGTAATTTTTCATCTTAAATTTGTGGAAATGTTAAGAATCTGAATCTAGATTGTTTTAAAGACATTAGGAACTTGCTGATCTTCTCATTTCTATCCAAAGTAGACAGCTAGACTACTTTAAAAAATCTGCTTTGACAATATTTTTACAAAATTTTATTCCACTTCTTGTTAGCATTGTATGAGGATAGCATGAGATACTTACAGTATTAATACTGACTCTGGTTATATTAACTTAAGTGAACATGAAATTAGCCACATAATCATGAAGGCTAACTTAATATAGAAACTTAGAACTAACTATGGATACCAATTTCTATGTGACTATTCCTGCATTCCTAAAATAAAATGAACAATTTAAGAAAACAGCAGAACTAAAGATTCAAAGCATTTATGTTCAAAAATTAGAAACAGGTGCTTTAAAGTTATATAATACTTCCTTCTGATCATTTATCATTTTCATAACTCATTTTATGAATTTAACTTGATTTCAAGTTAGCCTTTAACTTTATTGAGTTTAATCAATTAGTAAAGACCTTTCATACCATGTTCTTTTTATTGCATTTATGTCATTCGCAGTTTGCATGTACTCTCATAAACTGAAAAACTGAGAAAGATAATGGACTAGAATCCTAAGACTCAAGTATATTTGCTGTTTTCTTTGATCATGACTATCATTTTTGTGCCACAACTATCTTAAAACTTCTGAGCATGGCGTGATTTTTAATACCATCATGATTTGTTACACATTTTTCCCTTTGCCAGGACTACTCTTCACTATAGCCACTTGCTTTTTTGTGCAGTCAGCTAAGAACCTCCAGTCTCTGAAGCCTCCCTTATCTACATCATGAACCTTGACAGAATAATCCCACTCTTCTTCTCCGCTAAGAATGACTGATTTTTCCCCATGTTCCCTGGCTCATCCAACCTCATTACTTAGCCATCCAAGCTAGAACTTCTTTCCAAATCCTTACTCGTCACCTTCCACAGCTGGTCTGATTTTGTTGGTTCTACCTCCTTCCCCATGTACCCTAAATTTACTTTGAAAATTCCTTCCACTACCATTATTTCTCAGCCCTTAACTCACCTCTACTCCTTGTCTATGCCTTCCTCCACTCTATAGCCAAGGTCATGTTTGTAGAAATGTATTTCTGGTCATGGGTAAATCAAAATGCTTTACGAAGTTACATGGGTAATTTCATAATCTGGCAGCATTTTTTTCATTCTTATTTTATCTCCTCCTATCCACTACACAGTTTATAGTCTGCACTCCAACCACACCAAATCCCCCAGTTCCCTAAATGCCTGTGATAGTTTATGTTACTGTTCACAATTATTCCCTCCCTTTCTTCCCATAGATTATAATCCTTATTCTTCTCCATGTGACCTCTAGTATGTCTTTTGAAAGAGAAGTATGTGGTATATTTTTGACCTCCAGCTCATTGATTTTAGGCTTGGCCATGAGATTTCCTTTAACAGAATGTAGAGATGTGGCACATGCCAGATCTGAAGAGAAGCCGAAGGTTTAGTGTCCCCTCTTGCTCTTCCTGTCTGTGCGAGAGTGGGAACGTCCCACATTGTGCTGCTCCTCTAACTTGGAGCCTGCAAGAGAAAGCATGAGAGGGGGCGAAAGCAGCGTCAGGCCCACCCGTCCTCTCCGTTGGCATTACTGAAGATGATATTTTCTTCTGTCTCTCTGGAAGTATTTCTATTAATATTTCAAGCACTACTGTAACTGCTTTGTGATGCCTTCCTTCCGGTTAAGATTTAGAACTTTTCCAGCACTATTCCTAGCACAGTCACACTGTATTTTATTTATTTACATGTATGTATGTTTCAATCGCCTCCACTAGAATGTGACTCTGGAGGCACAGGCTATCTTTTCTTTAATAATCTCCACTGACTAGCCTTAATTCTGGCAAATGCTAAGGGTCCCACAATTTGAATTAACAATGCCACATCCAATACTGAATGAAAGATAAATGTTTATTATCTCCAGCAGCTCCCTTGGTTGGCAATCTTTCAAAGGAAGAGTATAGATTTTGAATGCGTTAACACAATTAAATGATTTACTTTGTAAACACTTGTATGGCACTGATTATGTACTATGCATTGTTGTAAGTTATTTTAAAAACTAACTTGTCTTAATCAATAATACAAAACCCTATGAGATACTTATGATCATCATCCTTATTTTCACATGAACTAGCCAAGATGCTGAGAGGTTAAATACTTCGTCCAAGTATTCAGTGATAGAGCAGACATTTAAACTTCAATATTCTCATGTCAGAGCCCATTAGTTCAATCACAAGTCTAGCAATATTAATAAGTAATTTAGGGCCTCAATTTCCTCATCTTTAAAAAGAAGGTGTAAAATCAGATACTGCCTATGTAAAATATGTTACCCAAAGACCAAAAGTGAAATATATTCCAGAAGCTAAAATTTTAATTTTCTGTATTAAATTTTAGTTCTGTGATAAGTCTGAGGTAGGCCTGCCATTTAATGGGGTCATATACCTCTGTATGAGGTTAGATGGTGACCCCCAGCACCCCATGGGCCAAATCACTTTGTCTCCTTGAGTTCACATGGCTTCCAGGACCAAAGAAAGAGCCTCAGAAAAAAAAAGTGCTTCTTTTTAATTGATGAAAAATATCATACAACTAGTCAATGAGTATGAAGAATGCTATTCAATTTCTTGATGGAATAACAAAGGTTAAATGGCAAATGATAATCTAACAACATATGTGATCTTCAAGTTTGCCTATTCATAGATGAATTCCTTGTTCATATGTGACTATCCCTACATTCCTAATAATGACTGTAAGATGTGTTCCTTTTTCAACATATTTTGAAATAAAGTATAATTGCATTTTATATGAACCCAGAACATTTGAAAAGTCCCATGCATTAAAAGAAATATAAGGTCATGGTACTGAAACTATTATTATTACCTCATAGAAAATTAAAAATGTATTAAAGGAAAAAGAGGAAATATCTTGATATTAAGAGAGTGCTAAAAAGGAAACTAATCTGATTTACTTAAATGAGTTTAGATACCAGTTTTGCTCATTGTATAAATGTGGGTTTTAAGCACATAGTTCTGCATATTATAAAGAGCATCATACATTTGAGGGAAAAAAGAATTAACTTATTTTATTAACTAAAACTAGTCTTAAATGACCTGTCATTTCATGGTCTGCAGTCTATTTTCCCCATCTACCAATGTGTGAGCTATCTTCCTTCACTACCCAGAAATTTTTCAGGTTATTAAAGGGAACATCATCTATGAAAGCTAAAAAGTTGAATGAGTCAAATCAATGCTCTTTTACCCCTAAGGACTCTAATTCATATTCAGAGGGAGTTATTAGATAAATTTTTCAGCAGAAATTTTATACATCTTATTCTATACTATAAATCCATCTTATAATTTGAAACCCTCCCATTATAAGAGCTACCCAAACTGAAAACATCTTTTAAAGTTTATCCTTTATCCAAAAGGGAGACCAATTAGTAGTCATATTTAGGGTCATGGAAATTACTGGAAACTTGTATTGAAAATATATGTATGTATATATATATATATATATATATATATATATATGTACACACACACTTGCACACATCCATATAAAAGCTACGAGTCTACTGGTATGTCTATATTTTTTTCTTCCTCAATCCTTAAAGAGGTGTATCAAATAGAAATAGTTTGCTTTTCTATAAATCATCTTTTCCACATTGTCCCCATAAATGATCCATAATTACATATGGTAGAAAAGGATTAATCTTGAGACAAATATAATTAATAATTGGAAGAATGGGTTGTTCTGGAAAACTTTTTATGAAGGTCAATTGCTATCATTGGAATTTTCTGCCTTTTTTTGTCCAAGGACCATTGGAAGACAGATTTTGTATTTCCGTGTCAGCACATGTTTGACTTTTGCCATTTATATAAATACAATGTAAAAAGTCATAGAAGAGGTAATGGGTGCTTCCAGCTTTTCTAGTAACAGAAGAAAGATGCAAGGGCTCTAATATTCTTAGTCATTGACATTTACAACTATGGGTTTGTTTTTAATACAGGGCAGCAAGAAACGTACTTAAGGCCTCAGAAAATGCTTTATGGCATACACTAAAGGTGAATCACTTTTTACTAGATTTATTAGCTAGAGGAATTGCAATCTCAAGAGGAAATTTAGCCAGTTTTAACCCAAGTAGCGTTTCTTATAGTTATTTCCTCTCCAATTCTCAGCAGGACTCAGGCATTCTAAATGTCCTATTCAGGGATCCTGATTTCTTTCCCCAGCTGGTTTCTGCCACCTTGGGTACTGACAGAGTACTCATTAACAAACTAATTGATTTTTATTAATTATCTGTGGCATAATCTTTTCACTGTTTTCCCCCCTAGTATCTAAGCTTATTAACTCCAAACACACACACACATGCACACACACACCCATAATTAGTCCTAAAGAAACTTTGGAATGAGAATGAACTCAAATATACAGACTGATTGCACAAACCAAAATGATTTCAAGAAAAGGCTAGATGTTCTATTTTTAAAATGCCATTTGACAAAAATTATATTAGAAATATTAAGTTAAAAACAGAATTGAGGAGAAAATCTATTAAAGTGACTTTACAAACAGTTCAAATATTAGTGAGCATGGAATATACAGTTCTGTGTTTAACTGTAATTATACTACTACTCAAATGAAAGCTTAGTTGAAGGCAAACTCTCAACAATGCGAGAACAGATACACTTGTGTATTGTCTCTCTGAAGGGGGCTGGATGCCATCTTTAATATCAAGATTTGTAAGTCAACATAAATACATTTAAATGTTACAATCATAAATATAAGTAGAACTGTGGAAATATCAATCTAATAGCCTAAAAGGGAAACAACATAATGGTACTAATTGAAAACATGGAGGTTGGGATAGAAATTCCATATCCAAGTCCCTGCTCTGCTTTTCTAGTTAATGTTATCTGGGGCAAGGTGCTTAACCTCTGAAAACCACAGATTCCTCACTTGTATAATTTGGATAAAAACAGTACCTATCTCATCAGGTCATTATGGCATTAAAGGAGATTATGCTTAGTACCATTCTGGGCATATAATAAAGGCTCAATAAATGATACATGTGTGATGACTATCACATTAACCTATTATTTAGTCTTAGATTTACTGATGTTCATGTATCAACTTTGTCACTTATTTTCATTTTAAAACAAGATACTCAGAGTTTCTAATTTGTATCCAATATTTTGAGTCTTTCACAGGGTCCAATAAAAGTTCCATCATGCTGGCTCCTACCTCCCTCAGACATGCAAGTGCTTCCTCCCACACCCGAATACCATGGGAACTGCAGGGGAATGCCCATCAGTTCTCACATCCAACCACCACTGGTGGTTTTCTTTATGTAAATCATCTGTTCTTCACCGTCCCCATAAACAATCCATAATTACACATCACGGAAAGATGGTACTTAAAACAAGAACTTTTCCTTGTATATGTCTAGGCACTGTGTTACCTTCATCATTTCCATGGCTTTACTACAGGCTAACAATCCTTATTCTTGTATTACTACAGTATTTTCTTTATTGGCTTTCAAATCACTTATGGATAACTTTCAAAAAATGTTTTCTTTAACAAGTGGTATATAGCGCAGTTAATAAAATCTATTTGTGGAATGATAGAGAATTAAAACAAATGGCTGAGAATCCAACCAGAGCACAGTTATCTTCTTCCACTAGTTAATTGATTATTGTTTTTCCCCACACAGAACTCCTAATATACAATCAAGCTGAGCCTCATACTTATAAACTCAAGAATTTATTTCTTTACCTAAAATACATTTTCTCCCGCTAAACTCTCCTATGCTTTACTTCCCCCACCCTACCATTTGAATTAATGTTAGAAATATGTTCTTGGTTAAGAAATAGCCTTTAAATTTCTTTTATTTTCATTAATTGATTTAATTAACATACTGAGCAACTTTTAAGCATTAGACAATCTACTAAGCAAAGGGCTGAAGATTTTTTTAGAAGATGTGCTAATCGCTCATCAGAAAAGCAGGGTTAATGGGAATTATCATAGAGTTGTAGAAGATAGAGTTATACCATACACTTACCAAAGTACAACTTCAAAACTAGACAAAAAATTAATAAGAGAGAGAGAATCTAGGGACAAACATGCCTGGAGCTCCTCATAGGAATAGTCTGATTAATCTCCACAATGCATAGAATGTTATGTAACAGCATCTACAAATGCACTTAAAAATATTTAGTAAGAGGTGAAGAGTTTAATGTGCCTGGAAAGATGATTCATCTTATGGGGAGGAGGAGGAAGAGAAGCTAATAAGTAAAAGATGGCCTTTACAACTGCATGTACAGACCATAAGAAGCATGTGTTGTATAGAGTAGGTTGGTGCTACTTTGTGTATCTGATGACCCTCTTCCAGAAATGCACACATATATATGTACACCCACAGTTTATCATTTATTTTCATGGGATTTCATGGACTCCGAAAACCCATCCACTGTCCCAGATTATGAGTTCCTGCTTAGGGGATAGCGCCAGAAGAGATTTTCAACCAGTGGAACAAAAATGATTACACTCTTTCTTTGGAAAAATAGTTGCAATATGAAGGATGATGTACAAGAGGAGATTTGCTAGTAGGGAGCAAAGTGAGGAATCTACAATAGCCCAGATTAGTAAAAATAGGAGTTTGGTAAATGTCCTTACCTATCCCTCCAAGGTACCTTGTGTCACCTATCCACACAGTGTTACCAATAATATGTATGTTTCCTTGACTAAGATGCAAATGAGTAGTAGGTTCTCTGTATAGAATGCTTAATGAGATTTAGGGCATCAACAATGAGTTAAGAATGAGGTATTGGGGACATTTCTATGGTGGCAGTAGAACTTGGCAACTGGTCGAATGTAGGGAGTAAAGGAGAAAACTGAGCTAAGAATGATCCCAGTATTTTTAACTTAGATGATACATCATGAGGATTAAATTTTGTGAGGGAATATAATTTTATTTTTCAAATAAAGGATTTGCACCTGTCTTGGCCGATGTATTCAGGAGAGAGGTTGATACAAGAGCAATAGAACCTGGCATCACTAGCAAATGGATGGTAGATGATACATTGCCACGGGACAAGATCCCGCAGGGAAACCATGCACAACAAGAAGATAAGCACAGACGAAACCCCAGAAATAATCTGTAAACAGCAGATGGAAAAGAGAACCAGTAAGAGAAGAAAAGAAAGGATAGTCAGAAGACTAGAAAGGGAAAAGGATGACAAGAAACCAAAGAAAGTGAGAGTCCCATGTAGTAGGAAGAGGTGAAGACTACAGAGAGATAAGGCAGAAACACGATTGCCAATTGAGAGACACATGTTATTTTGTGAGAGCTTTCTCAGAAGGAATGGCAGCATAAGCCTTATAGTGCTAATATGTCATCTGGTGGTGGGGAGGAAAAAATCAGAATATATAGAACACCTCCAATCAATTTTCACTGATGGTAAAGGATGACCTTGATATAATGGTCTTTGGGTAGGATGGTAGGGCCAAGAAATTGTGGTTTTTAAGGTTTGGTTTTGTTTTAAGGATCTGTTTGGAAACTTTGATGAAGGAAATGGCCTGAAGACACAAGAAAGAGTAAATGTATAAAACAATTCTGAGTCAGTGGAACATGGGGAATCCAGTGAGTGGCACCTCTCTGAGAATGGAGGGAAGAAAGGCACCTATATAAGGAAGCACTGTACACATGTCAAAACATGCATTAGCCTATATTCCTTTGTACACATTTGGAGTTTTGTGATATTTGCATTTCTTTGACCCACATCAGATAGTGAGAACCATCAAATGGACAATACATCTTTTCTATTTCCTTAAGTATTTATCTCTGACAAATAAATGAGAAGCAAATCTCAAGATAGAAATATGTGAAGATTTTACTATAGTTCTTGTTAATGTCCTGTTTATTTTACATGTCAAAAGAACTCTTATTTTTGAAATCATTTCAGAATTTTCCCTTTTAACTAAGAACATAGACTCTGTGTTATCCTCTTCCTGACCAAAGTTTAAAGTGATCTCTATGTCCACACCTAGAGACTCAAATCTTCCCTCTTCTTTGATTAATGTCCTATTTCCTCAGTGCTCTCATTTTTACTTGTCAAGAAGGAAAAAATAAACTACCAAATTAATTTTTAGTAACATATTACTGATTAATAATTTAATGAGACACTAGTGAGGAACAGTGTTTTAACTCAGAGTGATTCTTCAGTAGTGAAGTTACAGGCAGTATGAGATAATGAGAAAAGCACAAGAGCAGTCTCTGTATTTCCCAAATAACACATGAAATCCGAGTCTATTTACATAGAAAGTTGGACCTAAATGCAGTTACATTTCAATTTAAGTCTTTAAAGTGTTACAGCTGAGTATTTTTATAGGGCTATAAATATTAATAACTTCTTTATGTAAAACACATACAAAAAAATAAGGTAACAAATCAGGAATACATATGCAACATGCAATGCATGCAATAAATTTGTAGTAGTAAAAATCTGAAAGTTGGATGAATGACTATAGATAAGAAGTTTTAAAAATTACTTTATATGATACACACCATTTAAAAATCAAGCTATTTAGTTATTCACACACATCTGCCATTTATGTGCACTGCAAGATCCTGTGAAATAACATTTAGAAGAATAAAAAAGGACAGGCACTAAGATTTTTGCTGGTTATTTTTGAGGTTGAGGTGGATGATTTCCTTAGCTTTTCTGTATTTTCAAAATGAACAGAACTTATGATAAGAATTTTTTTTTCAGAAGAAAATTTAGAGAGTATTATAAACATTTAGGAGTACAGAAAAAGATGAGGCAAAGTAGTAAGATAAAAAGGAACATCATTTTCAGCTAGTATATGCAAGTCTAACTTGAGGTTCAAATATTTTCACCAGTTCCATTTTCTGTCCCATTTCACATTAACTTACAGTTTTACCTTTTCTTTGCAACATCTTCAGAGGACTGAATATCCGCCACCAAGTCTGCTCAGTTCCAGAAATCTTTTATCCTCTAGGAATAATCTATGGTAATAAACGATGCCAGGAAATACCATCGACAAGTTTTCCCATACATAGCTTTTATGTATGCTGGTTACAAATATTTGTCCTCTTTGGATCTACTTAGCTAGAATTTAATACATCATATTTTATGATATACTTAACCAAAATAGTTTGTTGAGTTACAGTAAATGAAAAGCTATCATGCCCTATTTGGCCCTCTTCCCCAAAGAAACTGAAGATTGACTATTGGCTAAAGGATGAGAATAATTTTTATAAAAGGGGTGGGCTAAAACATGTCTCTTATTTTTTTTATCCCTTTTCATAAAATCTCTCCTTGTCCTTTTGAACCTATATTGAACAATATTAGAGAATTTTAGAAATCACACATAATTTTCACAGATTTTCCTCTGAATTTATACAACACACATTAAAATCCTTCGGATGTAGTCTGGGTAGGCAAGTGGACTTCTTTCTTTGCTCAACATGGATCACTGAAAGGGTCATGAAAATGGAGGTCTGACCGGCTAATTCTGCTGCCTCTGATGGTGCTGAAGACACTATGCACCACATGCAGGACTGTATCCAGTCATAGGATCCAAA
Source organism: Manis pentadactyla (assembly GCF_030020395.1). Taxonomy (NCBI): domain Eukaryota; kingdom Metazoa; phylum Chordata; class Mammalia; order Pholidota; family Manidae; genus Manis; species Manis pentadactyla. The sequence goes on from NC_080020.1 coordinate 69,373,869, forward strand.
GCAGCTGAGCTGAAATGATTTATCTCATGGCAAAATCCTAAGTACATTCCACATGCCGACCAATTCACATATGGCTTATTGATGACTTTTCACCTTATAAATAACTGTTTTTAAACGTAAATCCTCAGAACTACAAACATTGGCAAATTTCTTAAAACACCTATGGTTTTTCCCCCATCATTTAGGAAACAAAAATCTATGATCTAAAAACAAGAACACTATTGGCATTTTATTTCATTCTTAACTCCTAAATTCTAACTTATGAAGTTTGATATTTCTGGAGGGAAAAAATGAAAGTAAATGAAACAGCAAATTTTTAAAAACTGGAGAGAGTATAAAGAATGTGAATAGTTGTAAGATTCAACTTCATAAACCAATTTTTGATAGTATGTAAGGATAATCACATTATATATACTTTCTAATAAATAAAGTGGTAGGAAACAGTACAGCCACAGAAGATATATAAACAAGAAACAACTATGTTTTATGTTATGATGAGCTGCACTGGCGTTTTGCTTTTGCCTTTTTAAAAATTAATACAAATTCAAAGGCAATGATTTTAAAACAATCATACACACACACACACACACACACACACACACACACACACTCCCTCACTCACCTCCAAATGGTTCTATAATGTTCTCACTGAACAGAGGAAAGAAAAGTCTTTAATGGCAAGAAAGAAAACAGAAATTAGAGAAATGTTCTGTATCTAACAAGGTACTATGATAATTTTTTCAGACATAACAAACAAGATTACTAAAAAAACTGCAAATTATGATTTGTGGTATTCCTGAACTTCTATTTACTTCCTTACCAGGCATGTTTCCTCTGTGATAAAAGGTGAAGTTTAATGAAGTCATGCTAATAGGAATAAACTAAAATCTTAGTGAGAACCAAAGAAGAGCAGAGAGAAAAAAAAATCAATGATTCTAACTAGTTAACTCTTTTGAAAAATGTTCACTTGAGCGGAGAGCAAGGGAATTAGATTATCTACCTTTCTGCTTTTATCTTTGTAGGTCAGTTAATAGTCCTATCACAGGTTCCATAAGATTTGATTCTGTTTTATGCATGAACACAAGTCAGGTGATACATTGCTATTTAAATTCTGGTATCACATTCTTTTTTGTACTTAGTTTTCAAAGCAAATTTACTACTCATAAGAATAAGCTGTTGGCAGTGATTGAACACCCACAAAAAGACTTCTCAAGTCTCTATACCTGTTTATCTATGCATTCCCAGTTTTATGCACTAACATTAAATGAAAGGGTATTCCAGTATTTGTAAATAAGTAGGTGTGTGTGTGTGCGTGTGTGCACATGCGCACACACGTTTAAAAAAATGAGATCATTTCCATGCTACTTAATACAAGCACTTTCAAGAACACTATTATTTCTTAGATATTTTTCTTATTTCATTTTATTTTGATAATAAGCACCAAAAGAAATCAAAATATTCAGGAGACTTTTTGAGACTTCTTAAGCTAAGAGCGATAACTAAGTTATTTCTATAAAGAATTGTTAAGAGATGAAAACATTCTGACCCCAATACCAAAAGCCAACTTAAAAACACAAAAAGAATTGCCTGAGATCTCCTTGACACCTGCAGGGCTCTTGTCTGTCTCCCAGCTCTTCAGCATTTTGGTGGCTGCGATCCAAACAGTGGAATCATTGTCCTGCACAGCTCATCTTCAGAGTAAAGATCACGAAGATGTAATTTCAGGCACCCAGGATGCCTGAAGCAATCCCAAATATCTGAGACATCAGTTTCAGTACAATTTTAGGCACACTGCAGTTGCTCACTACTTTTGTTTTACTTCTTCTCAAAAATAAAAATAAAATAAAAACTTAAAAAGTATATAAAACAAAATACTTTCAGTAAAAAAATTGTTGTGATATATCAGATTTTTTTTTTTTACTAAAATATATCAGCCAGATCCTAATAGCCATGCCCTAGACATTCCACTTATAGCAACATATGTAAGAAAGAAATGGAATGATATAAAGTAGCCATGGGAAACTGAGCTCATATAGTAAAGTAAAATTGTGTTTAACTCATTCAACACATTTGCTCAACACATATTTATTGATACCCTGCCACAGGCTATAATGTCCATATTTTTAAATGTAAAACAGAAAATTAAATGTAAATAATTGAGGGCACATCCTTACCAATTTAATGGAATGATTAGAATTTTAAAAAATATCAAAATGCTCCAGAAATGTGAACTCTTAATAACTTGAAAATACTTAATTTCTAGACCTCTTAATAAATGTTAGAGAATGAGTTCATTTAGAATTAAGAGTATATTTACATATACTATATATATATACATATATATGTGGTATATAATAGTATATTTTAATAGTATATTACAGAGTTAAAGTATATTTACAGAGACCTACAAAAGCATATATTAGACACAATGCTATAAAAGGGAAAATGAACTGGGAGCCTGAAAGCTTATATACGAATTTTGTTCTAGCTGCATGATCTTGGATAGATCACAACTTCCTTAAGAAGTATGAACTACTTTGCATTTAAGGATTTTTTTTCTAGATGCATAGTTTCATATATGCTGAAACAACAGAGTGAAAAAAATTTACTTTTTAAAGTACTAACTTTTAGGATTTAACTTATAAATCTGCATTCTACTTTCATATATATGGTTTTTCCTGATAATATCAAACTATTTTCAATAGCATATTCACCTCATTTAGGGAAAATCTGCAAAAACAATTTGCCAAGAAGAAATTTTCAAACATGAAATACTTGTAAAAATGTCAATGTTTGCATATGACTGCTAAAAATGTGAAAAGTGATTTTTTTGCAAGTTTTAATTCTCAGTTTTCTCGACTGGCTAATGATAGACTATTTGTATGTTAAGATGCATTTCTGCAGTTCTTTATGGTAAGACAGTTTCTGGAAATAGATTGTCATTCAGGGTATCTTTATAGACAAACTGAAATAAAAGCAGACTGGATTTTCTTTTTAATAGGCTTTACAATACTTAGCCATTTCAGTCCATAATGGGAGAGAAAGAACACCAAGTCTGATGCTTTGAATCCCAAGAAAGTGAATGTGATCTGTTACACATGGACGACATGAAGAGGGTAGGTGAGGATGCAGAGGTAGCTGTGTATGTGTTCCGGAAAGGAAAAATGCAAGGAAGGGAAAGAAAGAGAAGAAATTGTTTCATTATGGTAGATTTGTGAAATACCACCTTGATATGTTAAACAAAAATATTCCTTTATTGACCAAATTCTAAGATAATGATCTTGATTTGCATTCAGTAGCAGTTCTGCTAAGAATTTGCTTCCTATATATTAAGAGTCAGATCAGTTTTAAAGAGGGCTCTGTGTAAACTGAATTGATTGTAGAGATTTGAGTCACTGCCCCTCTTAGTTTGAAACTACTGGACTGACCCTGATTTTTTTTTTTTTTAACTATTCCGAAATTTCCAATTAATTTGCTATTATCAGGTAGGAAACACATTGACCCAAACCTGAAATAAATCCCTTGGGAACACTGTCAGTAGCCTCCTTCAAGAATTATGTAGCTAAACTTACTTTAATAAGGACTTGGCCAGAAACAGATTTGTTCCTTACAAATAAATCAAATGATCAAATAGGTGATTCCATCCATGTGATTCCATTTAGCAATTTGCCTTCTAGTAACATCAAAATTTGATTTTACTTAAATTTTATACTACTGTGTTTATATTATCCTTTAATTGGCATATTTTCTTCCAAACATCACAGTTCAAAATGTACCAAGATATAAATCTTAGGATAATTCTTCTTAAGCTGTTTGTAATTAAATATGTTGAAAAATTAGTATCAGATATTTTTATTCAATGTTCACATTCAACTGTTCAGAGAACTTCTTTTTCCTCTTATAAGAAGTATATTAGCTTTAATAAAAAATAATTATTTTTGGAGGCAATTATACATTTGATTTCTTAGTAAATTAAAATACACATGTAAGAATAAAATAGAAATGTAAGAATCAAGCATTCTTCTTTAAAATTTTCTGTAGTTTAAAAATGTTACCTCAAGTGAAATAGCCAGAGGAAAAAAAAAAACCAATAAACTTATATTTGAAAAACATGTTTTAGAAGTACATTTTAAATTCTTCAAAGAATGTTATTTACTAGTGATCATTTTGCCAGGCAATTTAGATATATTAAAAATATGACAGCATTTCTTAAAATGAAATAAAAATAGATGACATAGGAAAGTTGCAAAAGTCTTATTTAACAAAAATAATGGGTGTGAATAATAAAGTCTACAGAAAATGAGAAAAGCCAGAAAATTAAATGTCTCTTAGGAAATACCCTGGTCAAGTCGATTATATCTATATCTCGTTTTATAGTACAAGCCAGGCTGAAATTTTATAATGAAATGACCCTGACCTGAAGCCTCCTTTGTAAATGACTAGTGACTTAATTATTTGCATCTGTGAACTCAAATGAACATACTTAAGGATATATCAATATGCTCATAAATCATCTGCAGGCGATAAGTAGTCCAACATAGATAATTAGAGAATTTACGGAAGGCTTACTCCCTCTGTTTATCTGCTTATGACATTTGCGGTACAGCCCTAACAGCAGGATAATTACTAGATTTATTCATCAAACAAAATCATGCCTTCTGGGAATGCACAGTGACTCTGGTTTTAGGACTAATAAAGACATTTTTCACCAAAACTCAAGTACTAATTTGCTCAATAACTAGCTGCAATAAGCTTTTATGGAAGCACTCAAAGAAAAGGCTTGGCACCAGAGGGCAGATAATTAAAGGTGCAGTATCCCTACACAAAAGGATCTGAACAATTCCCTGACCATATTAAAATTTAATTGTTGAATGCTAATTGAAAAAAAAAATAAGTCGCTTCTATGTCTCAGTAATTATTCTCCTCAGATCAAAAACTGTATGTGTATGTCTAAGTTAGCAACAAAAGAAAACCTAAAATATTCTTAGCACTTGCCGTAGAGTAAAACGTGAAAATTTAGAGTTTTTCCACAGTACTTATCCTATCTAAAGCTAGCATGCATTTATTTTGAATTTCTTCTCCCTGTCTCTTCCTCCACCCCTATCACACAAATAGAAGAGTTGTGGTCACTTCATTTGTTTTTCATTCAAAGTTTCAACAACTTTGTAGGTGATAATGGCCCAGAATATATTAGTGATTTGAAAACCTAAGTATTCCTTAATTGCATTTTTCCCTTCCTGTTTTTCTGCAGGTCTGTTTTTCTATTAGGATTTCTCTTCTATATTCATGAAAGGGAGCCCCCATCACATAGGAAAGTATTCTTAACCACTCAGTGGGCATTAATCAGGTAAAGTGATCCATACATACAATGCTGTTTCTCAAGGAATTGTTGAGTGATCTCAAATTTTAAATGTTTATAGGACCATTCTGCTAAAAGAAATAAGCATTATGAAGTACTATTTTTTTAAATGCTTCCACATGAGACAGTTAGGTGTTTCCCCAGAAGGTAAGCTTTTAGTATACCAAAATCAGAAATCCTCAGGCCTTTGGGCTCACTTTCTGCTGCACAGGAATGATGAACTACACAAAATGCACACTTTTAAACTCATATTTAATTGTTTAATGTCATGGCTCTTGGTGGAGCATTGTTGCTTGAAAAATAAATTGGGTAATTCAATTAAATGGCTACAGAAGATACATCATATCAGATGTAGAAAGGCACTAACCCCAGCTTGAACTTGACGTCCCACATCGCTTCACTTATTTGACAAATGGATTCTTGAAAATAATTGAAACACATGGCTGCCAGCATAGGTCAATAATACTTTTTTGCCATTCAGCCTCTTAACAGCTTCCATTTTTTCTTGCACTGTGCCATTCAGGGCAAAGATTGCATTTGCCTGGTAAATCATGCAGGCATTATTACTAAAATGGGACTAAATGCAATGAAAATGGACTACATAAAAGTAATGGCACTTAAGTAAAAGGAAGACCATCTACTAGGGCAAACACTAAATGTCAGAGTTAAATACTATATGACATTACTTCCATTACAAGCTCATATTATACACATAGGAAAGCAAACTAACTACAGCTGCATACTACATTTTCATATTGTTAACTTAACCAACGTTTTTAAGACAACTACTGTTAATCCAGATTGAAAGCAGAGCTACATATCTGCTGTTCCATGTTTTTTCTCCCATATCTTGATAGATATAATATTACATTTAGGCAAACACTGAATCACTACTTAAATTTTCAATTGAACATTACTAACAGACTTTAAGTCCAATGCTTGGTTTATTTACAAACACTGGGGCAAAAAAATAAACTATAAACAAAGAAAAGGGCATTGTTCAGATAAAAAAATTTTGAAAGGGGATACGGGCAGTATAGGAAAGCAGGTGTTTTAAGCTAGATTACACAGAATGAGAGGTGTACTGAAAAATCATTAATTCTTAAATATCAATTTGTTATGTTGATATACTTTACATAATTAAGAGGGAACTAGAAGATAAAGCATAATATGAAGATCCAAATAGAAACAGATTTTTTTTTTGTTTTCCATTTGAAACTAGAGACTGCCAGTCTCAGGGATATTGGTTTAGTTTGGTGTGGTTTTTGATAAGAAAAGTTGTCCTAGTTTCTTAATGCTCAAGCCTTCAACAATTATTTCACAACTAGGCAATACTGCTAAGAGATAAGAATGCAATCAAAATGCCTATGACTGTCTCCACCCATTCACCAGGAGCAAATTACTCCATGTTTACATGCCTCAGTTTTCACATCTGTAAAATGAAGATAAAGATAGATCTCACCCTTATGACTCTAAGAGGATTAATTAAGAAAGTATTTAATGTACTTCCTAATAATAAAGGCTCAGTAAATGTCTTCAGGCATTGTAAATAGAAACATGAATCAATCATAAGGTGTTTTTAAGATGAGATGTTCTGAATTAATACATACACATTTTGACACTGGCATTCCACTTAAATATTCTCAGATCATGTTTGATTTTTTTGGCCCTTTCTTGATCATACACTCTAAACTTTCACTTCATTGATCAAACTGTCTTTCCTTTTGAAATGGTAACTCCTAATAGTGCAACTATCAACATCCATTGATCTTAAACATCAGATGAACTGGGTTACTTTCCTTTAGGAGTTAATTGTGCCACTTCAGGTTAGACAACTCTTCTCTGCCATCAAGGTTAGTTTACTAGGAAAGCTACTTAGAAGAGCAACTTAGGCTGCTTATAGAATGTAATTCTGCTCTACAAAGTTCTCCATTTTTTTTTTTTAAACAAGTCACTGATACACCCATCAAAGATGGCAGCGTGAGAGGAGAGACAGAGGCTTCCTCCTAAAACTGGATACAATTAGAAAATTTAATTGGCACAACTAATCCTGAGAGAACAACAGGAAAGAGGACGGCATCAGATTGCACACACCTGGAGAAAAGAGCAGACCTCACGGAACAGGGTAACATACCAGAGCTGTGTCTCCACGGTACCCAAGCCCCTCTCCCACCCCAGCTCACCGGCGGGAGGAAGACAAATGGAGCAGGGAGGGAGTGGAAGGCTTGGGACTGCTGAGTACCTAGCTCCAGAGATCTGCTCTGGGAGCACAAACCTACATTTCATGGTGCTTTCATGAGACTTGCATGACTACTGGGTTGGAAAGTTAATACAGGCAGAGATCCTGGGGAGACTGGGATTCAGACTGCTTGTGGAAAGCAGGGATCCATATCTGGCTGCTCTGGGACAAAAACTTATACCTGTGTGCCCGGCCCACTGGCTCAGGCAGTGGAGACAGGCACAGCAGCTGGGAAGCGGGGAACAGCTCCTTCCTCCCCACCAGGCACCAGTACCGCTCCCCTGCCACCCCCGACATTGCTTCAGGGGCTAAGCAGCTCCAGAATAGAGCTTCTGGACACTAGAGGGCACCATATACAAACATGAAAAGCCAAAGGAACCTTGTCCAGAGTAAAATTGTTAATACAACTCCCGAGAAAGATTTAAATGATATGGACCTCATGACTCTTTCTGAAAGGGAATTCAAAATAAAAATCATCAACATCCTAATGGAGGTACGGAAAGACATCCAAGAACTCAGGAATGAATTCAGGTCAGAGATTCAATCGTTAAAGAACACAATGGAGGGTATTAAAAGCAGGTTGGATACGGTGGAGGAGACAATAAATGAAATAGAAACTAGAGAAGAGGAATACAAAGAAGCTGAGGCACAGAGAGAAAATAGGATCTCTAAAAATGAAAGAATATTGAGAGAACTGTGTGACCAATCCAAGCAGAACAATATTCGCATTATAGGGATACCAGAGGAAGAAGAGAGAGAAAAAGGGATAGAAAGTGTCTTTGAGGAGGTAGTTGCTGAAAACTTCCCCAATCTGGGGAAGGACATAGTCTGTCAGGCCATGGAGATCCACAGATCCCCCAACACAAGGGACCCAAGGAAGACAACACCAAGACACATAGCAATTAAAATGGGAATGATCAAGGATAAGGGCAGACTGTTAAAAGCAGCCAGAGGCAGAAATAAGATCACATACAAAGGAAAGCCCATCAGACTAACATCAGACTTCTCAGCAGAAACCTTACAGCCAGAAGGGAGTGGCATGATATATTAAATGCCATGAAGCAGAAGGGCCCTGAACCAAGATTACTTTATCCAGCAAGATTATCACTTAAATTTGAAGGAGGGATTAAACAATTTCCAGATAAACAAAAGCTGAGAGAGTTTACCTCCCACAAACTATCTATGCAGTCTATTTTGGAGGGACTACTATACATGGAAGTGTTCCTAGGGTTGGATAGCTGTCACCAGAGGTAGTAAAATCATGGTAGAGAGGGTGGAGCAGCTGATTGTCAGGCAAATGCAAAATTAAATTGACTATCCCCAAAGTCAATCAAGGGATAGACAAAAAGTGCAGAATTTGATACTTAATATATAAAGAATGAAGGAGGAAGAAAAAGGAGGAGAAATAGAAAAGAACCTTTAGATTGTAACAGCATACTAAGTGAGTTAAGTTAGACTCTTAGATAGTAAGGAAAGTAATCTGGAACCTGTGGTAACCATGTATCTAAAGCCTGTAATGGCAATAAGTACATACCTATCGAAAATCACCCTTAATGTAAATAGACTGAATGCACCAATCAAAAGACACAGACTCACTGGTAAAAAAACAAGACCCATCTATATGCTTCTTCAAAGAGACTCACCTCAAACCCAAAGACATGCACAGACTAAAAGTCAAGGGATGGAAAAAGATATTTCATGAAAACAATATTGAGAAAAAAGCAGGTGTTGCAGTACTAGTATCAGACAAAATAGACGTCAAAACAAAGAAAGTAACAAGAGATAAAGAAGGACATTACATAATGATAAAGGGCTCAGTCCAACAAGAGGATATAACCATTATAAATATAAATGCACCCAATACAGGAGCACAAGCATATGTGAAACAAATACTAACAGAACTAAACGAGGAAATAGACTGCAATGCATTCATTTCAGGAGACTTCAACACACCATTCACTCCAAAGGACAGATCCACCAGACAGAAAATAAGTAAGGACACAGAGGCACTGAACAACACACTAGAACAGATGGACCTAACAGACATCTATAGAACTATACACCCAAAAGCAACAGGATACACATTCTTCTCAAGTGCACATGTAACATTCTCCAGAATAGACCACATACTAGGCCACAAAAAGAGCCTCAGTAAATTCAAAAAGATTGAAATCCTACCAACCAACTTTTCAGACCACAAAGGTATAAAACTAGAAATAAATTGTGCCAAGAAAGCAAAAAGGCTCACAAACACATGGAGGCTTAACAAAATGCTTCTAAATAGGCAATGGATCAATGATCAAATTAAAATGGAGATCCAGCCAGATATGGAAATGAATGACAACAACAACACAAACCCCCAACTTCTGTGGGACACAGCAAAAGCAGTCTTAAGAGGAAAGTATATAGCAATCCAGGCATATTTAAAGAAGGAAGAAGAAAACCCAAATGAATAGTCTAATGTCACAATTATCAGGATTGGAAAAAGAAGAACAAATGAGGCCGAAAGTCAGCAGAAGGAGGGACATAATAAAGATCAGAGAAGAAATAAACAAAATTGAGAAGAATAAAACAATAGCAACAATCAATGAAACCAAGAGCTGGTTCTTTGAGAAAATAAACAAAATAGATAAGCCTCTAGCCAGACTTATTAAGAGAAAAAGAGAATCAACACACATCAACAGAATCAGAAATAAGAAAGGAAACATCATGACAGACCCAACAGAAATACAAAGAATTATTAGAGACTACTATGAAAACCTATATGCTAAGAAGCTGGAAAACCTACAAGAAATGGACAACTTCCTAGAAAAATACAACCTTCCAAAACTGACCAAGGAAGAAACACAAAATCTAAACACACCAATTACCAGCAAAGAAATTGAAGCAGTAATCAAAAAACTAACCAAGTAAAAAAACACACAGGCCAGGTGGATTTACCTCGGAATTTTATCAGACATACAGAGAAGATATAATGCCCATTCTCCTAAAAGTTTTCCAAAAAATAGAAGAGGAGGGAATACTCACAAACTCATTCTATGAAGCCAACATCACCCTAATAACAAAACCAGGCAAAGACCCCAAGAAGAAAGAAAACTACAGACCAATATCCCTGATGAACGTAGACGCAAAAATACTCTATAAAATATTAGCAAACCAAATTCAAAAATATATCAAAAGGATCATACACCACGACCAAGTAGGATTCATCCCAGGGATGCAAGGACGGTACAACATTCACAAATCCATCAACATCATCCACCACATCAACAAAAAGAAAGACAAAAACCACATGATCATCTCCATAGATGCTGAAAAAGCATTCGACAAAATTCAACATCCATTCATGCTAAAAACTCTCAGCAAAATGGGTATAGAGGGCAAGTACCTCAACATAATAAAGGCCATATACGATAAACCCACAGCCAACATCATACTGAACAGTGAGAAGCTGAAAGCTTTTCTTCTGCGATTGGGAACAAGACAGGGATGCCCACTCTTTCCACTGTTATTTAACATAGTAATGGAAGTCCTAGCCACAGCAATTAGACAAAACAAAGATACAAGGAATCCAGATTGGTAAAGAAGAAGTTAAACTGTCACTATTTGCAGATGACATGATACTGTACATAAAAATCCCTAAAGACTCCACTCCAGAACTACTAGAACTGATATCAGAATACAGCAAAGTTGCAGGATACAAAATTAACACACAGAAATCTGTGGCTTTCCTATACACTAACAATGAACCAATAGAATGAGAAATCAGGAAAACAATTCCATTCACAATTGCATCAAAAAGAATAAAATACCTAGGAATAAACCTAACCAAAGAAGTGAAAGACCCATACCCTGAAAACTATAAGACACTCTTAAGAGAAATTAAAGAGGGCACTAACAAATGGAAACTCATCCCATGCTCTTAGCTAGGAAGAATTAATATAGTCAAAATGGCCATCCTGTCCAAAGCAATATACAGATTTGAAGCAATCCCTATCAAATTACCAATGACATTATTCAATGAACTGGAACAAATAGTTCAAAAATTCATATGGAAACACCAAAGACCCCGAATAGCCAAAGCAATCCTGAGAAAGAAGAATAAAGTGGTGGGGATATCACTCCCCAACTTCAAGCTCTACTACAAAGCCATAGTAATCAAGACAATTTGGTACTGGCACAAGAACAGAGCCACAGACCAGTGGAACAGACTAGAGAATCCAGACATTATCCCAAACATATATGGTCAATTAATATTCGATAAAGGAGCCATGGACATACAATGGGGAAATGACAGTCTCTTCAACAGATGGTCCTGGCAAAACTGGACAGCTACATGTAGGAGAATGAAACTGGATCACTGTCTAATCCCATACACAAAAGTAAATTCAAAATGGATCAAAGACCTGAATGTAAGTCATGAAACCATGAAACTCTTGGAAAAAAACATAGGCAAAAAACTTCTGGACATGAACATGAGTTACTTCTTCATGAAAATATCTCCCCGGGCAAGGAAAACAAAAGCAAAAATGAACAATTGGGACTATATCAAGCTGAAAAGCTTCTGTACAGCAAAGGGCACCATCAATAGAACAAAAAGGTATCCTACAGTATGGGAGAATATATTCATAAATGACAGATCCAATAAAGGCTTGATATCCAAAATATATAAAGAGCTCCCACACCTAAACAAACAAAAAGCAAATAATCCAATTAAAAAATGGGCAGAGGAGCTGAACAGACATTTCTCCAAAGAAATTCAGATGGCCGACAGACACATGAAAAGATGCTCCACATCGCTAGTTATCAGAGAAATGCAAATTAAAACCACAATGAAATATCACCTCACACCAGTAAGGATGGCTACCATCCAAAAGACAGACAACAACAAATGTTGGCGAGGTTGTGGAGAAAGGGGAACCCTCCTACACTGCTGGTGGGAATGTAAATTAGTTCAACCATTGTGGAAAGCAATATGGAGGTTCCTCAGAATGCTCAAAATAGAATTACCATTTGACTCAGGAATTCCACTTCTGGGAATTTACCCTACGGATCCAGCACTCCAGTTTGAAAAAGACAGATGCCTCCCTATGTTTATGGCAGCACTATTTACAATAGCCAAGAAATGGAAGCAACCTAAGTGTCCATCAGTAGATGAATGGATAAAGAAGATGTGGTACATATACACAATGGAATACTATTCAGCCATAAGTAGAAGACAAATCCTACCATTTGCAACAACATGGATGGAGCTAGAGGGTATTATGATGCCCAGTGAAATAAGCCAAGCAGAGAAAGACAAATACCAAATGATTTCACTCATCTGTGGAATATAAGAACAAAAGAAAAACTGAAGGAACAAAACAGCAGCAGAATCACAGAACCCAAGAATGGACGAACAGTTACCAAAGGGAAAGAGACTGGGGAGAATGGGAGGGTAGGGAGGGATAAGGGCAGGGAAGAAGAAAGGGGGTATTATGATTAGTATGTATAATGTGGGGGGTGGGGGAAAGGGGAGGGCTTTGCAACACAGAGAAGACAAGTAGTGATTCTACAGCATCTTACTATGCTGATGGACAGTGACTGTAATGGGGTTTGTGGCGGGGACTTGGGGTAGGGGAGAGCCTAGTAAACATAATGTTCTTCAGGTAAAAAAAAAAAAAATGTTTGGAAGGTTACAACAACCTGTGGAAGAGAATTATGAAAACAAACTTCTGACTCGGGAAAAAAAAAAAAAAAAAACAAGTCACTGATTTGTTACTCTGTCCCTTTTTAAAAACCCCTCCCACCACCACCCATGCTACCATATTAGCTCCAATACAGCCATCCCTTAAGTCTTTATGCAGCAGTTAAATGTCTGTGTATCTGATGGGGGTTGAGGGGTGGGGGAGGATTTAAGGGAGAGACTTCAATCAGCATTACTGTTTTGCTGGTTTATGTTTTACAAGATTTTGGTTATTAAATAAAGTGATTCAGTCAAAAGAAATTTAATAGGTCTGTGGAAGTACATTTCAAAACTTTAGGTTTGCCTTGGCCTTTCTATAAGCTAAAGCTTTGTTAAAAAATGACACTCAAAACCCCAAAACACTGTAGTGGATGGAAAATGGAGGAATCTTATTTGGCAGAACTATTCTTCAAGCAATATAAAGAAAAAAATGTAAACATAGCTAAAACTGCAGAGAGAAAGGATATGTCACAGATCATAGACACAATTGCCTATTTCAAGCATCAGGATATGCTTGATGCATTATGGAGACCAATAAAAAAACTAAGATTCACAGATTCACATCTATAAGAGTGTTCAATGAAATCAAAGTAATTAGAATTATCTTCATACATAAAATGTAGTAATTTAAGGATTATTAGCCTTGCATTGACATATTCCTATTTCTCTGCTCTTCATTGTTTACTATGATGTAATTTTACTTTGAATATTCTTTTTGCAATGTATTCCTCAAATCTGAGAATCAAGGACCACAAAGGAAGGGTGTTTATATGCATACTCACAGAAATAAATATATTTGATTCTAAAATGACATTCATAGAAAAAAATAGGTTGTGTATTTGAAAAAGGGGGAAATTTGTTGGTCCAGGAACTGATTTAGACAGGGTATTTCAAAATTCTCAAGGCTTACTTTTCTTGATTAAGGACTATGGAACAATCCTGGTAAGACTAACGGGTTTTTAATTGTGCTTGTACAAATTAACCAAACCTGGGTATCTCCAGATTGCCAATAAAGCCATGTGTATATAATTAGATCAATCAACAGGCACCATTAGAAGATATATGTCAAAGTCTCATAACAAGCAGCAGCCATATAGAAAGCATTATTTCTATCTACCTAAGGCCTAATCCACTCATACACAGACATTACCTAAATCTATAACCATATTAAATCTATTAATGGTGTGTGGGATTTTTTTAAAACCATGCAAAAAAGAAGAAAAAAAAACATGAAAAAAGCAAACATTGTTTCTATTTTAATATACTTTGTACTAATAATTGACAAAAATATGGCGATTTTACAAGATAAATTAGGTGTTTTAAAATGAAACCTTACTTTCTTCTCTAAACAACACACCAAATGCTATCATTACTCATTGGAAAAACAAAGACCTGAACGTAGTTAAGTGACATAGCATGGAAATAAGCTTGTATCTTAAACACTAATAAAAGGAAAAAAGACGCAACTACATCACCACACGGAGAGCAATAAACTCTGCCAAAACTTTCTTTTGAGTCTTGTAGCTTATACACCCCGGCACATAACAATTACAATAATACTTTATATTATTTATCTCAAATTTCACATTTGTGAGCTTTAATGAAGTTGCAAAGTAAACACAACACTTCATAACAGCCAAAGGACCCCTTGAATCTATTTGAATCTAAACCCCAAAGTTCAGTGATTTAAATATTCACCTTTATTGACTTACTAGGGCTGCGACAACAAATGCCACAGACTGAACAGCTTAAACAACAGAAATTTATTTACTCACAGTTTCATAGGCTAGTCATCCAAACTCAAGGTGTCTGCATCTTTGTTATCTGCTGAGGCTTCTCTCATGGCTTCCTTCCGTGGCTGGCAGATGACCCCTTCTTGCTGCGTCCTCACGTGGTCTCTCCCCTATCAAACGTGCAAGTCTGCCTTCTAGTCTCTTCTTACAAGTACACCAGTCCTATGGAATGACAGCCCACCCAGATGGTCTCATTTTGCCTTAATTATCTCTTTAAAGGCTTTTCTCCAAATACAGAAAAGTTACAGAGTACTTGGAGGTTAACCAGCACATGCATTCTGGTGAGACACAATTGAATCCATAACAATACCTTGGACATTTCATCATTCGTTTTTAAATGACATTTCTAACTTGAGTCCTGTTAAAGATATTTGCACTGATTATTGTAGTGAATCTTACAAACATTATCTAACAGGGTGATTGTTAGAATCACCTGGAAAGCTGAAATAGCTAATGGGCCCCAAACCCACAGTCCCTGATTCAGGGGCTGTGGGATGGGGCCTGAGAATCTGCATTTCTGACAAGTTCCCAGATTATGCTGACACTGTTAATTAGGGGACTACTGTTTCAGAACCAGGGACCTAGGGTAAAGTTTCCAAAACTATTTGCATAAAATTAGTGTTCCATGAGATATTACTAGGGATTCTTACAGAAAAGTGACCATTATCATTTTATTTTGGGCTATGCTACATATGGACATATCCTCTTTTCAGAGATTTTAACATATTATTGACATATTAAAGCAGACACATTTACTACATTATAACTTCTAATAATTTCTGCATAAGAGAAAAATCATTTAACTGTTAATTTTATACAGGTATTGTAGAGAAAGTGGAAGTTCCTATTATGGCCAGGATTCTCGCCTGAACCAGGTCCGTTTGCCCACTGCACACGTGTGGGCAATATATTATTACTGACTCTATATAAAGAGTTCCACCCAGGGCACTGGGCTGCACAGCTGTAGGAGAGCAGAGGCTGGAGTGGTGGCAGCACTGAGGATAGAGACTGAGACGGCTGCGGGGTAGAGGGGCCCAGAGGCAGAGACCAGCTGGCTGCAGGCTGACTTGCCCTGATTCAGACAGGATGCCTTCCACCACGGGAATAAAATTGGGTATAATTCCTTTCACCCCAGGTACATTCCATTGTCATTTTTCTGTCTCACCAAATAAATAGTGAACTTGTCTGGGGCTGACACCCACTGGAAAGATGTGTATATTAACTCATTTTTTCAAGGAACAACTTATAGCATAACATACATAACTTTGGAAACATTGGTTGAACATCTTCAATTATCTCATATCAAACCAGCATCTCCCAAACTGTGTTCTATGGAATACCAATAGGTATTTTACAGAAGGTGCTTCAGAGATGGAAGATCTTCCATAGTTCAGAAAATTCTTCAGCAAAAAAAAGTTTACAATTTTACTTAATATTTGTTTCTAAATTTTACAAACCCACTTGAACAAGGAATGTATTTTGTAATCCATGTCCTGTGCTTCATGGAACACAAATGGTGCCCTGAAACTGAGCTTTATAGTCACTTCCCTGAACTTTACTAAATTCCCAATTTAAACATTACACCTTTATGTTCATTTCCATAATTATTCCTGCAAAGACATTTTTTTGGAAAGACTAGGAATACAAACATATATGCACACACACACACACACACACACACACACACACACACACACACACACACAATCTCACATCTATCATGCCCCTATTGTGTTTGAGTCCCAGAAATTTGTTATCAGTAAATGAAAAAATAGATGATTAGTGTGGATAGAACAGTGTTGCCATATGGAAAGAAAAAAACTAAGAAAAGCTTTCAGCAGTTATTTGCATAAGCAAGGCAGGCCATTTTTGATTAAAAGTTTTTACAAATAAAAATGAATGTTCTTACGATCTTTCTTTTCCACACAAGTACTTTTTCTCAAATTCTGAAGTAGAGAGTATTAAAGGAGGATGAAATAAACAGAACTAATTTAGCAACAATTTTAGGAAACATGTTGGTTATTTTACATACTTTTTATCTCAAACTGATACACTCACCAGTCTTGGATATGGATATTTTCATATTCATTTTACAGAGGAGAAAAGTAAAGCTAATACATGCAACTTAGTTGCACTAGAATAAAAGGATGATAAAGATACTGCCCCTGATATCATACACCCAAATCTTGTGAACTAAAAGTATTCAAGAACTTGAATAATCGTAATACATGAACAATTCTATACTAGATTCAAGCCCAGAGATGGGATGAGGGGGAGGGCAGGTAAAAGTAGAAAACAGTAGTATACATCTCATTCTAGAAAAATAAAGGAAAGACTTTTAAGCATACACAGAGGAACAGAAATATAGTAGTTGAGAACCTCCTTCATGGGTTCAAATCCCTATTCCACTGCTAACCAGATGTGCTAACTTAGCTGTATTATTTAAACTCTGACTGACTTTCTTCATCTGTTAAATGTAGTTATAGTTGTATATATATCATAAAATAGTTGTGAAGATCAAATGAATTAATACAGAGAGCCTGACTCCGTTAATTGTCAAGTAAGCTATTTATCCTATTTTACAAGGAATAGGAGGTCTGAATAAAAATATAACAATAGCATTATTTCAGATTTCTTACATAAAATTTATACTTAAGAGTAAATTAAATGAATTCTGATAAAACCAAATAATTCCACTGAAATGTGAAATTTATATAAAGACAAGGGTGAGTCATGATCATGAATAGATTATAAATTAGGAAGTGTACCTAGGTATTTTTAATTAAAGCTGTGTAGCTGTGATTTGAAGTGTTTTCTCCGTTTTTAGATATTTACCATGAAGAATTTCTTTTTTAAAGGAATGTTACTATGAGGAAGGACTAAAGATCATTACTAATCAAAAAAGAAATCTATAAGCATAATTACTTGAAGGTAGCTAACTATTTTTAAAATTACAGCAACCTACTAAGGGAGGAAAGTGACACCTCATTTTGACTTCGTTATTATAGGTGTTCCACTCTGGTGGGAGCCCATGCGATGAGCACAGCGGACAAAACTGACTAGGAGAGGATTCCTTCCATCTATAAGCATCCACTCCATAGTAGGGGAACTATGATCCGTTCACAAACAGTTGTTATGTTGAGTCCCAAAAGGAAGTGGAGGTGAATTTTTTCCTTAATATCAAGCAGAAGGTCAGGGAAAAAAAACAGTTTAATTAGAATTGGGTTTTGAGATAAATCAAGATGGAGGGAGAAGTACAGATGGAAGGATCAGTATAGGCAATTGCACAGAAAAACAAAATCAGAGCAAAGTGTTGCTTAGAGAGAGAGAGAGAGAGAAAAAAAAAACATCTTTGACTTAATACAGTTATATAGGAGTGTTCGAGGGAATTGTTTTGAATACTCTTCAAGTCAATTTGGGCACAGCAGCACCATACAGAAAATCTGGTTAGCCTTGTACCATAATGTCTGTATTTTAATCTTTTAAAGTAAGTTTGACTTGCACTTATATGAGTATGTAGTGAATGTATGAGTTACTAACCTTTAGAGTCAGTAGTTTTAGGAATAAGATGTGTATCAGATTAGCAGAGAATAATTTGTATATAGTTATCAAAGGCAAATATTACTTCATTTGATCTAAAGTATTTATAATTTTAATTATGGCTTGTGATCTATAGTAATGAGAAAAGTCTGAATTAATGAGTGGGTAGAAGAACAGTGAGAATTCTTTTCCATTTATTAATATCAAATTAATAAACAAATAGTGATTTATTGGTCACTTTGTAAACACTTGAATTTTCTTTTAAAATAGACTGAATCTCCTCAGGTATTATGTCATTCTGACAGATATTGAGAAGTTTTAGGTTATTGCTCTGATGTTTATGCAGTGGAATTAGTTGAGGATGATTATGAAAACCAATAGCAAGTTCAAATCAAAAGATTTTCATTTTATTTTGAAAGTCTAAGGAGTGCCATGATTCCTCATTAAACTGCAGAAACTTATTTTCCACTAGTTAAAAAAATGAAACACACTGTTATTATGAATAACAATCTGAATAGAGATTTCTTTAAAATGAATAAAAATAGCATGGGAAAGGAATTGCATACATAAAATAAAATGACTGTAGAAGAGTAATAAAAATAAGGTAACACAGGTACACAAATATGCAAGTACCCAAAAGTAAGCTGTCAGGTCTGCTTCTTTAGTCCTTGGCAAATCTGTATGAGAAGAGCTGAGTAAAATCATCATAATAGAGTGACTATTATTTACGTAATTGCATAGAATTAAGACATCCTCCCAAATACGTTCCACACATGTCATCATTCCATATTAAGAATGTTCACGAGGGTAGTCTCAAGGATCCCTGATGATGAGTTTAAACACACATATAGCTTGTGCTCTGTACTCTCATCTGTCTTCCTATCACTCTCCTTTTACAGTCAAGGGAAGCAAGCTTCCCATTGCTCTTGTAACAAATTATCACAAACCTGGTGGCAAAACATAACACTAATTTGCTATTTTTAAAGTTCTCAGGGTCAGAAGACCAAAATGCATTTCAACTTGGGTAAAATCCAGGTGTTGGCTGGACTGCCTTTCTTCTCGAGGCTCTTGGTATTTATTTCCTTGCCTTTTTGAGCTTCTAGAGCCTTCCCACATTGCCTAACTCATAGTCCTTTTCCATCATCAAAGCCAGCAGGTGAATGTCCCTGCTTCTGTTCCCATCAACACATTGCTGACTCTCCTGTCTCCTTTTTCCTTTATAAAGACCCTGTGATTACATTGGACCATCCAGATAATGCAAGGTAACTTCCCCATCTCAAGATTCTTTTTTTTTCTTTTAATCTTTTGACTTCCTTCATCCATTTCTCCCATCCCTTAATTCAAACTAACATTCATAACTTAATCACACCTGCAAAATAAGGTACCAGCTGGAGATTAGGATGTGGATGTCTTTGCAGATGATTCCTACACCTACTATAGGTAGTAAGTGCTGTACCTTTCCTCTCTCTATTTCCTCAACAACACCTAATGCATTCCTTAAACTAATTCAATTGGACTTTTGCCCAACCTCTGGTATGATATTGTTCTTAACAAATCAAAAGCGTTTCCTGATGCTGAATGTTCAAAGCATGCTCTTACCTTCTCTGATGACTGTCTTTCACTTTGTTTGTTGACTCCCCACTTCCTCCTCTTTCCTTGGGTTCCCATGCTGCTCTCTTTTTTCCCCAAACTTTCCATTGCTCCTTCACAGTTTCTTTCACAAACTCCCCTTCCTTCTTTTTCTCACTGCTGGCTGTTGTCCTTTGTCTTAACTCTACCCATTTTTATGACTGCTATGATCTCTTCTATGTCTAAAGCCTCTATAAGGATCAGTCCCAAATCTCTGTCTCTCATTTAGACCACTCTCCTGAACTGTGTAGTCAAGCTGCTTGTCCATTTGGATGATAAAAGAAAACCAAAATGTCTAAACGTAAATAATCATTTATGGGAGCCAATCTACACCTCCCTCTTTTTCTTTCTTTCTTTTTTTTTTTTTTTAACTAAAAGCAGCGTCTTTTTTCCTGGCCACCAATCTAGGAATCATTCTTGATAGCATATCTCTCTTTTTTAAATCTCATGTGTAATCCTGCTGCATAATCACCCAATCCTTTTGCTTTAATTTTTTAATATTACTTAGATCTAGTTCATCCTCACCATTCCTCAGTCACTGTTTTACTCCTGGTTATAGTCATTTCTTGCATTTGTTGATTCCACATCCTAAACAGTCCTTTATCTCCAGCCTTTGTAATCCCAATCTCCACACTGCTACCAAACGTTCTAACATACAAATATGACAGTTAACAATACTACTGAAAATTCTTCTGTGACTTCAGTGAAGCCCTAATTCTCTATTCCGTTCCCCACCCCTCATCTACTTTCTCGGGCACATGGAACTATTTGCTTTTCCACGCTTCCTTGCTTCTCCGCTTTCAATGCTTTTTCCCAATTACTTACCTCTTAATTTTACAATTTGAAATGTTCTGAGGTTTAAAGGAAATAATGTAGGAAAAACCCACAGGACATTTTCAAGAATATAGTGACCATTCAATAAACATTCATTCATTCCTTCTTCTCTCCTTCTTTTCCTCCTTCTCTCCCTAGAACTTTGCATATAATTCTCATGATCACTGAGTGTTACTGATTCAGCGAGGTACCTTGTGATATAGAGGCCCTCCACCATGCATCAGTGGGGGAAAACTTCAGTATGTTTCTCCTTCTTTGGATTTTATGAACAACATTGTATTCCTAGGGATTGAACGCCAATGAAGTATTCTACCACCTGCTTAAGGATAAAATCCCGAACTATTAACCTATTACACTCCTTAGCTAATTCTTCAGCCCCCTCAGTTTAAATAAACCTTTTTCCTCTTAATTTCATCAGCTATCTATAATTGAACCACTGATGTACCCAGAGCAATACCACATAAACATGATTATTATATATCCAAGGGAAAAGGGAATTTCTACTTCCAGAAGTTTTCCAGTTTTTCCTTTTTTGTAATGTACTCTTACAGTTTCCATCATCTTTAAAATATGGCATTTTATCCCTTCCTGTCTAACATGTACTTCGGAACCTCCACAGACCACAGAATAGGGATTTTGGAGGAATAAGCACCTGACCTCAATTTTTTCCCTCCCCCTCATCTTTGCTGAAACCCACATGCCAAATCCAACAGGAAGCCCGAGGGCAAAGAACCCTAATAATATAAGTAATCCATTCAGAATCACTTCCTTGGGCTACAGAGCAAGATGGAAAAGGATGAGATTGGGTGATGTCCAGCACACACATTTTAAAGATACACAAATTCTCACAGATAGTCTTCGATTCTAAACACAGAGGGTTTGGGAAAGGGGGATGCTTGGACAAGCTAGGTTCTCATTTAATTCCAAAATATAAAAAAATTCAGAAGGGCCTCGAATAAACCATTAGTCATAATGACTTGTCATATAATGATGAGCAGGGGCTTTCTTTGGATGTGCTCTACTGTTTTGTCTTCCTCAGTTGAATTACAAGCTACAAAGTTCCTGAAAATGTAAGCGTGTAGGAAAAAATTCCTCTGTAGATGAGAGATTAAACCGTTTAGATTCTCCAAGCAAAATGCAGTCAAGAAAACACAGGTATGAGAGAACATACAATCTCGAAAACAACCAAGGATTTTGATATGAACACAAGCTTTGGAAAAAAACCTTTGAATACACTGAATGCCTCAGAACGTCAGTAAAAAGTAAATAAGGAAAGAGAAAAAAGCTCTCCGAAGAGCAGAGAGCAGATACACAGTCTAAAATAGTCAATAGTAATAGCTAAATAGTCAATAATAATAGCTAATATTTAATTGAGGACTTTTTAGGAGCCAGGCATATTCTGTTAGACACACTTTATGTGTAATCTCACATAAAACAACATTCCTAAGAAGTAGATCACTAGTCCTGTTTTACAGATAAATAAACCAGTTTCGAGACTAATAGTTATGCAACCCACAGAGCTAGTAAACTGTGGAGGCAAGTATTCAATTCAGTTAAACATGGTTGACACAGTACTGGAAAACAAGAGCAGAAAAACAGATATAATGTGAAGATTTATAAAATATCTTAATTTTTGTATCTTTCCCATAGTGTCATCAGCTATTTAAATCATACATCCTACCTTAACATCTTCACTTATGCATAATATATACTATACAGCTAATACATCGACACTCAGCTATGCCAAAATACAGAACCCTCTAAAATGTCTAAATTTACTTTGGAGATTGGGAAAAAAAGAGGTGTTTACTTGAAATAGTACAAGAACTACTTTTGTAATTTGCATCTCTAATTATCTTAAAAATTTTACATATCAAAACATGACATGCTATAATCCATCAACTGATAAAATACAGCATAGTAAATCATGATGTAATAGATCGTTTGCCATGGCTCAGTGCTTTCAATAATGATGTTATATAAATTTATATGAAAGCATGTTTAATACATATACATAGATTTTTAAAACTCAGCTCTCTTCTTCAAGAATGGATGCACACTAATACTCAACATCTCAACATTGCTCTTAAAATGTTTTTTCATAAAACATCAGTAAAATATTCTAGAGAAGAAAATTCATAGAACAAAATGATATTTTTACCATTACACTTTGTAGAGAATTCAATCTTATACCCATCATACATCTTAATCTTCCACATATAATAATAAAAATTTTTATGATCTATGGATAATTGGACTGGATACGTATAATCAACCCTCAATTATCACTTCAGAGGCAAGAGAGAAATCACACAGACACATGAAATGCTCAGAAATGCTGAGATAAAACAAGAATCAGAGAATCATGGCATTTAGAGCTGAAGAGACCTTAGAGATCAGCTACTCCAACCCCCTTATTTTACAGATGAATAAATTGAGCCCAGTGAAATGAAGAGATTTTAAAAGGTCACATAGCCAGGTTATTTGCAGATCAAAGACCTGTGGGTCTTCTGGCTCGAGCTCTTTCCACCATCCTACAATGTCCTTTGAAAACATCCTTCCAGGAATACTCCATTATAGTTTTCCAACTCTGCTCACCACATTACTTTAAACTTGTACTTAACCAGAAATAATCATTGTTTTTTTAATACTTACAAGGATGCTCAGAAAATCATTTGTCAATTGGTTAAGTTTAACACCCTTTAGCCCACTGTACTTTGATGGAGATCTCAGGGACAAGAAAAACAGGAAAGCCAAAGAAAAATTACTTGAGTAAATGTCCTTAACTAAGAAACTCCATATTAATAAAAAGGGACTCATTCCTTTATTTAAAAACTTTTCATTAAGTACTTAAATGTTGTGATTTCCAAATTTCCTTCTGATAAAATTCCCTACCATTACTCCTCAGGATCCTAATGTAGCAGCCAGGCTGAGACCAGCAATCTACATTCTTAATTGTATTTTTATCATTATACAAATTTGAGGAAACTTTTTCCAATGTGTAAGCAATTGGTGTCCCTTTAGGCATGGAATGATTAATAAGAAAGAGACACTGGCTTCATGAGTTTATAGTCTAGAGGTAGATATGGAGATATAAACAAATGATAGCCACATATTGAACCCCCATCTGATGAGAAAGGAAAACTTCCTGGGATGTAACATATGAACAATGAATGAAATTTTTTTATAGACAGAGTTGGAAATAACATTTCAAGTAATGCTAATGGCACGTACTCTGTTAGACATTAGATGTACAGATAGACAGGAGGAGAATGAGGAGGAAGATGTATAGAGCCAGTTTATGAATACGTGAAGAGTAAGGTTTGGTTGTACTTACAATTCGTGAAGAAATAGCCATGGAGACTGAGCAGTAATGGTATTTGGGGATCAGATCACCAAGGATATAAAGATCCAGATTCAGCAATCTCTGAATGTCCTTGAGCATTAAAGAAGCACAATAAAATGAGGTATGCCCATATAGCACTTTAAATTTCAGTTGAAGCATTTTACAGACGTATCATATGTATCTCATTGTACTCCTATAATGTATGTAGTCACTTTGTTATTCTAATTTCAGGGAAGAAAGAGATCCAGTGATGCGACATATGCCAGTTCACACAGTAGTAAGGTGGCACTCTAAGATCTGCTGAGTCCAGTTAGAATATTATGAACTGCACCATCCTACTTGTTCATGGAATTAATAGCCTACACGATAAGGAGCACATTTCAGGGGAGAAGGCTATATGTTTGATTTGGGTAACACAGAGTTTGAGGTGAATGTAAGACTTCCAGGAGAGGATTTCCAGTTGGCAGTTGGATGTATGGGTTTGTATTCAGGAGGGAGACCAGTGTGTGGGCTGCATTTGGAATTATAACAAAGACTGAGTGTAGATACATTCACCCTGCTTTGTGAAGCCAGAAGAATATTCGAAAAAGGGCTAGGGTGAAAAAAAGATGTCAGAGTGTGGGAGAACTGAAAGAGAAAAATTATTTCTAAAAGAGAGTGATCATCCATAAACTGAAAAGTGAATAGATTAAGAGCAGTGACAGTGAGAAGAGTCAAATAGTTCGGTAAGTGTAGCAGAGAACAGTGAAAGAGGTTGTTCTCTAGAGGTAAACATGGAAAAGCTGAAAAAATTTGAACATGTTTTAATGACAATATGAAGGAGGAACTGGAGAGGAAAATATAAAGATACAGTTTGCATGGGAGATAATAGATGCAATGATGTTCTTATGAACAAGTATAACCAAGGAATTGAAAGAAGTATTTGCTTTAGAATTGAGGGTCTTGCTCCTTGTTGGGGTTGAGGATGGATTTGGTGGCAAGATGTGTTCTTATCTCATTTCTAGCATTTTCTCTGTAAAGCAGGAATTAACCATTTGCAGAGGATAAATAATGATGTGGTTGACTAAAAAGCTTGAAAAAAGAAAAATTTCAAAACAGGTACGATTGATAAAAAAGAGAAACAACTGAAGAAAGGAGGACCGCCAGACAGCGCAGAGGATCCAGTTGAGGTTAGAGATAATGGATTTGCAGTGTGTATGCAGTCTGATTTGTTTCCATCAGCACTCAGCAGCCCACATATAGATGAAGGAAAGATGAATAACTGGATTGATTTAGAATTAGAATTCTAAAGAGCAAACAGAAATGGGAAGAGAAATAATTGGGAAGAGGGTGATTGATGTGATAGGCTAGAGTTTACATTGGATAGCAATGTAAGCAAAAGCAGGAAGGTTTAATTCTAAGGAAAGGAAGTAGAGAGGTCAGGATATTAGAAATTTTCACTTTGTTGAAGTATAAGTATAAAAAGAAATTTATCTTCCATCATATCATTGACAACTCTGGCTTATAAGTAATTCTAATTTCCAAAAGCAACAATTGGTAAAAGTATGCAGCTTTGCAGAGTAATCTTAGGACTTGGTAACATCAGTCTAAGGTACCCACTGCATGAGTCAAAAACATATTCAGTCAAGGGAATGAGAAGGCAAGCCACAGACTTGGAGAAGTATTTGAAAAAGACTTATCTGATAAAGGACAATTACTTAAAATATACAAAGAAAGCTCAAAACTCAAAACAAGAAAACAAACAACACTATTAAAAAGGGGCCAAAAACCTTACCAGACAACTCATCAAGGAAGATACACAGATGACAAATGAGCATCTGAAAAGATGCTCCACATCATATGCCATCAGAGAAATGGAAATTAAAACAGCAAGATACTGCTATACACTTATTAAAATGGGCAAAATCCCAAACACCGAAAACACTAAATGCTGGCAAGGCCATAGAACGTAGAACAACAGGAGCTTTCATTCACTGCTGGTGGGAATGCAAAATGGTACAGCCAGCCACTTCAGGAGACACTCTGGTGGTTTCTTACAAAACTAAATATACTGTTACCAAATGATCCAGTAATTCTGCTTCTTTGTAATTACTCAAAGGAGTTAAAAATATATGTACAAAAACCTGCACACGAATATTTACAGAATCTTTATTCAAAATAGTCAAACTTGGGAAAAACCAAGATGTCCTTTAGTAGGTAAACAAATAAACTATAGTACACCCAGGTAATTGAATATTAATCAATGATAAAAAGAAATAGGCTATCAAGCCTTGAAAAAACCATGCATATATGGTCAATTAATATGTGATAAAGGAGCCATGAATATGCAACAGGGAAAAGACAGTCTCTTCAATAAATAGTGCTGGGAAAACTGGACAGCTACATGCAACAGAATGAAACTGGATCACTGTCTTACACCATACACAAAAGTAATCTTGAAATGGACTACAGGCCTAAATATAAGACATGAAACCATAAAACTCTTAGAAAAAAACATCGGCAAAAATCTCTTGAACGTAAGTATGAGCAACCTTTTCCTGGACACATCTCCTCAGGCAAGGGAAACAAAATAAAAAATGAACAAGTGAGACTATATCAAACTAAAAATCTTTGCTACAGAAAGAACACCATCAACAGAAAAAAAAAACAGCCTACAGTATGGGAGAATATATTCATAAATAATATATCTGATAAAGGGTTAATATCCAAAATACATAAATAACTTATATGCCTCAACAACCCCCCAGAAAAAAACAATTAAAAAATGGGCAAATGACCTGAAGACATTTTTCCAAAGAAGAAGTACAGATGGCCAACAGGCACATGAAAAGATGCTCCACATTACTAATCATCAGAGTAATGTAAAAACAACAATGAGATATCACCTCACATCAATTAGAATGGCCATTACACAAAAGACAAGAAATAACAAGTGTTGGCAAGGATGTGGAGAAAAGGAACCCTCCTACACTGTTGGTGGGAATCTAAACTGGTGCAGCCACTATGGAAAGCAGTATGGAGTTCCTCAAAATACTTAAAATAGAAATACCATACAATCCAGTAACTGTACTTCAAGGAATTTATCCAAAGAAAACAAAATCTCTGATTCAAAAAGATATATGCACTCCTATGTTTGCTGCATTATTTACAATAGCCAAGATATGGAAACAACCAAAGTGTCCATAAAAAGATGAATGGATAAAGAATATGTGGTATGTGTATACCGTGGAATATTATTCAGCCATGAAAAAAGAAAGAAATCCTGCCACTTATGTCAACATGGATGGACCCAGAGAGCATTATGCTCAGTGATATAAGCCAGGCAAAGAAAGAAGAACAACATATGATTTCACTTATTTGTGGAATCTAAAAGCAAAACAAAATAAACAAAATAGCAGGAGACTCAGAGACACTGAGAAGTGACTGGTGGTTACCATGAGGGAGGAGTTGCAAGGATGAGGGGATAAAGGGACACAAAAATCTCAATCATAATATAATTTGACCCTCCTGATAATTCTGATGCACACCAAAGTGTGAAAACTACTGCAATACAGTAATCTCACTGGTGTAAACTGACGTCAAAAAGATCAGCCTAGATTTCTAATAATTGTGATTTCAACTTATATTCTATACCAAACTTCTTTCAAAAAACATAGTCTCAGACCAATTTCTTACTACCAAGGACAGATTGACTAGGCATGAGAAAGATTCTGGGGCCTTACAGCTGAAAACAAAAACAAAAAGACGACCCGTAGGGCTCTGAATAAGATTGTTAGAAGAGTAAAAAGGAGAAAAAATTCAAATTTTGATAGAATACTCTAGGTTTATACACTTAGAAGCACACGTGGCTTAGTTCCTTAGTTTAGACTGTTGTTAGAAATATTGCCATCCATAAAAGAAAGAAACCAAGGGCTTTCACAGATGATAGAAATGGTTTTGTAATTTAAACAAAATATTACAGGATTAATGAAACAGATTCACTTGATAGGAATTTCCTGGGCCCTGCATCCTGCCTCCAAAGTGAAGGATTTAATGAAATCCTGAGGATAGTACTCATTACACTTTAAAAGATTTGGCAGTATTAGGTAAAAAGGAGGTGAGCAGGGGAGGAGGAGAGAAAGGAATATGGGGAAGGGAGGCTATCATGGCTACAAGATAAAATAATTGACCAGTCAAGTTGTTAAGTTTTTTGAGACATGGGAGCAAAGACTAAACCTTGGTCCCAAAGCATAGATTCTTTATAAAGGTAAGTAACAGTTCAAGAAAATTCAGCAATGTTATTACATGATAAACAGCACTGTGATCTCTTGCTGAATTATTTCTTCTGCTTTTTCTTTCTTGGGCAACTGTAGCTAAGGATGGTAAGATGAAAATTAAACAGCTAACACAAAACAAGTTTCTAGTTTTCCCTGAAACTGAGTAAGACTAACATATAAGTGAGACTCCTTAAAGAGTCAATTATCCATTATAAATCTCTTCCGTAAAGAACTCATTACATCACACTGACTGGCAGCTAAATCAAAGTGAATTAACCAATTGGTGGGGAAAGGAAAGGGGAACAAGTAATGGTCTAAAGTCACTTATGACCTAATAAAACTTCCATTAAAACATTTAATTTATAATAGAATGCAGTAAAATTATTACTAATGTTTACTTCCAGTTATAGGAGTACTTTTTTATTGCAATTTTTCATATAAATTACTATGAGGTTAAAAAATCCAATACAATATTTAATATCAAATTTAGAGTGCCATTCTTGTGACATGGTATAACTCATGAACATACTGTTAAATCATAAATAACTGATATGAGCACAAAATATTCAGGATTTAATTCTATAATTGGTGTACAAATTATTGCAAATTATGAATTACTATGATGTCCTGTATATGGCAATGAAACTATTCTCACAGTTATCTACAATGTGTAGGATCTTAGATGCTAAGCCAGGGCATTTGCATTTCTGTAACAAAGGATTTCATTTTCTTGAAACATGTTATGGCCTGGCCTCATTAATTCAGGAAAAGGAAAATACAATTAAAGAAAGTCTTCAGAGGTTCTAAAATCATCTAAATTTTGGAGTGGTGGTGACATGAGTGTTATTAGCTAAATTAATCCTGTTAGTATAAATATCTTACCTTGGAAACAATACTACGTATTATAGGGTCACCTTAAACCTGCTCTTCTTACATGATCTTATAAAACAATTTGCAATAGCAAATAGATTACATATTAAGCTTATAGGTAGGTATATAGAAACTATTCATATTTTAATCTAATACTTTTGCTGTAATTTCACTGACCTCTGTGAGAGAAATTTAGGGCCAAAATTAGTATTTTATATATATAAATTGTACAACTGTGAAATACATGTCTCATACCACTATATTGGCTAGAAAACTCCTGAAAACTTTTACTTTTTTTGACAAATTTTTATTCTTCTGGTTGAAAATGAAAGAGCTAGTTATTTAGAATGTATATGTAGCTATATCTGTATCTATTATATTCCTTCCTCATTTTCCTGATAAGAAAATGCACTTAACTTATGAACTTAAGATTCCTTAACATTTCACTCAACATTTACATATTTCAAATTTTGAAATACATGCGTAAGTTTGGATGTTTAACATACACCACCACGTAAATACCTTACCTTGGAAACAATACCACATATTAATAGGGTTACCTTAAAGCTGCTCTTCTTACATGATCTTATAAAACATTTTGTAATAGTAAATAGATTACATATTAGGCTTATGGAGTTTTATTTTCAAAATGTGATGTATTTCAACATACACACAGTTATAGGATGATAGCAAATCAATAGTAGTACATAGGTGACAAAGTTCTGTCACTGAGACACTCGAAAGCGTTCCCTTAACATGCTTTCTTATTTCTTATTGTTTTCTTGAATGGAAAAGAAGAACAATGCTACTTAAAAATAATTTTGCAGTAATATGGATAAGTTAAACATAAAACTGCATTGTCATATTAATGGATAAAGGTTTTTTTGAAGTACGGTCAATTTATTGATTTGATCACGTAAAAGTCTTCCTGTTACTTAGGCAGCTTTCTTTTGTTATATCAAGAATGGTAATTTTATTGAAAAAGGCACAATAGAAGATGATTGATTGTCTGCTTTTGTCATGGAGATGAATTATTGCAGAACTCATACATGAAAAAATAAAAGCATTGTTCTATAAATTGGCCCTTGATGCTTTGTTCATTTGAGTTCATTGTTCATAGACTCTAACATGAGCTAATACTAAATAGTATAGTAAATAAAAGCATTTTTTTTGTTGAAGCAAAATTACTTTCTTCACTAATGAAACTCAGCTTTATGAAATAACAGTGTCTGCCAGCGTGCTACATTTAAAATATATAATTTAATCTATGCCAAAAGCTGAGTAGTAACAGAAAGTTTGCATAGCTATTATCATTTTATTAAATTAGTAATAAGAGTGCATAATGAAAAATGAAAAACTTTTTATTTAAAACTTAATGGGAAGGCAGTGCACAAGCAATGCAAATTAAAAAGCGGTACATTTAATTTTAGACAGTTGAATAAAATCTATTAAGAAAAAATATAATTGTCAGTAACCGTTGAATGACTTCAATAACTTTTTAATCAAAAAATTAGAATCATGACTATCAAATTTTTCAAGACTTTTAAAAGGATAAAATATTAGAATACAAAAAAGTTTCATTAACCATTATGTCTCTAAAACAAGACATGAAATACTACTTTTAAATAGATTAGTGTCATGACAACTTATTTGCTTCTCAGAGAAATTATTTCTTTATATTGGAGGCATGGATAGCATCTAATGTAAGTTTGCTTTTTGGGTAGATTTTATGAAGTTTGCTTTTTAGATAGATTTTAATGTCAGTGACAACTGGATCTCTCCAGCTATGCTAATTTTAACTTAGTTTGGTTATTTTCTGTGCACTGTGATATGCTGAGAGACAGAACACTTCATTCTGGATACAGCTATCACCTGGTGTTTGCTAAATCGCTGTGAAATTCCTGCAACAGCTGTTTGTTCCTGGGGAAACATTCACTTCATATTGCAGCAATAAACTGATCATTGCCAATTAAATGCCCATTAATTGTGTAAGCAAGGATTACTGCCAGATGTTTACATTAGAAAGAAAAATATCCTTTGCTATTTATTTTCACTTAAAGCTATCCATTTTCATGTAAATAATTACATATATGAATCTTGTTTTTGATAATATGCCACAAATTTCAATTAAAAAATTAATAAAACAATCTCTCCATAGATTCAATAGAGAATGAGCTAGGGTACATCATTATGTATAATATAAAGAATAAGCTCAGGCAGAATCACTTTTTCAATGCAAAAAAAAATGCTCAAACATTACACAGTGACTCATTTTTTCTAGTTTGTTTCATTTGCTATGTGACGTGTTTCCTGAAGTTGTCTTTACTTCCACTTATTCTATCAGAGTAATAAGGCAATGGAATTGTGTTTTTATAAGTTGAGATTAAACAAACTCTCTTACATACCTTATAATGGAGAAGAAAATGGTAAAAGTAAAGGAATATGAAATAAATGCAGGTGGCATTTTTAGATTTTCAGTTAAATCTCTCTGCCTTTGTATTTACCTGGAGCTTCACTCTTTCTCAAAACATTAAATTCTTCTCCAGAATGCATTAGTGATGAAAATGAAACCTGCACTTAATAATATGTTGTCCCAAGTAATTTATTTCTCAACCCCCAAACAAAAAGGGAATTAAACATTAACCATAATCAATATATTTATTACCTCTTTAAGTGTCAAAATAAATGGTGAAAGTTAAAGAATAAAAGTGCTTCCATGGCCATACGCACCTATAAATTATGTGTTTTAGATAGGAGAGCTTTCATGGAATACATCATATTCATATTTCCTTACAGTTGTGCCTCCACGCTTTTATAAGGAATAGCAAATTCATAGACATGTCCTCCCTGTCTATGGAATTGGAGAGAATGAAGCTATTCCTAATAGTCCCAATTTGTATTTATGGGACATAAACCAGCCATACGATGTATGCAAACAATAGAAAGATTAGGTGCTGTTCTGATCGCCACCAGACTGAACCACACCTCCTCTTTGGAAGGTGATCACAGGACACATTCAGGAATGTGGAAGACATGAAACAGTAGCATCTGGCTCCTTAAATATCTCCATAGGCATTTGTAACGGCATCTTTGAAGTTTTCTCTGCATCTGTCACATGTTTAGACTGCACATTGACTGCCCCAGCTGAGCACGATTTTGATTCTTTGAGATTTTGAATAGTGTAATCTGTTTGAGAATAAGGCTCGGGAAAATCCCTCATAATATCCATACACAAGCTCTTTCATGATTAAAAAAGGGGGTCCTCATTCCCATAACTGTTATTTTTTAATGCTGAAATGATGCCAGCCTGTGGGTTAATAATACAGCCTACAATTACATTCCAGCTTTGCACAGAACCTGTACTCAAAAATCACATCTCGTCTAGTTTTTTTTTAAACAGTATTATAGAAATTACTACTTGAGAAGAAGGCCTCTGTAAATGTGATGTGTGCATAATCATCTTGGCACATGATTACAAAAGAAATCTGACCACTGTCAACTCACTTTGAAAATCATTTCTGATTCAACCTATTGAGCATCAAGTGCATCGAGTGCAGAATATAAGAATAAAGGGTGATTTGACTGAAATGATAGTTTGAGTGCTATTGACTTTACATCTATTAAATTAGTATACTTCTAACAATTAAGTCATAAAATCTCTAGTTAACCCACCTCCATATGTGTACAGATGATTTTCTACTATTAACAGGTCCTTAAGATATATCAAACAGCTCCATAAATACAAATTGGGACTATTAGGAATAGCTTCATTCTCTCCAATTCCATGGTTGTCCTACTATAAATTTTTGAAGTTGACAAAATCTTTGTGTCTCTAAACTCATTTCTATTTTCATCAGCTGAGGAAAGTACCTAATAAGTTCACTGACCCTAGGGTATCAGAGGCTTAATATTTTACTCTCCCTTAAAATTTTTCATTTTAAAAGAAGACCACGTGAAGAAGGAAAATGTTTCTAATGACTAATTTGAGCATGCACATCTATGTACACATACCAACATAAACAGGAAACAATCACTGTTTTAAGACAGAAAGTTGTCTGAACTACATGAAATTATGTCATTTTGGCCATCATTTTCTCTATTTATAAGATTGTAGAGGTTATTTCATAGAAGTTTTGAACAGATTTTTTTCCCTTATATGTCAAAAAGAACACCACATTTAACTTATGTAAATATGAAAACCAGCCCCAGGAAAAAGCTGACAAAGTATACTCCTACTTTGAACAGAGTAGGTTATCAAAAGAAATTAAACTATTTACACAAATGAGCTGACCTATGAATTTCAGCAGTGAAAAACCTGAGACAAGGCATATAGCATGTGATACAAATGAACATGGAACCCTGGAGAGATGGCAACTGTTTGTAAAGAAATCTAAATCCACATGACATTCCACATGAAGAGAATAAATAGTGTTCCATTTATTCTTCTAGAATGTGTCCCTTCTACTTTCAAAACTAGATCATTAAAGAGTGTATAGCAGCTCCTTTCTTCTCCCTTCTGCCAACTTGAGGGTAACTCTCTTCGAAGTCTGAGGTTACTAAAGGTAATATGTCCACCACAAAGGTCACCCCATGTATTGCCATGGCTTTGTTTGCTTGTTTGTGATCTTCATTATATGTCTGTTTGATATACAGGTGTACAATTTGCATGCATATATATCTTCATATGCACCCATTTGGGTCTCCCAATTTAGGTCTGCAGGAATGGTTGGCATAAAATGCACAGCTTGGGGATTCTGATGGAATCTGTGTCATAGTCCCAGATACAACACAAAAATGTCAAAGCATGCTCTATGTCCCCAGAAAACACAGTAATGAGAAACCATAATGTGGAAGTGTGGGTTCAGTGGTTCAGATGCCCTTGCTACTTCACAAGTTAAAAACAGAGAAATGTCTACCATGAATGCATTTGGCTATAATGGTGCATCTCTAAGTGGTAGAGCCCACTTTTGGTGTTGGTTGGCAGGTAATGGTATGAAACATGAATGAGAAATCTACTCAAGGAATAACCTGTCAGTCTGCCTTTAATCTTTGTTTTCAAGCATCCATGCCTCACAGTTTTTTCCTCATTTTCTTTATGGACAACTAAGGAAGCATTCTGGAGCAAATTACTGATTTGAATGGTTGTTAAAAAGAAACTTGGGTGGAAAATTAGTGTATATTATAAGAATTAAGGTTTAAAAGTATAAGCTATAAAAAAACTCTAGTTTCTACTGATTCTGAAGAGAGATGTAGAGAGGAGCTTCAGAGAAAATAGGCAGTTGCTTATATTAAGCTAACCATTTATTTTTCAAGAAACATTTATTAAGTCACTACTGAGTTCCAAAGATTGTGAGAAACCATGGTGTAGTGGGAAAAAAAATACTAATTTGCTATAAAGATTTTAATTCTGTTTCTTCTACTACTGGCTGCTAACCAAGAGTAGACTACTTTACTTTTATAAGCACTAATTTTCTCATTTGTAAAATAAAAAGAGTGAAATAGATATCTAAGTACCTTCCAGCACTAAAGCTCATTACTGAATTTTTCATTTTTCAGTCGGATAGTGTGCCATATTGTAACTGTAGCCCATGGGTCTGCAGACTGCTGCTCCAGACTCCTCAAACTGAGCAGAGCATTTTCCATTTTTGGTGGAGTTTTGCTCCATCCTAGATATTGAGGATTGGAATTTCCCGATATAGAAAAAGGAGGCAGTAAAGCAAAATTTTATGAGGACCCATTGATGCTGCAGCCAGAATCATTCAGGTAATGTAAAGGGGTCGATTCAACATGACTTTCTGAATCGGGTTTATGAGAACCACACATTCAGCATTAACTGCTGGTCTACTAAGAGGAATGACTAGAAAAGAGTAGAATACAAACACAAGAATTTCTCAGTTAGAACCCTCTGCATCTCTTTTCCAGGACATTGAAGGCAGCACCACACTTATGTGGCCCCTCCGCTAACTCTTACCCATACCTACAATCAATATAGCAGTATGAAAGTAAAACTGGACTCCTGGAACATAGGAAAACCGTCCTCTCAAGAACAGGCATCTATCCAGCAGGAAAAGCAGGCATGGAGGATTCACCTTTGCCTTGCCTGTTACCCCCCAGCAGGTGAGCCTTCACTTTATCCTCACCATATACACCTTATTTGTCTAAACTCTCAGTTTTCCACCTGTACAGATGTAAGAACCTCCTCACTGTCCTGCCAGTAACCACTCTTGCCCCACTCCAGAGAAACTAGATATTTAAAAATGAAAATTCATTAATGTTATTTGCCTGTTCAAAGCTCACTAATGATTTCCCATTGCCTTCAGAATAAAGATCCAAATTTTACTATGGTCTAGA
This sequence comes from Manis pentadactyla, assembly GCF_030020395.1. Taxonomy (NCBI): domain Eukaryota; kingdom Metazoa; phylum Chordata; class Mammalia; order Pholidota; family Manidae; genus Manis; species Manis pentadactyla. The sequence goes on from NC_080020.1 coordinate 69,409,811, forward strand.
AGATTCTTCATGAACTGGTCTATGCTTATCCCTAAATTATCATTTTAAACCATTTTCCACACACTCCCAAATCTTTTACTACCCTAGACTTTGTTCAGCTCCTTGAGAGCACCCCTTGCCCTTCCATTTTATGTCCTCCGCTGAATAACCTGTTTAATGTGCTAGGAATAGTCTCCGTCATCTTCCTTGACCCATATCACATTTCAGACCTCAGCTCAAACACCATTTCCTCTGGGAAACCTTCCTTAACTCCAAGACTAACTTCTCTCATACCTGAAATATACTCTGATGCCTTTACAAATTTTCCCTTCTAGCATTCAACCTAAAGTTTGTCAATTTTTACTTGTATGACTTTTAATCACAAACTATCTGAACTAACCCTTTTTCATTATACTTTTAAGCAGAGTGCCTGCTTCAGAGTATGTTCTAAATAAATATTTACTAAATGTACAAATGACTAAGTGCCAATATAATACATATAGTCTTTATTGTCAACAGACACGTAAAGTGAAAGCCATCCTTCCAGGAGAGAATCTTAAAGGATCAGATTATTGTAGCTTCCCATAAAAATATTTGTGATTTTTTTTCATTCAAACATTTATCCAAAATTCACTATCATATTAGTTGACTATGATATAATTGATTAATGATTAATGATCACTTATTATGTAGATTAGCACTTTAGATTTACCTTAAAACTATTAAGAATTTGAGGAGTAGCTCATCGTCTTAGCATAGAATTTTTTGGAAACTTGCCTTATATGATATTTCATGGTTTTAGAAATCTTTATTATATTCTTTTCTGACTACAGCAGACAGATTGATGCTCTGATGCTCCACACAGATTCCCTTAACCAGGACGATACTTTCGTCTATCAGCCACTATAAATGTTGGCTGCTAACAGGTCCCAGCTGACCCCTTCACCAGAGAACTGCCCTTGGCTGATGGGGACCTTCTCTCTTCTAGGAAAGAAGATGAAATTATGAAATTATATTCACAGCCACTAGGTCACCGAATAACTAGCACATCTTGACACATGTAAAAGTACTAATAAAAAAATAACATTTCAAAAACAACATTTTTCTTCCAAAAAATATTTGTCATTGCTATTTCAAAACTGCAAGACTTGATAAATGTCATTTCAAAATTAAGTTATAGGATTGAGATTTACAAAGGTAACTTGGTATACCAGGAGAAAGTCTTCCTCCTACCTCATCCAGCCCAGTGTAGATTAGAAATAAAATCATTCTAATTCATGATGTATTTAACAAATTCAAGCAATAATCAGGCCATCAGTCAAATGACATAGCCAATGACAAAATCATCATAGTGCTATACTTGAAAAACTACATATTGAAAAAAGAATTAAACAGTGTTAATTGTTCAACAATCTTGCTTTAAGAGCCAAGGGGGGTAAAAAAAAACCTAAAGGACTAAAATTAAGTGGCTCAATGTACTATTCTGGACCAAGCAGCCTCAGTCACTTACAGATCTCTAGAGATCCAATAAGTGTTCATCAATTAAAATAAGAGAAAAAGATAAACAACTCTTGTCAAGATGGCTATTAATTTCAGAAGTATAGCCAGCTACTTACTCGGTCTCAGCTTGATCCCTGGTGAATAAAACTGGTTGGTACATAACTGACCATAGTTCACATAAGGTGGCAGCTTCGAATCTCAAAGGTCCAAGATAAAGACTGCAGGGAATTCTAATGTCAAAGACTGCAGCCGAAGGTTTTCTTGGGGAGCAGTGCTAGAAGGTAACTTTAATTGTCAAGCTGAAAAAAGTCACAGTGACAAATATGTCAAGTATTCTTATTTAACACAAAAGAATTTAAGTCTTATCTAGACATTACTACTGTGGTAAAACCTTAAATTTAAAAATCTCTCCAATTCTATTTCCTATTTAAAGTTTTTAAATTTTAATACAGAAAGAAAATTCTACTTTGAATATACTATTGGTAGCCATAGAAATGCTTTCTTTAATTAGATTGTATTATATCTTTAAATTATTTTAAGTATAAGAAATAACAATAAGGTAAGCTCATTATTGAATGAACATATACAATCTTCATAATTTGGTTTATTATTCATACTATACATAATTATTAACATGCATAGCTATCTAAATGCCACCCTTTCTCTTTTGAGCAATGTTTATATTTAGAGGATTAGATCTTAAAAATTAAATGGAAAAAATTGAATTAGTAATTTTTCTACCAAACAGAATAAAATCTTTACCTAAAATAATAAAAATAAAACCAACTTTTCCAGGTTACTGATATACAGCTAAATAATGAAAATTCCTAAATTATAAACAATTCCTTTTGTGTTTCAGAATGAGTTTATGGTAAATTTAAAATCAAACTCATGGTTATCCAATTATTGTATTTATTAAATATGTTAGATTGGAATATGTTTAAATTATAAGAATATGTTCAATTCAGTGGTTATTATGTTTGACATTAATTAGCAATTTTTGAACACATGCTTCTAATTTAAAAATCTTCCAGGAAGACCATATCAATCAATGATAATAAAATAGTGGAAATATTGTATGTATTCTTTGATATTTAAAATAATAGTGTTATTACAATGGTAGGATTATTATTGTGGATGTTTTTCTTCAACATATGACAATAATTTTTACAATTCTTTCCTTAATTTTAGTGAGAATATTAGTCAAAGAAGTTATTAATTGAAGAGTGAAATTCACTAACCTCCTTTCAAAGGGACACCTGTCCTGTAACTGTTGCAGAGAAATGTCTCAAAACCAAAAAGCCAAGTGCTCATTAGCACCTTGAATATTAAGGACTGTCATCACGTAAGGCCTCATTACCCAGTAGAAATCCTGGAAACTTGAGAAAAAAGCAAGGAAAATGTGGGTAAAGAATGGAAACAGTAGGAGAAAAAATTTAGCCAAATTTAACAAAATAAGTAATGAGTTTTTACTCTAAATGAAAACTTTTCTCATATATGTGATATTTTGGAAATATCTTTAGCCAAAAAATTCCAGATGTATTAAGAAAGAATTTATGGTTAATTAACCAACAATGATTCTAGTCCCTTCACCACTGTAACCCACCTTAAAGAAATCCGTCCCAATAATTGTGTAAATGAGACATTTCCTACCAGTTGACAGGAAGATAATTACCTAACAGGAATTTTCAAAGTTATAAAGGCACATTATAGTTTAGAGTAATCTTATTAAAAATCAAATTCACAACATCAACAGATCCTTCCTGTGCCATGTAATTACATTACAGACATTTAATTGAAATAAACTGGAAATGAAACCTGGCCTAGCACAGGCATGTACTGGTGGTTAAGGCTCAGCAGGGTGGTACTAGTTCATTAAATATAATCTTCACATATGTCTACATTCCATTTTAAGAAAATATTAAAAATAAGGACAGTAACTTAACTGAACAGATTAATATATAAATACAATTTCTCTTATGTATGTAAAACATACTTGAAAACAATCATATAGATAAAGACAAACTATGACTTATGCGAAAAGAACTAGTTTTCCTTTCTCCAGGATACTTAAGCGCAAAAGATTACCTATAGAAAAATTAAACATTCATAATGTTGGTATATGAATTAATATAAAAATAATTAACAAAAAGTCCCTATTACAAAAATTTCTAGGCCTTAAGATTTGGTTTCTCAAAGTGATAAGACATAGTGCATAAGCCGATGGCATCATAAATGCATCAGCAGCCACTGAAAGGCCACAACAAGGTCAGAGATGACATCATTGCTAACCCCTTTCCATCAACTCTGGATTCTGAGGATCCTTAGGAAAGTGAGCCAACTACAATTTTCTCACATTTTTTCCACCCAAGAGCATGAATTTATCCAGGTATAAGTTTTATAAGTTCTACCTTAAGCTCAAATAAACTAACCAGAAAAGTGAGTTTCTGCTTGGGTCTCTGTGGCACTGGGTGCAAGGCATCAAGATTCACAGGTCAACAGAACAAGTGCGCATGCGTTTGGAAACAGCCCACATATATTTATTAATGAATAACATGAGAAAACCCCTTTATGTAAATTTGCACAATCCAAATAAAGGAATCCCGGCATGAGAGCTACGCGGCCCTTGGCCACTGGGTCTGACCAAGTAGAGCAAGGCGGGCGCTCTCAAAGCAGGCTGAAGGCAACAGGGGCAGTGGTAGCATTGGTGGTGCTGGTAAGAAGAAAAGGCCAAAGCACAGGCCTCCGATGACAATGCAGGTCGTGGAAGGGATATTCACTGGGAATTTAAAAGTCTAAAGGGTAGACTTTAAAAAATCTTTACAATAGATTTACTAGAGCATATTTTTCATAAATACAAATTTCTTTGTCATATATTCCATATTTTTTTAAGAAGTAATAGCAAATCAAAACCCTTCTATATTATTTTGGAAGTAACACTTAGCAGAAATTCTAAACTAGCTTCAACACAAAAGGGGATTGCCTGGCTCACCCAACTTCACAGTGGGCTTGATTCCACAGCTCCACTATGTCAACAAGGAACCTGTTTTTTTCTCTGCTTGGTCTTCTGTAGAGTCAGATTCATCTTCAGTTTGATTTTCCTTCTTAAGACAAAATGGTTGAAGAAGTACTTGTATAAGGCATTTCATAGGCAATGAGAGAGTTTCTGTACTCCAGAAGATCCAATAATAGCTGTCAGCTGAATTTTGATCACACCAGACCTGAAAGCATTCCTTTGGCCAGAGAGAGAAAAGGCATGTGCTGATTGGCTTAAGCCTGGGTTAGTGAACTAATCATCATGGAAAAGAGATGACTGGGGCATTGGCTCTCACTAATCAAGGGCCACTGGGGTAATGTCAAGCCCATCTAAATTTTAGTGTCTATACAATGCAGGGGTGAAGTTACAGATACCATTTCATGTTTACACCAAAGCTATTTCCTTTCTTTTTACTTTCTTATCAAACTTCAATGGGGACTGGACAGTGAACAGAGATCCGTGGAATTGTGACCCAGTTTTGGCCAGTGAGATGTTCAAGAGTAAGCCTGTTGTGGAGCTATTTCCTGATTCCTGTCTTTGAACTTTTTCATGCAAGGATGAGGCTTGCCGTAACATTAACCGTCTTGAAAACATTAAAAGAAAGCCCAGAAAAATCACAGATATTCTCCCCTTTTACTCTGAAAATGTCCTGCCACTAAATATCTGCTGCAAATGAAATGTCATTTTGTTACAGCTTTTTTTGACCTTTTCATCACTGAAAGCTGGAATGACCTAGAGAAACACAGACTGTAATATGTAAGCTCAATAGTGAAATGAAATGAAGATAATTGTTGTATACTGAAAAAATCAAAGATTCAGTCAAGAATAAGCAATAAACAAAAATGGGGCAACTTTCTAGAAAAGTCTGGAATACATATATTTAGAGACTATGTAACTTTTGATGAAAAAGCAGGCACATTGAGGCCAGAAGAAACATGGAGCATACTGCAATACTAATGTTAAAAATATTATTAAAGCATCCATCATTTTGTTCCTGTCCCTGTCCCTTCATAATTAACTTATTCTGTCTACTGCCCAGGAGAGCATGGTCCCATGCATTATATGATAACCTCATTCCTCAAACTTTAGTTGATTGGACCAGAAATGGGCAATTGACCTGGAATGAGCTAGTCCATTGGCTGACTCAAGTGAATGATCAATTATTTTTCTCACCTCACAAATCTGACTTTTGGAATTGAGACTCTGAAAAGTTAAGGTTAAGCCACATTAATATCAGAGTAAACACCATGGTAAAAGTCCAGGAGCTCCTGCTGTTTAGGACATAGATTTATCCTGGTTCTTCCTATTTTTGAGGTTTCTCTTAAACCATATATCCACTATATTCTTAATTTATAATGAGTACACCAACTACTTAGGGTTTTTTTATTATTGATAATTATTTTAACTTTATTTCTACAAAGACTTTGAGTATATGATTCCATAATCTTGAGAAATAGGCATCCCTTCTTAAAATATTTTTTGGAAACTTTATTATGAAAAATGTTAAAATAATGTATACAAAATTAGAGAATATAAGTAAATTAACTGTCATGCAGTCATCATTCAGCTTCTATAACTATCAACATTTTTGGTAGTAATTTTGACTAAATTTTAAAAATTATTAGTTTGGGTTATTCTGAAATATATATTCCTTACAAACTTGAAATGTTTGAGAGTAAGTTTTTTATCAATAAGCAAGATAGTCTATAAAAATCTAACTTCTTAATGAATATATGAATTTTGCTTTGCTGGCATCATGGTGTTACACTTACATAAAAACAAACAAACAAAAAAGCAAACATGATTCAGTATTTGTAGGTAGTAACTTTTTATATGTAAAATGTAATGTATCCAGCAAAGTAACTGGATATATTTTCATTTTTATCATATTAATTAATAGAACAAGCTACCCTATGCTCAGAGGGAGTTTATACCTTACTAAATACCTTGATTCTCACATTACAGATTTTTTAAGAGGACATTATTTGAAATATTTATTCTGGTTATAAATGTTTTATAGTAAATTTTATGAAGTTTTTGTTTTCTTATACTCTACCTCTGTGTGGAGCCTACATACTTTTGTAGGATTGGAGAAGTTAAAAGTATATAATGAACAACATTATTATTGCTAAATTTAGGACTGCTTTTTAGTATGTAAGAATAGAAGTAAATCTTTCTATTCTTCTATGTACTTGGCCAGTAGCCTTTGGAATTAAATATATAACAATGTTGAAATATTACATTTATAAACATTCAATTGCATAAATTTTGGGGAAAATATTAAGTAGGGAATCAAAAAAACTGTGTGTTGCAGTCCAGGTCAATTTGCCTCTCTGGGGCTCAGTTTTCTTACTTGTAAAATGTACATTTTAGACTATAAGACCTTTACTTTTCTTTCATTTCTAAAATTTGATGTTTAGCTCCCCTTTCACAATGAACAAATAGAGTTTTTTCTTTATTAAATATCATATTTAAAGTTAAAGGAAATCTTTAATCTACTTAAATGATTTTCACTCATAGTTTAGGAAACTGAAATTTAAAGAAATCATTCATAGGGTGGATCAAAAAAGATGGCAGTGTCAGAAGCCAGGAAGAAACCACCTCCCAAAACCACATACATCATGAAAAAAACAAATACAACTAATCCTGAAAGAGCAACCAGAAAGAATACTGCAACAGACAGCCTACATCTGGGGAAAAGAGAAGACCTCACAGAAAAGGGTAAAGTAGCAAAGCTGTGATCTGGTGTGAACCAAGCCCTTCCTGAATCCCAGCTCACTGGCAGGAGGAAGAGAAGTCGAGCAGGTGGGAGTAGAAGCCCATGAATGCTAAAAACCCACACCTGGAGATCTGCTCCAGGAGCATAAACCCACATTACATGGTACTCTGGAGATTAGTGAGGTTGGAAAGCAAAGACAAGCAGACTACTCAGAGCGACTGAGCTTCTAGTTGCTTCTGGGGAACAGGTACCCACAATTGGCTGCTCTGGGACAAAAGAAAGGTGGGCACTTTGAAAGAGTTCCCAATAGTGAGAGGGGCACTACAGGGGCAAGGATTACACAGAGCATGCTCTTCAGGAGAAAGGACAGGTGGACAAAAATCATCCCAGCACATTCAGCCCAGAAGGTTGGGAACTTTCAGAAGCTTCAGGAGCCCCATCCCCTGGCTGGCAATGCAGTGCTGAAACCCCCAGTGCGATTCACAGCCTGCCACTCAGTCCTCCTGGCTGGCAATGGTTCGCAAACCTGCTGCCCCTGCCATTGCGCTAGGACAGCTGGAGGGTGGTGCCACCTAGGGCAGCTACAGGGGACTAAAGCAAAGGCTCATCCCTGTGCACTCAACTCAATGACCCTGGCAGGGGAGGCAGGCACTGAAGCTGAAAAGAAGGAAAGAGGTCTGTCCTCCCAGTAGACACTGGTGCAGCTCATCTGCGACCCCCCAACAATGCTCCAGGTGCTGGGAAATTTCATAGAGTAGAGCTTCTGGTCACCAGAGGGCACTGCCTACACAAGTTATAATTCCATAGTAATCATAAGAAATATGAAATGGCAAAAAATCCTTGTACAAACCAAAATCCCTCAAACACTGGAAAGAAGGCTAAGAGAAACTGAAATCAGCAACCTTCTGGATTAACATTTCAAAATAAAAACCATAAATGTGCTCAAGGAGCTATAGAAAAATATTCAAGATCTCAGGGAGGACTTCAAGAAAGAGAAACTTTGAAAAACATAGTAACTGAAAAAAACATACTATGGAGGGATTTAAAAGCAGATTAGATGAGGTAGAGGAGATGGTAAATGAAACAGAAATTAGAGAACAGGAATACAAAGAAGGTGAGTCACAGGGAGAATAAAGGATCTCTAGGAAATAAGAATAGTAAGATAACTGTGCGACCAATCCAAATGGAACAATATTCACATTATAGGGGAGCCAGAAGAAGAAGAGAGAATAAAAGGGATAGAAAGTCTCTTAGAGAAACTAATTGCTGAAAAATTCCTCAACCTGGGGAAGGAAATAGTCTCTCAGGCCATGGAAGTGCACAAATCTCCCAACACAAGGGAGATCAAGACATATAATAATTAAGACAACATCAAGACATATAACAATTAAAATGGCAAAGATCAAGGACAAGGACAGAGTATTAAAAGCAGCCAGAAAGAGAAAAAACATCACCTACAAAGGAAAACCCAGCAGGCTATCATCAGACTTCTCAGCAGAAACCTTATAGGCCAGAAGGGAGTTGTACGATATATTTAATGCAATGAAACAGAAGGGCCTCGAATGAAGAATACTCTACCAAGAAAGATTATCATTTAAATTTGAAGCAGGGATTAAACAATTTCCAGTTAAGCAAAAGTTGTGGGAATTTACCTCCCACAAAACATCTCTACAGTGTATTTTACATGGACTGGTATAGATGGAAGTGTTCCTAGGGCTAAATAGCTGTCACAAGAGGAAATAAAACCACAGTAAAGAAAGTAGAACAATTAATTACTAAGCAGATGCAAAATTAAATCAACTATACCCAAAGTCAGTCAAGAGATACACAGAGTACAGAATAAGATACCTAATATATAAAGAATGGAGAAGAAAGTAAAAGAAGGCAGGGAAAAAAAAAAAACCTTTAGATTGCATTTGAAATAGCATACTATGTGAGTTAAGTTAGACTGTTAGATAGTAAAGAAGCTACCCTTGAACCTTTGGTAACCATGAATCTAAAGCCCGCAAAGGCAATAAATAACATATCTTTTGATAATCACCCTAAATGTACAGGGACTGAATACACCAATCAAAAGATACAGAGTTACTGAATAGATTAAAAAAACAAGACCCATCTATATGCTGCCTATGAAAGACTCAATTCAGACTGAAAGACATACACAGACTAAATGTGAAGAGATGGAAAAAGATATTTATGCAAATAATAGGGAGAAAAAAGCAGGTATTGCAGTACTTGTATCAGACAAAATAGACTTCAAAACAAAGAAAGTCACAAGAGACAAAGACATTACATAATCATAAAGGGGTCTCTCCAACAAGAGGATATAACTATTACAAATATCTATGCACCCAACACAGGAGCAACCAAACATGTGCAACAAATACTAACAGAATTTAAAGGGGAAATAGAATGCAATGCATTCATTTTAGGAGACTTCAAAACACCACTAACTCCAAAGGACAGATCTGTCAGACAGAAAATAAGTGAGGAGACAGAGGCACTGAGAAAAACATTAGAACAGATGGACCTAACAGGCATCTACAAAACACTCCACCAAAAAGCAACAGGATACACATTCTTCTCAAGTGCACATGGAACATTTTCCAGAATAGATCATATACTAGGCCACAAAACGAGCCTCAGTAAATTCAGAAGGACTGAAATTTTACCACCAAGTTTCTCAGACCATAAAGGTATGAAACTAAAAATAAATTATACAAAGAAAACAAAAAGCCCACAAACACATGGAGGCTTAATAATATGCTCCTAACTAATAAATGGATCAATGACCAAATAAAAACAGACATCAAGAAATATATAGGGACAAGTAAAAACAACAACTCAACATGACTAAATCAGTGGGATGCAGCAATGGCTGTTTAAGAGGGAAGTATATTACAATACAGGCTTACTTCAAGAAAGAGGAATAATCCCAAATGAACAGTCTAAGCTCACAACTAATGAAATTAGAAAAAGAAGAAAAAATGAGGCCCAAAATAAGCAGAAAGAGGGACATAATAAAGATGAGAGCAGAAATAAATAAAATTGAGAAGAATAAAAAATAGAAAGAATCAATGAAAGCAGGAGCTGGTTCTTTGAGAAAATAAGCAAAATAGAGTACAGACTTATCAAGAAAAAAAGAGTCTATGCACAAAAAAAGAATAAGAAATGATAAAGGAAAAATAACTACAGATACCGCAGGAATAGAACGAATTATTAGAGAACACTATGAAAAATTATATGCTAACAAATTGGATAATCTAGAAGAAATGGAAAACTTTCTAGAAAAATACAACTTTCCAAGACTGACACAGGAAGAAACAGAAAATCTGAACAGACTAACTACCAGCAATGACATTGAATTGGTAATCAAAAAACTACCTAAGAACAAAATCCCTGGGCCAGATGGCTTCACCGTTGCATTTTATCAAATATTTAGATAAGACCTAACACTTATCCTCCTTAAAGTTTCCCAAAAAGTAGAAGAGGGGGGAATACTTCCAAACTCATTCTATGATGCACTCCTACCAAAACAAGGCAAGCACACCACAAAAAAAGAAAATTCTAGACCAATATGACTGAACATAGATGCAAAAATAGTCAACAAAGTATTAGCAAACTGAATTCAAAAATCCATCAAAAAAATCATCCATCATGAGCAAGTAGGATTTATTCCAGGGATACAAGGATGGTACAATATTTGAAAATCCATCATCATATTAACAAAAAGAAGGACAAAAACCACATGATCATCTCCATAGATGCTGAAAAAGCATTTGAAAAAATTAAACAATCATTCATGATAAAAACTCAAAAAAGGGCATAGAGGGCAAGAACCTCAACATAATAAAGGCAACAATGACAAACCCACAACCAACATCATACTTAACAGCGAAAAGCTGAGTGCTTCTCTTTTAAGATTGGGAACAAGACAAGAATGCCCACTATCACCACTTTTGTTCAGCACAGTACTGGAGAACCTAGCCACAGCAATCAAACAACACAGAGAAATAAAAGACATCCAGATTGGTAAGGAAGAAGTTAAACTGTCACTGTTTGCAGATGACATGACATTGTACATAAAAACTCTAAAGAATCCACTCCAAAACTACTAGAACTAATATCTGAATTCAGCAAAGTTGCAGGATACAAAATTAATACACATAAATCTGTTGCATTCCTATATACTAATGATGAACTAGGAGAAAGACAAATCAGGAAAACAAATCTATTTACACATGCATCAAAAGGAATAAAATACCTAGGAATAAACCTAACCAAGGAAGTGAAAGACCTATAACCTGAAAACAACAAGACACTCATGAGAGAAACTAATGAAGACTCCAATAAATGCTCATGGATAGGAAGAATTGATATTGTCAAAATAGCCATCCTGCCTAAAGCAATTTACAGATTCAATGCAATCTCTATCAAAGTACCAACAGCATTCTTCAGCAAACTAGGACAAATAGTTCTAAAATTCATATGGAACCACACAAGACCCTGAATAGCTAAAGCAATGCTGAGAAGGAAGAATAAAGTGGGGGGAATTATGCTCCCCAACTTCAAGCTCTTCTATAAAGCCACAGTAATCAAGACAATTTGGTACTGGCACAAGAACAGACCCATAGATCAATGGAATAGAATAGAGAGCCCAGAAATAAACCCACACATATATGGCCAACTAATATACAATAAAGGAGCCATGGCCATACAATGGTAAATGATAGCCTCTTCAACAGCTGGTGTTGGCAAAACTGGACAGCTACATGTAAGAGAATTAAGCAGGATTATTTTCTAACTGCACACACAAAAATGTAACCTTGAAATGGATCAAAGACCTGAATGTAAGTCATGAAATCATAAAACTCTTAGAAGAAACATAGGTAAAAATCTCTTTAATTTAAACATGACCAGCTTTTTCCTGAACACATCTCCTTGGGCTACGGATTCAAAAGAAAAAATGAATGAATGGGACTACAACAAACTAAAAAGCTTCAGCACAGCAAAGGTCACCATAAGTAGAAAAAAGACATCCTACAGTATGGGAGAATATATTGGTAAACAGCATATCTAATAAGGAGTTAATATCTAGAATACATAAAGAACTCACAGAACTCAACACCGAAAAAGCAAATAACCAAATTAAAAAATGGGTGGAGGATCTGAAGTGACACTTCTCCAAAGAAGAAATTCAGATGTCCAACAGGCACATGAAAAAATGCTCCACATAGCCAATTATCAGGGAAATACAAATTAAAACTACAATGGGGTGGAGCCAAGATGGCAGCGTGAGTAGAGCAGAGGAAATCTCCTCCCAAAACCACATATATCTATGAAAATATAACAAAGACAACTCTTCCTAGAATAAAGACCAGAGGACACAGGACAACATCCAGACCACATCCACACCTGCAAGAACCCAGTGCCTCACAAAGGGGGTAAGATACAAGCCCCGGCCCGGTGGGACCCGAGTGCACCTCCCCCCAGCTCCCAGCGGGAGAAGAGTAGGCAGAGCGGGAGAGAGACGGAGCCCAGAACTGCTGAACACCCAGCCCCAGCCATCCACACCAGAACGCAGACACAGCAAGTGCCTGGGGCCCTGGATACTAGGGAAACAGGGCAGCAAGAACGGTGAGAGGGTACTGGAGGCCTGGCGCTGGAGAACATCAGAAAAGCGAACGGCCATTTTTTTTTTGTTTTTTGCTCTTTTGTTTTGGCGAGCGCTTTTTCAAAGTCTTAAAGGGATAGGGACCCCAATACTAGGGAAACAGGGCAGCAAGACCAGTGACCAGATGCCTGAGGCTGGCGCCGGAGAATAAAGAAAAATGAGCGGTCATTTTTTTTTTATTTAAAAAAATTTTTTGTGGTAGTTGTTTTGTTTTGGTGGGTGCTTTTTGGAAGTCTTAAAGGGGCAGGGTGGGACACTTAATCCAGAGGTAAGGAATCCGGGGATCTCTGGGCACCCTAACCCCTGGGATGCAGGGAGCAGGGAGGCCCTTTACGGAGATAAATAGCCTCCCAGCCGCTCCTGCTCCAATGGGACTCCACCATTTTGGAGCAGCTGCCCGAGCCAGGCCACGCCCACAGCAACAGCGGAGATTAACTCCATAGCAGCCGGGCAGGAAGCAGAAGCCCTGTCTGCACGCAGCTACCCAGCACAAGCCACTAGAGGTCACTGTTCTCCCAGGAGAGGAGGGCCACAAAACAACAAGAAGGGAAGTTCTTCCAGCCGTCACTCGTCCCAGCTCTGCAAACTATTCCTATCACCATGAAAAGGCAAAGCTACAGGCAGACAAAGATCACAGAGACAATACCAGAGAAGGAGACAGACCTAACCAGTCTTCCTGACAAATAATTCAAAATAAAAATCATAAACATGCTGACAGAGATGCAGAGAAATATGCAAGAGATATGGGATGAAGTCCGCAGGGAGATCACAGATGCCAGAAAGGAGATTACAGAAATGAAACAAACTCTGGAAGGGTTTATAAGCAGAATGGATAGGATGCAAGAGGCCATTGATGGAATTAAAACCAGAGAACAGGAACGCATAGAAGCTGAAATAGAGAGAGATAAAAGGATCTCCAGGAATGAAACAATATTAAGAGAACTGTGTGACCAATCAAAAAGGAACAATATCCGTATTATAGGGGTACCAGAAGAAGAGAGAGGAAAAGGGATGAAAAGTATCTTGGAAGAAATAATTGCTGAAAACTTCCCCAAACTGGGGGAGGAAATAATCGAACAGACCATGGAAATACACAGAACACCCAACAGAAAGGATCCAACGAGGACAACACCAAGACATATAATAATTAAAATGGCAAAGATCAAGGACAAGGAAAGAGTTTTAAAGGCAGCTAGAGAGAAAAAGGTCACCTATAAAGGAAAACCCATCAGGCTAACATCAGACTTCTCGACAGAAACCCTACAGGCCAGAAGAGAATGGCATGATATATTTAATGCAATGAAACAGAAGGGCCTTGAAAAAAGGATACTCTATCCAGCACGACTATCATTCAAATATGATGGTGGGATTAAACAATTCCCAGACAAACAAAAGCTGAGGGAATTTGCTTCCCACAAACCACCTCTACAGAACATCTTACAGGGTCTGCTCTAGATGGGAGCACTCCTAGAAAGAGCACAGAACAAAACACCCAACATATGAAGAATGGAGGAGGAGGAATAAGAAGGGAGAGAAGAAAAGAAACTCCAGACAGTGTATATAACAGCTCAATAAGTGAGCTAAGTTAGGCAGTAAGATACTAAAGAGGCTAAACTTGAACCTTTGGTAACCACGAATTTAAAGCCTGCAATGGCAATAAGTACATATCTTTCAATAGTCACCCTAAATGTTAATGGACAAAATGCACCAATCAAAAGACACAGAGTAATAGAATGGATAAAAAAGCAAGACCCATCTATATGCTGCTTACAAGAAACTCACCTCAAACCCAAAGATATGTACAGACTAAAAGTCAAGGGATGGAAAAACATATTCCAGGCAAACAACAGCGAGAAGAAAGCAGGGGTTGCAGTACTAATATCACACAAAATAGACATCAAAACAAAGAAAGTAACAAGAGATAAAGAAGGACACTACATAATGATAAAGGGCTCAGTCAAACAAGAGGATATAACCATTCTAAATATATATGCACCCAACACAGGAGCACAAGCATATGTGAAACAAATACTAACAGAACTAAAGGGGGAAATAGACTGCAATGCATTCATTCTAGGAGACTTCAACACATCACTCACCCCAAAGGATAGATCCACCGGGCAGAAAATAAGTAAGGACACGGAAGCACTGAACAACACAGTAGAGGAGATGGACCTAATAGACATCTATAGAACTCTACATCCAAAAGCAAAAGGATATACATTCTTCTCAAGTGCACATGGAACATTCTCCAGAATAGACCACATACTAACCCACAAAAAGACCCTCAGCAAAATCCAAAATATTGAAATTCTTCCAAACAACTTTTCAGACCACAAAGGAATGAACGAGAAATAAATTCTACAAAGAAAACAAAAAGGCTCACAAACACATGGAGGCTTAACAACATGCTCCTAAATAATGAATGGATCAACGAACAAATTAAAATAGAGATCAAGGAATATATAGAAACAAATGACAACAATAACACAAAGCCCCAACTTCTGTGGGAAGCAGCGAAAGCAGTCTTAAGAGGAAAGTATATAGCGATCCAGGCACACTTGAAGAAGCAAGAACAATCCCAAATGAATAGTCTAACATCACAATTATCGAAATTGGAAAAAGAAGAACAAATGAGGCTGAAAGACAGCAGAAGGAGGGACATAATAAAGATCAGAGAAGAAATAAACAAAATTGAGAAGAATAAAACAAAAGCAAAAATCAATGAAACCAAGAGCTGGTTCTTTGAGAAAACAAACAAAATAGATAAGCCTCTAGAAAAAACTTATTAAGAGAAAAAGAGAATCAACACAAATCAACAGAATGACAAATGAGAATGAAAAAATCATGACAGACTCCACAGAAATACAAAGAATTATTAAAGACTACTATGAAAATCTATATGCCAACAAGCTGGGAAACCTAGAAGAAATGGACAACTTCCTAGAAAAATACAACCTTCCATGACTGACCAAGTAAGAAACACAAAAGTTAGACAAACCAATTACGAACGAAGAAATTGAAACGGTAATCAAAAAACTACCCAAGAACAAAACACCCGGGCCGGATGGACTTACCTCGGAATTTTATCAGACACACAGAGAAGACATAATACCCATTCTCCTTAAAGTTTTCCAAAAAATAGAAGAGGAGGGAATACTCCCAAACTCACTCTATGAAGCCAACATCAACCTAATACAAAAACCAGGCAAAGACCCCACCAAAAAGAAAATTACAGACCAATATCCCTGATGAATGTAGATGCAAAAATACTTAATAAAATATTAGCAAACAGAATACAAAAGTATATCAAAAGGATCATACACCATGACCAAGTGGGATTCATCCCAGGGATGCAAGGATGGTACAACATTAGAAAATCCATCAACATCATCCACCACATCAACAAAAAGAAAGACAAAAACCACATGATCATCTCCATAGATGCTGAAAAAGCATTTGATAAAATTCAGCATCCATTCATGATAAAAACTCTCAGCAAAATGGGAATAGATGGCGCGTATCTCAACATAATAAAGGTCATATATCATAAACCCACAGCCAACATTATACTGAACAGCGAGAAGCTGAAAGCTTTTCCTCTGAGATTGGGAACTAGACAGGGATGCCCACTCTCCCCACTGCTATTTAACATAGTACTGGATGTCCTAGCCACGGCAATTAGACAAAACAAAGAAATAGAAGGAATCCAGATTGGTAAAGAAGAAGTTAAACTGTCACTATTTGCAGATGACATGATATTGTACATAAAAAACTCTAAAGACTCCACTCCAAAACTACTAGAACTGATATCGGAATATAGCAAAGTTGCAGGATACAAAATTAACACACAGAAATCTGTAGCTTTCCTATACACTAACAATAAACTAATAGAAAAAGAAATCAGGAATACGATTCCATTCACAATAGCATCAAAAAGTATAAAATACCTAGAAATAAATCTAACCAAAGAAGTGAATGACCTATACTCTGAAAACTACAAGTCACTCTTAAGAGAAATTAAAGGGGACACTAACAGATGGAAACTCATCCCATGCTCGTGGCTAGGAAGAATTAATATCGTCAAAATGGCCATCCTGCCAAAAGCAATATACAGATTTGATGCGATCCCTATCAAATTACCAGCAACATTCTTCAACGAAATGGAACAAATAATTCAAAGATTCATATGGAAACACCAAAGACCCCGAATAGCCAAAGCAATCCTGAGAAAGAAGAATAAAGTAGGGGGGATCTCACTCCCCAATTTCAAGCTCTACTATAAAGCCATAGTAATCAAGACAATTTGGTACTGGCACAAGAACAGAGCCACAGACCAGTGGAACAGACTAGAGACTCCAGACATTAACCCAGACATATATGGTCAATTAATATTTGATAAAGGAGCCATGGACATACAATGGCGAAATGACAGTCTCTTCAACAGATGGTGCTGGTAAAACTGGACAGCTATATGTAGCAGAATTTAACTGGACCATTGTCTAACCCCATATACAAAAGTAAACTCAAAATGGATCAAAAACCTGAATGTAAGCCATGAAACCATTAAACTTGTGGAAAAAAACATAGGCAAAAACCTCTTAGACATAAACATGAGTGACCTCTTCTTGAGCATACCTCCCCGGGCAAGGAAAACAACAGCAAAAATGAACAAGTGGGACTATATTAAGCTGAAAAGCTTCTGTACAGCAAAAGTCACCATCAATAGAACAAAAAGGAACCCTACAGTATGGGAGAATATATTTGTAAATGACAGATCCAATAAAGGCTTGATGTCCAAAATATATAAAGAGCTCACATGCCTCAACAAACAGAAATCGAATAATCCAATTTAAAAATGGGCAGAGGAACTGAACAGACAGTTTTCCAAAAAAGAAATACAGATGGCCAACAGACACATGAAAAGATGCTCCACATCACTAATTATCAGAGAAATGCAAATTAAAACTACAATGAGGTATCACCTCACACCAGTAAGGATGGCTACCATCCAAAAGACAAACAACAACAAATGTTAGTGGGGCTGTGGAGAAAGGGGAAACCTCCTACACTGCTGGTGGGAATGTAAACTAGTTCAACCATTGTGGAAAGCAGTGTGGAGGTTCATCAAAATGCTCAAAACAGACTTATCATTTAACCCACGAATTCCACTCCTAGGAATTTACCCTAAGAACGCAGCAATCAAGTTTGAGAAAGACAGATGCACCCCTATGTTTATTGCAGCTCTATTTACAATAGCCAAGAATTGGAAACAACCTAAATGTCCCTCGGTAGATGAATGGATAAAGAAGATGTGGTACATATACGCAATGGAATAATACTCAGCCATAAGAAGAGGGCAAATCCTACCATTCGCAGCAACATGGATGGAGCTGGAGGGTATTATGCTCAGTGAAATAAGCCAAGTGGAGAAAGAGAAATACCAAATGATTTCACTCATCTGTTTAGTAGAAGAACAAAGGAAAAACTGAAGGAACAAAACAGCACCGGAATCACAGAACCCAAGAATGGACTAACAGGTACCAAAGGGAAAGGGACTGGGGAGGATGGGTGAGTAGGGAGGGATAAGGGGGGGGAGGAAGAAGGGGGGTATTAAGATCAGCATGCATGGGGGGGTGGGAGAAAGGGGAGGGCTGTACAACACAGAGAAGACAAGTAGTGATTCTACAACATTTAGCTATGCTGATGGACAGTGACTGTAAAGGGGTTTATAGCGGGGACCTGGTATAGGGGAGACCCTAGTAAACATAATATTCTTCATGTAAGTGTAGATTAAAGATGACAAAAATAAAATAAAATAAAGTAAAGGGGGATTACTCCACGATAGGATAAAACTAACTGTAAATGAACGATTAATGCATGCTTTAAATATCCTTAACTTTGATCACTTAAAGGGTGTCAGATGATCAGCTATGGAGGTACACTTTTCTGATAATATTCTTTTCTCTTAAAAAAAAAAAAGCACTTCCTGTGTGGTGACCTCCAATGAGTTCTACACAATGGTATAAAGGGCAGATCAAAGTGTGGGCAAAGGGTCTGTTTGTATTTATACAGAGGATCAAAGCCTAATTTGGCTACCCAGAAAATGAACTAAGATATGATATGAAGAAGAACTTCCAACATCAGCACTCCCTGGAAGAGTCATACCAGATGATCATCAAAAAACCTCAACAACGATCCAGGTGATGCTGCAGTTGTAGCTGCATTCATCCCACCGGTTCCTGGACTTGCCATGGGAATGAAGAAGGAGCTATCTAAGCTGGCCTGTGTAGACAGTAAAACAACAAATTTGACTGAATCTACACTGTTGGAACTCAACCAAGAATTAGGAGAAGTGCAAGTTGTAGCACTCCAAAATCTTACAACTACAGACTATCTACTGTTAAAAGAACATATGGGATGTGAACAATTCCCAGGAATGGGCTGTTTTAATTTGTCTTAATTCTCTCAGACTGTTCAAGTACAGTTGGACAATATCCATAATATCATAGACAAATTTTCACAAATGCCTAGGATGCCTAACTGGTTTTCTTGGCCTCACTGGAGATGGCTGGTAATTATAGATCTGCTTTGGTTATGTAACTGTATTCCTATTATGTTAATGTGTGTGTGCAATTTAATTAGTAGTTTAAAACCTATGCATGCTTGAATTACTCTACAAGAAGATATGTCAAAGAAATAATCAATCTCCCCATGTTTTCTTCCGTCTGCTACTTCTGTAGCTTTTCTTCTTCCTTCCTAATTACAACCCTTAAATGGAATTCGTACCTCATATCGAATTTACCGAGTATCATAATTCCTCCAAGTGCTAAAGATACCTCAAGACAAATGCTGGGCATAGAAGCCACAGGGCATAAATCTGCATAGAAGTAAAAAGCTAACCTTTTCAAACAATATGGCTTCTCTCTCACTTACCAACTTTACATTTCCCTGTATGGCCCCGGAAGATGACTGGTTAGCCAGAGACGGGTAAGATTCCTCAAGGGAGGAACAGCATAAGACAGGCACAGTCACAGGGGGGCCATCAGGTGAGAAATTGGGGATCAACAGAGGTGAGGCTTAGAACCTCTCCCCACCTGTTTTGAGAGAAATCTTCTGCATCCGTGGATGTTTTATTGCCCTTGTCTAGTTTGGATTAACACATAGTATACAGGCACACACCTGATCATCTACATTTGCTCTCTTACAAAACTAAACTAAGTTTTCTACCTTTACCTTACATCTACCTACCACTTCAGCATTTTATTAATAATAATAATAATAATAATAAAGGGAGAAATGTGGGATCCACATATAAATCAAGTATAAAAATCAAGCGAGTATTCATATTTGACCTGATTGTTTATGGTTCATAATGCGTGATCAAAACCGAAAGTTTCTGTGATGACTGCCCTTGCACTGTTCACCATGTAAGAACTTATTCACTATGTAAGAATTTGTTCACCATGTAAGAACTTGTTCATTATACTTTAGAAGATTGGAGACTGTTGAGAATTAGGCTTGGAGTTGATTAATGATTGTGCCTTGAGTCCCCTATACAGAATTTTATTGTTGTTAACAACCATTTGATCAATAAATATAAGATATGCCCTTTCAAAAAAAAAAAAACTACAATGAGACACCACCTCACACCAGTTAGGATTGCCAACATCCAAAAGACAAGGAACAACAAATACTGGCAAGGATGCAGATAAAGGGGAACCCTTGTATACTGTTGGTGGGAATGTAAATTAGTTCAACCATTGTGGAAAGCATATGGAGGTTCCTCAGAAAACTGAAGACAGAAAAACATTTGACCCAGGAATTCTACTCCTAAGAATCTACCCAAGGAAAACCAGAACCTAGGTTCAAAATGACATATACACCCCTATGTTTATCGCAGCACTATTACAATAGCCAAGATATGGAAGCAACCTAAGTGTCCATCAGTAGATGAATGGATAAAGAAGATGTGGTACACATACACAATGGAATACTATTCAGTCATAAAAAGAAAACAAATCCTACCATTTGCAACAACATGGGTGGAGCTAGAGGATGTTACCTTAGTGATATAAGACAAGTGGTGAAAGACAAGTACCAAATGATTTCACTCATTTGTGGAGTATAACAACAAAGCAAAACTGAAGGAACAAAACAGCAGCAGACTCACAGACTGTAAGAAGGGACTAGTGTTTACCAAAGGGAAGGGGTTGAAGAGGGTGGTTGGGGAGGGAGGGAGAAAGGGATTAAAGAGCATTATGATTAACACACATAATGTGAGGGGGGGCATGGGGAAGGCAGTATAGCGCAGAGAAGACAAGTAGCGACTCTATAGCATCTTACTACACTTATGGACAGTGACTGCAATGGGATGTGGGGGGGACTTAATAATATGGATAAATGTAGTAACTACAATGTTGCTCATGTGAATCCTTCATAAGATTGTATGTCAATCATACTCAATAAAAAAATCAAGCAAGTATTCATAGTCTATGTTCTTAAGAAATTGATCCTCTAGTGTATTTACGTGCTTGGATTTGGAAAAGATTTTCTCTTTGCTCTTTAGATGCTTTACTCTGCAAACTTATGATTATCAGCAAAAACAGAAAACTCTTATGTAATTATTACTTCTTGCTTTAGAATTTTACTTAAAATTAGGGACTGGGTATCCTGGTTTTGCTCAAAAATAAGGAGTCTAGAGTTATAATAATTTCCACACAGGAACAGGCATTTGTAGAGAAGAGCTGGAATTTAAAAAAAAAAAAAAAAAAGACAAACTACTTATTTTAACATATTATTAAATCACAAATTTAACAAGAAAGTCTCTTTCACACTCTACAGAACTTTTTGTTGATGTTAATTAAGAAGCCTTCAAACTTTCAAGTTTGATCTCCACATATGCACTGTGCAATGTGATACCACTTGCCACCAGTGATTACTGGGCAGTTGAAATGTGACTAGTGCCACTTAGAAACTTAATTTTTAAATTTAACTTAAATTAAATTTAAATCCAAAATTAATTAAACACTTTTTAAGTACCTGTGGAACAATGTCTAGGTCTGATCCATTTTCCAGTTGTAAATGTTATGAAATCAATATACAGATTAAATATTTCCAATAAAAATTGAGTGCCTCAGAAAATAAACCATTAACAAAATGAAAAGACAACCTACATAATGGGAAAAAAGATATTCTGTAAACCATAAATATAGAAAGTGGTTAATATCTAAAATATATAAGCAATAACTTATACAACTCAATAAACCCCATAAAGAGTCCAATTTAAAAATGGGCAAAGGACTTGAATAGTATACACGATATATGTAAGTCAAACATTTTTCTAAAGAGGAATAAGTGTCCTACAGGTACATGAAAAGATGCTCAACACCACTAGTCATTAGAGAAATGCAAATCAAATCCAAAATGAGATATCATCTCACCTCTATTAGAATGGCTATTATCAAAATGCCAAGAGATAACAAATGCTGGCATGGATACAGAGAATGGGCACGCTTATGTTCTGTTGGTGGGATTGTAAATTGGTGTAAAAAGTATGGAGCATTCTCAAAAACTTAAAAATAGAACTACTATGATCCAGCAATTTCACTTTTGGGAATATATCCAATTGAGAACAATATATCAAAGAGATATCTGAACCCTGATGTTCATAGCATTGTTATTTACAATAACCAAGACATGGAAACAACCTAAGTTGTCCATCAATGGATAAAGACATTGTGGGGTATATATATATATATATATACACACACACACATACATACATAGACAATACAATGTAATAATATCAGCCACATGAAAGAAGGAAATCTTGTTATTTGCAATAACATGGATGGACTTTGAGGGCATTATGCTAAGTAAAATAAGTCAGACAGAGGAAAGACAAATACTGTATGACCTCACTTATATGTAGAATCTAATACAACAACACAATAACAATAACACACTGATAGAAAAAGAGATCAGATTTGTGGCTACCAGAGGCAGGTTGTTGTCAGGAGAAGGAATTGGAGGAAGGCAGTCAAAAGGTACAAATTTTGAGTTATAATATAAATAAGTACTAAGGATATAATGTATACACTAAGACTATAGTTAAGATCATAAGAAATATGGGGAAGTTGTTGAAAGAGTAGATCCTAAGAGTTCTTATGGCAAGGAGAAATATTTTTTCTTTTCTTCTTATTGTATTTATATGATATGATGAGTGTTAACTAAACCTACTGTAATCATTTCACAATATATGTAAGCCAAACCATCATGCTGTAGACCTTAAACTGATATGGTGATGCATTCAATTATTTCTTAATAAAAGCAGAAAAAAGTATAGTGCCTGAATTGAGATTTTTGAAAGTGTAAAATACACAAGAAAAAAGGAATGTAAAATATGTCATTAATAATTTTTAAAATACTGACGATAAAATGTAATGATAATACTTTTAATATATTGATTTAAAATTATTAAAATAATTTTGTTGGTTTCCTTGTAGTTTGGAATAAGGAATTTTCCTTATCATTTGGATAAACATGGCTACTAGAAAATGTGAAGTTATTTAAACTTAAAATTATGTGGCCCAATCTACATTTCTATTAGTCAATGCTGGTCTGGAGCATTGGTTCCTTTAGAGAGAATAATTTCTAAGCAGCACCAGTTCCTGCTAAATTTACTTATAAAATTTTCAATTCTGATAGTTATTAAATAAAAAATAAACTTAGAAGAAACTTATTAGAAGTACATGAGATTCTATCTCTAGAGAACAGATTTAGAGTCACTGGCTAAATTTTCAGAATATATCCAGAATTTTGGAATTGGAAAAGACCTTACCTTAACTAAGTTGTTTATTTTACACAAAAGAAAGTGAATTTCATCTTATATTTCCAACATCACTTTGTGAATTTGTGGTCAAGGCAAAACTAAAAATTGTAATTTTTAGTCTGTTTTGCCTCAGGACGAATAAGTACAAGGGAATTAAGAATTCAAATAATAATTACAAGAAAAACTACCCAGCAAAGCTCATCAAAAATGATGAGCTTTATCTTAAAATTCCTTGAAAGCCCTTTCTGTACGTAAATGGTCAAAACAAAAGTTGATTTTAAAAAAGAAACATGTTTCTCAAAGATGTTTTACTCATTTCATAATCAGTTATTCTTTCCCACTTTTCTCAAGTCTTTTGAAAGATGAAATCTTATACCATACGAACTATATACTCACTATGGCCATTCATTGCAGTACAAGTGGCCAAGAAAGAGTTAAGACTGGAAGCAAACTTAAGACCAAACTGATTTTTAAAAGTTGCTGATGTGAAGTACCAGGTCTCCTGGGGAAACGACACACAGGCTGCACCATTGACTTACCAATTAATCCAAGGAGCGGCATGGCCATTAGTTCAAGAAAGAGACGCTTGCTTGCCTGCTTGCCTAGAGGTAAGAGCTGGGTCTGCAGCTGCCAAGCAGCAGGATGACAAAAATGAATGGGGGGGAAATAAGGACTGAGGAACTACGTATGTCATTGTCTTGTCTTGGCTTCAACACAAGACCTAAATGTCAGACAAAATATGGTAGCTTGTGAAATATACAGAAGACTCATTTATTATAAAAGCCTTCAAAATGTGAATAGTTTTCTAAGTACCTTTATGACAGCATCACAGGAGGCACATTCTATTAATTCCTACAAACGCTAAAACAAGTCTTCTAATTTAATAATGAAACACCTGAAAGTTAAGCTCGTATCACTTTACAGAGCTATAAATAATTTTATATAGTATACATATAGTATCCAGATCAAAGACTCCAAATTCAGTGAAGTTTTTGAAACTCTGCTGGTTTATTATTTGTACATTAGGGTCTTGTTCATTTTCGTCATACTTGCCTATTTTCTTTTACACATTGAAGTCTGGGGTTCAAGATTCTTTTAATAGCTACACGATTAACTTGTCTATGGGAATTTCTACACATGAAATAATGCAGTGAAAGTCACTGTATTTGATCCTGACACTGAGAAATTGCTAGCAGCTCAATCCTACCCTGAAGTTAATTAATACCATGGATGTGCTCTTTAGGGAGGTATTTCATGGTAATTCATAGGGAAAAAACACAAATTCAACTGAAAGAACCCACTAAACAGTGGAAATTTCAACTATGTTCTTTAAATGTGCCTCAGCAAAATACAGGAGTATTGAGTCACAATGTGCAACTAAATGAAGCCATGGAAATTATACTTAGAAAAGCACATGTAGCTTTCTCTCACCTGACATGGATGAAATATGGCTGTACAATTAGCATATTCTATTTATTACCCTAAAATGTTTTCTGTCAGAGATAGACTGCCTTATTCTAAATTATTTCCTATCTTCGTTGTGACCCGATTCATGGTGTGTAACTCAGGGGATGAAATTTAGGCCTCCTAGAATCTAGTTGGCCACCACTTTGCAACAGGCCACCCTTTCGGCACTGAATCAGAATGAAAAGAGTCTTGGGCAGTAGACAGCTTCATCATTGCTTCCAAGTTCAGGCTGGCTGGGCTCCCAAATCTCTTGGGGTATGTCGGCTGCCAGAGCAAATTAGTCTCACTTTATCTTTGGGCAGAGACTTTGCTAACTTTATTGGCTCAGGGGGGCCTCGGCCTTCCAACATAAGCAGGTGACACATTAAAAAAGAAAGTGTAGTGAAGATATTGATCCCCTTCCCACCAAAAAATGGCACTAATGGCTAAAAAAGAATAATTAGAAAAGCTATGAGGGAAGGAGAATCCAGTTAGAAAACATGAGAGAAATCAGGGCTTCAGTTACAGTTAAAAGGGGCCAAGAGTAGTATAGGATCACTATAAAAAACATTGACACTGGACCTCAACTTATAATCTGAAAAATATTAATGCCACTGATGAAGCAGATGAAACAACAAATTTTATCCAATACATACATTAAATGTATATTTTTAAAAGACAGCAAAGAGAGTGAAGAATAGAATGGAAGCAGTCAGATGTGAGAATCACAGAAAAATCAGACAGGCTTGAGTAAATCAATCAAGGAGCTCATGTTATATTAACAGAAACCTCATGCCCAAATAGAAATGTTTTAGATGAAATGTCTCCAGTCCACATCTTCAGTCTCCCATGTTAGTGAGGAAGCTGGAGGTTTGTGTGGTGAGTGTGGGTGTGGGTGTTTGTGTATACTTATAAATTAGCAAAGAGAACTCCTCACCTATTTCAAATATGTAGTTTCAGAAAGCAGATGGTGTAAAATGTACGTTTTTAAAGTCATATCTCAAGTTGTACTGAACTGAGAAATGATTAACTGTGGACAGTTTTCCTCCTTGTTAGCAATGTTCCCTATAAACTGAGGGTAAAATCTCAGATGGCCCAATCAACAGGTATTCTTATTTGTAGGCCTGGGATGGGGCTCAGGATAATTTCCATTTCAATAATACTCATCTCTAATAGCAAGAGAGAAACTTTTTAATGTACCCTTGCAGCCCCCAGAACATTAACAAGTACTTGGCCCATAATAAAAACATACTAAATAGTTCATGAATGAATGAGGGAAAAATTGCTAATGATTGAATAAGTGAGTGAAGCACACATGATTTTGATGCAAATTGTCCATGGACCAAGCTGTCAGAAACAGTGGTCTAGTATCTTCATTCTTCTTCTTTAATTTAATTTTGGAGAATGATGAAAAATAAAATTAATTGCCAGAGCAGACTATTTAGGAAATAAGATTTGCAATCTGTGGCTTCAAGTTGCTTGCAGTAACTCTGGTTTACTAATACAGGTTTCAAAAATAATTGGATATTGTATCAATTATTTCTACAAAGACTTTTCCTTCCTCAGTAGTGAAACAGTTTTTCTTTCAGTTAACTCAGGCGCTAATGCGAAAGGTAATTGGATAGCGTTTAAGTTTGCTTAACTCCATTATGATTCCTTACTGTCAGTTTTCTTCTCTATAGTTATTACATGGATTCTTTGAACTTCCTGCCTATGTTGATAGGCAACAAAAATAATGAATTTACTGAGAGTAACTAAGCACTGACAAATTGATAGCTTACCTACTCGTATAACCTGCTCATGGTCACTGATCTCAAATATTTTGCATTCTAATGAAAGGTTAAGAAATGATGAGTTAAGCAATAGCAGGACTTCTGAGAAGGACTGGAGAATTTTGGAATTTGAAGACTTAATATTGTGTCAGATCCCATTTTTGATTTAAGATACAGAGGATACCAAAGGTAATAGTATTTCAACTTCATTAATTAGACCTGCTTTTCATTTCTGACAAACTTCAATAATACTTAAGGAATCCAAAAATGGACTCCTAGTACAAACATTTTGCTCTAGGAAGTATTTTAACCGCAAAAGCAGGACTTATTCAAAAATAACAACAATAAAGGAAAAAAGTTGATTTTCTATCTGCTGTAAATTTTTGACAGAGGGTCAGAAGTTGACTTGTCATGCTTGAATTTAAAATAGATTACCCAATTACAAATTCAAACCTAAAGATAAAAAGCTATAAATGTTTGGAAGAGGCAGAGTTAAAATCTAATTTGATGGATTAAGATATTGGAATTCTTAAGGCTCTTCAGTGGTCTGATTTCTGCCTAGCTCCCCTCCTTTATTTTGAATCATATTCTTCTAAATCAACCACAACATTTGTTAATTTCTCAAAGCTTAATATTGTGCACCTACACTACATAATGTTTTCCTATCATTCCTTTTGATACCAATAATCACATTCGATTTTCCCTGTGTATGTCTGGAGGCAGTTTTGCCTAGGTTCCTTACAGCCCCTGATAAAGGGAGAGAGAAGGCACTCCTAGCTGGGAAACAATATCTTAATTTTACAAATTCTTAACATTATATAAGACATTTGGCTTTATCCTGAAGGGACAAGATACACATCAGTCACTTTCCTCCTCTTCCCTTTTCTTTGCAAATTCTCAAAAAATCTTGGCATTGGGAGAACTGGGAGAAGACCAAAGATTATAGTAATGGGACTTAGATAGTTGTTTACCTTTGCCCTCTGTATCTAACTCGTCTTTGGACAATATCCAATTGATATATTGAACTTTATTTGCATTTTGTTTTTTATACTTCTGTGAATTAAACAGTCCAAGTTTCTGTTATCCTGACACTTTTCAGGGCCACAGTTTATGGGTGAGAAGGGGTCAATTAAGAATGCAGCCAACTGAGGTGGGAGAGCACAGCATTCTAGATACTGAACCACAAGGGGTTGCGGAAGGAGGACCCTGAATAAGGGGAATGTCGGCAGAGGTTTTCTTTTTTAAAGGTGAGTTTGAAATTAAGGTTTGATACATAACATTATATTATTTCTTAACAAAATAATGTTAAGAAAGGTTCAAACAAAGTCATGGGAAGAGAGACACGTAGGTTTTGTGAAGTGTCTACAGAGGCACCTCCAAGCTCAGAGTCAGCTTACAGCCCTTTCCCATTCTCACCCCTGCCATTCCCTGCTTTGAAAAACATCCAAACATCTGCAGGAATTAATGACTTGATTCATAACAGTGAAACAAGCTAGCACATATCATCCCATTGGAGATGAAATATATCACTGGAAAGTACAATATGGAGTCAAGTGACAGTCTTTATCACTGGTTGAATTTTTCTTGTAAATTTATTTCCCAGCAGATAACCCCCTTCAAATCACCTACAATTTCATTTACTATAATGACTTCATTTATCTTGACATTCGATTGTCTTACTGGCCTCCAACACACACTATTTTAAAAGTACTCATCCTCTTATTTTCTGTTCTTTAGAGCATACATGTATAGATCTAACTACAAAAAGAGAAAAGTACAAGATGATGGTTCTAAAGTTATTCAGAAATATGTTGGGTTATATGGAAATTAATGTATAATCTCTACAGATTCTGGCTTTTATGTTATTACTTTCTTTTAGACCATGCTCATTCTTCACTGTGCATGTAGTTATTTACCTGGTAGAGCAGCGCAATGTACTGCTCATACTTGGAATAACAAACAGAAGTACTCTCAGCAGAAAAGTGTGCAATAAGCCAGTTCTCCAGTCACAAAGTTGTGAAAACAGAAGCATTCTCACTGACTTAAAATTCAATAATAGTGTCAGTGTAAGCAGTGACAGTTGTGTGCTTTGGGGTGGGAGAGACATTAAATTGTGTCAACTCAAAACAATTATGAAATGCTAAGTGAAGAATACCAATGCATATTTTTTCCCTGAAGGACATACTTCCTCATAATACTGGATTCATGTTCTGTGTTTTCAGGTTCATGCTTAACTGGCCAACATGATAATGGGTCATCGAGTTGGTTCCTAACACTTTTCTCTATCTCATCCTTTTACTTCCATTCTTAAGATGCTATTTCTTGGATAATACATAATTAAACTATTTCTGCTATGTTTCAACTGCTTATTTATATGAAAATTCCCTTAGCACAAATACTTACATTTATTTAAAGATTTGGCCTTCTGGGTTCTTAGGTTTAAGAAAATTTACTTTAGTCATTTCATGAAAATAATTAAGATCAGAGTATCCTTTATTTGATAGGAAATATGAAATCACTGTAAGCTTATAGGCTGATGCTACAGTGAGGAAGAATACTCTAGAAGCAATATAGATTAGAAACTGACCAGTTTCTAAATAATATTTGTTAAAGTAATGAGTGTTCAAACTAATACAATTACACAAAAATTAGATAATAGATACTGAGAGATAATGGTGAGACAGGGACCATGGGTTTAGACAGAGTAGGGTGAGGGCCTCTGGAAAGAGCAAAGCAGGATAATTATGGTCAGAACAATGTAATGATGTGCAAAGAAACTCCTCCTGAAACTCTGTGTTAAACATTAAGCAAAGTCAGAGTCACACTAATTCTTTAAGGTAAATACCAAATTAGGAATACAGGCAATTTTCAGAGGGATTGGTTAAAACAAAAAGGCAACATTCAGGCTGGGACCAATAATAACTAAACACCTCAGTTAAACCTAAAGATATAAACCCCTAGACAATGCCCAACCACAGACTCTCTTGACCCCTCCTGGCGTGTGCCAGGAGCTCTGTCCTCTCACCTTATCACTAAATGAATAAGCCTCTCCCTTGCTTTCCCTACCTTGAGTGTTTGCAAAGTTCATTCTTCGACTCCAGGAAGAAGAACTCTGGCATCAATGGGTCGGTAGTAGTAAGGCTTGGTAACTGAGTGGGTCACTATGACAAGATAATAGAAAGATCAATAGTAATTACTAAGTTTCATTTCGGTTTCCTTGGGATAATGGTGATACTAAATTTTTTAAAAATGAAATTAAAAATGACTTGATGATGCAAGTATTTTGTTTAGAACAGGTGAAATTTGAGTTATTTCTGCAGAAACCATACAAAAATGTCTTCATCTCAGACCTTTCTTCTCAGCTTCAGGCCCAAGTACCTTTTTGATGCTTCTTCCCAAGTGTCCTAGAGTCAAGGTAACTCAACCTGAGCAAAACTACTCATGTTCTTCTCCTGGTTCTCTCCCATTGTTCTTTCTTTTTCATTCAGAGAAGGCAAGTCAGAAACAGTTTGCCAGATATAGAAAATAAATTTGAATTTCAGATACATAACAAATAACTCCTTAATATGTATATGTGCCAAATATTTTTGTTTTTAATTTTTTATTAAGGTATTATTGATATACACTCTTATGAAAGTTTCACATGAAAAAACAATGTGGTTACTACATTTACCAATATTCTCAAGTCCCCACCCACACCCCATTGCAGTCACTGTCCGTCAGTGTAGTAAGATGCCACAGATTCACTATTTGCCTTCTCTGTGCTACACTGTTTTCCCTGTGACCCCCCACACCATGTATTCTAAACATAATACCCCTCAATTCCCTTCTCCCTCCCACACCCCTCCCCTTTGGTAACCGTTAGTCCCTTCTTGGAGTCTGTGAGTCTGCTGCTGTTTTGTTCCTTCAGTGTTACTTCGTTGTTATACTCCACAAATGAGGGAAATCATTTGGTACTTGTCTTTCTCCGCCTGGCTTATTTCACTGAACATAATATCCTCCAGCTCCATCCATGCTATTGTAAATGGTAGGATTTGTTTATTTCTTATTGCTGAATAATATTCCATTGTGTTATGTACCACATCTTTATCCATTCATCTACTGATAGACACTTAGGTTGCTTCCATATCTTGGCTATTATAAATAGTGCTGCGATAACCATAGGGGTGCATATGTTTTTTTGAATCTGAGAAGTTGTATTCTTTGGGTAAATTCCAAGGAGTGGGATTCCTGGGTCAAATGGTATTTCTATTTTTAGTTTTTTGAGGAACCCTCATATTTCTTTCCACAATGGTTGAACTAGCTTACATTCCCACCCACAGTGTAGGAGGGTTCCCCTTTCTCTGCATCCTTGCCAGCATTTGTTGTTCTTAGTCTTTTCGATGCTGGCCATCCTTGCTGGTGTGAGGTGATATCTCATTGTGGTTTTAATTTGCATTTCCCTGATGATTAGTGATGTGGAGCATCTTTTCATGTGTCTATTGGCCATCTGAATTTCTTCTTTGGAGAATTGTCTCTTCATATCCTCTACCCTTTTTTTAATCAGGTTGTTTCCTTTTTGGGTGTTGAGGCGTGTGAGTTCTCTATATATTTTGGATGTTAAACCTTTGTTGGATATGTCATTTACAAATATATTCTCCCATACTGTAGGATGCCTTTTTGTTCTGTTGATGGTGTCCTTTGCTGTATAGAGCTTTTTAGTTTGATATAGTCCCATGTGTTCATTTTTGCTTTTGCCTCCCTTGCTCAAGGTGATGCGTTCAGGAAGAAGTTGTTTATGTTTATATTCAGGAGATTTTTGCCTGTGTTGTCTTCTGAGTTTTATTATGTGCCAAATATTACATGGGACATACTTATACTAAAACAATTCATTGCTTATCTGAAATTCTAATTTAACTGGACATACTGCATTTTATCTGGTAACCCTATTTAGAAATTTCACCATTCAACCTTCTTTCAGTTCCTTTCACTCTCCGTTCTACATCAATTCATCACCAAGTCCCATACCTTTCCAATCGTCCATCAAGTTCTTCCTTTGGTACCAGCCTGTGGCAAACTAAGCCACCACGACATTTCACCCAGACCGCCTCAGCAGTTTCTTCACTGTTCTCCACCTCTCCATGGCCTTGCTCAAGTCTTTTCTCTAAGGTGCACCTAGTGTTACATTTTTAAAACAAACATCTGTTATACCACACTACTCCCTGCTTAAAGGCCAATATGATATGACCTCCCTGGACCAGCTTCATCTCACTTGTGCTTTAGCCACACTGGCCTTTTTCAGATACAAACAAACCAAAACATTCCCACGAAGGGCCCTAAAACCTGCTTTTTCCATAGTCTGGAACATTCATGTCTCTCTCTACCTAGTGAATGTTTACTATCAGTCTTTACATCTTAGTTTAAGCATCATTTCTAACAGCAGCTTTCCCTAGGTCAGATCCCATTACAAGCTCTTACAGAATTCCCACCAAAATCTTCTCACAGATTTAATTTTTATTGATTTGTATAATTATTAGAATTTTGATTTTTCTGCAAGAATTGAGGCACCAGGATGGCAATGACCATGTTGGTTTTTCCTCACAGTTGTATATCCAGAAATAAGTCCGATATGGGATATAAAGTAACCACTGAATAAATATCAGTTAACTAAATAATGTCCAGCAGACATTTGGAAAAGGAAATAGCATTGGCAAGGCAGGCTAGGGAGAGATTTGAATGGTTTATTCCACATGATTTTATGAGACTTGGCTAGAGATAGCAAAAAAGAGAAGAAGAAAGGATAATAATTTAATCATGAAGGTTATATTCAGGAATCAGAGTTAAGGACTGTGAGGAGAAAACAAAAGAGAATAACAAACAAAGGGAGCAAAACTTCAAGTAGGGGTTGATTAGCATTTTCAAACACTGAGGAGAGACAAGAAGGAGAATTGGTATTTAATGCACCTATTAGGAGGTTATTGGTGAGCTTCAATAAAGGAAAAAATTTTTAATGGTGGAATAAAAAGCCAATTTCAAAACTGTTAAGAGTAGAAGATGGCAATATCAGTAAGAGGTGCACTACTATTTTGAAGGATACACCCCTGAAACTTCATGTGGATGAAACTGATTTCACTTAGAATTTAAAGAGAAAACAAGCAGATGCTCTATGTACAACCTGTACACATAAATATCTGTAACAATGATAGGCCTATGAATAGAAACATCATTGATAATTAAATGGGTTTCCAAATACAGGGAAAAAGGAAAAAGTGAGCAGTTATTTAGCATATTCTGTGTGTGCAGATTAATACTCAGGTATTATTCTGTAGAAAAGTAAAATCTGTCAGCTGTCAGCATGTAACAAAAGACATAAGCCCACCCACCTTCCACCCAACAAAACCTTTCTTTTAATGAAAAATGTTCTTTATCTATTACACAGTTATAGCAAAGGGTATTAGACAAAATGAAACTCATTAAAATGGGTTCAAAATTGTTGTAAAATAGTGAGAAAGATTAAGATGTTTTCAATCATTTAAAAATAATAAATTAAAAATGTACAGAACCCTCCTTATATACCTGACCTGGAGTGTACATATTTTCATAGATCCTAACATTGAGCTAAGTATAGGCACCATTCGTGTGCTTCAAATGATTATATCCAATTACAATGTTTGAAGCATCATGCTATTTATTGGTTTCTTTCACATATTTATCATGAACTATCATTTTCCTTTTGCTGTTCTACTTAATGCAACATATAACATCTAAGCAAAATAGGTTAAAATTCAAAAACAAAAATCACAATCATGTGGCAGATATAGTGCTGTCATGGGGGATCTTTCTTCTCTCACTTTAACTATAATTTCTTTGAAGTAAAAAGGCAGATTCTTTTTGTACCTTGATCACTTTCAGCTGCCCTTTAATATGGCCAGTAGAATGTTTAAGAAGAGGGCACTGTATACAGATAGCCCTGATTCTCTTCCAAAAGGCCCACCCCTCACTAAAGCCAAGTGGCTTTAAATGCCAAGAGTGGAAAGGCTGTGGACACTATCGAAAGAAATATTCATTTTAGAAGAGAGTGCCAAGCCTCCCTCAAAGTGAAAATTCAGCACTACACCATTTTTTATCTCCTTACATATTGTTACATGAATGAAGAATTACTGCAGAGAAAAGCATCTTTACTTTTACTGCTATTGCCATATGCCTTCTGTGAGTAAATACATCTTTCATTATCCTATGCATATTGGCATTTTAAGATGTGCTTTTTAAAAACCTGTATTATGCCTTGAAAGTACATAATAAACATGTTAAACAACTTTATTTTTCCAAGAAATAGTGCATTTTGTAAGTGATATCTACTGTAATCATTTTGCATTTAACATCAACTAAACAGACATTCTCCTTCCTATGAACTTTCTGGTGACAAACTTTGAAATTGACAGATTAAAGCTGATTTAGGGTTGTCAAAATATGGTATAGTTATCTGCACAAAATATGCATGAAGTTTTACAGATGGTGGACTGCTGGTTCACATGGCAGCTATGTTAGTATACCCACTGCCAGTGAAATTAACAGTGTCACAATCTATCTTCCATGAAAGGTGTAAATGACTTTTAGCACAACAATAACTAGTCTATAATGATGTCCCTTCCAGTACTTAAGGTTTACCACTGAGTTTACATTTTGTGCAAAACTGCACACATATAACCCCCATATTTTGTTTTATGATGACTTTTAAAATAAAATAAACCAAACATTTACAGATTTGAGGAGAATCTATTAAAAACAGCAGACCCAGTCAATTATCAAATCATCTGCTAATTGCTCCATATGGCTAGGAATTCAGGTTTACAACCTTTGCCTTACATGGATTAGAACTGAAAGTGAACATTCAAGAAGATCAATATGTAAATGAACACATGTAAAAAATTTTCCTGAAATAGCTGCTATTACAATATGGACAGTTCACTGCTTTGGAAGGTATTCTACAATGAGTATTAAATTAATTGAACAACTCCTCATGGCTGAACTTGTCTTTAGTAAAGGCTACTGATTTCATGATCACAATCAACATCACCATTATTATTCAGAATAATGCCTTAAATTTGTATAGCCCTTTACAATCTGAAAAGTACTTTTACATGTAAAGTAATCCCTTTCCAATTTTAGTTCCTATTATGTGAGTTTCAAATATATGCAAATGTAGCCCTATATATTTTTTTGCAACTACTAGAATGTCAGTTGCACTCACTTCAGCTGAAGATCATTTTGGGAGAGGAAACCGGGTGTTGGGAACCTCTAATGGAAGTTAAAGTGGGTTGTCTAGAAACAGAGAATCTTCTAATAGAATCTTTGAAAAGATAAATAAAAGGAGAAGAGATTAGAAGACAGATTAGAAAACCGTAAGATGAGAAAATGAATAAATGAAAGTAAGAAAAACTGACGACAAGAACTTTGGCAGAAAGTTATTGTGGGTGCGTTTTTTAAGAATACATAGCCTCCAAGGGATACAGTTTATGAAATACTCAGTGATAGTTGAGGACAAAGAGTTTTTGTGCTTAAGTATCCAAGTTACTCTATGACTTTCTTACAGTTCATTTCCAGACATGAGAAGTGAGAATCAACAAATTGGAATCATAAAAATGCAAAAATATCATTTGTTGGAAGGCACAGATACAGTAGAGAGAGAGAAGCTACTCAGTGTGTCTATTATATAAAAAATGAAAACTAATATATATGCATCTCTTTTATACTGCAGAGATAAAATAACTTGAAAAGTTTATATCAAGTACAAGATGATAAATGAAAATGCTATAGTACCCATTATTACTACTTTAATGTGTAAGCTGCCATTGATATTTTTATATTGATATCTTAATCTAATGTTTCAGATTTACTTTTGTTTCTGCAAAAAGTTTATTATAGCTATAACTCCAAACCTCAGTCCACAGCCCTATTTTATTTTCCATTTCAATTGTTAATTTAATAGTACTGAGAAAAATTTGTTAACTTAAAATTCACAACCATCTTTCAGTATAAACTTTAGTTTCTGGTGATTTTCTTTATAGTTTTCAAATTGTAAATGGAAAGAAGCTACAAAATAAAAACAGAAATGAGGAAGGCTACATTCATATTTGATCTCCAATTGGTAGTAATTCTCATATTCTGAAAAATAGTGCTCTGGAAGTGGGCCCAGATGAATCATACCTGCAGATAGTCACACCATTGTGCCATCTCCTCCCACATTGAGACTGGTTATGGGACTTTGGTGATGTTAGTAAGCAGGAAACAAGCAGGGGCTTGCTAAAATATTTGCACACTGGAGATTTGCTCCTTGGAACATGCATTCTTGGAACCCAGAAACCTCCTTCCTTTGAGGTAGCCAAAGCTGGACACATGGAGGGGTTATGCCAAGGAGAACCTAGAAATAGAGTCACCAGTCACCAGTACAGCCAACAAACCACACATATTGCCCCATTCAATGTCTGTCATGTGATCCCCAATGACAATCTTGACATGGTGGAACACAACTGTGAGCAAATACAATACTGTTAGTTTAAGCCACTGAGCTTTAGAGTAGTTTACCAGGCAGCCACAGAGACTTTTTACAGTGCTTAATGAGTTTTGAAATGTAGATGATGATATCAGTAATTTTTATTAATAAAAATAGTAATACTGCTCTGATTATATGATACCACTCTTTAATTTCAATTGCACTTAGTATTATTACCAAAACAGTTTCAGTTTAGTTTAAAACAATATATCTTGTTTTAAACTGAATTTTTTAAAAAACTATCCTGTTTACCTCAATGGTATAAGTGCTATGCATTTCTTAAGGTTTTCTTTAAATTTAAAAATTCTTTATATTTTTTAAATTTATAGGAATAATACATTTTAATAATTCTAGTGCTGGCATGTCCTAATTCTTGTCAAGAACATCCTTCACTTGGAGAAACACAAGAGATTTAAATATATTAAATATTAGTGTGAAGAGCATTTGTAAAAAGTGAATATTTCAAAACAAACCATTAAAGTTTTAGACATAAAAAATTTGTTTTCCCTTTGTATACTAAACATATTTATTCAACTTTATCCATAGTTACTGAATTAAGTTTTTGGTGTTCTATGTTGTCAGGGTATACTGACTTCATGTATGATTCAAGTGAAAATATTCTTGAATGATATCAAATAAAAAAACCTCTATATTTGATCACATTTCCATTACTACATAAATTTAAAAATCCATGTTAAATTCTACATGGGAAAATATTTGATCTTAAATCATTATTACATGGCAAATATAATTTTACATGCATATAAAGAAAAAAATAAGCCATAGATTGTTCTGCCTACATTGTCATACACAATGCAGAGACTAAAAATGAAGTAGGGTATTCTTCTTATATTTTAAGATGACAAGAGATCAGTGAAGGCCTATGACCAAAAGAAAATGGGTAAAATTTATTGCTGGTTTATAATCTCCTGAATCTATAAGAATAATATGGAATGTAATTGTCAATAGAATAAAGAGTGTGTGTTCATATACATCCTCTCCCATCCCCCCCAAATACTTGGGAATTTGTCATCCTTATTTCTCATTCGTTTACATTTGTTTTATGTTATTTATAATGCTTTTGGGAAAGCTGTGACTTTTGACAGTTGAAAATGAACCAAGAAAGAGAGAGAAGAGGCTGCTGAATTTAGAAATGTGAATTTAATCCAACATAAACAGAAGTAGCATTCAAATTCACATAATTTCACAGTAAAATTTTGCATATCAGAGGTGCTACCTAACAAGGAACATCTATATTCATCAGAACATGTCATCACAGGTAAAAGGAATGCATCATTAGTAATCTCATTATTTGAAATTAAAATCAATTCATAAATAATGCAGATAATTTTAAGCTAGAGAAGCTGTTACCTAACAACATAAAAGAAGTTTTAGACAACACTTCATAACAGTTTACTACAAATGAGAATTCAATAATACTGTGCATGAGTCATTGATACTCTATAAGCATCACGTCGATATGATGTCGATACAGTTAGGTGACAATGTCAAAGCAATTACTTTGGTTTCCTTCAATATTGCTACCCACCACCCTGGCAGGATCAATGGGCGATCCACAATCATGACTAAAACTAAAGAATTGATAAGGTGAACTCAGCCAAACCAATTTATGTTTTGAACAGCTTCTATATCTTATACTAAAAAGACTGTTTCCATTTCATTTGGTTCAACTTTTTCATATGATATATAATACATATAAATAATATATATCTACTGTATTTATGTTCACTGTATAGTTTAAGTTCTAAATTTCAAATGAATATGTTCAACTGAATATAATTTTTACCTATTCACTTTATTACTTGACCTGGATATTTTTAAGAAAGATTCATAGCATATAACCTTTTAAGAATTAAAACTAATGAAAAATGTCCAGCACTTTTCTTGCTAATCAGATTTGAGAAAACAAATTAGTGACATATAAGTTTCTTATGTAATGAGTTCTATATTTTGAAGGTTTTATTCTGAATCAGAACCCATCCTAACACACAGAGGTCCATTTTGTAATTGTTCTCTTACATGACCTTGTACAAAATATAATGCATCTATAAATATAAATATGAATATGAACATATATATATATATATATGTGTATGTACAGAGCAGCTTAGATTTTGGTGTTTTTAGATTAATCCTTGGAAATACTAAGATTTCTTATTGTTTATGCACTCTTAAGGACATGATAGAATGTGAAAGAAAGAAAGAAAGATAGAAAGAAGAGGGGCCAGAATGACACAGTCCAGGGACAAACCAGCAGAGTCCAGAAGCTATGTGTTAATTCAGCACTGGGGGAGGGGGACCAGCAAGTAAGGCAGGAAGATATTGTGAAAGTAGTGAAACATTGCCTCTGGGGTAAGTGAGGAGGAGAAATAGCCATAAAAATTTAAAGGGCATCAGAAATTTACTTAGATGCCAAAGGGAATCTGTGGAAGAATTTATTGGATTCTCTGCATGAGAAATTTAAAGTTCAAATACAACATTTCTGTGCTTATTGCCAGATGCACTGAGTGAATAGGAGATGTCTTCTGTGCTTTCTGTATAGACAAACAGATGCATTACATATTCAAGAACAAGCACAAACTCATATACCCCCGCATATACCAAAGTGATATATTTATGATAAATTAAGATACAGAATTCTTTTCATTTGAAATCATTACATAAAATAAAATTTCTACAGAAGTATTTGTGGTAAATTACTCATTAGTACTATTTAAGATATAAAGTATTATGTTATATTACAGAATATCCTATATATTTTTGACTCACCTTCTTTGTAGCATACACTATCATTTAACATAATGCTGGTCAAAGCAAAATTTGCACTAGACAATGTTAAACATGCAAGGAAGACTTTATTCAAGACTATTGCAATAGGCCAGAACTCAGCCTGAGCTCAATTCCACTGAAACAGAGGAAAAGTTTTTAAGAGCTGGTGTGGGGTGAATCATAGCCGACTTTGTGTTTTCTTAATTGCGCTTGCTCACAGGAAAAATATACCATCTTTGACAGGACGTAGTTTTACAACTTGGAGCAAAAGGTCCCACAGAAGTTAGGCCCCCACCCTCCACAGAGACTAAGAAATGGCGGTGCTATCTTCCTCGATGAGATATATCTTAACGGATGGCTGTCATGTCCTTGAGAAAGACACTCCTGGGTTGTAAAGCTGGCTAGAAAACATTTAAAAGATTTACATCTCAAAGGGGCAGAGAAAGAATTTATAATTACAAATTTCCTAAAGTAAATGATTTAAGAAAGGAAGGTCAAGGCCTAGAATCAGGCAGAAAACTGTCTTAAGTTTAGTTAAACTGAGGGTGCTTAATTTTTTAGTTAAAGCCATCTTGGTCTTGCTACAAAAGCATTTTATTTCACTTTCAAATGACAGTTTGATATGCTTATCTCTTACCTTTTACTTTCTGTTCCACGTTGACCCTTGCATTACTTCCTAATATTTGAATATATAAAGGATTTTAAAAATTATAAGTGAAAACAGATTCTCACCTATAATGTCTGGATCTCTTCATATTTTCCATGAATCTACTATCCTGAGAGGAATTTAATAGTATAATCACTTTCCACTTAAGTTATTCTTAGAGGAAAAAAAAAAAGCAAACCAACAAATCCTGGTTCCTAAACACTTGGAAGAATTGAAAAAAATGTAATTTTTTTGTATTATGGTATATGCTTTTCAAATCCTCCCAATGCATTTTGAGAAATAATTTAATTTTGAGCATATTATCATAAGAAAGCTGACAGTAAAGCCTTTTAATAAACATAATATAAAAAAATTAGAAAAGATATTTTTTCTTGTCTTTCTATGTTAAAGTTTCTGTTTAGGCATAATGCAATTTTAATATTAAAAGAAAAAAGACTTCATGGAAAAAATATTAAACTTCTTCAAACACAAGATCACATTAAAAGGAAAAGTTGAAACTTTATGATTATTAAAATTATCATCAATTATAAAGTGCACTACACTATATGTTTGTCAAATTCAAGTTTCTCAGGAGGCTTTGTTCTCTTCCTGTCTACTGATATTTAAGAAGGAAGGGGGAAGATCAAAAACACCTGGGATATCAGGGTGGCGTGGGAATGGGGTCAAGAGCTTCTTGGTCTGCATGGGGCTCCCTGCTACCAGCCATTCCTATTCACCTTTGCTGAAAGAACATTTCTTCCTCAGGGCCCTTGGAAAATCACCAGATGTAGTTAAGAGATGTTACTAAGATGTATTATACATGCAAATTTTGTGGAGAGAAGGGAGAAAGATTGAGAAACAGTACTCCAAAATAGTATCTGGCATATAGTAGGTCTTCAGTAGTCACTTGAATGGATGAATAGCCTCAATTTATAAATACTGAATTAAACTACTGTAAATAAACATTGACAATCTTATCTCTATTCAATTCAATCAATATTTTTTGAACATCTACTAAGTTCTTGTCATTCTTATACAGGATACAAAATCTTTCAAATTACCAGAAAGATTACCTTGAGGAGAGTAAGTCAACTTTCAGCCTCTTCTTTAAGAAAGCTGGGGTCCACTCCCCACCATGTATAATGGGATGAATTGAAAGTGATCCATTTCCCTTGGGAGATAAAGCTGGAGTCAGAGTCTATTTGAAGCTGTTGATACCACCTACTCTGAATGGCTCAAAGTTCTTATCTTTTTAATAAGCTGGCTTAGAAGTTAGTAATATACCTCCTAGTGAAGGAATGTTGAGTTGTTATTTTCAAGGAGTAGGGTCAAAGTCACATTTATAGAAGGGATGTGTCTCTCCATGAAACCAGACTACATTGACTACTACTATTGCTTTTAAACAGTTCTTGCAGAAACTTAACAGGGTTCCTGCAAACTGTTGGCTGTGTATCTTACCTGTGACAGAGTAAGAGTTCATAAAAAACAGAGGAAAAAATTCTGACCAATGCCTATGACAGTGGACATCACAAGATAGATGGCACATTTCTGACACAAGGAGGCACTGGTAAAAACCAAAAACATGGACCTTAGGGCCTTAGAGGAGAGAGAGAGAGAGACAGAGACAGAGAGAGAGAGAGTGTGTGTGGTGTGTGTGTGTATGTGAAATAGATGGTAGCCACTTCCTGACCATTTGGGGTAGCACCCCCTTCCCCAACACACACCCCATGAAAGCCTGACGTTGTAAGTAAATGGGGCTCTCCACATTTATCACAGCTGTCTTTTAGAAGGCTAAGAATAAAGGAAACCCTGTGCTACCAAAAATCTAAAGAAAGATGAAGGAGGAGGAGTTCTCAAGGAGTCTATAAACAAATGGTGCTCCTAGTAACAGATGCCTAACCAGCCCTGGCAACATTTCACCCTTTCCTTTTCTCTGTTTCCCTATTGTTCCTCATTCTAGATTGTTTTCCTCCTTTTCATAGAGTAACATAATCTCTGGTCTCTGCTGGCTGTTGATATGATTTAGACAAAGGATACAAAATGAACGATCTGTAGTTCTGGACTTCCTTATAGTTACTTATATTACCAGAAGAGCTTTTAACACAAATGGATTGAATTGCCAGTTGGAGAAAACTGTGAGCTAGAAATGTATGCACTTCTTTGTCCTCTCCCTCTCCCCTGTTCCTGCCACCCCAAAGTAGCCCGCAGGGAATTATGATGCTTCTTAACAGCTCCTCCCTCCAGACCACTCACCAACACTGTCTTATGTACCCAAGGGTCTGACACAAGGGAAATGGAATTTCTTTAAGGAAATGATATAGATGGGGAGAATTTCTTGTAGTTATTCGGAATTGTGTGATGTAAAAGATAACATTACATTATTTTTAAATGTTTGCATTAAGTGTGATTTGAATTAAGGTGAAGTAAAAATAAACTACTGGAAAATAAATCTGTCCTTTCAGTAGTTCAATAGGGCACAAACCCACAGTAGGAATTGAGTGATTAAGGACTTTTTCCCTGTCATTTATCAACAGGAATAGTGTAGGTAGAACACTCTGAAAACCGTAAATCATTCTTACTGACTTTATCATTATCTACTCTTTTAATCATGCCAAAGCTAAAGCCTTATTCTTTATTTTTACTTTGATCTCATGACCAGTTCTTTGCTCAACTATTCATTCCATATCAACTGCTCACCGTTATCCGTCTTTAACATGGGGGATGCCGATGCCTGAAGGAAATGTTAAGCAGCTGCACACTTGAACCAGTTGTGAAATTAAACATCTTCTTAAGAAAATCAGCAAAAATTAGATGTATCCATATCCTATCAATGACTATATATTGTCTATATATGTTTTCTTGAATTCTATTTCATTCTTCATCACAGAGGCCATTAAACCTTTAAAAGTACAAAGATATACAGCATTTTTACTACTGACTATGATTTTTGTAACTCAAAAGTCAACCTTCTGCTCAGGATTTTAGAAATACATCAACTTTCTTGAAACATGGTATTTTACAAAAGTCTTTTTGTCTGTAAATTGACAATATGCACCAGTCATTATAATATTCATAATACATAAACTCATTGAGTGCTTATTGTCCTTTGAGCTTTACATGTATTCAATCACCTAACCCTTCCAACTGCCTGCGAGTCCATACCGCTCCTGACTCGGCCTAGCGTGGGAGGGAGCGAGGGTCCTGAGGAAGTGATTCAAATCCCCAAGTTCCCGTAGCCAGCGAGCACAGAGACGGGGTTTCTGATCCAGGTGGTGGGGCTCCAGAGCCCCTCCTTTTAAAAGCCATATTTTAACCCTCATATCTCATAGAGAATAGACTGTATGGTGGCAGAAACATGACTGCATGTGGGAAAAGGTAGGAGACTTTGCTAGGTAATGCATTATAATATAGGGGATGATAGCATAGTAATGGAAACAGAAATGTTAAAGTCGAGTCAAAATGGTAAAAAGGTGTAAATATTTCTTAAACAACGTTTATACTAGATCCAAAGGTTAATTCAAAAGAGTATGATGTAGTCAAGCCTGTATATTTTGTAAAGAGTTCAGACGAATATATACAGGACTATTTTGAGGCAAATTAAGTTGCTCAAAGTCTACTAGACCTTTATTTCATTTCTGGGTCGTGGAATCAGAGTCTACAAAAGAGAGTTAGGCAAGATCATCTATAAGGTCTTTTCAAATCGAAATATTCTGTGCTCTTATAATAAAGGAAAAGAAAATCTGCAATAAAGCCATTTAACAAGTAATTTCTGCTCTTATAACTATATGGTTTGATAAAATTGTTTCTAAATAATTTTTTTAATGATAATGAAGATATACAAAATATTTGCCTTTTAAATTTAGAGGCAAAGATGAATAATTCTAATAGAGTCTTAGGAAAAATATAAGTAATGAGCAGATATTTATTGCATATTTTTTCTTAATTTTTTTTATTTTGGTATCATCAATATACAATCATATGAGCAACATTGTGGTTACTAGATTCCCCCCATTATCAAGTCCCCACCACATAACCCATTACAGTCACTGTCCAGCAGCGTATTAAGATGCTATAGAGTCACTACTTGTCTTCTCTGTGCTATACTGCCTTCC
Source organism: Manis pentadactyla (assembly GCF_030020395.1). NCBI lineage: Eukaryota > Metazoa > Chordata > Mammalia > Pholidota > Manidae > Manis > Manis pentadactyla. The sequence goes on from NC_080020.1 coordinate 69,453,852, forward strand.
CCATGCCCCACCACCACCAGATATTGTGTGCTAATCGTAATGCCCCTTTTTCCCCCTTATCCCTCCCTTCCCACCCATCCTCCCCAGTCCCTTTCCCTTTGGTAACTGTTAGTCCATTCTTGGGTTCTGTGACTCTGCTGCTGTTTTGTTATTTAAGTTTTTTTCTTTGTTCTTATACTTCACAGATGAGTGAAATCATTTGGTATTTGTCTTTCTCTGCCTGGCTTATTTCCCTGAGCATAATACCTTCTAGCTCCATCCATGTTGTTGCAAATGGTAGGATTTGTTTTCTTATTATGGCTGAATAATATTTCATTATGTATATATACCACCTCTTTATCCATTCATCTACTGATGGACACTTAGGTTGCTTCCATTTCTTGGCTATTGTAAATAGTGCTGCAATAAACATTGGGGTGCATGTCTTTTAGAAACTGGGCTCCTGCATTCTTAGGGTAAATTCCTAGTAGTGGAATTCCTGGGTCAAATGGTATTTCTATTTTGAGTTTTTTGAGGAACCTCCATACTGCTTTCCACAATGGTTGAACTAATTTACATTACCACCAGCAGTGTAAGAGGGCTCCCCTTTCTCCACATCCTCGCCAACATTTGTTGTTGTTTGTCTTTTGGATGGTGGCCATCCTAACTGGTATGAAGTGATATCTCATTATGGTTTTAATTTGCATTTCCCTGATGATTAGCAATATGGAGCATCTTTTCATGTGTTTGTTGGCCGTCTGAATTTCTTCTTTGGAGAAGTATCTGTTCAGATCCTTTGCCCATTTTTTAATTGGATTATTTGTTTTTTGTTTGTTGAGTTGCATGAGCTCTTTGCATATATTGGATGTCAACCCCTTATTGGATATGTCATTTATGAGTATATTCTCCCATACTGTAGGATGCCTTTTTGTTCTACTGATGGTGTCCTTTACTGTACAGAAGCTTTTTAGTTTGATGTAGTCCCACTTGTTCATTTTTGCTTTTGTTTCCCTTGCCAGTAGAGATATGTTCATGAAGTATTGTTCATGTTTATATTCAAGAGAGTTTTCCCTATGTTTTCTTCTAAGAGTTTTATGGTTTCATGACTTATATTCAGGTCTTTGATCCATTTTAGTTTACTTTTGTGTATGGAGTTAGACAGTAATCAAGTTTCATTCTCCTGCATGTCACTGTCTAGTTTTGCCAACACCAACTGTTGAAGAGGCTGTCATGGCCCCTTTATCATATACTAATTGACCATATAAGCTTGGGTTAATATCTGGACTCTCTATTCTGTTCCACTGGTCTATGGGTCTGTTCTTGTACCAGTACCAAATTGTCTTGATTACTGTGGCTTTGTAGTAGAGCTTGAAGTTGGGAAGCAAGATCCCCCCTGCTTTATTCTTCTTTATCAGTATTGCTTTGGTTATTCATAGTCTTTTGTGGTTCCATATGAATTTTAGACCTATTTTTTCCAGTTTATCAAAGAATGCTGTTAATTTTTTGATAGGGATTGCATTGAATCTGTAGATTGCTTTAGGCAGGATGACCATTTTGACAATATTAATTCTTCCTACCCAAGAGCATGGGATGAATTTCCATTTCTTAGTATCCTCTTTAATTTCTCGTAAGAGTGCCTGGTAGTTTTCAGAGTATAGGTCTTTCAACTCCTTGGTTAGGTTTATTCCTAGGTAGTTTATTCTTTTTGATGCAATGGTGAATGGAACTGTTCTCCTAATTTCTCTTTCTGCTAGTTCATTATCAGTGTATAGGAATGCAACTGATTTCTGTGTATTAATTGTGTATCCTTCAACTTTGCTGAATTCATATGTTAGTTCTAGTAGTTTTGGAGTGGATTCTTTATGTCTTTTTATGTACATTATTATGTCATCTGCAAACAGTGACAGTTGTGTTGTCTGATTGCCATGGCTAGGACCTCTAGTACTATGTTGAATAATGGTGGGGAGAGTGGGCATCCTTGTCTTGTTCCTGATCTTAGAGGAAAAGCTTTCAGCTTCTCACTGTTAAGCATGATGTTGACTGTGGGTTTGTCATATATGGCCTTTATTATGTTGAGTGGCTTGCCCTCAATACCCATTTTGTTGAGAGTTTTTGTCCGGAATGGATGTTAAATTTTGTTGAATGCTTTTCAGCATCTATGGAAATGATCATGTGTTTTTTTTTCCACCTTTTTGTTAATATGGTGGATGATGTTGATGGATTTTCGAATGTTATACCATCCTTGCATTCTTGGGATGAATCCCACTTGGTCATGGTGTATGATCCTCTTGATGTATTTTTGAATTCAGTTTGCTAATATTTTGTTGAGTATTTTTGCATCTACATTCATAAGGGATATTGGTCTATAATTTTCTTTTTTTATGGTGTCTTTGCATGGTTTTGGTATTAGAGTGATGCTGGCCTCATAGAATGAATGTGGAAGTACTCCCTCCTCTTCAATTTTTTGGAAAACTTTAAGGAGAATGGGTGTTATGTTTTCTCTACATGTTTGATAAAATTCAACAGTGAATCCATCTGGTCTGGGGGTTTTGTTCCTGGGTAGTTATTTTATTACTGATTCAATTTCATTGGTGGCAATTGGTCTGTATTGCATATTTATTATGTGCAAAACAAGTATCTAATGCTGGTAAATATAAAATGTTTCTGAATTATGGTTCCTGTGTTTTCAGGATTTTAAACTTTGAATGGAGATATAAGACCAATATGTGTGAAATAATAACAAACAACTGTATAAATATTATTTTTAAAAATTAGGCTGCCTTTTTTTCAAGTAAATAAAGGCCTATTCAAAGTAGCTGAAACAATGTTGAACTGTATTATAAACATTATAAAAAGTTATGAGTTAAGGCAGATCTAGGGTCAGTTAATACAGCTGCTCAGTGATGTTAATAGAGATGATGTTAATAGTGTCAATGATGTTTATAGTGTTCTTTCCATCTATATGATCTAGCATTTCCACGTGTGGGTCAGGACATGTTAGTACATTTAACAAAATTTAAAAGTAATCTGAAAATCAGTTGGCAATGATGTACTGATATCTATTTCCTGATAGCGATAGTTGCACTATGCATATGTAGGAGAGTGTCCTTGTTTTCAGAGAAAACATATTAAAGTTTAGAGGTCATATAGCATCATGTTGGCAACTTAGCCCCAAATGGTTTAGGAAAAAAATATTCTTCATGATCTTCTTGCAACTTTTCTATGCATTTGACATTATTTCAAAAAATAAAAATATCTAGACAAAAATATGAACAGAAGCATGGGCTTCGTCAATAAAGGAATAATGTGGCATAAAGCTTAGAACCATAAGAGGTATTTGTTATACAAATTCACCTACCTAATGGTTCCAAGCACTGTGCCAAGATTAAGGATGTGAGTGAAACAGACAGCCCTGTTTCTCATGGAACTTAGAGTTGTTAAGCAAACAGGAAATCATGATATGATAATGTGATGAAGTAAATGCATGCTGTGTGCACAAAGGCAGGACCCCCCAGAAAAGATAGGCATCTTGTTATACTTGATATCTAAGCTAAAACCTAACATCTGAGTAAGTTACCTAGCAAGGTGTCTGGGAATGAGATTGTGCTGGAGATAAGTGATCCACATGGAGATAAGAGTCTGAATGAATGTGGGGAAATATAGGGCAAGTGAGAATACTTGATTACCACAAATAAGAGACATTAATTTCTGTCACACTTAAAAATCATGGTAGAAATCATTTTCCTGTAAAATATTACTAAATAGATAATATAATTTTTTAACATCAGTGCAAGACTTGCTAGAGCCTGAATCCTGGTTACATTAGTAAGCCAAGTCCAGATAATACAGAGTCTTCTAAGCCATGTTAAGGTTATGGACTTTACCTTGAAAGCTAAAGGGAGTTAGATAAGAATTTTAAACAAGAAAATAATTGTTTTAATCACTTTGGTTACCTCATGAGAAATGCTAGAATAATCTAAACAAGAAATGATGGTAGTCCAGGCTCAGGAAGAGGAGAAAAGTATGTGGATTCAGTAAATATTTCGGACTTCAGAAATTATCAGAAGTAATGATGAAGGAAGTGGCAGTTTCAGGTTTGAGCAACTAAGTGAACTGCAATGCTCTTAACTGTCACTGGAAGTAGAGGAAAAAGACATGTTTTTGTGGAGATGATGAATTATACTGTGGGTAAGGTGAATTTCTCTTGTCTACAAGTCATCTAAGTACTGCCACCAATTGGCCAGGGAGCACGTAGGGGACTAGAACTCCAAAGTGTCAACTGGGTTGCATAAAGAATGTTGAAAGTTTTTGGCATATACATGACCTAGTTTTATAGAATGTAGATATTGCAGGTAAGAAGAAAATTTGCCTGACTAGGTAAGTAAAACTGAGCAAGCTTATAGAAGGTTTTAGATGTTTTGTTTGGACAAAATTTGATGAGCAGCAGTAGCAGAAGATGGGATATATTAGAGCAGAAAGAGATGACCTGGAAGTTAGGAAACAGGTTAGGAGACTGTTCAGTAAATAGGTGCAATGATTTCGGCCTGCTAACTCAAAGAATGGAGTTATTGTTGGAACTCAGTGCATTCCACAAGCTACCTTCACCTCGGAGAGTTTAACAGATGAGAGTGTGCACAGGGGTGTGCAATGAGCAGAACCACTCATAAGGCCAGGGCAAGTTCCACTGGGTGTGAATGTCCCTTGCATGAACCAATGTGTATCATGTTATTTTCCAGGCTATGAGAACTGGTGGGAGATTTTATTGTATGTTCCAAATCAGGCACTTTCCTGGGATGCTGGAATGTATTAAAAATATCTGAAGAGCCACATTTTTCACGTCGATTAGTCTCATGTGTCCACAGTAGATGAATAGACTATTCTGAAACAAAACTATCTGATCAGTGTTGTTCTGGACTTAAGCACAGAACAACATCTAGAATTCAGTGCATCTGCACCTCTGGCCAACAGAAAGACCAAGAAGGGGTGTGTGGTACTAGAGGAGTGACTAGAGATATGCCTCTGCAGGCTCCTGATATTTAGAGAAAGTTGGAAGCTAATGGACTTTGTTTCTCCTTTACCCTAAGAAGATGCCTGATTTTCGATGTAGAAAGGATTTTTGTACTATGAAATTTTAGACAGGAACCAGAAAACTTTTTTTCTGGTCTGTGTCAGTGTTGATCTATGTGTAACCTTACAGAAGTAACTTTTGACTCTGAAATTCAACATTTCCATTTTTAAAGCAGGAATAATACTTTGTACCTCTCACGTAGATACTGTAAGCTCTCATAAAATATTCACAATACTGTACAAATACAGATTACTAAGAAATATGATCTATATAAATTACCTCAAATAAGTTTTTTGAACCAAAATCTATATTTCCTCATGTATTTAATTTTAAATTAATCATGACTTCTACAGATTTGAAGGGCATATTTAATGTTTCCTTTTCCTTCACAAAAAATACTAGAAGAAATGCACAACCATCCCTCAGATTCTGTGTTCAGTATGGAAGCATATTCTATAAAAGAAGATATATTCTACACTCCCAAAGAGAATGCCAGAAGAAAAAGTAAGGCAGTCATGCTGATCCTCCCTTTTATATCAACAACAAGAGGAATAAACCTTCATGCTTTCAGCTAGTGTTGAATACAGGAAAGCAGCCAGGGACTCGAAACTTCTTTCATTACCTTAGGGTGTGACATGATTATTCAAGAAAAATCAAATTGACTTTGTAACTTTGGAAAGAGAAGAAATGAAATGAAAAACTGTAAATTATAGTTCTCTTCTCAAGCAGGCCAAATAATTCACCCTGGTCCCAGGAATATCTCCTGTGTCTCAGGGATGGAGCATGGTTTTTGCGTGAAAAAGGCTGAAGTGAAGCGACAGCAGCCAGTAAGGACTTCATTACCCCTTAGGTTCACTGTTTTTTTTTTCATTCATAGGAGCACTAAAAAATAACTTGAAATATTATCTATATTTGTATATCTATCTATATTTGTAGATATACATATAGAGAGGGAATCATTATAGGATTAAAACAATACTTGCATCCAATACAATTTTGAGAAAAATACTAAAATAATTATTAAGTTATTTAAATCTTTTTTTCTTAAATCCGTAATTCAAATCAGTTGTGAAAATAATGTGACCTGATCACAACGGAGGTTCTTACAGTGCATTGCGTGGAAGAAATAAATGCCTGTTGGAAAACAAGTGCCCTTATTTCACATTCTTATTTTGACTGTGCCACTAACGGTCTGTAGACCCTCATAGGAGAAAGTCAGCTCTTTCCCCGGAAAGCAGATAAGAAGCTCAATTAAAAAATCCTCTCCCCACAAGACTTGTTGATTCAAGTGTGAGGACTTGGATTTCACAGCCGTTTGCATCCATGAATAAGATCACAAAAAGAATGCCACCCTCTTACATTTGCCCTGCCACTTCTTCAAATGTTGAGTGACTTGCGTGTGAAATCTAAGTTACAGCCTCAAATAATTTAATACTGCCCTCTAGAGGCACTATAATAGCATTAAATTTGCTCCTTCTGGTGTGGTTTTATTAAATTTATTGCCCTAAATTTAAAAGCACAACATTTTGAAATCCACAAAAGGTTAACTGGCATATTTTGTAAAAGTTTCAACCATTTCGAATTTCATTTGCAAGTATCAAATTGCATTTAAAAGTTTTAATAAAGCTCAACAGATTAATATGTCCTTTAAAATTAATCTTGTAAAGATGGTAAACCATTGGCCAAGTGGCAATGTGCACACTGGGGTTCCCTAGCTGCTACAGCTTTCCTGTGAAACCCTGAAGCACAGAGAGAGGAGTGGTCAGCATAAACTGTCCTCCCGCCCAGAATACCTTAACTGAAATTAAGAATTTAGAAAATGAGAAGTATTTCTTTCCCTCTATGAAAAAAGTAAAACAGCAAACTAAGAGCATTTTCTTCAAGACATGAGTAATAGGCAACTTGCTTAAGAGATGAGTCAGTGAAGATGAAAAATAAGACTGTTTCAGAACTGAATCCTTGAAATATTTTTATGGATAGCTTAATAGATTAAGCAAAGTAAATTTGGATTTACCATAATAGTGGTTATGAAATACAGTCAAGGAAAAGAGGTTATTTAAGTACTTGAGATTTCTGTAAGAAAAAAGGCAGGTAGTATGAATTCTAGACACTAAAATAAAATCTGTAGAAGTTTGAAAAGTAGAAATCATTGAAGAGCTCTGTCATAAAACATCAGAGATTTGAGGACTAAAGGACAGGGCACAAGATTCTTACTTGAAAAGAAAAGGTCTGTGTTTTACACACACCTGAAAGAAGAAATTTACTTCTTAATTTTCAGTGTTAGGAAGCAGTGTGTAATGTCTGTTGCCTTTCTTGTTGACACAGAAAAAAACTATTTGGAAATAAAATTCAGTATCTGTTTCCTCCAATAAGGACAATTTTCTGACATGTCTTTATTGAAAAAGTTGACTGTTATCAATAAAAAGTAATAAATTACTAAATCTGCATTTTATAGCAATTTTAAAGAAAAAAGTGCTTATTTAAAAACATTACTTGATAATCATTTATAAAATAAATTACTTTCACTCATTTTTCCATCTTGTTTGCAATCAATGATCAACTCACACCTAGAAAACTGTAATTTTTGTACACCAGTAAATGTCATGCAGATTAAATTACAAAAACAAGTAATCAAATTTTAATTTTGTCAAATTTTAGCAATTTGTGCTAAATACAGGTATATACTGAGGAAAATTGATCTGCATTTGCCAATATGCTCTTAACCACATAACGTTATAAAATCTATATAACTTATAATTTAAATCACAAACACACATGCAGACACACACAATTTAAATGACTTTCAAAAAAAATAATAAATTGTTCCCTTGAAAGGACTAAATCACTGGAATGACTTTATGAGAATTTGATAAGAAACAGATTTGCATGAAGAAATATTTTGGATTTTGACTAAAATATTTAATTTTATAGGACAACATCTAGATAACAAAATTATTTATTTTAAAAGGTTTAAACTTCATGTATTCATGTTTCTTCTCCCTCTTTTCTGGATTGAGTTAACTAACTATTGAATTAGTATAGAAGATCTGAGAATGCCAGAATAAATAAAAAATAAAAGTTACTTATAGAAGGCAAGCTTAAACATAGGTACAATATATCACTTATTTAGTAAGGTGAAATAATAAAAATTATAAATAATTAAAAATAACCTGAGTAGCCAAAGAGGGTTTAGACATTCATTCAATTACATTTACATGTAAATAGGTTAATACCTAAGATACAGGTGACTAACACTTTTAAAACTGGAGAACTTATGTTCATTCTGTATAATGAAGTACACAACCACTAGCAGTGATTATGTTGACAAAAAGGACTGGTGTTGGTGGACAGGCATTAATATGTTGCTATATACAAACAGTTCTGAGGATGTCTGGCACAGAGAAGAAAGTGGGAAAATACAGATATAACAATCTGAATATCCATCCCTCATGCATTCTGCAGATTTCTTAAAGAAAAAGTGAATAAAATACTTCCATATTCTATACTTTCCCAAAATAATTCTTAAAACTAATGATAGGAAGATTTATCAAGGGAAATTACCTAAAGCAATCATTTTATCTGACTGAGACAATAAATTTGACCAGTTAACAAAGATAAAATTACTTGAAAGTCAAATCTATTTCCACTTATAGGAACAGAAGAAAAGAAAGACAAAGAGATTATCAAGAACTGTGTATTGGAGGGTGGGATAATTTTTGTTGATATATTTCCCTGAAATTCTCATTATTCCAGCTATTCAAAAAAACTCAAATGTGATGACATTTCAAAATTAGATGGCATTCGACATAAAGAGTAAGATAAAGTACTAACTCTGGAGTGATACTTCAAATATTGCAGATATACTTTTCTCCCATTGTAAATATAACAGTATCTTTTTATTATGAAAGTAAAAATAGCATTTTTTTAGGCATCGTTTTGTCTCTCATAGTCCTTTTATATCAAAATTTGTGTACTTTTAAGATTTTACTTTTATCACTCTGTGTTCTAAACGTTAATAAGCAAACCAGCATTCATTCAATCAAATAAATAAGTGATTTATATATTTTAAAAGGATAATTGATTGGTATATTTTCTATGCTGTTAAATTTTGAAAAATATTTGGACACTTTCTCTAATATTGACCATTTTATAACCCTTTTGTTCTATATGTCAGATAATGCCAACTCTGAATCACTTTTTCCTCAAGTCTAATATCCTAACATCCATATTTTTTCTTTCCTTACAAACAAGTACAAGTTTTGTCTAAGATTTTTCCTTCTGTTGCCCTCTGTCTCTTCCTCTCCCCTTTTTCAGCTGCTGTATGTGGGTTCTTGTCTTGTTTTTACTGCTCTGGAAGCCAGTGTATTATTGTGACTTCCTTATGGAGCACTGGACATCCAAGTAAAAATTCTGGATCTACTGCTTGCCCAGGGAAAAGCTGAGTTTCTTGAACTCTCTCAGCCTCAGAGTTACTCTGTAGATCAATTCAATATACATACATACATACATAGTTATGTGCGTGCATGTGTGTGTGTGTGTGTATATGCTAAATGAAATTTTTTCTCCTCGATTTCATTCCAAATATGGTTGTGTGATGGCTGAAAATGTGATTTGCTTTTCTGAAAAATATGTAATAAATGCTATTTTGGCTTTTCATAATTTTAGGTTTCTAGAAAATTCTTCTTCCTAAGGTCACCAATTTCTTCCTAATTTCAGAATTACATGGTTCATTAGTATTTGACTCATCCTTTGTTAAAATTCTCTCTTTTCTTGACTTCCATGATACCAGTCTATCCTAGTGTTTATTATTTTCAATCATAAAAGATTTCTTGTCAGTCTCCTTGTCCTCATACCAGGCTTCTGTTCCTGCTTTGTCTCCATGTTATTGTTTTTCCTGAATGTGTTTTTCCAACTACTGAAGCCACCTCCCTCAGAGTGAAACACCTAGCCCAGATTTCTTCCTTCATTTTCAACCTCATAAAAATATCTTCTGATCATCTCCATTTGTATATACCTCTCAGACATCTCTTATTAAATATATCTGAACTAAATTCTTTATAGTTCTTTATGTCCTCCTAAGTCATCTCCTGTGTTTCCAAGGTCTGAATGGTTCCACAAACCATCCAATGCAGGAATGATCTATATTCTTTCTTCTTACCTTCCCTCTACATTATTCAGAAAAACAGGAACAATAAGATATGTAATACAGAGAGAGATTTTTTATAAGGAATTGACTCACGTGATTGTGGAGTCTTGGCAAGCCCCAGATCTGCAGGGTAGGCTGGCGGGCTGGACTCCCAGGAAAGAGTTGAAATTCTTGTCCAAAGGCAGTCTGCTGGCAGAATTTTCTGTTCTCCTGGGGAGATCAATCTTTTTTTCTCTTAATACCTTCAACTAATTGAAAGAGGCTCACCCACAATAAGGAGGAAAATCTACTTCACTCAGTCTACTGATTTACATGTTAATTTCATCTAAAAAAATGCCTTCACAGAAACATCTACACAATCTGACCAAATATCTGAGTACTATAGCCTAGCCCAGCTGACACATAAAATTAACTATTACATTCCCTCCTCACAAAATTGATTGCCATTTCCCATTTATTTTACATATTTATGCCTATCAACTTTATCAACCATCTTCATCCCCTCCCTACTGCTTGAAGACCAGGTATCATCCTGACTTGGTTATTGCCATAGTCTTTAACTCTCAGATTCTAATGTTTTTCCTCCTAATCCATTCTCCACACTAAGTGGAATGACCACCAAAGTTGTCATTCTAAGATATTATATTCTGACTATGCTAATACCACGCTTAAAACTATTACGTATCTTCCCTCACTTTCTGAAGACTCTAACCTTATCAGCATTATAGATGTTCTTCATGATCTGATTCTTTAATTTTTCTATTCTTTCCTCCTACCACTGAACAAGTTGGTCTGTCTTATGCATCCATACATTTGCAAATGTTCTTCTATTTGGACTATCTCTCCAGTATTTCTTTGCTTGATTAGGTCTTCTTCATACTTAAGACTTAGCTCAATCACCTTTTTCAGGAAACTTCCTCTGGTGTTTACAGGGATTAAAGAGATATCCACTCATTGCATCAGAGTAGCTGCCTGTGTTCTATTATTAGCTGAGTTAACACATGCAAAATGCTTAGAATAGAGTCTGGCATATAGCAAGTGCTCTTTGCTGCTAGCTGCTGTTATTATGAGTAGTACTAATAGTATTTAGAGCACTCACATTGAATTGTAATTACTAGCTGATTTGCCCATTGCTCAAAAAAATACCTTAAAGGTTAATAAATTCTATGTACCCTTGTAAATCCCCAGATCCTAGTACTGGGCCGGATGTATAGTATACAATAAATATATGATATTAAATGAAAGAACTCGTCAGTGTTAGAGATCTGTAATGTTTTCTGCAAAAAAAAAAAACTGTTGCACAGAAGTTTCAGACACAATAGCAGATGTCTTAGACTTCAAATAAGAATAGGTGAATTTTTCAATGTGCTTTTACTGAAAGCCTTCAAAAATTAAACTAGAATTCATCAAATATTTATAGTCATTTTGACTTTGCCAGTCATATATATATAGGATATGTGAAGTATTACTAAGAATACCTCAAGAAACGGCTACTGAATAAAATCTCACTAAAATTATCCCAGTCTTTTTTCTGAACTTTCTAGATAATTTGCAGATTACTTTAGTCAAAACCTTACAATGCACATTATTATTTTATTTCCACCTCATTGCATCACATTTTAACTTTATAGAAATCTTGTCTTTTATAGTTTGTCAATCTTGCCATTTCTGTCTCCTAAAAAAAGTCTTTTAAAGAGTTAGAGTCAACTTTACCCCTTAATTATGTCTAATGACTTAAGAAGACAGTAAGTGATAGGTGAAACATAGTCTTCTATGAAGGACTTAGAAGACTTCTATGAAAGACATAGAAACCAAGTTCTAGTTTCATTTATTTTAAAATAAGTGAGAATAATAAAATAAATAGAAGTACACATATTTTCTTATGCTTATAAACATTAGATTTTTCTTTGCAAGTTTTACAAGTCAGTTATTTAAAAATTAGATAGAGGAAAAAACTGCTTTTAGAATTTTCTTAACATTCCCTACTTGGTTTATATACTTTGCAAATAATAGTCTGCACCAATGAATCTCAGCACTACAACACACAAGAATCACATAAGAAAGCTTGTAAAGGTATTATGTTTTACTCTTATGTCCAGGGATTGAGTTCTTCTCAGGTGGAATATGGGGTGGGTTAAAAAAAATGTCTTTTATATCTCAGTAAAAAATAATAATAAAAACAAAACAAAACTTACCAGATTATTTGAATGCGTGTAGGTTAAGAATCAACAGGTAGCTTTTCATTCTTACATAAGGTTAAGTAATTATGGGACACGATTCAGATGAGGTTTGTAGACTCGTATTTGTCTTCAGACATATTCTTGGGGGATAGATAATTTCTCTTAAAAATTTTTGTCTTGTTTTCCTTTTGATGAAAAATTTCAAGATAATTAATATAAGCACATTTTGGAATATTTGTATAACCAGTACTGCCATGATATGTTCAGTTCTGCACTATATCTGGTTTACTCAACTGTTAGCTCCAAGTAATTTGACTTTAATTAAAATCTAATGAGATAGTAATAGAGTTGACCTATAAATAATGTATGCATATAAGCCCATGGTCCCTAACCTTGACTGGACACCTTGACTGACATTAGGTACACCTGTGTGGATTTAGAACTTTGAAATATACAGACCAAATCCTAGAGCAAAATTACACAGAATCTTTGTGGGTGAAGGCCAGTCGCTAGGCATTTTGAAAACTTTCCTATTTAGTTTGGTATACTCCTAAACTTGAGAAATACTGCTCTAAGCAAAGCCAAGTGAGGTGCACCACATTCCCTGTAGTTAAAATTGAGAAGTCTTTATGCCATATTTTGGTAAACTGAGATTATCATCCTCAAAGTTACTTGTGTCATAGTAGCCAGTATCATATTAAATTTATAAGTAGTTGTTTCAATTAAAAATAAGTTTAAGTTAATTGTTTGATATGAATTGTATTGGTTATTAGTTATTTTATATTTTAATTTATAATTCTTCAGGTTTTGTAATGATAACCAAGATAGTTTATCCCTTGTACATGGTTAGAAAGTGTGATGAAAACTATTTCAGTTAATTGTGATGATTCGGAGATCAAATCACACATCAAGTTTGACACAGCATATTGAGTCCTAGATTTAAACAGCAAAAGTAAAGTTTATCATGGCATCCTTTAAAAATAAAAGGGGTATTGGTTTAATGGGTATAGATTTTCAGTTTGAATTGATGGAAAAGTTCTCCAGATGAATAGTGGTGATGGTTGTACAACAATGTGAAAGTATTTAGTGCTACTAAATTATACACTCAAAAAGAATTAAAATAATAAATTTTATGTTATACCTATTTTACCACAAAAATTAAGTAAGGGAATGTATATTCAAATTTTTTGTCCTTTTCAATCGCTTTCTGTATTTTGGGGTTTTGAAGTTCTTTGTATCAGACATGTGGTTTGCAAATATCTTTGCAATTTCTCTCAATCAATAAGTATAATAAGAGATGAGAAGAGGGGTTTTTAAAATAATGATAAAGGATCAACCCAACAGGAATATATCAGCCTTAAAATTTTTACAGCTAATGAATAACCTCAAAATATATAAAGAAACAACTGACAGAGAAGGAGGAAAAGCAGAACAACCCAAAATTCCTAGTTGAAAATTTTAAAACTTCAATATTTGTAACTATTAAAACAAAAAGATATAGAATAAGTAGAAATATATAAGATCTGAACAAAAGGAATGACAAACTTGACCTTATTTAAATTTACAAATTTACATATCTGTGTTTCTAATAACTAAAAATGTACTTTCTCTTCAATTGCACATGGAAGATACACAAAAATTTATGTTGGCCCATGAAACTAGTCTCAGTAAATATCAAAGTAATTAAATCATACACACATATATACCTCCTTAAAACTTAATGATAATTCATAAGTCAGTTTTTTAATACCTAGTTAAAAGAATCAGCAAATGTTTAGGAATGTGCAGGAAAGAAAATAACAAAAGTAAGCTCAAAAGTTAATAAAGGAGGAGATATAGTAACATAAGAGAAAAATTTTTAAAGCCAAAGTTTGGTTATTTGGAAAGGTCAAGAAAACCAGAACTATCAATCAATAGAAAAAGAAAAGTCACAAATAATCAATATCAAAACTGAAAAAAGAATATCATCACAGACTTAGAAATATTAAAATGTTAATGGTAGAGTATTATGACTATTGATATACAAAAAAATTTTGAAAATAAAACTTATCAAAACTGACTGAAAATAAATAATCTGAAAAATCTTATAGCTATTAATAAACTGAATGCATAAAGAAAAACCAACCCATAAAGAGAAATTTAGGCTTAGATTGTTTCACTGGTAAATTTTTCAAATATGTAAAAAGAAACATGCCAATTTTAAACAAACTTTCCCAAAGAACAGAAAAATAAGAAACACTATCTAAGTCATTCTATGGAAATAGCATGACTCTGAAGCCAAACATGGAAAAAAATATTACAAAGAAAGAAAATTACAGGACAATTTCTTTTGTGAAAATGATCCCAAACTACTAAACAAAATAATAGAAAATCAAAATAGAATATAAAAAGTATTGTACATCTGGACCAAATTAACTTTATTTCAAGAATGCAAGGTTGGTTTTATACTAGAAAATAAAAATATGAGCTGTGACATAAATAAGAAAACCCATATAATCATCTCAATAGATGCAGAAAAGTAATTTGTTAAAAATATTCACCTGATCAAAAAAGAACAGCAAACAAAAATGATAATTTGTTAATATAGAAGATATTTGCAATACATACATACACATGAAAAAATATGCATACACAGAATAAACAAACACTTAAAAATATAGACAACACAATTAAAAATACTGCCAAAAAAGCTCTTGAATAGACACTTAAAAAAAGAGGATGTCCTGCATGTATAATGTTGGGGGTGGGGGGGGCATGGGGAAGGCTGTGCAACACAGAGAAGACAAGTAGTGATTCTATAGCATCTTACTATGCTGATGGACAGTGACTGTAATAGAGTTTGTGGGGGGGACTTGGTGATGGGGGGAGTCTAGTAAACATAATGTTCCTCATGTAATTATAGATTAATGATACCAAAATTTAAAAAAAATTAGGATGTCCTAATGTCTAATAGACATCCGGGAAGCTGGTGCTCAACCTCATTAGCCATGAGAGAAATGCAAATTGAAGTTACATTGAGATTTCCCTATATGGCCACCAAAATACTTAAAATTAAAAATAGTGAGAGACAATGCTGATGAGGATATAGGGCAAGTAAAATTCTCATATGCTGTTTATGGGAAAACAAACTGGCAAAACTGCTATGAAAAAAAGCAGTTGTTAGTGTCTGCTAAATTTGAAAAAGTGCACGCCTTCCTTATTCAATGACAATGTTGAGTGAAAACAAGCCTTAATAAACTTCAAATTAATGAAATTATACAATGTTCTCTAATGAAAATGGAATAAAATAAGAAATGTTTAACAGAATGAAGTTTGGGAAATTCTCAAATTTGTGGAATTTAAACATACTAATAACCATTTTAAATGGTTATTCTTCCTTATTAAAGAAAGAAATCCCAAGAAAAATTAGATAATACTTGGAAAAGAATAGAAATAAAAATACAATATAAATAAACTTAAAAGATTCAGCGAAAGTAATGCTCAGAGGAAATTTTTGTAAACCCTATACTAAAAAAGAAGAAAGATCTCAAATCAATAACCTAAGCCTCCCCCTTGCAAAACCAGGAAAAGAAGATCAAAGTAAACTCAAAGTAAGCATAAAATAATGAGGATTTGAGAAAAACAATGAAATAAAGAATAGCAAACTAATTGAAAAAACAATAAAATCAAGGTTGGTTCTTTGAAAAAAATCAACAAAATTGACAGGCCAGGAAAAAAAGTATAAGACCTAAATTATTAAAATCAGGAATAAAACAGGAGGCATCAGTACTTCTTTACCTAAATAAAAATGGTTATAAGAGAATACCATTAATAACTTTAGGCCAAAATTAGATTATCTAGATTAAATAGACAAATTCCTAGGAAGAAACAAACAAAGTAACTGGGGAAGAAATAGAAAATATGTCCAGATTTACAAAAAGAAAAGACAAAGTTGCTAATTAAAACAAACAAACAAAACCAACTTACCACAATGAAAGTCAAGGCCTAGATGGCTTCACTAATAAAGTCTAACAAATATTTTAAGAACAATTAATACCACTCCTTCACAGAATCTTCCAAAAAACAGAAGAGGTTGGAACACAGACTAATACTACCCTGATACCAAACCAGAAAAAGGCATCACAAAAAAAGAATAACTACAGATCGATATCTATTATGAATACATAGGTAAAAATCCTCAACAAAATTCTAGCACATGGAGTCCCGCATAAACAGACACAAAGGATTATAAACCATGACTAAGTGGGATTTAGTTAAGAATACAAGGTTCATGTAACATCCAATATCAATTGCTATATTGCTATAATACACTTTTTTAGTTTGGTAAAGCAAAACCACAGGATCACATAAATGGAGGCAGAAAAGGTATTTGAACTGTAATGATAAAAAAATTCAACGAAGTAGAAATACAAGGGAATGTCTTCAACCTAATAATGAGTACCTATAGAAAACCCACAGCTTACACAATACTCAATAATGGAAGATTGAATACTTTCCCCCACCATCAGGAAGAAGGCAAACACATCCTTTCTCACCACTACTATTTAATACTGTACTTGAAGGCTCTTTCTAGGATAGTTAGACAAATTAAGAAAAACATAAATGAACTCATTTGGAAGGAAAGAAGTAAAACTATTTCTGTTCTTGAAAGACAAAACCTTGTTTCTAGAAAATCCTAAGGAATTCACACACACACACACAAATACCACTAGAAGTAATAAATGAGTTCAACAAAGTTGCAAGATACAAAATCAATATGCAAACACTAATTATATTTCTATATACTAGCAATGAAAAATCTGAAAATGAAATTAAGAGGATAATTAATAGCCACTTTCAATGGCATGAGAGAATCAATACATACGAGTAAACATAATAAAAGTAGTATGCTTTTTATTGAAAATTACAAAATACTGTTGAAAGAAATTAAAGGAACATAAGTAAATACAAAGGCATCATCTGTTCATGGATTGGAAGACTATAATTGTTGAGATGGTGACACTTCCTAAATTGACCTACAGATTCAAAGCAATTCCTATCAAAATCCCAGATGCCATTTTTGCACAACTGACAAGCTGATCCTAAAATTCATGTGGAAATGCAAGAACACAGAATAACCAAAATAATATTGAAAAAGAAGAATAAAATTTGAGGATGCAAGCTTTCTGATTCTAAAACTTAATACACTATGACAGTATTCAAGACTCTACAGTACTGGCTTAAGGACAGACATACAGATCAATGGGATACAACTGAGGGTCAAGAAATAAAATAAACCCTTATCTTTACAGTCAACTGATTTTTAACAGTGGTGCCAAGACAATTAAATGGAGGAAAGAATAGTGTTTCAATAAACAGTGCTGGTACAAATGGAGATCTACAAGCAAAAAATGAATTTGGATTCCTATTTCTCAGCATACACAAAGATTAGCTCCAGGTGGATATGTAAAAGCAAAAATTATTAAATTCCTGGAGGGGAAGCAGAGGAATAAATCTTTGTGACTTTGGGTTAGGCTATGATTTCTTAGGGCACTAAACACATGCATACACATACACATCATGCACACACACGTAGAATATTAGATGAATTGGACTTGATTAAAATTTAAAATCTTGTGCTTCAGAGAATATCATTAGAAAAATAAAAAACAACCCACAGATTGGGAGAAAACATCTGCAAATCATGTGTCTGATAAGGGACTTGTATCAAGAATACATAAGTAAATATTTCAACTAATTAATAAAAAGATAATCCAATTAAAACTGAGAAAATATTTCAAAAGATGTTTATCCAGTTAAAATAAACAAATGGTCAATCAGCACGAGGAAAGATGCCTAACAATCACAGTATAGGTTGGTTGCAGGGAAGGCAGTACAGCACAAAAAAGACAAGTAGTGATTCTATAGCATCTTACTATGCTGATAGACAACGATTGCAATGGGGGGGTTGGACTTGAATATATGGGTGAATGTTGAAACCACAATGTTGTTTGTGTAAAACATTCATAAGATTGCATATCAATACTTTAATAAAAATAAAAAATAAAAGATGTTTAACAGCATTAGTAATTAGGTTTTACTAACATAAAGTAAAACCACAATGAAAGACCACTTCAGATGCATTTAAATTGTGAAAATAAAAAACATAATGTAATTGGAAAGGAAGAGAGAAATTGGAACCCTCATACATTGTTGGTGTGATTATAAAATAGTACAGTAACTTTAGAAAACACTTTGGCAGTTTCTTGAAATACTAAACATTGAATTCTCATAGGACTCAATAATTATACTCTTCACTACATGCCCAAGAGAATTGAAAACATATACCCCGCCCAACCCCCCACACAAATGTACTCAAGTGTTCCTAGAAGTTATAGTCATAATAGCCAAAAAGTGGCAACTAACTAAATGTCCATCAATGGATAAATGGATAACTTTAGAAAACACTTTAGCAGTTTCTTGAAATACTAAACATTGAATTCACATAGGACTTAATAATTACACTCTTCACTACATGCCCAAGAGAATTGAAAACATATACCCCCCACACACATACACTCACACAAATGTACTCAAGTGTTCCTAGAAGTTATAGTCATAATAGCCAAAAAGTGGCAACTAACTAAATGTCCAACAATTGATAAATGGATAATCTAATGTTTTGTATCTATATAAGGGAAACTTATTCAGCAATAAAAAAAATACTGATACATACCACAACATGGTGAACTGTACAAGTATTTGCTATGTTAAAGAAGCCAGTCACAAAATACCACATAACACATAATTCCATTAACATGAAATGTCTAGAATAGTTTTATTCATAGACACAGAAATAGATTAGAAGTTTCCAGGGGCTGAGGTGGGGAGGACATTGGGGAGTGACTGCTAATGGATATGGGGTTTATTGGGGTGATAAAAAATGTTCTAACATTAGTGCTGATGGTTGCACAACTAAGTAATAAACAACCAATGGATTTTAATTTTATAAGTGTATAGTATGTAAATTAAATCTCATCTAGCTGTTAATAGAATAAAAACAACTCATTTTAAATAAAGACCTATTTTTAATACTAACCTATTATTACGGAACCCAGAATAGCAGTTATCTCTTGGGGACCAGGTGGGATAATGAAAAAGTTTCCTGTGTGTTGGTCTTATCATGAAGTGTGCTATGATTACATGAGTATTTGTCAAATTGATAAAATATTATAAAACTGGTCACTTAGGACTTGTGTGAACACATATATATATATATTTTTTTAATTTAAAATTAAAAGGAAAGAAGGTCTGCAAGAAACTTTGAGAAAAATGAAATGTGAGCAAATTTAGAGGTAGAGAGAGGCAGTCTGAAGAGACTCTGTGAGCCACTCTTTATTTTTTTTATTATTTATTTATTTTGGTATCATTAATATACAATTACATGAGCAACCTTGTGGTTACTAGATTCCCTCCATTATCAAGTCCCCACCACATACCCCATTACACTCACTGTCCATCAGTGTAGTAAGATGCTATAGAGTCACTACTTGTCTTCTCTGTGCTATAGTGCCTTCCCTGTGGCCCCCTGCTACATTATGTGTGCTAATCGTAATGCCCCTTATTCCCCTTCTCCCTCCTCCCCAGACCCTTTCCCTTTAGTAACTGTTAGTCTATTCTTGGGTTCTGTGAGTCTACTGCTGTTTTGTTCCCTCAGTTTTTGCTTTGTTCTCATACTCCACAGATGAGTGAAAGCGTTTGGTACTTGTCTTTCTCCGCCTGGCTTATTTCACTGAGCATAATACCCTCTAGCTCCATCGATGTTGTTGCAAATGGTAGGATTTGTTTTCTTCTTATGGCTGAATAGTATTCCATTGTGTATATGTACCACCTCTTCTTTATCCATTCAACTACTGATGGAAACTTAGATTGCTTGAGCCACTCTTTAAAGAAAGGCTCTCTTTTGGGGGTCACTTGAGGCCTCACCCAGGAAACATAAAGGGAGGAAGGAGTAAATGTTAAGGTTTCAAGGCATTAAAAATACTGACAGTATTAAATAGCAAAGCCACTTTGGAAAATATTTTCAGTTTCTTAAAAAGTTAAATATAAAACTATTATATGACCCACCAAAAAAATATTAAATACTAATATTCATAGCAGCATTATTAATAGTCCTGAGCTGGAAACAAATTAAAAGTCCATCATACTGTGAATAAATAGACTAATTGTCATATATCCATACAATTGAGTGTTAGTCAGTGATAAAAAGAAATGAACTACTGACATATGCTCTATCATGGGTGAACTTCAAAAACATTATGCTAAGTGAAAGAAGTCAAGACACAAGGACTACCTATCATATGATTCCATTTACATGAAATGTTTAGAGTGAAAAATTTATAGAGACAAAAAGTAAATTAGTGGCTTGGGTGGAAATAGGGATTCACTGTAAATGAGTATAAAGGAACTTACTAACAAAATAAAGATACTCTAAAACAGATTTGTGGTGATGATTATTTTACTTGGCAAAGCTACTAAAATTCAATGTATTCTTGAAATGGTTGAATTTTATGTTACATAAAATAAACATTAGTAAGTATGTTAAAAATACTGATAGTATTACTTACAGTTTCCTCTAGCTTATAGGAAAAAATGTTGCCATTAAAAACCAAACAAAGTCCAGTAAAATCATTTTTTGCCAACACCTGATCAACTATTCCTAGGATGGTCTATATAGATTTTGTCAAGCCTTGACTAATAGAAATAACTATACACAGTTGTGTGATAGCTAAGAGAAAAGTCTATAGAATCTGATGGCTCTGGCACAAATCTCAGAGTTACCATTTGTTATTTATTTGCTATTAAACAATCATTTAAATTCTGTAAACCTCAGTTTCCTCACTATATTCGATAATAATAGTACTATGTTATAGGATAACATAAAAATTAAAAGAAGTAATTTACGCAATGTCTAGTACAGTGCCTGTCACAGAGAAGACACTCAATAAGTGTTAGCTTCCTTTATCATAGTTATTACTTGGGGAAATCATGAAGATTCCCACCCAGAAAAAGACCACTCAAGAAAAATCCACTGGACTTCCTGCACAAGCTGTTTCCTGTCCATGACAATAAATGAATAAAATAATATGAACCCATAAGGCTAAGAAAACACTGGAGGAAGTGACAGAAGATTAAAGATGTTAACAAACTTTAGCAGATGGAAAGCAGATGGTTCATTTAACCAAGTGGAAAAGCTAAATCTGAGCAAGGGTATCTAGAAGAAGTGAACAGATTCATGCACCGAGAGAGGCTCAGAATTTGGAGACACTAGTTATTTTTGAAAGCTGAATTTTTTTGTTGTTGTTAAGGAAGACTGGTGCACACACTTTGGAGAGACTAAATCAGAGAGCTGGGGACTTAGAGACTCTAGGGATAGCAAAAGATAGGGATGAGATACTCTTTTGAAAGCCAGGGGATTAAGTGACCCCTATAGCTGAAAGAGCAGAGCCCAGGCTTACCTCTTCCCTCACCATGGTCCAGGGCACTTACATCCCTGACGACAGAGATTGCCACTTCCCACTTCCCACTTCCCACAGTATTGAAGGTTATGGGAGGGAAAAAAAATCATGTAATAACATTCAAAGATCATTTTATTGGGGAAGAGTCTTACAAAACCTCTTGGTTCCAATCTAATCACTCAATACTGAGGGCCAGAATCAAAAGTTCTCCTCCATGTCCATGCACAGAACGTCTTTCAGAGTTGCACTATCACATACGAAGTCAAGAAAGTCGCAATAGTAAAGATCACCAAAATACTTGAAAAATTTCTGACTTGGAAGATAAAGATAATACCAACAGAAAAACTGGAATTCAAAGGTCACAGACAGTACAAATAAAAACTTTTAAAATGTAGTTAATATTCATAGAGAATTAAGGAAAAATATTACATCCATGAAATAAGAACAATATTCTATAAAAAGGAACATAAAGAGACCAAGAAAGAACTCTTGGGATTAAAAATATTATACAAATAAACTTATAGTAGGCATTCACAAGAGAGAGGGTAGGAAAGATTTTTCAAAAATTAAGAAAACCTGAAGATAAATCTACACGGTCAACACCTGACTCATAAACAGAAGAGAAACAAAGAGTACAGAAACATGGAAAGGAGGAAATTATCAGAGAAAAAGTACTTTAAATCCATACTGAAGGATGTAAGTTTCCAGATGAAAAGGAAACCAGTCTCCCAGGGCAACAAATTAATGAAAAAGACCCACATAAGAAATATTTCAATTATATTTCAGAGTACTAGGGATAAGATAATAACAATTTTCCAGAAAGAAAAACAACACAGCAACAGTAACGACACTTACATGATGAACTGATGTTGCAAGACTAACATTAGAAATGAGAAGAAAGTAAGAAATGCCCTTAATGTTTTGGGGGAAATAATTTCTAACCCAGAATTCTTGATACTAAGACAAATTATCAATCAGCTTTGCAAATAAGCTGAAGGCATATTCAGCTATATAAAGTCTTAGTTATTTTAATTAAAGATATTTCCCATTTAGCCTTTGCAGGAAACTACTGGAGAATATACTCCACAAAATAGGAAGTAAACTTAGAAAGAAGAAAGCATAGGATAGGATATGGAAAACGGAATCCAGTACATCATAGAGGCTGAGTTTTGTCAGGATAGTGATTAGGTAAAAATTCAGAATGACAGATTTGAAGCAAGTTTAAAGGCAAGGAGTTCAGATTAGAGCAAAAGATGGAAGTCTGTGAAGCAGTTAGCCCACTAAAAAAATACTGATAGAAACAGCAATGTTTAACTATATTAACAAGGGTTTTACAGTTCTATTGTAAACTTTCAGTAGTTTAGCAATAAATACATTTTAAAAAACAATTAAAAAAATTTTATAATTGGGTAGCTTTAAAAAAAGACTTATAAGAAAGGAAATATAATGATGCATTTTATGATTTAACCATGAAAAATATTCATATGAAAACATAAATAAGTCATAGATATTTATTTAACAAAAAGTTTTGATATAACACTACTTGGAGGGTAAGATTATAGAAGTCATATGAGTGGGTTTAATATTATTTTTCTCCTAGAATTATGTATATAAGTTACTCCCATTTTTTAAAGCTAAATTTAGAAATACATATATATAAAATAAATTCACTTAAAACAGGGACAAAAAATCAGAATATATAATGAAAAAATTGCTTGGAACTTCGTCTTCAACAATTCAAGTAAATTTATGAAAATAAGCATGTTTTATTTAAAATAAAATACAGGTGTTGATTTAAAATTATTTTGCTTCTCACTCATCAATTTATTTTCTAACTCAATTATATGATAACCTGAAATCACTTTCTTCACTGACTTCCTGCTTGACTTTCTCAGCAGCATCAAAAAAGGAGTCATTTTGCTAAAATATATTTAAAGGCTTCATCATTTTCCCAAGAATCTTAATTTATCCTTTGATATTCATCCACTCTTTTTTTATTGGTATATTAAGATACAATAACAAATTCATACAGACAGCTTCATGATTTTTGACACATAGGTATAGTAAGTATGCTCATTACCATTACACCATGAGAGAGATGTCCATGCCCTAATTCATTCTTTTTGAATATCATCATCCTTATTGACTGTTTTTTAACTGTTAACTTCCTGTCAATTCTTCATTTCTTAATCAGATCCCAAAATCATTTTGACTTCATGAAAACTATCATCATTTGTATAACTTTCAATTTCACCTTTGTTTTTGCAACTTCATATTGTCAAGTTAAACTAAGCAAGACTCCTGAAGTGAAATCATTAAAGCAACTTTAGCATGTTCTCACTCTCTTTTGAAGTCAAGTTGATGTGGGCACCTTTCTGCCCCATCCCTGTTCCCAGATAAACATTCAGGCAGGCCCCATGAATTCACTAGTTACTCCTAGGAACTAAGTCTCCATACACAATTTAAAATACTCAGAACCAGATATTGCTCGAAACTTTGAACTTGACTTAATCTTTCCAACTTCCAGACTTGTTGGAGGAAAAATCCTATAGTCTCTTGACTACAAGAGATGCTCTTAGTGATTTCTGTGTTTCAGGCAAGGCTGTTACACAGGTGGATTTTTCCGATCTTAACTTTCATGACACAATAATTGTTGTCCTTCGGCTCACTGCTTAATATTTCCCCTCGGTTTTGCAGCTCCTTTACTTAGGTGCCTTTACTCTGTGGTGGCTTCTCCTCTTCTGACCCAGGCTGCTTTTGCCTTTTTCAACATGAGTTAGATTTCAGTCCACTTTGTCCTTCTATTACAAGGAAAACACATCAAGCTGTCCAAGTGGTCCAGTTGAAAACTCAAGGGCCGGAGAAGGCACATCTCTGCCTATATTCCTTTGTTCAGACTATGAGAATCTTAACCATGCTCTTTCCAAAGAAATTATCTCCCTCAAACTTTTCCAGTTTCCTACAACCTGACCCATTTATAATATTGATTAGTGTGAATAATCTAATTGTGATCATCCACTTTAAATTTCTGTATTATGTCTCAATCAAAATGAAATCAATGATAGCCCTATTTCAAATACAACATCTGACAATTAGGAAGATAATGAACTATAGAAACACTGAAACTTTAGTGTTAATTGTTGGGGGAAATGCCTCAGTGGATACTAATTTCATAACTGATCAGTTTATTTGTGAGTAATTTTCAGGTGGTAATGACTTTTGCTTACATATCCAACTTTGTAAGAATTTCTATATTAAAAACCCAAGTAAATAAGATATCCTGTATTTTAAAAAGGATAAATACCAGGCATGATGATGTTTAACTCTTTGTTACTTACCTCTTCATTAATTCACACCCTTTCCATATAAAATGCTCTCAAAGCAAAGGATATGATCTCTTTCATGGTGCATGCCCCCTTTATATCAATATCTTATATCATCAGTCCTATGGATGTAACCGTCAGTCTCTCTATCAACCTAATTTTTTTCTACACCTTTGCAAGTCTCACAATCCTTGTGGGCAAAAGTTACAGAAACACTTTCAGTTCCAAGTACATGCCCAACACTTGTCCATATCTTGAGCTGTACTGTATGATCCCTTAAGACTGGAATGTCTGGAAAACACACATGACCACATACCCATGCATACACTCCTCTCTGTATCTCTAAATCTTATACATTTCAATGCTCAACTCATTGCTGACTAGTTGGCATTTCCTGATTCTTCTCAAAAGAATTTTCCTTCCTTTAAATTTCCAGTTTTTCTGTACCTACCTTACATACTTATTTTCTACCCAGGTATTTTTTTACTTGTTCCTGTATCTCTTTTATGAATGTGATTAAATTTTATTCATCCCTTTTATCTCATGTAGGACTTAAATCAGGGTTTATGCATAATAGCCATGCTTGCAATAAGATATATTCAAAAAAATTTGGACTTGCCATATTTTACCCTGTAATAACACTGAATTTGGATACCTTTCAAAGTCAAAGATAACAAAACTTACAATCTTAAATAATCTTTCATTGGGATTTTGGTTTATAATCTATATGCATTAGAATTTCTCCAAGAATGTAATGAATCTACTGCTTTTACTGCAAAAATACCCCTAAATGCCTAACTTTGAGTGAAATATACACTAGTTTCAGGCCCATTTATGTGAAGCCATAATTAAGTAGTGGCTTAAATAATTTCTCCACAAGTAGGAAATCATATTTAGTACTGAGTACAATATTAATAAGGATGATAGAGACCAGGTACTGTATTATATTCTTTTAATTCATTATCTCACATCACTACCTATACAAGATACTATATGATAGATACAATGAACACCCCCACTTTTCAGATCAGAATCTAGATACAGAAAAGTAAAGTACGGTAATAAAACTCTTGAATTGTTGAGTGTTCAAATCACAACAATCTGAGAGTAAATCTGCTTTACTACCTACAATATATGAACAGTAATATCATATTTTTAGAAAACATGGCAAAATAGAAAACTAAGTGAAAAAGCTTTAAAGCAAAAGTCTGTCAAAACAGTGCAGGGTGGAAAGTAAATTGAGTTTTTAGTTAGATAGATATGGTTTCAAGCCCCAGCTCTGTTATTTACTAGAAATAACATCTTATGTAAGTCACTATCAGTCTCAGGTTCTGTATCTGTAAAATGGGAAAAAAATACATTGTAAGAATTAAACAAAATGGCAGATATATAGTGCCAGATAGACAGATGTACTAATTCAATAAAATGATGTGAAAATTCCTGAGTATAAGCTGTCACTATAGTTATTGATATAACATTGTCCCTTAATTCTACTGCCTTTCTGCTTATTCCCTATTCCCTATATCATTAAGATGAATATTTTTTAACAAAATTGTGTTATGATTTAAAAAATAAAACTATTATAAAGATATGTAAAAACTAAACAAACCTTGTCATATTCTCACCACCCAGAGAAATCTATTATTGACAATTTGGTGTTTATCATTCCGGACCAATTTATATTCCTATGTCATAAATACATAAATACTTTATTTAAAATGGAATACTTAAAACTGTCTTTCTTCATTTAGTAATTTATCATGCCTCCTCTACATAAATACACATATATCTCATTTTGTCTCTGCCTATCTGTCTATCTCTGCCTCTGAGAGATAACACAAAAGAATAATATAATAATATGTTATATACATAAATAATACATTCATACCTACATATATATTTGTGAAATTATCTTTTTAGTATAAAATATTGAAGCATAATTTCTACATTAAAGTTTTGTACTATTTTATAGCTATTGATACATATTACTAAATTGCAACAGTACACAATGCCCATTTTCTCAAACTTAAAATATTAATAAAAATTACCAATTTGATGGGAGAAAACTGGACTATTAATAGGCATTTTTAAACTGTTTTAATAGGCATTTTTTCTTTATTAGTGAGATTAAACATTTCCCATACATTTATGTTCAGTTTTTATTATATAACTTTGTTTCCAATGAAAAGCAGGTTGATTTTAAAGTAAACTTGCCTATGTGTTCACCTTTCAAATATTATTTCTAAGTTACAGTGTATAGCAAATAAATTAAAAACAGTCAGCAAGGTAGGTGTTTTCACATGCTGACAGAATAAGACTTAAAAAGGAAAGTAAAGCCTAGAGAACCACCAAGCACACAGTGGCTTAGCTACTAACTACAGCATATTCAAGCACATAGAAGCATGAAAATAAAAGATTGAGTCATCAGAAACATTTAAATGTAGTTTAATATTAAGCAAGAAATGAAATTGTGGACTCAATTTTAGAAATATTTTCTTCTAAAGTGTTACTACTTGGTACTTTAAAACTTGATATTCAATGGTCTGGAAATTTCACTTATGTGAATGCTTTATTCCTGTGATGAAAGATAAAGCATAGATATATTTTATTCTATTATTGTAAGATTACTTTGTATACATATCGCTGTATGACCATAGAATACTATTTTTGGTATATGTCAACTGTTATTTGGACTTCTCAACTCACAAATATTTCCAAACTAGTATAAATAAGAATATAGTATAAACTGGGAGCTCCAAATTATTTATTCTTTTCTCTAAATTTGCATATAATATTTTCTTTTAGCTGACTGAAGAGGCACTAATTTTCTTAAAAATTTTGATTTTTTAGAAATACCATTTGACTTAGTAATTCCACTCCTAGGAATTTACCCAAAGAAAGCAAGATCCCTGAATTCAAAAAAGATGTATGCACCCCTGTGTTTATCGAAGCACTATTTACAGTAGCCAAGATATGGAAGCAACCTAAGTGTCCATCAGTAAATGAATGGATACAGAAGATGTGGTACATATACACAATGGAATATTATTCATCCATAAGAAGAAAACAAATCCTACCATTTGCAACACGGATGGACCTAGAGGTTATTATGCTCAGTGAAATAAGACAAGTACCAAATAATTTTCCTCATTTGTGGAGTGTAACAATGAAGCCAAACTGAAGGAACAAAACAGCAGCAGACTCACAGACTCCAAGAGACTAGTGGTTACCCTAAGGGAGGGGTTGGGAAGGGAGGGAGTAGGTTAAAGGGCATTATGATTAACACACATAATGTATGAGGGTCATGGGGAAGGCAGTATAGCACAGAGAAGACAAGTAGTGACTCTATAGCATCTTACTATGCATATGGACAGTGACTACAATGGGGTAGGGTGGGGGGCTTGATAATATGGGTGAATGTAGTAACTACAATGTTGCCCATGTGAAACCTTCATAAGATTGTATATCAGTCATACCTTAAAAAAAAAAGAAGAAATCGTTCATAGTATATGTTCTTAAGAAATTGATGCTCTAGTGTAAATAAATGCTTGGATTTGGAAAAGATTTTCTCTTTGCTTTGATAATATAGGCGAATGTTGAAACCACAATATTATTCATGTGAAACCTTCATAAGATTGTATATCAGTAATACTTTAATAAAAATAATAATAATAATAAACCTATTACATGTCAAAATAAGTAACATTAAAAAATAAACTCTTTTCCAAAATCAAAAAAAAATTTGATTTTTATCATCATGGTAAAAACATTGCTTAGAAGAATGCCAGTGCATAGTAGAAACTCTAGACATTTGTTAAATAAATGGTACTAAAACAAAGTTTGCAATATTTAGTTTTATGAGCAAGATCATGCTAAGGTCAAATGATTAACAACTCAAAAAATACTTAGATTCATTAATCACATATTTGATAAAATATTTTTTTATATTTCTTGCAGGCATAATAAATTAATTTCACTGTGGATATGAAGACATGCAGTATGATCAAAAGGGAAAGATCTTAGGCTAAGATTTAAAACACCCAGGTTTTAGTCCTATGGCTCCTCTCATAAATGCAATATTGAACAAACCACTTAATCTTCCTTAGTATTATTGTTTCCACCTGTAAAATGGTATAATAGTAACCTCGTATGCAGCACAGATGGTTATTGTAAAGATAAAATGAGATAATAGATGTAGGAGTGCTTTCAAATACAAAACTGATACACATGTAGGATATTATATAGATGTGTTCAGACAAAAAGAAAAATCAGAACAGGCTCATAAAGGCAAAATAGCTAAATCTGACTGCAGTACTTTTAATTCTGATTAGAGTTAGACAAGGGAAGATAACCTAGATAAATTCCAAAAGACCTAGGTCTCCTTCTAAGAAGCATCAGTTTGAAATAGATACCCTCTAGGCATCCATCTCATATTCTGGTACTGGCCAAAGGCCCACAGGGTTTTTAAACAAGCATAGGTGGGAGAATGCAAATTTGAAGTCTATGACTATTTTTTTTCACAAGGAGATTTTATTTCTGCTTCTACCAAATAAATGCACATTTAATGAGACACAGGAAATCTCAGTTATAGTCACTGATGGACCACATAACACAGTGATCTAGAATAATTTTTCTTAATCAGTTTAATTTTCACATGAGAAAAATTAAGATTATGTACATACTATTTCCTAGAAACATTTAGAATTAGAATTTGCACATATATAAATAAAATATGGAGGTTTGAATATATATATAAATTTTTCAAATATGCATATTCTAAACTTTCAGAGGTATAGAAATTCAGAAATTTCCTAAGGTATTCATTCAGTAATATTGTGGAACACCTAACTTGACAAACATTGACCTAGACCCTAGAGAAACCAAAATAAATAACCAAGGTTCTTGGCCTTCAAGGGAAGAGGATATTTAAACAAAGAATACAAAAGTATGTACATGGATTTATGAATTATTGATGGGACAGTCGCCAATCCCTGGCTCCCACCACTTGGTCGAAAAAGATTAAAGTTGAGAACTTTCAAAAAGTTAAAATGTTTTTAAGTTCCCTTTTCATTGACAAATAAACTATGTTAAATGGAGTGTATCCTAATTTTAGAAACATGATTATTTAATTTCTTTTCTCCAAGGTCCTGGGAAAAATCAAACTTACTCTTCCCTCTTTATCAATGAGAGTCATTGCCCTATCTAGGCTTTGCTGACAGTGTTTCAACAGTCAAGTAAAATAGAATGCAAATTTCCAGATCTAACACAATGGCAGATGAGATACTTTGGAGAATTAGCCAGATAAAATCCACTGAAATGAATAATTAAAAATGAAAAAAACAATTAAAATGTAGCAAGGAATTCACAGTGGCCAAAAATTAGTGAAAGGAGAAACCTAGTGAGCTAAATATTTCCATGGAGTGTTTTGTCAAATCCAGATTTCCTTGATTTTTCCACTGATGGTTACACAGGGTAGGGAACAGGTTATGAAGCCTAGAGCCTGCTAGTTAGGGAATGTAATCAGATGTCCTCCTCAACAACATAAGACCTCAGTGAACACAAATCATGTCATGAGGAAGTAAAAATAAAATTGTCACAAGGAAGAATAAAACAAAAATTCTCCCCTAAGAATTTGTTGTAATCACATCAACCCTCAGATGTGTAGTAATTGTTGTCTGAAAAAGTTCATGAGGAAAATTTTATTTTAAGTGCCCTTGGTTTGGTTTTATCTGAGGGAATTGACAGAAGCAAGCATGAATCCTCTTGGAAGAATGTAATTTTAATCCAAGCAAGAATGAATTTCCATACAAAAAGTTCCAAGGTAAGTAAGAGGCTTATACTTAAATAAAATCACAAAACACCATGAATGACATCTAAGGAAATCCACTGATAGTAGATTCAAATCTTTTAATACTTTATTAAAATTATCAGCAACTAAATATAAAATTAGTATAGTTAATGTGAAAAAAGAAAGAAAAGACAAGCTTAAAAACACAAGCAAGGAACATGACTCCATAAAGCGTCTCCAGTCACTTAAAATTAACAAAGAAAATTAATTGGACATTTTAAACAGCATAGTATTCATTGGTGAGGCAAGAATTACTGAAATGAAACATAGATCCAAAGAATTTATGTAGAAGAAACATTAAAATGAACCAATAAATGGAAAATTTTAAAGATATTTTAAGATGGTCCAATATACTAAAACTTAGGAGTTTTAGAAAAAGACAATGAGAATAAGGAAAGGAAGCAATTTTCAGAGATGATGGCAAATAATTTTTCAGGCTTATGGGAATGCTCTAAAGGTGAGACAAAGAAAGCTAAATGAAATTCAAGCATTGTAAATAAAAAAATCACATCTGTATCATGGTGAAATTGCAGAACATTAAAGACAAGTGAAGGTATTAAATATAACCAGAGATAAAAGAAAAATCCAATATAAAAAAAGCAATGAAACTGAATGCTGATTTCTCAGTTGCAACAATGAAAGACCAAACATTGGATATTTTCAATCTGCTCTAATGTCTGGTCTCAGGAAGATTAAGTCCACCATAAAGTACAAATAGTGAAAAAATATTCAGGCTGATCAGAGCATGGACTATAGGGAAAGAACTTCAAAGTATATGTGATTTAAAAGGACAGGATCAATTTAAAAGGGGCACTTTTTAGAATACATAGCTTCTGTGGAAGAAAATAGAACAAAGAAGAATGGGAAAATCATTCTTTGGTATTCGGTTTGTGGGGGAAAATATATATATATATATTTGAAATATATATATAGGATATATGTATTTCCTAGAGTAAAAGAATTTTTGCCTCTTTCCCACATAAAAGCGAACTCAGCTAATTGAAGTACAAAGAGTCAAAGGGGAAGGAGAAAGGGGAAGGAAGCCTCTCATTAAGGGAATTTTCTTAGGTTTGCCTTTGCTTGTCTCAAAGTCCTGGAAGTCTAGGCTATGCCATAACAAAAGAGAACCATAAGTCAGAGAACTTACAACGGTTGCCCCATCATGCTAATAAAAACAAACAAAAGTACCCAGACTGTGCTTACTAACACATTAGGATGATGAGCTAGGAATCTTGTAAAACAACCCACTACTATAAAAGTAAACAAGAGGAGGCTCAACAGTCCCTATTAAGCTATTGCAAAAAAATATCAAGAAACAAAATGTCACATAGATGAACTGAGTAAAATCATCCCTCCTCCAGAACAACTAGGAAGCAGAAGAAAACAAAAAAATCAGCATTCCAAATACGATTAAATATACTTAATCCAGCATTTGATGATATGAGAAAAAAAACTTGAATTAGAAAGTCAAATACAATAAACAGAAATAGACATAAATAGGGAGAAATGAAAAAAAAAAGTCGAACTCAGGAAACAAATGGAAAAACAGAAAACAAAATTAACTCAGAAATAAAGAATAAATTTCAAGGTGTCCAAGGGAGAACAGACTCAAATGGAAATTGAATAAGGAGCATTGAAGACAGGTAAGAATGCAACCAAGAAAATATAAATGATATAAGGAAAGAAGTGAAAGGCTTGGAAAAAAAAGTAGTAGAAATGGAAGACACTCAAAGAAGGAATATTGCTCATATCATCTGAATCCCTGAAGGAGAAAAACAAAATGATAGAGCAAATGTTTAAAACTGTAATCCAAAATAAAATCCTTTTATGTTTGCTTTATTTCCCAAATGGCAGACCTCCTTAATAATACTTTAATAGGATGTGTGGGTAAAATTGTAACATTTCCATAATATCTTGCCTGGCTTTAGTACATCTGCCTATCAATAGGGGTTCAAAGGTGGAAAGAAGTATGGCTTTAGTACATTTGCATCATTCCTCAAGGGTGGAGAGAAGTTCATCTTCAAATCAATGGGCAAGGAGCACTTATTTATACCTGAGAGGTGAGGGGGAGGGCCGGTTTTGCTGCTGCTGGAGCAGGAGAGAAAGATGGGCCGGACTGCAGTTTTGTAAGCAATAAACGGGTCTTAGACTTTATTTCTCCCTTTGACTGATTTCGGTTTTTAGAGGTATTTTGCCTCAGGATTTCCTCTCCCAGGACTTACAGATGCATTCATTTTTATGTTAGAAATAATCAAAAGCTCTTTTTCTTAATCAAATAAAATGATCTAAATTACCTGTGGACTTAAAAATTTTTAAGTTTTTCAAAACACAAATATTTTTTAAAATTTCCCACAATTCTGTAAACTAGAAAATTTATTATTCCCATTTAGCAAATGGGGGGGACTTGGCATGATAGAGACCTCGATTAGGGTGCTAGCTAGATGCTCAATCCAGTTCTAGCAGTCACATGTTTAATTTGTTCCCTAATACACTGTAAACCACACTCGAAATAGTCATTGCACTGAACTGGTCAACATAATTGAGTTTCTACAATGTGCTAGCAACTGAACCAAGTCATAGGCTGTCCAATTTCTCTTCAAGGATCTTTTCTATTATCATACAATTGTAACGATACTACTCTTGGTGTTTTTCTCAGATTCCTTTAAAAACAATGCTGTAATCGGAAATTTTAGCATCTCATTTTATAGGCCACTCCTTAGATTCATCTGCTATGGCATCTCCTTGCAGAAAAATGACCAGTACACTTCTCCCTCTACCCTCCCTTATTACAACTGGTATTGTTAAGTAGAGCAAAATAAATAAGCAAAGATCCTTCTATTTTCTTCTTGTCAAAAACACATATTTAACTTACCAGTGCTAATAAAAATAGGTGTGTTCTTTTTTTCCTTATGTGGCTGGGTCACAATTACACATACAAAAAAAAAATCCAGAAACTTTTGTCTCCAATACATCTTTCTACATTTCTAGAGTCTCTGGAGTTTTTTAAAGTTACATTGTAATGTCATAATAATCAGTCTCTATTTTAAGAATTCAATCTCTATTATCACCTACTTAAGAGAAAATTAGCTACTATATCATAAATGGCAACTAAAACTTAAGATGTAGGAGTTTCAAATGCCTATTTCTGCTAACCAAATGTGGGTTCCTACTGAGACTTAACACTATATGTATAAGGAAAGGTGTGGTTTATGCATAAAAAGTTGGTTTTGCATCCAAAAATATAATTCAAATCAGTATGAAATTCTCATCTTAAAAGACAGTTCTGCATTTAGCAGAGTACAAATTTTCTATTGAATGCCCCACTATTAAATTTAATTTTATTTCTATCTCTCAAAATCAGCTTCATTTCCTAATTGACCTGTTTTCAGTTAATGGACCCATTCTTTCATTTACTTAGGCTCAAAAGCTCAGAGCGACCATTGTCTCATCCACATTTTCATCCCCTATTTAATCAGTCACTAAGACTGTCAGCACATCATTGCTTTTTTACTAGTCATTAAATTCATCAATTGTTTTTCAAATTTCTCTCACCTGAACCCCTTCCTTGTCATCATTACCACCATTCCAGCCTTCACTGCTTCACACTTGGACTCCTAATTCATTTCTCTATTTTTTAGTCTCATTCTCTTCCAACAGATTATACATATTGCCATAAGATCAAGATCAATGTCTCCAAGACACTACTTCACCTTCGTCTACAGTATGTCTCGAATGCCTAAAACTGGAATTTAAGACCTTTGTAGTCCAATTCCAACCTGCCTTCCATAGTTTTGACTCTTACATAATCATGTGACTAAACCCAGATACTCAAAACAACTTACTACAATATGTTTTGTCATCAGCTCTAATGAAAAAGGACGACTTGTGGGTAAAATTGCAACTTTCCAGAATATCTCGCCTGGCCTTAGTCCATCTCCATATCAATAGGTGTTTCCAAGGGGAGAAGAGAAGTAGTCCATTTCCACATTAATAGGTAAGTACAAAGGGGAGCTAGGGCATATCTGTACTGGAGGTTGGGTGGGGTCCCCCTGCAGCCGGGTGGTGAGAGACAGAGGTGAGCAGAAGTGGATGACTGCTTGTAAGCGGTAAACGGGTTTCTCCCACCTTTTTTCTCCCTTTGATTGATTTTGGTTTCAAAGGTATTTTGCCCTGGGATTTTCCTTTGGAGTTACAACGACATCGACTAGAATAATTTCAGGTACTCAATTCAAAATTGCATAAATAGAAATGTTTATGATATCACACAACAAAAATTCTTCAACTATTTTTTCTTTTTTTTTTGAGCTTTGTTTTTTTAACAGCTCAGTGATATCAATGACACAAGTTCTTCCCAAATTTCTGCTGAACCATGCTTGTTATTTTAACCAAAACCTTCACAGATTAGATTTACTGTCAAACTACAATCTCTAAATCAATCGCTTGATGAGAAGAATGAGGTCTCTTTTAACAGTTTAGACAAATCAAGACCCACCTACTGTAGCTGAAAAGTTCCCAGGGTACTTTGAAAGACAAAGACACTACAAAAGCAAATTAGGATTCAGTTAACTTGAATGTATAGAAAAATGTTTGTTAGATTGGCTAATAAGAATTTGCCTATAAAAGTCTGCCTCCCTCCAGAAATTCCCAGGTCAATTACATATTTATTGATTAATATTTTTAAAAGTTAAATTGGTTTTAGCTATTATAGCAGTAGACTACCTAGAAGAGACAATGTATTGGCTATCTGCACAATCAGAATGAGTTTGATTAAAACATGTAGAACACATACACGCACACACACACCCTTCAACAAACAAACCAAGAAACACTTGCAAAATTTAGCCATGTTCACAAGACATACTCTGCCATGTTAAGGCCCTATACAAGCTCAGTTTGAATGAGGAAACTGGATTTATAGGAGCAAAGGGCAGGCAGGATCCCAGAAGTACCAGAACGGCACATGAGAACAACTTGGTTTCCCTTATAATTCTGTTCATGATATCACAGTTTCCTTCAAAAATAAAGCTGAAGACACTTTCCTTCAAGATATTTTTCTTGTTAAGGTCAACTCTGTTATTTCTCTTATATGTTTATTATTTTTTCTTCAGGATGATGTTTTAAGAAAAATTCAGTACTAGGAATAGTGAGCCATTATTTTGCTATCACCTTTATTTTTCTATGTGAGAATATATCATTTATCATATAAATAATATAAGCTCATGGACATCACAAAAAAAAGATCTTATAAAAGATCTGTAAAAAGATCTTTTGTGGATATACCTTTTCCAGTTATTAAAGCAAAAGCAAAAAAAAAAAAAAAAAAAAAACAGAAAAACTCCTAAACTGGAAATGTTGGATTGAAACCACTACAGGAAATGGTCACATTAAATTAGACTTATGAACAAATAAGAGAATGCTTTTTCATTGTGTTTTTTAATTTGTCCCCAGATTTCCTGCTATTTTTTGTTTCTTTGCCCTTTTAATTTATTTTCTGGGAAAATAATACTTATGCCCACTTATATAAAATTCTGGAAAAAAACCCAAAACTTCTAATTCAAATAATAGTAAGGTTAAAGACTAGTCACGACTTTGGATTCCTTCCTACATGCGAGTCATTGTCTTGTGGTAATAAAATGTCCACCTTCCATATCTGCACAATATCTACTGAAATTGCACTAAAGAATCTGCAGAAGAATAAACTCTGGCAAACACTCAAATTCTGAACACTAGCACCTCAATCTTCACATGCTTTTTTGTGCCAAAGGAGGTGATTTACATTAATACTTCAAATCTCTATAGTATTCTCATATGACTTGCAAATGGATTTCTCTTTTCTGTGTTTTTCCTCTTCAGTTTTTCAAGTTTCATTGTCTACTGACCTGCTTCCACAAATCAAGCTGTTCATTGGACACTGTTGTTTCAGTCAGAAAAGCTAGAACTGAGGGGTATTTGTCTGGGCCAGACACTTCAGTGGTGGTGGTTCACAAGTAATTTCCCTAAGCCAAGAGAATGTTATCTGAACTGAAAATTCATCATCAGGACCCCTACCTCAGAGTGGGCAGCAATGAACTCTGTCTTTCTGTATTACATTTCATCAGGGACTGTCACACAGCAAAATGGCCTGGATCCCAAAGATCTGTAGCCCTTCTAATTCACAAAGCCTTTTGCCAAGAACCTGCAAATGTCGAAGAGATGGCAGGTCATGATGAGTTCTGTTGCAACCAAGAAGCTTTATAAGAACTAACACTCCCTCTGCCATATAGGCCTTGCCCCAGGGCTTCCTTTGTCAGAATCCTTTGATGGGGAGGCACTCCTCAAGGCCCACAGTGCTTCTGCCAGTCCTGCTTTCTTTAGGATATCCCTAATGTGTCTGATGTTGTACCTTTTTCCAAACATAATTGTAAACAGTGGCACAGTATAACCTTAAATTCTCACAGACATGGTTGAAATTCAGCTCAATTTCACTTGTGACCCTGGGTAAACCATTTAATATTCCAAAGCCTCAGTTTCTGTATATGATAATGAGAAGTATTTATCCTCATTAGGAAGGAATAATTTCCTCACAGAGTTGTTATAAGGATAGAGCACAACGCATACTGTTACTAACAATTTCTAGCATATTCTAAATACTAAACTTTACATTTTTCACTCTAGAAGTTTTCCAAGTACCAGTGAAAATCAGTGATACAAAAGCATGTAAAAAGAAAAAAGGGCTGTGTCTGACCATTTTTACCTAAAGTTTCTGTGCTATGGTGCCTGCCCAGACAATATTCCTAAGATGGGCTGTCACAATAGTAAACAGCATAAATTACTAATTGGTTTTTATACATAATTGAAATTTTAATTCTAGTGGCAAATTGATTACCAGTCATTGTAATGTTGGGTCTACTGAAGTAGAAATATGTTAAGAAAACTTATGCATGTCTAAAAGTATATTAAACTTGATTGTTGACTGTTGTGTATCCTTAAAAATGTATACTGAAATAGCAGCTACTCACAGAAATTTAAAAAATATTAACAATGATTAAATGTATGAATCCACCAAAAACATTCCTCATTCTTTTACTCCCATGTAGACACAAACACTTACACATGATGGATTTTTCAAGGCAAGTTAGATTTCTAAAAAAATATACTGATAAGTTTTCATAGTGCTTTTAAACTTGTTATTAATGGTGCTGTTCTTGATTTTGATCAGGAAACCTGTATGAACTTGAAATAAAGTGATTTTGTTCCACCTACACTCTCTTGTTTGAATTCCATCACATGTGACTCATCTGGCTTATTTACCACAATTAATAGGGTTATTTTCGTGTATTTTTTAAATTTATCATAGACTCTCAAAACAATCAGATAAGGTCAAAAAACCTGGTAACTCTAGAAATTGACAACCACAAAGAGAGAGAGAGACAGAGAGAAATCACCAGGAAAGCAAACAGGCCATCATATTGACGGAAGAACTCTTACAAATGTAGAACAATTATATTTTGGAAACGTGAAATATCAGACAAGCTAAAGAGCTTCCAGTAGAAACAGGTCTTTTCTGTCACCTGACTTTATCAAAAAGATGGTAGGCCTTCTAAAATGTATATATTTGGCAGCCATTTTGTGATTGGTCCCCAAAATGAGAAAGTCAACCATCTTTTAACTCAAGAGTAATGCCTGATCCCATTGTCTAGAGATCTAGTTCAGAAAGTTTTCCAATTTTTGATACAAGTATAAAACTGACTACATATTTGCCATTAGTTATTTACTCAGTGACATACAATTGCATTTCCCTGACCATCAATGCATTCAAAATAAATAATACTCTAACCTGAATATTGAATAATATTATTTCTGCCCAATTTAATCAACTGCAACAAAATTCATACTTAATATCTGTTTATGACTCTACTTTGTAAAATTTATTCCACTTTAGATTCAGAAGTTTGAGATGTTATTAAATGTTAACTTTCCAGTTCCTACTAAAATATTTTAACAGTGCTCCAGTGTAATTATTTGTATTTTTATATCTCAACAAACCAAATGTAACCCTGTTAATAAAGCCCTATAGAAATACATACTATTCTCCTCCAATACAACCATAAAAACATATTTATGCAGCATTGCATTTTAGAATGCCCTCGATGGATTTCTCCACAGGGCTTGCTTGTCACAGTGCTTTGTTAACCTACCCACTATAGTACAGTACATCAGACAACTTTGCCTTGCATTGTCAATTAGAAAATAATAATAATAACCAAAATAGTTTGCCTTCCAAATTCTTAGCTGCCCCAGTGCTGAAAGCCAATGATGTGTAGAAAAGAAAAACCCTCATAACTCCTTGCCTGATAAATGAGTAGGGAGAATTTGACAGATCAGAACGAGATGAAGCAGCCTAAAACATTTGGCACAATGCGCGTCTGGCATACAGAGACTGCCTGTCAAATGCCTATGACTCCATACAGCAGCTAGGGACCCTATGGAGCAGCAGATGGGCCATTAAGGTAGTATTAATGTAGATGCCATCAGTTTTCAGTTCTGACTGGGACATACTCTTTAGAACTATGAGCAGCTGCTGCCATTTATTGTGACAGCTTCCTGCTAACTTTTGCCAACTGGCACAATCTGACTCTTTGTACCTGAGCTATTAAATGTGTGACTTCCACCATTTTATTCCTCCAGAGAACGCTTTTAATAATCCTCTAAAGAAGGAATGAAGCATTTATCACCAAAGTGAATATACATACCATGCAGTTCTATTGTACAAGACTCCTGCCCAATGTACTTTATAAACCATATATCAATACATTCTTATTAAAACTAAGCATAGATCTTTTTATATATGTGGAAATATTAAACTGAAAATGATCACTTACATTAAACCTCAATCTTTAATGTAATATTGATGTCCTTAACTATTAACTGAAACCTTTCATCTTTTGAAATATTATTTCCCTGACGAGCAAGGATGAAAAAAATAACTGTCACACAAAACACAGCAATAAATTAATGAGCCAAAAGTAAGTTATTTTGTGGCTTTCATAGTATAGGTAAATATTTTCATCTCAAAAGGTTCAGATAAACCTGGTTGTTTACTGAATATGTGTAAAGAAATTTTAGGTGTAGGATGGACTTAAAGTTCTCTATCTGAGTAATGTCTCTACTATAGATCATGAACAATGCATTATAAATGGTGGTAATTGTGTATGTATCACCTGCAGAATAATTTCAACAGAATATGTAAGCAAACCATTGGCAGAAGCAGTACTCTGCTGCCTTTCTTTCATCCATCTAGACTTCTAGGGATACGTTGCATCATTTTGTATTATGTCGAACAAGAAAGCTCACAGTACAGCATACGGTTTGTCAGACAATAAAAACTGCAGCAAGTCATTATAAAAACGGCTGGCAGACATATTCATTATGCTGAGCTAACGTCTTTTCTGCTTCAGATATCTCTGCAATCTGACCAATAATCTATGCATGAGATTTCTAAACAGATCTCACCCACTCAGTAATATATTTCATAGGAAGGTCTGCCTGTGCCTTTATACATGTACATGTACACACACA
This sequence comes from Manis pentadactyla, assembly GCF_030020395.1. NCBI lineage: Eukaryota > Metazoa > Chordata > Mammalia > Pholidota > Manidae > Manis > Manis pentadactyla. Next base: position 69,494,451 of record NC_080020.1, read on the forward strand.
CACACACACACACACACACACACACACACACACACACATCTTAAGGCAGTGAAACCCCCTCATTCATTTCAATAGGTACAATACTGAGAATGTCTTTAACAGAATGCATAGTAAAGTTTCAAAGATGTTGACATTAAAGATACAGCTTTTGAAGCTTCTTAAGATGTATGAAAGAAATAGCATAGAAATAACATTTAAGAAGTCCCATGATACATGTAAAGGAAATACATGAAATAATGATGATGCAAATAGACCAAGGGTAATCAGAGGAGTTGGCATCCTGATATCAAGACATTCTCGGTGATTCCCATGTTTTCTTCCATGGACAAACCTATGACATTTGACAGAATTTACAAAGTCCATTTTACTCTCTGAGAATATGTGTGTGTTTCTGTGTGTGTATATATTCATATGCATGTACTTACTATTATGTTAAAATCTAAAGCCTGACTATAAAACACACATGTTAAAGTTTTGATTTATTAGTTTAGTATTAATAGTTGATGTGTTTATCTATTTAAAAGTTACATGGTTTATTTTTGCTGTTTTTTTTAAACACTTCAGTTTCTACCTGCTCACATTTCCCTAAGAGTATCAACATGACAACATGAACTTGTTTCAAATGTTTAACTAGTAGTGGCAGTAAGTGATGAAGCTACTTTATAATAGTACTAACTTGTGTAAGCTTTTCATAAGTTAACAAAAAGGAATTTTATTCAACTGTGTAAAAAAAATGGCAAAATCTAAAACCTTTTTTTAAAATTCTCTATTATTTATTTTCACTTGTATCGAATTAAAGATGCCACTATATGGTAAATATTTTGAAACTAACCTAATAATGCACTTGAACAACAATTATGTTAAAACATGAGCTTTGCTCACACTTAGCACCTGTAGCCGTATTCACTCAGAGGGGTGCTTCGCTGGACTTTTGCATGGAGGGAGTATTGTGCTTATTCATGGGGAAACCAAAACCTGAGAGATGAAACAATCATCTGTTGGATGAAAATGGATAAATCTGTGGTGACCAGAGAGTACGGAGAACAATTCTTTTAAGAGGAATTTAGAGTTTTACAACAGGTTGCTAATACAATAAATCTGAAACTTATCTCAGAGAATTACAACACACGTGTACCTCTAAGGCAAACAGAATTCAGAAAGAGCAACATGAATTTCATATTATTGGCCCAAATTTAATGCTATTGTTTTGCAGTGGTGATTTTGTATTTTAAAAGGTGTGTTTTATATATGTTATTTTCAAAGAAAAATCTAAATAAAGTATTTTTACAAAAACAAGTATAGAAACACTATCTCTTCCAATAAATTATTAAATCATTTTTTTTTTTGTAAAATAGAAGTCTAAATAATAAAATGATGGCTTGATAAGAAATTTTATTTTTGTTACCAGGGCCAGGAAGTAGGCTGATATTTTCAAGACACATGATTTGAAGTGTTTCCTAAGAATGGAGAATAAGTAATTTCACCTGCCAGGCTCTGTCTGCACGGGCAGTCGTGTAGATCACTGCAGCAGCACGCATAGTTGTGCGGTGACAACGAACACATGACATCAGGGATATGGACCAATTAGGGTTTTCAAACACAGAAGCAGTGAGATTGTTTTACTAAAAATCCGTGCCCAGAACCTACTATCTTCAAACCTCTGAGGCATCTTGCCATAGAAGTATCACCTGTATTTCTTATCTGGTTTAGACTGCTATCATCACTATTATCAGAACAGAAACATTTCACTTCACTATGAAAAGCATGAGGAGGTGAAATCTAAAAGCCTTAAAGAGTGAATATACTTTAAGATTTATCATTTTAGTAAAAATAAGTGAACGTCTCTTGTGACTTGTTTAAAGGTAACAGAGATGGACTGGAAGTCAATAATCTTGAAATAATTTGATTCAGCCCCTTATGCTTTGGTTTTATAATCTACAGGAACAGAAAAATTCCATTCCCCATCCTAGATGTTTGTAATAAATGAAGATCATTTGGTATCTGAATATAAAATGTGACAGGCTAGGGGTCAATAATGTTGTAAATACCAAAATTATCAAATATATCCCCAACCCCACCAAATTTATAAACAAGCATTTTTTTATTTTTTTAATGCCAAAACATACAATTTTTAAAAATACTTGCTTCTCCTTCTCATTGTGCATAATTTACAAATTTCAAAAGCATATCAGTATCCTCTCTGATACAGCTCAGGAAAACAGAAATAATTGGAAGAGTGATGGCTGAATTAGATATTAACTTAGCAAGAACCATACCCTCTAAGTACAGAAGGTTCCATTAGTAGTGATTTCTTGGAAGGTAATAAAGTTACAATGCTTGTTTCTTCTTTGCCTTTTAACCTTCATGGGAAGAATTTTATCTAGAAAAGTGTTATTAAAAAAACACAGGAACTTTAAGTGAAAGCCAAATTACACCCACTTACGTATTATTACTTGGCTCTTCACTCTCATCAGATAAGCACAAAAGTAAAAAGTTTCCTGATACACATAAAGGAATTTAAGTTATGATACTGTTTTCCCTTGAATTCAAAACTAAACTCTGAGGCTTTGAGGGATTTTCCTTCTTCACAAACAACCACAGGGCAAATCTAAGCACCAAATGCAGGAAAAAGGGAATAAAATTGAGCTTCACTCCAATCATCTTCCATCAAACTTATTTTTTCCCAATCTTTCATACTTCTGCTTGTATTTTATTTTCTCTTGAAACTTTTACAAACCATCTTAGTTCAATTTACAACTTGATTATGTAGATAAAAAAATCGTGCCTTAGCCTAGAACCACTCTACTCTTCCTCCTAACCGCCCATTTTGTGGGAAAGCAAGCAAGCAATAAAAAAGCTTAATTTTTAAAGCCTATACTAAGTAATGATATAAACTGTCCATTTGCAGAGTATTTATTGTCCTGAATAACTGTTCTCATTCCTCAGACTCTCCACTCCATGTGTGTCTTTGTAAGATGAGATCTAGTTGCAGCAGAATGGTGTGCGACCTCCCGGCAGCGGGGATGAGTGAGGCCCTCTGGCGAAGTGCCCACGGTTGCCTCCAGTCTCTGATGTTACATAGGAACTACTTGCACCACTACCTTGGATGAGGAAGACTCTGATGGCAAAATTTAATCCTGTCTCTTAGTCTCTTTAGGAAAGGCAGACTTCCCACATGATTTAGCCTCATCTAGGCTCATGCTCGTGTCACAAGAATTCTCTCATTTAATCTTGGGCCAGCTAATTTGTTGGCATCGCATAGTTGAGGTCCTTCTGGTGACCCCATGAGTTAGTTTTCACCTGTGGTAATGTTGCATAGAAAAAAATCCTCTTCTCTACAACTGCAGGACATATTTCAGTGTCCTATAAATATTTATTTTTCTTGCTCAAAGGTTTGTGATTTGGCTTGCGTGGCTCTGCTTTAGGCCACAGGTCTGACTCAGGTTTTTTTCATGTTTTTTATTTTGAGAATGGTCATCACCCAGGGTAGGATCTTTTCATGATGGCACAAAAGCAAGAGATGTCAATGGAAATAAATGGCACTTCTTAAGACCACGGCTCAGAACCAGCACATTGTCACGTCAGCCCAGAGCCCATGTGCCAAAAAATCAGACGACCAAGCCAAAATCAGTGGAGGGAAAGCGCATAATCACATACTCTTGTCAGAAGCACTTAAAGTTCACATATGAGAGGGAATGAATGTAAACTTCTCTGACAGGAGCTAGTGTGCATTAGGAACAATAAGTCAATTCACCGTACCTCCTCTAGAAAGCCCTCTAGACTGACTGCCATCTGGTTCTTGGTCTTGTCTATGTGCCACTAGCTAAATTCAGGTGTTCGCATTCCTTGGCCATAAGGAACTGCTGTGTTGGTGTGTCTGAGCCCCTGTCCTCCCATCTCTACATACCTTATTGAAGCCTTCCTCTTCTCTATATCTGAGGCAAAAGACAAACTGGATTACTATTTTTTCCTCTGTTCTATTCTTCACAGCTTCTAATAACCTCACTCTAGACTAGAAGAGAATTTCTACTATATCATGTCCCCTCTCTTTGCTACTCCAACTTCCTGGGAAACACTAACTGGCAAATGGGATTATTTTCTTTAAGTGTCAAAGCAATTCCATGACAGAGAGCCTCCACAATCCAATACTAAGTGGAAAACTAAGGGACTGGGAAACCTTCCCTCAGAACAAGTGCCTCGATTGCAAAGCTAAGGACCAGATTTGTAATCCTATTTTTGAATATCAGAAGCTGAATATCAACTGTTTTTCTCATTACATTTCTTTATAATACAGACGTAGACATTTTCATTCCCCTAAAACACCTGTTAGGCATTTGTTGACTAGGGAGAAGGTTATGTTTTCTACAAAGCAAAAGATAAAAGTACATTAAATTTTTTTATTGCCACCATATATACAAGGTTATTTTTCCTTTTCTTTTTCAAGAATCAACTCCTTGAGGTAGAATACATAGGGTTTTTTTCTAGGAAATAATTAGAATAACAATTATGGAAGAAAATGTTAAATGTAACACAATAAGAATTGTTAACTTGGAAGTTGATTATTGTGAAGAAATATTGATGACAACAGCATTTGCACTCCCATTCTGGAACAGGCTGTGCAAAGGGAAGAGGGAAATGGACAGCAGAGAAATTATTTTAGGAGCCCAGCTAAGGCAATATGTAGGGAAGAACAGAATCTGTGTGCTCATAGAAGACATGTTTTAAAAAGTGAAAAAAAAATTACCTTAATCCATATTTGTGGCAATAAACTCACATTCATTAAAAAAGAGTTATGACAGTGAAAATACATTGTGTGTACTATGCTGGTGGATACATGTCATGTCTGTGCCTTGTTTCCTCAATGTTCAAATGTTCAGGCTTGTTTTGAAGGGAAATAATCATATGGAGATCTTTAATGAACACAGCCAATTCCCCTGATTATAAAAAGCATAATTCTGGGAAGCCTCACCAGGAGAGAAAGCTTGATTGTGTTTATCATAATATGTATGAGTGCAGTACAAAATAATATAGTTACTGGAAGAATATTTTTATAATATACTGCTGGAATACCCAAAATATCTCATTTAGTTACCTTTTAATTAGGACTTAATTTCATTCTGCATATCTGTATTTTAACTCAATCTACTCCATTTCCATTGGGAGTTCGGTTTTAATATATATACTATATATAATATGTAATGTCAGTAATAATTTATGATTAGGCTTAAAAAGTACCTATTGATTATCTTTTGATATGATGATAACTTCCAGAAGGAAGTATTGTAAATTAGGCATAAATATTGCTGATTTCACAACACAGAATCAAATTTTCTTAAAGACTTGTCATCCAATGCTCTCTCTTCAGAGGCTAGGAGGCAGTACTATTTCCAACAGACCCCAGGCCACCCCATTATACCTTTAATATGCTGGCTGGCTAAAGGTATTTCCTCAAATAAGCAACACATTTTGTTTTTAAAACAGATTTGTAAATATTCAAAAACACATGTGGCATTAAAACATGAGTACCATTTAAATCCGTTGCATATTTGAAAAGCATTCAAGAATTCAAAAGTAATGTTTAATACTTCAAAGGTTTTTTTTGGCACTTAGTTCATACTAGTGACATTAAGTTATAGATAAAAAATATATTAAAAAATACAGAAAGACAGTGTAAAAAGATAGCAATCTATCTTAAAATATCCTACTTTTGTGGCTTATAAGAAATAATAATAAATTATTATCATAAATAAAATAAAATTTTTATTCCTCTGATACCTATTTTAGTGAGATATACTCCAAAAAAATTCTCCAGAATTTTAGCAGGAAGATTTTCCTCAATTTCAGTATTTTTTTCTCTCTCCTAACTTGTATACACTTAATATATACTAGAAATTTATTATATTTATAAGATATATAGATACTTATTATATTAAACCCTTACTGGTTTACTAGGGTTATGTAACTGGTCTGCCAATTTATTAATAATAAGAAAAAATTCATACTTTATGGAGCATTTATGTTCTAGACACTGTCAAATACTTAAGATAGCTGATCTACTTTAATCCTCATAAAGACCTTATGAAATAGTCAAAAAAGTAGAGAAGCACATTGTTAATGCAGATCCAATACTGTTGCACCATCTTGAACTGTATTCTTTAAAAATGCCTAGAGATGCTGAAAAGCCACCGTTAGAGCAGTGAGGAGGTGGGAATGCGGGACACGGTCGCAGAGAGGAAAGATGAAAAGGTTTTAAGATAAGAACGTTAGTCTCAGAGGCGGAGCCAACATGGCGGCGTGAGTAGGACAGTGGGAATCTCCTCCCAAAAACATATATACTTTTGAAAATACAACAAACACAACTAGCCCTAAAAGAGAGACCAGAAGACGCAGGACAGTGGCCAGACTGCAGCTACACCAGCGAGAACCCAGCGACTGGTGAAAGGGGTGAGATACAAGCCCCGGCTCGGCGGGACCCGAGCGCCCCTCCCCCCAGCCCCCGGCGGGAGAACAATAGGCAGAGCGGGAGGGAGACGGAGCCCAGGACTGCCGAACACCCAGCCCCAGCCATCCGGGCCAGAGCGCAGACACAGTACATGCCCAGGGGGCCCTGGATACTGGGGGTACAGGGAGTAAGACCTCTGAGCGGGTGCTGAAGCTGATGCCCCTGTGACAAAGAAAAGCGGGGGCTTTTTGAAAGTCTTAAAGGGACAGGGACTTAACAGCTTGACGGAAAAAACCCAGGTCACAGTACAGCAGCTGGAAATTACAGGGAAAACCGGGTGCACTAACCCCCTGGGCAACAGCTCTGAGACCCCTCACGGAGGCAAACAGTCATCCATCACCCCACCGGGCGCTGCGAAAGCAGAGAAGCAGCCTGAGACAAATTCCGCCCACAGAAAGGGAAATTTCTCCCTTCCGGCCAGGCAAGACACAAAGACCCACTCTACACGCAATTACCCAACACAAGCCACTAGGGGTCGCAGTTGTCCCAGTAAAGAAAGGCCAGTAGCAAGTGAAAATTTTGGCCGTCCCAGCTGACAGTCAATAGCACCTGTCAACATGAAAAGGCAAAAAAATATGATCCAGACAAGACTAACCCAGACAGCTTCAGCATCTGCTACATCTTCCCCTGAGAAGGAATCTGGGGAGATAGATTTAGCCAGTCTACCTGAAAAAGAATTCAAAACAAAAGTCATAGCCATGCTGATGGACTTGCAGAGAAATATGCAAGAACTAAGGAAGGAGAATTCAGAAATAAAACAAGCTCTGGAAGGACTTCAAAACAGAATGGACGAGATGCAAGAGACCATTAATGGACTAGAAAACAGAGAACAGGAACGCAGAGAAGCTGATGCAGAGAGAGATAAAAGGATCTCCAGGAATGAAAGAATTTTAAGAGAGCTGAGTGATCAATCTAAAAGGAATAATATAAGAATCATAGGCATTCCAGAAGAAGTAGAGAGAGAAAAGGGGATAGAAAATGTCTTTGAAGAAATAATTGCTGAAAATTTCCCCAAACTAGGGGAAGAAATGGCCTCTCAGATCACAGAGGTACACAGAACTCCCATGACAAGGGATCCAAGGAGGGCAACACCAAGACACATAATAATTAAAATGGCAAAGATCAAAGACAAGGACAAAGTATTACAAGCAGCCAGAGAGAAAAAAAAGGTTACCTACAAAGGAAAACACATCAGGCTATCATCAGACTTCTCAACAGAAACCCTACAGGCCAGAAGAGAATGGCATGATATACTTAATGCAATGAAACAGAAGGGCCTCGAACCAAGACTACTGTATCCAGCACGAATATCATTTAAATATGAAGGAGGGATTAAACAATTCCCAGACAAGCAAAAGTTGAGGGAATTTGCCTCCCACAAACCACCTCTACAGGGCATCCTACAGGGACTGCTCTAGATGGGAGCACTCCTAAAAAGAGCGCACAACAAAACACCCAACATATGAAGAAGGGAGGAGGAGGAATAAGAAGGGAGAGAAATAAAGAATCATCAGATTGTGTTTATAATAGCTCAACAAGCGAGTTAAGTTAGACAGTAAGACAGTAAAGAAGCTTACCCTAAACCTTTGGTAACCACAAACTTAAAGCCTGCAATGGCAATAAATTCATACCTTTCAATAATCACCCTAAATGTAAAAGAACGTTAGTCTCAGAAAATATCTAGAAAACAATGTGGCCTGCTGGGGGGAATACTTCTGCCTTCTCTGCAAGCATTCAAGAGGTTATACAGCCAACAGATAATGTGTCTTAACATCATTATCTACATTTCCTTCCAGAAAGGCATTAGATACTTGTATGCAAAATACTTTCTCTATTTTATCACGTGCATGTGAACGATAAGTAAAATACTTCACAATGTTTTCTCTCCGCTAACCAGAAGTTCAGTGAGAGTCTATTAGTGATGGAAAACAAGATGTCTATCCTGTCTTAAATCAAAATACAAAATACAAATAAAGAATTTGGCCTTATATATCAAAACTTCAATAATTCTCATGCCCTTTCAGGCAGTTATTTAATTTCTCAAAATATAAAACAAGAAAATGATACCAAATTCAGACAATTTTATATGCAAAATATTTAGTGAATCTTTACATAGAACAATAAAACATAGAAAAAGACTAAATGGTCACAGCTGTGGAATGTTATATGTGTATATGTGTGTGTATATATACACACACATGATAATAACATGCATGTACAAATTATATAAAGATGTTTTCATATAGTATGAAATATTATATATTTCATATAGTATCATAATATTAAATGGAAAGTATGAGATTCAATACTGCTTAAAAATGAGATAGCCATAATTATTTGAAACAATAAAACATAAGAAAAAGAACCTATTCCCAACATCTTTTCATGGTTATCTCTGAGTAATAGGATTATGTTTGATTTCCCCATGTTTTTGTTTTTACTTTTTGTATTTTCTAAAATGAAAAGTTACTACTTTAATTTTTGAAAAAGTAGTGCATTTAAAGTTACAAGCAGCTTGTTTTGCTGTCCTATATATACCTTATGAAACTACACAAAATAAATTTTTTGAAAGAGGGATTTTTTATTTTGAAGGTGATTATTTCTTTTAAAATTATTTCACAAATTCCTCACTAATGTCAATGAAACTTTTGTATTTTAGATTCTGCTTTAATAAATTTCAAAATCATTTAATAAAAATAAATTTTAATAATTGAATTTGTTCAAGACATAGGAAATGACATTTACTTAGGAAAATATTAGAAAATAAAAATATTATAGAAATATATTTAAAGAGCTATCATAAATAGGCTTCACAACTAAACATAAAAATGTATAATTAATATATATACCGAGACCTAGTATTACTAAGTGATCTATTACACCATCATAGAAAAGTTCTTTGAAGAATACCTGTTTGGCTAGTTTGGGATCACTAGATACTTCTCTAAACCCTGAGACTAGATAAAGGAGTCTTGGAAGATGGAACTAGGTTTTGAATTTGAATGTTGAGTTATGTTTTTTTGCTGTTTTTGTTTTGTTTTATTTTTATTATTTTATTTTGCTATCATTAATGTACAATTATATGAACATTATGGTTACTAGACTCCCCCTATTATCAAATCCCCAACACATACCCCATTACCATCACTGTCCATCAGTGTAGTAAGATGCTATAGAATCACTACTTGTCTCTCTGTGTTATACTGCCTTCCTCATGTCCCCCACCCCACATTATACATGCTAATCATAATGCCCTTTTTTCCCCTTTATCACTCTGTTCCCACACATCCTTCCCAATCCCTTTCCCTTTGGTAACTGTTAGTCCCTTCGTGGAGTCCGTGAGTCTGCTGCTGTTTTGTTCCTTCAGTTTGGCTTATTGTTATACTACACAAATGAGAGAAATCATTTGGTATTTGTCTTTCTCCATCTGGCTTATTTCACTGAGCATAATACCCTCTAGCTCCATCCATGTTGTTGCAAATGGTAGGATTTGTTTTCTTCTTATGGCTGAATAATATTCCATTGTGTATATGTACCACATCTTCTTTATCCATTCATCTACTGATGGACACTTAGGTTGCTTCCATTTCTTGGCTATTGTAAATAGTGCTGCAATAAATACAGAAGTGCATGTATCTTTTTGAATCTGGTATCTTGCTTCTTTAGGTAAATTCCTAGAAGTGGAATTCCTGGGTCAAATGGTATTTCTATTTTTAGTTTTTTTGAGGTACCTCCATATTGCTTTCCACAATGGTAGAACTAACTTACATTCCCACCAACAGTATAGGAAGGTAACCGTTTCTGAGGCCAGATCTTGTAGACCTGTATTTTTAAATGTAACATTCTTTTTCTTTCTAAAGGCACTTCTTTAGACCTGGGTAGGGGAGAGATACTGGGCAATAGGATCTCATTGCATGAGTCAAATTAAGTCAATGAGTGACCTTCTTTTTTGTCTAAACATGGGACAAAAGATGGAATTTATATGCTTAAAACCTTGTCTGACTGTTTCCCTGTAGTTTCTATCTCAAATCATAAGACTCTCATCTACTATTACAGGACAAGGTACCTAGGGTGTGTTCCTCAATTGTTCCTAGGTAGGTGTAGAAATGAATAATTCCTTGCTGTTATACAGCCATAGAAAATGTTAACTAATATTTTGCCTCAGAACTTTCAATCAACATTTTACTCACTTTCAATATGCAGATTAATTAAAATGGTCTAAAAGGAGTGGAACCTCTACTCAAACCACATGTTATGAAATCTATTTCAGGCTTTATGGAAAATTGTATTCATACAGACATAAGGATGTTACAGTTACTATAGTCAGAGTAGCCTGTCTTCTTCCTGCTGTAAAGTAATAGGTTTGAATTAATGAAATGTCTATCACATATGTTGTTGAGTAAAATAAACTTAGGTGCAAAGGAAGCAGACATAAAAACAATGTTGCTTTTGAAGTGTGTTAAGAAGTTGGAGATGTCAGTTTTTGCAAGTATAGGACTTTATATATCAGTTAATAAATTTTCAAATGTTTTATGACTCTAGTGATTAGGCATTAGAGCTAATTACTCTAAGTATTTTTTTCTTCAAGGTTTACTTCCTACTTTCACTCATTCAACTAAAACAATTAGATTCACCAAGAGAAATGGGTAATGTCTTTTCAAACAGTATTTCCCATAACACTTAGTTTTCCTGCAGCAAATCACTAAATAGTCAACAGAAGCACTTAGTTTTCAATCTATACAACTTTACGCAATTATTTTGAAGGCCATAAGTGGCATTATTTTTTTCCCTTACTATCAAATATTTTTTGCCCCCAATTACAGACAGGTTATTAAAGAAATTGCTTTGCTCCTCTATAACTTGCATTCTACTTTCTGTTTCAGCATACTGAGAGTCAATATCAAATGCCATGAAAGGTCCTGGGGAAAGTAAGTGAAAAGATTTAAAGTTCACTTTAGGAACAAGGAAATGACATATTGTTGATACATGAAGTAAAGGAGCCATTCTTGCTTATGAGGGTGAGTGAGCACCCAACAATGTTATCACCTAGGAAACTATATGTTCCAGAATTGACAAATTATTGGGAGTCCCCATCCCCCACCTGCCTTTTGTTTCATCCCCAAAATATAAAGCAAGTATATTTTAGCGACATGATTTTTTTTTTCTGGCACCTTTCCATAGCCAATTCCATTCATGCAGAAAAAGGATGAAATTCCATCATTCGAGCATGACATCTCAAAATTCAAACTTAATGAGAGCTTTGGCAGCTTCTGTCGAAGGCAGACAGTGATTAACAAAACACTTCAGAGTACAAGGCACAGCAGTGCTCAAAGAAAACAGTGATGATCTCCACTTAATTGTAGAAAAGCCCAAAGCATCTGCCAGCCGAGGAGAGCCAGAGCCATAAGGAGCTATTGCTCAGATAGGCTGTCATCTCCAGAGATCAACAACCATATGCTCAGCTCAAGCACAAACTCCAAAGAAGTTAATTTTCTGACAAAATACAGGGATAAATATGACATTCAAACAAGTGTGCTCACCCATCCTGAACACACGTTCATCTGCACGCATCAGATTTATGCATCGTTTAAACACAAGCAAATATAATTTGTTTGGAACACAAACATTGTAGATGTAGAGTACAGGTATAATTAATCTTTGTCTGCTCCACAGGTTCTTATGTTGTACTGGTTAACCATGTTTTCAACAAACTTTTGATGAATGGAGAAGTCACTGGTTGCTACCTACCTAAACATATACCAAATTCATTCAAGCTCTTGAAATTAATGCAACTTAGCTCAAGATGAAAAATAAGCCTTATTGTAGCTATGATTTGAAGTGTATATTTGTGTGTTTATAAAATGTCACACACACATACACACATGGACCTATCTTCCTGTCTATCTATCCATCTGAAAGAAAAGCTGAGATCTTCGCAAAACTCTTCTGAGATACAGCATTGCAAAATAGACGCAAAGGTTTCCACCTGAGAGGTAGATATTTTTCAGGATAAACCAGAAAAATTATTGGTTGGTATTTATAGTCATATATTGTATTCTAATTGAAAGTAACACATTAAAAAGGAAAAATAGAAGAGAAGAGAAACCCCCATGTTCTCCCATAGTTTACAGGTAGAGATTCCTCCTCAAAATGCAACATGCAGATCAGAAGGATTAGAGTAGGCAGACTAGCAACTGTGCAGGTATTGAAAGCAGGTGTTTGATTTAGCATTTGCACAGTAGCCAAAGAGGAGTTAATTTTTCAGAGGTGAACCACAGTCCTTATAGAAACTAAAGAGAAGTGTCTGCTGAATCAGTGCTTCAGTAGCAAACCTAAATCCTGTTAAAAAAAATTTCCCTTTACAAAAAGTAATTATATTTTTCTTTATATCATCTTCTAAGTTTGTACAGTGAAGTTTAAGCACTGGCTTATTTCTAATGGTAGCCACTCACCCCTCCATGTTGAGATTACAGTAGAATATGTCACAATGCCATGTGTATGGACAATATTTGTTAGAGTTTGAGCTAACTTGCTGTCTTGTAATATTGTAACTTTGATATTTTATGTTTATAATTTTAAAATATTTTAAAACACTTTCTATAATTATAGAATTTATGCTTATAACTAAGGATTTGTAAAATGCAAGCAGATGCAAAAGGAAAGTTCAAAACATCTTTAAAGCTGCCATCATCTAAAAAGGGTTTAATTTTGATAAATTTCTCTCATATAAATAGTCATACCAGTGAACTCATATTAAAATATGTTTAACTTTTTATTTTCCCCTCTAACTGTACTTGACGTACTACTCCCATCATTATATAGGCTTGAGAATATTTTTAAACTGTTGACAGACATTCCTGTGAAACATTCTGTGGACTTATCTTCCCCTGGCTTATTTACCCATTCCCCTATTTGGGGTTTTTCCAATTACTTACTATTATAACTAGCACTATAATGAAATTTGTTCTTAAATTATTTCATCTGGAGTTTTTAGATAAATTTATATGATTATTTATAAGACAATCAGTATGTGTCACTAAATTTTCCTCAAGAATGTTAGTGACAATTAAATTCTTACTGAGTATATATGAAAATCACTGTTAAATGGCATCTTCACTGATATGTATTCCTTTTAACCAAGCCATGTTCTAGACTGCTTTACCAGAAAAAAGGGTTTGTGGTCTGGGAACAAAACTGACAATGAAAAAACTGAATAAAACATTTCCAAATTAAGATGGTTCAGACAGAAGGAATATTCACAAAAAAATGTTAAATGAAAACTCTAAGTATATTCATAATTTTTATTTTAGAATTGAAATGTTAGATTTAAGGTAAAAAATATACTTTGGGCTCTATGAATAATAGAGGAAATAAGTTTATAAATGAACACAGAAAAGGTAATGCAAAATAGTTCAGAGACAATTGAGTATAAGAAATACTCTTGACCCATAAGTATATTTATTCTCAGGTCAAAAACATATATTGATTGAAGATTTTTATATACTTTTCAAGTCTGTCTTCACATAAGCACATACCTATCTTGAATAACTTTGCTTGAACATCCTAAGCCCTTGATCTACCACAGTACCTTTTCCATCAAACTTCATGAAATAAATGGTCAGAACCCCACTGCGTCTGTTTCACCACTGCTCTCGTCCTGTTCAGCTGATTGGACTTCCACCCTCACTGGTCCCCGGAAAACACTCTTCCACTTTTGAAGCACCATTAATTTGTCTTGCTGACTGTCTTTGCTTTACTTCTTGCTTTCTCTTTTCCTTGGACTTCCTTCTTCTCAAAATCCCTTTCTTAATATGTCAAGCATGTTCTGTTCTTCCCTTTGCCTCTACTTTTCCTTCCTCTGAGAATGACTTCTCCTTCTATCTACATTCAAACTGTTCCTTAAGAAGGAGCAAAATCCACACCCACTCCAAAAAACTATTTCTCATGTTTCCAACTCTAAAGAACCTGTGGTACACATTTGGCATTGATAACATATCTCCTACTGTTTTATGAACACATCTTACCTCTCACAATAAACTTTAAACTGCTTTGAAGGGAGAATGCCTGAGGATCCTGTATCTGTGCATCTTTGTCTATTAATTGTTCCTTGTTAAGGAAGCTGTACTCTTGGCAGAGTACAACTATCTTATCAAGACAAGACACTAGTATTTCTAATGGTCTCTAAACCTGTCATATGATGCTTGCCCTATCATTCTGACACTACCATGTGCATTTTCCAATGAAACATTAATTTTAAAATATCTAATACCATGTCCAGAATATAGTAAATGCTCAATACATTGATACTGCATCTTCTTCCTTGCTTCAAGTCCCAGTCCTTATTACTTTATTTTCTGTGCAAAATTGCCATTTCTTGGCCTCCAAATATATCATTTGTCTTCCTGTTTGTGGGAATCTCTCTCCCAGTTGTGAGGTACAGTAAGCCCTATTCTAAAGTGACACATGTGTTCCTAAAAAATGCCATGCTATACAAAAGTATACAATAGTAATCACCAGGCTTATGGAAAAGATAGGACTAGGAACATAACTTCATCAGTGACACATTAAAAAAAGTTGAAGCCTAACAAAAACAGTAGCACTATTTTACACATGTCAGATGGCTAATGAATACATAAACACTATAATTAGCATGATACGCTACCTTAATGAGCACCTGAAGTTTACCTGAGTGAATGATGCTAGGGGTGCAGTGCGTGAGTTATTGGGAAGTGGTAGAAAAGGGGTTATCTGATGCCAGACAGAACATTGTTAACAGCAGATGTAGAGGGGCGTGGATCACAATGAACTCAGGTAGCTGGTAGATGTCTGAAGCATGTTTGTGGGTAGGGATGTATATTTTTTATATTCCCAAGTGGCTCAGTTTGGAGGGGTGCAGTTTTCTACCTCCACCAAGTCTTTCTCACAATATTTACAAAGAAATGACATTTGCATTATGCTCAAATTACCTCCCAATATATCAGTTGAAATTTGTGTTTTCAAAGTGTTATGTCAGAAGTGCATGTATATGCCATGTTTAGATGTGCTTTTCTATCCCAATTACTGGATGCTCCAAACACTGCCAGCTTTGTGTGAAACTCAGGACAAAAACAGGATCTTCAAATGTTTCAAATTCAATACAAGTGGTTCTGTCTTTCAGTCTTTATGAACGAGTGAGTCCAAAGGTATCCCCCATACCTCAGAGGGAGTTGCGTTACTGAATAGGTCTTGTTATCTACAAAAAATAATCACATCAATGTCTTTTAGTGTTAATACTAAAACCATGTCTTCTTCTGAAAAAAACTGTTCTCATTTGAGAAATAGCTCTTGACTTCTACCATCATAGTTAAACAACTAACCATGTGCCTAGGTCTGCTTGTCATTCAAAGCCATGAACTCCAATGGACCCAACATCCATTGATTGTTGAGTGGCAGTGTTTTGATTATTGTAAAGTCCAGGAGGGCCTGAATGTGCAAGTTACATGAAAATTTGACTTACATTTTCAATATGACAATTCCTATCATGGCTCTATTGATCTCTCAGTCCTCCTGCTTAGTTAACTGAGGAGAGAAAAACTGAATTTGGTTTACAAGTGATTTGTACCATATGCTGGCCCTTTCTAAGGACAGGCCCTGAAGAATAGAGACAAGAATCCTCTGTGAGGTAGAAATTTGTATGACACATCTCATTGACCTCTTTGCCTGGAAAGAGAAATAGTCTGACATAAAGCTTTATACTATTCATGAAAAGTGGCTAAGATTTGGTCAGATAGAGATTCAAAATATTTGAGAATTAGTAACAAACTGGATTAGCCAAAGGTATCTAGGTGGATCACTTGAAATAGTCTCAACATAGGAGGATACTTGTATTATTGAATGTTCACCTCGCCCTGTAAGGGGTCCTCAATAAGCTAGCAGACAGGAGGCTTGTCTCTGTGAATGCCATTAAGCCTCTCTGTCACAGTAAACTCCTGAAGCCAGTACTTTCACAATGGTCTTACAAAGTGCTAGTATGGCAAAGACAGAGGCTATATATGAGCCCAGTTAAATGGACTCTTCCTCACCCTAATTGATCTGGCTACTACAACTGCTAAGTGTCAAGATTCTGAAATGAAAGATGAATCTGAAACTCCCAAATTTTGCCATTATAGCCTAGAATCAATCTATCATCACTTGATGACTTGCTAAACCATTCCCATCATGGAGAGAGCAGAGATTTGGCTCACTGGGAAAAATAAAGTAAAATAAACAGCCTATTTTCTGGATTTAGATTTTCCTTGTCTACCATATTCTGCCAGCAAACTCATCTGGTTACTTACTATATGTCTCATTCATCATCATCAAGGAATTTGCTTCCTAATTAAGGAAGGAGGCAAAGGACTGATGCTTACAAGTTTCTCTGTTCTTACCATATCCATTACCCAGAAATAGATGAACTTACAGAATTGAAAGATGGTCTATTAAATTCAATGGTGTTATAGGTAGACAATGCCTCAAGCCACTGGACTGCTATCCTATATTATGAAGTAACTGTTCTGAACCAGCAGCAATAAACAGAAAGGTGGAGTTGCTATTCACTGGGATGGGAAAGACTGAAGGAGGAAATATGATAGAAACATTGAGAATTTCTATCTTGACACTTTGAATTCAAAGTGCCTACTAAATATCAACATGGAAACAGTGAAAAGAAGTCTGAGAAGGATGACTTATATGACAGTCATCAGTAAAGCGGTGGCATTTAGATAAACTAGATGAGCTCACCCAGGCAGTAAAAATTGATGAAAAAAATCTTTCAGCTCTCCAGAACCAGCCAGTGGACTTAAAAGGAGCAGCCACTAAGCAGGACAAACAAGAAAATGTTGTTTTGGAACCTAACTGAGGAAACTGTTTCAAGAAGGAGAGGGTGATCATTTATGTCAAAAATGCTATTACAAAGTCGAATTGTAAAGCAATAATTACATTTTGCAACACGGAACACTGATTAAATGGCTTAATAGGAGCAGAAGTCTGCTTGGAATGAGTTCAGGAGCATTTGGGAGAATTCTTGATAATGAGTGCATATAAGATTTTTGAGGAACTTTACTGTAAAGGACTGGAGACAGCGAAATAATGAATAGACTGTTATTGCATGATAACCAGTGGAAGGCAGAATGCAGATAAACATGTAAGTGTATTGGTAGACTCCGGAGTATGTGGAAGTTCTCTTCTGATTCTTACCTGCTTCTGTTTTCTCTGTGAAATAGGTAGCCAGGTCACCAGCAGGGTGTGATGATACGGAGCTGACAGAACAAGTCTGAGGAGACAAAAAAAAATGTGCAGTAGTCTAGGACAGGAGAAAAGCGGGGGAAGTGGAGTAGCACTGACTTCAGACCAGTTCCTTGTATGTGTGAATTTTTTCTGTTCTCTTTCAGCTCTTCAGCTCACATACAGAGTAGGCGGAGAGCTATTTTTAAAAAAGAGTTGAGAATTTGCTAAGCCACTGAAGATGTAGGGAGAGAGAAGCAATGGGAAAGATGCGAGGGTGTGATTATAATAATGGCCCATTATTATATGTGATCTAAACCAGGAGAAGAGGATGTGAGGGACTCATTTACCTCACCCTGCTGGAAGCCCTTAAATTCTTTAGCCTCTGCTTTATTGATCTGGTTGCTTAATAAACACAGTTTCTTATCATCATTTAAGTACTTCCTGTGTGTCTTGAAGAGTTAGTTCTTTCAAAACACAAATAGCACAGTCTCAATAGCAACTCAGTAAATAAGTGATCACTTATTACTTTTCACTTTTTGAAACAGTCATTTATTCTATTTCTGATCCACAGAGAAAAAAGAAAATTAAGTAGTGAGCTTAACTATGTGGCAAAACATTTTCAGGAGATAAAAGAGAAAGGGCACAATTATGAGTTTTGAAATCACACAGCCCCCGATTTGAGTTTTGGCTCAGCTGCTCGTTTGGTTTGTCACCAAAGCAGGTAACTAAACCTCTCTGAATCTGACTTTCCTCACCTTTACAATGAAGATAATACCTATCAGGTAACTTCACCGTGAATATTAAACAAGATAATATTGTACATTACTGATACCTCGGGGGCCAGCTTATTTTTTAAACGTAGTTACTTTTCTCCACTGTCAGTTGTATGCTTAAATCCTGTTATTTGAAATGCTTGTTTTCCTGGGTACAGTGTAATAAAGTGATTTCATGGTCAAATATATTTTAAAATGCTGTGTCAAACAAAGGTAGATTGTTTTCTTGATTGGAGAACTTCTCAGAGGGTTTGATATGTTAACATGCTTTTGAAATTTGAGAGAGGGTTTTTGCATGCAAAGTATCTCACATGGATGTGAAAGGAGAATCCATGTTTTCCCAAATATTTAAATGGCCTACTATTTCACAAGGTGTGCTATTGGGAGAAACTGTTTTTGACATTTCCCTACCTGAATCTCTACAATGAGAAGTCATTCAAGGATAGCCAAGTTCTATATATTCTACTTGGCAGATCTAATAATGGCATTTTCAAAGGCCATACCAAACTTTTAAAGAACTGGCATAGTTATTTTTTCAGGGAAAAAAATTCTAAAGCCTCTTGAGGAATCAAATTAGGAACCAAATTCTAAGAACAGCTGTCTTATACCTAGCTAAATCCTCTGTATTTCAAATTCAGTCAACTTCCTCTTACTCAATATAATATTGTTATAACAAGTATTTTGTCACACTTATAAAATTTGAAAGTTGGAATGTAAATCATTTCATGTCTTTATTTTTTTGCTAACTCAAGTTTTCAAATAATATAATCTATTTAACTATTTTTAATAATAAATCTAAATATTTTCTTATGGTCAAATTATCTCATATCTTAACACAGAGGAAACCAGTCAGCTAATAACTGGATATGTAGTTGTTGAAGATTTTTTTTAAACCCCCAAACAGGGACTATATATATAGAACTATATTGGAAGAAGAATAAAGTACCTGCCCTTTTATCATCAAAATAATGTCATTTATTAAGCAAGCACATAAGAAACCTTTAGTTTCAAAAATCAAAACCCAATTTTTTTTTTCCCTTATTCCCTCCTAGGATTTACCTTACTGTGCTAGTAAGGACCACAAAGTAACTCTTTCTGTGTTTCCCTGATCTTTTATACTATTAACCAAGAAGTGAACAAACAGCAAACAAAATATCGTTACTCTTTTACATAATCATTTTTTTTCCTGGAACTGAACACATATCTGTGGTCTGTCTCAATCAGAGAAATGACATTTCCTATATCTTCTGGTTAGTGTGACATTAACAGAAGCATCACATTCTCCTAGTATCCCTTTCCCTTATTATTTTTATGCATTTTATGCTATTTTTAAAGTCATGCTGTTGAACATGTCATGACTGAATGTGAGTGAATCCAAATATCAGACCTTTTAATATGAATAAAAATGCCAGATTTCAGCCAAATCCTGGTTGGTTGAATTTGATAACAGAAAACACATCCCATGTCCAGCTACTACTAGAATGTCATTTCAACCAGGTGTCCTTATAAAAGCAAAGCACAGTGGTACTGACAAATTTTAAATGAAATCAGGGAAACATGAATGTTCCAGGTTAATTTTGAGAAGGAAATAAAACTTCAAATGTATATAAGATCCAGTGTCAACCTGAATATGATAGGAAGGAAAATTATAACTGTATCTTCCTCGCTAATTTAACTATCAGTTTCAGATTTTTAGTGACTGGTTTGGATGAGATAAATTGAAGATAAAATAACATGAGTTCCCTCTTTTTTGTTATACCCTCCTTATTGGGCAATGTGCATAGCCAAGACATTTAAATTTTCAGTCATCCAATTCAGAAAGTGACCACAGGTGACAAGGGGCCTTTTGCCACCCATCTTTTTAAGTTTTGATATGAACAGTTGCAGTTGCTGAAGGAAATCACTGAGAGCCAGATGACCCATGGCCCGGTGCCCTCTGACATAACATATTTGGAGCATCAAACACAGATGCATGCCAACCAGATTCTAAGTATCTTGGCCTGCAATAAAGAAATATCCTTTTACTTGATTGGGGGCTAACTTTCATTTTGCCATTCAGCTGAAAATAATACTACTTAATGTGAGCTATATAAAGACTTATTTTGCCTTTGCATCATCCTGAGCTCTGAGCAATGTTAATCCATACTTCTTTTATTTGGGCAAATCACTGTCTTGGAGTCCATGGAAGAACACCAGCAGAGGGAGGGATACTTAGTGGAGTTGCAGCATATAAATAGCTCTTCCGAGAGCATTACAAAGGCTCTGTTGTGCTATCACGCAGCAGAGCCAATAATGCGCAATATGAAAAATCCCTGCCAAGTGCACAGAGAATACAGACAATGTTTGCCATTTCTCTGATCGGCTGTTTGTTATGTGTTGCGAGAGTTTATAGCAATAGAGTCAGAAAAGTCTACCACACCCCAAAGTCTTTCCATTAGAACAATAATAACAACAACAAAAACCATAAACACACACACACACACATACCCTTAAAGACATCAGAGTAGCACCAAGAACAACAAAAAAACAGTGGGTGGAGTGGAATTGAAACACAAACATTTCTGCAGAAACAGAAATGGAGTTTTCACAAAGCACCAAAGACCCATATAACCACTTCCTGGAAGATATCTTCTATTTCTGAAAGTACATCAATCCACTGATTTGTAAAACGGTTAAAACACCAGGATTTTTAAGGTAAAAACACACGTTGAAAAAAATATGAAAATCATATATGAATTGAGTAACTTATTTAAAATACTAAAATAAAGCCATTTATTCGCCATGAAAAGTTAACATTTTACTTTCAGTAGATGGACACCAAAATCAGCACCACTGATTTTTATTTTCAGAATATGACTCAGACACCTAGCAAGAAAATAAGATATTTAAAAGCTGCCATTTAAGATTCTCTTTGACTTCACCTCCTATATTTGAAGGCATCATTGTTTCTATATGGAAACATAAAGATATGTTCCGGGCAGTCTTGATTTTAGTGACTTTTGACTAGCATTTTCAATTTTTTATGAGAAAATGTTTCACAAAAATTATCATGTTATTATATTTTTATTATAATTGTCTAAAATAACAGTGCAATACTATCTTTTAAAGTTGCGCTCACCTTCTCCCCCAGATCTCTCCGTGGTTTCCTTCACGGCTCTTCCTTCCTTCATTCCACCTCGAAGGACTAGAGTCCGCTGAGTCCCTCCCTCCTCTCTGCTGCCTTCTTTTTTTCCAGTTCCTTCTAGAATCATTCATCATCATTCTTTTGCTTTAATCTTTATTTTACAAATACCTACTTCTAAGTTTCCCTCTTCTTCCTTGACTTCTGCCTCCACCCTCTTCATTTCTTTCATTCTGTTCTCTTTCTCTCCTTCCCTGTTTTACACTGTTCACCTGCCATTCCCCCTCAAAAGCATGAGACCAAAGGAGAAACTGTTTGAAATGATACCTTGTGAATGTTCTCATTGTGGAGAATAAAACGTCCAAGCTGAATCACTCCAGTGTATGCAAAGTTTCTTTGGTGGAATCTAATCTTACTTTATAGCCCAGTTCAAAATTCACCTCTACTGTGAAACCTTTCTCTACTTCCTTAGGAAAAAAATGTTTGTTCTCCTATATGCCCCCAAAGAACTGTACACACAGTTCTATTTTAGAACCTGTCACATTGTTCTATAGGAGGTGGTTTACATATTCATCTGACCTAGTAAAGTGGGAACTGCTTGACTGGAAGATGTATGGTTTATATGTCTTCTTATTCTCTGTACCCAAAATGATATCCAAAACCAAGTAGGTCCCCAATAAACAAAAAGTTGAACAATCACACATACACAAATTGTTCAGAGTTTACAGCTCTGCTTTTCTTCTATTGGGGAAGTTACTTAACCTACAAAAATTCAGATTCCTAATTTGTAAATTGTAAGTAATTACTTCTTGGGTTGATAAAATAGCACATTTAAAGCACTTAGCACAGTACCTGGCACACGGTAATTGTTCAGTTTGTGTTTGCTGTTCACTCCTTGGGAAGGCAGGCTTCCCCTGATATCAATAGTTCTGATATGGTTATAATTTTTCTGACAATAACACTGTTAGAATTCTCTCACGCACTTTTTTTATGGTCTGTATCATCCTGCAGTGCTGCTGGGTGTCTCATGAAATGATGTAGGGATTCCCTGAAGGTGAAGCAGAGAACTTGAAACTGTTCTGTAATGGGCATCACGAGGGAGTAAGAACTCCAGATGGCATGGCAGAGCCAGCTGTCCAGGGAGCATTGTTTGATGAGAGAACAGTGAAAAGGTAAGGGCCCATCAGAAAGTCTGGCTCCATGGTATATGGTAGGGCTGCGTACACATCAAATATGAGATGCATCGTTTAACCCATTCATCGATCAATTGCTATTATACCATTCAATGCACTACATGATTGCAAATTCTTAGAGAACAAACTAACACTTTCTTGCATCTAAACATCCCTTTCTCGAGAAACCTTATTTTCTTTTTGGTACCCTTAAGAAAAAAGTCACAGTTTAAATTACACCAAGAACTTGAGATAGGTTCCTGGAGTTCCGATGGAAATAAATGTATCTATGCAACAAACAAATCCTTTGCACCATGTCACTGACAGGCTATTGTTGCCCTATGGGTAGACATGAGAGGTAACTTCATGGCTTTTTCTTTCTGGCAATTAGGAAATTCTACTTCCACTTCTTGCCTCACACCTTGTTTCAAAAATGTCCCTAAATCCTTAAATTTCTGAAACTGTCCAACAGAAAAGCATCTAGGCTGTTTCCTCTCCCAAATGCCTTAAATATATGGACCCTGGTTTAGATATTACCCAAATCTATTCTTTTCTATTCATCTTTGTCCATTTTCCTACTCCATTTTTGTATCATTATGTTGGTGCCCTGAAGGATACCACTTTGTACTTACATCATTGAAAACTTACTCTGATTTGTTTTGTAAAATAATTATCCTATTTCCTCACAGTCATCTTTATTTTTACTGGTACTTCTCTCATCTAATCAGCCCTTACAACAGATCTGATGTATGCAGTTCCCAACACATTTGGAAGAGCACCGGCTCCTTTCCCCCTTTCTCAGAGTGTACCTACACTTCCAAAAGCAGCAGACAGTATCCTTCTTTTTCTTCAAGGACTCTACGTGAGTTTCCCACGACGTGAGTTTCCCACCGGATCTTGCCTTCCCCTGCATTCACCCTAGAATCCCTGCTCAGTGATTTAAGTCTCCCTCTTGGCAGCATCTCAAATCCTTTGAGCTGATAGTTCCTCTGTCCCTGTCCTACGAACATTTAAGATACACCCAGCTATTCACTCTCCTCATTTCTACATACTGAGCAATGCTAGAAAAAAGATTGCAGAACTAAGCATTTGGTGCTTCTACAATTGTGGCTTCTGATTTTAACAATGCCCTCTAGGTTGGTAAGTCATTTTTAATGACTTTTATAAGTACTCATTTCCATTTCTAGAGTATCTGTTCCAAAACTTCAGCATTTCTTTGAAACCAGTATTAATTGTTTACCTACTTATTCTCAGTATAATTTGCCTCTTATTTTATAGAGAAAACCAAAATCACCTGGAACTTATTTTCTCAACTTACTGCCTCTTACCTTTTCTTAAAGAAGATATATGCCTCAAACATCATAACATCACCCCATACTGCTTCCAGGAAAGAAATGGCACTATTCCTATTCAAGAATACACCTTTGCCTCTTATCTAGATCAATGGATCTGTTCAATTATCAAACTCTTATTGATTGACATCATAACAGAAAAGAAATGGGGAGTTTTTCACCAAGCAATATCAAGGACCACCTTTATTCTGAGAGATACCATTTTACTTTTCTAGACATCAAATATCTTACTTTATAAATTAAAGGGGATATTATATGTAATTGACTTTTTTAAGGTTTGTCCTCTCAACTAAGTTATTTCAATCATCTTCCATTTGAAAAAGGGAAAGAAAAATAAGATTTAAAAAACATCTCTTCCTTGACCATTCTCTATATCACAACTTTTTTTTGTTGTTTCTTCTAACATCAAGATTCTTAAAGAATAATACACATCCACTATTCAATTTCCACAGTTTCGAGTCACTTCTAAACCATTAACATTTGACTGGTTCACTGAAATCACTCTTATTAAGATAACTAATCACTTCCTAATCACCAAAGCCAAGGGTTACTTTGAACTCCTCATTTTATTTCATCCCCAAAATACCTTTGGCACTATTGACCATTCCTATATCTTTTAACATTTTTTCTCCCTTGGCTTGGATAATAGTACAACATTCTCTTGATTCTCTAGTCACTTCTGACCTATCTGTCCCTCTTTGGAAGATCAGCCTTGTCTGCAAGGCTCTGAAGTTCTGATATTGCCTGGTGTTCCCTTCTATGTCCATTTCTAAGTCTCACATCACTTGCTCTCTCTGTAATCCCATTTCTATTCCTGAGAACTTCAAATAATCCGTATCTCTTGACAGATTTCTTTATAGGGCCACAAATCTCTGTTAACTTCCTCCTATTTGTCTATATATCCTGTGAGCCTCCAGTAAAATGTGCTCAAGCTGCAAATCCTTTCACTCTTACCTATTTTCTCCCTCCATATGTTACCAACGGTGCTACCTTTGAACTTGGTGTCCAAGTAAGAAACCTACCTTTCATTCTCTAAATAGCCAATATCCAAAATAATTGCAAATTCCTCTTGTCTTCTAAACTTTGACTAGCACCAAGTTAATCCATTTCCTTTTGATTTCTTGCCTTGCTTGCAGCAATATCATACCGGCTCCAATCTGTGATTCAAAATGTGCTTAGAGTGATCTTTCTAAAACAGCTACGGTTTCCACAATCTATAGGGTGAATCCCACATGCTTAGCTATGCCTTTCAAGAGCCCCTTTCTGAACTTGCCTTACTAGACATCTTAGTGCACCCATTTTGGCTTCTGCAGTGCACATGCTTCCCTCCTCCTAGAATGTACTCCTTTTCCTCCCAGAGTCTTGAACAGCATTCAAGATACAGGTAAAATTTCTCCCTGGGGCATTGTGTTTGGTGCTTATTTGTCTTTGGTCAGCACAAAGTTGTAGGCATCTTGACAAAAGGAGCTTGCCTTTTTCATCTAGTATGGAGCCTGGTTTCTTGCAGCCACTTAATAGATGTGATCTGGTAAATGGCATTCTCTTCTCTCAGCATTGAACCTAATCCTCTGCTTGGTTTCAGAAGAGTATTAAAATCACCCACTCATCTCTAGGAGTTTCATAATTCTTTTAGTTATGAGCATTATACCTAGTATGCTATTGGCAATGTCAAGCTTTTTTATTTAAAAACAATCACAAGACTTAGTCCACAAAATCTTTTGAGGCAAGTTGAAGCTTAATGGTGCAAGAATAAATTAATAGCAAGTGGTACATTTTTTGATACATTTAGGTTAAGCTGTTGAAAATGTACGGCACCATTTAGAACAGCTAATTTACATGCTGCTATTGGCAACACCCTAAAATGTCCTTATTGCTAATAATATGTTTGATGGAAGGTTGGTAACTGACTCACAAACTTTATTGGAAGCGCTTTTTAAAAGTAAGGGCTTCTGATGTTAAAGGAAAAACTTAACAAGACTAAATTATTTTCCTCAAATCTGTCCCCCCATTAAGAAAAGTGTGAGTGGCAATGAAAATGCAGTTAATTCAAAAATACTCTTTATATGCTTTGATTTTAGAATTATAACCACATTTTAAATCACAGATCTAAATCTATTTTTTTTTCATAGACGTTTCTAGGAAAAAGTGTAAAATATGTGACTTTTATCTTTGGCATTCTATAAGCCCCATTGCAGTGTCTCTCCTATCTCTTACAATACCACCTTACCACCACCAAGATGCCACACCCACCTCCTCCAGGCAGCCCAGGCCATATTTTTGAGGCTACCAGAGTGATCAAGGAATAAAAGATTGAAGTCACGCTCCTTCATTAGAACTCTTATTTGAACATGGGACATAAACGAGACTAAAGGATTTTCAGAATCCAAAAGAATTATACTCAAATGTATATTTTAGACTGACTAGCAATTGGTGGAAATGTTTTTGAGGGAATTGGATGAGAAGAGGAAACTAATGCTGCCTAAATCATAACAACTACTCATCAGACCAGATGTATTGTTAATTTCCTAGAACATATAACAGAACTGCTTTGAAGATAGGCTTCATCTCGCTCTTTAAAAATTTTTTTTCCATTGAAGAAGCTAGGATTAAATGATATGCAGCTGAGCACAAAAAAAGAAAAAAAAAAGAAATCATTCAGCAACCAACAGATAGACAAACACAATTCATGAGGTGATGAGTAAGGGATTAGGCAACATGTCACAGGAGCTTTAAAAGAGTTTTTGAAAGAAAACAGAGAGAAAGTTCTTAAGAATACTTGGTTTCCAAGAAGTATTGACTGGTGCTTACCCAAAATATACTTGAGGGGAGGAGGAGGGACTGAAGGAGCATGAATAGTTTATAAACACTTTCATACAAATTATTTTAAGCCAAAGCCAGACTTACTCATTGCTTTCTCAATTCACGAGGAAAAAAAAATACAAAGATAGATAACATTTAAAGTGAGATAAATGATAAAGGTGCAGTATCTTGAATCTATTATCAACTATTTCCTTTGCTTGTAAGTCACAGATTTTGGAGTGGGAGTATAATTATTAGAAGATTTTTATGTTTCTCTTCATTGAGCTGAGGATCAATAGCATATGAGCTGAAGGGAAAATTTTCCCAGAGAGTTGCAGTAAATATCAACTTGCTAAGGCTGGTGGAAATTTGAATTACTATTTATAGAGGTATAAAGTAAAAAGAAAAAAATGTTATTCAAAAGACTGTTTGAGTGTTAGACACTTGATAATGATTTGCAAGTTGACTCAAAACTATTTAAGTGATAAATATATCTATAAACTAATGTCATGAAGTAGTTTTTAAGGCATATCTATATCCTATTAATCATTGTAACCCCAATCCAGCAGAATGTTTAACATGTAGTGGTATTCAATAAAAATTTTCTAAATAGATGATGAAATCCATGTTACATTGATCTGGGCTGCTAATTATAAGGGTTAAATGTTTATTGAGCACTTAGCCTGTACCAGGTATTGGAACTGGCACGTAGAATAAGGGTTTTCTGTGTATTATCTCTTTTAATCCTCATTAAACAACACTATGAAGTAAGAGGAATTGTGATCCTCAGTTTGCATATAAGGTAAACGAGGTACTGAGAAATAAGGTAATTTGCCCAACTAGTGAGAGATGGAGTGGTACACAGGTAGATGGACTTCGGAATCCCTACACTTAACCACCATGCCATATATCTTCTTCATCTTCTGTTTTCTTTTTTGATACTCTTATTCACTTAACAAGCATTTATCAAGTAGCTTTTAAGTGCTAAACACTGTTATAAGCACTGAGGTTACAAAACCGAACCAAACACCAAGGACTCATGCTCTCGTCAATCTTATTATAACTGGGAAAGGGACAGGAAAGAGACACAAATTAAACAAACAGATAAGTGATATAAAGAAAATCAAAGCAGAACAAAGGGGACTAGATGCTATTTTAGATACGGGATCAAGCAAAGCCATTCAGTTAAGGTCACATTTGACAAGAACCATGAAGAAAGGAGGAAGCAAGCTGTGCACACATGCAAGCGGACCTTGTCCTAGGCAGGGGCAGCCCCTGTGGAAGGGCACACGTGGCATCTTTAGAGAACACTGAGGTGCCAGTACGGGCTGAGCAGATGAGAAGGTGTGAAGGGAGGAGAGGATGAAACAAAGGTGTGCAGGGAGGAGGCAGACGACCTTATACACCAAGATATAAAGGCTGGATTTCCTTCTCTTTTTAGGGGGTTATTTGAGGACACTGATAAAAGAAGTATAATGATTTTTAAAAATAATCAACATATACAGACATACGTCTCACTATTATATGGACTGCAGACTTCTCATAAATACATGCTCAGAAATGCTGAAAGATTAAAATTTTATTTCTATAACTCAGTGTCTCTCAGGCCTAAAGTGTTAAACTGAGAAAATCCGCCCATAAAAACAAAAGTGCTGAATTATACCAGATCCCCACCCACATCAGGGCCATTTGCATCTGTGTATGGTCTTCTCTCTCAGGGTACACACACTCCCTGGGGCATTTCTTTTCTCATTATCTCATTTATCCTCTATGTATCCCTAAATTATAAATCAATAATCTCAACCCATACTGCTTTCCTCAGTTTCAGATCCACATATCAAAGCATCTAATTGCTCTCTTCTTGAATATCCCACTCAAAAGCATCTTGAACATTATGTGTCCAAAACTAAACTCTTCGTCTTCTCCTATAAACTTTATTCCCCCTAAATTCCCTTTACTGTTAAATGGCATTACCATGCACTTATCCAGACTCATAGGCCTGAGTCTGTTTATTCTTTTATTAAAGAATATTTATAAAGATCCTACTACATATCAGAAATGATATTGAGCCTAGGAGATGCAGGTGTGAACAAACAAGTTTACTGTCAATGCATGGATCTTTAAGTCTACTTGGGAGATGTGGTCAAAAAATAATTACACAAATGACTAGAAATACAAATAATACACAAGGTGCTGAAAGATTATATGATTTGAGCTGAGAAACTGGGGAAGATTTCCCAGAATAATTTCCATTAAATCTGAGTATTAAATGGGTGTTAAAATCAGTGAAGTTTGGGTAAAGCAGAGGTGAGAGAAAGAGGGGTAGGCAAGAACCTTGCACAGAGGGAAGGGAAGAGAATGTATCTCAGATTTTAGGTGAAAAGAACCACTCACACAAAGGTCCCAGGAAGTTAGTGGATAATGAAAAGAGGAGAGAGTTCAAGATGGAACCCTGTAGAGCACCAGTTATTGGAGATTGCTTTAAAAAAGGAGAGCAGAACACCAGCGTCTCTACTCCTGCCCTCCCCTCTCCCACCTCTCTTGGCCCTTGGCCTCAGACTGAATTATACCACTGACTTTCTATCTTCTCCAGCTTGCAGAAGAAAGATCATGGGACTCCTGGGCTTCCATAACTATAAGGGGGTGGAGCCAAGATGGCGGTGTGAGTAGGACAGTGGGAATCTCCTCCCAAAAACATATATATTTTTGAAAATACAACAACAAATACAACTAATTCTAAAAGAGAAACCAGAAGATACAGGACAACAGCCAGACTACATCAACACCTGTGAGAACCCAGCACCTGTTGAAAGGGGTAAGATACAAGCCGCAGCCCGGCAGGACCCGAGCACCCCTCACCCCAGCTCCTGGCAGGAGGAGAGGAGTGGGAGCGGGGAGGGAGAGGGAGCCCAGGACTGCTAAACACCCAGCCCCAGCCGTCCGCACCAGAGCGCAGACACAGTACATGCGTGGGGTGCTGGAAACCAGGGAAGCAGAGCAGTAGGACCTGTGAGCGGGTCCTGAAGCCGGTGCCCCTGTGACAAAGAAAAGCGAGTGCTTTTTGAAACTCTTAAAGGGCCAGGGACCCCACTGCTGGACGGAAGCATCCCAGGTCACAGTCCAGCAGCTGGAAATTCCAGGGAACTCCGGGCGCACTAACCCCCTGGGCAACAGCTCTGAGACTCCTCACAGAGGTAAAAAGCCAAACAGCCACCCATCCATTACCCCTCCGAGGCACGGCCATAGCAGAGCAGCAGCCTGAGTCTGGCCACGCCCACAGCAAGGGAGCTTCCTCCATACCGGCCAGGCAAGATACAAAGACCCAGTCTACATGCAATTGCCCAACACAAGCCACTAGGGGTCGCAGTTGTCCCAGTAAAGAAAGGCCAGGAGCCAAGTGGAAAGAGGCTTGACCCTCCCAGCTGATAGATGCATCAATAGCACTCCAATGCACCTATCAACATGAAAAGGCAAAAAAATTTGATGCAGACAAGACTAACCCAGAGAGCTTTGACATCTTCTACATCTTCCCCTGAGAAGGAACCTGGAGAGATAGATTTAACCAGTCTTCCTGAAAAAGAATTCAAAACAAAAGTCATAACCATGCTGATGGACTTGCAGAGAAACATGCAAGAACTAAGGAGGGAGAATACAGAAATAAAACAATCTCTGGAAGAATTTCAAAACAGAATGGATGAGATGCAAGAGACCATTAATGGAATAGAAAACAGAGAACAGGAATGCAGAGAAGCTGATGCAGAGAGAGATAAAAGGATCTCCAGGAATGAAAGAATTTTAAGAAAACTGTGTGACCCATCGAAACGGAACAATATCCGCATTATAGGGGTACCAGAAGAAGAAGAGAGAGAAAAATGGATAGAAAGTGTCTTTGAAGAAATAATTGCTGAAAACTTGCCCAAACTAGGGGAGGAAATGGCCTCTCAGACCACAGAGGTACACAGAACTCCCATGACAAGGGATCCAAGGAGGGCAACACCAAGACACATAATAATTAAAATGGCAAACATCAAAGACAAGGACAAAGTATTAAAGGCAGCCAGAGAGAAAAAAAAGGTCACCTACAAAGGGAAACCCATAAGGCTATCATCAGACTTCTCAACAGAAACCCTACAGGCCAGAAGAGAACTGCACGATATACTTAATGCAATGAAACAGAAGGGCCGTGAACCAAGAATACTGTATCCAGCACGATTATCATTCAAATATGAAGGAGGGATTAAACAATTCCAAGACAAGCAAAAATTGAGGGAATTTGTCTCCTGCAAACCACCTCTACAGGACATCTTACAGGGACTGCTCTACATGGGAGCACTCCTAAAAAGAGCACAGAACAAAACACCCAACATATGAAGAAGGGAGGAGAAGGAATAAGAAGGGAGAGAAATGAAGAATCATCAGACCGTGTTTATAATAGCTCAATAAGCGAGTTAAGTTAGACAGTAAGATAGCAAAGAAACTAACACTGAACCTTTGGTAACCACAAACTTAAAGCCTGCAATGGCAATAAGTACATACCTTTCAATAATCACCCTAAATGTAAATGGACTGAATGCACCAATCAAAAGACACAGAGTAATAGAATGGATAAAAAAGCAAGACCCATCCATATGCTGCTTACAAGAGACTCACCTCAAACCCAAAGACATCACAGACTTAAAGTCAAGGGATAGAAAAAGATATTTCATGCAAACAACAGAGAGAAAAAAGCAGGTGTTGCAATACTAGTATCAGACAAAATAGACTTCAAAATAAAGAAAGTAACAAAAGATAAAGAAGGACATTACATAATGATAAAGGGCTCAGTACAACAAGAGGATGAAACCATTGTTAATATATATGCACCCAATACAGGAGCACCAACATATGTGAAACAAATACTAACAGAATTAAAGGAGGAAATAGAATGCAATACATTCATTTTGGGAGACTTCAACACACCACTCACTCCAAAGGACAGATCCACCAGACAGAAAATTAAGTAAGGACACAGAGGCACTGAACAACACACTAGAACAGATGGCCCTAATAGACATCTACAGAACTCTACATCCAAAAGCAACAGGATACACATTCTTCTCAAGTGCACATGGAACATTCTCCAGAATAGACCACATACTAGGCCACAAAAAGAGCCTCAGTAAATTCCAAAAGATTGAATTCCTAACAACCAACTTTTCAGACCACAAAGGCATAAAACTAGAAATAAACTGTACAAAGAAAGCAAAAAGGCTCACAAACACATGGAGGCTTGACAACACGCTCCTAAATAATCAATGGATCAATGACCAAATCGAAATGGAGATACAGCAATATATGGAAACAAATGACAAAAACAACACAAAGCCCCAACTACTGTGGGATACAGCAAAAGCAGTCTTAAGAGGAAAGTATATAGCAATCCAGGCATATTTAAAAAAGGAAGAACAATCCCAAATGAATGGTCTAATGTCACAATTATCGAAATTGGAAAAAGAAGAGCAAATGAGGCCTAAGGTCAGCAGAAGGAGGGATATAATAAAGATCAGAGAAGAAGTAAATAAAATTGAGAAGAATAAAACAATAGCAAAAATCAATTAAACCAAGAGCTGGTTCTTTGAGAAAATAAACAAAATAGATAAGCCTCTAGCCAGACTTATTAAGAGGAAAAGAGAGTCAACACACATCAACAGAATCAGAAACGAGAAACGAATAATCACGACTGACCCCACAGAAATACAAAGAATTATTAGAGAATACTATGAAATCCTATATGCTAACAAGCTGGGAAACCTAGGAGAAATGGACAACTTCCTAGAAAAATACAACCTTCCAAGACTGACCCAGAAAGAAACCGAAAATCTAAACAGACCAATTACCAGCAATGAAATTGAAGCCGTAATCAAAAAACTACCAAAGAACAAAACCCCCGGGCCAGAGGGATTTACCTCGGAATTTTATCAGACATACAGAGAAGACATAATACCCATTCTCCTTAAAGTTTTACAAAAAATAGAAGAGAAGGGAATACTTCCAAACTCATTCTATGAAGCCAACATCACCCTAATGCCAAAACCAGGCAAAGACCCCACCAAAAAAGAAAACTACAGACCAATATCCCTGATGAATGTAGATGCAAAAATACTCAACAAAATATTAGCAAACCGAATTCAAAAATACATCAAAAGGATCATACACCATGACCAAGTGGGATTCATCCCAGGGATGCAAGGATGGTACAACATTCAAAAATCCATCAACATCATCCACCACATCAACAAAAAGAAAGACAAAAACCACATGATCATCTCCATAGATGCTGAAAAAGCATTCGAAAAAATTCAACATCCATTCATGATAAAAACTCTCAACAAAATGGGTATAGTGGGCAAGCACCTCAAATAATAAGGGTTCATATATGATAAACCCACAGCTAACATCATACTGAACTGTGAGAAGCTGAAAGCTTTTCCTCTGCAATCGGGAACAAGACAGGGATGCCCACTATCTCCACTGTTATTCAACATAGTACGTGAGGTCCTAGCAACAGCAATTAGACAAAACAAAGAAATACAAGGAATCCAGACTGGTAAAGATGAAGTTAAACTGTCACTATTTGCAGATGACATGATACTGTACATAAAAGACCCTAAAGACTCCACTCTGAAACTACTAGAGCTAATATCGGAATTCAGCAAAGTTGCAGGATACAAAATTAACACACAGAAATCTGTGGCTTTCCTATACACTAACAATAAACTAATAAATAGAAAGAGAAATCAGGAAGACAATTCCATTCACAATAGCATCAAAAAGAATAAAATACCTATGAATAAACCTAACCAAGGAAGTGAAAGACCTATACCCTGAAAACTATAAGACACTCTTAAGAGAAATTAAAGAAGTCACTAAGAAATAGAAACTCATCCCATGCTCCTTGCTAGGAAGAATTAATATCATCAAAATGGCCATCCTACCCAAAGCAATATACAGATTAGATGCAATCTGTATCAAACTACCAACAGCATTCTTCAATGAACTGGAACAAATAGTTCAAAAATTCATATGGAAACACCAAAGACGCCGAATAGCTAAAGCAATCCTGAGAAGGAAGAATAAAGTGGGGGGGATCTCACTCCCCAACTTCAAGCTCTACTACAAAGCCACAGTAATCAAGAAAATTCGGTACTGGCACAAGAACAGAGCCACAGACCAATGGAACAGAATAGAGACTCCAAACATTAACCCAAACATATATGGTCAACTAATATTCGATAAAGGGGCCATGGACATACAATGGGGAAATGACAGTCTCTTCAACAGATGGTGCTAGCAAAATTGGATATGTAAGAGAATGAAACTAGATCACTGTCTAACCCCATACACTAAAGTAAATTCAAAATGGATCAAAGACTTGAATGTAAGTCATGAAACCATAAAACTCTTAGAAAAAAACATAGGCAAAAATCTCTTAGACATAAACATGAGTGACCTCTTCTTGAACATATCTCCCTGGGCAAGGGAAACAAAAGCAAAAATGAACAAATGGGACTATATCAAGATGAAAAGCTTCTGTACAGCAAAGAACACCATCAATAGAACAAAAAGGTATCCTACAGTATGGGAGAATATATTCGTAAATGACAGATCCGATGAAGGGTTGACATCCAAAATATATAAAGAGCTCACACACCTCAACAAACAAAAAACAAATAACCCAATTAAAAAATGCGCAGAGGAGCTGAATAGACAGTTCTCTAAAGAAGAAATTCAGATGGCCAACAGACACATGAAAAGATGCTCCACATCGCTTGTCATCAGAGAAAAGCAAATTAAAACCACAATGAGATATCATCTCACACCAGTAAGGATGGCTACCATCCAAAAGACAAACAACAACAAATATTGGCGAGGTTGTGGAGAAAGGGGAACCCTCCTACACTGCTGGTGGGAATGTAAACTAGTTCAACCATTGTGGAAAGCAGTATGGAGGTTCCTCAAAATGCTCAAAATAGAAATACCATTTGACCCAGGAATCCACTTCCAGGAATTTACCCCAAGAATGCAGCACTCCAGTTTGGAAAAGATAGATGCACCCCTATGTTTATTGCTGCACTATTTACAATAGCCAAGATATGGAAGCAACCTAAAATCCATCAGTAGATGAATGGATAAAGAAGATGTGGTACATATACACAATGGAATCTTACTCAGCCATAAGAAAAAAACAAATCCTACCATTCGCAACAACATGGATGGAGCTAGAGGGTATTATGCTCAGTGAAATAAGCCAGGCAGAGAAAGACAAGTACCAAATGATTTCACTCATATGTGGAGTATAAGAACAGAAGAAAACTGAAGGAACAAAACAGCAGCAGAAGCACAGGACCCAAGAATGGACTAATAGTTACCAAAGGGAAAGGGACTGGGGAGGACGGTGGGAAGGGAGGGATAGGGGTGGGGAAAAAGAAAGGGGGCATTACAATTAGCATGTATAGTGTGGCAGGGGGGAGCACGGGGAGGGCTGTGCAACACAGAGTAGCCAAGTAGTGATTTTACAGCATCTTACTATGTTGATGGACAGTGACTGTGAATGGGGATTTGGGGGAGACTTGGTGAAGGGGGTAGCCTAGTAAACATAATGTCCTTCATGTAATTGCAGATTAATGATACTAAAATAAAATTAATAAAAAATAAAAAAGGAGAGCAGAAAAGTAGCAGGCAGAGACTGAAAAGGAAAGCCAGAGTAGAGAAAAATCAGGAAAATAAGATGTCAAGGAAAAAAAGGAGTTAGATGCAAAGGAAAAATAAAAAATCAAGTAATATAAAGACCAAAAATTATCTACTGTATTTATTAACATGCTGATCAGTAAAGACCTCAATGAGAGTAACTGATGGGCATGATGACAGAAACAACCAGAACTGAATGCAGAGTGATGGAACTCCTAGGATTCTGTGTAGCAAGAATAAAAACTAAACAGAAATTACGTAACATCTTGAAAAGGCAACTTACCCTGTAGGAAACTTGATTGGGCAACAAAATGTAGGAAAAGATGTTCAGCGCTCTTAGTAATCAAGGAAATTCAACAAGTTGTTTCTTCACATACCAGCACACCAGATTAACAAAAAATATTACATGTTGACACCAAAAAAATGATGAATATACAATATACAATAATATAAACCCACCAGAACACTTACACACCACTTGTGATGGTTTATACCTTAGAAACAATTTGCCTTTACCTGGAAAAGCCAAAGATACCCATGTTCTATGACCTAAAAATTCCCTAGAGGAATACCATATGTACGTACACTAGAATGTGCTTATGCATAATATTATTTTTAAGAGCACGAAACCTGGATGAATGTCTAACAACAATAAAATGGATAAATACAGTGGAGAATAAGAGGATGGAGGAGTACTATACATTTGGAAACATAAATTGTAGCTACACATACCAAAATAGATGAATCTCAAAAATACAGTTGAATGAAAAAAGCATAATGCAGAAGAATACTACAGTATAGCATTCAGTGTGTAAAATGTTTTCAATATACAACATACATATTACAAACACTATATGTATATGGTAAATTATATGTATATATAACATATGCATATATATATTAGTAGTAAATCAATTTTAAAAATGGAAAAGACAAGACAAACAAACAATTCAATAGAGTGCCTGCCTTATTGCATTACAGACAATATAGCATAAAGGGGAGATGATAAAGTAGAGACACATTAGAAATTTTAAGTTGCTAGTAATATTCTGTTTGTTCATAGGTAACTGACACATGGGTATTCATCATCATCATCATTTGCTTCTCTGAATCCACTGTATACTTTTAAACTATTTTTTAGAAGAATGACTGGTAGGGTAAGAAGAGAATAGAGGAAGTGTATGTGATCCTTTGAAGAATCCTATGAAAGAAAAGAGAGTGTGGTAAGAGGATATCAGGTCTAAGACAATTTTTATAAAATGAAAGAGACTCTTTAAATATTACTGAATAGGATCTAGGAGAGAGAACATGATTACAGATCCAGGAGAGACAGAATAAGCTCCGAAACAGGTGGAGGGAGGACAAATCAAGAGAAATTTGCATGGCTTCCCTTTTCTTATTTATTAATAGAAGAAATCATAGTTTTACACACCAATGTATGAAATAAAGTACCTAAGGACATAAAGCACAACATTTTTGGGAAGGAAAATATAAACTAAACTCAAATGCTCAGGCCCCTTATGACTTACTCCTTCATTTCCCCTCTTTAAAACTTTTTATTGCAGAAAGTTTTCAGCAGATACAAGAGGAGCAGAAATAAGTATAATGCCCATGTATATGCATTGTACAGATTCAAACATTATCAACAGATGGCATTTATTTCATCTGCACCCCAGTCATTTCCCGCACTCCCATGTCATCTAAGAGCAAGTCCTGGATAGCACATCATTTAATCTGTAAATGTTTTTCTAAGTACATAATCTCCAATATCATCAAATAGCCATAGTTGACTTCCTTTTGACTCACACTCAAGAAAACTCACACTTTCTACCTCGCTAATGCTTACTTCTGATAAGTACCATTTAAAAATGACTTAAAATTAGACGTACTGCGTACTTAGCGTGCATTAGATGCCATCATGTTCCAGCCACCAAACCTGTCTTTCCAAATATACACCATTCTCTCTAATTTGATTTTCTTTTTTAATGAAGAAAGAGTTCTCCCAATTCTCCCATTTGTGTTCTGAATCAGTCATTGCAGGTAATTTATATTCCAAGGGGCTGGTAGTTCTGGACCCACTCATTAACTAAAATTTTAGCACAATAATAATTAGAGTAGCATTTCATGAGAAGGGTTAGAGAAAGTTGCAAAGAAAATGGAGATTTAAAAATAGTCAAATATTTATAAAAATTCATAGTGGAGATAAAATCTTGAGTTGTCATTGTATACTTGATGCAGTAAACGAACTCAGGAC
Organism: Manis pentadactyla; assembly: GCF_030020395.1. Taxonomy (NCBI): domain Eukaryota; kingdom Metazoa; phylum Chordata; class Mammalia; order Pholidota; family Manidae; genus Manis; species Manis pentadactyla. Next base: position 69,532,395 of record NC_080020.1, read on the forward strand.
ATGCACAGAGAAGCATGTCAAAATGGTGTAATTGTTTCCAGGGGCTCTGATACCAGCTGACTTCAATTAAACAGCAGTAAACTAGAAAAGCATTCTGGGTATTGGTATGTAAATGAATTCACCAAGTAGTTCATCCTATGGATTTGGAATTCCCATAGCCACAACTACAATGAAGCATATATTAAGATGCATTTTAAGCAAGTAAATATAAGGCTAAAACTGTCCTTTCAATGGGCAGGATATAATCCTAACAAAACTAAACCTTTTTTCTAAGAAAAAGAGAATTTTTTCTAAATATAAGATTATTTTTTAAAGTGTTCTCAAAGATGCATGGGAACATATATATACAGCATAATCTTTAATCTGTAATTCCAGCCCCACCACACTGTATTGGCCTCGGAATTAAAACAATTCTTTTCAGGCATTTTTAAGGAAGGTCATGATTGGCATGTGTAGAGAGAAATTAGGGATCAATGATTGTCTGGATAGTGAAGAAATATTGTATAGCCTCTAGAGCATCAGTTTGGCATTTAAAATAAATATGGTTTCAATCATTTAATTTATAAGAAACTAATAGCACTCTGAAGTATTTTGAACTAAACCAATTTGAAAAAAGAGGAAAGAAATCACTCTATCTCCAGTACAGAAATTCATATAGAGAATTTTTAAATGTATTTATATTTGACACTCTGGCTGTCATTCCCTTAACCTAAAGAGGATGAATTATAATAAAGGCATTTTTGGCTCAGAAAATATTACAGTGGCAGTGTTGTAGTAATGTGACACCGCATCTTGATTTTTCCTAGTATTTAACTCCACCCCCTTCCCCCTCTCCCCCAACCTTACATAAAGTAGCATTCTAAAATTATAATCTGAAATGCAAAGTGCATAATGCAAGGCATTCTTTTTCTGTGTAAGCCAAGATCACTTTGTAGCACACCCTGCAGGGGACCTAACAGGGAATTTCCAAAAACATTAATGTATTCAGAAGAAATGTCAAAATAAAGAAAGCCTGTAAACATTGTCTGTGGGAAGTTTTTTTGTGCCCTTCCTAAATGCAAAAAAGAAAACTCTCATTTTTCCACAGAAGTAGAATCCGTTTCTGCCATCTAGTGACAACAAGGCCAGTGGGTACTGAGAAAAAGAAAAACATGTTCTAAATAGACTCAACAAATGAGTCTGAAGCAACTAGGATTTTAAACACATACACACCAAGATTCTATAGAAATGAGTCTTTAGCAAGGTACCCAGAGTGTAAGCAGTATCCAGATGGTCCAGGATGATCTCTGAATTAAGAAAGAGAAAAAAAAAAAAGATAATAGTACTTATATGTACAGATTACTTTTAAAGTTATCAAATCACTGTTATATATATTTTCTTCAAAAGAGTCTGAGGGGAGTTTCAAGCACTGACTGGGTTATGGGTCCTAGAGTCTGACTGTCTGAGTTCAAAGCCTACCTGCTCCTATATTTAAAATCCTGTCAATGACCCATCCAAGCACAGGGTTCAGTTCCCCTGATTACCAGACTTTTGTTCACTGATTATGTCTTACACCCTTCTATATATTGTTAGGTTACAAAGCTGCATTATGGTGAAAGCAGTAAAGTGAAAAATCACCTTTGTTTCAAACATTCTGATTATGGAACTTTATAGGAACAGATAATATCTACAAGCGGATACAGAACTATTTGGAAGCAAAGATACCTTTGGTGAAGGAAGGTATGGCAGGAGGGTTGTGATCTGAACAAGTTTCTAAGTTTCAGGGATTTAAGTTCCTAACCATCATTTAGAACTTGGTTCTGAAGGTTTAGGGAGAAAGGAGATAAAAGTAGTAATTACTTGCTTATTTTTCTACAATAAAGCTCATTTCTCTTCTCACTTTTACCTAGTAAATAAAGCAAAGCCTCTGCACTTAAGCTCAAACTGTTCTTTTCCACATCAGAGACAATGGGAAAATACCACAATGGGCAGCATGGCCTTTGCTAGGAATATGTGGGTTCTATTCAGAGACTCTAGAGAGAAGGCTGAACACTGGGGCAGAGGCGCAGGCTGGTGGAGGGGCCTGTGGGAGTCTTCTCTCTCTTATTCTTTCCACTTCCCATATTTACATATCTCTGCTCCCAAGATCACATTTTCCTGACTTTCATCCTCCTCCTATGGCTGTTCATTTTCATATTCTGTACTGGTTTTCTCTTATCGCTCCAACCATGGCATGTTGGAATCGCAAGAACTCATTCTCTTTCCTATCTAGTCACACACCTACAGTGATTTTGTCTAGCTTCATGGCATTAAATACTATCTATATATACACTAACAACTCACAGATTTGTATCTGTAGTTAGATAACTTCCCTGAGCCCTAGAGTGATATACCCAAACTATCCCACTGAGGTCTCCATCTATATAACTGGTATTTCAAAATTAGTATGCCCAATGCTGAGCTCCTAGATCTTCCCTCTGAAACAAATACCCTCCAGCCACCTTTTTAAATGGCAACTCCATCATTTCAGTTGACAGGACTATTTAGGTTGTTTATGATGATATGATTTGAGCCTCTGGATGTAGCCAGGCCTGAAACTACCATTGGACTTCCAGGTTAGAGTGGCCAATAACTTATCATTTGCCACTCTTGACTACCACAGTTCTTAATTACTTTGCTCCCAGACTGGAAGTTTTATCCTCTGAAAACCTTCTCCAGTTTCACAAAATTGGGTCAGGCACCCTTTTCCTATGATGTCAGACATCACACACTTGTATACTGATGTGCTGTAGTGCAGATCTGTCTTATTTTTCAATTGCAAAATCCAAGGGCAGAGAGTACATCTGTGTTCTTCATCATGGGCTTTCTTTTGCAAAGCAAATATTACATATTCAATAAATATTTGTTTATTTCTTGAATGATTATGACTCTTATACCCAATTAAGCTTTTTAAACAATGTATCAATTTAATTGTCTTAGGGAACAAATAGCAAAAGCAATCCAATTCAAGTTTCTTAAACAATAAGAAAACTTATCATCCTACATAGCAAGAAGTCTCTAGCAATATAAGTTTGATATAATCAGAAATGTAACCATGTCATGAAAATCTCAATGTGTCAAATTTTTCCTCAAAATGATATCCTCATGATCATAAAGTGACTGCAGTAATTCCAGGCATCACATCCAAACATGACAATATTTAGAGGACGAAAGATACTCTCTCTTTCTTGAGTTTCTCTTTAAGACTGAGGGAGAGAGGGAACTTTGCCAGAACTGCCTCTTAAGACTTTCTCTCATACATCAATGGCCAAAGTTGACATTTCCTAAACCAGCCTCCGGCAAGAAAGAATGGAATCAACTTGATTGCCCTGGAGTAATCATTTGGATAGACAATTTGTCAACCACCATATCATGACTTTGTAGGTTTAAAAAGCCCCAATCTGTCTAAATGTGTCATAGCAAAATACCTTCCCCAAATCTATAACTGGAAGTTAAATTACTGAGAACATCCCCACCAACTCTCAGTGGCTTTCATGGTTATTTAAATAAGCAGCCCAATTTATTGAGGTAGCAGCTCTTCTGTCCCCATTGCTCCATTGTCTTACGCATAAATTAATGACATATGTGAGCTATTCCAATTTACAGGAAGCATAACTGGCAGCATTTTTCCTGGTATGTGTTTCTACCTAAAAATTTCACATATGGGATTTTCATGCCAGAAAACACACGCCAATTCCCCCGCTATTTGCTCAGATCTCTCATGGTAGTTACTGTCTGGAATAGAAGTAGAGAGTGGGGAGATAGGGGAAAACAGTTTCCCTGTCTTATAGGCTAACACTGTGAGGTGGAAGATGATTGGAGAGGGGCTCAAACTGAGAGAGGATTATAATATATTTCAATAAATTCAAAATAAAATAGAAAATTAAATAGGACTGAGTCAATTATGTACAAATTAGAACTAGATGAGAGAAATCCTTAGCTTTTCTACCAGGGTGCAATAAATTTCAAAAACTCAACTAAACATCTAAGAGTCCAAAGTATCTTATCCAACATCACTTCAGAACCTCAAGGGAATATTGAATCAAATTTGGGGGTGGGGGTAGAAGGCTCTGTTACAAACAACATTTCTGTCCTTGTATCTTAATGCTCTCTTTCTACTTTCTCAAGTCCCCTGACAACATTTTCACAAGTATCTACCAAACAAGTGGCTAGCAGTTTTTGAGCACATACTATGTATAACAGCACTCGGTCACACACAATGTTTCATTTAATTTACAGAGCCATGTGATATAAGTACACATACTTGCATTTTATTGAAGGGAACTGAGGCCCAGAGAAGTGGAATAATTTGTACAATATTACCAAGTAAGTGACAGAGCCAAGAATATGAACCTAGATCAGTCTACAGTAAAGCCCATTGGGTAAAAGATTAAGTTTCATACAAGTAAAAGTTCTTTCACCTTATAAATAATTCTAAATTTTGTGTCTAAGTTCTAAAATTTTATGTCTCCCACTTACAAAAATTCTGACAACCCTAGTGCCTAAGATCAAAGTATTATGCAGACCACTAAAGTATGCTCAGTAACAGAAATTTGTATCAGTCAGGTACAACCCTTTATAATGAGGTAATAAACAACAGCAACAGCAAAAAGTTTATTACTTGTTCACTTTGAAATAATGTGCACTATTTTGGCTCAGATGTCATTGTTCAGAGTAAGCCTCATGGCCAAGCCTAACTTTAAGAGAATGGAAAGCTGTATTTTCTGGAACATCCAGAAGCAGCAGAGGCCCGAGGTGGGTAAGCATTGGAGATACCTATCAAAGAACCACTTGGACGTCTGTGCTCTGTTTCTATGGAGGTGGATTTACAGAGAGGAGCAACTTCTCCCTGGTGACATGGAGCCACAGGAATTTACTGGGCTATACTTGTTCTATCTTCCTACATCATATATTACATTTGTGGGTACTGCATATAAATCAGGTATGAAATGTGTTTTCTACACATGTACTCCAAAGAAATCTGGTGTCAAAAGACAAAGTTAGAAACTTTTGAAGAAAAAGAAAAATGCTTAACCTAGAAGAAAATATTTTTGATTATTATAAAAGAACCTCGTGAATGATAGAGATATGTTTATTTATCTTTACTCCTCAGTTTTTTAAAAAAAACTATATATACCATATCATTTTCAAAATTACAAAAGAAATGTATACTTGCTAAATCATGCGAAAAAATACAGAGGCATTAAAATATTATTAGCTAATATTCTTTCCCCAGCTATGCTGCCCCTGAGTTAAGGGTTAAAATTTTAGTGTACATTTTTTGAAATATTACTCTATGCTCATACCAATATAGAGAGCTTTCTCTTTAAAGAGAAATTGGTTCGTACAATATCTGTTTTTCTATGACTACCCTTTTATATGAAGAGCATCTATTCACATCAGGGTACACTAATTTAACTCATTTATATTAATAGCTAAAAAATATTCTCTATTATAATTGTACGTTAACTAACGTAACAATTAACCTATTCTTATATTAATTCCAGGTTTTTACAATTATAAACAAGGTTAAAATGAACCCTATTGTGTATATGTTAAATGTACTATCACTTTTATTTTTATATAAGATTCCTGAAAATGAATAGATGAAAATGAAAGATATGCATACATGTTAAAATTTAATAGATAATGGCATATTATTTTCCAAATGGTCACTCCATTATTTTCTAGCTGTGACTACCTCAGAGGCATAGAGAAAGGATAGATGGGTTTCTCCTGCATCACTATAAAATTATGTTGCCTAAAGATTTGCTTGTAACTTTTGGGTTTAATCACCAAATGTAAATAAAAATTATCTCAAGAATTATGTAAGAAGGAAAAAAATAGCTGAGATAAAGAGTGGTTACATTTATAGGCATTCTATTTCATTAACTAGAATATGCATGAGTTCTCTACCACTTCTTCTCTTGACCAACAAAAAATATAAAATCCTAATATACCTACCTCATAACAAGAGACACTTTCCACAAAAGGAAATTCATTATTTCTTCAGAGGCTGATACAACCCAAACAAAAGATACCTATCATGCTGTTTTTAGTTCATCTTCTACATGAATCCTGTTAACTTAGATGAAGACTAAGTAAAAAATCCTTACCATTTCAGTGGTTTAATTTAGATTATCTTTTTCCAGTTGACTCTTCCTCATGTGGCCTAAAAAAAATGTAATAAATCTTTAAAATAAATTCCACAATTTTACTGCTAAACAAACATGTATTTACATTGAATATCAATATAATTGCAGAGCTTAAGTAAAACAAAGAGAAAATCAAAGTCAGAATTGTACACCAAAGTAGACAGTGTGCAAAATGTCTTGTCCAAAAGGATAAATCTTGATAAGGTATTTAACAGTTAAAGCCAAAAACATCACCAAAAGAAACAAGTAGAATTTTCCCCCTTTACCTTTATATGCCATCATCATCGATGGCCAGTCACAACAGCTCAGGAGAGCACTTCAGTAATGACAGCGTGTTGGTAAATTTCACCTTCGTGTGGCCAGTAGGCTCTGCTCTGTCATATGATCACAAGCTTTGCCCCAACCCTAAGTATACCTTCCAGGGTACACTGGGTGCTGAGATGCTTGAGGACTGTGAACAGAATCATTACAAGTCCACCACCCAAAGTGAAGAAATGATACGAAGATGACATAAAAATCATGCCTTACTAACAAAAATGAAGCAACCGTATTGTTTCAATCTGGTGAAGGACAACACATTAAACATGACAATGTCCCTGGTTTATATGGTTTAAAACTAAAACAACAACATTCTAAAGTTTGATGTTTCCTTACATACCATTAGCAAACATTTTCTTAAGCATTATTATGAAAGTACTAAATTCTATATTTCATTCTCAGTCTTAAATAGGGTTTACAGCAACTGATTCTAACATGAAGGACAAGTGATTTATTAAGAAGAATTCACAGGAGAAAATTACAAGTGGGTCAAGAAGGCAGAACATAGACAGAGGAAGCAGTGAAGCAAGGGTGAGAGTTCAGGTCAGGTCCTGAAGAAGGTAGCTTCAGACTGGGCCTGCTGGGGAATTGCGGAGTGTAAGTTTATCTCAAAGTTGTCCTCTCTGCAGATAAGGAGGCTGGGATTTCATGAACCAATCACTGATTTGTCTGCTCCCAAGAATGAGTGGCTCCAGTAACTCAGGACAATCCTCCGAGGGGATGCCAAGTGCCTGCTATTAGATGTAGAAGCCCACAGAAGGTGGGAACATACGTACAGACATTGTAAATGGGATCTATAGGTTTCTGGTGGTGTTTTCTGCCATCTCAAATTTTATTAGCACCATCTAGAAAATATCAAAACCAAGCACTACCTAACCTAGATTAGGTTATACTGTAGTTTCAAACAATACCCAAACTTCTGTGGTTTAAGGTGAGGAAAGTTTCTCTTAGTTCGCAGTACCTGTCAAGTGTAGGCCAGCAGGGGGCTCTGATCATTGAACTGATCCAAGGCTTCAGGTTCTGACAAGATGGCCACCATCTTTGTTGTCAAAAACTGTTTCAGGGAGTAAGATAACTCTAGAAGATCCTGTACTCATAAGGAAATATTTTGGCCCAGAATTGGCACACATTACTTTTTTGCTCAGAATTCATTTGGCAGAACTAGTCCTATGTCCCCTCCTCAAAACCACAAAAGGGCCTGGAGGTGACATGTTATATTGATCGCCTCAAATGTCAAAAGCTGGTGACATTTGGCAAATTAATAATCACCACAATTCTCAATGTATTCAATATCTAAAACATCACTTCTAAACCAGTCAAGGCTATATAAAAAAGTAAAATTCTAAAATTCAAAATTATAAAGTCAAAACAAATACAAAAGTTTCAAAAAGACCAAATAATTTCTATATTACAAGAAATTGAGTTGAATTCTGTTAACTCAGATCACAGATTGGAAAGTAATAGATTAGAAGTCATATATAAATATATTATAGAATTTTAGATAATAAGATTAAAAATGAAAATGCCTGGTGGTGGGGTGGAGAAAACTGACAGGAAAGGAATAAGAGAAGACCAGGGAAGTTAGAAGAAAAGGCATATATTTCCAAATTCTGCAGGAAAGTGGACCAAGGAGAAGGACAACAGCAGGAAAAAACTTAGCCTTTTGCATGGATGGAAGGTCTCCCAAATATACACTGTGATATTAGTGAACATATACATACACATATCCCCTAAAAGATGCAAATACCATACTAAAATTATTTCAAAAATGGCACTATTCTTTCTTTATTCAATTCTATGAATTTTTCTGTCCAAATAAGCAAAACAGCAGTATAAAGGAAATTACTAGTCAAGGGTAATTTTCAGAACATCTGTGACCATGAATCTTAATGCTCAAGAAAGCCCTGACTATAAACAAGCCCTTGAAGTAAAAGTGTTATTTTAAACCAAACTGTGGCCAGTTTGCAAATCTATAACTCAACATTAAGTTATTTAGTACAAGAGTATCTAAGAGCAAATGTTGGAGATTGGATTTCTAAGCAATACTGAAAAAAATATGTTAATAGAGGAAAATGTATTGTTTTAGAGAAAGGTTGCATGTGGAGGAAGATTATTTACTAATAAGCATGAGTACATTAGAGCAATATTAAGCTAGAAAATTTAAGTATATTTAGAAACCAAGTGCTTGCCAATTAATCAGTTGATTTTCAGTTAATTGACAAAGTTAATTCAGAATCTACTAAATTGGGTAATATCTTAAAACTTACTGTTGCATAACAGCAGTCAAAATATCAACACAGGAAAAGAAGTATTTACAGAGGATTATCAAGAGTATATAGTCCATTAATTTTAGAATTGATATCAATGGTTATCAATTTCTTTAAAGGCTAAATGTAATAGGACAGAAAAAAAAAAAACTCTCCAAACTTATCCCCACTCAAAATAAAATATACTGAGGCTCATGGGAACAAAATGTATTCTTAAAATGTCATTTGTTTACTAATGTCAGAACATTAGCCACTAAAATGTTTATCATGGCAGTATTGAGATAACTTACTAATTTCTCATCTTGCGTAGTGTTATAGAGTTCACTCCTTGATTCAGCAAATCCATTAAGCACTTTTCATTGGACACTGTGTCCCTATGTATTAATTTATCTTGTTCTGAAAACATCCTATTGAGGTTAGTATCATTCAATTTATTAATGTAAGTAAAACCTCCCAACTGATGAGGTTTAACTTGAGAAAGTGGTTTTCTAAAGCATTGACATTGACATTGACAAAGGCAAATTTAAAATAAAAATAATATCCATACAGAGCAACAAGTACTAAGTGCCTATTATGTGCCCAGCATTCCACTAGTAGGCTGGGGGTTATGGAGATGAGTAAGAAATGGTCTCTGTTCACCCTTGCCTGGGACATTTTCACTCCTGGTTGTAGGACTTCCTTGCTAAAGCTGGTAAAGGAATGAGGAACCTTGTAATTAGAAGCAACAATGCCATCAGTACCCAGGAGCTGAACCAAAGTTGTATTACAAAATAGCTTAAGTTGAAGCTTTGGAGCTATTTATAGACCTGATGTTGCCCTTTACTTCTACTGATATTCTGAAATCTCTCCTTGCATCAGCAGGACTGGATCACATAATATAGCCATTCCTCTCCCATAAAAATGCTGTTACCACATAATACCACAGCAAGATAGCATCTCCCAATACTTAGGGATGTTGCAAAACAAACCTATGAAACTCCTACTCTATAATAACTATGTTCTCAATTTTTTTCTTACAATATACAAATTTACAAAATCCTGTTTCCTCAACTTGATTTCATGAGCAGTTAATACACTTTTCAAAGCAACTAATTTCCTTTGACCTTAAAGATAGTGACCACATTCCCAATTTCTGATTGGTTTTTAGAACACTTAGAATCAAATTTGTGATCTACCTCCAGCAAGTATACAGAACTTCAGGGCAAATATTTGATGCACCAGCCTCACTCTTGGCTTGATTTTACTTTTTTATTCTTATTTTCCTTTTCCCTCAGCTTTTTTGAACATTTAAAATTCATTTCATCTTACATGCATGTTTATAAGTTCTGATTAATTATTTTTGTTACAACCCACAGTACGGGTAAATAACTGAAAACTAAACTCTGAAAATTACTTGCAAGAAAACATATTACAGAGCTCAGAACTTACTTGTTAAAAAAGTAAGAAAGAGCAATAGCAATACAACTGATAAGCTCTTGGAATAAAGAAGATGATTTTGAGCAATGTTGTTGGTAAATAATAAAGATATAAGTCAGAGTTAGATACAAATTACAGGCATAGACTGAAAAACAGCCCATTTAGGTTCATAGGCTCACAGAGAGATACAAACAACTGCTGGTAGAACCAGTTTTCAGCCTCCCTTGCACCCATGGTAAGGACATAACTGCTAGTACTGTACTAAACAAGCAACTGGGAAACTTGAGCAAGAAAATATATCCATATTTACATAAGGAGCCAATGGGAGATACAGACACGGGGAGTCTAATAACTATAGATTGATTTATAAAGTGAAGCTTAACTGGAAAGATCCTCTGAGCACATTTATTCCAGATTATGTAAAATGAAACTGAGTCCAGTAGCAACAGCAATACATAAAGTTCATGACTTTGAACTTAAGTTCAAGAATGATCACACTCATCATGCATATACGTATTCAAGAAGACTGTCAATAGTTATGCCCACTGACTTCCAATTATTGGTGAACAGGTATGCCGCAATCAGCTATAAATGCTTTGCATAAACTCTTCCCAAAGAAGCACCATGAAAATAAATACATTACAAGGCAGGAGGCAAATCAGGTGTGGGTATCTTTCCCTATTCTGGGATCTGGAGGGCTCCAAACTTTCTCTTTATCATATATTTTCACTTGGAAATAAGAGCAATTACCGTTAACACATCAGCAATACTGTGTAACTGAACACACGGAGAAATTACCACCTTTGGGATCTTATACACTGGCACAATGTTTAACCAGTATTAAATATGAGGGATAATAGACATTTCCCTTGAAATAGTTAACATGTCAAAAAAATAATTTCCCATTTTTCTCATTTTTCAATATTTTTAATAATCCTGTTTTGATAAATAGCTATGTCTGGGAATTATCACAGCATCTAATTCAGATGCTGAGGTTCCAGAAGAGAAACAAGCAGTGCTGACCTCATAACCCTGACATAACAGGACAAGGAGGAGTTTGGGGCTCCTGTTCCATAGCAGTAATGAAGTGCCTGTTGTTTGAGGTCCAGTTGCCTGGTCTGAAATCCTTCTGAAATTTATTCACAAGTTACATAATTCAACTTAATTACAGTTAAAATGTAGATAATAAGAATGCTGAGGCACAGAGTCACTGAAAGGATTAAATGAGAGATGTGTATAATGAACATAGTAACTGAATAAGCACTTGATAATTTATAAACCAAAAAAAAGGGTGTATATTGTTTTTAAGCAAGAAAGTTTAACCTTAATAATCTACTTATTTCTTGTTCATGTCAGCTTTATTTATATTAACTGATATAAAAACTTTACAAAAGTTTTTATATTAGAGCCTTTATAGTTAGCTTAGATTTAAAATAATATAAGAAATAAGACCATAATTTAATAAAATATTTTTAAGCAAGCAGACTTATGTTCACAGTCCAATTTTGAAATTAAGGAGAACACAAAAAAGAATGATAGCAAATAAATGTCTGACATATTTTATAACTATTCTTTATTGAAAATTGTATCATTCAATCCATAAAAGGAGCTTTAGAAAACCACTTTCTCAAGTTAAACCTCATCAGTTGGGAGGTTTTACTTACATTAATAAATTGAATGAACAGTTTTAATTAAAAACTCATGCTATTTTCAAAATAATGCTGAAGAGTAGATTTCTGATCAATTTTAACTGCCAGATGGGAGATTTTCATAAGCTGTTTTTAATATTTCACTTTTATGAGCACATCACTTCAGTATGCTGCCCACCAATCTCAAATACAAATGCTATTCAACTACAGTATTAAATAATACAATAACTTAAGTACTTTTCTATAATTTTTGTTTATAGACTTTAAATATAAGGTATGAAATTCAATAATTTAATTAGAAAGCTGTTCATCAAATTACTTTAAGTACATTTCCAGAGCAAGCACATTGATGAGGAATTATGATGTACCTAGTCAATAAGCCAAAGTTGTGCTTAGATGATAATTCGAGAAGTGTCACTGATGACTGCAATGAGAAAAAAATAATGTTTATGTTCATTTTCCATGTTTATTTATATTAAGTTTCATGGAATTAAGTTATATTGACATTTATAATTGAATGGTTAGAGTTAGTATAAAAGAGAAAAGGGAAGCATTGCTTATTTGTGAAATTTTACATTAGTCTAAAAATGACATTTTGCTTTTGCAAAAGGATTTTAACATTCATCATTTTATCTGATTCTCAAAATATCCCACTGGTGTAAGGAAGTTATTACTGACCTTGCTTAATAAGTAAGAAAACTGAGGAACAGAGAGATTTAAGGGTTTGCTAAGGACATAACACTAATTATGGAACCTAGGCCAAGAGTCCCTATGACAATGTTCTCTTTTTACTACTTATCCCACATTTAGGAAGAAGTTAAAGGGTTCAGTGTAACCCATATTCCTCAGCTAAATGTAAATATTAGAACCTAAACAGGAATGAATGAGAAGAAGTCATTTTTTTACTTTTTCTAGAATTTCCTCAAGGAACAATAGCATGTGACTATTTCTGCTTCTTTCTTCATCAGGAGAAAAATAAGCAGTAAGAACACTAGTTACAGATTGATCAAGAAAGTATCCACAGGAGAGTCTTTACAAACCAATAGCATGTAACACCAGATGAATAATTAGACACCTTATTATCTCTAGCTCAGGACTAGGCTATGTATTGTCATGTTTTATTTTGGCTTTATTATTACTTGTGTTCTCTTTTTTTTTTGCAGAGAAATGTTTTCAAGTTCCCTTGACAGACTCAAAGGGCCAGGTCAGGAGGATTTGCAGAATGAGCTATACTAGAAATTCTAGAATTTAGTAGCCACAATGCAGCACAGGATCAAATGGAGATCAGGGTATAAAATATCACAATTAGGGAAGAAGTCATTTAGAGATGGGAATATCTTCAAAAGCACAAGCATGTATTTAGAAAGAGGGTCAGAATCTGTAAAGATCAGATCAAGAGCAAAAATACAGAGTATTATGTTCTTTCTGTATGTTAAAGCCAAGGATAAATAAAATATCCCTGAAAGTGACTCTCAGGGAAGGCCAGGTAAAACAAATGCAGATTTTTAAACAGCATCAACAAGAGCTTCAATCAGAATCAACAAGATCAAATCCCATATGCCACTGCAATATTGTGAGGCAAATATCTATGCTAGACACTAACGCTGGCCACTTTCACTTATGTTATCTTATCTAATCTTTGTAATATCTTCATGAGGTAGGTATATTCCTACTTAAAAGATAAAGAAACAAAGACACTATTATTTGAAGTAACTTTCCCAATTGATAAAAGGTATAATAAGCATGACAAATCCCTGATTTTTTTAAATCAGTGCATTTGCACTGAACTTCTGGATGTATATCCATACATGGTAAGACAGATTTAATATGAGACACATTAGCACATTTTGCAGATACTAGGCAGTCTCTTTTTGAGAACATGGATGTAACCAGTGCTAAACACTATGGTGCCACAGAGCATCAGGAAGTCACCTTGCTGGTTTTCTGTGAGGTGGCAGCTACAGGCTTCCTCTCCCCAATTTCATTCATGTCATAAATAACTCACCTTGAATTCACGATCTTCATTCTGATTCATAAGGACAACTTCATGGTTTCCTGCTGACTCATGCTCCAGGACTATTACAATGCTAAATACTTTTTAGTCAAGTCTTGGCAAAGAATTCTCACAGTAAATACACTTGCATTTTCATATGTTTTTCTAAAGGTGAAATACCTCTAATCATGACTAATCCAATTAGTAGCTTGATCCCAAACTTGACAATTGTTTTGTAAGCAGTTGTGGTATAAGGATTCCATTGAGAGAGAAATTAAGGAGATTATTAATTTGATCAGCATATTTTTCCTCAGCTGTCCTTTATAGGCAGTGATGGAGGAATAAGAAAGATATTTTTCTTGGTGAAAGTCAATAAGTTGCCTTTCCACTGAGAGAAAAGCTGGGAATGAAATAATCAGAGTGCATTGACTGAAAAGTCTCAAGTTAAGGTCCAGTTTATATAAAGTCTGCTATATTGCCTTGAAGCAGTTATGAACCCAAGCAAGGAAAAACAGTAGTCTTATTCGGGAAGCTCAGTTTCTGTGAGCCTGGAGGGCTGGCTCAGTAAACAACACCAGAGGATTCTCATATGAATGAACATACTAGTCAAGGCTAAGATTTGCTTTGGTATCTAGAGTGGAATTGGTTCTCATGTTAATAATCTTTCCTGAGAAAATGGTGATGTTGCAGGAACATTTACTTTTCAAAATATATAAAATTTGACATAGAGGACTAAAGAGTAGCATCCAATTAAAAAGGGTCATGACTGCGTTATTTGAATTCCACCCTTAGTACAGAATATTCACATGTAGTACAAACTTCACATAACATGGTTCAGATATACAACAAAGACTGCTAAGTGTTCACAAAACTCCATATTTTTTTCTTTCTGGGTATATAAAAAGCCTACATTTCCTAGACTCCCTTGCAGTTAAGTAGGAGCCATGTGATTTTTCACAAATAAGGCACACATCCCCCAGGCAACCCTCAGGGCTCACACTCTTTTCCCTCACTTGGTAGCTGGACACAAATTTCTAGTAGCAAAATCCCTAAGGATCCTAGGGATAGCCAAGCTACTAGGTGAGAAGAACCCAACTGCCCTTAATCCCTGTTGACCTAAGATATGAACAAGAAATAAAGCTCTTAGTAATTTAAACCACTCTAATTTGAAGTTTGTTTTGCATATAACATTCCTGCCTGACCAATTCCCCGCAAGCATCACTGTTACTACCTGACAACAGTTATTTTTCAAGCTCCTAACTGCCCTACTTTCTATAGCTCTCAGTGTTTGAGGAAACAAATCTTGTGTGACTTCTCAGATTCTCTTGACTACCTTTTCTTTCTATTTTTGGTCATGTCCCCATTCATATCAGATCACTCCCTCATTTGGGAACTTGGATGAAATAACACTCTGCAGTACAAAGGGATCTGTCTTCTAGAGTGGGGATGCAATCTGAGAGTATAAAGATAAAAAGCTCACCATGGAGCCTGATCAATAGGTAATATGGCATGAGAGGAAGCTGGGGAGACAAATGTCTACTTTCTCCTATGTGTGATGTACACTTATCACACTTCCAGAGAAGAACTATGTTTGTATGAACATGCTTGCTAGGCAACCTGTTGTATCTCTTACTCATCATGCAGTGGTGACCAGTACTGTAAGACAATGCATTAAATTGTTTTCAAATTTCCTTGGCTCACTTTTGTTTTTCCTTCTTCAGTGGACTTTCATCTTCCAAATAAAATAATAGCATCTTAATCCTTACCTCAGGCTCTGTTACTTAAAGGATTGAGCTAAATCACCTTATTTGTATCATTATTTCTCAAGAATCTAGTACCTTATGTTCTTTTCGTCCCCATTCTGTCATGTTATAGCCTTGTTCAAGAACCTATAGCTACATGAAGTTTTAGAAAATAATAATTAAATCTTATGCTACAATGGTATAAAGCTCTAAATATACTGATACTGAATTTCTGACATTAGATTATTTGTAAAACATACATGGAGAATGCTAATAGTCATTGGAAGCAGTGCAAAGAAGTTCAGAACCAAGTCTCTGCCTTTATGAAGTCCAGCTTAGTAGGCTATAGATCAGTAAAGGGATAATTGTGAACAGAGAGAGATGTGTCATAATACAGGTGTATTAAGTGTGTCACCTATTATGGGTGGAAAGAAGGATAAACTGTTATGAGTCTTTTTCATTATCTCTGAAATCATATCATATAAATAACTAAACAGAAATTTTGGTGAGGTGTTTTAGAGCAAACATCATAATTACACATTTGAGCTACATATTCCATTTAGTGACTATTCATTTTGGTCTCTTTCCTATTTACTTTTACTCATCACAGAGTCCTCCTCTGAACAGACAAACCCTTTGAAGTCCAAACACTTACTCATTTCTGAATGAGTTTTGAAATTAGTCATCTTTTCTTAAAATGTAGCTGAACACAGGAACAATTAAAATACGCTAGAATTAGGTACTGATATAATTTCATTATGTTATTTAAAGTCCCTGAAGATCAAAAATAACTATACTCAAAATTTAAATGAGATGCATTTCTAAGTCAAATACTGGCTATGTGAGTTTTACCTGTAGCATTTTTTCTCTTCACCAGTTAAGATGGCTATAGCTTGTACCATACAAAAATAGAAAATGATGAAGCTATCTCCTCTTTATCAAGAGATCTCCTGGACATTTTATATGTGTTTTCTCATTTAAACTATTGTACTATAAGGGAGGTATTATCCCCATTTTCTACAGAGAAAACAGAGGCTCAGAAGTTTGAAAATTTTGTGTAAAATCACACAGCCAATCAGTTGTTGAGATATAATTCAAACTCAGATTTGACATCCAAGTCTACTAGAAGAATAAAAAGATATATTAATATTTACGGTCTAAGGTACTTCTGAAAAAACAAAAGAACCTACATTATTTTGCAAAAGTGCTTTCTTGTAATAAGTAGGGTACCATAAAGAATATCAAAATAATAATTTATTGTTATATACCTCTGATCTTAAAGAATTGACTCAATTTTTTGAAAGCAAGCTTTAACCAAGGCACAATTTTCTCAGTAAAAAATTCTGGCAGACTTAATAAAGTAACAGATGCTATCTCAATGAACACAAGATACAAGAGCATTCTTCTTTCACTGGGCATTTGGCAACTTGTAAGGGAAGTCAGGCAGCTGGGCCATAGCATAGTAAATTATTTAAAAGTCAAATATGTTCACCTCATACCATATGCTGAAACAAAGTCCAGATGTATTAAAGAAGTTTAATATTTTTGAAAATCAAGTCAAAGAAATTGAAAATAATATTGCATATTTATCAAAACTTGACAATTAAATGATTTTCTGTGCTTTGAATTTATAAATAATACACAAAGGAAAATATCAAAAAATGTTACCAGAATATTTGAAATGGTAACAAAATAGAAAGTTAAACTTACTGAGAAGGTTTTCAGTAAATATAGCATTGGATTAATAGCTTGATTATATTTATTCATGTATGAAACATAAAATACTCAAAGTTTCTGATATAAAAGTTGCTGAGGATATAACAAAAATTGGCAAGAGCTTAAACAGATAATTAACATTTAAAGGAAAAATAATTATCAAATATCGATTTGAAAATGTTCAAGTTTTCTAGTAGCCAGAAAGTGTTAAGTTAAAACAAAAACCATTTGACATGCAAAACAACAAAATTAAGGAAATAAATGCCAAAAATGCTGGTAAAAGCACAGTGAACTCACTATCCCATTCATTCATGACAACATAAATTGGTGCAATTCTTCTAAAAAGCAATTTGGCAAATAACTTGTCAAAGGTGTTCCAATAGTCACAGTCCCAGGAATCTAACCTAAGGAAGTCAACCCAAATATGCAAAACATTAAATATATAAAGGCACAATATTAAACTAAGGATAGCTAGAAGTAGCTCAACATCCAAGAGTAGGGGAACGTTTTACAACATCATCACAGATCCACTAGAAAAAATATGTGGCTGTGTTCAGAATATTCATTGTAATAATTTTTGAACAGAGAAGACAAGTACTTTAAATATTTCTTAAGGCCAAATTATATGGATCTGATGATTATACACACATTTCCAAATGATTTTTATAAAACTGACACAAAGTACCTGGAAATTCTAATAGGACTTGGATTCATGCACACACTTTTCACATTTGTCCTAAGGTGAGTTCTCTACACCTGTGTTTTTATAAAGTGTTTATATATCAAAACTGTTAGAAAAAGACAGGCCTAAGCTTTGGAATAAAAACAACTTGATCAAGATAGACAATAAAAGTCAATAACAAATGTAACTATTTCCTATTACTAATTGCATCCATATATACTTGTTGACTTCAATAGGATATGTGTGTCTGGTGAGTGAAGGAATTATCTAAATTAGAGAACATAATTAGATCTAGCCTTCAAAATTCAGAAAACATCACTATCAGGGCAAGTGACACTAAACAGAACATTGTGATACAAGCACTAACAATCAAGTAATTCTGTGATTTATGCTAAATTTACCTATATCTCCTAATATTTCATAGGGAAGTGCCCACAAATTTGCAAAAATATGTGTTTTTCAATAAAGAAATTGAGAAGTTAATTTAACCAGATAGAGGGGAGAGAAAGAATAAATAGAAAGACAGAACCCACAGGTAAAGAAAAAAAAGTATCTCTTCTGTCTCTGAGGATTCTGCATGTAGCCAGCCCCTCCAGGTGTTGAAAACAATGTTTCTGGCATCAAGTTACTGGAAACAGTTCTCATTCATCGAGGAACCCACACATCAGCTTGGCCTCAACAGGCACTCAAAACATGGAAATCAAATTGAATTGTACCTATTGATAATGGTTTGACAAGTCTCATAAACAAAAGTGTAAAAATGACTGATACTGGGTTTTGAAAGGTTTATTTTCCTTTACATACAAACCAAATGCTTTCTAGGACTCAAATGATATCTTGGAAACCTGGGAGTCCTCTGAGTCATTAGTATAGCGATCTGCTGTCTCTGTGCACTCACTTTCCCTACCCCTGGTGCCATCAGGAGGATTCTTATAATAGCTGTCATTCACTGAGCCATTTGTCTCCCCTGTGCCAGGCACTCTGCATCTATTATCTCATTTATATCTAACTACAACCCAGTAAGATCCAGACAATGGCTCTCGGAGGGCTATGCTCAGCTCTTGAAACACACCAGCAGCAACCCTTCCCTCTATCTGCATATAAGACTAATTGGGCCAGCTCTCAGAAATGCAGTGTGGAACCAAATTTTCCAGGATTTATGATTTCTATGGTGATCTTGCACATCTTCTTGCAGGTGATCTGAGAAATGGTGCAAAACTAGAAAAACGAGTAGATTGTTGTAGCAGAAAGGAAACAAACCTAAACATTATGAGTACCTTTGGTTCCGTTCTGGTGTCTGACTCCGTTGTTCACAAGGTGGGTGATCTTTGTTAAGTCTTTTCAACTCTCCAACTCTCCAACCCTCAGGGATTTAATTTCCAAAATCAGAATGGCCACCATTTTAGTTAAGGCTTTTTTAGTTTAACAGAAAACATATTAGGCAAAAAGCAGATTTACCAGAATTATACAAGGATGTTGTTGGAAGGGTAGCTAAATTTCCTCAGAACTTTGGATGAGAAACTAGAATGTTATCAGGCAACTGAGGAGCTCCTTTTAGAGTAGGCACTCCACAACCCACCAGAGGGCCTCAATTTAAACCCTTATTTCACCATTTAATTGTCTTATCACTTAAGTTGATTTGCTAATAGTGCTGAATACAGTGTGTGTCCAAAGTAGGCATTCAATAAATGGGTGCTTTTTTATCATAATTTTGTCACCAGGAATAATTCAATAAAAACCAATATTCCCACAGTACTGTGAAAATGTATTTTGTAAATCAGTAGGTGTGCATAAACACTATAGAAAAATTACTGAGTTCAGGCTCTGGACTAAGTTTGCTTGTGCTTCAATTCCAGTCCTACCACCTACTAGTTATGTGACTTTAAGAAAGTAATTATAGATTATGATAACAAAGCATTTACTTAATGGTGAAGAGTAAATGAGGTAATATGTATACAACATTTAAACTCAGTCCTGGTAACTACTTAATTTTCAATTTGTTATAAGTTATCGATTTAAAAATATTGTTGTATTTGTTATAAGTTATTGATTTAAAAATCTTATTTGCTTAGGAATAAAAAACTGTAAGTAAACCAAAGGGATAGAAAACCTGACAGGAATAAGAAGCTAGTGTGTCATCCACAACAAAGTGGCATGTAGTGGGAAAACCAGACCTCACTCACCCCTACTCTGTCCTTGTATTGAATTTTCCCCTTTCCTCTTTTCAAGTCACCAGGAATAAGGGAATGACTAAGCTCCATCACTTAAATGGTTTACCAGGCATTCAAGTGTAATATCAGTATCACCTGGGAATTTGTTAAAAACGCAAATTTTCAGGCGCCTCCAACACTTACGGATTAGAAGCACTTTGGTGTGCCTCGGAGCAGAGGACAGGAGAGCTGCAGTATCTGAACAGACCCTCCACACTCTCAAGTCAGAACCACAAACTGGAGAACTCGGGCTGCATATTAGAGTCACCTCTAGAACTTTAAAAATTATCTATATTGATGCCAGGGCCCTATCCTGAAACAGCTGAATCAAAGTCACTAAAGTTGGGGCCAGGACACCAATGTAGATGTTTTAAAAATATCCAAAGCTTCCCGCTGTAACTAGAAAGGGAATCACTGCAGTTGTGTATTCCACACCATCATGATGCAGTTGGCTCAGTGGCTGTCACCAAGGATGCCTCAGAAAAGATGAAAATGGCGGTGGGGTTGGTTTTAAGAACCTCCAGTCCTCACATTTAGACACTTTGATACTCTAAGGATCTCTTTCCTCATCTCAGGGTAACACTCCTTCAAGTGCATCTGATCCCACAAGGAAACCAGGTCTTAGATCTTTCCTTCTTAGTGATGGAAATCTCAATCAACCTAGAACTTTTTTTTTAAGGGAAATGTTTACATTAGCCAAACAAAATTTCAGACATTGGCCAAATGGGGTGTGTAAGGATTGGGGACAGGGAGTGGGGATACTTTACACATTTCATTTTAATTACCCAGCCTATTTTTCTCAACTACAATGAATTATATTGAGCACTGATAATTTATTATATTGAATGGCATAGCTTAATGAATACTAACTCATTTCAATCCTTTTTAGCAACCCCCAGAATTAACTGAATGAGTTCTGAAATCATGAGAACAGCCACTCAGCAGCAGCACAGAGGCTAGCTGGGATATGTAACAGCAGTGAAAACACAACCTGCAAAGATATTTGGAAGCAGAAAGTGGAGGCACATTGATAATATAACCAATAATGATAAAATTTCTATTACAAAGTGCAACAAAAATAGTCATTTCAATAGAATCCTGTCAAAGTACCCATGTCTCCTGCTTTGAAAACAAATGAATTGGCTTCCAGTCAACATTGCCAGGGCTAATCAGCAGGAGGTCATTACCCTTTGACAATGTTCAGTTACACAGACATTATCTCCAATTAACAGGTTTTAACTGCAAGGATTTCTCTTTTACTGAAAATGCCGTTTTTAAATAAATAACTATGGAAAGTATTCAGTAATATTGTATCATTGACTGGGACGAGTATGATTACATTCATTCCTATAAACACACACACACATCTGAGTCAAAAGAATACTTTTAGCGTCCCTGGACTCTTTTTAAAGCATGGTAGACAAATATTCTAATCTTTTCATAAACAGTTCGGAGAGATATCTTTCTCACTTAAAAAAATCCTTCCCCATGTTGACATAGCCAAGACGTTCTGAGTGTTTCAGATTTAGAAAATAAAGTGAGTATAAATGAAAAATCTATCAATTGTAATGCATTATGTTTTCTGTCTCATTTCAGAAGGTATTATGGAATTCTGGATGATGGCCAGAAGCTCAGAGGAGAATTTTTCACACCCTCTCAATAGACACATTTAGAGTACTGGTCTTATCAGGGCAAAGCAGGGAAATGATTAAAATATTCCCAGCGAACTTAAACTTGGTTGTCCTTACGTGGAAATGAAGCATCAATCTGGGCTGAAACCTCCAATTATATAAGATAGGAAGTCACAGAAAGACATCATACACTGTCAGTCTACACGGCAGATGGTAGTGTCTGGCAATGCCTTTTTATAACAGAAAATATTATTATAAAAATATCCACAGAAGACATTTTTAGTTCCTTGACTTAATATGTGAAAAAAATTAGAGATTTCTATAGAAATTAGAGGTTTAATACTCAATAGTATGAAACAATAATTTTCTTTGAAATCTATGCATTAACTATTCTGTCATTTCTCAGAGAACTTTTTATAGTTGGAAGTCATCTGGTATTTTCATCTCTCTCTCTCCCTCCCTCCCTCACTGACTCTCTCCTTCTCTCCCTCTCAACCATCCATTTAAATTCAACCTAAATCTATAGATTTTTATACAAGAGTCACATCACACTACAGTGTGCTGTGGTAAGGTGTAAATCATATTTTAGCCTTCCCCAGTGTTATTACAAAAGTATTTCCCTTATCCCAAAGGGGATACTTCTTTATAGATGAAGTTTCCTGAAGGTAGAATTCTCTTGAGAGCCACACTTTTGACTGGCATGTTCTTAAGCATGTCGCATTATGTGTCAGTACAATTAGCATATTCTTCTGGATTGTAAAAAGTAACAATAGCTGACAGCGGAATATGTAGGGAAATGGTCTGTAAAACTAAGAACTAGGAAATCCAGTGCTTGTGTGGAACAAGCAGGAGTAGCACAATTTTTGTGATACTGTTTTGAAAATGAATGGGACGCTTAGACTCCCAGGGGGTTAGACCACCTCCGTCTCATCCTCAGGCACCATGTTCGGTGTTTATAGTCTGGGAACAAGGGGAGTCCAGGAAGCCAGTGAGAGAGGGAGCAGAGGTGGGAACGCCCCTGCCTGATCTGGGAAAAGTATGTAAGACATTTCTATATAGCAATAGAAAGGCCCCCAAAGATTCTCAGTCTTAGTAGCTAGAAAAAGGTCTGTGTTCCCAGTAATGTGATAAAACAGCAGCATGCATTCTCAAGCTCCTGAGGAACTGAGTCTGGTTCTACCTGACCAGAATAAGCCTGGAAAGGTGGGCAGTCAGATCCAGTGCATAACTAGGACACAGGTTCAGAATGAGTGATTCCCAGGGTTAGGCAGAAAAAAAAAAAACAAAGGCAAAATCGCCACAGCCAAAAAACACCAATTGGGAGAATTTTATGAGGCAGAAAATGTCCTCTTAATTATATATACTGGAAGGGCATTTCAAGGAGCTGAAGGGGAGTTAGGGTGGCCTGGAGACAGCATGATGTCTTCATTCCCTGGTGTGTACTTGTTATTTT
The DNA here is from genome assembly GCF_030020395.1 of Manis pentadactyla. NCBI lineage: Eukaryota > Metazoa > Chordata > Mammalia > Pholidota > Manidae > Manis > Manis pentadactyla. The sequence continues at coordinate 69,555,645 of NC_080020.1, forward strand.
GATATTCTTACTCAATTTCAAATTAAAATAATAGGATAAAAATAGCCTGAGGTCATTCCTAGAGTTAGCTTTTCCTTGTCCTAAACCATATTTTTCTGGATAAAGATTATTGAAAGTTTAAAGATTTTCATTTACACATGAAACTTGGGAACTAAAAATATTAGACACATGTGCTGAAAATTCTGAAAATAGAGGAAAAAGATATAATCAATATTATTACTGAATATATATATCCTCACTCTTATCCTCTACCTATATTCATAGCATAGGGGAAGGGCACAGCAGCCTGATTTTAAGGGCTTCAACTACTGTCCATAGAACATTAACCTTCAGACATTTTATTCACTGTAATATCACACTGTCCACACTTCCATGAGTAAACCTGATACATCCCCATGGTTTAGAGTAGCCACTGAAGAGGGCCCAGATAGTCTCATCTTTATAGTTTAATTATACTTTATACTTAACTTTACAAATCAGTGTAACACCACCACACATTGATTAGTCCATATACATTCTTTCACTTTGAACCAAAATGCACACCCCAATCCCAACTGTAACCAGATTTCAGTCACCCACTACTGTCGCAATGATTTACTATGGCAGAAGCCCTCTGACAGTAAGAACACTGGAACTAATTACTTTTTATGTTTTTCGTGCCACAATCCCTTGCCTTTGGAGACAAATAAGCATAATAAAATGTATCCATGAAGTCCAGACCCTCAAATGTCCCTTATTTATATGAAAATTCCACCTTAGAAATGCATCACATTCTATTGGAGATTCTCTTTTATAGTGTCAAGACTTCTAGGAAGTCTGACTTTTAAATCCACACGTTTTAGAAAGTCTTAAGCATTCTTGAACGATAGGCAAGGATCAAGAAATGCATGGCTGAGGGTTAAGTTGTAACACCACAAACACAATCATCTTGAATAAATTGACTGGAATCAGTTCAAATGAGTGGCTACCTGTGGTTGACAGTTTCTAAGGTAACAAACCTGTGGGCCATTATCCTTTTCCCTAAAGTAACTAGAGATTATCTTCAAAGACTTCCCTGGCAAAAGCCAGGTATCCTTTGGGATAGTTTGACTCTGGATTGATCGTTCATAGACATTAATATATCATTTATTTCCTAGTTCAATTAATATATTGAGGCCACCCAACACGTAATAGGCATTGTGTTAGACACCAGAAATAACACAGTAATCACCCAAGGAAGAAAAATGAAATGCACATTAAAATGGATCTGTAGAAATAAGAATTCACTTCAAATCAGGGTTATTTCTTATATAGTGGATTCATAGTATTCTGGATTATTCCTGAAAATTATGGACTTCTCAGTTAACCTCAGATAACCAGACCACCATGCCATTCTTCTGGAGATATTCAAGAGAAGCATCAGAAGGACTTGGTTTCCCAAGGGCTTTCATTTGGTAAGGATGTTCAGATAGACTATTAGAGCTGGTCTCATGGTGGGCTGGATCCATACCAACAGTGGTCAGTCAACAGTTTACTGAGAAGCACATGCTCAAAGTACTTTGTGATTGGAGCACAAAGAAGCATGAAACTCATTCCCAGTTTGAAATACAGTTGACAAGCAGAGAAGTACGCACATAGTTAACTATGTCACATAAGTTCTTGAGTTGTTACTCGACATACACAAAAAGCATATAGGCAATAGAAACTAACATACTGTGGGTGGAGCACACATTCTATTTCCTAATGCTACAAGCCTATCTGTTATCATCCATGAACTCTAATTCATTTTCATCCTGAATTCATAAAACATAGCATACATGTTAAAACTCAGAATTTGTGGTTGATACATCAAGGCAAGTGCTATTTATACTTCTCTGTATAATCAGAATATAGCATAATATATTGAATTAAAAGCATGACAAAACAATGCCACTTAAAAAAGCACTTGATTTAAGAACATTTACAGAACATATAAAGTTACTTTAGTGATGTCCAGTAATATAATTTCTCTAAGTTTTTTAGTTATATGTAGATGCGAATTAACTAAATCAAACCCTATTTACCAATGCATAAGAAAATGGGAGATACAAGTCATGCTCCAATTTGTGAAATTTTGTAGAAAAAAATGTAAATACTATTCTCTACTTATTCACTGAAATTCATGTTAAAGTAATTTTTTCATAAAACTATTCATGGGACAGTGAAACATAAACTTACTTTTACTAATAAACTATCCTGGAGTTCAGTCTTGTATACATAATATTAATGGTTTAGAATCAGAATAATTTGGGGGTAGTTGGTGATGAATAAATGTAGTTCAACCTAATACACATATTCTTTCAAAATCTCTATGGAAACATAAGGCTATCATTGTATATTTAATTTCACTGTTAATACTGTTATCCTTTTCATCAGTATCAAAATTATAAAACTAAATTGTCCATAATACTTAAGCAGTGTAATTAACAGAAAGCAATGACAGATGTGTGTGTGTGTGTGTGTGTGTGTGTGTGTGTGTGTGTGTGAAGGAGAGAGAGAAGTGACTATAATTCACTGTAATTTCAAATGGAAAAAAACTGGGAAATTCCACAATGCAATATTCCCTCTATATATTCAAACATTCAAACAGTGCCAAATTCTACCACTTTTTCTTTACAAAATTTCTAAAATACATCTGTTTCATGATGAAATATACATTTTTATCCTAGTTTTGTTCATATCAATTATTGTATTTCTTATATCATAGACTCCTTGACTGTAGGGATATGTTAGACATGTGTCCAGCCAGGACAAAACTATGAAACCAGTAAATCTAGCTCTCCAGTTTTTTTTTTTACTTTGCCCGACTGGTGCCTCCACCCACTCCCCTGACTGACAGCACTTTCAGCCTTCCTTATGGCTTCCTAGAAAGCCCACTTGTTTCCCTTCAAGGCCCCTGTCCTCTGGTTCTGTCTGTGGTTCTCTCTCCCCCTACATAGTCTTCTCATGAAACCCATTAATTAGAACTCAATTTAGAATGTATTCAAGTTTATAACATAAAGTACAATGAAATGTTAATAACTAAAAGGATGTAATCAGCTCCTAGAGGTATTTGTGTTTTAAATGCTGACTATTTCTCAAAAAATAATTAATTTAGCACTGACTTGGCCCTGGCTGTGTAGCAGTGCCTGAGTGAGATATAAAAGATATATAACAGATTGTCCCTGTTCTTGAGGAGTTTAACACAGTTTGGGTTGAGGAAGATATTGCTAATATGAAACACTTTGTGTTAAGTTGCCAGTCTGATCCCAATATAATGAGAATTCTCAGTTGGAAGCATTCAGGGTGGGATGGAGTAGATAGAAAAGTCTTCAGGAAGCAATGGAATCATTAACAGAACCTTGGATTTGAGAAAAACCTGGATTTGAAAAGGCAGAGCCAATGATCAAGGTCATTTCCAAAGCTGGAAAGGGCATGAGCAAAGGGACAAAGATAAGAAAGAAAACAGCCTGTGCAAGGGACACTTTGGAGGCTAGACTAATTGAATTGGACACCTGCTAGCCAGCCAGGTCCATAGATTCAGCCCTAGGGATAAAGGAGGTGATGGCTCTATCTGTCAGGGAAGGGCACCATAATGCAGGGAATAGTACACTCAGATAGGCTGGGTGAATGTTACTTTTCTGTTGCTGCATTCTTTTCTGAAGGCGATAGAAAAGAATCCTTTTCCTTTCTTTTTGTAGCTTCTAGAGGCAGCCCAAATTCTTTGATAACCACTCCACCAAAGAAATCCATTTCCTAAATCACTGGAACCTGTGAGTAGGTTACCTTACATGCCAAAAGGGACTTGGCAGATGCGATGAAGTTAAGTACCTTGATTTGAGGACATTATACAGGGCTAGCTAGCTGGGTCCAATCTAATCAAATATGTCCCTCAAATCAGTGAAACTTTCCTCATTGCAGTAAAAAAAAACTATGAATACAGAAGAATGATCAGAAATATACAATATTGCTGGGTTTGGAGATGAGAGAAGGGGAGCAAGAGCCAAGGGATGTGGGCAGCCTCTAACCTGGAAAGGCAAAGAAATGGGCTGTCCTTACAGCTTCCAAAAAAATCCACAGCCCAATCTAACACCTTTGACTGCAGCCCAGTGAGACCTGTGGTCAGATTTCTGACCTACTACCTTCCAGTAAATCTGTGTTGTTTTAACTATAGAAACGAATAAGAATATCTAAGTGTTGAAGTAAGTGGATATTATCTACAAGTGGAAAGTAACATATTCTATTCAAATTCCCATTCTCCTACTTAATAACATTTGCCTTCTCAGTGTTAGAAGTTAAGAGACCAATAAAGAATTGTATATTTAATTTCATTGATTCTGAACTGTGATTCTCCTGAAGTCTTTCATATATTTGCAGTGAAAATGCCATAAATGAAGTATGTAACATTATCACAAAATATAGCAACCCACCTTTTAAGAATAAAAGTTTCTGAACAAGGAAATCTCTCAACAAGTCACACTTTAAATGAACAATATTTGATACCATTTTTGCTCTTTTTTTATAATGAGGAAAACAAGATACAAAGAAGTTAAATTAGTTATTCAAGATCTTAAAGTTAGTGAGTGGCAAAACCACCATCTGAACTTAGGTCTCTCTGGCTCTTCATTATAAGACCAGCAAAGTAAACTTTTTCTTAAAATTTGGTCATATTTTGTAGAATTGATCAAGTTTCATCCACCTAACTTTCTAGTACAGAAAAATCTTTCCCTGTCTAGTATATTTTACTTTCAAGTTGTGCAGAAAGAAAGGACAGGAAAGTGAGTAGAGACCAACCAGAGGGTTTTGAAAGCTTGGGGAATTTAGATGGATACATATTCATAAGAAACCTGTATTGGCCAAGTCATCTTTGCCCTTTGTCACAAATGAGTGTATACAAGTCATTCCTTCTTAGAAGTCTACTGCATTGCCATCATTAGAAACCCACTGTACGACCTGTGCCAGTCACAGAGCTGCTACACTCAGAGCTCCTGGGCAGGGAGGACCTATGGTAGGAGTCCCATCAGCCATCAACCTCTAGTTGCAGCCCCTTCAGCATGTGCACCCTGGTGTTTAGTATAAGAATATGCTTCCTGCTGGCAGCTCCAGCCTGTGATGGCAGAGGCGGTGAGGTGTGGACCTGGCCATTTGCCCACCGCAGAACTCCCCTAAGGGGCAGGGACTACCCCAGAGCTACTCACTGGGTGGGCTGTAGCTTGGTCAGGGCAGCACTGCTCTCTAAGGCTCTTCCTATCAGTCATCCTTCCCCCTTCCCTCATTTCACAGGTGTCAGACCTGTATCATAGTCTGAAGTCTTTCCCTTTCCCTTCTCCCTCTCCCCTTTATCTTCAACGCACATTACCTCCAATACATCTTCTGTGCTTGCAACTCGGTCTTGGCACCTACTTCCAGTACACCTGAACTGACAATCCTATGATTACAATTCCCTACCAAAATAAACTAAGACACTCTTTTTAATAGCAAGGCTACTATGTCTCTAAACAAAGCAGTGGCTGGTGACCAGGATCCTTTCTGCTCGGCAGGTGGCCACCTGGGATGCATAGTCAATGTTGTTACATACAGGCTCATGGGAGAGCAATGCTGGTGGCAACAAGGCTGAAAACTATCTATAAATACTTCCAGCCTCCTTGCCAGAAAGGCTGGCATGTTCTGTTGTTTCATCCATACCTGTAAAAAAACCTGTCCCTTTATTTCCATCTGATGCTTGTGAGAAAATCCAACCTGTGCTTCCTCACTGAGCACATTTCCAGCCTTTGCTTATATTAATACAGCCTGTCCCCTTTTCAATTTATTAACTCACTAATGAATTAGGAGCCACTGGAGGAGGTATATCTAATGTTACATTTGAGATCATTTCAAGATTATGATTTCTCCTCCAAAATGCTTCTAATGCTATTTACAAAAATAATCATGCACATAAAGCATGTGGTCATGTTTTACCTGAGCCATTTCCTAGTTCTATTATAAACCTTTGTTTTTCTTTTGCTTTTCAACATGGCATATGTGCTTTTTTTGATACTCTGGTAAAGCAACTTGACAGTTGGTAGCTGTCTGGCTGTTTATTCAACATATGTACCACTTAATGCACAGGTCTCAGTGACAAAGTCCCCAAAGTCAGTCCAACTGGGATAAAAGTCAACAAATAGAGCTTTGCAGGGAATGCATTTACTTGGGGAGAGTTAAATATTCTAAAGGTGTTTAGCAGTTAAGACTTAAGCCTAATGTCCTAAGAATTTACAGGGTCAGCATCTCCCCTAGCACAGCACATTCTCTTGATTTCACATAGGAGCTCCATATGTTAGGAAATCACCTTTTTAATTAGATCTCCGTAGCCTCATTCTAAGTTACCACTGTCACACTTCTTGGATAAAATCCTATTCTCAGGAAACCTTTCAGTAAACAGTTAGCTGTAGGTTCTTACAAGAAGATCCTGAGACAGATTCTCCCAGATTGCAAGTGATTTTAAATTAGCTGCTCAGGAAAGTGGTAGGCGTGGTGTTATTTCAACATCCTCATATGTTACCTGAGTTTTTTCCCCAGGGAAAGCAATATGTGCTCAATAGTTTGCATTTCTGAAAGTGGAATTGGTTAGGGAGTTCTGTGGCTTATTCTGGCCTGTCTGGACTAGCAGACAGGAAAATATGTAGAAATCCCCAACCCATTTCGGCTGTTGGGATTGCTGAAGTGTAAATCCATCTGACAGAGGTTCAGCAAAGGTTCCTGAAAATTAGAAATGGTCTTCAAGAAGGGAGAAAGAAGTGAAAGTAAAAGTTATATATGTGGAGCTATTTTATACCTAGTCTGTTAAACAGATTATCAGATACCATCCTCCTGAAAACCCTAAAAGGAAAGTAGCATTAATATTTTCACTTTTTATATGAAAAAAAATTGAGGCTGAATGCCAAAATAACTTTTCCGAGGTGACAAATATAAGCAATAGTACGGCCCAGATTCAAGTGCCATTGTAGATTAAACAGAAGTCCTGTTCTTAACCATGGTGGATACTGTCTACAAATAATACAGTTTATCATGAAGATGCCTTAACACTTTTATAGAAATTGCAGGGCAACTCAGTCTGGTATGAGGCTCTTTGGCCCTGGAATTAGCCTAGGCTCAGAGACAAATGAAGGTCTAATGTCACCAGTTTTCAAATTTAGTGTCAGACAAAAATGTTCCTATCTTTTTCAAGTTCCCACAGTCCTCCCATCTCCTGGACCACATTGCTGCCACTGAGACCCAACCAGTCATTTACTATGTGAGTGTCCAGTTCTCTCTTTAGCTGCTGCCACAAAGCTAGGCAGCCACGCCTTCTCCAATCCATGTTCATGCCTGAAGTTTTCAATCCTTTCCCTCAGCTTTCAGATTGGAGTAGAACACCTCATGGCAGTACACGCAGTCCGGCACACCACACTCTACCTGCAAAGCCGTCAGCATGCAAAGGGACAAGATGACACAGCTTGGAGGTGATCGAGAGTTAATTCCCTACAGTGAAAATACTGAGAGTGGGAAAGAGAAGACAGGAAGAAGCCAAGCAGATAGATTTCTTCATCCTTCCACACCACATAATAAGGGTCATTCTGTGCAGCCTGCCTGGAAGTGCACTGGGTGTGGAGTAGGTACACCCACCTGGCTACATCACAGCGCATTGTGAAGCAGTAGTCAGACACGTAAGCCCAGCATTTATTTTCCACATCTTTTTCTTGCCTCATTTCCCTTATCCTTTATTCTTACTTTATTATGAAATAAAACACAGACACTTAATCCTCACCTGGGCATCCATATTTAGGGAAATTGGCAAGCAAAGCCATTTAGTGATTGTAAGAAATACTACATGGGAATGTTAAAAATGTAAATTCCCTAATGTTGACTTCCTCCACCTTAAACATAGGAACATTTCTCCATCATTATTTAACACCAGATGCTCTCGTTGTCTCATATGAACTATGCCTTAAAAGCAGATTCTGTGGAATAATTCAACTTGCCCAAAGAGTAAGCTTTTGATTTCCTCTTCCATGCTAAGAAAACTACAATTTTATTACAGTCAATATGTTGAGAGCCGGGCAATGTATCATGATTGGTGTAACCCAGTTAACATAACACTGCTCCCAATTTCCAAGCCTCCCTTAAAGCAAGGGGTGCCACTTGTCCCAGCTCTCAATGGGATAGTTCTGGAAAAGCTTTGTTTTAATAACAAAGAAGGATAGATGGGGCTGGCTTAGTATCTGACTCTTCTCCAATCCTTCTTTCCAGAATAGAGATATAATGTGTGGAAATGCAATACCATTTATCCCCAGACTTCAACAGCCATCTACTCACCATAAAGTGACACAAATGAAGAATCATCATGCCAAGGACAGTGCAGAATGAAAGAAGTGTTGTTCTGGACTTCTTGCAACATGAAAAAAAAAAAAACCTGTATAAGTCATTGTAGTTAGGCTTCCTGAGACTTGTAACCACCTGCATTGTCAACTGACATAGATTCTTGGTTTTGTTTATCATATTGACAACCTCTTGAAATCCATGATTTCCCATGTGGAACTTACAGAGGCATCAACTTCAATCTTATCAAAATAGAAAAAATTTTTAAAAAGAAGGAAAAGAAAAAGAAAACAACTGAAATAGCAGAGAGAAGTAGAATGTGCAGTAAGCTGATATATTACATGACCTATGTATTTACTCTAAATACCACAAGCATAGGATAAATAGCATCATCCATATTTTGCAAATAATGATTGATACCTAAGAAAGAACTAAATATTTTTTCCCCTAGTATCACAGTTAAATAGTTTAAGTCAGTATTTAAACACAAGTGAGGTTTTTTAAATGTGTGTTTTGGGCAGTATAAAGTTTTCTTTCCTAATGTACACTTGGAACAATGATGGAACTTTTAATAAAGGTTTAAATTAATTATTTTAATGAGATCAAATAGGTTTTGGAAGTACTGGCTGTACTTGCACATTCTCAGAGTCATTACTTTTCCAGCTCCTATTGTAAGTCTCCATTATAATTTATAATGTAAGAATACAATTTATATTGGAAGACTAAAGAATAAATTCTCATTTATTTCAACAGGGAGCTTTTTTCCCCCCAAATAATACCTATTAATGTCTTCAGAAACACTAATATTCTAAAGAACAAAATTTGGGAAAGCTGTATCAGCACAATTGCACATATTTACTCAATATTTATGTGACATACTAAAGTGCATACTTACAATAGTTTATACACACATATACATGCACAAATATTTCTATCTCTCTAGATATATTTCATATCCACAAATCTTTAAGTTTGATGCTAGGAAGGGGTCAAATGTCTTTTTTTAATGCCCTATGTACCTCAATTGATCAATACATATTAAATTCTACTTCCTATTGTCCCTATTAGAAGTTTCCAAGAAGAAAACAAATGGAAGAATTTTCTAATATGTTCAAGTTCACAAAATGGATCTATAGTTGAACTAAGACTCTAATTTCTGCTTCCAGTTTATTCTTATAGTCACTGGATTATCCTTCTGTAGAATATTCAAACACTTTCTAAGGTCTGCAAGGTAAGGAGGGAGAAAATAAATATTACATTCAATTTCAAAATACAATTACTTCTAATTTTTTTCTTTCAGTAAGAAAGGAAACAACAAAAACATTGTAGAGTGAAATTATCACTTGGAAGATATCTTCTCTAAGACTAGCTAGAAGTTAGCCTAATTAGACTTATTAAAAAATTGAAATCAGCATTTTAATTAACATAGATGCTGTTTATTTTCAGTTTTGCAAGTTTACTCCAACTATTGTATGGTCATAGTGGAGATGGAGTTATTTTCATTATGAGTTTTGCTTCAGCAGAAAGAAAAATGTAGACTTATCATGCTTTAATAGATGATAAAAAGAATAGAGTTCAAGCTCTAGATAGTACAATGACTTTCCCCAAAACAGATCTTTTCCTTTTAAACACCAGATCAATAAATGACCCTTTTGATCAGAGAACAAACTAAAACCTCCTCTATATTTTGCTTGTTACTTTCATTTTTTCCCCCAAGAAAAGATGAAGCCACTTAAGTAGCAGACCACAAAAGCACTGTGGCACTTTCATCCTAGTAAAGAGTTCAAAAAGTAAATAAAACTTTTTGGAGCCTATGCTTGAGAACAAAGCTAGCACCCAGTAGCTCAATATGCCTTTGGGGTTAGGAATTTATTCAGAGCATCAAGAAGAGTGTTTCCATCTAGACATACAAGTGATCTAAATAGCATTCATAGGACTTTAGAAGCCTTTTTGAAATAAAAACTAGAGCAAACTACAAAAGTATAAATCCTAAGTTTTCCTACATCATTCCTACTTTGTAGAGCATTTGGCCAGGATGGGGGCTGTCAGGACATCACATATATTTCAGATATGAAAGAATACATTGGTCCACCTGGCCATGGCCCAGGAATAGACTAATGAGAACCAAACAGCATACTGCTCCTCTTCAATTAGCTTTCTGTCAATTTTCACTGGAATCTATTGGTAAGGAAACTTCGTGGGCATTTGCCACCACAGGCAGATCCCTATCGTAATCTACAATTGCAAACTAGTAAAAGGGAGTATAAAAGCCAAAAAGTAAAAAGGAACAAGACAGGTGCATATGGGAAGGACTGATGCACACACTGGCAGCCAAACTGGATATTTTGGTGGAAACTGACTGGGTAGAAGGGAAAAAGTAAGTCTCTTCGAGGTTGACATTTCTACTTCTTTAGGAAGTGATCTGGAGCATTTAATGCATTGTGAGAGAAGAATTAATTGTGAGTTTTATAATATCAAGAAATACTACTTTTGAATGTATTTTAAAGTGAGGAGGAAGTACAAAATCTCTCCCAAATCCACCCTCTAGCATATCGACAAAAGAAAGGAGCATCTACTCAATGGTTTATTTGGTTCATATCTGTATTGTTGAATAAAGAAGCTATTGAGAATAGAGTCAAATTTAAGTTCCACATTTTAATCACCTATTATTTATTCCCTCTTGGCCCAAAGCAAATTCAATACCTATTTTCCTCTCATAATCACAGTTAAACTCATCCACACAACTGAGTACTGAAAACTGGTTGGAAAGAAAAAAGATACGCATAGATGTGTATATGGAAAATGTGCCCTGAGGAAAAAGCCACTATAATGTCAGAACTAAAAAAATGGCAATTTTGTATTTGAGCATTCCTTACTGGAATTCTTAATTGCAAAATGTGCCAACTAAGATTTGCTCTGTCATTACTGTCACAAATAATCTCATTTGTTCCTTTTCTTTATATCCATACTGCCGTTCTGACTGAATAATGTTCTTCTTGACTTACTGCTCTTTCCAAATTATTTTTCCTTTACTTTCCTTACTTTACTAGTTCACAGGTTGCAGTCTCTATTGTTCCCCTTGCTTGGTACTCCTTCTGGAATTGTAGCTTTATAAAATGTTGTAGTGAAGGGTTGCAGGATTTTTCCCCCCTCCACTTGTATACTGCCAAGGGACTCTTTTTGAAGACCTTACTTACACCATCAAGAACTAGGGAGGCAGACCCAGTGGCCTTAAGGGATTTAATTAGAGTTCACCAAGTTAGAATCTCCAAGCTCTCAAAGACCTAATTTAAATACAAGTTCACTCACTTTTTCAACTATTTCTTAGGTCCTTATTAAAATTTCAGGTTATTAAAGGAAACATTCTGCATTTTGCAATACATAGAAAATAAACCTGGGTTATGCAGAATCTCAAACGTACTCAAGGTGCAAACACAAAATTCTGCCAATTGCTAGTGAAATAATTAATTAGCTTATAAATTATTGAAATAACCATCATGGAATTTTGTCAATCATGATCAATCACTGTTACATGGGTAGGATCAGTTTTATGGAAAATAGCTAAACATTAGTAGTAGATTAGTAAGAGAAAACATGTAATTTAATGTATTTGTGGGCAGTTGCCCTATCATTGACTGGTATGAAAGTGATAATTATGACTGTTCTTTACTCTAGGTGGTGTTATATTCCTTTTGATAAGCTGCCAGCCAGAACTCTCATTAAAAGCTTATGATGAATCATATCAATTTACAAAAAACTTTCTGATCAATCAAACCTCTATTACACATGGATATGATAGTAGAGGCATGTATAACATGATTTCTGATTGATGGCATTTCAATTTTATAAGAAAAAAAAGCTGTCTTTTCTTGCCCTTTTCTTTCTACATTTAGAATTGTGTTCTTAATCAGACCTTCTCTCCAAAATTGACTAAAAATGTGAATTGACCACACTGTGATGTCAAATATCAAACTAACTGCAATACAATCTACATATCATTGACAAGAAGAAAGAGCTACAGTGGAAGATGCCACTAAGCCAGGTGTGTCATTACTAGGAGCAGTTGGCAAAAGAAGAGCAAACAGGTTATTTTGACAGCATTTAATTGTTGGAGCCTCCTAATAAAGAGCATTCAAACCAATAAAAATTCATAGGGACAGAGACATGGAAAGAAAACAAAAGCGTTGCCACTTCAATTTTATTTGGCATGCAAACACTTCAACCTTGTTTTGTTGCTAGTATTATTTAGTTCCACCAGAAAGAACATTTCTTAGTGAAATAACTGTAAGAACTCTGTCACAGCTATTGTTTTTAAGTGTTTCTCAGCTCACATTATATGATAGTGTTATCATATAATTAGCATATTAGTTTTCTCAAAGTTAACCATCTCTATGGCTTTAATAATTGGATTGAAGATCTGGATCTTTTTGGAGAGCTAGATAGAGAATTTTAGGTCATACATACACTTTAGTTTTTTATTATTTATGTGCTCTTAGTAGACATAAAACCTTAGGTACTTCTCCATCTAGTATTTCTTTCATTTCATTCTTAAATATATAGCAGTAGAGATACAAATGCAAAATATTTTATGCCAATTTTCACTATAAGATGTCATATTTTAAACCTGATTATTTTTTAGCATTACTGCACAGAAAAATTGTAAAGTTGCCATCTTATAAAAGCATACTAATTCTCAGTTACAACATTACAAGAGTAGTTTATTGGTATAAATTCGCAAGTACTTCTGAAGATGAGATATTTTTCATAATTTAAAATTTTAAAGTTATGCTTTGTAATGATCACCCTGGAGCAGGAAAGGAAAATCTGTTTCTTCAGTAGACGTGTTAAAAATTATTTCCATTTGCTTCCCACCAAAAGATCATGCTTAAGTACTTCCATTAAATATAAAATATTTTTCAGGTTTGCCTTGCTATTTAACAAAATTCAAAATCAGTTTGCCCATACTCATTCTCCCAACCCTCCCAAAAAAACTTGTCATTTCATGACAAACATAGATTTCCTGAGCGATGGAAAACATTCACTGTGAAAATTGCTATATTTATCCTTGAGACATATTTGGTAAAATTCACTAATTTGCCCAGTGCATAATTTCAGTATGTTCATGGAAAAACAAACTGTCTTACCAATGACTTTAAAACAGAATCCCTCTGCTCTTTGAATTCAATGGAAGCAAGTGCTATGTAAATACTAATGATTGAGTCTGATCTTCCCAGGCCGTGGGAAGGAAAAATGCTCATTTTGGTCACACACCCACACATACTTGTGTATGTACTTTTTTTAGGAAAATGCTTTATAAAATAGTGATAAAAATAATCTAAACTATTTACAAGTAAATATTTAAATGAGATGACAAAACTGAGACAACAAAGTGTGATGACTGCTTTTATCAATCACAAAGGTCAGATGATAATGGCTCTCAAATGGCCTCTAAAGATTCTAGTTGTACTTCACTGTTTTAATTTAAAATTGCAAAATGTTCCTCAATTATTGGCTAAAAATCAAGAGAAGTCTATCTTTGATTCCCTTTGATATCATTTCTTAGTTGTTAGATAAGGTGGTTTAGGAACAGGAAAATAATCTCCCAAATTTGAAGGTAAACATAGACCTTCAGCTTGGATTGGTGGTCCCAGGCTCCTGTCTTGGAAGCATTCATACACCCCAAATTCCTGACCAGATTGCCTTTTCTTCATTATAAAGTAGAACTCATTAGACATTTTATTTAAGATAAAAATACAATTAGATTTTTTTTCACTTGATTTTGACTGTTCACATATGAGTTGGTATTGTATATTCCTCTAAATTATTATGTGATAGATTTCACAGAGACTTAGCAACAAAACACAAACATGTAAAATATTCATAATTTAATAATTTATTCTATTTGCAATTCCAGTATCTAAAAAGGTAGGAAAAGGTCACCAAACTGAGTGATACCATGGCCATCATAGACTATAATAGGCTATAATACATAGTTTAACACTTTGCACCCAAAATCATAGAAAGCAAACTAAAGTTAGCTGCTGTAGAGTGAATATTTGTGTACCCCCCAAATTCATACGTTGAAATCCTGCCCCCCCGATGTGATGTGATTGGGCTGTGGGCCTTTGGAAATAGGTGACTGAGATGTGTACCTTTATAAGACAGGTAGGTGATGAATGTGGAGCCCTCATGAATGAGTTTAGTGCCCTGAGAGACCCCACAAAGTTCCCTCATGCCTTCTGTGAGAACACAGCCATCTATGAAACAAAAAGAAGTTATCATTAGGCACTGAATCTGCCAGTTAATTGACCCTGGACTCCCCAGCCTCCAGAACTGTGAAAAATAAATTTCTGTTGTTTTATAAGCAACCCAGTCTATAGTATTCTCTTATACAACCCAAAACAGCCTAAGACAATAGCCATAACTTAATTCAGATATATTTGGGGTAAATATTTACCTCTGTAATGAAAACCCCATCCTACATATCTGCCTCTTTTGACCAGAATATTTGAATTTACATAATTTTTACTCTATCATGACCAGTTAAAGAAATTATTTAAAAAATCAATATATAAAATAGGAGACATGAGTTGGAAAATCATAAAACCTCATAAAAAACTTTTGAGTGGGTTGTTGAGCAGAGAAAGGGCTAGAGCTTTCCTTTATTTTTAAAGATTCTTGTCACAATACTCAGTTAAACTAAAAGATCAGGAGAACCGAGAAAAACTCCAGAGCCCAAGATTAAAATCACAGAAGGGTTGCAAATAGAGATTGACTAACAAGAAGATAAAAGTTTAAAATAATATATTCATATTCCAAGAAACTGCCAGTTATGCCTGATGAAACATTTTGAGCATTACCATGAAGGAATGATATTCAAAATATATCTCAGCTTTACCAGTTTTCCACGCCTGCTCTAGTCCTTACTCTCTTCACTTTAGTTTTGGGTTATTGCATCACCCACTTGCACAAATACACTTCATTTTGGAAAAACTAGAACTAGAAGCTACCAAAATAACCAGCAATGGCCATTCAGCTAGTCCTCAGGCCTCTCACACCCATCCTTCCTCAAAGATACTTTGTTTATCATTGAACACCAATATGTGAGACATATAATTGAATACACTCATTTTTTAAAGTCTTACTTTAACACTTGATAAATTAAAATTGATATCAAAACCATCATCGTTTTTAATGGACAGTATGGCTGACAAAAAACTTGAATTGTGAAAGAATTGTCAACTCAGCAATTTTTTATACTTTACTTGTGCTGGTGCCATTAGTATGGCCCTCAATATGAACTTTCTCTATAGGATTCTCTCAGTTCACTAGTAATCTCTGGAGAGTTAAATTAGATAAAGTCAGAAAATATGATATACATATTTTTTTAATTGGATACCCATGATATGCAATATGTGTGTAGCAAGACATGGAAAGCAAGCAAACAACTGAATGTACCCTAAGATAACATGGAATATCTTCCCTACCCTAAGAACACCTCACAGATATCCTTGGTGACTGTCTGATGTTTTATCCAAGAGTGTCAGTGTTGTTTCATATAATAAATATGAATAAAGTTTGAGTGTTTTTTGAAATTTTTGAGTTTCAAAAAACTAAAGTTCTGAGGTTTTTCAAATATGAATAAAGTTACATCTTCTTGTAGCACTTAACATACTGTATTGAGTACTAAATTCATAAAGCTAGACCAGGATTCAAAAACTCTACTGAAGATGTTTAAGTCCTCTCAAATATTTCTATCATGATTTGTCATGGATTTCTTGTACAAATCCATTTTTTTTCTAACATTCAGAATTTTCATATCATTTGCCCTCATTTTTTTCTTCTTCAGTTCCCATTAATCCTCAACACTGAAGCCTTATTTCTTTGCCCCACTTCTCTACCACAAAATGGAACTTTTTCTAAAGCTGTCTTATTTTCATACATTCCTGTCCAAGTTCCACTTTCTGAAGCTTTCTGAAATTATCTAAGTCCACACTGCTTATTCTTTTGTAAAACTGTATTTCTCATTATACCATACAAATGACTCATTGATGTGAAAAACACTGGTTTTGGTCTTCTGCCCACAATCCATTTTGCAATCTTTAGTGTTTGTCTTTCACCCTCGTGAAGCATTTTA
Organism: Manis pentadactyla; assembly: GCF_030020395.1. Classification (NCBI taxonomy): domain Eukaryota; kingdom Metazoa; phylum Chordata; class Mammalia; order Pholidota; family Manidae; genus Manis; species Manis pentadactyla. Next base: position 69,572,116 of record NC_080020.1, read on the forward strand.
ATTCTTGCCCATACGATAAAATTAAAAATCTTGAATATGTTGTTTTACTAGGTATATGGCTAAGCCATAACAAAACCCAACATAAGACTGGCTTAACTAAATGGAACTAATCTCTTCCTAACATGAAAGTCCAGGGAAGGCAGTTTAGGATTGTGATGGCAGCACAACAATCAGAATGGAGGAGAGAGATGGGAGAACAGCGTGTCCCTGAAAGGATGCATCTCATTAATAATGTGCCTCACCTTTTCACACCACATTGCCCTAAATGGAGTCAAAAGTCATACCTAGTAGCAATGAGACTGGAAATGTAACATTTACTCCAGGTATGTATATGCCCAGCTACAAGTTGGATATTTTGCTAACAAAATAGAAGTAGATATACATGAGTAGACTCAAGCTCTATTATTCAAGGACTACAGGGCTCTCTACCACTAAATCCATGCTTATCTCTCTAGTATTTTCATCCCTTTCACTCCCTGTACATTAACAATAATAAACTTCAACCTCTTTTTGCCTGAGTAATGCTTTCTGTCTTCATATGGTTAAGATCTATTCATTCTTCTCCCTTCAACTTAGTATCACTTCTGCAGGGAGCCCTGCATCCTATTGTCTTATTAAAAGCCCAACAGCACCCTGACTCCTTTGACATATTCTTTATCTCTTTCTTTGCATGTTTAATACTTGTTACTTTTATTGAACAATCCAACCAATGAAGACAGGTCAGTGTAACAGAAGTTCAAAGTATGATGAAAAAAGATTCATCGTAGAAAACCAGAAGAGACTTCAGTTTGAAAGTTCATTTTGGAAACTGAATTTTGATCGGTGTAGGCAGAGATAATGGGTAAAGGATTACAAGGGTACAACTCATTGATTGGATAAATGGACTTCATTGAAAGAAACAAGTTTATTTTTTCTCACTATAGGTTTCGCACACTCACTACGTGGATCCACTTTTTACTGTCCCTGGGATAAAATTTCAGGTCCCATAGATTTTCCAGTCACTTGTAGATAACTGAAAGGCTCAGTCCATTCCAGTAACCCCATAACTTCAGACGGGTCCCATGTGCTTTGATAATTTCAAACTGCTATCCAATTTAAAATACTTCTAGGCCCTGGACATCTAGATAAGAGAAGAGATATTAGGGATGAAGGCTAGTCTTGTATAGATAATAGCATGATCATGTGGCATTGGGATCCTCTGGATAGCTGTCAAGTCACTGCTGTTTTCTCTCTCATTGGGGAATTATGTGGACTCCACAAAGATGCTTCACAACTTGTTCCCTTTAAACTCTTGAACTGAAGTTCATGCAAACATGATTACTTCTCTTTGTTAAGTCAGCAGGAAGAGGCAGCTTCAGCCAGATCCTCTGTTCTTTTTAGATACAGTGAGAAGTTAGTCATGAGATCCTGAAAAACCCACAGAAAGCACACTGAACTCTCTGAGTTGTCCTTTTGAAGGTCCCTTCACATGATCTGAGGTGAGGGGAAATACCTGTCTTCCTGTCCTCCATGAAAAGACTGGGAAATCCAAAGCACATATAAAAAAATTCTCTATAAAGAAATCTCTCCCTTCCTCAATTTTCTTCCTGTATAGTGTAGATATGGATGATAGGACCGTCCTGGAGCCAGCTTTACTGTCACTTATCATGTGCTACAGAGTTAAGGAAACACCTCACTTTTGGATGAAAGAATATTAGATTTATCTTTAGTTAAAGCCCATGTGGCCTCAAGTTAAACCAAAAGAGAGGTACTATTATTTATTATATTTTAGGGGGAAAAAGTCACAATTAATGTATAATTCAAAATCAGGGAATATCTGGTCCTTCTCTATTTGGACGAGGGCCTAACAACCACCTTCACAGATGCGTAAGATTCATGCACTCACACAAACAAAACAAAAAATTGGAAGATAAAGCTGAAAAAGGAGGTTGGAGACTTGAAGATCATTCTTATGAGTTGAGATTTGGTCTATAGGCCAAATAGAACCACCACAGAATTTTACTGTGACATTATTTTTAAAAACACATTATATTCCCCATCACACTTTTGTAATCACTTCAAACCGTAAGGATGATAAAATTTGCTGTAGGGACATTTCTATTAGTGACTCTATTATAATGTGACAGAATTGGATGTCCCACTGGATTTACATAACTCTGCATTTGGCTCAAAAACAGAATTTCAGAGTAAAGAATTCATAATGTACAACTTCCATTAATAATACAATGAAAAAAATCTTTTTTGAAATTCTTATGCTATATAAAAACGAGAATACTGCCAAGAAGGACAGAATAGCAACCTCTTATATATTTTTTCATTTGAAGTCACACAATCTTGCTGGATAAAAAGTGAAAAGTAGAAAAAAATTCCATAAAATAATTTAGATAGGTCAATATGAGGCTTCCTTACGAACATTTTTTGAAGAAAATCTTTATCATTCAATTCCATGTCTTAATACAGCAGAATGGGTGTTGGGAAGTCATATGACTTGATTCTACAAGAGCCAGTTAGTAAATCTGAATAATACTAGCATAGAGATGATAATCAAATCCAGATCTATTAATGACACTGCCATGGGAAGCATATAAATATAAAAATAAAGGACAAGAATAGAGCCCTGAGGGACCACACATTTTACAGTAACTTTTTCTGATGAGCTGCTCTGTCTGCTGACAAAGATAATTACATTTCAAACCAATTTAATGCTGTCTCAGAATTCCAACTCACGTTTCTGGAAGATCTAACAATACATCACTGTCTACTGTGTCAAAGGTGAGTGATAGATCTAACTGTGAGAGTAGGCATCCACTCTTTCCAAGAAACTCTCACATATCACTGAAGATAAACAGGTAGTTCTTGCTAATGTCATGAGTACCCCAAAATTCGTATTGGAATTTTATCAAATATAATCATAGATAATTATGCCTTCAGGCAAAATATCAAAGATGTTTCCTTTTGTTTTCCCTGCCCCAAAAGAGACAAGAGCTAGAAAATCTGCATCATAATTTAGCAGGCACACATAGTTGATGATTCTTAAATGTTTGTTGAATGAATACATGTATATATTTTTATTCAATACTCATTCAACCAGAGAGGCAAAAGGCTGGCAAATAGTATGCTAATAGCTACGGTATTCTCATTTCTATTAAAAATTATGTATTCTGCATATAATTCCTCAATTATATGTGCATGCAGGGCCAAATAAGTCCCTGAAATAAAACAGATAAAAAGCAAGATAATAAATCTGTGTGAGGGGAAGTCAGCTGTATTCATTCTACTGTGCTTCCCTCTAAGATGATGGGAATGCCCAGAGTCATTAGTTAACACGAACTACTACAACATTCTGTCTCAGTCCTTGTAATCCTTTTAGTTTTGCCAATTCTGTTGTTTCACTTCCCTTCTCAGCATCTATTATTCAGTGTGCCAGGAGCTGCCACAAAAATCCACTAATTTTATAGTTACATACCAATTCTTTCTTTCCCCAAGTCTCTGGGAATATTGTTAGCTTGAGAGATATATCCCTCTTTTTCTCTCCAAACCATCTACAACACCTAGCAGATTCTCAGTAGTATTGGATTTTAGTCAGGATAAGCCAGGGAGGAAAGAATTAGTTAAGAACAAGTTGAGCTGCTACCATAAAATATTCAATAATACAGAAACTGAAACAATTTGGCAGTTTATTTCTTTCATATAACACACAGATGAGATATCCTCTACTAAGAGGAGAGATCTACCACCTTCAACCCAGAACTCCCTGCTTTGGGTTCAAGTTGGTTGCTCAAGTTCTTTTTATCTCCTAGCCAACAGAAATCAGAATGGGTCTGAGAGGGACATATGCATATTCCTTCTGAGGAGCATGACTTAGAATAAGGCAGGCTTCCTAGGTGTGTGACCAATGCAGTCACACAGGCCCCATGCTTAGAAGGGAGCCACATGCTTGAGGTTAATGCATGTAAAGATAATTATATCTTTTTAAAATAATTAATAAATTCGTCTTTGAATTTGTGTTTTCTAAGAGAGATTCAATGGGACAGTGGAGTATGCACTAGGGACATGGAGTCTTGGCTCACTCTTGGTCCTGCCTCCCCATGATGAGCTCTCCTCCCTGAGACAAGTCCTGGCCGCTCTCTGCCGATCCCTGCCCAGTGACAGCTACTGCCCCCGGCCCCCAGAAAGGGTGTGACTATACAAATAAAGTTGTTATCAACACTACTCATGTACATGTTTTTGTGTGACTGTAAGTTCTTCTTTCTCTAAGGAAACTATCTAAAGGTGGTATTGTTGACTAATATGTTAAGTGTATGTTTAATTTTATTAGAAACTGTTGATCTGTTTTCCTAGCAGCTGTACCATTTTGCATCGCACCAGCAATATATAAGAATTGCAATTGCCTTGCACCATCACATTTGATATTGTCATTATTTTTTTATTTTAGCCATTTTAATAAATATGCAGTAATAACTCATTATGGTTTTAACATGAATTTTCCTGATGGACAATAATATTGAGTGTATTTCATGCATTTGATTTCCACATATATATATATATCATCTTCGGTGAAGTCTCTGTTCAAGTTTTTGCCTATTTTTTAATCGTGCTGATTGTTTTCTTATTGTTGAGTTCTAAGGAAATGTTCATATTTTTCTGGATATAAATTATTTGTCAGATACATGACTTGCAAATGTTATCTCCCAGTCTGTAGTCTGTCTCTTTATTCCCTTGACAGTTTGGCAAAGAAAAGTTTTTAATTTATATGAAGTCCAATGTTCAGTTGTTTTTTTTATACATCCATATATTTTCTTTGGTGATACATCTGTTCAAATCACTTGAATTTATTTTTTATTTATTTTTTATTTTAAGGATCATATTTTTTGGAGTCATTTCTAAACTATCTTGACCTCACCTGAGGTGATACATATTTTTCTATGTTTTCTACTTAAAGTTATAGATTTCTGTTTTACATTAGATCCATGATTCATTTTGTATTGATTTTTCTATGAGAGAGGTAGGTCTGGGTTTACCTGTTTGCAAATGGATGACCAATTGTTCCAAAGCTATGATGACAAGACCCATCTTTCTAATTGCTTTGTACCTTTGTCAAAAATCAAATGACAACATTCACATGGGTCTATTTTTTTAATTCTCTATGTGGTTCCATTGATTCCTGTGTCTATCTCTCCACTAATACTACACTGTCTTCATTACTGTCTATAATTTCTACTGATCAATTATTTTTATTCAAATAAACTTGTTTGGCAGCATGATTTCTGTGGGCAGTTGGTGTTATCAGAGCCCTTAGAGAAAAGGTTTGATTTGGTTGGAATGGGGGAAATGGCTAAAAAGGATGGTGCTTATTTGCATGTACAGAGTGTACATGTAGACCTGGCCTCCAGATTGGGGCAAGGAATATATGTAGGAGAAATGGGTGGATACTAAAGACTGATATTGCTCACCTGAAAATGAATATTAGTCAGTCTTTGTGTAGCCTTGTGAAGTTTTGCTCAATTCATGCACAGCCTAATCCCCAGCAAACCCTGTAGGACACAGATGCAGATATCTAGAGCTTTTTCTATATAATCCCCCTCTATACGGAAGTATTTACTGAAACTTCTAGCTATGTCAGCTTCCCTGAACTCATTTTCAGCTCCTCAGCTCAGCAAGATCACCAGACTGGGGTCCTATGGTGCCCACAGCCTGAACACAATCATCAGGAAGAAATCCTGGGTGATATTAGGGCTTACCGTCTTGGTTTCCTTTTTCTCAGGGGTAAGTCTTTTATTGTCATTGTTCAATGCCTAAAAACAGTTGCATCATGTATTTTTCCCATTTTCTTAACCTTGAGACCTTAAGGCCAATACTTATTACTTGATCACAGCCAGAAGCAGAAGTCCATTTTTTTTATCTTTAACCCTTATGAATAATGTTAGATTAGGTGTCTGTATATATTTGTCTGGATAATATATAAAATTGTTATACTTACACACAGATATTTGTGTGAACATAAGTTTTACCACATGGTTGCTAGGTTGTCAGGAAGAGTAACTTTTGAAGATGCACTTTTGTCAAGGGTTATTCCAGTTTCATTCTCACCACCCACGGATGAGACTCTTTCCATTGCTCCACATCCTTGTGGTTTATATCATCAGTTTTTATTTTTTATCTATTTTTTCCATTCTTTGAGGTATGACTCTAATTTGCATTTCACTAATAGTTAATAATGTTAAGCATTTTCAGTGTGCTTGTTTACCATCCATATATTTTCTTTGGTGATACGTCTGTTCAAATCACTTTATTTTTAATTAGGATGTTTGTTTCTTATTATTGAGTTTGAGAATTCTTTTTATATTCTGGATAAAATTCTATACAAGATACATATATTCATAAATATTTTTGCCCAATCAGTGGCTCATCTTTTCATTTTCTTAACAGTACCTTGCAAAGATTTAAGTATTTAATTTTAATAAAGTTTAACTTAGAAATTTTTTTAATGAATTGTGCTTTTTCTTTTAAATCTAAGAAACCTTACCCTAGGGCAAGATCACAGAGATTCTTTCCTGTGTTTTCTTCTTGGAGTTTTCTAGTTTTTTTATTACATTTAGAGTAATGTAGTGATCCATTTTGAGTTAATTTTTGGTATGTAACAAGGTTCTTTGGGTTTTTTGCATATACAGATCCAATCGTTCCAGCATTATTTATTGAAATCATGATCCTTTCTCCATTGAATTGCCTTCATATTTTTGTCAAAAATCAATTAATTATATTTGTACAGGTTTATTTCTGAATTCTATATTCTGTTCCATTGATTTATATGTCTATCATTTCATCAATACTGCATTGACTACATTACTGCAGTTTCATAGTAAGTTTTAAAATAAGGTAGTGTAAGTCCTACACTTTAGTTATTTTATTGTTTTAGCTTTGCTAATTCCTTTTTTATTTCCAAATAAATATTAGAATCAACTTGACAGTGCCTACAAAACTCTACTTGCATTTTTGTTGGAATTGTTTTGAATCTATGTATATTTTGGAAAGGAGTGTCATCTAAATAATATTGATCGTTCCAATCCATAAACACTTATTTCTCCATTTTTTTGTGCCTTGATTGATTTTTCTTTTGTGTTTTATAGTTTTCAATAAAGTCTTAAACATATTTTCTTAGATTTATATATAAGCATATAATTTTTAGTTGTAAGGAGCACGTTTTAATTTTAATTTTCAATTATTACTAGTATATAGCAATACAAACGACTTTTGTATATTGACCAAGTAACTTGTTAAACTCTTATTTTTTTAATAATTTTTTTGTAGCTTCTTTGAAGTTTTCCATGTAGACAACATGCTGTCTGCGAAAGGGAACAGTTTTATTGCTTTCTTTCCAACTTGCATGTTTTTAACATATTCTTTAACCCTACTGCACTGCCTACAGCTTCCCATACTAAGTAGAATAGAAGGGTGAGAGCATAATCACTGCTGTAGCCCCAGTCTTAGGTTGGAAGATTTAATCCTTCACCATTAGCACAATGTTATCTGAAAGTATTTGTGCAGATGTCCTTTACAAGGATGAGGATGCTCCCTTCCATGACTAGTGCTAACAGTTTTTCATCATGAATCAATGTTGAATTTGGTCAAATACTTTTTCTGCATCTGTTGAGATCAGGAATACGTTGGTAAATGTTTAACAAGTGACATTTCTGAGAAAAGAAAACTGAATAGTGCTGCTATGAACATTGATGTACAGTATTTATTTACATCTGTCTTCATTTTACCCTTTTCTTTTGATTAGTGTTAGTACAGTTTGGCATTTTTTATGCTTTTTATTTGTGTGTGAAGATGTTTAATTTTATGTTATACATATTTTACTGTGACTTAAAAAATCTTTGAGGGAGGAAAAAGACACTAATTCTAACTTCCAGTTTTTGATGCTTTTACATTTAACTATTTGCAGTTTTGTATGTTCGTAGGCACCATACTAGTTGTCTTGTTTTTTTTAACCCATCTGAATAATTTTATTTTTTTATTTTAATTGAGGTGCTGTCTTGCCTGAGAGGACTACCCCTGGGCAAGTTCACTCTGGCCTCAGTGAGACCGAATAACAACAACAAAACATTGTGGGTAAAAGGGTTTATACCAAGCTTTATTGCTACGGTGGCAGGTAGACTGCTGGAATCACTTCTCCTTATGGAATATTTGCAATCTGTCTTCATCTCTGCCTCCAGGCAAAGTACTGGGCTCTTTGTATAGTAACACAGATAATAATGGCTCATTGCCAACAAGTGTGGAGCATTAAACTAGCAGTAGGCCAATTACATCATCAAGTAGTTTAGGGTCCCCTGATGATTCTGGCCATAGGAGCTTTCATTTTCCCCACAGGTTCTTAAGCCATTTGTATTTAATGTATTATTGATTTTCGTATTTTAGTTTAATTCTACCAAATAGCAATTTGTATTCTATGGCATCATCCTTTTCTTGGACCATTTTTTTCCTCCTTCCCTGCCTCATTTTGGATTAATTTTATTTTTTTGGCCTTACAGCTGTACCTTGCTTTAGGGGTTCTTTTAGGGCTCATGAAATGTTTTTTTTTCTAATCTACCTCCACACAGCATTACACCACCTAAGGTAGAGCATAAAGAAACCTTAAAGACCAAGCTTATGGCATAGAAAGACCTGAACTCACCTCCCTTTGTGGACACTTTGAATCTATACCTGCACATAGAGCACAAGCAAAGAACTGAGGGCTGACTGAGCAGCTTCAGCACCAAAAAGTATAGAAAGACCACATAGAGAAAGGCAGGAGAGATGGAGACATAGTAACAACAGGAAACCCACCCCCTAACACTGGGAACATCACTAAAGAAAGACATCACTGAGGGACTTACACACAGATTTGACTGCTTTGGGCACAGGAAGGAGAAAAACAGTTTTAAACAGCTACTATAATAGAGTAAAGAAAACCCATGTAGAAGCACTACAGTATTGGTCAAATAGTGGGGGAACTGCAGGAAATATCTCTAAGGTCAGAGATGCCAGCAAGTGCCAATGTTTACATTCCCCCTCCACCTTGATAGCACACAAGGGAATAGCGTCCAAGTGCTCTAGCCAGCCTGCCACTTCAGAAGGCCTTGTGCCCACAGCCAACATAAGCTCCAGGTGTTCCCACACCCATCCCTGCAGGTGGCCCACCACCTGAGCCTGACTGAGTTCCAGCCATCCCACCAAGGCAACAACAGCACAGCACAGCACGCACTGGGACACGCCCAGCCTGCATCCTGTTACCAAGCCAGTTGCCAAGGCTTCAGCCAGTTGCCAAGGCAGCCGGAGTGCAGAGAACCCTCTGGCCCCTGGCCCACAACCACTTCTTCATATCCAGCCATCCTACCACGTTGCCCCCTGTGCACAGAGCATCCACTGCACAGAGTGCCCCCGGCGCCACCAGCCCATGACAGCTTCAGCCCTAGCCAGCCAGAAAAAGCTGCCAAACACATCAGTCTACACAAGGGATGTTCCTACACAAGTCCACTCCTTCAAGATTGGGAGAGGTAGCTGTTTCACCTAATTCATAGAAACAAACACAGAAAGCCAAGCAAAATGTGGAGACAACAGAATGTGCAACAAATGAGAGAACAAATGAAAGAAAACTTCAGAAAAAGAACTGAATGGAATAAGAGAAGCAATGTACCTGATAAAGAGTTCACAGTATGGTTATAAAGATGCTCACAGGACTTGAGAGAGAAGTGGATGAGCTCAGCAAGAATTTCAACAAAAAGAAAACATTTTAGAAAAGCAATTAGAGTTGAAGAATACAATAACTGTAATGAAAATGAACTGGAGGAACCCATGGCTGATTAAAGGATGTAGAAGAAAGGATCAGTGATCTGTTGACAGGGTAATGAAAAGCAAATCAAAGCTTAACAGGAAAAAGAAAAAAGGATTTTTAAAAAATGAGGATAGGTTTACGGGACCCCTAGGACAACATTGAACAAAATACCATGTGCATCATAGGAGTAGAAGAAGAAGAGAAACAGAAACAAGAAAAAAATATCTAAAGAAATAATATCTGAAAACATCCCTAAGTGAAGAAGGAAACAGACACCTAAGTCCAAGAATCACAAAAATCCCCAAACAAGATGAACCCAAGAAGGTCTACATAAAAACACATAATAATGAAAATGCCAAAGATTAAAGATAAAGAGAAAAATCTTAATAGCAGCAAGAGAAAAGCAACTAGTTACACACAAGGGACCTCCTTGAAGCCACCAGTGGATCTTTCAGCAGAAATTTTGCAGGCCAGAGGGAGTAGCATGATAGAGTCAAAGAGCTGAAAAGAAAAATACTATAATCAAGAATACTCTACCCGGCAAGGTTATCATTCAGAACTGATGTAGAGATACAGTTTTTCAGACAAACAAAAATTGATGTCATCACCAATAAACTGGCTTTACAAGAAATGCAAAAGGGATTTATTTAAGCTAAAAAGGAAAGACCAAAACTAGAAAATTAATGAAAGTGAAAACTTTCACTAATAAAAGGTAACATATAGTAAAGGCAGCAGATCAATCACTTACAAAGTTAATATGAAGGTTAAAAGACAAAAGTAGAATAAATAATTATTTCAAGTAGTATGAACAATTATTTTTAAATAATTTAAAAGCAGCATGGAATTTCCTCAAAAAATAAAAAATAGAAATACCAAATCAATAATTTCACTTCTGCATATTTACCCAAAATAAACAAAAACACTAATTTGAAAATATATACATACCCCTATGTTCATTGCAACATTATTTACAATAACCAAGATTGGAAACAATCTATGTCCACCAACAAATGAATGGATAAAGAAGAGGTGGTATATACATACAAAAGAATATTACTCATCCATAAAAAAAGAATGAAATTTCTCTCCTGCAACAACATGGATGGACCTAGAGGGTATTAAGCTAAGTGAAGTAAGTCAGACAAAAAAATACAAATACCATATAATTTCACTTTTGTGTGAAATCTAAAAAACAAAACACATGAACACACAAACAAGTAAAGAACAGAAGCAGACTCATAAATACAGAGAACAAAGTTGTGGTTGCCATAGAGGAAGTGGGATAGGAGGATGGGTAAAATAGGTGAAGGGGATAAAGAGGTACAACCTCTAAATTATAAAATAAATTAGTCACAAGTATTAAAATTAGTCAACAATATTTTGTATGGTGATAGATGATAACTACATTTATTATTGTGCATTTAAAAATATACAATAATTGTTAACTCACTGTTATATACCTGAAAATAATATAATATCATATGTCAACTATACTTCAATTAAAATTAATTTTAAAAAACAACCTTAAAACCGTATATTTCAATTATTATCTTCTTAGCCTTTGTGTTGTTGTATATTTGTTTCTATGTTATTAAATCCTATGTTATTACTTTTGCTTTAGCCTGTCAATTGTCTTCTAGAGTGATTTTTTAAACAATAAATCAATTATTTTATATTTACTCAGATTGTTACCTTTCCTAATTCTCTTCCATTTGGTATCATTTTCTTTCTGCCAGATGGACTTGTTTTTAACATTTCTTCATTCAAAACTGAAGGCAAAAATAAAGAATATTTAAGATATACACAAACTCAAAGAATTCATCACTATATACTGCTATCCAATAAAAATATAATGCAGGGCACATATGTAAAAAAATACAAAGAGATTAGACTAATTTTAATAATTACATTATTAAACCCAGTATGTTCAAAATATTATTTTAATATATCATTAAAAAATAACAAAATATTTTACATTATTTTTTTGTACTTGATCTTCAATAGCTGATGTGAATTTTATAATCACAGAATAACTTTATTTGGCTTAGTCACATTCCAAGAGTTCAAAAGTAGCATATGTATGGTGGCTATTATTTTGGACATCATAGGCCTAAACTATTTTGATTGGCTTAAAACAACCATGGTTACCTTCCTACAGTTAGTAATAGGAATGTTAGACAAGGCATAAAGTACTTAATGGAGATTTTGTAGATAACTAACAATGTTTTAGTTATATCAACATCAAATCTCCTCTTCCTATGATTTCTCAGTCCTTGTAATTATAACAATTATACCATCTTGAATGTATGATCATCTTGGATTTATGTTGCCTACAATCTTGATAAGTTAGATCTACAAGCTTGAGGGGCTGTGGTATCACAGCCTGGTCATGCTTTAAGCGGTGGCAACTTGCCACCTTTTTCCTTAGTTCTATAATACATTTAAAAAATGCTGAATAAATAATCTATGTACAGTATGTACCTAGTATCTGGCACAAATAGGTGCTGAACAATTAAATCTCCACAGCTCTGACACAAATCTTCTGCTCATGACCTAGTTCTTGATATACCCAATTCTCTAAAAAAAACTTTATCCAAGGTCTTCCAAGCAATTAAGTATAAGTTACTTGAACCTTGAATTTCTCAAGTCCTTTGCACTACATGAGCTCAGATGGTAGGATAAAGAGGAAAGATTTACCTGGCTGATAAATTTCCTGCTAACCTGAAACAATATTTCTACTCTATAACCTGCCTTTTTGGAAAGAATGAAGGTGTGACATTTAAAAGCAATGCTCCCAGTTAATCTAGCAAATTCTCCAATGAAAGATTCCCCCCTCACAGTGAGAACTATCAAGGCTCTATATTAAAATATCCAAATATTTAAAACAATGTTGTTTAACATGATAACCCATGTAAACACAATCTCCTCACACTAAACAGATATTAAGTAATAAAATTTGAGATCTGTTGTAGAAGATGAAGTGGCACATGGAGGGTTGTTCTCCACATCCTTCCTCTTCTAACTTTAGATTTAGAAAAAAGAACAGCTCTATATGTCTTTCTAAATTTCATAGAAAAAAAATTCTGAAAAATTTGTGTGTAGTTACTTCCTTTTATATTGCCATTTTTGGAAGACTCTATAGCATAGTGATTATGATTTAGCCTCTAAAATCATCCTGGTTTGTATCCAAGTCCTGGTTCCAATATATACTAGTTCTGTAGATTGGAAATATGTCTTTATTTCTTTACAATTTTCCAATATGTATAACCAATGTAATATAGTATAAATAATATTGATATTACATAGGATAATAACAGTAAATGTTATCAAGTGCATATCAGAGTACTTGACAGAAAAATCTCAATAAATATTATCTCTGGGTCTGTTTGGTTGTCTGCTTGATCTCTTGGCAATGGATCAATTTTTATTGCTTTTTTTGGCATGTCTAATATTTTTGTTTAAATGTTAGACATTGTGAGTAGAAGAGCAGTAGAGACTGAAGGAAACAGAATTTATGAGCAGCAAAAGCAAAAACAAAACAATGTCCCTTTGCTTGGATAGGCTACATGTATGAGTGGTTGAGTTAACCTAGTCAGCAGTTGAGTTGGTTTTGGGATGTTGTTTTGCCCACAGATTCTCACGCCAGCGTGGACAACATCCTCCATTTCTTCCAGGGCAAGACCCGGATCCAGCGTTTGAACATCCTCAATGCCAAGTTTGCGTTCACCCTTTACCTGGCACTGGGTACTTTGTTAGCAGTATAGTATACCAGCAACTTCAAATTCTCCCATCGGTGGGCTGTTGCTTTCTTGTACTTTGGGTGTAGCTTGAGGTACCAGAGAATTTTCTCAGAATTCTTGCTCCACCTTAAGCTTTCAGAAGACTACACATTCCTGCACCACAGAGGGCAACTTTTTCACATTCTTTCCCCACTCTCAATGGCACGCTCCCACTCTTCAGTACTTGGGTGAGGTTCTGGTGGAGACAAGGGTTTTTTTCAGTTGTTCTGCTCAACTCTCAATTTTAGGCAAATCCTATGTGCTAGGGATGCTTATATTTCTATTTCTCATTGGAGTCTTGTCACCCTTTGAAATTCAGTTAATTTGGTTGTATTTTGACTTCAGTTCTCTAATGTACCCCCCAGGTTGTTATTTTATATATCATGTGGGGTTTTTTTTGTTATTTTGTTTTAGTTGTCATTCTTAGAATGTAAGTGATATTATCTTGTAGTCTACAGCTTCTAACAGAAACCCCTAAACTGAAACATTTTAAGACATCATTTCTGACCTTTGATGAAACAACTAAGTAAACTATTTGTAAAGATACAAGTCATATAAGACTTTATGCATGCAAGATGTCCAGTAAATATTTCAAATGAAATTCCTTTGTGGAGGGTAGTTAGATTTAGAAGTGAACTTTTGTAATCTCAATTAAACATGTAATTCTATAATGCAATACACAAAAGTGAATTAAACTGTTCATAGAAGCCTTATAATACAACAGCTAATACATATGAACTTATACTAAACTTAACACCTAAATAAAATTTTAGTGGAACATATACCTTCATTATCAGTATTTTCATTCAATTGCAATACTGGAAAAAAATCTCAATCTTTATTTGAAAGAAGAGAAGCTTTTTGGAAAAGCAATTAAATGTCATAATAAATTATGTAACTTAACTTTCAGAATCTTATACACTTTTATTTAAGTAAATGTTAAAAATCAAAACTAGTGTATATGATAAAATAATTAATTGAAACATTTTATAATCTTTCATTAATATGTGTGTATTCAGAGGCCATCTGAAATTCAAATTGTTCTATCACAATATTCATCACTTGAGTATATCAGAATAATATGTAATCTTGTTGAAATGGAGAAATACAGAATATGCACATGAAATGAAATATTTTTATCAAAGTCAAAAATAATATTGTTATTCATTAACCATAACAAATTAAAATATTCTTAATAAACCTCTCTTAGGTTACATTGTTATGTGATTCCTAAAAGATACATTAAAAAAAAACCTTATTTGAGGAAAATGCTCCATGAGAGATGCTAAACAGCAATATCTCAAGCTGAAGTTTCTTACCTTGGCTGCTGTTAAATGCACAGAAAAAAATTGGTAACACCACCTTATCAGACAAGGATTTCTCAGTCTCATCACTACTGACATTTTGGAAAGGATACTTACTGTGGTGGCGCCCTATGCATCGTAGGCTATTCACTGGCATTCCTGGCTTTTACCCACTAGATGCCAGTAGCACCCATCTAACATCAAACACTGTAGCAATCACACACAATAGCAATCACACATTGCCTAATGTCTCCTGGGGGTGGGGTGGCAAATGCACTCCCACCTGAGAACCAAGACTCACCATACCCACTGTCCCCAGCAATAAACTTGAAGCATACATCCAAAGATAGGTAATCACAAGTTCTGAAAACTGAGATTTTCAGAGAGCCTTGTGAGCTTTATAGTGAAATGTATATGTGTCAAAATGTGTATACTGATATTTTAGAAAAGTCTGCAGGATATTCACTGAGAGGAAATTAAAACGATATGGACATCACTTAGGTTTACTCAAGATATGGTATATCCTTGAACAAAAGTCATAACTCAAAACTTAAGCATTTAAATGGCGAGAGTAGTACTCTAGGGCCTGGGTTGCTTGAGGCATGCATGTACTGTACAAACATAGTTTGCACTGGTTATGCCATTTCTTGGATGACACATAATTTAGGAGTATAAAAAACCTAGACATTTGGTTTCCCAAGTAACTTCATTTTACTCTTCAAACACAGGGAGTGTTTTCTTATGAAATGGAAAATAAAATAAAGTTGGGATTTATAAAAACAATACAGAAAATAGAAGAGCAAAATTGTCTACAAAATGGTAAATGAAAGATGTTTAAAGAATGAAAGAAAATCAATAAATATCCTGTACAGCACCATCAGATGCACTTTAGGGGCAGTAGGGTAAACAATTACTATTTTTACACACAGCTTATCTAAGCATCCACTTCCCAGTTTCCACTACCGCTGCACGCCCATCTTTTTCTGTTCTTGTTCCTTAAATCCCTTCCTTCACCTCTGAGGAGGGATAATCTCAGGCTCCTGAACAGGCTCCTCACATTTCTAAAGTGGAAATGAAGGATTGGCAGAGAGCACATCAAATACAGAGACTTGGTGAGGATGTGAGTTAAAGCCTGTACACAGGTTTTATGCAGGTGATATAATAATAAAAGCTTGACAGAGGAAGAAGGGCAGGACAGGAGAGAGAAGAAAACAGTCTTCCAAGGCTGGTTTGGAGGTGATTTGGGTGGCATTTAGAAAATGAGGGAGTTTCATCCAGGGAGAAGTACATAACATGGAGAAGGGTAAAAGAAGTTTATAAGAATGTTGCAGAGTGTTTCCAATTGGATCTACTTTGAAGCTTTTTGAAAGACATAAATGTCATTAACACATCTGGTTACTTGTACTTTGTTCCTCTAGATGTGATTCCTTGCAGGGTCTGGGACAATTAAATCTGGGACTTTTAATAATGGTGAATTCCTTTTGATGGAATTTCTTCAATGAGGAAAATGTAACAGTATCAGTAAAATATCTGAATGTTAAGCCACTGAGAAATGGGATCATCACTTTAGAAGAGGTCTCCAGAAATGTGGATAGTACAATGGTTTCCTAAACTCCCCTCTTACGTTCACTTAACCTTGGCACTCCCGGGGAATCAGTGTCAGGGAACAAATGCAATACTGAAAGCAGTCAGAAGTCACCTCGGTGTTTCCAAACTGGGCATAGACAATTCAGTCAATACACCCTTGATAGCACATAACACTGCTCCATTCCCTATGGCATTCTAATGAATTCCCTGCTACTTAAGGGATAATTCTTTTTTCACCAAAATTAGCCAGTGCAAAGGAAGCCTAGTTCTTACCAAGGGGTCAGAGGAAGATTTAATTACATTTGAACTATGATATCTGTCAAGTGGCCTTTTTTTATTTGAACCTCAAATGTGCTGAA
This sequence comes from Manis pentadactyla, assembly GCF_030020395.1. Classification (NCBI taxonomy): domain Eukaryota; kingdom Metazoa; phylum Chordata; class Mammalia; order Pholidota; family Manidae; genus Manis; species Manis pentadactyla. Next base: position 69,588,959 of record NC_080020.1, read on the forward strand.
ACAATGGGATATGTAAATTTGTAATGCATCATGAGTACATTTTCATGAAGCCCCTTGATAGCAAAGTCATTGCATATTATGATTTTTAAAAGGAAGGTTGCACACTTATACTGCATTTTAGGCTGGAATCTTAAAGTATGATGATTTTATGTTGAATGGCAAATAATTATCATCCAGGAATATAAATGTACAGAAATAAACAAGAAATAGTGATGGGTAGAAATGACAATGCTTCAATGTCTTCCAAATATGTAATTTTTCTAAATTGAATTGGAACCACCCATTAAGGTGAAATCTGTTATCTTTATCCAAGGAGGTGTTTGGATGGTTAATTATCTCTTGGCTTCTTAAACTAAAATTCTACACCAAGTGGCAATGTAGTAATTGCTGCAAATTATAGCAAAAGTAGTACCTTATGCTATGATATAGAAATGGCAAGTGCATATTTGCTAATTCAAATTGTGTTTAGTGTGTATAGATGGTTTTGAAAAATATATTCTACATCCAGAACATTTCTTTCCCTGGGCTTTTGTGAGCTTTAGTGCATGCACACTCTTGAATTTAGTTCAAACTGTGGTTTTCAATTACTTGCCCTAAAATGAATTTTTCTCTAACACATTTCACACTTCCCAAACCACTACTTTTCCTAAATAGAAAATTGTACAAGAAACATGAAACATAAGCCTTGTTTTTTGGTTTTTGTTTTCTTCCATTAACTTTTTTGTTGCTGTTACCTTGTTTATTAAAAGGATTTATCATTTTTCCCAAATATGAGACTAAATTATGGAAACCAAAACTAGAAGGAAAATGGCTGCTTTGATTTTGAAAGAATTATTAAAGAAATCATCTCTTATTTTGTTCAACATATTTTCCACAAAACACATGCTATAAACATGTTTCTAAACTTAAAAAAAATATTTTATACACATATATATATATATAATTTAACATTAACTTGTAACTGACATTGATGTTGTTTATATATGTATCATGTCCCATGAGTCTCTGACTCCCTCAATTATGTTCTCAAAAATGCATTTATGTAATACCCAAGATCTTGCCCACAAAACCTAAGATTTAACCATATGTTCCCTTGAGGTTCTCACCCCCCAGGTTTCTGCCTCAGGACTCAATGAATTAATAATTATTTGTTTGATATTTCAAACAATGAAACGGTGCCTTAACCCACAGGTTCTCAATTGGGGCAGAGTTTGCCAGAATCACCTGGGGAGATTTTTTTTAAACTTGGTATATCTATCTCCTACCCTATCTCTAACCTGAAATTTCTAATAAAACTGATATCTGCAAAAATATGATTTTTTTCCTCTAGAAAAATTTTATCTGGACATGATTTTCATGATGCAAGCTACTGAAATCACCTCTGAACTGTTTAACCATAGGTGACATTTATTGCTAGTACATTGAGTTGCTCACAGAATTGCTGGCTGGTCTTAACAGATTCAGAATAGGGCAAAACTAAAAAAGCTAGGGAAGAGCCAGGGCAACAATGAAAACCACACCCCAAGTTCCAACCTAAGAGAACGCTGCTGGCCCTGGAATGCCCAAGGCTGCCCCCTGCATTCCACTGTGACAGGCCCGGAGCGGGCGCTCAGCGCTAGCAGCCCCCACCGCCTTTGCTGCCCCTGGACTATGAATGCTATGGGTCTGTGCCACCTGCCATGAACACGGATTCTCGCCTTGGCTCCTCAGTTTACTAGTTCCTAATTCAGAATCTGGGGCAATGTACGTGACTCGCCCAGACAAACCAGAGGAGATGCTGGGAAACTGCATACATGGCAATTTCATATTTTGTGCAAGATTCAGAAAATGTACAAGCAGTTTAAATGATGGGCACACTCCAGACTCTAGACAAAGGTGTATCTGTGCTTGACTTGGAGTCCCTGCCAATATACAACTGCTTTGAGATCACTCCCTTTACTGGTAAAATACATACTTTTAAAAATGCATAGTTGTTAGTTTAACTAGTGGTTTTCTAAATCTATAAATGAATATTCTAAAGCACTGGTTCATAATGCATGAACAGATATAAGCTTCACTTAAACAAAGAATGGAAAACAAATATGGTAATACTGAATAAGAAAAACATAGATCGCTCCAGAATAGGGAAAATTTTATTTTGAATTTGTTTTACCCATCCATATATACCACATATATATATAAATCTTAATTTGTCCTTTGTTTCTCCTATAACAACAATAGTTTTGGCCTGAGAATGAGAAGGCCTGGGTTTAGGCTTGGCTGTGCCATTCATGCACGGTACTTCCTTGGGGAGACATTTACTCTGTGTTTCACTTTCCTACTTTATAAAATAGGTACAATAACACGGGGTCAAAAAACCTCTCAGGGTCCTTAAAAGAAACAAATGATAACCTTCCCGTGGCTGGCTTCTTCTTGCTCTAGAGAGTCCTCACCACAGTGGCCCTCCAAGACTACTCTGTCTAAACTGGCTCCCACTAGAAACTCACTCTCTTACCAGTCCGATTTTAGTTCTTTTTTTACTCTCCCAAAATATCTTGTTTATTTAGTTCTTCATTGCTTGCCTTTACACCATGAAAATATGTTTCTGGTGATGAGGTAAAATCTGCCTCCTTAACCTATGCATCACAGCATCTAGAACAGAGCCAGGCACACAGCACACACTTAACAAATATCTATAAACAAATAGGTCAATGAGAGAAAAGACATGAAAGTACTTTGGGAAAGTTAAAATATCTATGGATATTAAAATAGCTATAGAAATATTGATTTTTCAAGAATTACAACAAAAGTAGTCACTTTTATCTAAATCAGCTAAATTGTCAGCTCTACTGTCAACAAAAATTTAACCACTTTAGCAAATACCACAAATATGGTTTCCCTTCTAATTCTGGCAGAAGAAATACATTTTTACATATACATAAAGAATTGAAGACAAAAGACTTTATATGTCTCTTTCAAAATAGTTTTCTTTCCCTAAAAGGAGAAACTTTCAATGGGGACAAGTTCCCTGTGATGAATAATACAAGATCAAAGGAGGACAGAGGACACCTGCTTCTCTTTCTTTGATGCTACGGTTCACCTAATTTTCTCTCATTCGTTCTTCTTTACAGTGATATACCATTGCCACTGGCCTTCTAAATGTTCCTTTAATTTCTTCCTCCTGCTGCACTACATGATTTTTATGAGGATGAACAAAGAATTACTAGTCCATTTCGATCAGCAGTAAATCTCCCTTTTGCCCTTGTTGCTTCTTAACAGTACTTTTAGTCTTACTTTCTGAAAATGATTAATTCAACTGGAAAGGTACTACACTGCAGCATCCTTGGATTCTACTTTTTCTTTCTGACTAACTGCTGTGTGAGCATGACTCATATGCACTGCACTTGGCCAGGGTTTGGACACTTTCCTTGTAGGGCTAGACCAAACCAGGAGTATGGAGTCTATGAAGTTGACAGTCAGGACACATGGGATCTACCCAGATTCTGATGTTTTCCTTCCTTATTAAATTGCATAAATATTCCCGTCTTTGACCAGTTTCATTGCTTTTAGTATAAGAATGGAATTAAGAAAAGTCTACAGTTCCCTATGAAATTCATAGTCTGGAGTTTGAAATATAATGGGGAGTGGAAAATTCCCTTAATACTCAGATAATCCATCTCAAAGCAGATATAAAAATAATTTAGGGCATTCCTCAGAGATGCAAAAGCAAAACTTAAGAATTATTTCCTTATTTTAATATATGAAAAAAATTGGCATCTTAAAGAGAGCTTAATTAACCAAGAGAGAGTGTGGTCAACTGAGGTTAAAATAAGCAGGTGATATCCTGGAGGCTAGCGTACCAATCTATGAATCAAATTGCTTCAGGTGTCATTTCTAACTTTGTCAAACAATTGCTTTATGACCTGAGATTAATAACTTAAAGTTTTGTTCTCATTTTCTTACCTGTAATTTAAGATGCCTTCTGGATTTAAAAGCACTGTAATCACTAGTAGAGTCTCCAATAAGATCTCTTTCACACAAGAAGTGGATCAAGAGGCTCTATGGGACATTAACATGTGGAACTCACAGCAACTGGGCTATCACAAAGATGCCCCATTCCAAAAGAAAAAGAAAGAACTAATTATTTATAAGACATTCACAAAATACAGATGATGTCACACAGATGGGGCATCTTAGTGTTTCCTTAAGACTAGGATTAAGGTACACAGTTGAAACTCATCTACCTTAAGAAATAATAAAGATGGATACAGAAATGTGCAGAACATGAAACTCATCTACCTTGAGAAATAATAAAGATCGATGCAGAAATGTGCAGCAATGGCACTCTTTATACAGTGATGTTATAGATAGGAAGAGGGAAGGTCTCTTTTGTTTAATTTAATGATACAGGAGTGAACAAGACTGGTCATAGGCCAAATTTTGAAGAACACACCTTTTTGTGTGCAGGACTAGAGGTCCTAGCCACGACAATTAGACAAAACAAAGAAACACAAGGAATCCAGATTGGTAAAGAAGAAGTTAAACTGTCACTATTTGCAGATGACATGATATTGGACATAAAAAACCCTAAAGACTCCACTCCAAAACTACTAGAACTGATATCGGAATACAGCAAAGTTGCAGGATACAAAATTAACACACAGAAATCTGTGTCTTTCCTATACACTAACAATGAACTAATAGAAAGAGAAATCAGGAAAACAATTCCATTCACAATTGCATCAAAAAGACTAAATTACCTAGGAATAAACCTAAGCAAGGAAGTGAATGACCTATACCCTGAAAACTATAAGACACTCTTAAGAGAAATTAAAGAGGAGTAGACTTTTTTTAATATGACTCATTTTTATTCACTGAATCCTCTTCTCTCAAGAAGATCATCATTCTTATCCCAAATAATAACAACCCAGGCGTAACTGCCTATATGCCAACTGCCCCAGGCATCATCAACGTCCTGGCTTATCACTTGAGACAATTCTTCTAGAAGATTAATTAACCAATTAGAATAAAGGGGGCTTTGGTGGGGAGAGATCTCCTTGAAACAATCTGTGAGGGTGAGTGATGCTGTAATAAAGGGGAAGCACATAAGGATGTATCTTTAAAAAGTGATGAGGATTGGTTGTGGCCCTTGTCAGTGCCATTTCTGTTCCTGGATCACTCCTAAGATAGTAGCCAGGCATTTTGAGCTCTTTTCTGAGCACTTTCCTAAGAAAGTGTGCCTATAATTGAGTATGGCTTATATTATATTATCATAAATATGCTGAACTTCACTCTATTTGGCCAGTGATGGCATACAACTCCTTATAGCTCTCAGGCCAAAGTTAGTTGGAAAGTTTCTCTTATTTGCCCTCATTCTGAATTCTTTTACAGTCCACTATAGAGCCATCTCAGCATTTGTTTTCAAATAGAAAATTCTTTCCTTTGTTGCTTCAAAGGTTGGGGCATAGTAACGTTAACTCCAGGGTAATAGAAATATTAATCAGTAGTAATAGTAATAGACAAAGTAGTAGTAACAAACATGGAAGTAGACATAATCACAAGAAAAGTAAAAATAACAGTGGAAATGGCTTAAGACATGCTTTGAATGCTAGCAATAATAGGTATAGCAGAAGGTTTTTTTGTTGAGACTACAACTCCTAGGATTCTTTCTTTGTGTGGCCCCAGAATTAGTGGGCCCAGAGTGAAACCATCTTTCCTAGATTATAGAAGTTCTCTGAGTAGCTCAAGTTTACGGCTGTAGGTCATGTTGCTTAAACTATAAGAATCATGAATGGGATGAAAGAAGACAAGTAAAGTGATGGTACTACAGGTTCTGGAATGTCTCTTTCGCAGCCCCTGCCATTCAGAGGATTTGGAAATCAAAGAAATTAACTTATGTGGTACTTCTTTCTCTTCATATCTCTGATTGCCTAAAATAAAATGGTAATCTCTGATGTATTTCTAGGGCAGAGAAGTTTAAACTAGTATTTACACACAAAAAAAGCAGATGCTATAATGAATGGACCATATAGTGAAATTGAACAATAGCCTTAATCCAGTGTACTCTGAAAAAAATCTCTGGGTAGCAGTATTAATTAGTAATTGGACCGCTGCATAGCTGTACAAAGGAAAAACAGGTGAGAACATGTCAATTCAGCCATTGGCAGCATTACAGAACTCAGAAACAGAGCACATTTCAGAGGCAAGACAGATTAAGCATTTCCAAATCAGCATCTATTGAGGCTTTTTAAAGGAAAAAAAGGAAAAAAAATCAGTACAGTATAGAGTATATAAAGGATGGATGCTCAATATTTTTCTAGATGGTGAAATAAGTTATTAACATTGAATTTTAATTCTATGTGAAGGTTTACTTTTTTCCATTAAGGTGAAAATTTTCTAATTAAAACAGATACAAAAAGAAATAAAAACTGTACAGGAAGAAGAGTAAAGAAAAATAACTATCTCTTCATTAAAACTTGTTCTTAGTTGATAAAAGCCCAACCAATATTCAATTTGGTGGGGTACAGGAAAGGGACAGTATCTTTACAATTCATATAAACTAGAAGGAGAAGTCTAACAAACAAAATATTGACTATCCTTTCAAATAGCTCAATTGGGAAATAATGATTAGTGTCAGACATAATATCACAAGGTCAGTAACCTTTCATCCCATGGTACAATATTTTACCGTGTTTGCCCCAGAAATCAGTTACAATAGACTCTGCCATTTGTCATGACCATCATTTGGATTTTCTGAATGTGGGAATAGTTGACCTTAACAATTCTACAACTACTAGAAGTTGAAGGTCATGCCATATGTCACTGAAAAGAGAATTTGCTCTGAATTGGCAATAAACTCTTGACTTTGACCTGTGACATTAATGCCTTGAAGTAAGATGTTTTCCATTTTGCAATTTACATAGAAAACACTTGTACTTTATTCTACTAGGCTGTTCTTTTACATCTTTATGAGAATCTTGTCCATTTAAAAGGAAATATTCAATATTTACTGCTAAAATAAACTTGCTTCCAGAGAATACAGTTCTTGAGCAATTTCTCTCACTTTTCCTACCGCTTGTTTGATAGCTAGAGAAACAAAGAGAAATAGATATCAATAACTTGAATAATATGAGAAACCATAAACATGATATAGATGAGAACTGAAAATGCTTTTTTTCAGAAATCTATAAATAATGAAGACCTAAGCTTCAAAATGTCTTTATCAATTGTTATATTTTCTTTCCATGTGACTTGTTGAATACAGAAGAAAGACTCTGGCTAAATACTCTGTTGCATTTAATGTATTTAACATGCCATATAATTGAGTCATAAAGTTATACAACTTACAACACGGATTTCATCTGACAAATGCTCTGTAAGAAAATGTAATGTACTCATATACCAAAGAAAACCCCCAAAAACCTAAGGTTATATTTTTTTAGTTCCAAACCCACCTTTCAGAGCTTTAATTTCATTTTATTTCTAATCACACCCTGTAGATATTACATTTGTGTTTCCTTGTGAAAAAGAGAATAGACATTTCTAAAGGCTGAGCACTTTGAGTAACTGAGGCACCATAAAGATCCTCTATATTTCATCAACATAGATTTAAGTTTCCCAGGAAGGAGGGTGAGCAGAAAGGTAAGAATAGAATAAAGCCTTCCTAATATGAATTTATGAATACTTTGACTATTTCTATTTTACAAACACTGATTTGTGTGTCACAAATGGTTATGATATTTATCTCCCTCTCTCTGTAACTATATTCCATATATTTAATAATAACAATAACTTTATTCATTCATTCACTCTTCATTTATTGTCTCTTCTCCAACATGACTATGATCTTCCCATTGCAAGAAACACATTGTACTCATTTTTATGTATTAATGCCTGGTACAATTTTGGTACTTAGGTAATTGCCTGTGGGATATTGGCAAGGAAGGAAAAATAAATTTTTTTTGTTTAGTATCCATTAATTATGCAGTACTTCATTTTAGCTTTCCTAAAATTTCTTCCTTCTAGTTCCAAGGAGCTTACTATATGACAGGGTGCCATGTGAGGGGTGTCAACTTGACTTCTACAGTTATTAATTACGAAAATTGAAGGCAAGATACTTAACCATTTGTACCTCATTTCCCCACATGTAAAATAGATATAATAATTATACCTACGACATAGGGTTAATTGAAGGATTATATGGGTTAATATAAGTAAAGAGGCTCAAAGAGTGCCACACATATATATAAGAGCTTTGTAAGGGTTTGCTATAATGATTATTAATTATCTCCTAGTCTATTTATCTGAAAAATAGGAATAATAATACTTACTTCATAGATTAGCACTAAATAAGACAATAAATGTAAAGCTACTAACATAACTTTCTGATAGATTGGATGTAGATATGAGAGAAAGAGTTGCCCAGGATGATTCTAAGACTTTTCTCCTAAGCAACTAGAAGGAAGGATTTGCCATTAACTGAGACAGAAAAACTGGGAGGAGTGCTTTCAGGGGGAACAATTCATGAAGTCAATATTGGAAATGTTAAGTTAGAAACTCTATTAAATATCTGAATGCATATTTTGGGCAAGCAACTGGGTATAGAACAGAGAAGAAAGAATATATATCAAAAATTCTAAAATGAAAGTACTATTCCACAGGACTTATACTGAGTTAATTGCAACAACTATATATCAGTGGTTTCTAATTTATTAGATTTTTGGGACCTTTTCACAAGTCAATGATAGACACATACACACAAAATGTGATATGTTTAACTTTCATGTTTGAAAATTATTTTATTCACATAAGCCATAACTATTCTGTTGACAAAATTATAATCCTCTCATTCTAATTTCTCATGTAAAATAAAACTCACTTTCAGAGAAAACAATTTTAGCAAATTACACAAATAAAGTCAAATGTAAACTTTATTTTTGCATAAAAGATAATTTCAATAGACTGCTGATGTTTGGCTTATGTGAAAAGCTGAAAAGATGTATGGTACATTCCATTCACTTAGATATTAAATGATTTCCAATTTTGTTGGTAACAAGGTTTTCAAACCAAAATGCACATAAATATACTTTAGTAAATGATACCAGAGTTCTCACAGTCCATTTCATAACATCTTTATAAAATTCTGTCAAGGAGTAACTGAATTTTTCAAGGTCTGAGTTGAATTTCTACCAATATCTTTGTCTTCAAATTAATGAGGTCACCTGGAAAAATCTGTATTAATCTGATAGAAATGTATTCTGCCATTAAAACACTGACATATTTATGTATCTCTTATCTCGTCTTCCAAAATAGGAGTTAGCCAAAATATTTCTAATTTAGCATCATTAGTCATGGTAAATAAAGGAACTAAATCTACTAAAAAAATCAATCTATTTTTCCTATTACTAAGTCAAACTTGTTACCCAACATATCTAAGCAGTGAATAAGTTTATTACTATAAAACTGTTTTGAGTAAGTTGTAGCAATTGTAGCAGTGAATAATAGAAAAGGATATTAAGAATACAAGTCATTCACAATAGCATAAAAATACTCAGGAATAAATTTAACAAGAGATACAAAACTTGTACTCTGAATACTACAAAACATTATTGAGAGAAAGTAAAGACCTAAATAAATGGAAAGACACATCATGTTGCTTAGATTCCTTAGATTCAGCATATTTAATATTGTTAAGATAGATAGGAATGCTTTCCAAATTGATCTACAGATTCAAAACAATCACATCAACATCCCAGTTAGCTTTTCCTCAGAATTGGTAAGCTAATGCTAAAATTCATATGGAAATGCCAAGGACTCAGAATACCCAAAATAATCAACACAGTTTTAAAATTATTGTTTCATGAAATTGTTTTTTAAATCACATAGAAGAAAAGAATTATAAACTATATGCCATCATTTGTATTATCTATCTGGTTACTTAATTACTAGATCTATTTTGTGTGTGTGTGCATTCAAGTAAATGCTTAGTTTCCTTTCATTTCAGCTTAAAGGCTTCTCTCAGTATTTCTTACAGGGCATCTTCTAACGACAAATATTTAGTTTTTGTTTATCTGGGAATGTTTAAATTTCTCCTTAATTTTATCAAAGACTGTTTTACTGCATATAGAATTCTTGGTTGACAGTCTTTCTATTTCAGTACTTTAAATGTGTCATTCCATTGCCTTTTAGCCTTCATGGTTTCTGATAGAATCCAGATGTTAATCTCATTGAGGAGATCTTTGCAAGTGATGAGTCATTTTTCTCTTGCTCCTCTTTGTCTTTAGTTTCAAAGTTGATTATGATGTGTTCAGGTATAAATCTCTGAATTTATCTTACTTGGAGCTCTTTGAACTTCTTGGACATATTGATCAAAGCTTATAATCAAATTTGGGAAGTTGTTGGTTCTTATCTCTTCAAATATACTGTCTGTTCCTTTCACTCTCTCCTATGCTTCTAGAACTCCCATTATGTACAAATTAGTATCCTTGAGGGTTAAGTATAGGTCTTTGAGTTTCTGGTCATTTTTGTTCATTATTTTTCTTTCTGTTTCAGATTGGATGATCTCAGTTGGCCCATCTTCAAGTTCATTGATTCTTCTGCTAACGGAGATCTGATCTTGAGACCCTCCAGTGGATTTTTCATTTTAGGTACTGTACTTTTCAACCTCAGGATTTCTATTCAGTACTCTTTTATACTTTCTATCTCCTTGTTGATATTTTCTTTCTACTGATACATCATTCTCATGCTTTCCTTTAATTTTCAGCCACTGTTTCCTTTAGTTCCTTTAACATATGTAAAGTTGGTGATTTAACATCTTTCTAAAATATTGGCTTACTGAACAGTTTCTACTTACTACTTGCTTGTTTTGTTTTGTTTTGCTTTCCTATACACAGACTATACTTGTTTCTTTGCATGTCTTGTACTTTGGTTAAAAACTAGACATTTTGAATAACATACTGTGGCAACTTTGGAAACTAAACCCCCATGTTCCATGAATTGCTGTCATTGCTGTTTATTTGTTCAGGGACTACTCTGAACTGATTCTGTGAATTCTGGATAATTTGTCACATGTGGCCAATGAAGTCTCTACTTGGTGACCTTGAAGGTCGGTGAATTATTGGACAGATATTTCCTTAAATCTCTTGAAACAATAAATCTCATGTGTGCCAAGGGGTTGTGGGGAAACAGTCACACTTTCAACCCTCCTGCAGGATAGTGCAACTCTACCTTAACCATCACTTCTTGCTAACACAGAGCCTCTAGATTAGCCAGAGATGAAAGACGAGCACTTTCTCAGGTTTTCCTGGGTGTACACACAGCCCTGTACAGGGTGGTGCCCTTCTGGATTCCCAGGATATGTCAGACCTTTACAGAACACTTTATAGACATTTCATCCTCCCATATTTTTCCTAGGTTTTTTTTTGACAAATTTATTTGGTAGCTCCAATTGGTATTGCTGCCTCAAGCAGCAATGTTAAACTGCCATTGATTTTTCTTTTTAAAAAAAAATGCCTTGGTTACAGGGCTATCCACACAGAGGGAATTCTCAGACAGATCAGATGAAGACAAGCACTGAGAATGGAGCTTATCATGGAACTTTTGGACAGCTCAAATAGTGAAAATTCTCTGGAGATAGGACTCGGGAGAGCTCCAAACCCTTTCATTCATTTTATGTGGCTGCTGTTCTTCACGGACACTGTAGCTGTGAAGCTGTTGGTTTTCAAGGCTATGATTCAGCTGGGCTTTGTTTTTTTGTGTTTTGTTTCTTGACAAATGCTTCTCAAACTGTTACAAGCATTTGGTTAATTTAAATAGTTCTGAAAAATTTCATCTCAACTATTTTTGCTAGTATTTTTCTTGCTTTTATTGAGGGATGGATTTTTGGATATCCTTATCTCACCATTCCAGGAGAGGATCTAATCACCTTACATAAGCAAACTGTCAGCAAAGCTTATTCAAAGATCATGTGGATTATAGAATATGTTCACCTAATGCATTAGCAACTTGAGATAACACCAGTCCAGTGTTATGGTATCTCAATTTTAGCATATTATTTCCTCAGTTATATTACCTTTGCTTTTGCTTTCACCTCTTGTGATTTAAAAAAATATTTTTTTAATCCCTTTTGGTAGTGGACAAAAGGAACTATGGATGGAGAAGTTATAATGGGCAACAATATAACCCAAAACATAAAGAAATTATAAATTCAAAAGTCAGTATATAATATTTTTCAAATACTTTAAAGAAAATTTATCTCAAAGTCTTGATCACCTGAATAGTCCAGTATCTAAGATACGCAACAATTATTCATTTTTAAAGGCTAAAAGATATACAGCAAAGCAACTACAAACTAGTAAGTCTTGGGGGAACACAGATGCTAAATACTTTGAAAAGATTTGAAGGGTTAACTTGAACCACAGACAATAACTCATGTTTTGGAGTAAAAAAAATTATAATTGCCATTAAAATTTTATGATAGTTTATGTTAAAATTTTACAAATAGGTGTTAGATGTTCATAGTTCTATATTCATTACCTTATTTTCACTTTAGCTATTATCATTATTGAAGAATTCCTTCCTTTTATTGAGAATATTTAAACACAAATCAAGAGAACTGTTTATATTAAACATTTATTTTTCCACAAAGAAATATTTTTAAATGTTTAGAGAAAATTTAAATTAAATTTTGTAGAATTAAAAACATTTATCTCCTTTAATCATGTTACTATTCGGTCAAAAGATCATGAACCAATTTTCATTTTCAAATATAAAATGGTATTGTTCTATTTTAGCCAATGCAATAAAATGAGAAAATTAAGAAGTGTCAATATTTTTAAAACATAAATTTAAATCATTATTATTTATAGTCAAAAAATGTTAACAGGGAAAACTCAAAAAGTAAAATTTTTTAAATCAAAATTTATAAGATAAATATTTCACATACACACTCTTTTGTATAACAGAAATACCAACTCCAACTGAAAATTTGTAAAATCCTATTCATAATAACAAAATAACTAAAATGCATGTAAAAAAAAAGAATTACTAAATTGAGGAAACCTACCATATTGTTCTATGGGATGACTCAATACTGTAAAGCTGGCCCATTATTCTATGCATTCGTGGTAGGCAGAGGCTAATACCCTGATGATGCCCTCCTCCTGGTATTTATGCCCTTTGTAATGCCCTCCCCTTGACCATGGGCTGGATCTAGTTATTCAAGTGAATAAAATATGGCAAAAATGATGAACTGTCAATTCTGAGATTGGATTACAAAAAGACTGGTTTCTTCCTTGTTCCTTCTCTTTCACTGTCTTTGTAGCTGGTTCTGAGGGAAGTCAGCAGCCATAATGTAGCTGATTTACAGAGAAGCGATGCAGTAAAAAACTGAGGGCAGCTTTTGGCCAACAGCTGAGAGAAAATAAGATCCTCAGGCCAATAGTCCATGAAGAACTGAATCCTGATACCAGCCTGGAAGCAAATCCTACCCCACTCCAGCCTTGAGATGATGCAGCCCCAGCTGACCCCTTATAAACATCTGCAGGTTTATAAAAGACTTTGAGGCATAGGCATCCAGCAAAGCTATGCCAGGATGCCTGACCCACCAAAACTCTGAGATAAATAATTTTTTAATTTAATAAATGTAATAATGTAGTTGTTTTAAGCTGCCATATTTTGGAATAACTTACTATATAGCAACAGATAACATAAATTTCAAAAGAAATACAACAAAACCATTTATGGAATTAAAAAGCTATTATTAAAATACTTCTAGAAAATGTTAAAGAATTATCAGTGCAAGTATGATAAAGGAGGGCAGTGAGAAGAGTTTTTTTTTCCTGTAATCTATTATAAAAATACAACCATTAAAACAGGATGTCTTTGATTTAGGAATAGACACATATAAATAGAAGAGAATAAGAAGTACAAAAACAAAGGTTATATATGTAGGGATAAAGGAACATTTGAAATCAGGAGAAATAGATAATTCAGTACCTTCAGGGCAAATGAGTTTTCTCTTGGGGAAAAAAATACAGCTAAAATAGCCAATATTATTATTATTATATATGCTAAAAACCTATTCAAGGTATATTAAAGTGCTAAAAGTTAAAAAAAAGAAAAAGAGTATGTATTTTTTTTATTTTAGGTTGCGAAGAAGTACTTTCTAAATAAGACCAAAACCAAAAGACATAATGGGAATATTGACTTGTCTGACAGAGAAATTTAAATCTCCTCTGTGTTTAGAGATACTATTCACTTACAACAGGAAGGCCAAACTGGAAGAAAACGTTTGAAAAATAGTTAATAAAGAATAAGTAATATACCATAATCTAAACATGCATTCCACAAAATAGTAAGAAAAACAACTTCATAGAATATTTTAAAAAGCAATTCAAAAACAAATATTTCTTGACTTTCAATGGGGTTATATCCCAATAAACCCCTCTTAAGATGAAAATATCCTAACTTGAAAATGCATTTAATACACTTAACCTTCCAAACATCATCACTTAGCCTACCTTAAACATGCTGCTCAGAACACTTACATTAGCCTACACTTGGGAAAAACAATCTAACACAAAGCCTATTTTATAATCAAGTGTTTGATATCTCATGTAATTTATTGAACTCTGTACTAAAAGTGAAAAACTGAGTGGTTGTATAGGCACAGAATGGTTCTAAGTGTGTCTGGGGTTACCCTTGTGCCTGAGCGGCCGACCGGGAGCTGTGGCTCTCGCCACTACCCAGCAACACTAGGGGGTATCCATGCAGCAGAGCGCTAGCCTGGGAAGAGATCGAAATTCAAAATTTGAAGTACAGTGTCTACTGAATGTGTATTGCTTTTGCACCATCATGACGTCAAAAAACCACAAATCGAACCATCATATGTTGGGGACTATCTAGATATATGTATGAATGTGTTATATGCAGATTGTTTGTATGTGTGTATGTGTGTGTGTGTGTGTGTGTGTGTGTGTGTATACAGTACATCCTCATTATTTACAATTTCATAATTGAGAATTTTCCTGCTCCCTTAAATTTAGATGGAACCTCAAAATCAACACTCAGTAGTTTTTCTCAGTAATTCATGGACATGCACAGAGTTGTGAAAAAGCTGAGTCATCCCGTATGACGTTTCCAGCCGAGGTGAACCACGGCTGTGCTCTGCCTTTCTGTTTCAGCTCTCAGACGCTGCCCAGCGCAGGGAGACAGCATGCCGGTAGCAGAGCTCAAGAAGCTCCTACGCTGGGGTTGGTTCAAGAGGTTACAATCTCAACTCTGGCACCTGTTAGTGGGGCGGCCTCAGGCAAGTGACTTAACAGTTCTGAACCTTGTTTTCTCTTGTGTAAAATTAAGAAAATAGAATTTACTAGGATGAGTTGATTTTTTGAAATTTTAAATTTAGATTATTATAATCTGTGTGAGATTGTGTGTGTGTGTGTGATTTCCGCTAGAAGCAACAGCAGTATTTGCTAATTGCATGTTTGCAGCATATTTTTTATTTGCTGGCAGACGTAACTGCCAGAAATACCAAGAATCTACTGTGTGTGCATGTATACAATAAACGTAAAAATGCTCAACCTTACCAGTAATAATGGAAATGTGTATTAAAATCGTGAAAATTTTTACCATCAAATTACAAAAATAAAGGTTGATTATACAAGGTTTTGATGAAGGTACAGAAGATAAAGAACTCATCAACTAACAGGGGGAAACACACAAACTAGTACAAACTTCTTCAAGATAACTCCATTTCTAGGAAAACCACTCAATCATTTAGAAAGCTATCTCACAGGCACAGGATTACTTTAGATTGTAAGCAAAAATTTAAAATAATCCAAATGTCTATCACTTAGGAAATGGATTACAATATACCATCCACTTCAAAAACAGTATGAAAAAATAAGAGAAGTAGAAAATATATATACCAAAGTATTGTAGTCCGTTTTATTTCAAGTGAAAATTTTTTCAAACTACATGTGGGGGGAAAAAAAAATATATATATATATATATATGTAATGCACAGGCACACATATGCATCATTCAATATACAGATATAGGTAAGCTATAATTATGTAAATATATAAAAGGTTTTGAAGGATATCCTCCAAATTGTGTGTAGTAGCTACCTACACTAGTATAGTACAATCTTACTGCAGAAGGATGGAGTTGTGACATCAAGGTTTTATTGTTGTTTTTGTTGCCATTTTTCACTTAATACTATTATTCTTGAATATTTCCACTTCTTTAAAAGAAGCATGACTTCCTTGCATTACTTTTAAATTTAAGGTTTACTTCTCAATTATCATTCAAGTATTTTACTTAATTAAACATCACAAAATTTTTAGTTTTGTTTATACTTCTTAGCCTAGATATATTTTTTCCTACCATTATCTCCATTGCCTATTTACTATAAAACTGTCTGGCAACATTTCAATGGAAGTAAACTGGTTTACTATTCTCTATTAAAAAATATTATAAAGCTAATACAAAATCCAACACCCATTAATCTGTCTAAAACCTCCTAAAGAAATATAAGAGAATTTATTTCTCCCTTATATAAATGTGGAAGATCTCCTTTCATTTGTTTGTTTAAACATATTTAGGCATCTGGCAACTCTGTTCAATTTTAAGTAAAACTTACAAAACTGATATGGTTTACTCAGAGGAAATAAATTATACCATTAGGAATAGCACAGCCTTTATTTTTCCCTATGAAATATCATATCATACATGGCCACAGAAGAAATGTTATTTTCCAAGCCCCAGAGTAACTGTTATGTGTTGCTAAGAGATCATTTAATTTGTTCTTAATTATTTGAATCTTTTCTCAGGGTCAAAGGCATCTTTTATATCAACTTGTTCTTACAAATTAATGTTTTGAAGGAAACAGTAAAAGTCAAGTTGCTTGGGAGTACATTAAATTATATGCTAGTTAGTAGTGTTAGAGAGATGGCTTAGAAATAAATTGCCACAATACCTTTTAATAAAGGACCTAAATGCACTTTTTTGGTTCTGTGTTAAAAGCAGATGCCTATTTGGCACTGTTTGGAATCCTATTTGCCCTGTATATTTTGATTAATATTATGCTGGGTAATCTGCTCTATGTGGTCTAGGTTCAGTAACCTCACTGTAAAATAATGAGCCTTCAAGAATAAAAAATATGCTCACTATAAAGTTGCATATTCTGAGAAGCAGTGAACATATTCAAATGAAATGAAAAAATGAGGTTTTCACCCAGTAAATTTGCTCGAAGTGAAACTAACATTTCTCAATTTGTATTTAGCTGTCAGTCCATGCACTAAAAACTGGACGAGCTATCAACCTTTTGCATATGCTTCCTAAAATACCTTTTCTTCTCTGATTCAAGCCATAGGACTCTGCAGAAGTAGTGGTCTTAAGGGAGCTAAAGCAACTGGGATGCAGCCAATGGCAGTGAGTTCACACTGTAAGTGGCATCTTCAGAAAAGGACTAGCACTCATATTTTATGAAATATGTAACATGATTTACCCAGGGTTGTCAGAAGAGATGAATTTCAGCCAATGCAAGGTAATAAATAGTAATATGTGCTGCATATATTTGACTTATAACCCTTGATATTTCGAAACAAAATTCTTTTGAAGAATTCATTTTATACGTCATAAACTTTTCTATTGTTTTTCTTGTTTGAGCTGTCTTTGTTATCAGACTGCTTATGAAAGCATTATTCAAAATTACAAATGAAGCAATATTTTTAAGAATACTCACATAGGACTTTCTTTCCAGACAACACTTGAAATAGGAAACTTAGGAGTGTAGAAAATGGTTGGTTTCTTTAAATCAGAATCTAGAAAGGATAAAAACACAGTAAGTTGTTTGTTCATGCTTATGGGAAATTTGTTATTAAAGTTGAATGCTATTTCCTTTCATGAAACACTTAGTATCTTTTACAAACACAGAGAAAATAGTTTTCTTACATTTATTTTTATTTATTTGGGATAAAACTTGAAGGCTCACTAATGCACAGATAGGAATTTTTGATTCAAGGCAGAATACTTTCCACTGAATATAAATATAGCTACTTCTCAGATCATCTTCTTTTCATCTAATAAACACTATGTTTAACGTTCAGTCAAGAATCAAATGAATGGTTTACTTTGCTGTCGTCCAAGGGATAACTGTTACAAGACCATTCAGAGTCACATGTAGCTTTGCGTGTCTGTTTATATTTCTATCTTTGTTTTTCTTCCACACATAAGCACACAAATATTTTTAGATTCTCACAGTTAATTACAACTATATAATTTTAGCACTATATTATAATTATACATAAACACATAATTTTAAAATCTGACATCCACATTTCTGTGAGTACGATTATATATTTTCAGATAATATTGATAGAAAGATTTCAATATTTGGTTATGTTCTTAAAACACCAAATAAGTGAAGGAACTCTCCCCTCTACACATGCACATACCCTCTAACACATACATTATTTTGCTAAATACACATACATTTTCCATGTTCTATGGACATTGTCCCTGAAACTGTGCCTGCTTTTCCATTAGTGATTCTGTTTTGAAGTTTCTCCTGGCATATCCTTTCGAGTTCACAAAGGAAACTTGAAGCTGGCCCCTGTAACAAGGCCCCAGAGGCTCTGCATTTGCAGTACTTCCTCACATCTCAATAATAGAAAACAAGACTTGGGAATAGATATATCTCCTCAGTTTGATGAGGAGTGGGAAGGCTACTACTTGAATTATTCATTGAACAGGGAATAGGAAGATTATGTGACCACAGCCCACCTTTGCAACTGAACATTTTAACATTATAAAAAAACATGTATTACACATCTGTTATGATGCTGAGCCAGGCACTGTATAAACTGAATTTATGAGAATTACTCTCTATAAATTTCCAGGTAAGACATAACTGAATATCTCTAAGACAGATAATGAACACCTACTTATGTAAATTATATAAATAAGTCAATAAATATGTTAACCAGAGGTAAAAATGTACACACTACACTTAATTAGAAAAGGTTTTTGTTTTTGATTTTATATCAGGTGCTTTTATTTTTTTTTAATACCAGAGGAGGAAGCAATAGAAGATTTTAATAATTGAGATAGAAGTCAGAGCAAATAATAAACATCTATATTCTCCTATCCTAATCAGGTTCCAAATCCCAATATTTTATATATACTGAGTATAAATTATTCCTAATGTCACCACTGTTATCAAGAAAAGGTTTTAACATAGGCCAGCAAGTTAACTATATAAGCTTTCCTAACTTAAAATAAATTGAGAAGGAAAATTAAGACTGTGCCTGTGTTGACACTTAGGTTGGCTAATGATTTTGTCCTCCCTATTAGGTAAATCATGAAATGCTGTTTCTTCTTAAGACAATAGAAGCTCCAGGACAGTGCATTCAAAGAACTTTTTCATAATTTAATAAGGCATTTATGTAAAGCCCAATAACTAATCCAGAGTGTCTTGTTACTCACTTATTTAGTGTTTGTCACTATTCTGGGCCCTGAAGAAACCTAGACGACCAGGGCACAGCCTTTTCTCAAAAATGAGCCCCTAATCTAGTAATCAGAAAACAATAAAGAGAATCAGTCAACATGGATTATTACAGTAGAGTACTCTGCATGCTATGTTGTGAGTCTGCAGAGAACAACCATCCAGCTCCAAATGAAGATCTGCAAACTATATCCCACAGTACAATCACAAGTTATAGAGATATTTAAAAAATGGGGGGACTCTTGGGGTAAGTGCGAGGAATGGTGGTGATAAGAGGAGCATTACACACGAGGACCTTGGAAAAGTCTAAGGGTATAGAGATGTTTGTCTCTTGTAAGAACTGCTTGGGGGAAGGGAGTAAGAAAATGGCAAAGTATGGTCCACCAAAAAGCTTATCATGACAAAGCCTATCATGTATCTAAAGCAAAGAGGTTTAAACTTAATCCCAATAATTAGAGGAATCATTAAATAATATAATCTGAAGAGTCAGGTACCAAATGGTCATTTTGGAGAAACAAGTCTGCTAGCAGAATGGAGGGCAGTTGGAAAGGCCAAAGGATCAGCCAGAAAACCTCAGAAGGCAGGATGGGGTTTGGGGCAATGAACATCTGAGGTTTTTGTTGTTCTTGTCAAGAGATATTTCTACAGTGTGGCATTCATGTTTTTCCATGTAATAGACTGCAAAGCATATACATAACCAATTGTCATTCTAACTAGCACAATTGGCACAGCATAGGAAAGATGATAGAACCAAGAAGATTGCCCTGGTTCTCATTCTAAATAAGAATAGTAGCAAAATGGTGCAGACAAAAATAAAAAAAAAAATTTATCCTAAATTCTCTATTTATTTAGATGTATCTATAATCTCAGTTCCTAGATGGTTCCCTAATCTTCTCCAATGGACAGACAGGCATGTTCACAAGAATGGTAGCACTCAGCTTTAGACATACCCTAGTGCCTGAAATCCACCACTTACTCTTTTTGTGCTAATAATTAGAAGAGTCGTGTAAGGACCATCTCCATTGGGAGCATTTCACTTCTGAAAAAATAACTTTCAAAAAGACCCGAAGAGGTATTTGGGATGTTCCCAGGGTCAGACTGTAGGTAATCATCATCCAATTACCTTCCTTGACTGATCTCTTGAATCTAAAAGCCTGTCTGAAGATGGCTATACCTGAGAAATATTTTTAAAAAGGTACTAGAGCAAGGAACTCAGATGGAATGTAATCTTGGGCTGACCTGCATAGTGTTCCTAGTTAAATTATCTGTACTTTGGGTAATGTATCTTCTCTTGTTTATATGAAAGGTTATTAGGAGTATAATCTTTGTTTTCAGTAAAACCATAGAAGTGGGGGAGAAGGGGTGGAGAATAACATTCAGGCTGGTAACAAAATAGTGTAAAAGATTAAAAACTAATGCTTTAGCAGAAAACAGCTGAGAAAGAGAATCCTCTGTGGATAGGCAGATAGATATATTACCATGTTACCTCAGGACTAGAACTTCAGTTTTGTTGACCCCAAGTGAAGTGAGAAGTCAAAACACTCTTTTTTTCCCTTCTTTACAATGTCTCATTAGATAGATGATAGATGGATGGATGGAAGGATAGATAGGAGTTAAAAGCCCATAAAATTCAGGTCAATGGAAAATTAGTCAACTAGTCAAAATTATTAAGTAACATTAGTCAAAATTTGTAAGATAGATCTGAAGTAATTACTAAGACTACAGCCCAGAGAAAATTTAGTTACAAGCAAGGTTATGAGAAATGGAAAAAAGAAAGAGAAGATTCAAAATTCATCATAGAATTCTAGGAAGAGAGGAATTCTAGAAAAAGAGAGTATACAGAAGGTTGAAAAGGCAATAAGAATTTTTCCAAAAGACATCCCAGATACGCTAAGGACAATAATTATCAAGCATGGTAAATAAAAATAAGCCTATATCTAGACTCGCCATAGTCTATGCACAAAGCAAAAGAGAAAGAGAATATTTTTAAAGCAATAAAAAAAGTCTACCCATCAGAAGTAAACTGAAATCTCAACTAACAGCAACAGTGAAAGCCATAGTCAGTGGAACACTGTATTTAAGTGATAAAATAAAATAAATGAGAATAGAATTATATACTCTGAGAAATTATCTTTTCAATAGTGTAACAGGAACATTTTTAAATAAAAATTGAGAGAGCTTACTAGAACTAGACCCTCACTAAAGGAAATATTAAAGATGGACTTTGGGAAGAAAGAAAACCTAGAAAAATGGTGAACATATAGTAAGTCTAAAATAATGTTGATAACATACATAACAAGAATTCTAAGTTAAAATGAAAAAAAAAATCAAAACTGTGCTCAAATCCTGAATAATATTATACATGAAAGGGAGAATGACTGGCATAAAGCATTCTGACCTATAATTTAAAAGCCAGATTGGATATAAATAAAATACCATTGTGTGCTTTTTATAAGAAACACTTTTAACCATGGCACTGAAAGACAGAAAATAAAAGGACAGGGGAAATAACATACCAAGAAACACTGATATAACCATTTAATTTCAGACAACATAAACTTTAGGGCAAAATAATTTATAGAGATAAGAGAAACTGCCTATATTAATATATGTCTTAATTTGCCAACAAGATATAATAACTTCAAATTGTTGTGCACCTAAAAACATAGTTTACAATATGTAAAGCACAAAGGACTAGGAGAATAAGTTGACAAGTTCATAATAAGAATGGAAGACTTTAATACAACCTCTGTATATGGCTGAAGTTAATAAACTAAGCATATAACATGAGGAATTTGTTAAAAAAGAAAAGACATAATAAACCCAAGGAAAACAGAAATAAGAAACTAATAAATATCACAAATAATACAAAAATTTTTTTTCTTCACAATAAAGATCAAATTAACAAAGTCAAAAGTTGGTCCTATGAAAAGATTTCACAAATAACATTGAGCATCCACTAGCAAGAATAATTAAGAATTAGGAATATTAAATAACAATAATAATTTAATAATTAAAGCATATAAACACAGATACAGAAAATATTTTTAGATAATAATTGACTAAGTTGTGGCAATATATTTGAACATATAAAAAAGACAAATTTCTAAATTATGTTACCTAATTTAGTCTGAAGTAGAATCTGAAGAGTTACATAACCAAAAAGAAAAATAATAGCAATTCAAAATTTCCTACAAATAAATTTACACATAGTTTTATAGGGAAGTTCTACCAAACATTCAAAAAGCAGATAATTTCAGTCCTATACAAATTCTTCCACAGAAGAGAAAAAGCAGAAAGACTCTCAAATTCACTCTGAGGACAATATCTCCTTAATACAAAACCAAATCCTTATTAAAAAATTAAAGACCATTGCCATACATGAACATTTATTCTAAAATTCTAAAAATGTGAACTGAATATACACAGCAACACTGTTCAAAATAGTAAAAAATTATAAACAATCCAAATATCCATAGACCAAAGAATGGATAATTTGTATCATATTCATATTATGGAATATAGGGATATACATGATAATATATATAGAATATAGAGGGAAACTATTAATAAGCACAAATTTCAAGAGAGCAGTAATCTCAGCAGGGGAGAGGTACATGATCAGGGAGAACACACTAAACTTCAAAGGTACAGGTACTATTTTGTTTCTT
The DNA here is from genome assembly GCF_030020395.1 of Manis pentadactyla. NCBI lineage: Eukaryota > Metazoa > Chordata > Mammalia > Pholidota > Manidae > Manis > Manis pentadactyla. The sequence goes on from NC_080020.1 coordinate 69,612,119, forward strand.
AATCTGGGTGGTTGATATACAAATATGCACTTTATGTTCGCTATTTGGAAAATATTAAATACACATGAAAATTTAAATGTATAGCATGTCTCATTCAATACAATAAAACCTAGTGCATTATTTATAACAATATGCACTCATATTTTAACATTGTATTTATTAATTTTATCATGCCCCATTTTTCTCAACTTGAGTATAAGCCTGCTTTACTCTACATTGCCTTGTTCAATTATTAAACTATTGGACATGGAGGTCCTCAATGAATAAGTGTCAGTTGATTTACTCATCAGAAGTTGGTATGTAATAATATTAAGGGAACAGTTGTCTCAGCTAAATGTCTACAGCATTTAACCTAACTTTACATTCTGAAAATTGTAATTTGTTAATTAAGTGTGCTTAGCATTTCTGTTTTGCATATTATTCATCATTTTCTTGCCTAGATTCTGACTTTAATGTATGTTTTCATATAAACAACTCCCATCTCCAGAATTATCGTGTCCTGCATAAAACCACATAAGCCCTAAGTAATTAATTTACTTGTGGGGCCAAGTACAATATTGGGTTAGTCTATTCCCTTTAAAGAGCCATGGACCCAAGAGTCTTTCACTTTTACAATTTGTTGAGGTATAACAGAGGTTTTAGCTGAGCTGATTTAAAAAAAGAAAGGGAAAAGAAGCTATACTAGAATAATTGCATATTTAATGCCTACCATAACTTCTATTTACAATTGCATTTAAACCACTATTTAGTGCAAATATTTTTTTCCCCTAGTTTCTCTTTCAAATGTTTGGAAGATGCTTCCTGTAACTTTTGAAATGCTTTTAATAACAATTACATAAAATGTATCTTTTGTTAAGTCCAAAAGAAAAAGAGATGTTTACAAATACTTTTCCAAATTCTGCATATAATAGATTACTATTTCCTCTGGTATGCTAATGGAATTTAAAAATCACTAAAATGAAGATCAAAGATTATGATATCATTATACTGGCAAAACTATTAATACTAAAATATAACTTTCCTAATAGACTTGACAAACATCATATTTGGATACTTAGGTATTGTCCTAGAATTTGGGGAATGTATTCTTTATTTTCTCAAAAGTTATAGATTCTATTGTTTAAAGTAATATCTGAATATGAGGATCTAACTCTATTTAGGACCTTTATCATGGTCATAGTATCCCTGTGATATCCTCAATATGTATTTTGATACCTTTAGATCCTTTTCTTTATGGATATAAAGAGCATTTTAAAATAAATGTGCTTTTTAATAGGTAAATCATACTGAATACTTTAAAGTAGATTTATTTCATATATAATTATGCTGACATGTTTGCTAAATTTATTTTGTCTTATAAAAGTGAAATAGAGGAATCACTGGCAAATCATTATCATTAGATATCATAATCATTATCAGATTTGATTCTCTCTAAGCAGAGCCTGAGATGGGATTCATGAGGAGAGTAATCTACAGAAGAAACCTGTGTGAGTGAGGGAACAGGACAGGGAAGAGAGAGAAGTTAAGCCAGGGCGGGGTGAAATTTACTTTCAGTCTGATCCCATAAGGGAGCTTTGGAACGTAAATTGTCCTGCAGAATATATTCTGCCTTGAAGTAAGGTTATTGGACGTTTACACAGCGTCAGTCAGTGACACCTACAGGCTACCTGAAGGCAGTGGAGAGTCAGAGGCTGAATTCCTAAGTATCTCCAAGCAAGATGGCTCCAGAATCCTCGGAGCAAAATTCCAAAAAAGGTTACAGATGTGGGTCATTACAGCAAAATTCTACCATGGCAGATGGGGATAAATGCACACCAAACCAAAAAAATGTTCCCAGGGGATCTAAGCAGTGCACCAATGAGTCTGTGGCAATTGCCTCCCTTCTCTTAAAGTATTAGCTCACAAATGACATAGGCAGTTTCAGTCCTGCTTAGGAATCGAATGATATCAAGCACATACTACAGACTCAAGAAATATTTACACTAAAAATGGACACATATGTGAATCAATGGGATTATTTGGCAATTATAAAGCCATGTTTCCATTTACTTTAAGTTCACTACCATCTTAATGAAAATTGACCCTGTTGTGGATTAAATACATTGATATTCAGGTACAACTTTGAGTGTAGAGAAAAGCTCACCAGATTAAAATCCCCATCATCTAATGTGGTGTTTAGAATTGTTACTATGATTTTCAACTTAAAGCTTATTTTTCAAAATCTATTCATTCAGTATTTGAATCAATATATTACTTTTCTATATAATCAGGATATAAATGATAGCTATTTATCTGGCAGGTAGTTTAGGTAAACAGAAAGCTAAGGAGATATGAGTCAAGGAATTGTATCATCTTGCTAAATTAACACATTAGCAAGTCAATAAATAAACATTGGTTAGTTAGTTTATGTGATCAACCTATTACTCTCTATTGCCCATGATTTGTGGCTCATATGTTTACATAACTGCAATGGTAATGTAATGCATTTTATACTGTTTTTTACCAAGCTTACATCATAAACAGTTTAGTTTTTATACATGTCCTTTCATAATAATAGTTATGAATATTACATTCAGACACATATGAATGCATCCTATTCTATTGGATTATACTACATGCTAGTAAAATATTTTAGTTTTAGATACTTTTATTTTGTTCATGATTTGCTATCACTATTAAAGCTACAATGAACATATGTCAGGAAATTTTGTTGTGTTTAATTATTTCATTGAGATAAAATAGTAAAAATATAATGTTCAATTCTAAAGCAGTTTAATTTCTCTGCCATACTGCTTTTCAGAAAGGCCATACTAAATTACTATATTAGCAGTGGTGAACGAATACAGCAACCTCTCTGCAGTATCACCAGCATTGGATATTTTGGCTTTAATTTGTTCAATTTTGTTGTCTAAAACAATATCTTAAGATCTTTATTTTACATTTCTTTGGTAACTAGATACACTGATATCTACCCTATTTATAAAGTTTATCTCCCCTTTTATAAACTATCATATTGCTTGCCCATTAATTGATTTGGAATCTTGAATCTTGTTTACAAATATCTCCAATTACTCAAATTTTCATTTACATCTTCTAATGATAGAATTATACAGTTTCCATACATAGTTTATCCACATTAAAATTCAGCTTTATCTATAAATATTTTTATATTTGTTACTCTGATAAATCTTTTTTAAATTATATTTCCTAACTGTTGTTAGTTACTAAAATATGAAAATACAAACATATTTATATCTTTATGCTATAACTAGATATCTATTAGTTTGTGATGGACTTACACGGATGTTCTAAGCATATGATTTCATAAATATGTATGCACACACACACATACACAAAATACACTCTTGGCCAATATTCATTTCTCACTTATTTTTAATATTTGCATTCTCAAGACATCTAAATGCTTTATTAATAGTATAAAAATTAATCCATTCCTTTTAGGACTCTGAAAACAGATATGTACCTAAAATAAACATACATGTACACTCAGACATACACATATACACAGATTTGTGTACAAATGCTGCTAGTGATTGTAATAATGTTTCTCTAGTCAGCAAGGAAGAACTCATTTCATATTATAAAATGCATTTATTCGGACTTGGTTTTGAATTCTAGCAATTACTTTTTGGATATCATTAAATTATTATATGCTATTTTCTTATTTAACTTCTTGATGTGGTACTATGTTCGATTTTTTTCTGATATTGATATTGATCCCTAGACTTCTAAGGAGGCATAATCTCTTACTTGTTCATGATGTAGTATTCTCTAAGTATAGCAAGTGAACTCAAATTATTAGTGCTTAATATAATTGTCAACTATATCAGTAAGATGAGTGAGGTAAGTGAGGGTGAGAAACTAGATACTTCAAGAAGTTATTTCAAAGGAAAACAGACAAAAATGTATGTATCAAAGGCAAGAAATGAGATGGTCCCCAAAGGCAAACATCATGCATAAGAATTTTTCTTGGGCAAGTCCAATGAATAGTCACATTATGCTTTGTGTCACATTATAATCAAGCACAAATACGGCCATTAGGAATATTTTCAAGTAACCATCTCTACAACTGCTGACAATGAACAACAGACAGTGAACCCTTCAAAGGCAGAGTGCTCTTTCCCTTGTTGTGAACAAGCAAAAGAATGCTTTTGGAATATTATTCACCTTTAAAAAGAAATTCTGCCATTTACAATGACATGGATGAACCTGGACATTATGCTAAATGAAATAAACCAGGCAGAGAAAGACTAATATCATATGATTTCTCTTATTTGCAGAATATAGAAACAAAACAAAATGAAATAGCAGTAGACGCAGAGACAGTGAGAAGTGACTGGTGGTTACCATAGGGGAGAGGTTGGGGTGGGTGGGTGAGGAAGGCATGGGGGCTAAAGGGGCACCAAAATTTTCAATCATAGTATAAGTTGGTCACAGGGATAGTAGTAGAGCATGGAAAACAGAGCCAATGATTCTGTAACATCTTCTTTTGTTGACAGATAGTAACTGCACTAGTGGGGGTGAGGATTTCATAATATGGGTAACTACTGAACCAATGTGTTGCATTTTCTTGTTGTTGTCATTAATCTACAATTACATGAAGAACACCATGCTCACTAGGCCCCCCCCCTTTACCAAGTCCCCCATACACACCCCATTACAGTCACTGGCCATCAGCGTAGTAAGATGCTGCAGAATCACTACTTATCTTCACTGTGTTGCAGAGGCCTCCCCATGCCCCCCCACATTATACATGCTAATCATAATGCCCCCTTTCTTTTTACCTGCCCTTATCACTCCCTTCCCACCCATACTCTCTACTCCCTTTCCCTTTGGTAACTGTTAGTCCATTCTTGGGTTCTGTGATTCTGCTGCTGTTTTGTTCCTTCGGTTTTTCTTTGTTCTTATACTCCATATATGAGTGAAATCAATTGATACTTGTTTTTTTCTGCCTGGCTTATTTCACTGAGCATAATACCCTCTAGCTCCATCCATGTTGTTGTAAATGGTAGGATTTGTTTTCTTCTTATGGCTGAATAATATTCCATTGTGTGTATGTACCACATCTTCTTTATCCATTCATCTACTGATGGACATTTAGGTTGCTTCCATTTCTTAGCTATTGTAAATAGTGCTGTGATAAACATAGGGGTGCACCTGTCTTTTTCAAACTGGGCTGCTGCATTCTTAGGGTAAATTCCTAGAAGTGGAATTCCTGGGTCAAATGGCATGTCTATTTAGAGCTTTTTGAGGAACCTCCATACTGCTTTCCACAATGATTGAACTAATTTACATTCCAACCAGCAGTGTAGGAGGGTTCCCCTTCCTCTACAACCTCACCAACATTTGCTGTTCTTTGACTTTTGGATGGTACCCATCCTTACTGATGTGAGGTGATATCTCATTGTGGTTTTAATTTGCATTTCTCTGATAACAAGCGATGTGGAGCATCTTTTCATGTGTCTGTTGGCCATCTGAATTTCTTCTTTGGAGAACTGTCTGTTCAGCTCCCCTGACCATTTTTTAATTGGATTATTTGCTTTTTGTTTGTTGAGGTGCATGAGCTCTTTATATATTTTGGATGTCAACCCTTTATCGGATCTGTCCTTAATGAATATATTCTCCCATACTGTAGGGTACCTTTTTGTTCTAATGATGGTGTCCTTTGCTGTACAGAAGCTTTTCAGCTTGATGTAGTCCCACTTGTTCATTTTTGCGTTTGTTTCCCTTGCCCGGAGAGATATGTTCATGAAGAATTCACTCATGGTTATGTCCAAGAGATTTTTGCCTATGTTTTTTTCTAAGTTTTATGGTTTCATGACTTATATTCAGGTCTTTGATCCATTTTGAATTTACTTTTGTGTATAGGGTGAGACAGTGATCCAGTTTCATTCTCTTACATGTAGCTGTCCAGTTTTGCCAGCACCATCTGCTGAAGAGACTGTCATTTCTCCATTGGATGTCCATGGCTCCTTTATCATATATTAATTGACCATATATGTTTGGGTTAATGTCTGGAGTCTCTATTCTATTCCACTGATCAGTGGCTCTGTTCTTGTGCCAGTACCAAATTGTCTTGATTTCTGTGGCTATGTAGTAGAGCTTAAAGTTGGGGAGCAAGATCCCCCCCCCTTTATTCTTCCTCCTCAGGATTGCTTTGTCTATTGAGGGTCTTAGGTGTTTCCATATGAACTTTTGAACTATTTGTTCCAGTTCGTTGAAGAATGCTGTTGGTAATTTGATAGGGATAGCATCAAATCTGTATGTTGCTTTGGGCAGGATGGCCATTTTGACTATATTAATTCTTCCTAGCCAAGAGCACAGGATGAGTTTCCATTTGTTAGTGTACTCTTTAATTTCTCATAAAGAGTTCCTGGTAGTTTTCAGAGTATAGGTCTTTTACTTCCTTGGTTAGATTTATTCCTATGTATTTTATTCTTTTTGATGCAATTGTGAATAGAATTGTCTTCCTGATTTCTCTTTCTATTGGTTCATTGTTAGTGTATAGGAAAGCCACAGATTTCTGTGTATTAATTTTGTATCCTGCAACTGTGCTGAATTCCGGTATCAGTTCTAGTTGTTTTGGAGTGGAGTCTTTAGGGTTTTTTTATGTACAATATCATATCATCTGCAAATAGTGACAGTTTAACTTCTTCTTTACCAATCTGGATTCCTTGTATTTCTTTGTTTTGTCTAATTGCCATGGATAGGATCTCCAGTACTATATTAAATAACAGTGGGGAGAGTGGGCATCCCTGTTTTGTTCCTGATCTTAGAGGAAAAGCTTTCAGCTTCTTGCTGTTCAGTATGATGTTAGCTGTGAGTTTATCACATATGGCCTTTATTATGTTGAGGTACTTGCCCCCTGTACCCATTTTGTTGAGAGTTTTTATCATGAATGGATGTTGAATTTTTCAGCACCTTTGGAGATGATCATGTGGTTTTTGTCCTTATTGTTTATGTGGTGGATGATGTTGATGGGTTTTTGAATGTTGTACCATCGTTGCATCCCTGGGTTGAATCCCACTTGGTCAGCGTGTATGATCCTTTGGATATATTTTTGAATTCAGTTTGCTAATATTTTGTTGAGTATTTTTGCATCTACGTTCATCAGGGATATTTGTCTGTAGTTTTCTTTTTTGGTGCCGTCTTTGCCTGGTTTTGGTATTAGGGTGATGTTGGCTTCATAGAAAGAGTTTGGGAGTATTCCCTCCTCTTCTATTTTTTGGAAAACTTTAAGGAGAATGAATATGATGTCTTCTCTGTATGTCTGATAAAATTCTGAGGTAAATCCATCTGGCTTGGGATTTTGTTCCTGGGTAGTTTTTTGATTACCACTTCAATTTCTTTGCTCGTAATTGGTTTGTTTAAATTTTGTGTTTCTTCCTTGGTCAGTCTTGGAAGGTTGTATATTTCTAGGAAGTTGTCTATTTCTTCTAGAATTTCCAGCTTCTTAGCATATAGGTTTTCATAGTAGTCTCTAATAATTCTTTGTATTTCTGTGGGGTCCATCATGTTGTTTCCTTTCTCGTTTCTGATTCTGTTGATGTGTGTTGATTCTCTTTTTCTCTCAATAAGTTTGGCTAGAGGCTTATCTATTTTGTTTATTTTCTCAAAGAACCAGCTCTTAGTTTCATTGATTTTTTCTATTGTTTTATTCTTCTCAATTTTATTTATTTCTTCTCTGATCTTTATTATGTCCCTCCTTCTGTTGACTTTAGGCCTCATTTCTTCTTCTTTTTCCAATTTCAATAATTGTGATGTTAGACTATTCATTTGGGTTTGTTCTTCCTTCTTTAAGTATGCCTGGATTGCTATATACTTTCCTCTTTAGACAGCTTTCACTGCATCCCACAGAAGCTGGGGCTTTGTGTTATTATTGTCATTTGTTTCCATATATTCTTGACCTCTATTTTAATTTGTTCATTGATCCATTGATTATTTAGGAGCATGTTATTAAGCCTCCATGTGTTTGTGAGCCTTTTTGTTTTCTTTGTACAATTTATTTCTAGTTTTATACCTCTGTGGCCAGAAAAGTTAGTTGGTAGGATTTCAATCTTTTTGAATTTACTGAGGCTCTTTTTGTGGCCTAGTATGTGGTCTATTCTGGAGAATGTTCCATGTGCACTTGAGAAGAATGTATATCCTGTTGCTTTTGGATGTAGAGTTCTATAGATGGCTATGAGGTCCATCTGTTCTAGTGTGTTGTTCAGTGCCTCTGTATCCTTACTTATTTTCTGTCTGGTGGATCTATCCTTTGGAGTGAGTGGCATGTTGAAGTCTCCTAAAATGTATGCTTTGCATTCTATTTCCTCCTTTAGTTCTGTTAGTATTTTTTCACATATGCTGGTACTCCTGTGTTGGGTACATATATATTTATAATGGTTATATCCTCTTGTTGGACTGAGCCCTTTATCATTATGTAGTATCCTTCTTTATCTCTTGTTACTTTCTTTGTTTTAAAGTCTATTTTGTCTGATACTAGTACTGAAACACTTGCTTTTTTCTCCTTGTTTTTTGCATGAAATATCTTTTTCCATCCCTTGACTTTTAGTCTGTGCATGTCTTTGGGTTTGAGGTGAGTTTCTTGTAAGCAGCATATAGATGGGTCTTGCTTTTTTAATCCATTCTATTACTTTGTGTCTTTTGATTGGTACATTCAGTCCATTTACATTTAGGGTGATTATTGAAAGATATGTACTTATTGCCATTGCAGGCTTTAGATTTGTGGTTACCAAAGGTTCAATGTTAGCTTCTTTAGTATCTTATTGTCTAACTTAACTTGTTTATTGAGCTGTTATAAACACTGTCTGGTGATTCTTTATTTCTCTCCCTTCTTATTCCTCCTCCTCCATTCTTTATATGTTGGTTGTTTTATTCTGTGCTCTTTTGTGTTTCCTTTAACTGCTTTTGTGGGTAGTTGATTTAATTTTTTTCTTTAGTTAGTATTTGGTTGGTCTGCTTTCTTTGCTGTGATTTTATTTTCTCTGGTGACATCTATTTAGTCTTAGGAGTGCTCCCATCTAGAGCAGTCCCTCTGAAATACTCTGTAGAGTTGGTTTGTGGGAGGCAAATTCCCTCAACTTTTGCTTGTCTGGGAATTGTTTAATCCCTCCTTCATATTTAAATGATTATCGTGCTGGATACAGTATTCTTGGTTCAAGGCCCTTCTGTTTCATTGCATTAAATATATCATGCCATTCTCTTCTGGCCTATAAGGTTTCTGTTGAGAAGTCTGATGATAGCCTGATGGGTTTTCCTTTGTAGGTGACCTTTTTCCTCTCTCTATCTGCCTTTAAAACTCTGTCCTTGTCCTTGATCTTTGCCATTTTAATTATTATGTGTCTTGGTGTTGTTCTCCTTGGGTCCCTTCTGTTGGGAGTTCTGTGTACTTCCGTGGTCTGATCGATTATTTCCTCCCCTACTTTGGGGAAGTTTTCAGCAATTATTTCTTCAAATACACTTTCTATCCCTTTTTCTCTCTCTTCTTCTTCTGGGACCCCTATAATGCAGATGTTGTTCCTTTTGGATTGGTCACACACTTCTCTTAATATTGTTTCATTCCTGGAGATCCTTTTATCTCTCTCTGCGACAGGTTCTATGTGTTCCTGTTCTCTGGTTTCTATTCCATCAATGGCCTCTTGCATCTTACCCATTCTGCTTATAAATCCTTCCAGAGATTGTTTCATTTCTGTAATCTCCTTCCAGACATCATCCCTTAGCTCTTGCATATTTCTCTGCAGCTCCATCAGCATGGTTATCAACTTTATTCTGAATTCTTTTTTAGGGAGATTGGTTGGGTCTATCTCTCCAGATTCCTTCTCAGGGGAGGATGTCTGGGTTACTGTGGTTTGTATCAAATTCTTCTGCCTTTTCATGGCGATAGAGGTAGTTGTGTGGAGCAGGCACGTGTGTTGGCTGGGAGAGCATCCCTTCTTTCTGGTTTGTAGCTTTTCTCTCCTGGGAGAACAGTGACCCCTAGGAGCTTGTGCTGGGCAGCTGCACACAGACAGGGTATCTGATTCTTGCCTGGCCATTGTGGAGCTCCGCGGTTGCTATGGGCGTGGCCTGCCTCAGGCTGCTACTCCAATATGGTGGAGCTGCATCGGAGGGGAAATGGGCAGGAGGCTTTTTATTGCTGTGAGGGGCCTCCAAGAAGTGCTGCTGCCCAGGGGTTTAGGGTGCCTGGAGTTCCCCGGGATTCCAACTGCTGGACTAAGTGTCCCAGGATGCTTCTGTCCAGCTGTGAGGTCCCTGCCCCTTTAAGACTTTCAAAAAAGCACTCGCTCTTCTTTGTTTCGGGGGCTCCAGCTGCAGGGCCCCGCTCACAGGTCATACTGTCCTGTTTCCCTAGTATCCAGCACCCCATGCACTGTGTGTCTGCACTCTGGTGTGGATGGCTAGAGCTGGCTATTTATCAGTCCTGGGCTCCCTCTCCCTCCCGCTCTGACTCCTCTCCTCCCTCTGGGAGCTGGGGGGAGGGGCGCTCGGGTCCCACCAGGCCGCAGCTTGTATCTTACCCTCTTCGCGACGTGCTGGGTTCTCACAGGTGTGGATGTAGTCTGGCTGTTGTCCTGTGTCTTCTGGTCTCTCTTTTAGGAATAGTTGTATTTGTTGTATTTTCAAAAATATATATGGTTTTGGGAGGAGATTTCCGCTGCTCTACTCATGCTGCCATCTTGGCTCTGCCCCCCTGTGTTGTATTTTTGAAACCAATATAACATTGTATATTAGGGATACTTCAATTAAAAAAAAAGAACTTGAAAAAAAAGAAAAAGAATGCTTTTGGTATCTGGTACTGTATTTATGATTTTATTTTATTGTAATTATTTTCCTACTCATGAAACTCCTTGAAGTAGCTCATTCTTTATATAATAAATTACTTGGTTCTTATCTGCATAAAAATTCAATTATGGATTCATTCTCTACATATTTCAAAACATAGAGAAATATTCTGTATTGCTCTCAAATATGTGAGTGTGCCTCTGAACCCTTGCAAATAAAGTACTTCTCATCTTGCCAGTGTCTTAAACTCCTATTTAAACATTGCAACATTTTTTTAATGCGAAATCTTTCTTCCTTTTACCTCCAACTTTGCAGGAAGCATTTGCTCCTTGACCCACTCTCAGTTATATCTTTGTTTCTGGTAAATATAATGGAAATCTATATAGGGTTAATAGCTGAAAGAAGGAAAAAAAGAAGTTCAAATCTTAAACCTGCTACTTACTAGCAGTTTTAGATTGAATGATTTACTGAAGGATTTTGCTTTCTCTTTTGCTAAGTGGGATACTGTCACTTCCCTCACAGGTTTAGTTTGAGACATTTAAGAAAAAATGTATGTTAAGTCTCAACAGAATTAGCTCCTTTTCTCTCTTTTCTAACACGTTGAATGTTTGTATTTATATTTATCATCGAATTCTTTTCCTATTGTAAAGTTTTGCCCGTCTACTTGAGGTCAAGGACATTTTATTCATCCTTGTATCTCATGTTTGACTCACTGAGTGTGGAAAATCAATTACTGTGCTCCAGCCCCTGGGAATCAAAAAGACCAGAAAGTGCTTGCCCAGTTAATTCCTAAACTCATTTATGTATTTGTCTTGAGTGCCTCCTGTGGTGCTTGTACCTACTGTGTATTACTACAAATAGAGGGGCATTAGTCCCTCAGTAAGTGCTTGTTGATGATGTTTGGAAGAAAATAGATTGATTTTGTTGCCTCATTCCTGTTTTGAAAATATATAACAGATATTTTCTATGAACTCATTATGCAAAGATTTTATTCCTGTGAGTCTGACTTCTATTTCTTATCGATGTCAGTCGGAATGGGGATCTCAAACTTTGTGACTCTACGAAAGCTCTAGGAGCCTCCATTACTGGCAAACCCATGTGGAACTGTGACACACAGGTGAAAAGTTATAAACTGAGTCATATCCTCTATGAAATGAAAATGGGGCATTTACAATGATACTTCAGGGACATAAATCCATACCATAAGGATCACCTGAGCACAGTGCCGGCTGCAGCTGCTCTGGAAGATCTTTACTCTGGGTCAGTCCTGAGATCTCTAGGAAAAAACATTCATGTCTTGGTCCCTTAGCTACTTCCAGTCTTCCTTATCACTGCCTCAAACAAAATTACTCCCAAACTTTGAAATCTCTAATAAGACTTATGTGAGATGAAAAGCATTTCCCTGAATTACCTGGCAGGGGAGATACCATGAACACATAGGTGATTTTCCCAGGGAAAGTCTCCTCCACTGCATTCCAGATGGGCTGACACCTGCAGTTCTCTCATGTGCAACAAACTTGATTGTGTAATTTGGTAGTGGGGGGACTGTGTTTGCACTTTCCACTAAGGGTAAAAAAAAAAAAAGCATTTTCTTAAGGCAAGTACAAACATTTCTTGGAGTTTATTTCAAAGTTGGAAAGATTGGGTTGAAAAGAAACAAATTTGGTATTGTAGATCTATATTCACATCAACTCATTAGGAAAACTAAACAACTTCCACACAGCAGTAAATGATCCCTCTGGATTACAGTGGTAACACAGGAGAGAGAAAAGGTAAGTAGGGACTCATAATGCTCATATTATTTTGACTTGTTACAGCCTTTACCACTATTGCTTCTAATGGATAATCAAAGCATGAAGACATTAAAACACATTCATAATTGTATGGAAATGGAGCTTCTGCCCTAGAAATTTCCTGCCTGCCTTAGGGTCAATCTATTGTTAACATCAGCATCAATTAAACTACATCTCTATTTGTATGATTTATTTTGTCCATAGCCTTTACCAACCATACCATTTTTTCTCCCACAAATTATAATCCTTCTCAATGTCCAAAAAATATATGGCATCTAAGTCATACAAGTTCACCATAAAGGGCACCCCCCCCACACACACATACACACACATTTCCTTCACATATTTCCATAAATGTTTTTCCTTTTTTCTGCTTTGGTATTAAACAAGAACTAACCTACATTTTTTTATAAATGACAATGGGAAGCTATTTGCAGTCTGAAATGTATTTTGATTACACCTAAAATTATTTAAACTATTTCCAAGAGGATACTATGCCAAGAACACATGGAAGTTTAAGCATTTTTTGAAATATTATATCAAATAATTTTCTGTCAAGTTATGTCTAATGCTTTACTTATACATATTACTTTGTGGAATTATTATTCAGGAAGTACATCACTTAATATTCTACTTACTAAGTAAAGGCAACAATGATTTAATTACCAAAATTAATGCTAACCAAATGAATTATGTTGTCCTTAGTTAAGCTTAAAAATATTGGTATCAATTCCTGGTAGAAAACACAAAGATATTTTCTGCTTTTGATAAATTAATCAAACAATGTTAAGCAATTGTCAGTAATATATTTCTTTGAACTCAAATAAGCAGCTACCTACTCAGTGCACTAGCTGAGAAAAAAAAATCAGTTCAAAGAGAATCCTGCAAGGCTAACATAGAAAGTTGTACAACTCAATATATATCATATTGAAATGGAAAATATGAATTAATTGTTACAAAGAAGGAGCTCACAAATTGGCAAGAGTATCTGTCACAGAAAATAATCTATTAGAAATTAATCTGGCCCAACTAGATGCTTTCACTAATAGAATTGAATAATCAGAAGAATATAATCATTTTTCCAATGGACAATGATAATTGCCTTTTCTTGACCTTTCAGTTCTGGTTAGAATTCCATTGATGAAATTGTCATAAAACAATGACATTAAAAACCGTATTTACACAAAAGTTCCAAAAGAGGTCCCAAGAGTCAGCTGAAACAATTTGAGGAAAAATAAGTAACAATAGTATTGGGTTTTAACAAAGAACATAACTATCCATGAGTCTTTATTGATTTTGATTTTTTAAATTTTTGTATATAGAATTTCCACATAATAGTATTGACTTTTTTCTCTTGATGTACAGTTCAATAACTTTTAGCATATGTACAAATTTGTGTAACTAGCATCACACTCAAGATACAGAACAGTTCCATTATCACAAGTATAGTGTGCTATCCTTTTATAGTTGCTTCCTCCCCTGATCCTACATCTGACAACCACTGATCTGTTCTCTGAAACTGTAGGGTTTTTTTTTTTTCTTTTGAAAATGTCAAACAAATGAAATCAAACAGTATGCAACCTTCTGAAACTGGCTTTTTCACTCAGCCAAATACCTTTGATATTCACCAGAGTTGTTACACAGATAAGCAGTTTGGTTTTTTCTGTTGCTGATTAGTATCCCATTATATCAATCTGCAGTTTGTTTATCCATTCACCCATTGATGGACATTTGGGTTCTTTCCAGTTGTTTTTTGTTTTGTTTTTACAAATTTGAATAGACTGCTATAAACATTTCTGCACAGATATTTGTGTAAACACTGGTTTTCAGTTCTCTAGACTAAATACCCAGGAGTGAAATTGCTGGTTCATTTGGCAAATGTATGTTTAACTTTATAAGAAACTGCAAAAACGTTTTCAGAGTGGCTCTACCATTTTGCATTTCCACCAGCAATGTATGATCTCCACATGCTTGCCAGCCATTAACATAGCCAGCAATTTTTTAATTAAGTCATTATAGTCAGATGTGTAGTGGTACCTCATCATGATTTTAATTTTCATTCCCCTAATGGCTAAGGAGATACAACATATTTTCATATACCTTTTTGCCATCATTGTATTTTTTTTTGCAAGTGTTTGTTCAAGTCCTTCAATCAATTTTTAAATGTATTATTTGTTTACTGATTCTTGTATTTTGAGAGTTCTTCATATATTCTGAATACATTTCATTTGTTGGATATGTAATTTGTTAATATTTTTACCCAGTCTGTAGCTTGTCATCATTTTCTTAAACTGTCTTTCACAGAACAAGTTTTTAAATTTTTATGAAGTCTGATTTATCTTTTCTTTTTCTTTTATGGATCAGTGTTTTCAGCGTCATACTTAAGACTTCTTTGTTTGCCACTAGGCCACATAGATTTTCTCTTTAAAAGTTTTACAGTTTTTTTTATTTTTAAATGCACCATCCATTTTGAGTGAATTTTTATATAAGGTGTAAGCTTTGGACTAAGGTTCATTTTTTTTTCTGTTCCTTTCATCCAAGTGTCTGTCTCTTTAGCGATGTCACACTGTCTTGATCACTATAGCTTTATAGTTAGACTTAAAATTGAGTAAAGTGATTGCTCCAAATCTATTTTTCTTTATCAGACTGATATAACATATATTTGATTAAATGAATTAGGTTGAGGGAGTAAAACTTTCTTATTGAAAAGTTGAAGATAATATAGAAAGAATGAGAAAAAAATGTTTAAAAACATCAGCACCAGGCCACCACAATAACAACTGCTATAAACAATATCCACTAGTGAATGCCAACATTTTTAGTGGTCAAAATGTTAAAGAGAAACAGGATAGTGGCAAGGCCTGTAGGTATATCTTCCCAGATTATTTATGCTACGATGTGGTTTTAACGGATACTTTCAGGTTCTTTGATACTCCTCCCCTCCAGTGCAGGCTAGATTTAGTGACTCACAAAAAGTAGAATATGGAAAAGTAAGAATTACAATTTTATAATAGAGGAATCTGGCAGATAGCACTTTAACCAAATGGTCATGGTTAGCATCACCAGTAATAAATCATGTTGATATTAGATACTCTGACACAATGCAGTAGTAAGGGCACATCTCCTCGTGGTATATTTTTCAATAATGCATAACCTCAATCTAATCATAAGAAAACATCAGACAGACCCAAATGGCTATCAAATACTGACCAGTGCTCTTTAAAAGTGTCAAGGTCATGAAATACAAGACTCAGGGACTATCACAGAATGGACGGGGCTATGGAGACATGATGACTAAATGCAACATAATGTCCTACATTAGCTACAGGGAATGGAAAACCAGGGGGAAACGGTAAAAACCACATCAAGTCTATAGTTAATATCATTATGCCAATGTAATTTCTTAATTTTTCTAAATATACCATAGTTAAGTTAGTTGTTAACATTCAGGGGAGATTTGTGAAGGTTAAAGCGAATTCTCAGCACTATTTCTGGAACTTTTCTATAAATCTAAAATTATTTTGAGACAGAAAGTCTAAAAGAGCCACATCATCCTTTGTTCACTTATTAATACAAAAGTGTTAACAACCCAAATACTAACATTGTTTTATTTATATGCTCTATTAAAGGAATTAATCATAAGCATAAAAAAATCTTTTCACTCAAAAACTTAAATTTTCCCTTTTTAAGTCAGTAATATCTAATAGTGAATAGTAACATCCATATTGAATATATGTTCTGCTGTTAGAAACTATACTGTATACTTTTGGAGTGCATATTTATTGCTCTTGCCAATGTTTTCTCGGTTTTTCTTTCTTTTAATAAAAACACCATGATTCACTTAAGGAATCTCTCTCCCCCACTCTCAGTTCATTTGGTTTTGGATGTGGCTATTTTAGGGTTAAGTATAAGTTCAAGACTGGACCTTCAAAGACAAGTCTTCAAAAGCCTGGTACTAGTAATGGATTCAAGGATGAGTACATCACTTTTGATAGTTCAATCAGGGCTAATCCTAGAATATTTCTTAAGTGTCTAGAAAACAACTGTTTCTCATTGCACTAAACTGTTATGATTGATGTCATCTTAATCATAGAATTACTGGGACCCATGATATGGAGATAAAGTCAACACAGTGAAAAAAAAGAGCCAAGAGATGAGAAGAATAAGAAAGAGAGAGAAATACCTGGTCTTGATGATACTATGTAAACCGCCTTATTGAGCTATGTCTAAAGATAGTTCCTCTGGAAAACTAACCCCAGACTGTCCAGTTTGATGAAACCAAAAATACAAATTATATTTGTAATGGTGGAATTCGAATTAAATCATATGAAATTTGCATCAGAAAAAGTCTTTCAAAATTATTGATGTACATGTTGGATAAAATAAAGCTGAGGTACTTGTGTCCTGAGAAGAAGCAACAATGATTTATTTTGAACCCTATTGATTTATCCCATACCTTTACACGTAAAGGTGAAGTAGAAAATGACAACCCATCTTTCCTTGCAGTTGCACACAATACAGAAGATATTACAAGAGGGCCCAAAAGCAAAGCAATCAATGCTATAAAATTAATAAATAACTATGTGTGTAGTATTCAATAACTAGAGACAATTTTGGGCAGCATCTAGAAACAAGCCCCAAAAGACTTAGAAAGTTCAGTCAAGAATCTTCACAATCTCATATAGGATATAAATAAACTGTATTTGTATTACTAGAACCAAAGAAAAGAAGGAGCCATGAAAACAGAAGGTTTTATAGAAGCAAGACCTAAACAAATAAAATCATGCCTCTGTGCTCACACTTCTACCCAGCTACTCAGCAGAAACTTCATGGATTAATAAGATTGTGTATATCCCATCTGCCTTCTTCTGCAATCTATACCTTCAATTCCTTATAAACCCCCCCCAATTAATCTGAAATACCATATTGAGTATATAACTCATAATTTAAAGTGTAAAGAGAATGGATTGATTCCATTCTTATTCCATTTTAGGACATATTCCAAAGAAAAACTGTGCTTTTGAGAAAAGATCTCTAAATTGAAGATAGAATATTAGCAGACCTTTGAAAACCACATCAGGTGTGATAAGATTACATCTATAGTGTGCAGGTGACATGATTTTAAAATTAAAAAACCTTTGGATTCCTTTCCAAATTAATCATTTTAGCATTCTTTAAATTTTCTACTCTTGACAAACCCCTCAGTGCCTCCCACCTTTATATACCCAAATGGCTCACAAATTAAGTTGCATAAAACTACATAGGAGATTTACAAGGGCTCCGTAAAAGGACTGGCAGAGGTTCTTCCATTCACTCTTTGAGTGGGAAGAGCATGTGGAAATGGCACTGGTTTGAATGACATTTGGAGTAATGACCTGCCATTCTGCTGGCACTTTTAGTGTTAAGCAAGTGATCTGCAAAGTAAAGTGGATTCACAGTTAGAGTCAGCGCCAGTGCACAGGTCGCCTGTAAAAATAGAAGATTCCATTATTCTTCAGGCTCCCTAGAGGGAGCAAGGTCTCTAGCATCATTACCAGGACTAAATCTGACTTTTCTGCCTCCCCTAATTTCCTCCTAGTAATTATAGGTCAAGCACTCTTTTGTAAATTATAAAACCTTTGTTCTTATCAAAAATGAATAGCTGAGGAAAAAATTATAAAAAGAGTCCAAGGAAAAAAATTTCAATTAGAAAACCAAGCTAATTTGGTATGACCAAAGACTGTCAGGCATACTGACAGTGCTCTATTATGCAGTCATTTGGGCTCTTTCAAATTAGTTATGTTAATGTCCTGTGAGTGAATGTAACACTTGGATGGGACAAGATTTCTGCAATTAATTTCTGCAGTCAGTGAAGAGACAAGCAAATTTATTTTCTCCCTCTCTGGGAATTGGTGGTGGAGGGTGTGAGGTAGCGAAAGTGCATTTAGGAACAGAGTACAAGCTAAACACAAGCCCTAAATAAAGCAGAAACAATGGGAGCCAATGCCTCCTCATTCATTCAATTGACAATGTTTTGCAGCTTAAACCTGTTTTATTAATTATGTTTGACATTTCCTTAATTAGTTTCATTTACACCAAATCAATCCCTACTGCTGTATGGCATCATTTATCATTTTGAAAAATTTGCATACTGAGTGCTGACTTTTCCTACTTAATTATACATTAAAAGTGTCAAGCGCACTTGCTGCCTGGCATTATCTGCAGCAGAAAGGTTTGTGGCTGGACGGTGATGGTATTAATCATTAAGAGCCCCCAAGTGCTGCCGGGTAATATCTGGGGAGTAGAGTGACTCTCATTTTAACGCTAGAGAGCAGAAGTGCTTTTGTAAAATGACCCAGAGAAAAAACAAAATAAATGACCTAAAACATACGGTATACTGTAATGCTTTGCTCTTTCAATAAAAACATGTTTTGGTGGGAAGGTTTCTCTTAACTATTCATTCTCTGTATGTTTAAACACTATGAATCCAATAGTAGTAAACTTGTGACCTCTGCTTAGACTTGAAAACAAGATATTTTGGTGGAATATGTAAGGGTGGCTTTGTAGCATACATTCCAATATAGGCCAACATGAATGTGTTACTTTACAAATGAAAGCTAGAAAATATAGTATGCCATTAATACAGTGATTGATATTGCTCATTTCCTTTCTACTTAAAACTTCCAATGAATAAGCAACTATTTTTCACTGAATATGCAGCACAACTAAACATAGAATATAGCTAAAAATCTACTACTATAATAGAACTTCATTTGTACAGTCTAATTTAGATTTCATTATTATGGAATTTTCAGTGATGAAAAGATTATAAGACTAAACAATCTTTAAGCACAAAGCATGACTGTGAACCATAGTAACGGAAGAGTTAACAAGAACCTGTTTGTAAATTGTGTATCAACTATGCCTTTCTTCATGTCAGAACTAAACATAGTGCATTTAATATTCAAATTCATTTTCAAATGTTTGCCCATTAACATAATATATGCCACTTTGCAAGCCTGGTCAGAGAAATCTGTAACTAAATAATTTTCGAGTTTCCTTCATATCAGATGCATTATATGCAGTGTGAAATTATTTCCCCACTCTATCCCTTTGCTGAACAGCAGAAAACCAACCCACAATATAGTAGATATTACTGCAAGTGTATTACATACTTTAGGAGTTACTATGTATGTAGGACAGTTTATAATAGCTAATTTCAAGTTAGTATTTAATTGTATAGCTTGTGTATAATTGCAAGGTTAATATGAAATTGTAACATGGTATTACTTAAAACTTAGAAAAGGAATGTATGTGGCACAAATCATTATAAATACCTCTTTTATGCTTTTAGTTATGTTGTATTTTTAATGATGCTATCATTAAATGTACTTGTTTTTTCTCACATGAAAAGAATTCAATAATAGAAGATATACATCTAATTTAAACATTTAATATTAGAAAAACCAAAATAATCCATGTATGTGGTGACAGTTCTGTAAAATTTTTAAAATAATTTTGAAACAGACAGTACAGCTTTTATATACTTTGCATCTCCCAAATGTTATATCTTTAAGTCTATACTTACATTCTTTCTTGCCCTTTCAAGCCATGGTCCTTCATTCTAGTTATAAATTTTAAAAGGGCAAAAAGCTTTCCTCATCAGGAAAGAATAATAAAATATCATAAATAATAATGATGATCATGATAATAAGAGGTAGCATATTTTACTACTATGTCTCAGTCATTGTACTAAATATGTTCTATTTATTATTTTTATGCTCACCATAATCTGATGAGGCAGATATATGATTAGATCATTCAGTCTGACAATTTAAAATAACCAGTCTAAGCCCACAGATTTAAGAGACAAAACCCAGTGTCATAAAAAGATTGCCCCTCCACAGTCCATGTTCCCAGTGGTTTTGCTGAACTACATATGTTCATAATATTCAACAGACTTCTAGAGGCATATATACTGGTGGAAAGGATATCAGCTTTTTAAATCTGACTGATAGGCATAAATCCAAGTCTATCACTTACTAATTACATGACTTGGCAATGGGCTTAAATTTTCTGAGCTTTTTTCTCATCTATATATTGGGGTCAGTACCTCTGTCTCATATGGTTGTTGGAAGGAGTAACAATCGGTGACATCATACTACAAAAGTGATGAAGATGACTTATCCTGTCCCTATTTGATGTAAAACATCTGGTTACATTTGACCCCCTTCAGTGAGACTTACTTAAGCCCTCCTTTGTCAACTTTGTCCACCATGGTTCACCAAATACCTAGAACAAAGCTGGGCCCATTGCAGGAATTCACAATTGTCTGTAAATAAGTCTGTGTGAGGGAAATGCTTTACGGTGTTGAGCACTGCAACTGACCATTTCATGTCAAATAATCTTCCTCAGTCCTCACAATTCAACTTGTGCTTGAATCTGTGTTCATTTGGGAAAAAAGTCTCTTTTCTCCTCCACTGCCCCTCCACCACAATCCTACTCCACGGCCAGGGCCCTTCTGATGCTCCTTCACCTGTGACTTGCTTAGTGGAAGCCAGGGTAATGGCAGAGACTAATTTATGTTCATAATCTAATCAGAGCTAGCTAAAAAACTTAAGACTCACATTGCAAATCAAGACTTGACTTCAATTATTTACAAACAGCATACCCTATAGTAGGTAAATATGTAATAGTTTTAATGTAATAATTGATAACCTAATCCAAAGTCAAAGGTGACATTTACCCGGAGTATTTAATACTTTCCAACATTTTGGAGGGTATTTGATATTGCAAACCTTAAGAATGTAGAAGTAGATTTTTCTTGGCCTGAATTTTATTACATATTTTTAAAAAAAAAAATCTTCAATGTGTGAATTGAAATTCAAATAATCACACTTTGAAATAAACATATGCATGCATGAGTCACAGAAATGGAAAGTTAGTTTATTTGCACACCCCACACAGCTTTGCTTGCTTCATTATATGGACTAGCTCCAGACACATGTGGCCTTTCAAGGACACACACTCACACATGATATATATATATATGTATATATATATTCTACAGTTCAAAAAATCTACTTGCTCAAAAATTAGCAAAACTCATTTACTTGGTTCTTACAGGATTCATTAACCTTTGTCTTCTCTTAAGAAACCAAGAACTATGCTAAAACTGACATTGTCAGTAAAAACCAATAGGAAGTCACCATTTTTAAATTAAAGTCATTAGATAAGTTTTTCAAGAGTTAAAAAAAGATTAGAAAAAAATTCAAATGAGAAAAATAATTTTGCTTTGGGTGTAAAAAGGCCCCAAGAGGAATTCCCCAAGTTTTGTTGGAAAGTATTCTTTGTGATCAGAATATCTATGAAATTCCAACCCAGAGTGTTTTTAAGGATTTAACTCTTTCATGTCTCAAAATGAAACAACTCTCCCTTAACAATTATATGGTCATCATGTTATACATAAATCAAAGGTAAATAACGCACAGTAAGCTAAAAAATATTTTCCAGTTACAGAGCTCTAAGAACTGTATTAATATTTTATGATTCATTAACATTTCATTTATTTATAAATATACAAATAATTGGCATATCATACTTCTATTATCATCAAGGAAATAGTAATAATCCTCTTACCTTGATGTTTCTGAGAATATAATTCTTTAAATAATAAAATAGACCAACTATATAATTCTTCTTATATGAACCATCTGACATCTTTTTCTATTGTCTAAATGATGTCATGTTTATTCTAGCACTTTTACCTAGCCATCTGTATCATAGCACCCCATTGAGAGAAATGGCCCAGTAGATCAGGAGTTCCTAAATATAAAAGTTTATTGGGTAGTTGTGGAAATTTGAAAGATATGAAGCTAACTCTAGCCATAGCTTCATAGCCACCGTTCTCTAATACCCTAAACTTGGTCATATTGGACATGACTTTGTGTTGTAATTTCTACTATTTTTCTTTCACATTTAGCCAGAAAATCATATGAACTTCAGCATTATAATAATGATTCCACCATTAATTCCCTGTATTCCTTTAATATTACCTTGTCTTACTTCTTGTTAAAATCCCTTAATATTCCTATTATAGCTTTCAAGAAAACAAACATCTTATTTCCAGGCAATTCCTTTCTATTCCTATTTATATTGCTATCACCAGATTGATTTTTTTTGAAATACCAGTCTCATTCTACAACTACTCATCTCAGAAACATTTTAGTTGCTAATTATTTTATGTACCAGTCAAGTACATACTTTTCATTTTAGTTGTTAATTGTTTTATGTACCAGTCAAGTAAAACCACTCTCCCTTAAGTATCCCTTCCAGATTTCCCACATTTCTGAGGTTTTTAATATACCTTTGCTCCAAGTATTCCAATTTGGAATACTCTGCCACTTGCTAACCACATATCCAAATTTCACTCCTTAACTGAAAGTGATACCTCTTTTCTCTGATTTCCTATAACATTGCCAACACTATAGAATAGAATTTATAATTTACTCTGTAGTACTGCTTTTATCATTTACTGTTTGTACGTGTTCTTTCCAAACTACATTTTAAGTATCTTGGAAGATGATATTATAATTTCTTTTTTCTGCATATACACAGACATATCATGGACACTGTCATTAATGTATATTTCTCTGTATTCTCATCCACACTATGAGTCCTCTAATACAATGCTTAGAAAAATTCCTGATTCACAATCAACATGCAAGGAATTCTTTTTGAATATTAAATAGAACAAAACTTCCCTTTTAATCTATTATTTTTCACAAGAACATAAAATTGTTGTGCAGGGATAGAGAAAAATAAATAAAGCAGAGTATTATAAAACATTTAATCCTTCAAAAAACTTTCCATTACAGTAAATCTGTAAGGAATTTCATTTGGAGTTTAAACAACACATTATAAATTAATTTTTATGTTTTAAAAGTGGGGTGCACCTACATGCAACTCTTTAGATTAAATATCTTCATTCACAAGAGAAGCATGGAATAATTTTTTTTAGCAGGGGTGACTTGGTGAGTTTATAACTATTAACTGTCTTAACAAAGAGACAAAAACAGACAATTCTGAATAAAATACTTACAAAGGACACAATACAAATAAAAAGCACAGTATCACAATTGGGAAGCTTTTGAAACACTTGAATGTCAAATTGTGCGTTCAAATAGTTCAAGTGTCACAGGTTATTTAACAGTTCAGTCTATTTCTAAGTTCCTGAGTCTGCAAAAGGCAGACCTAAGCTGTGAGCAATAAACTTTGTGTTAAGAGCTAAGACTAACTTGAGACTTGGGGCTACCATGTACAGGGCTTTGGCAAAATAATGCCTTATTGGACAATTAGGCAACAGTCCGATTTTATAAAAAAAGAAAAATAATAAAAAAATTGAAAATGAGAAAGTAATAAAAATAGAATTTCCACGTTTTTGGGGGGGTGGGGGGTGGGGGGTGCAGTTTGCCTGAGTGGATAGCTTGTTGAAAATCTAACATTATAAAAATGAAAGGTATAAGATAGCCTTTTTTATTCAAGGTGGTCAACCTTCTTTATTCTCTAAATCTGATGTATGAGAACAGAGAGGGAGAGCAAGTGGGAGAAAGAGAAAGAAAACAAAAAAAGACTATCGATGAATTTTTATTACATTTAATTAAAAAGCTATCATTTGTATGAGTAATATTACAGCAAAAGTTTCAGATAAAAAATTTAAGGTAAAACATCAGGGCTAACGTTTCATTTGGAAATTCAAATTCGTCTTTTAAGTGTACATTATTAGTAAAGCTTATTTAAAATTTCAAAACTATTCTTCCCTCTTAGGAATCTTGTTTGCAGATAAAATTATATCCAACTCAATTGACTCAAACAAAAAAAGAGAAGGTATCTATTTACATAACAAAAAAGTCCCCTAACCAACAGTCAGCGTCCTCAAGACTTATTCCTCCCTACCCTGCCTGCTTGGCTTTTTTTCCCATTGGCTGTATTCTCAAGAAGGTCTTCTTACATGATGGCCAAAAAAAATGATTGACAGTGGCTCTGCTGGACTTAATAGTACTCTAAACAGCTCAAGCAAAAATCCTAGAGGTTTGACTGTCACAGTGTATGTCACATACCAAGTCCTGAAGCAAGCAAAGCAGTAGCCAGAGGAGCAAGTGTATATGCACTGGCAGGTCCGAGTGACATGCCGGTCTGTAGCCAGGGGCTGGGGGTCGGCTCGTCTAAACCATTTGGAATCGGTTATTTCCACCAAAAGAAAGAAATGAGTCCTTTGGCCAGAAGAAGGGTTACTGAACAAACAAAAATATATTGTCCACTCTCTACTCTCAGGAAGAAAAGTTGACATCAGTAATATGAAAATATAAGCGATAGGATAACCTTGTTCCGTAAGAGAGGAAAAATAAAAATAAATTTCGGGAGACTGACTATATATGTTTATGTGTGTGTATATCTGTTGATTACATACACATGCCTAACTGTTTAATAAGAACACATGCTATAACATAAAATATCTAAAACTATAACCATTCTCCCAAGTATATTAATATATATTAATATATACTACATAATATCTGTTATATACATTAATATATATATATTAATATAATAATGGATCTATGTTTCCATATTACATTTTAGCTTGTATATTAGTACCATAAATTTACTAATTTGGAACATAGTACAGGAGTACTGATATGAAGAATGTATAGTTTCATCTGTTATTTGACACGGTTGGGAAATAAAGCATTCTAAAATAACATAACCAGAAATTCTTTATATATGTGGGTAGTGGAGTTCTCAGCTTGAGTCACTGCCTTCTACTGGCAGCTTTTGGGATGCTTCAGTATATTTGATGAACTGGCAAAATTCCATTTACAAGTATGCAGAGAAGAATACTGGGAAAAAATTTAAATTACGTCCCCTTGGGAATCCAGCTATATCTAAGCATGTCTTATAAACTAGGGATGAGTGGAGAAAAGCCTTAAGATGCCAGGAATGATTACCCTAACTCAGCAACATATCCTCGGTCAACCCAGATGAGAGGTAGTCTGAGTACAATGTAGTAGCTGCTGACAATGAAGTCCCTCAATGCATGATTAGATCTTGGGCAAAAGAAGGCTGAAGTGAAAACTGGAAAGCTGAAATACACTGTGAGCACACAGTAGCATTGGTAGAACCCCTTCATAGTGCCATTAGTGAGAAAAATAGAAAGAGTTCTGCCAGTTCCACCACAGGCCACGTCCAAGGCAATCATCAGTGGATAAAGGCTATCATGAGCACCTCATTGCAGCAAGGAGCAGGGAAGTTGTCGGATATGCCATAAGAGTAGTTCTGGGGCAGCAGCCGGCTCCGTATGGGATCCAGAGACCAGGTAGTTGCTGCTGTAGCCTTGTGGAGCTGTAGTTCAGCAAAAGAGAATATCTGTGCTGGGCAAATAGGTGGAGACCCGACATGCTGACCCATCTCTGAGCAAATGTGAACTTTACTTGGGGACACATGGTGATATTGAAGAGGAACTTAAAACGTCTGCTACTTACTAGCTGTGATACTGAGCAAGTTGGGAATTTCCTCAATGTTTCATTTTCTAGATATGTAAAATAGATTAATAGTAATATTATTATTGTTGATATGAGAATTAATATACTTGTTTGGACACCCACATCTATTATGTCATGGCTGTTATTTACATTATTTCTCTAGTAATTTAATAAATAATTCATTCTTCCAGTACCTTTGGAGACACTGTACCCTAGTGGAAAGAGCATGGTTTGGGGAGTTTATAACTCTATTACTGGCTACATGACTTGGGGAAACTTGCCTAAAATCTCTTAACCTCAGTTGCCTTATCTAAAAAATAATGATAATAAGTCTTTCCTCCCAGAACTATTAGGAAAAGTCATGAAAAAATATCCAAACTATCAAGTGATACTAATCAAAATTTATTGAGTATTTACTATATACCAAGCACTAGTCCATTGGGTTTAATTTTTAATTCATTTAGTTTTTCTCACAATAATATAATAGAGTATGAACTATTATTGTCTCTGTTTTACAAAAAGGTAACTAAAGCAAACATCACTTTCCTATGTCCCCACAACTAGTAAGTAACAGAAGCAGGATTTGAAGGCAGCTTCCGACTAAGAAATAACAGCCTTAACCACCACAAAATATCACTTCCCATACTTGGAACATTGTAGGTGTTCAATAAGTGGTAGTTGTTACTATCTGGGTCATCACAAACATTATCGCTATATCAATCAGGAAAAAAATGCCATCTCTATATTGCATGCATTCCTGTCTAAAATCATCTTGACTCAGTGACTCAGACCCCAAGAATCAGTGACTGTTTCAAAGTAATCAGTGGAAAAAGTTGATCTATATTTAACTTCACAAAGATTCTAATCAATTGCTGCTTTGTAAGCATGTATTATTATAAGTTGTTTTCCTTATAGAAGTTATAAAAAAAATAATTGTACAAGAGTCATCCAATGTTCTAGTTACCAAAATTATATAAACACGTTTTCGTGCTAAATTAAAATCAATAATTATAATGACTAGACTCCCGAGCTTTAATTTGATTTTAATGTTTATAAATTGTATAAGATATATTTTAGTTGTTCAGTTAACTCTTTAGAAAATGATATGTGAGCCAACCAAAACATACTACTAGCCTATTATGTTTTCATATGTAACTTGTTAGCTATAATATTAAACTTAGATTCTAGATGTTAAATTATTTTGATAGTGTAGGTATTAGCTAAAAATGCCAACTGAACAAATATCCCCCAAAATGGAAAATACTGTTGGAAACATAATTTAGTAAATTTAATTTTATGTAATTCATATTCTTAGAGGTCAGAACCTGCATAAGGTAAAGGTAATTATGAATTAGTTTAAAATAGTCCCTAAAATTACTTTAACCCTTGTTAAGTTTAACTTTCTCCCTCCTTATTTTGAGCAACATTTTTTACAACAAAATTCTCTAAAGGAGAAAGGAGACCATAGATTTATTAATATTTATTCTAATCCAACTTGCACTCTCTTCCTTTCTATGCACGTACTCACAAACACATAAGACATTCTTCCTACCTTTTTGACCTAGAGAATTGCTTCTTATTCATATTTAAAGCATAAAATAGACAATATATTAAACTTTGTATTTATAAGCTTTTTTTTTTTTTGCTAACTGCTTTGTTGGCACTAAACTTGAAGAAGTGAATGCCAAATTCTCCAGTGTAAAGCAGCTTGCACAGATTGTCATTGCCCTGTTTGAATTTAATGTTTACACTAAGAAGAATATGCTATTAAAAATCAGAATTGGTTGAGATTAGAAACCTCTAACACCATTGTGACTCTGAGGGTGCCCCTCTCCTGTCACTGCCACCGACGGTGATTCACACAGCTGACTGTGGAACACACTGCCGGGCTCCTGCCCGCACACAGGGCTGGCATTCTGTCACAACCATCCTTTTCATAGCACAATTTGTGGGTCTCTGCGAGATGCAGCTATTGGTAGTTCTGCCTGTACTCAAATGAAGTGATATTGAATTTCTATTATGCATGTGCCTTGGAAACCTCACAGCTCTCCATAAAGATTTTATTCACACAGCAGATTTGTTGTGACTTAGATAGTTTCAGACAATTTTAGATTTGAATGGACATGGCAGAATCTGACAGTATAAAAGAAATATCAGGAGGAAGAAACATGTAGAACCAAATGATATATTAAGCAACCTACAGAACAAAGCAAAGAGAATGCCTGTGATTGTAGTAAACAAAACCAGAAAGTACGTCTTTGAAGGACCTCTCATGGGGGCTAATCTTTTTATATTGCATGTATGAGATGGTGATGGAACTTGTCGACTCCTTCCATTCCACAAATTAGGTTTTGATAAAGCCTTTTTCCTTATATAACCTTCATATTTTTGAAATAAATTGCTCATAATAAGACACACTCTAGTTTTCATGTATTTTCCCAATGATCTAGGTCACAAATACAAAATGGAAAATACACACAATAGCAAGCAAAAATTTATTCCTCAACCAGAAATTTAGAAGATTTAATTGGAAAAAGAAGAACAATTTTTTAGTGGAAATGTAAAATACAGAATCCAAATAATGGTGAATTAATTCATAGCAAAGTAGGAGAGAGATGAGTTAATATATTTAATGCAATAAATGAATTTAATATGAAGTTTACTTCATTACTGAGAGTGCACTTTGCATCAGGCATAATTTAGGGACTGCAGTGAAAACACTGAACAATGCAGCCAATATCCATTATTTTATGGAGCTTATTTACTAATGGGGGAAAAGCTAATAAAGAAGTAAATAAATTAAAGAATGAATAAGTCTAGGTAATAATAAATGCTATGAAGAATATAAAATAGACTGGTGGGACAGAACTATCTGTGATAGTGGCAGAGTGTTGGAAGTCAGCTATTTTATCTCTGATGACTAGGAAAAACCTCACAAAAAGAGGCAATGTGAGACATGAATGACCAAATATAAAAACAAAAAAAGGTAACCATATGAAGGCCTGTAGGTGGAGCATTCTAGACTGACATGCAGCACATGGAAATACCTTCTTAGGCTAAAGTTCTTCAGATGGGATTTTTCAGATCACACATATTTACATTACTTTAAAAATAGTGCACTTCTGGACAGTATGGAGTTTTCTCAAGAAATTAAAAATAGAACTACCATATGATCCAACAATCCTTCTTCTGGGTATATATCCAAAGGAAAGGAAATAAGTATTTTGAAGAGAGATCTGTAGTCCCATGTTCACTGCAGCATTATTCATAAGAGCTAAGGTACAGAAACAACCTAAGTGTTTATCAATGGATGAATGGATAAGGAAAATGTGGTATATCTACACATGGTGATACAAAATGTCATACACACACACAGGAATATTATTCAACCTTTATAAAGAAGGAAATCCTGCCATTTGAGACAACATGGGTAAAACTGGACAATATTATGCTAAGTGAAGTAAGCCAGAGAAAGACAAATACTGTATGGTATCACTTACACATAGACTTAAAAAAAAAAAAGTTGAACTCCTAGAAACAGACAGTAGAATAATGGTTGCCAGGGCCTGAAGAATGGGAAAAAGGAGAGAAGTTGGTTGAAAGGTACAAATTTTCAGTTATGAGATGAATAAGGTCTGGGAATATAATGTGTAACATGGTGGTTACAGTTTATAATACTGTATTGTATAACAGAAATTTGCTAGAACTTAGTATTCTCACCCACAAGAAAAGTAAATATGTGCGGTGATAGATGTATTAATTTAGTAGATTATGGGAATTCTTTCATAAAGTGTACATATATCAAATCATCACGCTCATTTTAAATATATTACAAATTTATTTGTCAATTATACCTCAATACAGGTGGGGAAAAAATGTACATATGCACACACCGAAAATAATTTCACTTTTGGAAGAAAAGTTGGATAGAGATCAAGGGAGAAAAAGGGGAGGATTAGAAAAGGAAATGCCAGAAATTATATTAGGAAAAGCCAAAATCATTTGTTCCAAAAGATATGAAGACTAGGTATACCTAAGAAAAAAGCAAGATAAATTGCATATTGAAGCATGTACTTTCGGAAGCTTTCATTCTGACCATCAATCAATCAACCAAATTTTTTCTCAGCCATTCTCTATTTTTACAAATAATGTTAATGCATTTGATTTCCATGAGCATCCATTTTATGTTAATTAACCTCACAACACTTACTAGTTCTACAGAAATCTCCCAAGAACTGCAGCCTCAGCGTTCTCCTCCCTCTACTCTTTAACCCATCTCTCCAAATTCCTATGGTACCGTGGCTCTCTCATGTTGTAAAGGAGAACTATATGATGATTATTTCATATGAAGATATTATCAATTTATTTTTAATATATGAAAAGAAAATGAGAGGAAAAGCAATTGTGGATACAATGTGACATGGCATTTCAATTATCCAGTAACCCTGATGAAGTTATTTCTAAGTAAAATACCCCATTGTTAACCCTTCAAATAACACTAGTATTCAGCGTCCATGTAAAACTTGCTTTGAGTATAAATTTGGGATGGTTTCTGATCCGGAGACTTTCAGATAAGCATCATCAGTCTAGAGGACCTCTGAAATGCCCAAGTTTATAGATAAATTCAAGTGTGAAATAAATAAAAATCTACAAATGCATTTGAAGTGTTCTTTGAAGTCACCTTCACAGTCAAGAAATTTTTTAAACCTTAACAATTTGTAAGGTCTTTGAGGTCTTTGAGTACAAGAACACCACCTATCCCAATCACATCTTATATTCTTCACCAACACAGGGGATTTGGAACTGTCAAAGAAAAATCATACTGAACAAGGTAAATAGGGAAGGAAGACCTTTTTCAAGACTACTGCAATAGAGAAGAGAGACTCAACTCAACTCTGTTAAAACAAAACATAAGAGAGATTTTAAACACTGGAGGAAGCTAATGGAAAAGTACTGGAAGATGTTATGGAGGATGGTGGTTAAAGTGATTAGGCCATTGTGTCTGCTAAGTGACACTTACTGAAATGAGTCTCCTAGCCTCCCACACAGACAGGAAGATAGGGATGCTATCTTTCTCGATAATTGTATGTCAAAGAGATGACTGCCAGGTCCTTGAAAAAGACAATCCTGGGTTGTAAAACTGGCAATAGGCTAGGAGAAGACTTACATATCAAAGGGTAGAAAAAGAATTTACAATTTAAAATTTTCCGAAGTAAATGCTCTATGAAAAGGGATGTCAGTGACCTATAATCAGGAAGAAGCTGTCTAAAGTCTATTCAAGCTGAGGGGAAATCTTAAGGCCATCTCAGTCAGAATGAGGTACTTGCTTAATAAATATTTGCTGAGCAAATGAATGAACTTTTCTCCCAAGTATCTGAGGAGTCTAGTAGACTTTGAAAAGTTTCTACTACAACATACCTGAATAATTCATTATAAAAGAAATGCCCCCTTAGATTATTGAATCCAGAAAACCTGTATGTAAAACTTTCACAAAATTTTATCTCCATATAGTAAAATACTCAGCATGCAGTATGTACTGATGTTACTTAGCAGTGTAAATATACACACAATATTAGAAGTTCAAACTTCTTGTGCTTCTGCTAAATGTTTGCTTGCATTTCGGTCTCAGCTTTTTCCTTCTTACTGTATTAATTATTTTTTCATTGCTTTTTACTTATGAGATGCTTTAGGACTAGGATGATTTCAACTCTCATTTGAAATGAAATATTTTCAATAAAATTAATGGGGAGTAAGAAACTGACCTTAAAGTGGTCACTCAAGCCAAGAGTATTTTATTTGTACCTCTCCATTGAAAACTATTCCCAATTACTTAATTAAATGTGTAATTATCAAATAATGTGTACTCTCCAGGGTCAAATAGTTTTAAAAAAAAGGAAATAATTTGCACCTCCTGTTCAAAATACAAAGAATAGAATTAATTTTAGCATGTTAAGACCCCTTTCCAATCTCAATTCATTGTTTCCTAGAATGAGAGTTGAAACTCATGGCAGAACAAGGAAAGAACCTCAAAAAACCCTAAAAGTGATTTACAGTGGGCTTTGCTGCCTGATTTCCATGGAACAGAGCCCTGTTTGCCAGGGCCTTCAAGCTCTAGCCTCTCAATAGTGCATCAGGGAAGAAATTATGGTAATCTCAAAATCCTATTGATTCTCAAAGACATTTCATCAACTGAAAAAAAATTGAGTAAATGCAGATTTTTTTTCTATTTAGAGGAACTCAGGTTTCTGTAAATAGGTCTCATGTGGGGAGTCTTTTGAAGCTAGGGACTTCAAAGCAGATCACAGACTTCCAGTGGGTTAATCACTTAATACAAGAGTGGGGAGATAGAATTACCACCATTCAAACTAAACTTATCTTTTTTTGAGAGAACAAGCAAATATCCATCTTTTAATTCCCAACAGTACTCTAGTTGAACCTGTGTTTGTGAGGTTGCTTTGCTAGTAAGCTGTTTTCTATAAATCACACAGAAAGAAGTTCCAAGCAGCTACTACTAGCATTTGATGCATCACTTCATTCAGGGTGCATCACCTTTCCCTTTGTTGCAAATCTTAGGCTTTGAGTATTAAAACATTCAACAAATAACAGATTACAAAGAGCGGCAATATTAAATAGGTTAGGAAAAGCTAGCCGTCCTTGTTGCAAAACAAAAAGAAGCAAGTTTTGCATACTGATTAAAGTTCTTCAAAATTAATAGAATCATCTAGAATGCCTAGAAGCTAGTAGGAGATAGAAGGGGTGGCTATTATTTCCACCAAATTCATATACCATGGTTATTGATGACTATAAAAGAAAAGAGACCACATAGCGTGATTAGAAATGAACATGTAAAAAAATCAATGAACCTGTGAAAAATAAGGCCATATTCTCAAGATTCATAGTTTGGTGAAATATTAATAGTAATAATAATAATAGTAGTAATAACAATAATAGGACATAATCAGAACAACCTCAGAGAAGTGCTCAGATAGAAACCGGGGGTAGGCTATGGTGGATATCACCTTCCTGATTTATACAATGATGACTATGTGATATATTTGGTTCCCTCAGATGATCTTCCTAAAGAATGAAAGTGAGTTCAACTATAGTTCATAAAGACTGCCTGATCACAAAGAAGAAAAGCAAAGATAAGGATACTTATGTCTTTTACATCTGGACCTGTAATGGGAATGGAATTATAATGAAAATAATAATTATGTTACTATGTAACATACAATCAAAATGTATATAAATATTATCTCTTTATAATTTAAATTATAAATGTTTATAGTTTATTAGATATAACTGTAATTACATATTATAGAGAGAATACAGATGAAAAATTTAAATGGAAATAGAAGTCCTATGCCAGGTACTTACTCCATATGTTTTATTTGTTAAAGGCTAAACTATGGTAACAGAGACCCAGAAAATTCAGTGGCATAAACAAGGTAAAAGTTCACTTATCTCTTAGATAACAGTTCGGGTGTGAGTAGAGCTGGATGGCTGGTTGGGTGGCCAGTTCTTCTCCACAAGGTCATTTGGGGGCCAGGTTCCTTCCATCTTGCTGCTCCATCATGTCCCAAGTATTGCTCAAAGTGGAGTCCCTACCACAGCTGCTTTCTAGTGTGTGAAAAGGAAAAAAAACAAATCAGCATATTTATTCCACACTGACTTTTAAGTAAGTGACCTAGAGACTGTACACATCACTTCTGCTTATACCCCAGTAATCCAAACTCAATCCCATGGCCACTCCCTTTATGTTAATTTGATAGGGCTGCCATAATAAAGTACCACTGACTAGGCGACTTAAACTATAGAAATTTATTTTCCTCACAATTCTGGAGGCTACAAGTCTGAGATCATGGTGTCACCAGGGTTGGTTTCTTCTAAGGCCTCTCTCCAGGGCTTGTTGATAGCCACCTTCTTCCTGCACCTGCCAGGGTCTTCCCTCTGTATATGTCTGTGTTCTAGTCTCCTCTTTTTATTAGGACCCATGTTAATGACCTTAATTACTTCTTTAAAAGCCCAGTCTCCAAATACAGTCACTTTCTGAGGTACTGGGGGTTAGAACATCAACAAATGAATTTTGAGAGGATACAAATCAGCCCATAGTATAGCTTCAAGGGAGACTGAGAAATATAGTTTGTAACTGGGTGGCCATTAACCTGGGTAAAACTTCAGTCCTATTACTAACAGGCAAGAAAGGAGAACAGATACTGAGGAATAATTAGCAACATCTATGCCATTACTCTGGAATTAGTAAGTATAAGGCCAAGTCTACACTAGGTAAAAATTCACCAAAGAAAGAATGGAAAGGATATGTAATTGATAATGAAACTTAAACACAGTTGAGGCCAAGAAAGAAATCTTGTTTCAAGACAAAAACTTGGTTAAAATTAACTCAATTTTTGCAGTAGTGAGTCCATTTCAAATGTGAAGAGTATACCTTAAATAAAATAGCTGCATAGGTTTCTTATTAGGAGAAGCAGATTTCTCAGGATGTTATATCACCAGTCTCCTTTGACCACCACAAAAAGTAGATATAATTGAGCCATTCATAAAGAGTATTTGATCAATGCTATCACTGATTAAATGTTTTTATGTTTAAATGTTTGATCATATACACAAGACTTTCTCTTAATCTAGAAATAAAGAAAATAAAAGGATTTTATTAAATGAAGTTAAAACCCCATAGTCTATGTAAGCTTGCTGTATGAGTAAGCCATTGGGAAATGTTATTTACAAAAATTATGGAGTGTACATAAGAGGATGGAAGACAGTAAATAAACCTCTTTTGAATTATTAAACAGAATAGCTGCTGGCTAAATTTTGGTTTTTTGGTTTGTTTCTTAATAAATGTTCAAATGTGTTCAAAGATTTTTTTTTTAATTCCCCACAAGGATAAGTCTGAACAGTAATTCAGAAACTTACATTTAACCTTCAATTTTTGTTCTCAATTCCCATGGCAGTTCTATACTGTGAAACCATAAACATGTGAGCACAGTTACAAATTGCTAATTTATAAAATTTGTTTGAGTAGATATGTGCCAGTCTCTTTGTGCTGTGACTCATGTTTGGGTACATGCCAGTGGCACCCATTGCCTTTTGCTTTGCACATACAGGAAGAAAATGGGAGCATAAGGCACTTTTACTAAGAAATATTGTGATTAAAAAATAGTTATACAGCAAAAAACAGTTGCAAACACATAACATCATTCACTGCTAATGAGTTAAAAGGATACCACAGCGCACATATAAATCACTATACAGTATCGTGCAGTTTGTTTAAATTCATTGTGCCTCATTATAACTGAGCTATGCACCTTTAGGTCTGAGTTGATTAGGAATGCAATAGCTCAGAATAGCTTTTAATTCAGAGAAACATGGCCTGACCTTTACCATAATCCTGTGTGAAACACACTACAGTTTAGACATTAATAATGATGCTACCTCTTCTTCATACTGGTGAGATGCTACTTAAAATTTGGTATTATTAGTTAACAGGCTCAGGCCAATACATCAAAACCAAATTACCCTTCTGTGTATAACTACAGTACTTAATTCTGAGTTCTTCATCTCTCATAACTATTACTTCCTCTTTAAAAATGCTAAAAACCAAAATGTAATAGTGTCATGTCATAGCAATAAGTCACAGATACAAACTAAAGGCACTCCTCACTCCCCATGGACTGCCACTGTATGCTGCTAAGGATTTGTGCCTCATGATATATGTTTTAACAGCTAAGGCATTGCTTGTCTTTGACCTTTGTCTCTCAATTTAAGAATGCCATTTCTTTAAATCATCTTCTGGTAAGTCAACTAGCACAAACAATAGAACTTCCTTACCATCCTCATTCACAGGCAGTAGAAAATGCAAATCACAGGTTTAAATACACTTTTTCTTTTTAAAAATCATATATAATGTTTATCACTATAAATATGGTAAGTAAAAAAGGAACACATTTACAGTTTAGTTTATCTAATAGCTTGCCAAGGCTCATAATAGACAATAACATTCCTCTGTACCATCCATTTTCACCACTTCCAGCTTTGCTTCCCAATCCCCAGAGGCAACTCACTCTGGCTTTCTCAAATGTTTTCTCTGATATTTTAATGCATACTCCTAAACAACATGTTTACATTGCAGTATCTCAATGGTTCCATTTTAGATATTACATTTTGTCTTTTTATAATAAAAAGTAAGATATAGTCCTTTTAAAACCTCATCTTCTCAAAACCTAAGATTTTCCTTCTTTATCAGTCCTGGGGATTTCCTCTGTCTCATTGTGTCCAATCCCCTTTCCCAGAATCTCTTCCTTTGAGTTAAGATTTCCTTTGTCTCTGAGAGAAAGAGAAATTCAATACAAGGGATCAAATGAAATACGTTTACTAACCATGAGCACTGTGGTAGAGCAACCCTCAGATTGCATGCTTTGCCATGCTTGCTTTCCATCTTCAAGGATGCTACATCATGAAAAAGGATGGCTTCCAGAGCTTCTGTCTCTACATATATACAACAGAGAAGAAAAAGGAAGGGCAAATGCATTCCCTTTCAAAACACTTCCTGGAACTTGAACACTACCTCCGTTTAAATCCCATCAGTAAAACTTAAGCACAGGCTACACCTACCTGCAAAAAAACAGGGAAGTCTTTATTTTAGCAGTTGTGTTACTAAGAGAGAAGGAGGGACAATACTGTGGGCTACTCAGCCATACTATGTCATCCTTCTAGATTATTTTAGTGCAGTATATATTGAAGGAGCTTTCTGAGAAGGGGTAAATGAGAGATGTATTTTTTGAGGCCTTCCCTCTTTTAAAGTGTCTTTATTTTTAGACTCTAATACTTAACTGAAAGATTGCCTGGGATACAAAACCAGATTGTAAATTCTCTTTACAGAATGTCGAACTTGCTTCAGTGTCTTCTAGCTTCCAAGTTGACACTGAGAAGTCTAAATCTGGTCTGATTCCTAATTCTTTGTCTCTGATCCTTTTGTACTGCCCACTCTCAGAGCTTTTAGGATAGTCTCTTTACTCTACATTCCAGGGAATTTCAATGTGGAAATTAAAGTTCACCCTTTCTAGGAAATATTTTGCCCTTATTTTTTCAACAATTTTATTGATTCTTCTCACCTCTTCATCTTTTCTTTCCTGAAAGTTGCACCACTCAGATCAGTCAAAACAATCTATATTGTTTTGGAGAAAAAGCAAATCCAAATATCAGTGGTTTAATACAACAGAAGTTCATTTCTCACTGACTATAAATCCAGCAAGAATCAGCTGAGGGCTCAGTTGCACACTGCACTTACACAGAAGCTAGGATAACTAAGTCTTCATTCTCCCAAAGACCACATGACTGCAGCAGAGGAAAGTAACAGAGCAAATCACACACTGACTGTTAAGAACACCCAGAAGTGAAGATGGGAGAAAGACAGCAGCATTTGAAGCAGCATGTCCCAAAACTACATAGAACATGAAAATACAGCAAATACAACTAATCCTGAAAGAGTGACCAGAGAACTGCAGAACAGACTGCCTACATCTGGGCAAAAAAGAAGATCTCACAGAAAAGGGTAAAGTAGCAAAGTTATGATCTAGTGGGACCAAAGCCTTCCCCCGACTCCATCCCACAGGCAGGAGGAAGAGAAACAGTGGGGAGGGAGTAGAAGCCCAAGACTGCTGAAGACCCAGCCATGGAGATCTGCTCCAGGAGCACAAACTCACATTACACAGTGCTCTGGACATTAGTGGGGTTGGAAAGCAAAGACTAGTGGAACACTGGGAAAGGCTGAAATTACAGCTGCTTGTGAAGAACAGGTATGCACAACCAGCTCCCCTGGGTTAAAAGAAAGGCAGGCAGTTTAAAAGATTTCCAAGCAGCAAGAGGGTTGCTAAAGGGACAAAGATTGCACAGAACTTGCTGCTTAGGAGAAAGGGAAGGTGGACAAAATCATCCTGGCACACTAGCCCAGCAGATTGGGAATTCTCAGGAGCTTCAGGCACTCCATCCACCTGAAGGGCAAC
Source organism: Manis pentadactyla (assembly GCF_030020395.1). Taxonomy (NCBI): domain Eukaryota; kingdom Metazoa; phylum Chordata; class Mammalia; order Pholidota; family Manidae; genus Manis; species Manis pentadactyla. The sequence continues at coordinate 69,650,258 of NC_080020.1, forward strand.
ACAGCCCCAAGGCCCCCAAGTATGGTGTGAAGCCTGCTGCTCCTTCCTCCTGGCAAGCACTAATCCTGCTTACCTGCTGTCCCCGCCATCACACCAGGCCAGCTGGAGAGTGGCCCTGCCACTGGCAGCTACCGGGGTATAGCACAGAGGAACCTACTTGTACACTTGGCCCATGCACTTGGCAGTGGAGGCAGTATAGCCAGGAAGCAGGAAAGAGCTCTTAGCTCCTGGCAGGCACCGGTTCCGCTCAACTGCAACCTCGGCCATAGCTACAGATGCTCGGCAGTGCCAGAGAGTAGAGGACTGAGCACTAGAGGGCACCTCCTACACAAATCTATTATACCATTAGAAACACTAAAAACAATGAAAAGACAGAGAAATTTTGTTCAAACAAAAATTCAAGATAAACTCCAAGAACAGGGCTTAGTGAAACTGAAACCCCAATCTTCTTGATAAAGATTTTTTTTTTAATTGATAAACACACTCACAGAGCTGCAGAAAAAAGTACAGGATCTCAGGGAGGGTGTCAAGAAAGAGATAGAAACGTTTAAAAATATAGTACCCGAAATGAAACAAACAATGGAGGTGTTTAAAAGCAGATAAGATGGGTAGAGGAGAAGGTAAATGAAATAGAAATTAGAGAACAGGAAAACAAAGAAGCAAAGATACAGAGAGAAAAAAATCTCTAAGAATGAAAGAATAGTAAGAGAACTGTGCAACAAATCCAAGAAGAAAAGAAAGAAAAAGTGATGAAAAGTCCCTTTGAGAAAATAATTGCTGAAAACTACCCCTATCTGGGGAAGGAAATAGTCTCTCAGGTCATGGAACTGCACAGACCTCCCAACACAAGGGACCCTAAGAAGAATATCCAAAAGCATATAATAAATAAAATGGCAAAGTTCAAGGACAAGGAGAGAGTATTGAAAGCAGCCAGAAAGAGAAAAAATGATCACTTATAAAGGTAACACCATCAGCCTACCAGCAGACTTCTCAGCATAAACCTTAGAGGCCACGAAGGGAATGGCATGATATGCTTAATGCAATGAAACAGATGGACCTCAAACCAAGAATACTCTACCTGGTAAGATTATCATTTAAATTTGAAGACGAGATTAAACCATTTCCAGATAAGCAAAAGTTGAAGGAATTCACTATCCACGAATTTTCTCTACAGTATTATTTTAAAAGGACTGGTCTAGATGGAAGTGCTCCTAAAGCTAAATAGCTGTCACCAGAGAAAATAAAACCACAGTAAAGGAAGTAGACCAATGAATTACTAAGCAAATGTGAAATTAAATCAACTACTTACAAAGTTAGTCAAGGGATACACAAAGAGTACAGAATATGACACCCAATATAGGAACAGTGGAGGAGGAAGAAGGGGGAGAAAAAATAACCTTTATATTGTGTTTGAAATAGCATAATAAATTAGTTAAGACAGACTTTCAGATAGTAAGTTTGCTGGCCTTGAAACTTTGGTAACCACAAATCTAAAGCCTACAGTGGCAATAAGTACATATCTATTGATAATCACTCTAAATGTAAAGGGACTGAATGTACTACTCAAAACATAGAGTTATAGAATGGATAAAAAAACAAGACCCATCTTTATGCTGCCTACAAAAAACTCACATCAAACTCAGACATACACAGACTAAAAGTGAAAGAATGGAAAAAGTTATTTCCTGCAAATAATGAGAAAAAAGCAGGAGTAGCAGTGCCTGTATCAGACAAAATAGACTTCAAAACAAAGGAAGTAACAACAAAGAAGGACATTATATAATGATAAATGGGTCAGTCTAACAAGAGGACATAACCATTATAAATATCTGTGCACCCAATATAGGGTCACCTAAATATGTGTAACAAATACTAACAGAATTAAAGGGGGAAATAGAATGCCATGCATTCATTTTAGGAGACTTCAAAACACCACTCACTCCAAAGGACAGATCAACCAGAAAGAAAATAAGTAAGGACACAGAGGTATACTGTAACAGATGAACCTAACAGACATCTACAAAACACTCCACCCAAAAGCAGCAGAATACATATTCTCCTCAAGTGTACATGGAACATTTCCAGAATAGATCACATACTAGGCCACAAAAGGAGCCACAGTAAATTCAAAAAGATTGAAATTCTACCAACCAGCTTCTTAGACCACAAAGGTATGAAACTAGAAATAAATTATACAAAGGAAACAAAAAAGTCCGCAAACACATGGAGAATATGCTCATAAATAATCAATGGTTCAATGACCAAATTAAAACAGAGATCAAGCAATATATGGAGACAAATGAAAACAACAACTCAATAGCCCAAAACCTGTGGCATACATTGAGGCACTTCTAAGAGGAAAATGCATAGCAATACAGGCTTAACTCAAAAAAAGAACAATCCCAGATAAACAGTCTAAGCTCACAATTAATGAAACTAGGAAAAGAAGAACAAATAGGGCCCCAAGTCAGTAGAAGGAGGGACATAATACAGATCAGTGTAGAAATAAATAAAATTGAGAAGAATGAAACAACAGAAATAATCAATGAAACCAGAAGCTGGTTTTTTGAGAAAATAAAACAAACTCCTAGCCAGACTTATCAAGAAAAAAAAGAGAGTGTACACACACAAACAGAATCAGAAATGAGAAAGGAAAAATCACCATGGACACCACAGAAATACAAAGAATTATTAGAGAATACTATAAAAAAGTATATGCCAACATATTGGATAACCTAGAAGGAATGGACAACTTTCTAGAAAAAAAACAACCTTCCAAGACTGACCAAGGAAGAAACAAAATCTGAACAGACCAATTACCAGTAACAAAATTGAACTGGTAATTAAAAACTAAAGAACTAAACACCTGGACAAGATGGCTTCACCACTGAATGTTCTCAAACATTTAGAGAAGATATAATACCCATCCCCTTAAAGTTTTCCAAAGAGTAGAAGAGTAGAGAATACTTCCAAACTCATTCTATGAGACCAGCATTACTCTAATACCAAAATCAGGCAAAGACACCACAAAAAAAGAAAACTACCATTATCCAATATCCCTGACAAACACACATGCAAAAATAGTCAACAGAATATTAGCAAACCAAAATAAAAAATACATCAAAAAGATCATCCACCATAACCAAGTGGGATTTATTCCAGAGATGCAAGGACAGTAAAATATTCAAAAATCCATTAACATCCACCACATCAGCAAAAAGGACAAAAATCATATGATCATTTCCATAAATACTGAAAAAGCATTCAACAAAATTCAACATCCATGTATGATAAAAAATCTCAACAAAATGGGTATTGAGGTATGTAGCTCTACATAATAAAAGCCATATATGACAAACCCAATGCCAATATCACAGCAAAAATATAAATGCTTTTCTTCTAAGATAAGGAACAAGACTAGGATCCCCATCTCCCAACTTTTATTTTACATAGTACTGGAGGTCCTAGCCATGGCAATAAGACAACACAAAAAAATAAAAGGCATCCAGATTGGTAAGGAAGACATTAAACTGTCAATGTTTGCAGATGACATGATAGTGTACATAAAAAACCCTAAAGAAGCCACCAAAAAACTACTTGAATAACTGAATTCAGCAAAGTTGAAGGATATGAAATTAATGCACAGAAATCTATTTTATTCCTATATGTTAACAATGAACTAACTGAAAAAGAAACCAGGAAAACAACTTCATTTACAATTGTATCAAAAAGAACAAAATACATAGGAATAAACCTAACCAAGGAGTTGAAAGATCTATACCCTGAAAGCTACAAGACACCCATGAGAGAAATTAGACACCAATAAATGGAAATGTATCCTGCACTCAGGGATAGTATTAGTATTGGCAAAATGGCCATCCTGCCTAAAGCGACCTACAGATTTAATGCAATCCCTATCATAAATACCAACAGCATTCTTCAACAAACTAGAACAAGTAGTTCTAAAATTCATATGGAACCACAAAAGACCCTTAATAGCCAAAGCAACCCTGAAAAGAAAGAACAAAGCTGGAGGATTACACTCCCTAACTTCAAGGTCTACTACAAAGCCACAGTAATCAAAAAAATTTTGTACTGGCACAAGAACAAACCCACAGATCAATGGAACAGAATAGAAAGCCCAGATATAAGCCCACATATATGTGGCCAATCAATATATGATAAAGAAGCCATGGATATACAATGAGGAAAAAACAGCCTCTTCAACAAATAGTGTTGGCAAAACTGGACAGCTAGATGTAAGAAAATGAAACTGGATTATTGTCTAACTCATACACAAAAGTAAACTGAAAATGGATCAAAGACCTGAATGTAAGTCATGAAGCTATAAAACTCATAGAAGGAAACATAGGCAAAACATTTCTTGAATACAAACATGAGTAATTTTTTTCCTGAATACATGTCCTTGGGCAAGGGAAACAAAAGCAAAAATGAACATATGGGACTACATCAAACTAAAAAGCTTCTGTACTGCAAAGGACACCATCAGCAGAACAAAAAGGCATCCTGCAGCATGGGAGAATATATTTGTATATGACTTATCTGACAAGGGGTTGACATCCAAAATATATAAATAGCCACATGCTTCAACACCCAGAAAGCAAATAATCTGAATAAAAAATGGGAAGAGGATCTGAACAGACACTTCTCCAAAGAAGAAATACAAAGGCCAACAGGCACAGGAAAAGATGTTCTACATCACTTATCATCAGGGAAAAGCAAATTAAAAACACAATGAGATATTACCTCACACCAGTGAGGATGGCCGACATCCAAAAGACAAAGAACAACAAATGCTGGCGAGGATGCAGACAAAGGGGAACCCTCCTACACTGTTCATAGGAATGTAAATTAGTTCAGCAGTTGTGGAAAGCAATCTAAAGGTTCCTCAAAACACTAAAAATAGAAGTACCATTTGACCCAGGAATTCCACTCCTAGGAATTTACCTGAAGAAAACAAGATTCCTTCTTTAAAAAGATATATGCACCCCTGTGTTTATCACAGTACTATTTACAATAGCCAAGATATGGAAGCAACCTAAGTGTCCATCAATACATGAATCGATAAAGAAGATGTGGTACATATACACAATGGAATATTATTCAGACATAAGAAGAAAACAAATCCTTCCATTTGCAACAACATGGATGAAGTTAGAGAGTATTCTGCTCAGTGAAATAACCCAGGTGGAGAAAGACAATTGCAAATGTGGAGTATAACTACAAAGCAAAACGGAAGGAACAAAACAGGAGCAGACTCACAGGTTCCAAGAAGGGACTAGCGGTTACCAAAGGGAAGGGGTTGGGGATGGTGGGTGGGGAAGGAGAAGAAGGGGATTAAAGGGCACTATAATTAGCAATCACAATGCATGTAGGTCACTTGGAAGGCAGTACAGTACAGAGAAGAAAAGTAATGACTCTATAGTATCTTACTATGCTGACAGACAGTGACTTCAATGGGGTTGGCAGGGGTTGGGGGAGACTTGATAATATGGGTGAATATTGAGACCATAGCATTGTTCATGTGAAACCTTCATAAGATTGTATATCAATGATATGTTAATTTAAAAAGAAAAAGAACACCCAGAAGTAAATTACATAATGTCTACCCACATTTTATCATCCACAGAAAGTCACATGTCCATGCCTAACTGCAAAAGAGTATGAAGGTGAAATCCTACAAGTTCTTTGAAAGGACAACCAGAATATGATTAACAGCCCTTGGTACTATAACAGGTCTCCTAGAAGGGTGCTCTAACTTGCTTTTAATTTTTCTCTTTTTTATTGTTGAGACTCAATTTATATAAAATACAGTGCATACAATTTAAGTATATACATTGATTTTTGCATATGTACATATCTATGTACATAATCCAAATCAAGATATTAAAAATTACCAACATCCACAGACATTTTCCTGCCCTCTCTGTTAACACTCTAAAAGGTACCCTGACCTCTACCACCAAAGATTAACTTTGCCTATTTTGAACAATATAGAGACTCATTTATTAAGTACTCTTGTGTGTATGAATTCTTTCACTTAGCCATATATTGGTGAGATTCATCAATAATGTTGCATGTAACAAAGTGATTTTATTTATTTCAGTGTTACATTGATTATGTGAATATAGGACCTTTATTTATACATTCATTGTTGTTGCACTTTAGGTTATTTCTAGTCTTGGGCTATTATGAATAACACTGCTATAAACATCATTGTACCTGTTTTTAGTGGAAAACATGAAAAATTAAATCATAGTTATTAATCTTAATGAATTTCAATTTCCAATTTTTCTAGTGGTTTAATGGTTAGAGTGATCTTTGTGTCCTATTTAAGAAAATTTGACTATGCAAGTTATGAAGAAGATACTCCTGTAAATTTTGTCCCACAAACTCATATTTTATTGCCTACATTTAGGTCCATTATCCACCTCAAGTTAATTCTAAAATATAAGGTTACGAAGGGGTCAAGAATTTTTCTGCATATAGATAACAAACTGAAAGCCCTCATTTACTAAAATCATTCTTCAAAAGCAGATACCTTTTTGGCCTTTATTTCTTCCTTTCCTGATATTTTCTTTAACTTTATACTCTAACCCTTGTATATTTATATTTTTAATTTCTGTTAAATCACGTTTTAATTTTTAAGAATTCTTTTTTATTCTCTGATTATTCATTTTATATTGTATACCACTTTTAAATCAAGGATACATTACATTCTCTATTGATCTTACATCTTAGGGGTATTGATTGTATTTTTTCAGCCTTATGAATTGGCACCGACTCCTCTGAGTTTTTGTTTTGGTATCTGTCTTTCACGTAAGAGATTTTCTCAAATATCTGATGGTCATTGGCTGCCTCATTCAGTATCCATAAAGCTGTCTAGAATCTTACTCTAGGGGAGAAGGGCGTATTAGGTGAAAGGCCTTAATATGTAGGACTGCTGAATAGAGACTAGTATTTTAATACCTTTTCTCTTGGTTCTACCAGGTTCCACAGAGAAATCTTCCAGTCTCCACACTCGGAAATAAAAAACCATGACTCGCATACAGCCCTCCCATGCTCAACAGTTCTGGCTGTGCCTATAACTATAGTCCTTCTAGTTCATCCTCCCAGAGTAAACATCCAGACCTCTGCTGGAGTAGGGGATTTACTGTCAGTTGTTTGGACTAGGAGATAGAACAAGTCATCTAATTCCTTTGTATTACTAACTTTCAACATTCTTTGTTTCCAATCCACAACCCTACTATATCCCATATTCCAATATGACATTGCTACTAATCCTAAAATCCTGTGGGATAAATCAGATTTCTTGGTTGGTCATCAACACAAAATATGAACTAAAATTTCAGATTTTTCTAATTTATTTTGTGAGTTGCCACTTGTCCGTTTTACTTATAATTTAAAATATTGTCTCAATCCCATTATTTGTTATTTTCTGCCCCTCCCAACCCCTGCCACCCAACCTCACCCATGTTCTTTTGCCTTACAAGTTTGGATTTTTTGTATTCCTGCCATTGGTTAACGGTGTTTGAGTAGAAAAACGTTTTCTACATTCATTGTCTGATTTGTATTCACTGTTGGCTATCTTCAGCACAAGATCAATTACATTCTGGAAGCAAAACAAAACAATAAGTGAGTTGTTTTGTTGCAGGAAGCGCAGGAACTGTGAACAAATAGATGAAACACTGAGAAGCAGCATATTTTAGGGCCGGCACCAGCTCCACGGATTCCTATCCAAAGGCTGAGCTGGAGTACAGCAGGGCCATGCCTTTAATACATTCACTACAGAGCGAGAGGGGAGTCAGCACCCAGTAACCATTGCAGTGGGAACTACTAGGTCACTATAGGTGTATTCAGGGTGCTAGTTATATTTTAATCTATCTCTGTAAAGGTTACCTGAATTACCATATGATAAACTAATGGGCTTCCATGACTATGATCAACAAGCTGTTCCATACCACTGAGTCCTGGTAGGGGGCAATACATTGGTATATTGTTTCAAAATCAAGTACCCAAGCACCTTGTGATTCCTCTATATTCCTGAAGCCTCAACAGAAACTCTCCTTGGCTTCCCAGGCTTCCTACCACAGTTTCTCTTAAATTGCAAGTGAAAAACAATTACATCCCCTAGTCTAAAATCCATCAAACTTTAGTTTATTAATTTTATTCCTTTACATTGAAAACAACATCTACATAGGTTTTGAGAATATCAAATACACTGACTAAATTTTACATATGTGACTTTATTTATGGCATAAATTAATGATATAAAATGTATAGCATAGATTAAAGACGGCAGTGTGAGAGGAGAGACAGAGGGTTCCTCCTAAAACTGGATACAATTAGAAAATTTAATTGGCGCAACTAATCCTGAGAGAGCAACAGGAAAGAGGACGGCATCAGACCGCACACACGTGGAGAAAAGAGCAGACCTCACGGAACAGGGTAACGTACCAGAGCTGTGGCTCTGTGGGACCAGAGCCCTGCCCCCACCCCAGCTCACTGGCAGGAGGAAGACAAACGGAGCAGGGAGGGAGGGGAAGGCTTGGGACTGCTGAATACTTAGCTCTGGAGATCTGCACTGGGAGCACAAACCTACATTTCATGGTGCTTTCATGAGACTCGCATGACTAATGGGTTGGAAAGTTAATACAGGCAGAATTCCTGGGGAGACTGGGATTCCGGCCACTTGTGGAAAGCAGGGATCCATATCCGGCTGCTCTGGGATAAAAACTTATACCTGTGTGCCCGGCCCACTGGCTCAAGCAGTGGAGACAGGCACAGGAGCCAGGAGGAGGGGAACAGCTCTTTCTTACCCCCCTGAGACCCCTGACATTGGTTCAGGGGCTCAGCAGCTCCAGAATAGAGCTTCTGGACACCAGAGGGCGCCATATACAAACATGAAACACCAAAGGAACCTTGTCCAGAGTAAAATTGTTAATATAACTCCCGAGAAAGATTTAAATGATGTGGACCTTATGACTCTTCCTGAAAGGGAGTTCAAAATAAAAATAATCAACATCCTAATGGAGGTACGGAAAGACATCCAAGAACTCGGAATGAATTCAGGTCAGAGATCCAACTGTTGAAGAGCATGATGGAGGGTATTAAAAGCAGGTTGGATACGGTGGAGGAGACAATAAATGAAATAGAAACTAGAGAAGAGGAACACAAAGAAGCTGAGGCATAGAGAGAAAATAGGATCTCTAAAAATGAAAGAATATTGAGACAACTGTGTGACCAATCCAAGCGGAACAATATTCACATTATAGAGATACCAGAAGAAGAAGAGAGAGAGAAAGGGATAGAAAGTGTCTTGGAGGAGGTAGTTGCTGAAAACTTCCCCAATCTGGGAAGGAGATAGTCTCTCAGGACATGGAGATCCACAGATCTCCCAACACAAGAGACCCAAGAAAGACAACACCAAGACACATAGTAATTAAAATGGGGAAGATCAAGGATAAGGACACACTGTTAAAAGCAGCCAGAGGCAGAAATAAAATCACATACAAAGGAAAGCCCATCTGGCTAACAGAAGACTTCTCAGCAGAAACCTTAGAGGCCAGAAGGAAGTGGCATGATGTATTTAATGCCATGAAACAGAAGGGCCTGGAACCAAGATTACTTTATCTGGCAAGGATATCATTTAAATTTGAAGGAGGGATTAAACAATTTCCAGATAAGCAAAATCTGAGAGAGTTTACCTCCCACAAACCATCTCTGCCGTCTATTTTGGAGGGACTTCGATAGATGGAAGTGTTCCTAGGGTTGGATAGCTGTCACCAGAGGTAGTAAAACCATGGTAAGGAGGGTGGAGCAGCTGATTGTGAGGCAAATGCAAAATTAAACTGACTATCCCCAAAGTCAATAAGGGAATAGACAAAAGGTACAGAATTTGATACCTAATATATGAAGAATGAAGGAGGAAGAAAAAAGAGAAGAAATAGAAAAGAACCTTTAGATTGTGTTTGTAACAGCATACTAAGTGAGTTAAGTTAGACTCTTAGATAGTAAGGAAAGTAAGCTGGAACCTTTGGTAACCATGAATCTAAAGCCTGCAATGGCAATAACTACATACCTAATGATAATCACCCTAAATGTAAACGGACTGAATGCACCAATCAAAAGACATAGAGTCACTGAATGGATAAAAAAACAAGACCCATCTATATGCTGCTTACAAGAGACTCACCTCAAACCCAAAGACATGCACAGACTAAAAGTCAATGGATGGAAAAAGATATTTCATGCAAACAATAGGGAGAAAAAAGCAGGTGTTGCAGTACTAGTATCAGAAAAAAATAGACTTCAAAACAAAGAAAGTAACAAGAGATAAAGAAGGACATTACATAATAATAAAGGGCTCAGTCCAACAAGAGGATATAACCATTATAAAAACATATGCACCCAACAAAGGAGCACCAGCAAATGTGAAACAAATCCTAACAGACCTAAAGGAGGAAATAGAATGCAATGCATTCATTTTAGGAGACTTCAACACACCATTCACTCCAAAGGACAGATCCACCAGACAGAAAATAAGTAAGGACACAGAGACACTGAACAACACACCAGAACAGATGGACCTAATAGACATCTATAGAACTATACACCCAAAAGCAACAGGATACACATTCTTCTCAAGTGCACATGGAACATTCTCCAGAATAGACCACATACTAGGCCACAAAAAGAGCCTCAGTAAATTCAAAAAGATTGAAATCCTACCAACCAACTTTTCAGACCACAAAGGTATAAAACTAGAAATATACAATCTTCCAAGACTGACCAAGGAAGAAACACAAAATCTAAACAAACCAATTACCAGAAAAGAAATTGAAGCGGTAATCAAAAAACTACCCAAGAAAAAAAAACCCGGCCCAGATGGATTTACCTCGGAATTTTATCAGACATACAGAAAAGATATAATACCCATTCTCCTTAAAGTATTCCAAAAAATAGGAGGGCATACTCCCAAATTCATTCTATGAAGTCAACATCACCCTAATACTAAAACGAGGCAAAGACCCCACCAAAAAAGAAAACTACAGACCAATATCCTTGATGAATGTAGCTGCAAAATACTCAATAAAATATTAGCAAACCGAATTCAAAAATACATCAAAAGGATCATACACCACGACCAAGTGGGATTCATCCCAGGGATGCAAGGATGGTACAACATTCGAAAATCCATCAACATCATCCACCACATCAACAAAAAGACAGACAAAAACCACATGATCATCTCCATGGATGCTGAAAAAGCATTTGACAAAATTCAACATCCATTCATGATAAAAACTCTTAGCAAAATGGGTATAGAGGCCAAGTACCTCAACATAATAAAGGCCATATATGATAAACCCACAGCTAACATCATACTGAACAGCGAGAGGCTGAAAGCTTTTCCTCTGAGATCGGGAACAAGACAGGGATGCCCACTCTCCCCACTGTTATTCAACATAGTACTGGAGGTCCTAGCCACAGCAATTAGACAAAACAAAGAAATACAAGAAATCCAGATAGGTAAAGAAGAAGTTAAACTGTCACTATTTGCAGATGACATGATACTGGACATAAAAAACCCTAAAGACTCCACTCCAAAACTACTAGAACTGATATTGGAATACAGCAAAGTTGCAGGATACAAAATTAACACACAGAAATCTGTGGCTTTCCTATACACTAACAATTAACCAATAGAAAGAGAAATCAGGAAAACAATTCCATTCACAACTGCATCAAAAAGAATAAAATATCTAGGAATAAACCTAACCAAAGAAGTTAAACACCTATACCCTGAAAACTGTAAGACACTCTTAAAAGAAATTAAAGAGGACATTGACAAATGGAAACTCATCCCATGCTCTTGGCTAGGAAGAATTAATATAGTCAAAATGGCCATCCTGCCCCAAGCAATATACAGATTTGATGCAATCCCTATCAAATTACCAAAATATTCTTCAATGAACTGGAACAAATAGTTCATAAATTCATATGGAAACACCAAAGACCCCGAATAGCCAAAGCAATCCTGAGGAAGAAGAATAAAGTGGTGGGGATCTCACTCCCCAACTTCAAGCTCTACTACAAAGCCATAATAATCAAGACAATTTGGTACTGGCACAAGAACAGAGCCACAGACTAGTGGAACAGATTAGAGACTCCAGACATTAACACCAAACATATATGATCAATTAATATACAATAAAGGAGCCATGGACATACAATGGGGAAATGACAGTCTCTTCAACAGATGGTGCTGGCAAAACTGGACAGCTACATGTAAGAGAATGAAACTGGATCACTTTCCAACACCATACAGAAAAGTAAATTCGAAATGGATCAAAGACCTGAATGTAAGTCATGAAACCATAAAACTCTTAGAAAAAAACATAGGCAAAAATCTCTTGGACATAAACATTAGAGACTTCTTCATGAACATATCTTCCCGGGCAAGAAAAACAAAAGCAAAAATGAACAACTGGGACTATATCAAGCTGAAAAGCTTCTGTACAGCAAAGGACACCATCAATAGAACAAAAAGTTACCCTACAGTATGGGAGAATATATTCGTAAATGACAGATCTGATAAAGGCTTGACATCGAAAATATATAAAGAGCTCATGCACCTCAACAAACAAAAAGCAAATAATCCAATTGAAAAATGGGCAGGGGAGCTGAACAGACAGTTTTCCAAAGAAGACATTCAGATGGCCAACAGACACATGAAAAGATGTTCCACATCGCTAGTTATCAGAGAAATGCAAATTAAAACCACAATGAGATATCACCTCACACCAGTAAGGATGGCTATATCCAAAAGACAAACAACAACAAATGTTGGTGAGGTTGTGGAGAAAGGGGAACCCTCCTACACTGCTGGTGGGAATGTAAATTAGTTCAACCATTGTGGGAAGCAGTATGGAGATTCCTCAAAATGCTCAAAATAGAAATTCCATTTGACCCAGGAATTCCACTCCTAGGAATTTACCCTAAGAATGCAGCAGCCCAGTTTGAAAAAGACAGATGCACCCCTATGTTTATCACAGCACTATTTACAATAGCTAAGAAATGGAAGCAACCTAAATGTCCATCAGTAGAGGAGTGGATAAAGAAGAAGTGGTACATATACGCAGTGGAATATTATTCAGCCATAAGAAGAAAACAAATCCTACAATTTGCAACAACATGGATGGAGCTAGAGGGTATTATGCTCAGTGAAATAAGCCAAGCGGAGAAAGACAAGTACCAAATGATTTCACTCATCTGTGGAGTATCAGAACAAACTAAAAACTGAAGGAACAAAAGAGCAGCAGAATCATAGAAATCAAGAATGGACTAACAGTTACCAAAGGGAAAGAGACTGGGGAGAATGGAAAGGTAGGGAGGGATAAGGGCAGGGAAGAAGAAAGGGGGCACTATGATTAGCATGTATAATGTGGGGGGGGCACAGGATGGGCTGTGCAACACAGAGAAGACAAGTAGTGATTCTACAACATCTTACTATGCTGATGGACAGTGACTGTAATGGGGTTTGTGGGTGGGACTTGGGGTAGGGGAGAGCCTAGTAAACATAATGTTCTTCATGTAATTGTAGATTAATGATAAATAAATAAATAAATAAATAGATAGATCGATAGTTAGATAAATGATTTTTAAAATGAAAAAAATGTATGGCATAAAATACATGGCATAAATTTTGATAATTTTAATTTTCCGATAAAAATTCCTAGGTATAGAAATGTATTGATGTAGAGTAGAACAGTTTCTTATGATTCTCTTCATTTTCTTTGTATCTCAATTATTTTCTTTTTTATATTGAAATATAGCTGACATACAATAAATTGGATTCAGGTGTACAGCATAGTGATTTGACAATTATATACATTATGAAACGCTCACCATGTTGAGTGTAGTTACTATCTGTCTCCATACAAAGATATTACAATGTTACTGACTATATTATCTATGCTGTGCTTTTCATTACCATGATTGTTTTATTTTATAGTTGGAAGTGATACCTCTTTCTCCCCTTCACCTGTTTCACCCATCCCCCTACTTCCTTTCCCACGGCAACCAACAGTTTGTTCTCTGTATTTATGAGTATATCCAACCACCCATCAAACCCTTTGCCCATACCATATACCCATAGCTTTCAAAAAGGAATTCACCATTATCTATAAGAAACCTACAGATCCTTGGAAGCATAAATAATAAGCCTGTATCACTCAAAATCTCATTGTTGTCATCGAAGTCCCCCTATTTACTGAAAACTTCTTGGTAAACTACTTGTAGACTATCTAGATCTTTAGGCCTAGCTCCATCATGGGCCATGGCAAACACAACATCCACAGCGGCAATTCATCCATATTTTAAATCTACCATTTCAGAAATCCTGGTCTGTGAAATGTCACTTTCGCCACTGTGATATTTTATACCATAGAAAGCTCAAATTCATTGATCCTACAAGATTTTTTTCCTTCTAGAATGCAGCACCCCTTATTCTATTATTCCCTCTCACCATCTGTCCTCCTCACCTAGCAGAACCCCATCGTTAGCTAAACCTAGTATCAGCCACTCTAAAAGGCTGAAGATGGGTGGAGAAACATCACAGTGTTTAATACACTGTTCAGTGCTACCTGGCAACTTTCCAGTTTCATAGAAAATGCATGTTCTCACTCTCCAAGACAGAAATTTCACAACTTCCCTGTTCTCATATTCCTAGTATACTTGGAATTCACTTAATTGATAATCTTATCTAATTTACTCTTGAGGAAATAAAACCACCAAATAAAAATTACCTAATTTATATTTATAAATATAGATATTCTCCATTGATTTTTACTATTTTACAGAATTTCATTATATAAATGTTATATTTATTTATTCCTTTCTTTGCTAATGTTTGTAAGAGGATTGAAGACAAATCAATTTCAAACTTTTCAGATTCTACTGTTAATCAGATGTTTTCTTTCATTCTATATAACAGTTAAATGTCAGATATTTTCTCCTTTGCTTTCTATTTCCCTTTGAGTAATAAGATGTAGGATTTTCTTAAGTCTTTATGCATTTAAAACTTACAAGAATTTTTCTTTGACATGCATCAATGCTCATCAAACAATGTTATAATTTTACTTCACATCTATTTGCCTTCAAGATAAAAATTCACTTTGGGGTTCATGAAATTATCCAATACATTCTCTCACAACAAATTAAGAGATATTCTGGAGATTTCCATTTCTGGTAAGGGTAGTATAACAGGGACTGGATTTACTCATTTGAAACAACTAAAATATAGACAAAGTATATGAAGCAATGGCACTTAAGACATTGGAATTCAGGTCAAAATGGACAGTAAACATGAAAGAATGGAGAAAAAGTGAGAAGAGCCTTACTACTGCCCTAACTTATTGTCTGAAGAAGGCTTGTAGGTTAAAACCACAAGCAGATAAATTACATAAAATTGGAATCACTGAAAAGGTATATAGTGACTTGGGGGTGAAAAGATATCACTAATAAGTCCTGAAATTTTTCCAAATGTGATGAAAATTATAAATCACTAATCTAAATTGTTCAGATAATTCCAAACACATTAAAGATGAAGAAAACTACACAAGACTCTCAAAATGAAATTGCTTAAAACCAGTAAAAAAAGGAAAATTTAATAAACAGCCAGAGCAAAAGACACATACACACAGAAGAACAAAGATAAGGATGGTAACATATTTCTTGACAGAAACAATGGAAGCAAAAAGATAATGGAGCAACATCTTTAAATACTGGCAGGCACATTTTCGCCTGACAGTTTTTAACCAGTCAAAATATCTTACAAATATGAAGGTGAAATAATGATTTTTAAATATATATCATCTGAAAGAGTTCTTTATCACCAGATCTGTAGTGTAAGAAACATTAAAAGATGTCCTTCAAGCAGAAGGAAGATAATAGATTGAAATCTAGATCAACATAAAAAAATTATGTTCACCAGAAATGTTAATTACATGGATAAACATGAAGACTTCTATTATTTAAGTCTCTTTTAAAAATAGTTGATTGTTTAAATTAAAAATAAACACAATGTAATTGAGGGTTTAATATATACATAGCTATGAAATGTGTGATAACAATAGTACACAGGCCAGTAGAGTAAAAATTAATGTATATTGTTTTAAGAATCTTTTACTATACATGAAATAGTATATTATTTGAAGGTAGAATGTGATAAATTAGAGATATATACTACCAATATTAAAGTAATCACTCAAATAACACAATAAATAGTTCTACAACTTTCTGTTTTTTGAGTGATAGTTTTAGTATATGCAAACACTAAAATATTGGTTCACAAGAATGAGCCAGAAGGAGATCAAGTAACTCATAAAAGATACTCAATCAATGCAAAAGAAGACAGAAAACAAGGGAAGAAATAATAAAGACCAGATGGGACAAAACAAAAGAAATAATAAGATAGATTAAAATCTAACTATATCACTAATTGCATTAAATATAAATAACATCAAAAGCCCACTTAAAAGGTAGATATTGTCTGATTGGTTAAAAAAGCCAAACTGAAGCATTGAGTAAAACACAATTTGTATTTTTAAATAGGAAGAAAAACCATCCTTGTGCATACCACATATACCACATACATATACCACATACATATCTTACTAGGCATGGTATACCCTGAATAGACATTTTTGGATAAGATAAAAATACTATAATTTTTTGAAAAAAGGAAAAATTGAAGTTTCCTACTCATTCTATTAACTTGCATTAAGTTGATCTTTTCTAGGGAAGAGAAATAAGACAAAAAGAGAAGGCTTATGTAATGACCACCAAAAATACAAGAAAAATATCATTCTCTATTAAAAAGAACATTGAAAATTAATATTGGATCATTATGTCTATAATTTGCTGATCATACTAATGTACCATGAGCTATACAGATAGAATAATTGTTATGCAGAGCCTCCCTGAGACCTGAAAATTATTTCAATAGTTCCTCTAAGATGAAACCATTGAAAAATACTGCTCTACAGATTATCATACTCGTATTTAACTTATTACCTTCCAATGTAACTTATGTCTTATTTACCATATCCTTGAAAATTCTATGACTCTGAAACACTTTTACTCCCTGTATCTATCCCATATTTTGTGTTATTGTAGTAATGTATTTTATATTTACATATACTTTAGACTCCATAAGACATTTCTGCTATTTTTCTATATAGCAAATATTCATTCATATTGACTCACGTGTTGCCCCTTCAGGGACTCTACATTTCTTCATGAACACCTGTATTTCCATCTCCCAGCATTTTCCCTATCCTTAAATGCCTGGTAGTATTTTTCAACATGTAAAATTTAATTTGTGTTTTAAAAATTCTCCCTTTTTTGTCAGGAAATACTTAACTGAATTTTTACCATTGAAGGATAGTTTCCCTAGCTTATAAAATTCCAAGTAGATACTTTAGTAATGCCATTCTATTGTTTTCCAGTTTCCATTGTAAAGGCAGTCCTCAGTTTCATCTTGCTCTTTTTTTTCCTCTCTGCTAACAATATATCTTTCCTTTACTTTGTCTTACTCAGGGTTAGGTTGCAGTTTTTGAAAGGTTGACTTTTCAATCTCTAATTCATAACTGTGACTAGAATATAGAGTGTCAATCCAAGAGCCTGGATTGTAGGACCCTTTTGCCTCAAAAATACCTGATTTTTTATTTTTTGCCTCCTTGAAATTTTGAAATTGCCCAAATTTCCTCTCTGTTTTTAGAGGCTTTCTGCATCCTTCTTACCTTGTAGAACTTAAGAATTCTGCGAATTCCTCAAGAGAGAAGGCTGGATACTTGGCTGTATGCCATTTACCTGGGACCATTCTCCCTCAAGTCCTGATTGCTTTGACAGCCCAGAAGTCCATTGTTGTATCTTCTGCATCTATTACCTTGTCCCAAACTCTTTTGGTTCATCTTCTTATACAGGCAGCCTCAGTCTTTTGCTTGGCTCCAATCCCTCATTTTTCTTTGGAATCTTCCTCATAAGAAATATAATATTACATTATTAATACTCATTCCTCTCAATCTTCTCTTCTGGTCTAATTTAACAACTACCCATGGTTTAATCATATACAGTTGATTTTTTATTATTTGTACATGACTAAATATTTTTTAGACTGATAGCCTTTATCACAATGTTCTCCCTAAAGACCCCCAGTTGTCTCAGTTCTTCACAAGCTTTACAAATACACACACACACACTTATCTAAATCACAGTTTTAGTTCCAGCTTTTCTCCACCAAATTCATCCATTTATATAAAAGCCAGTTGAATTTAGACTATGGTTGTGCTCTCCATTTCTCTCTCTGATAGTCTCGCTATTGACTTAGGGCCTCACTGATCTCCTGAAATTGCCCTTACAAAAGTAATGAATGACCTTTTCATCACTAGAAAAATGGACATCTATTTTTTTCATATTTTTAGTATCTTTTCAATACCCACATGGTTAATCTTTATTCCTTCATGAATTCCCTAACATTTCTGGGTTTCTGAGGTGCTATTGAATTCTGGTTCTTTACAAAGCAGTCAAACCCTGGTGCACTCTTTTTTTTATTTTTATTCCTACTTCACCTCGTGTGATGCATAGCTACATAAAGTTAAATTGAGTGCTATATAGATTTAAAATCTAGTGAAGATCATTACTTTGTCCTATTCA
The DNA here is from genome assembly GCF_030020395.1 of Manis pentadactyla. Classification (NCBI taxonomy): domain Eukaryota; kingdom Metazoa; phylum Chordata; class Mammalia; order Pholidota; family Manidae; genus Manis; species Manis pentadactyla. Next base: position 69,668,999 of record NC_080020.1, read on the forward strand.
CTTTTGTATCTTGATAGTGTGTTATACATTGCAGGATCTAATAAGTGAATTTCATTAAATTAAAACTATGAATCATTACAACTTTGAGTGTACTCTGTGCAGAAAATAGTATCACAATAAAAAATGTTTATTTAGCAAAAATCTCTTTTAAATGTCGAAAATATTGAACTGGTGAGTAGCACAATCAGAAATGTGTTTTAGAAAAATCAGTCAAGGGGTATTTTGTGGTTACACTGAAGTTAGAAAGCTAAAAGTTATTTACGTGTTCTTACCAGGGCTTAATTTTCTTAAAAATAAGAAATCGCTACTAGATGTTGGTAGCAAACAGTGGCTTGCTGAGAACTAAAGATGTACCTGGCTGGATGCCTTTCAGGTTCTTCAAACTTTACTTATTCAGTGCTGAAATTACTGTTAACCCTTTCTCACAAGCCTGCCTTTCTTCTTCTTATGACTCTATATTGTTGAATGACACCACAATTTAGACAGTAGCCTCAAATAGAAATCTGAGAGTGATACCAGACTATTTACTCTTCTTTATTTCCTACAACCAGCAAATTCTATAGATTTTTACTTCCAAAATACTTCTTAACTCCATCTACCTCTCTCCAGACCCACTGCTAACTTCTTTTTATAAGCTCCAATCACATTACACCAGAATTATTGCAACAATCCAAAACTCGTCTTCCTTTCTTCCAATTTTTGCCACACTGTACAGAGTTCTCTTTATAAAAGGCAAATTTGATCCTGTTGTAAGGGTCTCACATTACTCTTAACATAAACATTAGCGTATCTTACAAGGTTCTACCTCATCTGCTCCTCTCTTTCCTTCTCCAGCTATATCCTTGCTCTTCTTCAGATTCAATGTTTCAGATTTACTACAATTACTACAATATTCAAATATACTACAATAATTCAAAAGAAAAAATATCCTAAACGAGTCATGGCCTCTATAATCGCAGAGACTTTACACATGAAGTTCCTCTATGTGCAGTTCTTTTCCCCACCTTGTCCTCTGATTAATTCCTACTTATCCTACAAGTCTTATCCTTCAGAAAGCTTTCCCAGACCCCCCAGATGGAGACAGCTACTTCTCATGTGCCCCCAGAATCAACCTACCTTTCCACACAACTTATAATGCACTGTAATTTTTCCATTCCCTTCTGTTTCCCTCAGTCATACTGCTTGAAGAAATCATTGAGTATAATATTTTTCACTATCATCTCAATAAAATTTAGCACAGAAAAGAACATGTGGTAGGGGCAACATATATATATATATATATATATATACATGTTCAACATATATATTATGTTCAAATACATATATTGAATTCTGGTTCTTTTCAAAGCAGTCAAACCCTAGTGTACTCTTTCTTGATTATTCCTACTTCACCTCATGTGATGCATGGCTACATTAAATTAAATTGAATGCTATATAGATTTAAAATCTAGTGAAGATCATTATTTTGTCCTATCCACTTTTGTATCTCAATAGTGTGTTGTACATGGCAGGATCTAATAAATGAATTTCATTAAATTAAAACTATGAATCATTACAACTTCGAGTGTACTTACTCTATGTAGAATAGTATATATATGTAATATATACACACACATACATAGATCTCATTATATAATTGGATGAATCATCTTGAGATTTTCCAATCCATATTTATCTTTTTTAAATATACTACAATAATTCACAAGAAAAAAATAACCTTATTTTTATTCTCCTCAAATGACATATTTTTTGTTTACTGTGTCAATATTAGTTTAAATTTATTGATTCATCTCCCAGTTTTTATGCTTATTATTATTTTTTTAAATCTCATTCCGTTATTCTAGTTCAAGTTTTGTCTCCCTAAATGTCACCCTCTGGTATCAATAATGACTCCCAAAGTGCCTGGTGCATCACAAACATAACAGACAGGTTGGCAATACTCTTTTCTGATAACCTGCTCCTCTACTGCAATGATTCTAGCCAGAGGAGATGGCTTCACTGACCAAGTTTGGTCAGCCCCTCCCTTTATTGGATTAAGATGAACTAAGAGGGAGTGGACAAAGCTGACCTACGAGCTGAGAAAATGAGATTCTCCCTCTCCAAAACTGGAACACTGCAAAGCCTAGTTGTCAGTACGTGATGGTCCTCAATCTGGAAGGTAATGTTTCTCAGAAAATCATGTGGCTGTCATTTCTGTGTCCTGGATGCTAAAAAGATAGTTGAGACAAGTTTACAGAGAAAATGAAGGAAATGGAGCAGACACAAAGAGACAACCAGAGGTAAGAGAGTATGTTACCTCACAGAGAAAAAAAAAAGATCAGAGTTATTTTAGTAAGTAATATTTTCCAGTTCCTAATTCTAGCATCTCCCAAATCTAACCATGTGACCTCCCTGGGTTCTATGAGATACACCCTCAGAGTTCTTGTAGACTCCTTCATTTAAGCCAGTCCTTTTCTTGCACCCACATTCTCCCTAAGTGTGTATATATTTTAAACAAATTTACTGACTAAATATGGAAAGGAAAGAAGTAAGTAAACAAGGGAGAGAGGGTGGGAGGGAGGGAAATGGGTAAGGGAAGAGAGAAAGCTAAGAAAGATGAGGAAAAAGAAAAAGAAGAAGGGAGAGAAGCAAGAAAGGTCTTTATCTCAGATAGCATTTAAAATCTAGTCAGAGAGCCAAAAATAAATGTACAGAAAAATATATCTCCAGCATAATTTTATAGTTTTGAACAAGAACTGTTGTAAAACTTTCATGCTGTAAATGTGTTGTATTCTTCAGAATGACTTAGTGTTTGAGGCAGAGCAGAGCTAAGGATATGTCTGATCTTTGTAGTATTAAGACTCATGAGCTCAAAATATAATTATGTCACATGATGTTCTTTTTTTTTTTTGAAGCAGTCAAGCTTTCTTTTCAGATTAAATAATTCTGTAATTCAAATATTTTCTGAGGGTAAAATCTCAGAAAACATAATAAGGGGTAAATAACAAATCAACATTACAGACAATAAATCTGTTCTCTAGAAAAAAAAAATTCTTCTTCCAAGGAGTGGAAACAATGAATTTACGAAGAAGATGGGATTTGGGTTATGTGTTGAATTATTTCTACAGGCAAAGATGTATGAAGACCAAAATCCATACACAAGAAAACTCAAATACTGCCATGTCTAGAAGGTGTTTCCTTTTGATTAAATTGTAAGATTTAGAGTTAGTGTCAGATTGTGGAAAACTTTGGAAGCTAAATTCAGGAGTTTATTACGCAGTAAGAAAAGATTAAAATCTGGAAGGTAGGGAAGAATGACACATGATAAAATACATACTGAAGAGAGATAACAATCAATAAATGATGTAAGTAGAATAAATGAAAATTCTAAAATATTCCTATTTGGAATTTTTTGATACATAGTATTACCTCCTTGGGGATTATGCCTTCTTCCCACCAAAACTTCTGCCCAGTAGCAGGGCTAAGCACAAGGCAGCTTCCTGGAAAGCTTTCCCTAACTAACTCTACCTTCAGGCTGTAACAGCTTCAGCGTTCCTACTGTGCGCTCTGATCACGTTCACCTCCCCTGCCATGTGTCAATTCATTGCAAGATAAGTATTAAGAGTTATTTAATCACCTGCCTTCCCCACTAAACTGAAAGCTCCATGAAGATCATCGTGTTCTTCATTCCCAGTTGACTCATGTTGAGTAGTTGCATGTTGCTTGTTTTAAGTTACAGATCTTGTCATTGGGCAAAGTCAAAGAACTCCAAAGGTTAATCTGGTGTCTGTTTATCGATGGGCTCATTATACCTCATGGAGGAGTTAATAGAGAAAGCTACTGTATGTCACCACAGCTAGAAAATCTGCCTACAGCTCTGACACAGTGGGTCTTTCCCTGGTTTCTTTCCTGGAAGTCTCCCACCCTTGGAATACTTAATTTATATTTTAAAATGAGATGTTCTCTTAATTACTGAGCATCTGCAGATCATTATGCATTTATAAAATACCCTTAAATATCTTGTAAACTGTTTTTATTTACACAAAGAAAGATGGTATTCATTATATATCCATTTTTCAGATGCAGAAACTAAGTAAAACAATTATCCTGTCACAGAACTGGACAGAAAATAAGTCATTTATTTGCATCTTCCTCTGAAACACAGTATTACTATGAACATCATAGTTATGATTCTACACTGTTGCTTCTGTACAGCTTCAGAAGACATTTTTTGTCTACGAAAGTTGGCAAGGGATAAAGGTGTGCCTTTCCTGAAATATGTGCTAAATAGAAAGATCAGAATTTCCTCATTCAGGTAGGCAAGATGAGCCTTCAACTAATCATAAATATTGAAGCCACAATTATACATTACTTGCAGTAAGTACTAGTGAGAAATATACACTGTAATACTATATATACACTTGCACTTGAACTTTTTCAAAAGAGTTTTGTTCACATTTTCTACTTACCATGACATGTTTTGGTAGATACTATATTTACAAAATACACCCACTGCAAAACTTAAGGCTGTCCTGAACCTTCTGGAAAAACACATTTGTGTTCTTGTTCTGACACTAGAATTGAGATGCACATAAATTACTTTGCCTCTGAGTTTATATTAATAATTACAAAGTAAAATAATTCTTACCTTACTTATAGAGTTGTAAGGTGCCAATTACAGTTAAAATTTAAGAATAATTTTAATTAATAATAAACTGTGCTCCATTATATAGTTTTGCTACTCAAGTATAATATGTATAGAGATGTTGTTACTATTATTATTCTTAATTCCTTGGGAGTTCCATGTCCTCTTGCCATTATTTTACTTTACATATTGTCATTATAATTCAAATTTTTAAAACAGGATTGGATTTTTTTTAAGGTATTAAGTCCCCTAAGCTAACCAATATAATTGTTACTTGTATGGTTTCCCATGCTTCACTTTTCATTCATTTCAACAGATGAATCATAAATTATTTATGATATACACAAATACATCTATTTACATAGGATGATTTATTCTTTTTAATAAGATTACATAGAGTAGAATTACATTAGGTATTTTAAAGAACACATCATATCATTGGCCTAAATGGAAAACTCCATAGTTTTTTCTGTTTCTAATTTTGCTTTGTTTTTAATTAGTATTAATGAATACCTGCCACCAAGTCAGGTGCTGCCCTAACCTGTATTTCTGCGGTTGACTTTTTGAACTCAAGTTCAGTATTTACATGAACCTTTATTATATTTTCATTTGATTATTTTAGCCATCACTCATCTTCCTGAAATGCTAATTCAGTCCTCAAATATTTCCATTATTTCTGCATGTTTTGATCAACTATATGTTTCATGAGCCTGCATTCCACATCCTCAACCAAGTCATCATTAGGAGAGCCTTTCACACAGTTCAAAATCCCTTTATCCAATACCACTAATCGTGTGGTAAGCCCTTTTCCCCCTCTTCAAAAATATTTTTAAAAATAAAACTACAAGACTGACCAGAGTCTGAATAATTAAACAATAACAGTAACAGGTATGTTCACATACTATCCTGGTGTTCCTTTTTAAAGGAGATGTCTAAAAAATATTTGCCTCAATAAGTGTTTTCCTGATGGGTTGTGATGGAAGAGTCATGATTTGTACATGGCAAAGCTATCGGGCGCAGGCAGAGATTGAGGGAAAACTCTGTAGTTTAATAAAAATACTTGAAATCATGTTTGTTGGCCTACATATTCTCTAGGTTTTTAGAGTCCAAATAAACAAAAAAAAAAGTAACTCCATATCAAAACCCTTAATGCTTTAAGGGTTGAAAATGTACTCTGTTACCAAAGAATTCTAAAATGATAAACCACTGCACAGAAATAGAGTCCAAGAAATCATGCCATACTCTTGTTTCCTCTGAACTGTGCAATATAAACCATGTTCATAAAGGATATTAGGTAAGGTGTGTCTTATCCCTTGCTCCCTCTTTTTCCTCTTCCCTCCTTCTTACTTCTATCCCCTGTCACTTGGGTTTGTCTCCTTTCAGCCTCTGATTCAGGTTTTTAGACAAGTAACTTTCTGTTATTTGCTTAGAGTGAGGCATTGACCTTCACATCTAGCCTTCAGAAGAAAGAAATGCAGGAAGCAGCCTTTCCAAAGTCATCCTTCTGATGACACATTTAGGGGATAAATAAACCTTTCTAATGCTACATTGAACCACTTCTTTAAACTGAACTCCATGTGCTATTTTACTGATAAAGAACCACCTATTTTCTTCTCCTTCCTAAAGATTGCCAAGTGATTTCTTAGTATAAATATGGAGATTTACCCTGCTTACTGGTGTTTTTGTCAATTTCTTCATCATTTCCAAAAATCAATTTCTATTATCACAGGTATCAAGAAGGAAAGTTTAGTTGGGAGAGAATGGAGCAGAAACCTCCTCAGATATTACATTTGCATAAAACTAACAACAATTATTTCTGTGTCTATATGTTACATGAATGCTTCAGTTCTTAATCATATTCCTCAGTGCAAAGAAAATATTTTCCAAACAAAAACAAAGAGGTAGAAGAAATTATACAGCTGTGCCTTAAATAGACAGTTAACAAATAATGTCAACAAACTGAAGTCCATTTCTATTCAAAATGGCCCATTTCTTTCTCTTTGCAAATGAATAATAATTTCCCAGTGATAATCAAGTGAGATAAAGAGGGGGATATACTTTCTCTGTATCATAGTATTACGTGGTCATTTTATGCCCTATTAGATGGCCTGCTTTTTCCCAAGATACAAGTAACTCAAAAATAAGAGCCAAATGTAGGGGTAAGAATACTTCTAGACTGAATACTTTTAGATTCACAAATCCATTGAGCATTCTCAATGGATTTTAATTCCATTTTAGCAAAACTATTTTCCATATACAGTATGGCCATTCTTCTGCTCTCAGAATATTTATCCAATGAGGAGTGTGTATTTTTTATTGATGTGTAACAAATTACCAAAAACTTAACAACTTAAAATAACTCCCATTTATTGTCTCACAGTTTCTATAGTTCAGAAGTGTGAACCTTGTTTAACTGAGTCTTCTGTTCAGGGTCTGACAAGGCAGCAAACAGTGCTAGCCAGAGGCCCCATCTCATCTGAGGCTTGGGATCCCTTTCCAAGCTAATGTGGTCATTGGTAGAATTCATTTATTTTCACCTGAATGGCTCACAGTGCCCTGTTTCTTCAAAGCCAGTAGCAGAGATCATTTCTGATTTCTAGATCCTTTTTTTAAAAAAAAAATCACAGTTGGCACACATTTTTTATTAGTTTCAGGTGTACAACAGTGATCAACAATTACATAGACTGCAAAATGCTCTCCATGGCAAGTTGCCACTATACACAGTTAATACGATATTATTGACTATATCCCCTTGGCTGTATTTTTCAGCACCATGACTTACTTATAATTGAAGATTTGTACCTCTTTATCCCCTTCACCTCTTTTGCCTATATCCCCACACCCCTTCCTTATGGCAATCACCAGTTTGTTCTCTGTGTTTATTAAGTCTATTTCTGTTTCATTTGTTTGCTTGCTAGATTCCATGAACAAGAGATATCATATGGTATTTGTCTTTCTTCTTCTGACATATTTCACTTAGCATAATACCATCTAGCCTCATCTATGTTGTGGCAAATGGCAATATTTCATTCTCTTTCTTATGGTTGAGTAATATTCCAGTGTGTGTGTGTGTGTGTGTGTGTGTGTGTGTGTGTGTGTGTGTGTGTGTGTGTGTGTGTGTAATGCTAAATAATGCTGCAATACACATAGGGGTGCATATATCTTTTAATGTATTTTTGTTTTCTTCAGGTAAATACTCAGAACTGAAATTACTGGGTCATATAGTATTTATATTTTACATTTTTGAAAAACTTCCATACTATTTTCCATAGTAACTTCACAATTTTACATCATTACCAACAATGTAGAAAGGTGCCCTTTTCTCCACATCTTCATCAACACTTGGTATTTCTTGTCTTTTGGATACTAGCCATTCTGACTCCTATGAAGTGGTGTCTCATGATTTTGATTTTCATCTCACTGATGATCAGTGATGTTGAATATCTTTTCATCTGTCTATTGGCTATCAGTAAGTCTTCTCTGGAAAAATGTCTATTTGGGCCCTCTGTTCATTTTTATTCAGATTAGATTGTTTTTTTAGTTTTGATTTTGGTTTTCTTTGGTGTTGCACAGTATAAGTTCTTAACGTATTTTGGGTATTAATTCCTTATCAGATAGATCATTTGCAAATATATTCTTCCATTCAGTACATTGCCTTTTTGGGTTTTTTTTTTTTATGGTTTCCTTTGCTGTGTAGAAGCTTTTAATTTGATGTAATCACACATATTTATTTTTGCTTTTCTTTCCCTTGCCTGGAGAGATTTACCCAGGAAAAAAAAATGCTAAATGCAATGTCTTAGAGTCTACTGTCCAGTTTTCTTTTAGGAGTTTTGTGGCTTCAGGTCTTATATTTAGGTCTTTAACCCATTTCTAGTTTATCTTGTATATGCTATATGAAAGCGATCCAGTTTCATTCTTTTGCATGTAGCTGTCCAGTTTTCCTAACACCATTTATTGAAGAGATGGCTTTTTCAGCATTTTATATTCTTGCTTCCCTAGTCAGAGTTTAGTTGCCTATGTAAGCATAGGTTTATTTCTGGATTCTCAGTTCTGTTCCATTGATCGATGTGTCTATTTTTTTGTACCAGTACCATATTGTTTTGATTACTGTAGCATTGTAGTATAGCTTGCAATTAGCAAGCATGATACCTTCAGCTTTGTTCTTTCTCAAGATTGCCTCAGCTATTCAGATTCTTTTGTAGTTCCATATAAATTTCAGAATTATTTATTCTAGTTCTGTGGAAAATGCAGTTGGTATTTTAATAGGGACTGCATTGAATCGGTAGATTGCTTTGGTTATAGTGGACATTTTAACAATATTAACTCTTCTAATCCATGAACACAGAATATCATCCCATTTATTTGTGTCTTCTTCAATTTCTTTCATCAATATCTTCTAGTTTCACAGTATGGGTCTTTCACCTCCTTGGTTAGGTTTATTCCTAGGCATTTTATTCTTTCTGATGCAATTGTAAAATAGACTGTTTTCTTAATTTCTCTTTCTGCTAGTTTGTTACTCATATATGGAAATGCAACAGTTTTCTGTATATTGGTTTTGCATCCTGAAACTATTGAATTAATTTGTTGATTCTAGTTTTTTGGTGAAGGAATCTTTAAGATTTTCTACAGAAAGTATTGTATCATCTGCAAATAGAAAGGGCCCAAATAGACATTTTTCCAGAGAAGACTTACTGATAGCCAATAGACAGATGAAAAGATATTCAACATCACTGATCATCAGTGAGATGAAAATCAAAATCATGAGATATCACTTCATAGGAGTCAGAATGGCTAGTATCCAAAAGACAAGAAATACCAAGTGTTGGCGAAGATGTGGAGAAAAGGGCACCTTTCTATTTGCAGATGATACAATACTTTCTGTAGAAAATCTGAAATTTTTACTCATTATTTTCCAATTTGGATGACTTTACATCTTTTTCTTGTCTGATTTATATGGCTAGGACTTCCAGTACTATGTTGAATAAAAGTGATGTGAGTAGAAGCCCTTGTCTTATTCATGATCTTAGAGGAAAAGCCTTTAGGTTTTCACCATTGAGTATGATACTAGCTGTGAGTCTGTCATATCTGGCCTTAACTATATTGAAGTATATTACCTCAATACCCACTTTGTTGAGAGGTTTTATCATGACTGGATGCTGAATTTTTTCAAATGCTTTTTCAGCATCTATTGAGATGTTCATATAAATTTTACCCTTCATTTTGTTCATATGGTATAGTATGTTAATTGGTTAGCAGATAATAAACCATCTGTGCATCCCAGGACTAAATCTGAATGGTCATGATGACACTTTAATGTATTTTTTAATTTGGTTTGCTAATATTTTGAGGATTTTTGCATCTATGCTCATTAGAAATATTGGTCTATAATTTTCTCTTTTTGGAATGTCTTTGTCTGGTTTTAGTATCAGATTATTGCCAGTCTCACAGAATGAATTTGGAAGCAAATCCTCCTCTATCTTTTGGAATAGTTTGAGGACAGTATTAACTCTTCATTTAATGTTTGGTAGAATTTACCTGTGAAGCCATCCCATTATGGACTTTTGTTGTTGGTTAGCTTTTTGATTATCATTTCAATTTCATTACTAGTAATCAGTCTGTTCAGACTTTCCATATCTCCCTTGTTCAGTCTTGGAATTTTATGTTTCTAGAAATTTATCTATTTCTGCTAGGTTGCCCAGTTTGTTGGCATATAAATTTCTATAGTAATCTCTTCTAATTCTTTCTATTTCTGTGATGTCTGTTGTAACTTCTCTTTCATTTCTGATTTTATTTGAGCCCTTTAATAGTTCCCCAATTTTGTTTATCTTTTGAAAGAACCAGATCTTAGTTTCATTGAGATTTTCAATTTTTTTTGTCTCTATTTCAGTAATTTCCACTCTGTTCCTTATTTTTTCCTTCATTCTACTAATTTTGGGCTTTGTTCTTTTCTAGTTCCCTTAGGTGTAAGGCTACATTATTTGAGATTTTCTTGTTTCTTGCAGGAGGACTATGTCACTATGAACTTCCCTCTTAGAACTGCTTTTGCTATGTACCAACGTCTTTTTTTTTACATTCTCACTACTATTTTTTCCCCTAAAAATCCCGAAGACTTTGAACTGCTGTGCTTCAGTTTTCACTGTTCTCATGTATTGACCTCCTTTTTAATATCTTCATTGATCCACTGGTTGTTTAGTAGCATGTTGTTCAGCTTTGACATGTTTGTTTTTTCCTTTTTCTTATAACTGATTTCCAGTTTCATACCATTGTAGTAGGAAATGTTTGCAAAGATTTTAATCTTCTTAAATTTATTAATACTCTTTTGTCCCCTAACAAGTGATCTATCCTGGATAATGTTTCATGAGCACTTGAAAAGAATGTGTATTCTGCTGTTTTGGTATGGAATGTTCTGTATATATAAGTTAAGTACATTTGATCTTTTGAAGCCACTGTTTTCTTATTGATTTTTCTATCTGAATGATTTATCCATTGATGTAAGTGGGTGTTAAAGTCTGCAACTATTATTGTATTGCTATAAATTTCTCCCTTTATATCTGTTAATATTTAGGTGCTCCTACATTGGTGCACAGATATTATTTACAATTGTTATATCATCTTGCTTCACTGATCTCTAATATTATGTAGTGTCCTTCTTTGTCTCTTGTAAGAGACTGTTTTAAAGTTTACTTTATCTGATATAAATATTGCTACCCTAGCTTTTTTTTTTCACTTCTATTCAAAGGAGTATCTTCTTTCATCTCTTCATTTTCAGCCTGTGTCTGCCTATAGGTATGAAATCAGTCTCTTGTAGGCAGCATATAGATGTCTCTTGTTTTTTTTGTTTTTTTTTTTTTTATCATTCAGTCATTTGTGTCTTTTTATTGGAGCATTTAGACCATTTACCTTTGGAGTAACTACTGATAGGTATGTTCTTTTTATTAATTTTTTATTATTTTATTAATTTTTTTCTGGTGTTTTTGTAGTTCTTCTGTTCTTTTTTTCTCTTGTGATTGATGATTTTCTTTAAGGTTATGCTTGGATTCCTTTCTCTTTATTTTCGTGTATACTATTATAGGTTTTTTGGTTGGTGGTTACCATGAGGTTCATATATGATATACAAAGTATATAGCAGTCTATATTAAGTTGTTGGTCAGTTAAGTTTGAATACATTCTCACAGCACTACATTTTTACTCCCCACTCCTCCATGTTTTATGTAAATGATGTCACATTTTATGTCTTTTGTTATGTGAATCCCTTAACTATTTTTCTTTAGACATAATTGATTTTGCTACTTTTTCTTTTAGGCTTCATACTAGTTTTTAAGTGATTAATCTACTACCTTTACTGTGTTTTACCAGTGAAATTTTCCTTGCATAATTTTCTAACTTTCAGTCATGGCCTTTTCTTTTCCACTTAAAGAAGTTCCTTTAACATTTCTTGTAAAGCTGGCTTAGTGGTTTTGAACTTCTTTACCTTTTTCTGGTAATAGTTTTATCTCTCCTCAATCCTGAGTAACTTTGCCATGTAGAGTATTCTTAGTTGTAGGTTTTTTCCTTTCATCATTTTGAACCTATCATGCTTCCTCCCTCTGGTCTATAAATTTCTGCTGGAAAATCAGCTGATACTGATTTTTCTTATGGGGTTTCTCTTGTATGTAACTCACTGAATTTCCTGCTGCTTTTGAAACTCTTTACCTTAAATCTTTGACATTTTATTTGTTATGTGTCTTTGTGTAGACTTCCTAGTGTTCATCTTGTTTGGGGCTCTCTGTGATCCCTGGCTCTGAATGTCTGTTTCCTTCCCCAGGTTAGGAGAATTTTCAGCTATTATTTCTTCAACTAAGTTTTTTGCTGTTTCTCTCTCTCCTCCTTCTGGGACACTAATGTTAGAATATTTGATGCTGCCTCTGGAGGTTTCTTAGCCTATCCTCACTTAAAAATTTTTTTTTCCTGTTCAGCTTGAATGCTTTCCATTACCCTGTCACTAGATCATTGATCTATTCTTTGGCATCCTCTAATCTACTGACTATTTCCTCTAGTGTATTTTTCACGTTATTGTATTCTTCAACTCTGTTTTCTTCTTTTTTATATTTTCTATCTTTTCATTCAACTTCTCACTAAGTTGATCCACTTGTCTCTGAAGTCTTGTAAGCATTTTTATAGTCATTACTTTGAACTCTTTATTGGTAGATTTGCCTATGTGTTTTTTTTTCTGAAGTTTTGTACTGTTCTTTTGTTTGAAGCATATTCCTCTGTCTCCTCTTTTTGTTTGGCTTTCTGTGTGTGTTTCTATGAATTAGGAAAAATAGTTACCCTTCCCAGTCTTGAGGCATTGGCCTTTTATACAAACATTCCCTGTTTAGACTCTGTGCCTGGTGGCTTTGGCTGGCTGGCTGGCTGGAACCATAGTTCCATAGCATGGGCTCAGGGTCCCTGGACATTGCACAAGGGCCATCCTGGTGGAACAGCTGGAGCTGATGTGGCACAGGTCAGGGGAAAGGGGGACTCAAAGCACTCCACACAGGAGGCACTCTGGTGGGACTGCTGGAGCTAATGCCAGCATAAGCCAGTGGTTTCTGGGGCATTCCATATAGGGGGCACCCTGGTAGGACTGCCAGAGCCAAAGCAGATGCAGACTGGTAGTGTCATGGTGTGGGGCAAGCTAGAGTCACCTTGCTGAGACTGTTGGAATCAAAGTGCATGCTGACCAGGCATGTTCCAGTGTATGCTGCACTGATGCTGCCTTGGTGGAACTGCTGAGGCCCAGGCTAGCACAGGTGGGCATGGATGAGCTCCCTGCCTTGGGAGGATCTCTGGAGATGGTGTGAGCTACAGGATTGGAGCTACAGTAGCAGGCCCAATCCCTGCTTCTGTCCACACTATCAAGGTGGAAGGGGAATGTAAACAACAGCTTCACAGCACCTCCAACCCCAAAGAGAGTTTCAATAGTACCCCCACTCTTTGGCAGAGCACTCGAGATTTAGTAAATGGGCTCCTTCACTTATATTCTAGTTGTCCTTTAAACTGTATGGTTTTTTTTCCATCCCCCAGGGCAGGTAAATTGATGTCAGGGGCCCCCTCAGTGATATCCCTCCCTATTGTAGGTCCTAGCATTGCCGGTGGTATTCCATTGTCTCTATCTCTCCTGCCATTCTCTATATGGTCTCTCTGTCTTTTCTGTGTGGAAGCTGTTCAATCAGCTCTCAGTTCTTCAGGAGAAATTGCTCTACATGCAGGTATAGGTTTGGTGTGTCAGTGGGAGGAAGTGAGGTCAGGTGCTTCTCACACTGCCATCTTGGACCTCTAGATCCTTTCTTAAAGGCTTATCTGACTACTCACATTCACCCGGAATAATCAACCTTCTAAAGTCAACTGATTAGGGGAATCATAATCACATCTGCAAAAATCCCTTCACTTTTGCCATATAATTTAATTATTCATGAGAGAGACATCATCTTATTCACAGGTTCTATCCACCATCACAGAGAAGGGATTATATAGGACCTGTCTTTCAGAGGGTAGGAATCTTAGGGGACATCTTAGAATTCTGCCTACTACAGGTAAGTTAAATTGTTTTAATAATTCAGCAGAATTCTAGAGTGATCATTTATCTTTTAAGCATGCCAGACATATGGTCCCTAATTTATGATGGTCTGACTACAGTCATGCAAAAGCAATATGTATTCATAGAAATCTTACTTCAAATTTTGGGTTTTGATCTTTTCCCAAGCTAGCTGTATGCCATCCAGTACTCTCATGATGCTGGACAGTGGCAGTGGGCTGCAGCTCCTAGTTAACTAAGAGATCATGAGAGTAAACAGCTGATACACTGACAGCCATTCTGTTTTTCACTTTCAGTACATTGTTCAATAAATGACATGAGATAGTCAACACTTTATTATAAAACAGGCTTTGTGTTCATTGATTTTGCCCAACTGTAGGCTAATGTAAGTGTTCTAAGCATGTTTAAGGTAGGCTAGGCTAAGCTACAATGTTCAATAGGTTAGGTGTATTAAATACATTTTGACTTATGAAATTTTCAACTTATAATGGATTTATTAGGATGTAACCATACTGGAAGTCAAGGAAGATCTGTATTTTCTTACTCTAAAACTATTATAAGAATGAGAATTAATTTTACACCTATTTATTTCATTCTTCAATTTAAAAATCTCTCTCCCTCTCTTCCTTCACTCTCTCCTCTCTCACCAGGATCCTTGGTATTACTTGTTTTCTCTTGCTGTGATCTTGAGATGCTGAGATGATCTCCTGAGAGGGCAGAACATTGGTGCTTTCACAATCTGGCACCATGCCTCTGCCCTCATTAGTTAATGCAGTTGTGCATATTAAAGAAATAAATCATTCTGTGACTGCTCCATGTCTGAAGTAACTTCATATAAATGAAATTAGAACACTAACTTTGGATTCCTGGGGGAAAAAAAGCTTCGTTCTACTTAGATTTGTTCTCCACACAACCTGCAAACATAATGTGGCATTTTTCCTTTTCTTCTTTAAAAAAATATCCTTTTCAGAACTGACTGAAATAAAATTAGGAGGGCTGACATTTGAGAATGTATTGCCCAAGTCTTCCCTATTCTGAGTTAGTTCACACGTCACCTTCAAGTTATTATTCCCAAATCATAGCCCAGATATCCTCTTACCAAAAGTACCCAACAGTGTGCCTAGCCTACTTCACTCCTGACATCTGTCACAACTACAAAATCTATAAAGTGATCTTCCTGTGGAGTGAGATCTTAATGCCTCTATTTTTTTTATATCCATGGATTTTTAGCTCAGCACAAAGAGTAAAGTCTTTGATATATATTCACTGAATAGATTTGAAGGATACTACTCTAACCTGGTATTCAAGGCTTCCCATACATAAACTCACACATATTTTCCAAAACTTTTCAGCTTCTGTTTTTTTTTTTCAATTCCTCCATGCCTCACTCAGGCAGAATGTTCACTATGTCCTTCATTCCTACAGTGTGGCATCTCTATATTTGACTGAGAGTATCTTTAAAGGGTCATCTCCATGCAGTGACACTTGATTTGTGGAATCTTTGGTAATTCACTTTACTTCCCATCCCACCTGTTGGGAGTAATACTCCCACTATTCAATATTCATATTATTATGGGCCATTTATGTCCTATTGACTATTGAATTACTTATATTTACATCTTAATTATGGTATTAGATTTTAAGATTCCTGGAAGAAATATTAGTATCTCCCACAAAGTTTGGCACTCATAGTAGACACAAAGAAATATTCCTTTAAAGAATCAAAAAGTTGTTATAGGCATTTCAAAAGTTATCTTAATGCTTAAAAACTGATAACTTGCTACTGATACTTTCTGCAGCTTTAGGTAATTACTAACAAAAAGGTGTTATGGACTACTTTTATTATTATTTTTACCAAAAACATTTTTGGGGAAATAATTTGGTGACCAGTGATGTTTTCAGTCCATATTTTTTTATGTAATTTTCATTTCCACTTATGCTTATCCTAATGTTCTAATTAATAGCATAAAATATACATTAGAGACAAATATTATAAGAAATGTATTTTAAAATAAAATTTTATGTCATTTTTCATTTGGTTATGATATGCCACATATTCTACAACATTCTCATGATGTATCATCCAACTAAAGTTTAAAATGAAAATAAATCCTTTTTAATGCCTTTGTTATTTATTTTTTTATTGAGGTATAATTGATGTATGTTACATTAGTTTCTATTACAACAGTGTATCAACATTTGTATACTTTGCAAAATGTTCACTACGATAAGTTTGGATACCGTCTGTTGCTATATGGACACATGCTTTATGTATTTTGGTACTTCAATGTTGGGTAAATGTCATATCTTCCTGCTGGACTGACCCCTTTACCATTATGTAGTACCCCTCTCTGTCTTTCATTATAGTTTTAAAGTCTATTTGCCTGATATAAGTATAGCTATACCAGCTTTCTTTTGATTTCCATTTATATGGAATATCTTTTTCTATCCATTCACTTTCAGTCTGTGTGTGTCCTTACTTATGAAGTGAGTGTCTTGTAGGTAGTATAAAGATGTGTCTTGTTTTTATTTTTTTTAATCCATTCAGCCACTCTATGTCATTTGATTGGAAAATTTAGTCCATT
This sequence comes from Manis pentadactyla, assembly GCF_030020395.1. Taxonomy (NCBI): domain Eukaryota; kingdom Metazoa; phylum Chordata; class Mammalia; order Pholidota; family Manidae; genus Manis; species Manis pentadactyla. The sequence continues at coordinate 69,685,767 of NC_080020.1, forward strand.
TTCATTTAAAGGAATTGTCAATAGGTATGTATTTACTGCCACTTTGTTTCCTAGTTGTTTTTGTAGCTCCTCTGTTCCTTTTGTCTTGTCTTTCTCTCTTCCCTTGTGGCTTGATAACGTTCTTTAGTGTTACATTTAGATTTCTCTCTCATGTTCTTTTGCACATTTACTACAAGGTTTCCCCTTGTGGTTACCATATGGTTCACATATATCATCTTACATATGTAACAGTCTATCTTAAGTTGATAGCAACTTAAACTTGAATACACCCCAAAACTCTACATTTTGCCCACAATGTTTATGTTTTTTTTATGCCACCTTCTACATCTTTTTATTTTACACATCCCTTAACTAATTATTGTGGTTTTAGTTAATTCTACCATTTTATATTTTAACCTTCATAATAGATTTTAAGTGATTAATCCACCACTTTACTGTATATTTAGCTTTTCAGGGAGATTTTTACTTTCATATGTTTTCTTGCTATTGATTAGTGTCAGGTTCTTTTCAGCTTAAAGAAGTCCCTTTAACATTTCTCATAAGACCAGCTTAGTAGTGATAAAATCGTTAGCTTTTGCTTATCTAGAAAACTACCTCTCCTTCAGTTCTGAATGATAATCTTGTTAGATAGAGTATTCTTGGTTGGAAGTTTGTTTTTCCTTTCAGCACCTTAAATAAAATCATGCCTCTTCCTTGTGGACTGAAAAGAAGTCTGCTCAGAAATCTGGTGATAGCCTTATGGAGTTTCCCTCATATATAACAATTTGTTTTCTCTTACTGCTTTTAAGATTCTCTCTTTACCTTTAACTTTGGACATTTTATTTGTAATGTGTTTTGGCATGGATCTCTTTGGGTTCATCTTATTTAGAACTCTCTGATGTCATTTTCTTTCCTTGGGTCAGGAAGTTTTCAGCCATTATTTCTTCAAATAAATTTTCCCTCCCTTTCTCTCTTCCCTCTTTCTGGTTCTCATATAAGGCAAATGTTATTCTGCTTGATGTTCTATAAGTCCCTTAAGGTATCTTCATTTTTTTAAATTATTTTTTCTTTTTCTGCTCTGTCTAGGTAAATTCCACTGATTTGTCTTCCAGCTTACTGATTTTCTCTTCTATTTTCATCCAATCTGTTGTTGAACCCCTCTAGTGTGTATTTCAGTTCAGTTATTGTATCCTTTAGCTCTGTGACTTCCATTTGGTACTTTCTATATTTTCTTTTTCTTTTTTCAAGTTCTCCCTGTGTTCATCCATTCTTCTACCAAGTTTGGACAGCATCTTTATGATTGTTGCTTTGAATTATTTATCAAGTAGATTACTAATCTCCATTTCATGAAAATATTTTTCTGAAATTTTTTTCTTGTTTTTCCTTTGTAATATATTTGTTTTCTTATTTTGCTTGACTGTGTTTGTTTCTATATATTAGGCAACTGAGCTACCTCTCTCAGTCTTGAAGGAGTGACCTTTTGTAGGTTATGATCCTTCTGATTCAGTGCTGCTATAGCTTTCTGTTGTTTCTCAAACCTCTGTAACTATTGAATCCACCTAATTTATTCTTGGTATATCCCTGATCTTAAGGGCATGTCAAGATATATCAGTGTTCCAAGGGGAGGAATCTCACTTAGCACCTAGTTTCAGGCTGTTTAGAAGCCAGATCCTCAAGCAGCAGTTTTTGAAGTATGTGAATATATACAGGTCTGTGGGACTACATTCATAATTCTTGCTGGCCTACAAACCAGAAGATCTGGAAGTTTCCCCTGAGCAACAGTTACAAAATCAGGCTCCAGACGAGTGTATAAGCTTCTTTATGGTTGGTTTTGTTGAGCTGCAGTGAGGACAAGAGGGTGAATAAGGATGGTTTTTTCCCAACTTACATTCCCTGGGAGCACCTCCTTAGCCTCTAGATGTGTGGGAAACCTAAATCCTGTCCCTCAGGCTGAAGCTGCATGCCTGTTTTCCAGGATGACTGGGGTTATGTTTCAGTCTTCTGTCTGTGCAGTGCGCTAGGGAAGGTGGCCTGCCAAGAACTGGCTTTCCAATTGTTACAATCCTATGGGTTTGGAAACAACATGGCCACCAAGGTAAGGAGAACAAGAGACTCTGTGGATTGTGCATGCCTGCTGGCTTTAGCAAAGGCAGTGGATTGTGTAGGGAGCATGGTACACTCCCCAGCTTCAGAAAGGCAGTGTCTTGACTGTATGCATCTGTGGCTTAGGAATGTAGCAGGAGTACTTTACCTGTGTGCACCTGCCAATTTTAGGCTGGGAGCAGGGAAATACTGAGATTGCTCACAACTGCCAGCCCCAGTCAAGAGCAGGGAGTGTCACAACTGCCCATGGTCACTGACAAGTGAGGGAGCAGGAGAATACCATGATCATTCATGCTTACCTGCCCCAGCAAGTAAGTGGAGGTGCACCGCAACCACCCATGCCCCCAGCTTCAGCAAGGCAGCAGGGACGGTGCCATAACCATTCACCCCAGCCTGTCTTAGCAAGGTGGTGGGAGAATGCCGCTTCCAAGCTCACTCACCTGTGGTAGCAGGGTCAGTAGAGAGTGAAATATTGGCATCTGCTAGTGCCTCCATCCCCAGAGAGAGTTCCAACTGTCCCCTGCCCTCCAACAGATGCTTTTAGGTTAGCAAATGAATTTTCTTCACATATAGATTAGGCACTTTACAAACTTCTGTTTTATGATTAGGTCTTGGGGTGAATGCAACCATATGTGAGCCCTTTAAAAGGAGAATCTTCGTTTCCTATAACACTTTGGGTCAGCCTTTGGATGGCAGCCATGATGGTTTTCTAAGCCAGATGTTTTGGGAGCTCTCTCCAGTAGATTCCAGGGATTGGGCTGTCTAATGTGGGATGCCAAGCCCTTGATCCTCCAGAAGTATAGACTGGTGAGACGTCTCCCTGTTGAGTGATGACATACCAGAGGTGGGGTTTTGGGAAAGACTGTGTCTCTGCCTCCCTTACTCATCTCAGTGTGATCTTTTTATCCTGTGTTGTCAAGATGTAGTATATCTATTATCAGATCTTTTTCAGAGGGAAATGATCCATATGTAGTTATAGATCTGGTATGTCTGTAAGGGGAGGTGAGTTCAGATCCTCTTACACTGCCATGTTGTACAAGTCCCCCAGTGCCTTTGTTATTAATAATACTGTATGCAAAAGGAACCCCAAATGACCTAAGTTTTATGCATTAGAATTTCTCTTTAGAAGTAAATATTTATTTTAAAAAGAAATATTTTACAAAATTTCACTAATTCAATTGTAATTACACATGGTGATGAGGAAAAGATGAAGCAGAAAACTAATGGAAGCTTCTAGTTATACTACTGATGATTGCCTTCCTTGTTTTGACCTTCCTATGGTGGATATTTAAATTTTGTTTACTTTCTTTACAGAAAACACTTAAACATTTAGCTTACCTAGGGTGCAATGACCTGACTAATGGAAGCAGAGAAATTTGCTAATTTAGAGATTTTAAATGGATAAACCTTGTAACTGGATTATGGAAATTTAAACATAACAAATCAGCTTTAATCATGTAGTTTAATGAACTTCCACCATGTTTAACTATGAACTTTTGAAATGCTAGGCTAGTTTATGGTCAAAGTCAATATGCACAAGCCAAGGGTATAATCGAAACAATTTAAAGGTCTTCATAACTTTTAGAAACTTCTGACATTTCCTCTGAATTTATAATATTTTCTGCACACAAGTCTAGTAATCAAATTTGTCTTAACCTATTTCATTTAAATTTTGATTAGAATTTGACTTCTACTACAGAGTAAGTTTATTAGAGGCAGAGATTTGTGATTTTATATTCATTTCTCTTTCTACTGTTAGGAGTTACACATAGGGTAGTCAATAAATGTCCAGTGAATCAAACTGTGTAGTGCCTCAGAACCAAACTACTTTTTCAACATTATTACTACAGAGAACATATGGAGCACGAACCCTGCCCTAAAAATTCTCATCATCTCTCTTATCATTAACTGTTAATGCATTTCATCATGGTTTGAATCCTTTATGTTAGAGGTTGACTGAGGCCTGGAATAAAGAGTGAAAATGTGACAAATGGCCACTTATTGGTCATTAACTATCATGATTAGAGTAGCCTGCCTTTCAGAGTGAGGGTCAGCATTAAGAAATTATGACATCCTTTAGAATATCCTCTTGATAGGAATTAAACTGTTCATTATCTGATCATTAGGGTCCATGCCAAATAAAACACATCTCTCATACAACCCAAGTCCTAATTGTGCATTTAGTCATTGGCTTGAATGGGAAGCAATAAAAAAACGCAAGTATCTAAGCAACTATACAATCATCGGATCCCTATCTAAGTGCAGGATGATATTTAATGCTAACAAAATAGCTCCGGGCAAACAACTATTGAGGGCAACTCTGAGAGATCATATATGACACTCAGCCACAGATGGTAACTACAGTCATTGGTTCAACTTAAAATAGTAGTAATTCATTGCTATCTTGCCTCACTATTGAAATAACAAATCTCAAAAAGCTAACCTCAGGTACTTTAAAAATAATTTTTAAAAATTAACAGAGATATAAACTAAAGAATTGTCATGCTTAGGAATGATGAACAGGGAAGGGAGAAGAACACAGAAAACGAAACTAGAGACTTAGATGACGATGAATCTAAAAGTAACACAGAAATGGATGTAAACAGTGACAATGACAAATATCTTGAAGCTAAAGCAGCAAGTTATGGCAAGATTCCTTACTGGGCATTTGAAAACTCTTGACTCTTCATCAAATATTTACAAATCCATTTTGTGACCCTTGGAATTATCAGCTATTTCACATGAGCCTCAATTTCCTCGTCAATAAAAAATGATTGCTACCTGCCTTAACTTATTGGGTTACTGGAAGGAATTAAGAAGCTGCTTTAAAAACTAAGAACTTTTTGGGGAAATATAAAGGCCAGGAGGAAATACAGATGACCTCACTCCTTTCCTTAGCTCAGGTCCTTGAACTACTGCCCAGAGAAGACATATCTGTTAGGAGGAATAATACTGAAATGAATGTTCTTAGGTGCCTTGACTTTACTTGTTTGGGTTGTGCACTTGACAAGCTGAACTAATTTGATCTTAAGAATACCTTTGGTTTCAATTGTATTCTTTTAAAACACCCTTTTCCTCCTCCTGTTGAGCAGTCTTCACCCTCCTTGGGAGTTATTGTTTGATCTACAGGGCTAGAAGGATCTGGATGGGACCCAGGAGTGAAGAAAAAAAAAGAAGACAGAGGCGTAGGGTTTTCTTAAGAGTTTCTGATGATGAAAGGGAACCTTGGCCTCCTTCTAATTTTATTGTCTAGTGTAGTTCACAAAGGTAGAAATTAGGTCACAAATTCAGAACTAAGTGGATGTGGGAATAAAAAACGCATATTAGGTCTTAGATCTCTCCAAAATCTGAGAGTAAGGAAAGAGGAATATGAGCATAATGGAATCCTGGTGCTACTATATAGTTCTATACAGTTCTACTCCTAGTCTTAAGATTCTTGAGTCATCCCAGATACCCACAGAACATTTTACAATCCTGGGGCAATGAGAGTGCAGCATTAAGGACAAAGAGCAGGATGTTGGAACCAGATGATATGGGCATGGTAGGGCAAAAGCTGCTTTTAAACAAGAGAAGGAAAACCAGAGGTTGTTGACCGAAAGATGTTCTGGAATTAGTTGTCAAAAAAAAAAAAAATACTTTTGGGCCACTTAGAGCTAGCATATGAGTGAAAAATTGACAGAAAGGCAAAAATAAGGATCCCAACTTTTGAAGGGAGAGGGAGAGGAGACAGCCGCTCAAGGTCTCTGACAGATGAGACAGACATTCCTTGGTGAATCTTGGCACAAGGAACCAAGACCAACTTCATGGGCATTGACCTATGCAGCCACAAAGAACCCCACTTGGTTTAATGCTCTGTTGTCACTCTCTTGAAATTCTTCATAATTTTTGAATAAGAAATTCTTCATTTTCATTTTGCATTGAGCCCACAAATTATGAGCCAATCTTTCAAGGAATCTTTGAAGGTATCCCTCTGTCCCACATGTAAAACCCCTCGTAAGTTTCTTTCTGGCTATGTTAATAATCAACTCAACACATGCTGACTCTGGAGGAAATCAATTCTCCAAAGCCGGCAAACTCTTAATGGGAATTGGCAGCATTCTTATATTTTAGGGATAGAGGAGAGACAAATAATAGCAAGGAAAAAATTGTTATAGAAGTCTTAATATTTTTTAACAAAAATGCCCTTCATCTATCAACCACTAATGCACTTATTTTCACACATACCCCAGAGTACAATCAACAGGTAACAGAAATTTTCAAATATTATTTTTCTAATTAAAACAAAAAACTTTCCAGACACAATAATTATGCCACAGTTGCATTGATCAAGCATTTAAGCAGCTCTTTTTATCAACGAAATAATTCAAAGGATATGAAGAGGTATGTTTTTGTTATGACTTACAAACTATTGTCAGGAAGGGAATCTTATGGATTTCATCTTTTACTATCCTTTTTTACAATTAATGCCAATTATAAAAAACTGATAATGCAAAGATGATTTATCACCATTTTAAAATGGTAGACCAGAACATATGATTTAAAGTAGTCTGTCTTATCCAGCAATAGAACTATAACTCTGGGGGCAAAATCCCAGGGCAAAATACCTTTGAAATTGAAATCAGTCAAAGGGAGAAAGAAAATGGGAGAAACCCGTTTATTGCTTACAAGCAGTCATCCACTTTGGCTCACCCATGTCTCTCGCAACCTGGCTGCAAAAAGGGACCCTACTCAACCTCTCCAGTACAGATCAATCCTCCCTCTCCCTTATAATCACCTACTGATATGGAGATGAACTACTTCTCTCCACCCATTGGAAACACCTATTGATATGGAGATGCATGAAGGCCAGCCAAGAAATTCTGGAAATGTTGCAATTTTACCCACAATAACATAAGTATGTTTCTTATAAATGGTGTCAGTAAAGATGTTTTTTTTAGTTAATTGCATTTTGTCCTTGATCAGAATTTTGTCTCTGACAGCATGAAAAGCAACTCATTTTCTAGCACAGTAAGATTTCACAGGCCAAATACTAATATCTTTTAACATGAATTACCAGTATTTGTTTCCATCCAGACTGGTTTATTTCAGGAACCCACTTAATTGTATAGTTTAAATAACCTACCAAAATTTCAGCATAATCACAAACACACCAATCCAGTGGAAAGCCCAAATTTCAGTGTGGTTTGTTAGAAGGTGAATGACCTTTGTTGGACTACTCTGCAAACCTCAAGAAGCAGATCTGATGTGGAATTGACTGGTGTCACTGTCATGCTTCTAGTAGAGCATGACCTTCAATCAAGGACCCAGCAGAAGCATGATGATGACACATGCCTGGGAAAAGACCTACTACTTGCAGTAATTTTCTTGGACATTATCTAACCTTATGTGTTGGTGTAAACGATCAAACTCTGACTGAAACTTTAATAAGTACTGCTTTTAGAAGAAGAATAGAAAAGCAGGGTAATTTTCTCATCTATTTATATTTTTTAAATATAGGTTAAAGACAAACAAACTAGGCACATTTTTGTCAGGCCACAGGAATAAAAGAGGAATGGCTACAAAAAGAAATCCCAATTTAGATATTTCTTGAACATTCTTGAAAATAAAAATATATTAACTTTAAGAAGACAGTTTATATATATATATATATATATATATATATGCCATTCTTCTGATTGTTAACATGAGCAAGTGGCCTCCAAAGAAAGGAATATACAGTACACCTAATATGCTGACCTTTTCTAAACAGAATTTTGATAATTTAGGATTTATGTAAAAATCTTCAGGCAATTACCCTAAGTGGAGCTTTGATTAATGTCTCATAGAAAAATTAAGATTCTCAGAAAAATCTCATATTTCATTTATGTCCTTCCCATGACAATATGACAACATATAAACACATATGAGCCTATAAATACAGAAGAATTTGTTGTGCCTGGGGTAGAAACAGGAGAATTCTTTCATTTATGGAGCAAGCTCAGTGATGGGTCCAGATAGGGCCATAGCCAATACTGCCTGGTCCTTGAGAAACAAGTACTTAAAAAGAGGGGATGGGGCACTATTTGAAAATGTCTTCTAGTGTTTCACCACTATAGTGCTGCTTTTCATAATGTGTTAACAACCTTAAGTTCAATATCTCTGTTTGATACAAATGTAGAGCAAGTGTCACTTTGGGGAAGCATGCCTCAGAAAATAAATTGTTCCTTCAGTTTCTCTGATACCTGTATGTCTGCCTTGGTTTTGTAAGATCCATAGCATAAGCATTAAATAACATTTCCAAAATTATGTAAGCAAGAGCTTGATAATGGGATGGAAACTCATCCCACAGGATAAGCCAATCCAGAAAGTATTTCAACAAGGTCAGTCAGTTATGATTGAGGTTTTGAAACAAACAGGATTTACAGCATCAACAACAATGTTGACAGAAAAAATAAATATTCTATTAATGGTAGCAAGGTATCTTGAAATGGTATAAAGACTTGAGGGTACAATATACTCATGGAGACATTTTATTTCATAGAGTTTAGATTTAAGTTTTACTACTCAATACAGCTGAGAAACTTAGGAATCATCATCTAGTTTAGACCATGATCCACCTAAATTATGGCCAAATTTGATTCCACATTAGTTTGTTCTGGGAGTCTACAGTCAATTTTTCTTTTATATTTATGTTGTGACTAATAGAATCCCAGTAATTACTATTGACAAAACATCCTAATAAGACTTAGATTATGAGGTAGGAAAATCTTAAATATATCAAGTCCCTGGTAAAATTGAAAGTCAGGTTTTGTCCCTTTCTCAAATTATAACCACAGCTAACTAATTATTCATAAGACACCAAAGACATGTCAGCATGGAAAGCATTTTATGAATACAAGCAATGCTTAAGTGAAGAACTCACATGTTCCATGACAGTTTGTTGCTTTAAGGGTGTAAACAAAAGGAAATCATTCCAGTAGAGACAGAGAAAGGAAATCATGCAATGACACATAAATGAATAGAGAGGAGCTGCTTGGTCAGATCAACTTGATTCTCCTACATTTGCATTTTTCATATATCCACTTTCTAATGTCTAGAATATAAAAACCATTTTTTTAAAAAGAAAAGAGTTCATTCACATCTAATTAACTTAGATTTTCTTAATGCCTATTAATTAGGTTGATTTTCCACAATGAAAGTGTGATATTCATTCATAATCAATATTCATTGATCCTCTATTTCCTAGGCAAACGAAGATTTCCTAGTGAACAAAATATACATTCTCTAATCTCAAGGATTCACAGTTTAGACATAAAGACAATTCAGTGTGTATTTTTGTTGATATTTTATTTTTATAAACATAATTCATGTCTTGAAATAAAACAGACATCTCTTATTCCATAATCTGACTTGAAAATAAAATGATTATTTGCTTTTTTTGAAATGAGAAAAAAATGTAAAAATATTTCTTACTGAAACAAGTTAACAAGTGTGTATGTCATTAGATATAAACATCCAGAAGGATGAACTTGAGAAGTAAAGACAACTCCACTGGGAACGGTTGGGCTGGATTTAAAGAGACATGTCAAATAATTCCAACATGAGTAGGTCACATGTGTCAAAGAGTTTATGCTTAGCATTCTTGTGGCCATGACAGATTTTTGAAGATTTATTCAGATGTAAATCAATGCCAGTCTATGTAAATCAATGCCAGCCAAATGTTGTTTCAAATATGCCTTTTGTGTATAGATATATACCCATGATTAAAGCATATGGGTTGTTATCAAGATCAAACAGCAAAAAATGTCTTCTACAAAAAAAAAATTAAAGAAAATTTAATTATCTCAGATCTTCTTTCTCAAGGTTCTTTCTCTTAAAACTGTTCTTAAATGAATAGTATCATTTTCATATTATAAGGCCTATAACTTTTTCCTACCTTCTCATTTGTTGTAAAACTATATTCTAAAAATTCTGCATAAACTTCATAAAACCTTGTACTTAAAAATGATTTTTGACATATAGATTTGCCATTGTAGCCTCAGAAGTATTTAATCTTCTATTCATTACATACCTCCACAGGAGACAACTGGACTTTCTTTTTTTTAATGTGATTATGAAAAAAGCAATGTTGATTACAGAAATTTTTTTAAATTCAGATCAACAAGCTGTGGCAGAGATAGACTCTTTGGGAGTCCGCCCATCCCTGAGAAAGAAGGAATACTTATGAGCCAGGCAGTCAATTTCAGTTTTTATCTATTAAAGTAATCATATCTCATAACCGCTACATATTCAAAAACATTTTAATAGTTGAATAATATTCCATTATATGGATATAATATAATTAATTTGAATGTTGAGTTTTCATATTGTTATAGTTTTGAGTATTATTTTTAAATGTTATGACAGTATCTTTACATATTAACACCAATGTGTATCTCCAACACTTTCTTTGAAAGTGGGTAGTTTAATGAATTGGATATTTTAAAAGTTATAATGTATTACTCTCCCCAAAATTGTATCAGTGCTTATTCTCACAAGCAATATACAACACAGCCAACTACACTACTTTCACAAGGTATGTCATATTTTTAGTATGTTCCAATAAGACAAATAAAAGTGGTATTTATTGTTTACTTTTGTGTATTTCATGAATAGAAGAGTAAACCTTTTTCCTAGTTAGCCTATCAGCAATTGCTTACTACTAGCCACAAAAAAATGGACTGATCAAAAAACATGATCACTAATACAAAAAGTTTTAGGAAAACAAATATCTGTGACCACAAAGATGTATATGGGAAGTTTTGGGGTGTCCTGTATTTTGACTGTGGGAGTGATCATACAGTATTTGTTACAATTTGTCAAACTGTTAGGTTAAAAGTTAAAAAGGGGTGAATTTTACTATATGAAAATTTTAAATCAATAAACTAGACATTTAAAAAAAAGACCAGGAAGAGTCACACTATGTGTATATGCAACCATGAAGATAAGAATAATATAGCAGACCAAAAATTTAAATGTATAAGTCAGGGAAATCATTTCAAAATAAAAGAACACTTGAATATACAGACTGAAATGGCACATTGCACCCCAGAAAAAACTGACATGGGATAATCAACAAAAATACCTATTTTACTAATATGACTGAGCTTTAAGATATATAAATAAGACATAGGGAAAACTGACTTACCTGTGTAGCAGGAAAATTATTAAATAAAAAAGAAAGAAAACCATTGATCCCATAGTAGTTAATTCAGAATAGCCAACGTGTAGTAGCTTATTTAATAAATATTTATTCCATTTGCCTTTTTCTGCAGGACACTGATGTAGGTCTAATATTTTTCCATATAAAACAAGATATTTTCATTCATTACATCTAAATAAAACAAAAAGTTCATTGATAACCCCTGGTAGATAGAACGTAAAAATATAAAGAAATATGGATTTTTATGGGTGCAATAGAAACTTTGCATGCAATGAGTAAATCACTGGCTGTTCCCAGAGCTTGTTAGAATGACAGCTGATAGAAGGAATGACAGATCAGGTAAGGGGACATTTTTAAGGTAAAGACAAGAGTCCAGGAATTAAACCTGAAACATCCCACCAAAATGAAATAAACCTAATACATACTTTCTTTGGGAGCCTATTAGAAGTAGAATTCAAGTAGAAAGGGTTGATAAACGAGAACATCAGAATGGAAGTTGGGAAGAATGGGATGCTGATGCTGTTCAGGTTGGCAGTCTGTAAGAGCCTAAATGATACAGGCCATCAAAACCTGGCTTCTCCCTGAGGCTCTGCCTACCAGATCAAAGTTGCTTACCTCTAGAGGCACAAATCTTCATCTTGTGAAAGAAGAATGACTTTAATAGGAAGTCACCATCTTGCACCCCAGGCAAGTAAGCTTCCTTGAGAAATATGGGGATTTGTGTGCTTCTCAAAAGACTTCAAACTCCAAAAGATTTTGCCAAAGGACTTTTCTGATTAACCATGATAATTAATGAAGCTGACCCTTACTTTTCAGTTGCTCCATTTCACTTCAAAGTCATGCATCCTATCATTGTATTATAAAGATGTCACTACATTCCAACTTCCTCTTTTGTTTCTTCAAGCAGCTAGTATTATCTATTCTGTACTTAAAAAAAAAAGTATATGTGTATTGTGAAACATTACTGTCTTGATATAAAATTTGACAATCTCACATTTTCTCTACTTCCTTCTTTGATAGGTTGGGTTGGCACATTACTGTTCTGCTTGCCTTTATTCAGGGCATTTTCAATTTCTCTTCTGCATAGGTAAGTGACATGATGTTCCAGGTGACTGGACAGTTTGCCATCCTTAAACACATAATTTCCTACTTGGCTTCCTTATGCCAAGTAGACTTGAACACATCCAGTACATTGAAATGCAAAGGATTTCCTCCATTTGCATTTTAAATATATCATTAGCACATATACCTTCCATAAATCTAGATAATTCCTTCTGTCCATCTAACATAAGGTTGAGCTCTCAGCAAGCCCATATAGTAAAACTAAACCAAGGAAGTCAAATATGAGACATTCTGCCTGACATAACCTTTAAATAAAACAAATCTTTGAATTTCACCCCATATTGTTTATAGAAAATCCACTTCACTGCCTCAGATACTATAGAACATATGTGATATTGATTTTATTCAATATTTCATGCTGTTTTGGGGTCATCACTATGAATATCAAATCTTTTTATCATGTAAGTGTAGCAAATAGTAAAAATTTCAGTACATCTGTAAAATCTTTAATACATGTATTCAAATACAAATTAAATCCGGAGTAACTGATATTAGGATATGCCAGCCATTGGGGAGAAAACAGATTCAGAAGAGCCTGATACAGTTTAGCCTTTCAGTAGCCACAAGCTCTCCTGAGCCAAAGACTTCTTTATTAGGTATTAAGGAAAGGGGACATTTACCCAACCTGGACCACCACTGAGCCACATAGACTTCTGACACGATCGGGACTTCCACGCGCATAGTTAATAGAGGGTCTGGGGTGATATTTCTGTTATTGCAAACTGGTATCCTAGGTAGCAAGTACTCTAAAGTTCTGGCAGAATAACTTCAAAAAATGATACGTTTGCTCTTTAAAAACACCTTTTAGCAAAATATGTTCACATGACAGTGAATTTTAATTGCTAAGCATGCATGGATAAACAGCCACTTCAAAAGGTCTTTATTTCACCTCTCACTTGTGAAGATCCACATGATATTCAGAGACAATTTCTCTTCTGGTCAATACACAGGTTACAACAGGGAAATTAGGGCCAAGGATTAAAGATAAGAATAAGAACTAAATACCAGTTAGAAAAATTAACACAAGTAATTTATATCCCCTACTTAGTTGTCAGAAAAAAAGCTCTCCATAAATGTAATAGGACTAATATAAACTTGAATGTTGTCCCAGTTAGCCAATAGAGAACTGTGGAAGGGCAGCCCATCAGAAATCTGCCATCAGAAGAAATAATAAGTGAAGCTAACCAATAAATATTTTACTGTTTTTCTATAGAAAACAATAAATATGCTGAGTTACAGTAGAAAGGAGCTTAGACACTTTAGTTACTACTGACCAAACCTCTGACAAAAGGAAAAGAATCAATATTGCTCATAAGAAATTAGCAGCTCATTAGTCACCTCTATTCACACAAAATTTACTGAAAGCCAGACTTCTCATCATAACCTGTCCTTAGTTCAAAACTTCTGCCACCCTAAATTATACCCACATACAAATGTAGAAACTCACAAGGAAGAAACTCAACACACCAAAACTGAAACTTAGCTCCTGAGATGTGCTCCCATGTTCCCTTCCTGAGCCATGTGCTACTCCATCTCTCCACACCTGGATGTTGTTTATAAGACCTGTGCCTCTTCTTGACCCTGCTTCACCTCACAGACTGATATTTTTGCTCAAACTTAAAAGTAAAAAACATTACTTTTTGCTCGCACTCAACATGTCTCAAACAGAATATATTACCTTCTCATTTAAATTGGTTTCCCACTCTCCAACAATCCTGCCTCTGTTGGTGGCAGTCACCAAGCATTGTCCATTTAAATCCTGAAGTGTTTGTCAGCCATGTCCTGCATGAGCACTGCCCCTGCTCCAGGCCAAGCATCCCCCTTCCTCTGGACCACTGCAGTATTACCTGAGTGCCATCTCACACTCCTCTTACTGGCTCCAAACCTATCTTTGATAAAGCCATAGAGAGAACTTTATAAAATGTGCAACTAGTCAAGCTGCTCCCCTCATTACCATCCATCTGTGATTCTCACACCTGAACTCTTAATGCCTTCCTTAGCATGCATGCAAGTTTCCCAAGCTCAGGAGTCAGCCCGTCTCCAGCTTTAACTCTGATATGCCTGGCCTCCCACATGGCTTGAAGCACTCCACACACACTTGCAGTTTCATGCCCCCTGCCTCTTCTAGAACACCCCTCAGTTCACTTCCCACACCCTCTGCTGCCCTGCCTTTTCCAGAAGATATCACTGTCCATTCCTAGCTGTGATAATATCCTTCCCACTTACTCACACCTAAATCTAACCTACAATCCATTATGCCAAAACAGCTCTTAGGTAGAATTTCAACTGCCAATGGCTCTGTATACACATTATGGTTGAGAGTAGAGAGATTGCTATCTCAGTGATCCAAGCACCTACCATATGATTTAGTCTTTAATCAAACTTTCATTAGACTGACTGAACTTGCACCAAAATTTCTAATCTAAGCCCTATGACTTCGTGGATTTCCAGAGCAAATCGACTGATATTTTAATCCTATATGGCAGAGATCCAAAATGGGACATTAATCCACATCATTCAGAAAATGTGCAAAAACTTCCAGAGTAGTTTGGTCCTTCTTACATAATCTATTTATATGGTCTTCTCTGTTTCCAGACCAGAGAATAAAAGCAAACGTGCAGCTGGTGTGCATGTCTTTAATGCTGAAGAGCTTCTACACTGTGATAATAATGAGATTTATTATTATTATGACCCTCTTCATTCATTACAAGAGTAGTATGACCTAAAAATGTTTCTAACATACTTTTTGCTACCCTAAATATACCATTTGTTCACCAAGCACTCAACGCTATCCCTAGCTTGCTGCCCTGCCATATCATGTATCTTTTATTGCCCTCTGTGGCAGGTGTGATAGCAGCTTTTTATTCTTCCTTTTCTCTCTGTCATATTCCTGGAAGTGCCAACCCCCTTGCCTCTCCCTCACTGATAAGTAGCTCTATAGACCTGTCATATCGCATGCAAGTCTTTGCTTTGTTGAAAGAACTTGGGACTCCATCCATGGTGCTCCAGCAATAGCAACGTCAACTGCAAAAAGAAGCCGCAATGTCTGTCCTCTGGCAGCCAGTCCATCAAGAGCAGGCAGCAGTCAGGGTCGCTGGCTGGGGGCCAGGCCAGTCAAGAGAAGCCCATGCCCAACCTGAGCTGAAGTTTCCAGGGTGACTCTCAGCCCTCAGGAAGCATTTTTGGATTAGGGAGGCCAACTGGAAATAACAAGCCATGCAAATATAAAAGCTTCTGTGAACTTCTAGTCTAATTTACCCAATAAAAATAATGTGGTTAAAACCTAATTATGCTACTTGATAATGCTTGGTTTGGAAAGCACAGAAGCATTATGGGATTTTTTTTCCAAATGACCTTTATATTTTCATTTCTTAGATTATTTGTTCCAGCAATTCTAGACCATTAACTGCTGTCAGAGTACTCTTTCTAAAACATAAATGAGACATTATCATTCTGTTTAAATACTGAAGTGACCCACATATCCCTCTAGGAAAAAATGATTTTCTTTATGTAATACAGCATACAAGGCCCTTTAATATCTCCCCTTCCTAGCCTGGTCTCCTGCTCTCCCTTCACACGTGCCCTTTAATGTAGGATGCGGAACAAGACTGGTAATTTCCAAATGCGTTCGATTTGCCATGCTGCTGCTGAAGGTATTCTCTACCTGTACAGGCTATCACCCTCCATCTACTTTCATCTCCTCATTCCTCAGGAAGCGGGTCAGGGGCCACCCTCTCACTGTGCTCTCCTCCTACCTCAGTTTCTCTATTGTTCTTAGGTCCTCCCACCTGGCAGAGCTCTGAGAGTATTCCACTCGTGTGACACTCCCTCCTCTGTACCCCAGTGCTCTGCCCATGTCCACATCTGCTGCAGGAGCAGGCTGAGAACAGGAGAACTTCACACAGCTCAGCTACCATAATGCTTGATGGTGTCTCAGTAAATGTGGGTTGAATTAATGAATGTACACTGATGAGAAAACACTCACCAAAACTAACTTTTTTATGTGAATACGCTGAAGAAAATATTTGGGATAGTATTTTTGCAAACTAGATTAAAGAAAAAGTAACTTTTGCTCAAACAAAGCAATTTTCAACTTAAATAATGATTCACCACAGGGGTCCTTCAAATAGCAAGTACTTCTAAGGCATTTATGGGCTTAAAATGATTAACTACTTGACAGGAAAACTAGGAGGAAGAGAGAAAGAATTTTAACAGGAAAATCCAACACCAATTGAAAATAAACCAAATGAAAAGAACATGCAAATAGCAATAAAACGTGTTTCTGAAGCATTAATCAAGGGAAATGATTCAATTTACATATTTGATTTGTACACATTTCAGAAAAATGTCCATTGTATAAAACAAAGATGAATTGGTATCTAACTTCCCAGAAGAATTATCACATGTAGACTCCTACAAGAAAGATTTATGGTGTGCTAGTTTTCATCTTGTGCATATCGATTATACTGAGATAATCCGTTTGTATGTTTTCCAAGCAAGGCTATAATGTTTTTAAGATCTTGGACCATGTTGTATTCATGCTTGCAACATTAGGACTTAACATAGTACCTGTTACCTAGCAGAGATTGTATGTTTATTAAACTAAACTCTAATATATTAGAGTCTTATTGTTCTATTTAATATGTCACATCCAGATTTCTCCCTTCAGAAGGCATGCTGAAAACATAATGTATACTTTATATCTCAAAATCCAGAAATTATGGAATATGCCTGAAAATATCCAAAATTTGGGAGTGGATATATTTGTTTTCCAACTTTTCAAGCTCCTAGAGAAGACTTTGACAACTTCACTGCATATAATCTTGCCCTCATGTTCTGATGACTAAGAACATTGTAATTATCTCTAAAAATCGAATTCAAATTCTTAATGAATAATATCAAATTCAAATATAAAAAGCTAGATATCAAGAAATGCAATGTTAAATCTACAACTGTATTTTTTAAAACTTCCTACTTCAAAAACTAACCATGAAATATTACCTATTGAATGCATTAGCAGAGCAAAGCAAAAAAGCACTCCATTGTGGCTGCCTCAGGGTATCAAACCATCTCTAACCCATTCCAGATTCCTACTTAAAAAACTGTGGGTGGCAACAATCTGGATACATTTTTTTGCTTAAATCTTTCATAGACACAACATCTGTCAAACAGCCAATATGCCTGACCCAGTAGTATTGAGTAAGCCCTACAGATTATTTGTCAAACATATTCAGTAACCCAATATTTGTTTCTTTATTTTAAAATTTAATTGGTATGCAAATAGGGTAATAAGACAGCATTTGTGCTGGATACAGTTGTCACTTCAGATTCTGGGAATGCTCATTATCATGCTTACAGATGTTTTTTTCCCACCTAACATCTGCCAATACTACCTAAACCCCAGGAAGTCCACAAACCTGTACAAACTTCCTCTCACTGCATCTCTTTCTCTGTTATCTGTTCCATGCACACTAATTTTGTGCATCTGAGGCCTCTGTATGCCAGAATTATGCCTGCTTCCTAACACTTCTGCCTCCAGAGCTTTAGATTTGAAATTGAACAGACACAGAGCCAATTTATCATAAGATGACATGTGTCATGTTCATGGTATTACCAGAGGAACCCTGGTATGCACTGTATTTATCCATTTATTGTCAGCATGGACCAAGACAATACAGGATAGAGAAGCTATTATGTTCTTAATAATATGATATAAACTTTAAAAATAGAACATTTAATACCATTGCCTTCAAAATGTGGTGCTAGATCATTCTGCTTGAGACAAAATTTATTTGTCAAATAATCATCTGTCATTCAAGAAAGAATACATCCCATTGAAATGATAATAACAAACAAAAGCATTGGAATATGTTCCCTCAAAGAAAAAGATAACACTTTGTTCAAACCAACAATTTATTTCTTCTCTCTATCTTATTTTCACATAAATTCTAATCATGCCTAATGATGGCTTTATCTTGAATACAATATATATTCACATCATGTGGCTTTTGTCAACAAACATAAATATCCAAGAGCATCCTCATCCCATCTTTTACTCACTAATAAAGGTACTTTTAACATCCTAACGATGCATCTCTGTGTTTCTAGATCAAACATAAAGCAAACATATACAGAGAGAGTAATATTTCAAGCATAAACCTAATAGCCAAGAGGAAAAAGCTTTTCATTTGAACCAAGTCTAATAAAAAGCCCAAAACTTGAGACAAAACTTTCAACTGCAAACTGGCTGATCACTGAGTGACATCTTCTTAACACTTCTACAAAGATCTACTTTTTATCAGTAACAAACATTTGTTCATGCCAAACCTGGCATCAAGTTGCTCACTTCAATGTGTAAGTCATTTTGATTCCCATTGGAGCATTCCTCCAACACTTTCAACCTTCACAAATATGCTTCTCAAAATAAAAAGCAAATAAGACCTAAATGCTAGCACTTTTTTAGGTTTTATTAATATATAATGATCAGGTAAAAAGACCAATGATGCAAAACTCAGTATCGCATAAATACAAGCATAGCAACAAAGCTCAGTTCTGAGCAGAGCTAAGCTTGCCTCTCAAATCTGGTGATGGCTGTGCTAGGCTGAGAACAAGGCTTTATGAAACAATGCTACTCACAAAATATTTTATTATGATTAATATCAATTAATTAGTGGTCAGAATCCAATAGTGGGACTCAGGAAATTGTTTACTCATTCAAACTGATAACTGAATAAAGTTTAATGAAAAGACAATTTACAAAGGTTTGGATAGGGTTAAGAAAACTCATAAGAGAGGAGGAAGGCTCCGAGCACCCACAGAAGCAGGAAGCCATGACCATGCCATGCCCATGGCAGCAAGGAGAGAAAGCGTCCACCAGACCTCTGGGGTGAGGTTTGCCCACCAGGAGCTGTGGCCTTACCAAAAGAACCTGGCTACTACCAATTCTCAGCCTGGAAGGGAAGAAATAGATGGAGTAGGAACCCCAATCATTTGCCCCTCCGCCTTTTAGTATTCCACACTACCTTCCATTGGAAACCCCAACAGAAAGCCTGAGTTCAAGGAAGCCCAGGTGAGGCCATGGCACAGAGAAAAATAGAGACAGTAGAAAGTCCATCTGCACAGGCAAATGGAAAACACCCAACACATTGACTTTCTCTGTAGCGTAGCTTTCACCCACTGCCAAATGACAGAGCCATAAGGATCTGATAATTACAGAATGTCTTGAATCCCTGTGAGATTCACATGAACTCTACCAGTGAAGTCCAGGAGTTGCAAAATGTACTGGAAGTGGAAGAGAAAATTGTTATTCTCTCAAACATGTACATTCTGGGGTTGCTAGAGCCTCCGAACCACACTGCCAAGCTCTTGTGGGCTGAGAGAACCCTGGATGTGCACTTACCAGTAGCCAAGGAAAAATTGGAATCTCATGGTAAATCAAGCCTAGGGAATCACAATCATAATCATTCAGAAGATTGCTTTGGGCTCACTTCTTTTAAAACATAAAGACCATTTCTGATGGTGGTAATGCATCGCTTGAGTGACCCCAGGAGAGTTGTAGAACAATTTTTAAATACCATCTAACTCTTCAACTGAAAATCAAATACCACCTGGCTTCAACATCCTGTTTCCACTTCCATCTTGCATTTCTCAAAAATAATTAAGAACTTTCTACAACAGGCAACTAATTAAGCATTTTGGCATCCTTAGTTCAGGCAGCTATGACAAAAATACCATAGACTGGATGGCTTAAACAGCAAACATTTATTTCTTAAATTTCTGGAGACTAGAAAGTTCAAGATTAAGGTGCTGGCAGAGACAGACAGACAGACAGAAGGTTCTCTCCTGTCTCTTCCTATAAGGGTGCTAATTCCAATTATGATAGCTTCACACTCATGACCTAATTGCCTCCCAAAGGCACCACCTCCTAATACTATCACACCAGGGATTATGATTTCAACATATGAATTTGCAGAAGGGCATAAACATTCAGTCCATGACAGATATATAACCTCAATTCTCACAACAAACTAGTAATAGATATGCTCTTTCTTCTTTTATGGATTAACATCTGAGAGTCACAGAGAGAAGTTTATAGAGTTTATAGAGCTTCCCTGAGTTTATAGAGCCATGGTGTGCTGTCAGGACCAGAACTTGTGTTCCGTGTCTGTGGTCTGTTCTTCAAACCACAGCTGCCTCCTGCTGCAGCTGGGATGGTCCAGGAACACTTCCGTGCCTAAATAAGCCGTGCAATTTCATAATTTGGTACACCTCATGCTCTGACTATAAAGCAACCTGCCATCTTCATCGAACAGGGTTTCCAAAAACATTCAGGAAACATCTATTTGTACCAGCATGGTAGGCAGTAGAAATACAAAAACAAATAATCACAAAATCATAAATAATCATAAAAATTATCACTAAGCAACACTAGCCCATGGTGAACACAAGCTGTTCTTGAACAATCTGCTCAAGTTCTTCCTCCATGGTGAATCCTTTTCCAGCCTAAAGTGAGGGCTCTCCCACACTGATCCCCAGAGGATATATGTATTTGGCACCAGTCACTGGGAACCTTGTGCCTTTTTTGCATATTCACCATCTCAACTAGATCATGTTCCAGGAAATGTCTGTATAGTCACTAAACCTTTTCTCACTCCTCACTTACAGTAAGCACATTATTAAAAGGCTTCACTTAGGAAAGATTTACTGAGTGTTTATAAGGTGCTAGGCACCATGCTAAGTCATACCGGTAGAGAAAAAACATATGACTGCTCTCTAGGAGGCCCTCTGAAAATTTTATACTTTCTAGGAATATATGGGCATAGAAATGGCATGTACAATACAGTATGATAAACCTTATAACGTTGAAACAGGTGTTTCTGGTCTGTCCCCATAACTGCATAAAGGTGGCCAGACAGCTTAGGATGGGTTTGAAGCATCCATGTCCTGCCACTTTCAATATGCATCACAGCACAGGGCAGAGGGTGCCAAATAGGTCCCAACAAAGCCAATGTCTCTGGATCTTTAATGATCTAAATTTGTTGTCTTTTAATTAAGTTCAGTCTCGGTGCTGCTATAAAGGGATTGAAGGTCTATTCTTCACAGACACCAAAAAATAATCATAGTTCATATTTTAGCACTATTTATAATCAGTGAAATCTATAAGGCCAAACAAGAATTTCTGTTTTCTTTGATAGGTGCTTCTTTGAATATTAAGGTTTATGACACCATAAGGGTTGAAGAAGACAAAGCTTCTTTCTGGGTGGACAAGAATAGTATATTAAACATATACACATCAAATATCCACAAATTCATAGAGATCAATATAAATTCTCACAATCTTTTGCATGAGAAGCCATAGAAAATATAATTTTTGAACAACATAAGACATAGGTCCCTGAATTCATATTTGTATCACAGAATGTAATATGTCAGAATTAAGCTAAAGCTTAATATTTTTAACCTCATATCACTCAGTGCAGATGAACATTTACCATTATCCTAGTTTTAAGCAATGATTTTCATTCAGTAGGCAGGAAAATCACTTCTTGTTGCAAGAATGTACTGAGGCAGAAACAACAAAAATGTGTATTTGTATTATTATGCACATAAACTCATTGACTTTGAAAGGATTAACTTGTGGATCAATAAGGGAGAAATTCATTACACCAATCAGCCCCAAGTAACTAGAACTAAACAGGATGCATCAGTCTAAGTTAAAATGGAATTTACTTCAGTACTGCTACAGCCTAAAACAAACCATAAAATGAAATCAACACATTGTACCAGGAAATTTCGCATAAACAATATGATAGATTCTAATATGTTAGGCTTCGTGTATACCAACCTCTCAGGCTGTATGAAAAATGTTGAGATCAATGGATGCTGATGAGCAATATTTAAATGAATTTCTAAATGACTATAATAAAAAATTTAGTTGACTCAACCCCTGCTGTTCTGGGCTGTAAAGTTATGAGTTCTATTTACCTGAAAGCATGTAAGCCTATTAGACTTGGCAGGAGTTTCTCAACCATGCTATTAAGTAGAATATCTATTTAAAATGAACCAAGCATCAGGCTCTATCAAGTCTGTTACTTCAGACTGGGATAAAGCAGCATACTAACCTCATGTACATGATGCAAAGAGCAGAAAAGAATAAACCTTCATGGCTTTTCTTAACCTTCTTTGTGAGCAAATATTTTTCATAAGATGTGGCTGGCGTTGAAAGAACATAGCAAGTTTACTTTCATTGATACTAACTATAGAATATCTAAATAAAAAGTGACACAAGAAAGAGCAAGATTAATTAAAACAATATAGAAAAAATTTTAATGCATCTTTCAAAAGCTTCTACACCTTTCTGGAGGCCAAAAAAAATTTTTTTTGAAGCTAATGAAGAGGTTATTGGTTGAATGGAGAAACTGAAACCAGAAGGTAGCATTTTCTTAAATAAAAGTCAATGCAAACGGGTATCATCAGTAAAGAACAGAAAGAAATGGAAGGAGAATATTGGAGGAGGGTGGAGATTTACCACTCAAAGTCACTCAAATGCGACACATCAAAAATTGGTGGGAAAAAACTATTAAATCTCAAAGAATGGGTCCAAGCCATACAAATGAACAAATTTGGATGCAGGGGAGAATGATGGTAAAACAGGGAAGCAGGATGTGGAAATGATAATGACAGAGATTAAATGATAGCAGAGACTGCACCAGAGTTTTTCTTCTAATAGCACTACGGGATATTGAAAATGCAAGTGCTTACCACGTTGAAAAAGGGCGAGATCAATTGAATTTAGGAACATAAAAAGGAGACAAATAGTCTTACAAAAATAAAAAGTACAGGTATTTTTTAGTAGAAACTACTGCATTGATATTCAGAGTAGCAAAGAAGTTTCCTTATCAATCAATTCATTCTTTTAACATTAAAGAAATAAACTATTGAGGGAGCCAAGATGGTGGTGTGAGTAGGACAGTGGGAATCTCCTCCCAAAAACATATATATTTTTGGAAATACAACTAATCCTAAAAGAGAGACCAGAAGACACAGGACAACAGCCAGACTACATCCACACCTGCGAGAACCCAGTGCCTGATGAAAGGAGTAAGATACAAGTCGCAGCCCAGCGGGACCCGAGGCCCCTCACCCCAGCTCCCAGCAGGAGGAGAGGAGTCTGAGCGGGGAGGGAGAGGGAGCCCAGGACTGCTAAACACCCAACCCTAGCCATCCGCACCAGAGCGCAGACACACAGTGCATGCGTGGGGTGCTGGAAACTAGGGAAACAGGACAGTAAGACCTGTGAGTGGCTCCCGAAGCCAGCGCCCCTGTGACAAAGAAAAGCGAGTGCTTTTTGAAAGTCTTAAAGGGACAGGGACCCCAAAACTGGACAGAAGCATCCCGGGTCACAGTCCACAAGCTGGAAATTCCAGGGAACTCCAGGCACACTAACCCCTGGGCAACAGCTCTGAGACGCCTCACAGAGGTGAACAGCCAAACAGCCCCCTGTCCATTACCCCAATGGGGCTCCGTCATTGCAGAGCAGCAGCCTGAGGCAGGCCATGCCCACAGCAAGGGAGCTTCCTCCATACCGGCCGGGCAAGATACAGAGACCCAGTCTACACGCAATTGCCCAACATAAGCCACAAGGGGTCACAGTTGTCCCAGTAAAGAAAGGCCAGGAGCCAAATGGAGTCTTTACTCTCCCAGCTGATAGATGCGTCAATAGCACTCCACTGCACCTATCAACATGAAAAGGCAAAAAAGTTTGATCCAGACAAGACTAACCCAGACAGCTTCGACATCTTCTACATCTTCCCCTGAGAAGGAACCTGGGGAGATAGATTTAACCAGTCTTCCTGAAAAAGAATTCAAAACAAAAGGCATAACCATGCTGATGTATTTGCAGAGAAATATGCAAGAACTAAGGAGGGAGAATACAGAAATAAAACAAGCTCTGGAAGGACTTCAAAACAGACTAGACGAGATGCAAGAGACTATTAATGGACTAGAAAACAGAGAACAGGAATGCAGAGAAGCTGATGCAGAGAGAGATAAAAGGATTTCCAGGAATGAAAGAATTTTACAAGAACAGTGTGACCTATCGAAACGGAACAATATTCGCATTATAGGGATACCAGAAGAAGAAGAGAGAGAAAAAGGGATAGAAAGTGTCTTTGAAGAAATAACTGCTGAAAACTTGCCCAAACTAGGGGAGGAAATGGCCTCTCAGACCACAGAGGTACACAGAACTCCCATGACAAGGGATCCAAGGAGGGCTACACCAAGACACATAATAATTAAAATGGCAAAGATCAAAGACAAGGACAAAGTATTAAAGGCAGCCAGAGAGAAAAAAAAGGTCACCTACAAAGGAAAATCCATCAGGCTATCAGACTTCTCAACAGAAACCCTACAGGCCAGAAGAGAATGGCATGATATACTTAATGCAATGAAACAGAAGGGCCTCGAACCAAGAATACTGTATTCAGCACGATTATCATTTAAGTATGAAGGAGGGATTAAACAATTCCCAAACAAGCAAAAGTTGAGGGAATTTGCCTCTGACAAACCACCTCTACAGGGCATCTTATAGGGACTGCTCTATATGGGAGCACTCCTAAAAAGAGCACAGAACAAAACACCCGACATATGAAGAAGGGAGGAGGAGGAGGAATAAGAAGGGAGAGAAACAAAGAATCATCAGACCGTGTTTATAATAGCTCAATAAATGAGTTAAGTTAGACAGTAAAATAGTAAAGAAACTAACCTTGAAACTTTGGTGACCACAACTTAAATCCTGCAATGGCAATAAGTACATACCTTTCAATAATCACTCTAAATGTAAATGGACTGAATGCACCAATCAAAAGACACAGAGTAATAGAATGGATAAAAAAGCAAGACCCATCCATATGCTGCTTACAAGAGACTCACCTCAAACCCAAAGACATGCACAGACTTAAAGTCAAGGGATGGTAAAAGATATTTCATGCAAACAACAGAGAGAAAAAAGTAGGTGTTGCAATACTAGTATCACACAAAATAGACTTCAAAATAAAGAAAGTAAAAAAAGATAAAGAAGGACATTACATAACGATAAAGGGATCAGTCCAACAAGAGGATAACCATTATAAATATATATGCACCCAAATACAGGAGCATCAACATATGTGAAACAAATACTAACAAAATTAAAGGAGGAAATAGAATGCAATGCATTCATTCTGGGAGACTTCAACACACCACTCACTCCAAAGGACAGATCCACCAGACAGAAAATAAGTAAGGACACAGAGGCACTGAACAACACACAAAAACAGATGGACCTAATAGGCATCTACAGAACTCTACATCCAAAAGCAACAGGATACACATTCTTCTCAAGTGCATACAGAACATTCTACAGAAGAGACCACATACTAAGCCACAAAAAGAGCCTCAGTAAATTCCAAAAGACTGAAATCCTACCAACGAACTTTTCAGACCACAAAGGCATAAAACTAGAAATAAACTGTACAAAGAAAGCAAAAAGGCTCACAAACACATGGAGGCTTAACAGTGTTGCTCCTAAATAATCAATGGTTCAATGACCAAATCAAAATGGAGATCCAGCAATGTATGGAAACAAATGA
Source organism: Manis pentadactyla (assembly GCF_030020395.1). Lineage (NCBI taxonomy): Eukaryota > Metazoa > Chordata > Mammalia > Pholidota > Manidae > Manis > Manis pentadactyla. Next base: position 69,711,780 of record NC_080020.1, read on the forward strand.
CAACAACAACACTAAGCCCCAACTTCTGTGGGACACAGCAAAAGCAGTCTTAAGAGGAAAGTATATAGCAATCCAAGCATATTTAATAAAGGAAGAACAATCCCAAATGAATGGTCTAATGTCACAGTTATCGAAATTGGAAAAAGAAGAACAAATGAGGCCTAAGGTCAGCAGAAGGAGGGACATAATAAAGATCAGAGAAGAAATAAATAAAATTGAGAAGAATAAAACAATAGCAAAAATCAATGAAACCAAGAGCTGGTTCTTTGAGAAAATAAACAAAATAGATAAGCCTCTAGCCAGACTTATTAAGAGGAAAAGAGAATCAACACAAATCAACAGTATCAGAAACAAGAAAGGAAAAATCATGACAGACCCCACAGAAATACAAAGAATTATTAGAGAGTACTATGAAAACCTATATGCTAACAAGCTGGGAAACCTAGGAGAAATGGACAACTTCCTAGAAAAATATAACCTTCCAAGACTGACCCAAAAAGAAACAGAAAATCTAAACAGACCAATTACCAGCAATGAAATTGAAGCAGTAATCAAAAAACTACCAAAGAACAAAACCCCTGGGGCAGATGGATTTACCTCGGAACTTTATCAGACATACAGAGAAGACATAATACCCATTCTCCTTAAAGTTTTCCAAAAAATAGAAGAGGAGAGAATACTCCCAAACTCATTCTATGAAGCCAACATCACCCTAATACCAAAACCAGGCAAAGACCCCACCAAAAAAGAAAACTACAGACCAATATCCCTGATGAACATAGATGCAAAAATACTCAACAAAATAATAGCAAACTGAATTCAAAAATACATCAAAAGGATCATACACCATGACCAAGTGGGATTCATCCCAGGGATGCAAGGATGGTACAATATTCGAAAATCCATCAACATCATCCACCACATCAACAAAAAGAAGGACAAAAACCACATGATCATCTCCATAGACACTGAAAAGCATTCGACAAAATTCAACATCCATTCATGATAAAAACTCAACAAAATGGGCATAGAGGGCAAGTACCTCAACATAATAAAGGCCATATATCATAAACCCACAGCCAACATCATACTGAACAGCGAGAAGCTGAAAGCTTTTCCTCTAAGATCGGGAACAAGACAGGGATGCCCACTCTCCCCACTGTTATTCAACATAGTACTGGAGGTCCTAGAAAAGGCAATTAGACAAAACAAAGAAATACAAGGAATCCAGATTGGTAAAGAAGAAGTTAAACTGTCACTATTTGCAGATGACATGATACTGTACATAAAAAACCTTAAAGACTCCACTCTGAAACTACTAGGGCTAATATCGGAATTTAGCAAAGTTGCAGGATACAAAATTAACACACAGAAATCTGTGGCTTTCCTATACACTAACAAGAAACTAATAGAAAGAGAAATCAGGAAGACAATTCCATTCACAATAGCATCAAAAAGTATAAAATACCTAGGAATAAGCCTAACCAAGGAAGTGAAAGACCTATACCCTGAAAACTATAAGACACTCTTAAGAGAAATTAAAGAGGTCACTAACAAATGGAAACTCATCCCATGCTCCTGGCTAGGAAGAATTAATATCGTCAAAATGGCCATTCTGCCAAAGTAATATACAGATTCGATGCAAACCGTATCAAACTACCAACAGCATTCTTCAATGAACTGGAACAAATAGTTCAAAAATTCATATGGAAACACCAAAGACCCCGAATAGCTAAAGCAATCCTGAGAAGGAACAATAAAGTGGGGGGGATCTCACTCCCCAACTTCAAGCTCTACTACAAAGCCACAGTAATCAAGACATTTTGGTACTGGCACAAGAACAGAGCCACAGACCAATGGAACAGAATAGAGACTCCAAGCATTAACCCAAACATATATGGTCAACTAATATTCGATAAAGGGGCCATGGACATACAATTGGGAAATGACAGTCTCTTCAACAGATGGTGTTGGCAAAACTGGACAGCTACATGTAAGAGAATGAAACTGGATCACTCTCTAACCCCATACACTAAAGTAAATTCAAAATGGATCAAAGACCTGAATGTAAGTCATGAAACCATAAAACTCTTAGGAAAAAACATAGGCAAAAATCTCTTAGACATAAACATGAGTGACCTCTTCTTGAACGTACCTCCCCAGGCAAGGGAAACAAACGCAAAAATGAACAAATGGGACTATATCAAGCTGAAAAGCTTCTGTACAGCAAAGGACACCATCAATAGAACAAAAAGGTATCCTACAGTATGGGAGAATATATTCGTAAATGACAGATCCAATAAAGGGTTGACATCCAAAATATATAAAGAGCTCACATTCCTCAACAAACAAAAAGCAAATAATCCAATTAAAAAATGGGCAGAGGAGCTGAATAGACAGTTCTCTAAAGAAGAAATTCAGATGGCCAACAGGCACATGAAAAGATGCTCCACATCGCTTGTCATCAGAGAAATGCAAATTAAAACCACAATGAGATATCACCTCACACCAGTAAGGATGGCTATATCCAAAAGACAAACAACAACAAATGTTGGTGAGGTTGTGAAGAAAGGGGAACCCTCCTACACTGCTGGTGGAAATGTAAATTAGTTCAACCATTGTGGAAAGCAGTATGGAGGTTCCTCAAAATGCTCAAAATAGAAAAACCATTTGACCCAGGAATTCCACTTCTAGGAATTTACCCCAAGAATGCAGCACTCCAGTTTGAAAAAGACAGATGCACCCCTATGTTTATCGCTGCACTATTTACAATAGCCAAGATGTGGAAGCAACCTAAATGTCCATCAGTAGATGAATGGATAAAGAAGAAGTGGTACATATACACAATGGAATATTATTCAGCCATAAGAAGAAAAGAAATCCTACCATTTGCAATAACATGGATGGAGCTAGAGGGCATTATGCTCAGTGAAATAAGCCAGGTGGAGAAAGACAAGTACCAAATGATTTCACTCATATGTGGAGTATAAGAATAAAAGAAAACTGAAGGAACAAAACAGCAGCAGAAGCACAGAACCCAAGAATGGACTAACATTACCAAAGGGAAAGGAACTGGGGAGGATGGGTGGGAAGGGAGGGATAAGGGTGGGAAAAAAAGAAAGGGGGCATTACAATTAGCATGTATAGTGGGGGGGACACGGGGAGGGCTGTGCAACACAGAGAAAACAAGTAGTGATTTTACAGCATCTTACTATGTTGATGGACAGTGATTGTGAACGGGGATGTTGGGGGGACTTGGTGAAGGGGGGGAGCCTAGTAAACATAATGTCCTTCATGTAATTGTAGATTAATGATACCAAAATAAAATTAAAAAAAAAAAAAAAGAAAGAAATAAACTATTACAATCACAGGCCAAATGCAAATGGATATGAAGTACATTATTTCTAATGTATCAGAGTATAATTCTGCATTTTTTAAAGATACATCTTTCAAAGAGCTTCCACACCTTTCTGGAGGCCAAGAAAAATCTGTGGGGCTAATGAAGAAAGGAGTGAAATCTGTAAGACATTAGTCTCATATTTATCATCAACAGAAATTAAACCAGGTTAGAAAAAAGAATTTGAAAATGATATGAAATATGAATACGGAGAATTGTTTATAATGAACTCAAAGACAACAGCTGAAGACACAAAGACTGATATATATTAAAGTGATTCGTAAATTCTACAGTGAATGCTAACACTGAGCACGTTTATTTTTTTCAAATAGGTCAATAAACAGTGAGAGGAAACTAGAAATAAATGACTGAAACTGAAATTATTCTTTCATCTTTGGTAATTAAATATTAATTGTAAGAACTAAGAAATACATAGATTTTTTATTTTTTTATTTTGCTGAAAATGAATTAACAAAATCCCAATTAATATTTTTAAATCTGAAAATATCAAAAATTAATATCAGATCAACAATCTTTCAGCATGTATTTATGAGTTCTCTTTTCTGTGTCCTATATTCTACTTTGTGATGTGAAAAATGTTATAAAACTCCTTCCAAAAATGGAAAGGGACTGACAAAAGAAGAGATAAACATGCCTGAGCACCTCTCCTGATGGTTCATTTGAGGGCTATGGGTATGGCAGTAATTTCACTGCTAGACCAGGTTCATTGGACAGGCTAGTTGATCATCCATGTACTAGCTAACTAACATTTGGGGGTAAAAAAATAGCATCACATAGCATCATAAGTAGAGAGAAGAATAAGATCAGAGTAGTTATTACATCATAAGTAGAGAAGAAGAATAAGATCAGAGTAGTTATTACTCTTGCCAAGTGGTTGTATCCCTCTGCCGGCCACAGTTATGGTCTGATAACCCTCTCCATCTGGGTGCTGGGAACTTGCTCCTTCCCTCCACTTGTCCCTTCAGGTAGAGCATGTGATAGAGTATCTTTTGGTTGTTAGCCCCAGGATGCAGTGCCATCCCTTAGAGGTTCTCACCCACACTTTTGCAAAGAGCCCCTTCATTAAAATCTCTTAAAATTTCCCAGTGTAGGTGACTGATTGTTTTTTTCTGGGGCCAAAATGGACTTAACAACACTTGTTAGTCAATTAACTCTTTGAAGGAGTTCATGATCCTGAGAAAGCAGGGATCATTTCTATAAAACAGTGGGAAAGCGATACAAGACTTCTTGAGTAAAGAACTATGTGATACAGGAGAGACTAACCTTTTAAGAAGGGAAGTGTGAACCAAATAGTTGGGATAGCTTTAGGGAGGACTTCTTCTTGAAAATTAGGACAGATTTTAAGAGACAGAAAAAGATGAAAAGGATGAATTCCAAACTAGGACAAAAGTCATTGTTAAAAAAGAAGTTCAGACCTTGCAGATAATCATAGATGAAAAGTAAGGGTGACCGTACATACCCCAGGTTGTCCAAGACATACCCAGTTCACACCTATTGCCTCAGTGTGGTAGTAATAAATTACAGGGTCATGCTTTTGAGTTCATTATGCAGTAGAAAGTCATTTTGAATTTCTGAATAAGGAATTAATGTGATAAAAGAGGTATTTTACTAAGATACATTTGGCAATGTAATGCAATATGAACTTGAGACAGAGAGGGAAGTTCAGAGAATAATGGAGTTTGAAGAGAAGTATCACTTGATCAAATTGATGATATTGTGAATGAAAGGAGAAATGTTAAGAAAAAATGACTGTTTCCATAACAAAATCTTACGGGTAGTATTCAAAATATAACCACTGGTTCTTTGACTCTGCTGAATCTCATTCAGAAACTCAGTCTTACAACCCAAAGATGTTAAAAGGAATTAAATCTTTATGTATTTATTAATAAAGTTAGTTTATCCCCCTGCCTTGCTAGCAGTTTCTTACCTTCACATTGAACTCTTATCCTCACTTTATATATTCCCTCTGCCAGAGAAAATGTTATCTTTCTTTATCTGCTCTTTGTTCCAATGTTAACATGCTTTTATCTCAAGCTTGCTCTTAAAATGGAAGTTTTTAGGTTGGTTTATTGAACTTATCACATCAGAGGATGTGTCTTCAGATGACATTTTTATGAATGCCTGTAAATTCTTGTTAAGGTGACATATATGCACAAAGTGACAAAATAATCAGAATTTATGTGGAGAAGCAAATTTCTCCTACCTCATTCCCACTTTATCCAGAGTAAACCCCTTTTAATTGTTCTGGTTTTTAATTCCTCATAGGACTAATACTGTAAGACTTGAAATAATATGGTTATCCCATTCTTATTTTATTAACTTCCTATGACATCAAGTCCCTGCGATGAAACAGAAGGATTAGACACACTTGTGACATCCCCACTCCTCCCCCTCATCCTGCAGTATCCAATAGACAAATTATAATCTTTACTTTTTTTATTAGGTAACTTGGTAAATTTATTAATGCATCTAAACTTTTTTTTAAATGTCAGTGTCATTCAACTCCTTACTCTGTAAAATTAGGATGTTAGTAACTAAATCTCTCCTTCCCCATACTCCCTATGTTTTCCTCCTTCTGCAAGTTACATTTTTTCTTTTGACTTTTACAGTGCCCATGTTGTTTGTACATAAATGAAGTTTTAAACCATGTTGAACTTTCATCATGCTTTGGCTATAGGTCTATCATAAAATTCTAAAACCAGTAAGCTATATTTAACATTAGCTTGCTTCACTGTACAGCCACATGACATGTGAATATTATATTCTCTTCTTTGTGTGAAACATCAGACTTCTTGGCACCCTGAAGGAGAGTGCCCCTTAGCATCAATGACAAATAGCTTCCTCTTCTTGCATTCCTCCAAGAGACCAAAATCATTCCATATTTTATTTTATTTTATTTGGACCATAACTTCATTTCAGAGGTAGAATACTTTATTGTGATATATTATCTTTTTCCATGTAAAAACTAAAGTGTCTTTAGCATATCTTCAAGATTATTCAGACCCTTCACACACCATTTCTCATATGTGACGTATGAGAAACCCCCCTCTGGCATGTATACTGCCAATAATACCACAGGAAATGACAGCAGAGAACCTTGAGTTAAGTCAATGCCATTATGTTTTTCTTCCCAAACCACTTACACACTGAGCTCCCTTTTCAATTCCTACACATGTCAAAAATACCACAAACATGCTGATTAATTTACCAAAACTGTGTGCTGCACTAAAAAGCATGACAACACATTTTAAAGTACTGAAATCATTCAGAGAAGAATGTTTTTTTTTATTTTTTTAAGAAATATATTCTTTTTAAAAACCAGAAACTCCCCAAATATTTGACAATAAAGAAACACATTTCCAAAAAACCCTGAAGTCAAAGAAAAAATCTCAGTGGAAATTTTAAATCATTTTTAAATGAAAATAGGTGTACTGGGATAAGGAAATTTGGGAGACTCAGCTAAAATCATTCTCAGAAGGAAACATAACCTCCATGCATACCCAGAAAGAAGACAAGCAATGACCTAAGTATCCACAGCAATCATAAAGGGCAGAACCAGGATTCAAACTCTTGCAGTCTGGCTTCAGAACACATGCTCTTAATCCTTTACTGCCACTGGGAATTATGTCCCAACCTAACAAGAAATCATCTTAAACCCAACAACCACCTCTAGATAACACCCTCCCTCATCTTACTTCACAGGAAAAGTTCTTGAAAAAAGTGTCTGTGATTGTTTTTGTACTTCTGTATCTCCTAGTCACTCAACCCATGACTTTGTTTACTGTTTACTTGCCCTGCCAATCCCAGTAAAACTATTCTTACTAAGGTTATCAATCTATTTGTCAAATCCCAGTCTTTTTCTCATTCTTTTTCCAACATCTTTTCTACATGAATATTCATGTTATTTCTTAAAATATTATTTCTTAAAATTCACTTCTCACTATATATAGTAGTGCTTCATATATAATAGCATTAATCATATAATAATACCATAGATACCAGCATACTCCCCTGATGCCTTACCTACTACTACTTATTACTTTTCTGTATCCTCTATTTCTGCCCACTCCTTAAATGTTGAAATTTCCCCAAGATTTCTCAATACTGCTTTTGTTTCACTACTTTTTTAATTCTGTGTTTTACCTATCCACAGTTTGAACCAGATATTAGGGATTCCCACATCTGTGTTTATAGCCAGATTTCTCCTGTGAGCTCTAAGCTGATTCTCAAAGAAACAAAATTCTTTCTTCTCAGAGAAAACCCCAAAGGATTAGGCTAAAACACATCTCCTACACATCTTTAGTAATCTTAAGCTTTGGTGAAGTAGAATGATCATAGCACTTAAAACCAGAAACAATTCTTATTATTGCAACTTTTGCATGACTATGGTGTGAAATTGGTTAAAGGAAATTGTGATTAATAGTATTTTCAATTTAATTGTGGAATAATATCCCAAGGGAATTGGTGAATACTTGAGGACCAGAGAGTTGCCATGTGGGAAAAACAGGATGGAGAGAGAGGGTATTTATATACTAGCAAAAACCAAAATGTTCTCTAGTGGATACAAATTTCTAGCCTGAATACCAATGTTAGGTCTGCTGGTTAACCTAAAACAGTTCATGTAGACATACTAAGTTTCTTATAATCAGAGACTTTAATTTCAGTGTGTCTATGGTAGGGCAAAGACTCTATACTTTTTAAAATCTCCCAAGCAGTTCTGATACACTGCATATTTTAGAACCACTGGATTAGAGGAGCACTTCCCAATCTGTGGGCCACAAACCACTGGAAGTTATTGCCAAGTGCCATTTTTTTTAAGTACTGTCTGTGGACTAAAATAATGAATGCCTTGCAAAACAATTTTGAAATATTTTTAAATGAGTTATTAAATTTATAGGATTTATCCCCTCCCACAATAGCCAAACACTAAAACCTCTTTCTTTTGGTCTTTGAAATTGAAAAGTTTAGAAAGTACTACCTACACATTTCAAATATTCTGAAAATGAGTTCATTTTTATTAGAACTTCCAGTTTGTACACTTCACAAATAATAACTTTTGTCCCAATTATTCCAAAATAGTTATATTTTAAAAAAAGAAAAAAGCAATCTATGCACTCTTACTTTGAGAGAATTATAAGCGTATCATAAAAAAACACATTGAAAAATTTAAATCCACTAGTCATGTTTTGAAAAAGTTCTTAATATTTTGTTTTTCACATTTAGGTCATCTAGAGTCATAATCCATTAAGTGAATGTTTATTTTGGAAACAATTTGTAAAAGAGGACTATGTAATGGTTAAAATTTGTGTGGTCACAAATTGTAACATATTAATATATTAAGCCAGAGCTTTACAAAATTCAAGCAAATGTCAATCTCTTATAAGCAGTTAGCTAGAATAGATATAAAATTGATTAAATTCTACATGCCTAAACCACAAAGCACAATGTTTGCTTTTCTAAAATGAGTAGTGTTCCTTAATACTGAACATGTAAATTGAGCATACCTAAAACTTGATGACTTGATAAGCTTTCAGTGATCATGGTTGTAATGGGTAATCTCTGTGCATAGTATCAACATTTGGAAGGCTTCTTAGATATAGTGCATAGTCAATAAAAGAGGACTGGATTATTAGAAGATTGTAAATATGTATGGTATCTAAAAGACAGTTTGACATAGCTTTGCTTTTCTCATTAAGTATATACTTTTTAGTTCTAGTCCCCCAAAGGCCGACTAGTATGAGGGATGCAAGTAGGTTTTGACTTATAATTCCAGGAAGCAGAATGAACAAGTGAGGGAATGAGACAAAGAAGGGAAGGAGGCCAATAAAAGGTGTGTCAATGAATAGTTACCATTTGAACCTGGGCTCAGTCCTGCAGTTTACCCTCATGGGTAATGGATAACATGCCATAGGATTGGCCTAACATAGGGAGAAGACATGATAAATTTATTCAAGAACTCCCATTCTTAACTCTCAACCAATTCCCCCTGCCCAATTCCCAGAAAACCCCAGTGACAGCCTTCATCACCATTCTTCAGATGCTATGTCCACGCAGCTGGGCAGCCAGTAGTCCCTCTTCTCTATGGTCTCCATTCCCTTCATGATGCAATCTGTCTTTTACATCTCTCTCCTCCCCAGAGAACTCAGAGGGATAAAAAAATTCCTTGGGCATTCTACCATGCATTTTTATTGGCCTAAGATTCTTCTATTAATTCTAAGTGGTTTCATGCTCATGTTTAATAATTACTTACTATAAGGAAATATATAACAGAAATTAATACAAATGTGTCAGAGTCAGAAACAATCCAATAATTTTTCCTTTAGCTAATCTGCCCTAGCCAATCCTTGGTCACTGTTACACAAGCACAGTCACTGTGCTGAATCTCACATTCAAGCATTACTCTTTTGCCAGGTCTGGACTACATCCCTCATTTTAACAACAGACATCTGTCAGCTTAAATACCCATGCTCTCAGCACGTAGCAGACGTAAGAATTGCTCACTAAAACGGACGGTATTTCAGAGTCAAGATTGTATTACTGGTCTTTTGCCAAAAAATCTTTTTGAAACAGACAAAAAATAAATAAAAAGATGAGAAGTATATTTGACCTGCCTGTGGTTGGTAATTTTTTGAAAACAGTTCTCAGAACCTAAAATTGTATCCACCCTAAATTTTTCCAGTCAGAAATGGAATGATTTCTTTTTCATCCATTTACTCCTTCAGCACATATATTTTGAATGTCTGTTATGTGTCAGAAAAGAAAAGGCTCCTGCTTTATGGAACTAATTTTCCAAGTAGAAGGCACCAAACTAAGTAAGCAAGCTAATAATATGTGATAATATATATGTGTGATAATATATAGAAATAACTGTGTGCAGTTATACAGAAACAAGGGTTTGAGTGGAGAGACATTATTTAGATAAAATGAACAAATAATGCCTCCCTGAATAGTTGAACATCTAGGACCGAGGTTTTTCTTCATTATTCAAACATAAATATAATGTGTGAGAAATATTGTCATATGCATTAATACCAGTTATAACACACCTGCCCTTTATTTCTGTCTTCCACAAGATTCACCTTTGTTCTGAAAATGTGACTAAAATTCCCAAAGTTAGAAACAAGAGAAAGTGTGAAACAAGGACTTAGAATATAATCGTTCTTTCAACATTAATTATACTGTACATTTTGAGAAGCTATAATCAAGAATTGAAAGCTGCTTTTTGTCTTAGGTTCAAAATCATGAAGCAACAATTTCACACAATGAATGTATCTTTGTAAGAAATTCTGAAACAGAAAACAAGGACCTGGTTTCCTACATGAAAATGAGTCCAGATGAGAGATATTGCCTATCTGTTCTTTTTCTGGGTTTATTTTGTTGATGCTTTTCTGGAGGCAAGGGGAGGTTAGAGGGCAAATAGAGGAAGGTACAATAATAGAAGCACTCAGCATATATAAATTTTAAAGGAGCTTTTGCGAAATCAAATATGGCTAGTTTTACACAATAGACTTCCAAGCACGAGAATAAACAATAGTTGTTAGCCAAGACAATTTTCGAAAAAAATCATTTTGTTTTATCCACCAGATAAACTATTGCTCTCTTTCTGTAAGCCTTACTGATAGAACAAAATGCAAATGTTGTTAATACCTGGTGTCATCGTAGTATTATTAAATATATTTTTTATCCTATTCATCCTTTTTTCCCAAGTATCATTTTGGTTCATTTTCCTACTTCCTGGTGTGTAGATGAAAACGCAGGGACACAGAAGCCAAATACCATGTCTTTTTATATTTGTTTCAGTAACATTCAACATTTCTGCTTCACAATAGGAGCTCAATAATGAATGAACAAATGAATGACTGACAAATTTAAAAAAGCAATTTATCATCTACAGGAAATAATGTCTTGAGCACCTAACATGGGATCATTACAGATTATAAGTATTCAGGTACTCACAAATATTTAATTCCAGTGACATAAATTCAGATAAAGTTACCCTGGAAAATTAAGTCTATTTTGAATAATTATATTTTATTTGAACAAACTGTAAAGAATGGAGTATTTTCTCAATAAATGAATACTACTTTTTTATTCCCTTTTTAAAAAAAATTCATTGACCTAGTGTTTTAGATAGAGAGGTTAGTTTCAGGAAACTTTCTTCTGTTTTGCAGTATGCATTTTAAAAACCAGCAAACTTATACAATGCCATTGATGTGATCCTCTATTTTATCCCCAGTTCCAACAATAACTTAAATGAACAGAGATTTCATTTCTTATTCAAGGAACTAATAGTTTACAAACATGTTACTAAGAATAGATTACTCCTGATTAACTCATTCGCCTCTCTCTTTTTAATATTTCTTGGAAAGCTGATGGTTCGAAATGCACAACTATAAAATAAATATCTCACTTTGCTATGAGGCCCTCAATCTGATCCTGGAAATAATCCTAAAAAAAAGAGAGTACAAAATATGATGAGAAGTATCAGCCTATAACTAAAGAGAATGTCATGATGCTCAGATGACTTCTGTGTATATATACATATCCATACATACAATGATTATTAAGAATCTTCTCTTTTAAAAAATATATTTTAATTATTAAAGCTACATATTTTTAAAGTTTTTCCAATATGCCTAAGTTATACATACCATGACTGTATTTAAATATAGAAGTTTTCATAATCCATATTAAAGAAGCCTTTAATTAAAATGTATTCCACTTACAAACTTAGTTAATTTTACCTCATTAGCCACTTAAACAGAATTCATAAATGTATCTCATTAGCCTTTAAGTACTCTAATTCTCTGGCTGAATAAATTTTCCCAGGTGTATAAATAATTCTTTTAAATCCTATACAGTTTACCTTATGTTCTCTTAAACATTCTGGTATTATTGTAGATGATAAAATTTCAATTTAAAGTCACAAATTTATATCAAATTACTCAATGGTAATTTTAAATTGGATGTACAAGCCTTACTTGCTACACTAAAAGGCCAAAATCTCTTTAATATTTCAAGTAACCTACATATCTATATATTCAGTAATTTCTCAACACACAAGAAAACTGTCCATACTACAGGTTTGATTTTTTTTTGAACATTGCTCTTTTTAATTATAAATATTTCCATTGTTAAAAGATTTTGTAATAGGTTGAATAATGGCCCCTCTAGTTGTCCATGTCCTAATCTCTGCACCCTGTGAGTATATTACCTACATGGCAAAGGAACTTTGTAGGTAGGATTCAATTAGGGCCCTTGAGATAGATTATCTTGGACTTTCTGATTGGGCCAATGTAATCACAGGATCCTAACAAGGGAAAGAGAGAAACAGGAGAGTCAGAAGGGATGTGATTATCTCAGCAGAGGTTAGAGTGATGAGATGACTGGCTTTGGACATGGAAGGAGACCACTAGTCAAGGAGTCCCAGCAGCCTCTAGAGTCTGGGAAAGGTCAGGAAATGGATTCTCCCCAGAGCCTGCAGAAGGAACTAAATTCTGCCGCCACCTTGATTTTAGCCCAGTGAGACCCATTTTGGACTTCCAACCTCTAGAAATGTAAAAATAATAAATTCATGTTGTTTTAAGCAACTGTGTTTGTGGAAATTTGTCACAGCATCAATAAAAAATTAATACAGATTCTTATCCATCAAGGAAATAATTATGCTATTTCAAACAGTTTGAAGGCTTACCTTCTAAATTGTTGACATTGCAACGCAACCAAGAGAGTTGGGCTAGTATGCCGAGTGCCTTCCTTCTGGTAAAAATGATGAAACATACTGAGTCCATTAGAGTCCATAAAAGAAGCTAAGGTATTTTTAAAAAAAAAGAAGGTTATTTAGCTCATATCCCTTGGTTAGAGGCATCACCTGATGTAGTTCATCTGTTTATCCAGAGTAGTCTACAAAATCTACCTAGGTTGCTAAATTAATTGATTTCTTTTGCATTACTTCATTCACAAAATATGCAAATATCTACTATAAAGACTTTTGAATTTGACAGAATATTGTGGGTTTTTTTCTTCCTTCCTGCCTGATCAAATAAGAAAATCTGTATAGATGATAAAAGAACATCTAGTTGAGTCATTCATGATTTTATTTGAATTTACACCACAGAATAAGAAATAGAAAAAAGAGAAGTAGTAGTATTTATTAAGTACTTTATGCTGAGAAGACATTCTGTTGAACATTTGTACTGTTTCCAGTTTTTAGTTTTTGTCAGCAAAATGACTCTGAATATTTGTGTACAAGTCTTTGTGTGGACATACATTTTCTTTTCTGTGTTAATACCTAGGAGAAAAATTTCAGGGTCACAGTGTAAGAGTACATTTAACTTAGAAACTACAAAACTCTTCCAAAGTTTCTGTACAAGTTTGCTCTCATACCAGCCACCTATGAGAGTTTTAGTTACTCTACATCCTCTCCCACACTTACCAAATTTAGTCTTTTTAACTTTATCAACACTCTAATGAGTACATAATAGTGTCCCAATATGGATGCACATTACATTTCTCTGATGACTAATGATGTTGAGCACATCTTTAACCAATTACTGAAATTTTGATGCCCTCATTTATAAAGTATCTTTTGCACATTTTTAGTACACTTTTTATTAGTTTTTAGAGCTCTTTGTATATTCTGGTTGTGAGTCTTTTTGTCAGACACATATATTGCAAAGACTCTCTGTGACTGCCTTTTCATTTTCTTAATGGTTTTTAATTTGATGAAGTCCAATTTTACATTTTTCTTAATAGTATCACTTGCTTCCATCAAGTAAATATTTGTGTAACAAAAATCATAAAGATTTTTCTTCTATGTTTATTTCTAGATGTCTTCTAGTTTTTGCTTTTACCTTTTTCTCTATTTTGAGTTAACTTGTACATGGCACGACATAAGGAGAAAACTCAAGGATCATAGACCTCCATGTGGTATAGGTTACAGGGAGAATGTATTGCCCCAACTCATAAGCTATATGATTAAAAATGAGTTCAATTTAACATAAATTATCACTCAATATAGTTGACTCAAAAAAGTGTCTTATGTATATCTAGCCTATGTTAGGAGTTGTAGGTAAATGTCAATGAAGAAAATAACTCTCTCAAAGACCTTTTTAATCTAATAAATTAACACTTTAGTGTATATTTGAAGCTTGCTGAGAAAGCAGACCTTTAAAGTTCTCTTTGCAAGAAAAAAAATTGTGACTGTGTGTTGGTGAATGTTAACTTTTGTGGTAATCATTTCACAAAATATATGTATATATCAAATCATTATTTTGTACACCTAATACAGTGGTATGTGTCACCTATATTTCATTAAAAAGAGGGAAAATCTAATAGTAAAGAATAGAAATGCACACAAAACAATAAAATAATATATATACATTTATCCAAAAATACAGCCTAAACTGCTATTTTGTTTAATCAGTATTTTTCTTAGGAAGTACATTACATAAGAAAAAATAAAATATCCAGAAAAACCATAGTCAAATTTTGATTATCTACTTAGTAATATATATATATTCTGATTTTTATTTTCCCCATAATCCACCACATTTCTACATCATCTCCCAACTGTCAATCAGTTATACAATTTAGGGATTATGAACATATTTTGTTTTTAGCATAAACAAAACAAAAAGCAAAATTAAATATGCATTCCAATGCCTCAATAATACTTTAGGGAATTATTTACTCATCTTCTCTTAGTAGATATAATTGAGAGCTCATATTGCCTACTATATTCTTTATCTTCTTAACATTATTATATTTTGGTAATAATAAATAACAGCTACAATTTTTGGTCTTCACATATAATTCAGCTATGTTACATAATCTAGCCATTTTGAAAAAAATTAAAATGCAGAAAGCTGCAAAAGATAGTATCAAAAGCACTCATTGAATCCCTACCAAAAAAAATAGGCCAGCATTTATTTCATCTATGCTTCAAATTAAAATATATAAACTTCCAGGTAAAGTCATAGTTCCAGTATCATTCTTTTTTCTCCCGCCTACTGCAGAAGTAATCATTACTATGTAATTGATGTTAATCCAGCCTATTCATGTTTTGAGAAAGAGAGGAACCACACTCACACTCAGGATGTGTCTTAGGTAATGTTTTGTGATTGTTTTTAATTTATGTAAATAGGCTCTTACTTTAACATTCAGGAGTCACTTTTCTCAACCTATTTTCTTGAGTTATTAATGTTGTTAAAGTTAGATCCAGTTCATTATTTTAACTACTATACAATAATCCATTGTGTGAATATATCACCATTTATTTTTCCATTTCACTGCTAATAAACATATAGATTGCTATTATAAATAACACTGAAATGAACAACTTTTACAGTTCTTGTGCAGATGGAAAGGATTTTCTTAGGATAGTACCATCCAATATAACTTTCTGCAGTGATGGCAATGCTCTGTGCTGTGGCTACAGAGCCCTTGAAATGTGTCTCATATGACTGAGGAACTAAATTTTTCATTATATTTAATTCTAATTAATTTAAATGTAAATTGAAATAACTACCATGTGACAAGTGGCTATCCTATTGGAAAGTACAGCATTAAGATATACACCCAGAAGTAGAATTGCTACATGCTGTGGTATGCCCATTTACAAAAATATACTGATTTTTATTTTCCAAAGTGATTGTGCCAAATTACCCCCCTACCAGAGGGTTACTACTTCCCCACATCCTGGCCAATACTTGTACCTGTCAGTCTTTTCCCTTTTGTCAGCCTGAAAAGTTCAAGATGTTATCTTGCTTTTGCTTTAATTTGCATGAACCCTGTTATTAATAAAGATGAAAATTGTTCATAATTCATGTTGACCCTTTAGGTTTCTGCTTCTCTGAACTGTCTGCTTATCTGTATCCTTGTTGCAGTAGTTACTGTCTTTTTCCTTGTTAATTTGTAAAAGCCTATGTAATTCCTATACCTTCCCTTTCCCACCCTGAAAGTTCTCTCCAAAGAAATTTCTTGGATTTAAAGAACTTTTCATTGACACTTTTTATCAGAATGTCCAACACGGAGGTGTGGCACCTTGCCTTCCAATGTAGAATATATGGTACCGATTCGGTTCTTGGTCTTGGGGTCTCAGGTGGAACTAATAGAAAAAGTTCCATTTTTGTATCTTATTTACATTTTCCATAAGTATTTGAGTATGTCTTTAGATCTCCTTCAGATGAATATATTTATAAGGTATTTCTCAGAAATGCTGGGTGAATTTAAGAATTCAGCATATTAATAAGCAAGTCTATGAATAAAAACATAGAGTGATTTCTTCAATAATATATTTCACTGTATTTAATCTACTTAATATCACTACCTTGCAGGGACAGTCTCTTGAACTCATAAAAAACAACAGCAACGTGCACACATCCTCATCCTCAGAGGCATATTAGAAACCAAAAAGCATAAGCAAAAGTTACACAGAGAAAGATGCATCAGAGCAGTAACTTCACCAACCATGTGTTACACAATGAGAAATTTTAACATTTATAAATGTATTTCCCCTTTTTTTGTGGAGGAGTCAGTCATAGGCATTTGTTTATAGCCATTGAAGATCACTTCTAATTGGAATCACTGGCAAAAATGTGAAGCAGTCACTGCAAATAGGTAGGAGATAAGAGAGATCTATTGAGTGGGAGAGGAGTTCAATTTTTTCAACACTTTGGGATATAAAGTTGAATAAAATGAATTACTCTTCCATGGTGACTGGGGATATGGCCAGAGCTCATGCAACTGATATCCCCACACCAGGACTACAGAACTGTGGATACCAGGGGAAATTTCTAAAAAAATGTTATCCAAAACATTTTCTATTTTCAAGATCCAGAATTTTCTGTATCTCTGGGGACACAGTAATATAGAAAATGGGAATCTAGAAAGCAGAATGCAGGAGGTAAAAGGCAAAGGTTCTGCTTTATTAAATTAGAAAGGTATTAAACTTTGAATGAAGCTCCAAAGATGTTTTAAGCCTCTTGATGTATTACAGAATTAATAAAATGTTCTTTGAATTTAGAGGAAACATAAATTCTATGAAACTTCTAGCTTTCAGGTTAATTTTTTAAATGCATTATCTTTGATTAGTGTGTATATTTGATTTATTTTGGTTTAGGTAAAAATATAATAAGGATCCTACCCCCCAGAGTCACCACTGGCTTCAGTCACCATAACATTATTTTTTTCCATTAATATCTCTGTTCCTTAAACACAAATTCTTCTACCCTAGCCCTTCTCAAAAAATGCCAAAGGACCTGCTCTTCTGATCTTGTCTATGGATTTTGTAATATGAGGCTACTCATTTAGCCTCATACCAAACCCACCCATCCATTTTTCCCCCAACCCCTACCCTTGTCACAAACATCAGCAACCCTATAGCTGAGTAAAAATTTCTAAATATCATAGAGGCCAAATGCCTAGTTAGGGAACAGAATTCCAAGCGATAGAAAAGAGGAAAAGGACATTGTGTTATAACTGATTAGGGTAATATAAACTACTACTAATAAATCAATTCTATAATTTCCTTCTTATCCTCTGAGTGGTTCTATGCTCTTTGATTCTAGAAGATACTTTCATAAAATATTTTTAAAGCCTATTTACATTTGCTTACCATCACATAAAAATGAAATGTAAAGAGTAAAACTCCTCAGCTTCTAGATGTTCTCTACCACTACCACTACATTATTTTTAATGAGGTATGCATTTTAAAATCCTCTGCATTTTTCCCCAGTGCTCCTCATCTGGGACAACCATTGTTAACAGTTTCTTTTATATTTTCTTAACATTTATCTGTAAAATTTAAATCTAGGAATCATCATACTACACCTGTTGTTCTATAACTGTTTTTCTTTTATCTCAACCCATAGGTCTCAGGCAGTTTTTCATTTCAGTACATATATGTAAGTTTACCACGTTTTTTTTTAACACTTTCATAATGCCACTTTCTTAACAGACACTTGGAGTAACATCCAGGATTGTGTAAGAAAAGAAAAAACACGTTCACAGGCCCTAGTGAGCATAAAACCTATACACACACATGTAAAAAACATTGAATATATAGATATATATTTTCTCTGCTGCT
The DNA here is from genome assembly GCF_030020395.1 of Manis pentadactyla. Classification (NCBI taxonomy): domain Eukaryota; kingdom Metazoa; phylum Chordata; class Mammalia; order Pholidota; family Manidae; genus Manis; species Manis pentadactyla. Next base: position 69,730,283 of record NC_080020.1, read on the forward strand.
GTCAGCTAACACTGCAATATTTCAGGTGGATGCTCAGTATTTACAGAAGGCCCAGAGGATACACATTACTACTAAACAGATAGATGAAGTGCTGAAATGGATATTGCCTTCCTTTTATTCAAGGAAGTGCAATGTTTTGTCTGCCAAGAATTTGACATTTTGCTTAAGGGTAAGATGAGAAAATATTTAAGTAAGCATTAAAGGAAAGCAGAGAAACTTGAGTAATGGCAAAATGCCAGGAAAAGGACCACACAAATTAGCCCCAGCCCTTTAGGCAAAGGTCAGAGGAACACAGAACAGGCCTATCAGAAATAATGGTTTTTAAAAAACACACAAGAGCGTAACACAACATGGAAAGCTTTTAGTCTATGACTATTCACAGCGTTGTTGTACAAAAATTATCAGGTGGGAAAAATATTTGAGCAGATGATGCATCTTTGTGTGGCTGTTCCTAATGCTGAAGAACACACAAACCAGTAATTCAGCCTTTAATGCTGCCTAAAAACATACAACAGAATTGGTACAATTTACTAAATGCCATCCATCCACAAAGCCCATACCAAGCCAACTTCCAACAGCCAACATTTTCCATCTTATTTTCTCTATAATATTTAGTTTTTTGCTGTAATTACACTTGATATTTGTAAAGAGAAAGCTGGCGTTGTAATAATTGGATAGCTTTTTTATCTATGTTGGCAGAAACAGAATTTTCTCTTATATTTGAATAGCAATACAAAAGCAAAACTTCCTTTCCTCACAAACTCGATGCCAAACTATCCTCTGAGTCACGCAGTTTCTTTAAATCCTGTTCTTCTGAAGGTTAAGATGTGCTCTCTGTAAGGTGCTGCCAGGATCACACTCTCCTTGGTACCAAAAAAAACACACAAGAGTCAATTCATCAACATGTACGCACTTCTTCAAAACATCTCTCCTTTTCTCCTTCTTTTCTTCTCTACTTCCTTCTGACAGTCCCACTTCTTTCTTTCCTCCCTTCCTTCCCTTCTTTCTCACTTTTTTCCCTCTGTGCTTTTCTCTCCCATTCCCCTCATTCAGGATGCAAGAGAAAGCAAAAGTAATGACAAAATCAGGAGTCAAAAATAAATTTAGGTTCCCAATATAGCAAGGAAATTCTCCTCCTAGCCACATATTCTTTGCTAGAAAAAAATTTACAGACTGTACAGAAACCCAGCACAATACCTTCAGCTTTAAAGAAATAAATGAATCTCGTAAAAGGAAAAAAATTGTGTTTAATTAAAGTTTTTAATAGCTAGAAAACATTTTAATTATTAGGAATAGGTTTTACTTAGTACTATTCAAATATAAATGTATCCTTAAATTTTTTCATCATTAAATAACTACTTTGAATTGCATTGTGAAATCTTGGAAAGGTATGCTCTTTAATATAGACTAAAGGCATTGTGAGATGAGTAAACTGAACAAAATTCAAAAACATTGCTATGAACTACTGTTACAAAGTAGGTTTCCTAAGTTCTCATTCTGTTCAATTATTCTTAGTATTTTTTAAATACCAGAAACATTTCTTAAAATTTTTAAATTCACTTTGCAAGCAAAATAGATAACTCTACAAGTACACAGCTACCAAAATTTCCATTTATATACTCAAAATACCTGTTTTGAAAGGAAGGTTACCTGTTTTCAGTCACAACTTAGGTGTAAACTTCTAAAATTTTAGCTGACAGGTTTTACTATGTAATAAAACATGTCAAATTCAAACAGACAAGTGGATTTCATTTTTGGAGGGCTTTGCCTCACACCTTTTCCCATTATAATACAAGTACTACTTAGCCATATGATTTTCTGCAAAACTTAACCAGAAATGTAAAACATAATGCATGTCTCAACATCTTAACACTTCCATGGAAGGCTCAGGGTGGGGAGGGAGTCTTGCTAAATTCAGAGAAGTGTACTGTCTGTAAATGAGGAGGTTGCCGGTTTTCCTCTGTTCTTTCTCTAGGTACTGGCTTGTCTGCCTTCTAAACCTAGTATGAGGACAGTTTCCTACCTCTTCTTGCATCTCTTAAATTCTATGATTACTCAATTTGCTGACTTAGAATACCATATTGTCCAGCAATATACACTCTAAACAAATTATTTGAACACAGAGAGATGTCAGCCAACGAGCTTAACTACTGTATTTGCAGCTTATCTTTTAATGGAGATCTAGAGAGATGTAAAATGCAATCATCCCATTTAGTATGCACAGGGACCATTTGTTTAATCAAACTGGAAATTATAGGATAATGTATTGTGTTAATTTATTCTTAAGTCACAATTGATATTAGAAATACTGATATGGCAAGTTATATAAATAGCAAAGTGCTTTTATTGTGGATATTGGCTCCAGTTCAGTGAGTGGTTAAGAGATTATAATGTAGATCACTGAAATTCTGTATGTGTGTGTGTGTGTGTGTGTGTGTATAAAATTAATCTATTGCATCACCCCAGTCATTAGCATAGGCATTAAACAATAAGCTGTACTCTAGTCCAGCTACAATAAAACTTATTAATTTTGTTCCATACCCTTAGAAAAGAAAAAGGCATAAGGCTATATTTGCATACAAACTTTTAATTATTTAACTTTGTAAGCTAACAATAGATATTTACAATCTTAATTGTTCATTTAATTGCCTCAACATTAAATAGAAAATGATATTTATTTATTATCAAATGTCTTATAACAAAAGAAAAGCTTTGCTGTTATTAAAAGTGGACCACTAGTGCCCCCTTCTGACATGAAAAATAAAGAATTATTCTCAGGACTTGAAATGACACTATACACTAATCCCCTAAACAGCTGTTTCAAGTCAGATTTATGCCAATTCTGTTCTGATTTAATAATAAATCCCTCATTTTCTCCTAAAATGTTGACTATCCTGATGTTTTATTATTGTGAGTTACCTTCCTAGGAATGTCAGGGAATCCTGCTGATTCTTAAATATAATCAAACACTTCTACACAAATTAAGGCTTAAAAAATTTTTGAAAAAAAATTCATCTTTTAAAAAATATTTGAAGTTTTATCATCTTTAGTTTTACATTTGATTGTGTTAAAGCTACTAAACCTGAAGCTATACCTGCCTTCATCACATTAAATGTCATGTTGCCTCGCTTTTCACCAAATTCAAGCTGATACTCACAGACACAATCATTCATTACATTCCTTTCTGACATACCACAAAGGGCAAAAGGCAGCATGATAGATTAAAAAGATATTGTGGCACAATATTAATTACAGTATCAGCACCTTTTTCTAGCTCAGACTGCATATAAATGTCTATTTTCATTTTTACATTCAGAATATACTTTAAGGAAAACTGGATTTATTGCACAGACATAGCAAATGGGAATTTTGGTAGGATATTCCAATGCCAAAATGTCACCACACATGAGCATGCAAAAGACTTGGAATCTCTGTCTTTAACCCAATTTGATTTTTGTACAATTATTTTAAGAATGTGATATTGGGAGGTAATGTATAAATCATAATGTGACCAGATATCATAATATGGAGACATTTGATTTAAAAATTCTTCTTCATGAAGAAATTCAAAAAAAACTCTGATAACCTTTTTCCCAAAGAATTTTTTAAAGTAAAAAACAATCATTTGCATAAATGAAATATTAAAATAAATAGTATTTATTTTAATAAACTGTATTCTTAAATTATAAGTTTTCATAGTATTGGTCATATTACAGTAACCTTATTAAACCTTCCATTAGTAAAATCATCCACAAGTCAATAGCTTATAATACCATTTTTAAGTGTCAAAATAAAATACTTAGAACATACTTCATCAAAATATGAATTTATATTCAAGATCATCCTCCCAAAAAATTCAGCCTCCACCAAGAATGTCATGCTAAACCTTCAAATAAGCTTGCTAAATGTTCCTGCTATCTGATTAGACTCAATTCATATTTTACTCCTAAAGTACCCTTATTCCATGTAATTATTACTCATCTCGTGTTATAATAATTTTGCCTCCTGGAAAACATAATGGCTGTAGTTTTTCAATCTTTCCTGCTGCCCATTTCAAGGTTGTGCTTCTTTTCCACTGATGGAGTTTAACTTTCACACTCTGAAAATGACAACCACTTCAATTTGGTGATGCAAAAGAACTGAACACATCAGGAATAATCGGATTTAGTGTCATGTTTCTCAATGACACATCTCAGATTGAAGTCCTATTCTGTGAAAGCATGGAAGACCCAGAAAGTAGCACCAAAGGAGTAATTTCTGAATGGGTATGTTTTTATTTATCAAATGTGTGACTCTCCTATAGCTCATCCTTTGACCAACAGCAACGCTGGGGTTAGGCTTGCTGACTTGGCTAGTTATTTTCCTTTCCTGGGAATCTCTGTAACAATCACTTATAGCTACTGAAAATCTGTGGTGTGATTCAGATGTTCCCATTCCACTTTTGCTATTCAGACTTGCAAAATATACAAAGAAACCTCTTTATATTCAGAATAAATTAAATGAGAGAGGAATTGGAATTACAATCCTATTTTTAAGAAGTAATGATTGCATATCACAGAAAACCTAAAATGCATTTGATTTCTAGTTTTAACTCTGACTGCATTTAATGATAGTTCCCATGCATGGGGCACCTTTGATACATGCTCTCTGATACTCGGAGGCCAATTCTCTCTGCATGCAAACTACACACACTACAGCTGCAGAATGCCATTGCTGATGTGCAGACATTACAGCCATGTAGTTGTTGCCAAGTTGAATTGCATTAATAAATGTCTACCTCAAAAAAGAGGCAGGTATTAAGGCTTTAAGGCATATTACATGTTATGTTCAGAAATCTCTGAGTTTCTTCTTGCAGTTCAGAAGGAAGAGATCCCTAATGTTTTAGTCATAAATCAAACAGCAATATGAACAGTTAAAAAATTGCTATTATAATCAAAAGGACTCCCAAAAAGAGAGCAATTGTGTCTGTGTAGATGGGAGGAATATCATCTGTATACAGACTTAAAAATTCAGCTGTAAATTCTAATTTTTAATCCAATGTGCCAGTTATTTAAATGTTTAAAATGGGAAAATAACTAGGCTTGCCCATTTTTGTGAATATGTATAGCATTTGTACACATCCTAGGTCTCCTAGTTTTATAATATATTCTCCAACCTGTAGTCTAAACTCGATAGATTTGTGTACTGTTATGAGAATCATGAAACAATATTCAAAACAGAAAATAAAACTAAGGGGAGAAGAAGGAAAAATAGCAAAAAAAAAAAAAAACACAGCTATGATACCTGTTAACGATGAATTCTAACTATAAGCAAGGAATTTTTTTCCACAGTAGATCGTGGGAGTTCATAACTGTAGGTATGATCAAGGCTTATTTCAATGCTTTGAAATGTCAAATGAGTAATTTTATTCTCTTTTATTTTTAAACTATTCGCAGAGACAACACAAAATTATATAATGTTACATTTATTTTAACCTAAACTTCTTCCTTCATAAGGTTACTTGTCTAAACATTTCACTAACATTGTGCAATTTTAAACTGAGAAAAAGAACAAAGTTACAAGTGTGACAATTTATCAGGAATAGATTAAGTGACAGCTGTAACTTGAATCAGAATTAGTAGATTATTTTAATAGTTTCAGGAGGAGTATAATTTACAAAAGTACATTTGAATGATATTAAGATAGCAGGAGGAATTATTTGCTTAGTGAAGGCTTATTTCTTTAAATTAAACTTTGTTAATATTCTTTCCATTAGAATTAATTTTAAGTATAGATATGTGTCTTGATTCAACAATTCATCAGCTGGTTCACTGACACGAGGGAAAAGTATTTCCCAAAGATTTTGCTCAAGTCATGGAACCTCTTTGCAGATTTACAATTTTTTTTCTGCGTTTTGACAGATAGATTATCCTTTCTCTCACTGTAATTCCAAAAAAAAAATAGATGCTTCCAAAACTTTTGATACATTAAATTGGCTGCATCTCATCTTTCTCATAATCTAATTTCTAAGAAAATATTTAAGCAAAGCTTCATTATGTCCCCATACCAAATTCCTAAGATCTAGAAATTTTTCTTTTTTCCTTCAAAAGTCTTCTAAAACACTATCCCTCCAAGAAATCTTGACCATTTAAAAAGGCATTAATCCAAATTCTCAAGTCAAATATCCTAACAGCCAATATTTACTCTCTTCGAGAAGTAAACAACCTACTTGACTTTAATGTAAATATATACATGATCCATGCTTTTGGGGAGGCATCTTTCATTATTTCATCAGTATGTTCCTTTGTAATTCTATCCACTTAATGACATTTCTTTGAAACAAAAAAAACAAAAAGCTTCCAGAGGAAACATTTTTCCCCTGAACAATGATGTATATATTTAGGCACTTATTGGATGATGATGATAAAAGCATTATTATTTTGATCAATATTCCTTAAAAAGGAAAACTTCAGTTTAGGAAGTGGACTTAATACTAATATACCACTCAATTCCAAATTTTATATCTTTTAAATTTTTCTAATTATCTCTTCTTTGGAAAGAATAATCTGTTAACTCCTTATTATCCTGTGACTTTCATAAATTTTATGTATTGCAAGGCTCAATGTATTTTGCAGATCAGTGTTTCTATACTCATTATAAGTAGAATCATGACTGTACAAGAACTATAAAGAAAGAAACTGCATGATATCCTTACCCTCACAGTGATTACCTTTTCTTTGAAAGTAAATAATTTAAATGTAATCACAGCCTCTAAATTATGGGGATTCTTATAGTCTTTTAAATTAAAACTATGCATTCAGTATTTACTAGGACACAGGTAAAATTATTTTCCACGTTAACTGATAACAAATGGGTTTCCTCAATAGAGCTAAGGAGAAAGAAAAACAAATGAACTATAAATACAGAGATAGAGCAAGAGGTAGATAGGTAAACAGATACAGGCTAAAAATGCAAACAAATATAAAGATGTAAACTGTTACATTGTTGATGTGGTTAAATGGAAGAAAATTTTTTTGGTAATATCCATATTTATGATATACTTAATTCAATCTCCAGTTTGCTTCATGTTTTTTGGTTTGCTAAAGAGAGAGAAAAGAATTCTATAAAACATTAGGGATTTGACACCAACCAAATCCTTTCTAATCCTGAATTGTAATTGTAGAGTCAGTACCTATCAAAGTGGTCTACTCAATAGAACTCAATAAATTACCATGTAAAAAATAAGTGAATAAAAAACTGATGATCAACCCACAGACTAAAGCACAATCAGAGAGGAATTTGTAATTGAATAAAACAAAATGCAACTTGAAAATACTTCATATAAATCGGCACGTGACCATTTAAGCTACAGGTCCATAAATGCAAGCGTTCTGTACATGAAAAAAATTATCAACAAAAGTTAGCATTTTATCATCATTATTTCACCTGGGAAGAAAGTTCTTAATTTTACCCACATCTAAACAGTGCCTTTCCAAATGGGTTTTGAATAAATTCAGAAATGATATCACAAAACAATTAGCCAAGTTCATTAGCGACATTCATTCCAAATACATCAAGGCTTGGAAAAGAATGACAGCTTTTTAATGGCAGCTCATCTCCTTGAAATGAATTGTTTTCTTGAATTTCCTCTGTTGGAACTTGTACAGTTGGAAGCATGCAGTTGATCATTCCTAGCATTTGCATGAATGTGTATGTGCTTGTGAGTGGCCACTATGTGTGAAGTCTACAGGGACTGCTCCATGTTAATGAGAAACCAAGGAATTCCTCTAACAGCATCTGGCATAAGTGTGAATCACATAATTTAAAGCTGTCTTACATGTCTGGATTCAAATTTTAGGTCTTCTTTCTATAAAAGCACTTTAATCACTGTAATATTAAAAGGAAGAAAGTGGTTTTCCCCCGTGTTTCAAGTAGCATCTATGGATTGGGAGTACCACCACCCTCTGTATTCTCTTGGTACAGAATGAACATCACAAGCTTACATTGCTGCTTTCAGGAAAACTTGAAAAGGCAGACACCCCACAGCCAGGTGTATCCCTGTCGGACAGTAAGCCTCTCATAAATATTGTAGGCAAAATGATCAGCCAACCAATTTATCCTAAAGCCAAACCCTGCAAATGTGAAAGTCCACCTCCTCTTATCAGACTCGGAGCTGTTTTTTTAAACCATTCTTTTTAAAGATTGTAAGGTTGATGAATCAGCAAAACATTAAGAATGTGTTGCTAACGATTTGCATGGCAAAACCAAGAATAATAATGTGGAATTTGAAATCAAAGTTGCTTTTATTTTAACTAAATGAAAATAACAGACAGTATGATGTCGCTAAGTTAAACCCACAGTGAGCCTTCATTTAGATAATTCTGTGATTGTTAAATCAGATTCATGTATAAGGGAACATCTCCACAACACTGAAAACAGATTTTCAGAGAAAAATGGTTTGCAATTAACTTTCAAAAAGAGGTTTCAATTGTCTTCTATCTTGTCAGAAATAACTTTTTTTTTAATCATACGTTTTTGGTCAAGATATTACAGAAATGCCAAACCATGGACAAATTAAAATAGCAATAAGTTGTATATCTCAAATTTCTCAAGTGTGTACTGCTATACATCCTATATCAAATTGATACACAAACTAAAAAACTTATGACATGCCTAAGAATTAGGAGCTCACATTTAAAGAACTATATTATTTTAACAGAATTAGGGTGACATGCAGACCTAAAGTACTTTGGAAATAATATGTTTAATCTCAGATAGCAAAAATATACAAAAACCTTGGCAGCAATGTGACCTATATGGATAACTTTAGTAAATCCATATTTTATAGATAATGAGTTAGAGCACAAAATATTTTTTCTAATTAAAATTGCAAGAAGATTTTAAATGGAGATTAAAATGGTCAGATACAATTGCATTAAAACGTTTTGAGGCTGAAATTTTTACAACTCAAGTTTCTTTGAGAATTTTACTACTTGAACATTCCACTTGTTATTGTCTGTTACTTACAGTAATGTGAATTTTCCTCCTAATAGGGACTCCCCCTGAAAATAATAACTGCTGCAAGGCAATACTTTCTCAGCTGTCAACAGGCCTAAAATCAGAATCTCTCACTGGTTTGATCATCTTAGGATGATATGCTATGGAACCTTCAGGAACCCAGAACACTAATATAGGTACAGCACTAATATAGAAAGTACCAAGTCATTTTATTTTCCAGGAATAACATCAGTATATGGAAAAATTGAGAATTTTCTCAATATCTGTTATTACCACTCAAAATTAAGTAACAGAAAGTTACATACAAGGATTTTATTCAAATGTTTAACTTCCCCAAAAAACAGATCTACCAGATAAATCTCATTTTGAAAAGGTCCTGAAATATGTTCATTTGTATTTGAAATATAAAAGAGATTAATTGCTAAAGAAATAATATAGCTCCATCAGAGCAAATGGAAAAGATCAAATATTTCAACAATACCGATAAACCTTGATATGTTGAGACATTCTGAACAGAAAAGGACCAGTTCATCTATATGGATAACTTTAGTAAATCCTTGCTCCTGGATCATAAACTGAAACTAAGAACACTGATGCAGAGCTTATTTATTCTCCCTAAGAGAAAGAACATATTATCTGGAAAAATTCTTTAAAAATAAGAACTATTTTTTTTAGTTGCCCTTTTTGATTCATATGCAATAGAAAAATATATCAGAATATGTTTAAATTTAGTCATCTTTACTTCAAATTTTAACAGCCAAAGTAACTCTCTAACCCTATTTTCTGCTCTGGCTTCACTTTCCTCAGGAGATTTCTGCCTTATTTGTATTAATTTTTGGTTTTGTTTTCTAAAAGTAATCGAACTAGAAGATATGAAACAAAGAAAGGATGTTTCTAGGCAAATAATTCCCAATAAACAATATGAATTAGTAACAGACATCTAATGATTTCAGCTCAAAATATATATCTGTTTAAATAAAAATTTTACATTTCAAATGTTTATTTGACCCTACCTATACCGATCACATTTCCTTAAATATATGCAGTTACAATATATGAAATTATAAATACATAAAATTACAACATAGCAGATAAAAGCTTATGAACTTTTAAATGGCTTAAATATATTTAAAATATTATTACACATTTAGAGTGGCCAAATTTAATAAAACCAAGCTGCAGCAAGGAAATTAATTTTTCCATGTCAAAATAAAACACACATGAGCTAAACTATAGTTCTACAATTATCTTAAAGATGAATACTTTTTTGTTTTATGACAAGTGTTTCACTTTATTAGAAGAGATGGGAGCTAAAGAAAAACGAATAATAAATGCGATTCTTTGTTTTAAACAGCAAAGTTAAAGAATTATCTTTAAAACATTTTCTGAATTCAATCTTTTTTATAATCTTAGATAAAAATCATGTCATTATTCTTATAACAATTATTCCTATTTGATTTGGGTAATTTTTTTTCTTGAAAGCGGTTTCAAAAATATATGCATTTATAATATTCCTACAAGGTCTTGTGATTTTGAAACGTGGCATATTATTCAGCTTTGGGTCTTTGATGTGTGTTTTCCACTCAATCCATGCTCCAACAGTTCTGTCATACAGAGAACTGAAAATTAAGTTATTCTCACCAGCAATACTCCCCCACAAAGAATCTATCAAACCATAGATATAAACCTCAGAACAATTCCTGCCAGGTTTCTCATGCAAATGCTGCAGAAAAACTTACAAGAGCACTTTAAGATATTGAGAACCCTTCAATACAACCCAGTATAATAACTTTTACTTGCTAATTTCTATGGGTCAGTTGCAAAGGAATAGACCTGTCAATCAGTTTCAGATGTAGCAGAATTTGTCTGTCTACAAACAGGGATACTTTGTCGTTGCCATAGAGACTAATCCTCCACTTTCCTTCTGTTGACACAGCTAGTCACAGTCTAAACTACCTGATCACACTTTTAATAGGCAGCTGACTGGAGTACCATAAAATGCTCAAATCAAGTTTGTAACACTTGAGGCACACACTGTTGCTTCTTTAAAAAATATTATAATTTAAACCATGTTATATATTAAGACTCCTATTTGTTCCTTTACCTATCCAGGTTAGAGAAATAGTTAACTATTGCTTTGTTAGGTGTCAAATTGAATATTAAATTCCAACAAAACACACAAGAAACTAACATGAATACAATTTATGAAGGTTAGAAAAATTTTCATTCTATCTTTGCAGCTTAAGAGGATAGATTTCTTTGTTCTTCCATACTGCCTTTTAAATATATACCAGTATTTTATATCAAATCAGTATTTATATCAAATATAAACAGTCATCTGGCTGTCCAACAATTTGTCTTTGAAATTATCAAGAACATGTTTACATTTTAAAAATTCAAAATTGACCAATGTGTTGTTTCATTCCATTTTTCAGACTTATATAAATTAGGATAACCATAATGTATGCTTTCTTTTCAACTAATCTGACCATATTCTTTAGTCAGTTCCACTAAGACCAAAATATTTAACCTTTTCTATGAAAAAATGTTTTATTTTTAGACACTTTAAATAATTAATGCTTAGTTATTGGCCAAGTGTAGCTTAATTCCTATATTACTTAAAATAGTGGTCCAAATCTCTATAAAATCTTCCTTGACAACTTTAACATGTTGCTTAGAACTTTTTTCCTGTGATACTTTAATTTTTTTTAAGTTGTTACATTATAAAGTTACACCTAAGATTTCCAAAGATTATTGAACTGCAACAGCACCGCCTTTCAACATATTTAATGAAAAGTGTGTAGTGACTCCTTCAATTAAGAAGGAAAATTGATGTGTATCATTAATTACGTCAGTAGAAATCATAAATCATCACTGAGTGCTGCAATTAATTATTTTTAAATTATGTGAAAAAAATGACAGACACAAGATAAATCCATAGGCTCTTCAGATGAGAGGGATATGGGAGGAAAAATATGAAGAAGAAAGGATACTACAAATTAAAAGCAATTCATAAATAAATAGCCACCTTATTTTTTTTCTGTAGATCAGTATGAAAAATGATATTGGGACTATTTAATACATGAACATTATATGTCTTTGTTAGTCCAGCAGCACTTGAGTTTGAAGAGTTGGTTATTTATCCATTTATTAATTCACATCACACTGGTACAAAGTAAAATAAAAATTCTCAGTCCAGATGCAATTTTTTTTTAGAATAACAGTGAGAAATGGTTAAGCATGTGTTTCATTCAGATGAATAAATACTTTTTTCAGCAGTTTTTGTCCTTGGATATTTAATTCCAAAACATATATTTTCTTAAAAACATACACACAACTTGTTGAAAAGTTTTTCCATTTTAAAAGTATTTTAATAAATATAAACTTCATTATTAATTTTCAATTACTGGTTTAGCTAAGGTGTTTAAACAGGTTTTACATTATAAACTTAATGGATTCCACGGTAAATGTCTTTGATTTCCTGACTTTTGCATTGTCAAATATCTCTTCTATGTGACATCATAAGTTGCTCATCCTATAAACCTATACAATACTATATAAACTGCAGATGCAATAAACCCAATAAACTGTTTTAAAGTTTCATCACTAATTTAAAATTTTCAATTAATTTATACTTAATGTTAAATAGTGCAATTGGAGGTAGTTCTTAATACAGTACAATATACACCCATTCTCCCTCTCCCCACCCAACTCCTACACGCACACACAACACACACACACACACACCACTCTATCCTTTAAGGTATTTTATAGCCTTATCACCTGTAACATTTGACTCACAGACACGTAGCTACAACACCAAGATCTCACCAAAGCTCTAGTCTCAATTTCCCACTTCCTCTTGGACAAAACAATCTGGGTGCTCTACCAGAACTCCAAACACTGTATGTCCAGAAAAGAACCCATTGTATTTCCAAGCTTAATTCTCTTCTTGTATCCCTAGTTATGACAGTGTTTACCTCATAGTAGTAGACTCAAAACTTTGATTTACCAGGGACATCCTTTCTTTGTCTGTGACATCCAGCCCTTGTCAAGTTTGGTTGCATCCTTCACTTCCCTTTTACTTCTCAAATCTCAATCCTTATCCAGTTTATTATTTCCTCTTGTTTGTTCTATTTCATTTGATCCATAATTGGTTCCCTATCCCCAACATTTCCACCCTAGTATTTAACCTTTCCAGTTTTTCCCAATGAATTTGTTTAAAGCATAGCTCTAAACCCATTCACTGATCAAAACACTTTCAAAGACCCACAATGACAACAAATTAAAACTCCAAGTAAAATATTTTTTCAAAGATAAAGCAGAAATAAATCGGATGAAAAAATATTGAATGATAGCTCAGCTCCTCAGCCTGACATCCAAATCTGCCCATATTCCATATCTGGCCACATTTTCTTCTAATATGATTTTCACACCCCCAGCCTTCTCTAAGGAGTGTGGTACAATAGAAAGAGTATGATTGGAAAGTAACATAAGTAGGAAAAGAGACTTTTGTCAATTTGTTCATTGATATGATCCTAAGCCTACAACATCAGAGAACTCAAAAAATACTGGCTTGGTAACTGAAGAGATTTAATTTGGAATCTATGCCACTAGTTATACTGTGAGTACATAATATATAATATGTGTGTGTATTTCATATATATATATATATTCACTGACAGGTTAATTAGGATGGTAGAATGGAATCTGTTTGACTAGACAAGCTGTTTCACTTATTAGCTATATGAACTTTACGAAAATCACACATGCAAAAAAGAAGTCTTCTAGCTTATCTTTTAAATGAGCTAATACTACTAAATTTAATTTTTAAAACTAAATGAAATTGGTTTTAAAGTGTATTTAATACATCGTAGATGTTCAACAAAAGTTTATTCCTTTCTCTTTTCCATTCATCCCTTTCTCTAACTAAACTTGCCTCTAACATATACACCTTTTGCTCAGGTAGATGGTTTTGCCTTGCATGCCCCATCTTCCTGTTGCAACATGCCGAATTCCTACTACTCTTCAAGAATGAACTCAAATGATACTTCTCCCATACTTCTCTTCCCAGTTCTTACTGGTCAAGAGTGGCCTCTCCAATAATACTTTATCTGTTCCTCTTTGGGGCATTTATTTAATCTCCATTGTTATAGTTTAAGACATATGGCAAATTACATCGGGCTCATTTTTTGACTTTTCTTTCCCTAACATCTAGCACATTGCCTACTAAATAAGTATAAAAGTACTTAATAGTAAATATATGCTATCTGACCATAACTTATTAACAAGGAAAATCAAAATCATAGAAATTGAAAAGTCATAGGTCCAACAGTTAATATAGGGTAGTAACAGAATTGGAGCCCTGTTTTCTTTCATCCTAAGACCTTTGAACCTACATTGCGCTAATTCCCATTATGAAGGGAGCATGGGATTTGCCATTTTCTTACATTCGAAATACAGCTTCGAGTCCTAAGACAAAACTTAGACAGAAGGTTTTTTACTTTCGATATGTACAAGTTGTTTCTATAGTCCAAACGGAAGTAATTTAAAATATCATGCTTAGACTTCCAGTCAATTACTTTCCTTGGACCCATTAGCAAACATAGGTTGTTAAAAAAACTGCCACTCCAAAATCTGGAGATTCCAAAGAATCCAGAAAGTCACACAAGGTCTGCTTACCTATGATGAGAGCCACTAAGTATAGATTGGTAGGAACACTTAAAAGGTACATTTTGATAAATTGCTGGAGCCTGAGTTTGGACTAGCATGAAAGTGAGAAACTCCTGGAAGACCTCAGTCTTAGGGGAGTCCCCTAGCATTTTGTGAGTTTTGTCTTTAAAAATCCCACTAAGTTCTCATGGTGAAATCCAAGAAAATTCCTCTCATGACTGTGGCAGAGAGAGGATGAGTAATTTTTGTGAAATATGTCCAAAGCATTCTGCATAACAAAGACCTCCTCACCAGGGAAAAAGTCTTTATGAGAGCCTTATCACATCAGAGTAGAAGGACATTTCTCCAATTCTAGCCTCCCCCCACCTGACTTCCTATCTCGAACTAAATGGGTAGCAAAAAGCTACACCTCATGATAATAACCTTCAGCAAATTAGGAATATAAGGGAACCTCCTTAACTTAATGAAACACATCCATAATAAACCCACAGCTAGCATCATACTTAATGGTAAGAAACTGATGCTTTCCATTAACATCAGAAACAAGGCAAGGATGTCACTGTCACCACTGCTATTCTGCATTGTATGGGAAACCCTAGCTAATGCAATGAGATAGGAAAAGGAAATAGAAGATATACAGATTGAAAAGGAAGAAGTAAAACTGTCTTTGTTCACAGATGGCATGATTGTTGATGTAGAAAATCTGAACAGAAAAACTCCTGGAACGAATTAATGATTATAGCAAAGTTGCAGGATACAAGGTTAATATACAAAAGGCAAATGCTTTCTTATATACCAGCCATGAACTGAAATATGAAATTAAAAACAATACCATTAAATTAGCACCAATAAATAAGTAAAACACTTAGATATAAGTCTAACAAAACACAAGATATATGGGAGGAAAATTACAAAATGCTGATGATAGAAACCAAAAAAAAACCCTTAAATACACAGATAGTCCATGTTCATGGACAGGATGAATTATTATGTCCCTGCTCATGGACAGGATATTATTAAGATGTCAACTTTTACAACTTGAGCTACAGACTCAAGAAAACCCCCAGCAAAACCCTAACAAGTTATTTTGTGGATATCAACAAACTTATTCTTAGGTCTATATGGAAAGACAAAATATCTATATTAGCCAACATAATATTTAAGAGGAAAAGATTCATACAACCAATTTCAAGACTTCCTAAAGCTATGATCAAGACACCATAGTATTGACATAAAAATAGACCCAGAGATCAATAAAACAAAATAGAGAACTGAGAAATAGACCTATACAAATAGTAGTCAACTGATCTTTAACAAAGAAATAAATGGAATTTAACCAGAGAAAGGATAACATTTTCAACAGATGATGCTGGAATGACTGGATGTCCAACTATAAATAAATACATACATAAACAAATAAGCCAGCCTAGACACAGATCTTGCAACTTTCACAAAAATTAATTCAAAATAGTCACAGAACTAAATTTAAAATGAAAATTATAAAACTCCTAGAACATACAAAATCTGTATCAAAATTCACTATGAATTCAAAATTCAAAATTCATTATAATTGGAGAATTATAACAACAAAAACATAATCCATGCAAGAAAAAAATTGATGTTTGATTTTATTAAAATCAAAAACTTCTGCTCTACAAAAGACACTGTTAAGAGAATGAAAAGACAAGCAAAAAGCTAAGTATATTTTCAAAACATGTATATGATAAGGGATGTATATTAAATATATAAAAGAGATCTCTTAGAACTTAATAAGGAAACAAACTACCCTATTATTTTAAAAATAGGCACGAGATCTGAATAGAAGCACATCTCACCAAAGTAGATATACAGATGAAAAATAAACATATGAAAAATGCTTAACAGCATTTGTTATTAGGGCATTGCAGATAAAATAATGATATGCAAATACACACCTATAAGAGTGTAAAATCCAAAAACGTGACAATACCAATGGCTGTAGGGAGCAACAGGCACTGTCACTCATTGCTTGAGAGAATCATAACAGAAAAGCCACTTTGGAAGACAGTTGAGCAATGTATTGCAAAGCTAAAAATAGTCTTACCACACCATATAGCAATCATGATCTTAAGTAGTCACAAAACTAATATGGAAACATGTCACACAAAACTTATACACAAATGTTGATAGCAGCTTTATTCACAATTGCCAAAAACTGGAAAAGATTCAGATAACCTTCAATAAGCAAATGGAGAAGCAATCTGCAGTACATAAATACAATGGAATACTATTTAGTGATAAAAAGTAATGAACTCTCAAGCCACAAAAAGATGTAGGTGGACTTAAACATATATTGCAAAGTGAAGGAAGCCAGTCTAATTCCAATTATATGAAATTGTGGAACAGCAGAACTATAGAGTTAGTCAACAGATCACTGATTTCAGGGTTTGTGGAGGGGAGGGTTGAAGAGGTGAAGCATAGGAGAGCCAAGAAACTATTCTGTATGGTCCTATAATGGTGGATACATGACATTTTTTGTTTGTCAAAAGAATGTATAATGCAAAGAAAGAACCCTAATACATTTTTTAATGCAATTTAGGAGGTTAGGGGATGGAATGCAGAATGTAGATAAATAACTAACAACATTACAAATGTATATGACAACCTCACTTTGGAAATGAGTGAAGTCTATAATACTAAGAATAAAAGAAACTATACATAGACACTATACTGTAGTTGATAAGGTTCTTTCCTATAGCGATAGGTGTTTACAATTCTGATGTCGCAATATTTGTTTTCTGGAATTGAACAGTTAAGTAAATGGAAGGTGGGTAGAAGAAGCTAGGCTTCTCACTGTTGTAGTGGGAGATTACAGAAAAACAAGGGGAAGAGGCCAAAATGATCCACGTAGTAATAGAGTTGCAGACATCGTACAAACTCACATTTAGCTAAATTTAGATACAGACAGCTACACACAGAAATATTTATAGATATGTGTACATATGTTTAGTACACTCATATTTCCTTGCTCTGTTCAACAAAGAGGGCCTACAAGCATGAAGACCTCGTTGATAAGGAGCATAACGAGTACCCAGATCTTACTTTCCAATACCATCCTTCAGTAAAAGGAACTAGGGCTCCTTGGAGAAATGGCTATTTCCAGGACTAGGCAAAACAATACACCAGATAATCCTGGAGCTCCCAATGGCCAACCTGTAACAATCTGAGCACCAAAATAAATAAATATTAGATTACAATGTAAATATATAAACTGATATTTTTAAATGATTAAAGGAGAAGAGAAAAATCTCAATATAGAATTACCAATAACTTATGCACATACTTCACCCTCAAAAAGGTGAAGTATAACTCTCTACTCCTTAAATACAGTCTGTTCATAGTATCCTTTTCCTAAAGTGTACAGTAAGAGGAAAAAGCCACTTTATGGAGAACTGTAACAAACACCACCATAACCAGGTAACTCAGGTTAACTTCAACAATCACACATGTTGATAGCATGTCCTTTTGATATGATGTGATGAAAATGACACCTACCTCTGTGATCTACTTCCCCAAAATGCATAACACCAGCTTAATCACAAGAAAAAGCATCAGAAAATTCTCAGCTGAGAAACATTCAACAAAATGGATGACTAGTATTCCTCAAAGCTCTCCATCATCAAAAACAAGTAAAGTCTTAGAAAGAACCTGATACTATCTTCATAAGCTCTCAATGAATTTAAACCTGTTCTAAAATAAAAAGATTATTCAAAAAAGTAGTTTTCAAAATAAGTAACATTATGTTCTAAACTGTCAAGTAGCATAGTCCCTTAAGGATGTTTGCTGAACAGTGGGAGCAAGCGCCTCTGCAGAGGGTTCCCCAAGACTCCGAATCTGCACCATCGGAAATAGGAGGAAAGACGTACAACTCCCAAGCCCAGATCAGATGCGGCATGGAAACTTCTCGCTGAGAGGAAAGCAGGGCCAGGAGCTGCCAGGACAGGAAGCCCGCTGCTGCTTCTAGGGACACTCAGTCATTGCTGGGAACCATTTGAGTGCCATGTATTTCCCTTCTCCCCTTTTCAAATAGAACGCTTTCATCGCAGCAGCTATGAACTAACGTAAACCAATGTGGTCGTTCACAATTACTAATTCTTTTTCATACGTGTCTGTGACCTCCAATAGTAACAGGTAAGTGAAAGCTAAATGTTCACGTCCCACAACCTTGCAAGACTGAAACCAAATTCTACCACATGTGCATTTTATTATGCACATTATTTTACAACTTTTTCTATCAATGCAATGAAGCTTCAGTTTCTGTTCTTTTTAGTTGCTCTAACTACACTATGCATGGAAGGATCATTGGAGACAAATGAACAAATAAACTAGCAGCATGATTCAGCTAAATTTAGAACTGGATTAAGCTAGTGAGCTCCTCCATCGGTGTCTAGAGGGAGAAATACTCAAGATCGCAGGCCTAGAGTGTCATTGCGAAGGGAGTTGGAAACTGCTGAGAGAGGAAAAGCTACTTAAGTCACTAGATTCTTAGACTCGTTCAGGCAAGGGCAGAGGTGGATGTATATCTTAAACACCTATTTCATGAATGAGCCATCATTTCTACAGTCAGTTACCTTAATTAATACATGTGTTGTCGGTGGTGAGTAAAAAAATTGAAGGGCTTATCAGAGCTGCAGCGGTGGGGATAAATGCCAGTGGATGCTCTGCCAACTAAAGGGGTTCAAATATTAACCAGTCACTCACAGGATACATAATGAAACTGACACACACACATATATAGCACCATGCTTTAAATCAAATACTTTGAGCAAACTGCAGATCTGATTTTTCTCTACTATTGTGTATGGGAATGTGGAGGGCAGATAACTTTTGGCTTTTGGTAGCTCAAACATGGAAAATCACACCTTGACCAATGAAGAGAATTGTTCATCACCTACAAATTCTAGACTTACAGCTGGATGTAATAAGAAGATGAGATTTAAGAACTGACTCATTTGGACAAAAAGAGGAGTTCTCCAGGCTTCTGGTATTATGCATTTCTTTAACAGGGAAATAAAACTATAGTTCAGGATTCTGTCTTACAGCCCCACATTTCACAGCCAACAAGTAGAATGGCAAGGATACTACTTTTCTCAAAAGACTTAATCAGTTGCCTCTAAAGTCTCCAGGCATCGGTAAAATGACAACGGAGTCAAGAAAACATACAGACGTACACAAAGTAGAGATAAAAAATTATTAAAATTGAATTGACAGCAAGATGCTTAAATACTATTTATATACTTAAATACTATTTACATTGTCAGTATACTAAGTCAAGAATAACCAACCTTCATTAACCTGTAAAATACATCTTATGGGACAAATAATTTTAAAAAGATTATGTAATTTGCTACCTCTTCTCTTTCCAGTCTTTACTCATGTGACACCATCTTGGCCACCATACCTAAAAAAAAAATGACCTACCTCCCCTCTGCCTTTTCTCTTCATTATTTTCTTAATATTCATTACTATGTATCACACTATGTATTTTACTTGCTTACTGTCGTATAAATTCCTTGAGTGCAGGACTTCTTGTCTATTTGGTTCCCTATTATATTCCCATGCCAGACCAGTGCCTAACACAACCTGCTCAGTTGTGGAATTAAAATTAATAATGTTCTTTTCTTATGGGTGAAAAGATAGATCATCATTGTGATATGTTGCTTGTTTATTTCAGTGGTAAAATTAGAAAAATAATGCAAGGATGTTTTTTAATTAAAAAACCAATACCTTGAAAATTTATCTAAATGGCAAATGGTGTTAGACAAGAAAATAAGCAAGGTCTAAGCAAGTACGTTCAGGTATAAAAGTATTGATTCATTGTAGATCCATTACTTTTCCTATCTTTATCTTGAAAACATATCACATCATTACTCAAACCAAATTAGTTCATGTGTGCACCCTGTATGCTGAAAATTCATTTTTTAGTTTTTTTTGAAAGAAAATCAAAAGCTACTCTCTGTAATAAGATACGGACTCAAAGCTGAGAGTGATAAAGGTCACTTTTAATAAAATAAGATGAATTATGACCAAAGACCTAAATAAGCGAACATGTTCCAAACCGATAACAGAAGCACTCTTCAGCCTTCTGTTTCCCAGTAACATTTTCACTACTACATACAGAAGTATAGAACATAAACTATGTTTATGAAACATTCATCTTGATCATAAAAAGTGAATGCAAGTCAGTAGAATGTGACTAAGTGGAATTTAGCCAGCCTGGGTTTGTTGCTTATTAGCTTTGAGTTCTTGGTTACTTAACATCTTTGAGCTAGAACCTCAGTTTATTCCTCTGTAAATTGAGTGAAGAGTTTAATATTTCACAGGTTATTGTAAAAGCTAATGATATAATGTATTTGAATGCTTAGCATAGTGTCTGTATACATTTCCTTAAACTGCAGCTCTATTTAGCCAATCTGCAGCTAAGCCCCCAATCCCTATATTAATACATATCCTTTGCTATACTGATGCGTATACTTTGCTACAGATCAATTAGGAAGTACTAGAGTTGTAGTCAAAAGACCTCATTACATGAATGATTTTATTTTTGAAAACTTGTTTTACGATATGTATAATGAATCAAGATGTTCCATTAACAGCCAGTTGCATAGTCCCAAGGGAAGAAAAAGTTTATTCTAAAGACAAGATTTAAATGAAAACAGAGTATAATAAATTATAAATTTCATAGAAAACAGAAAATGTTGATATCAGTAAAACATATATAGGGACACTTAAAATGAGTCAAAGTACAAATACTTGGATAGAGTACTAGCATAAATTCATTTTCTTGGAGGTAGATCCATACAGAGATAGCCTGTAAATTATTTGGCCCTTCACATGCAGTCTAGAGTTCTATTTCTCATTCATATTTTACCAATCTACTTTTTGTAAGAAGTCTAATATATCTGAAATTATAAATTCACCTGAGAAAATTTAGTCTTCAACTAAATATTCCATTTTTGTAAGTTGACATACCATTTGGTCATGTAAGACTGTGCTCATTAATGGGAAGTTTTGTTTGGTCTTTAAAGCTTTAAAATACAGAGCCCTGTTTACACTGTTCTCCAAGTATTAAACCTTAATAAAGACACTTCTGCTTTTTTTTCCCAGTCTTTACTTATACAGCAAAACTGGCTATTAGAGATCTATTTCTCTCTAGCTCCAAATCCTTCTTACTCCTTCTTGCAGAAAATGTGTCTTGTACTAGTTATCATCACAAAAAGGAAGACAAAGGATTCTGAGATCAAAAGCTATTGATCACAATTCCAAAATCAATGTCACATTTCTCATCCTGTGCACCAAAGAACACTGGTTAATTTGCAAGCAAGCAGACCAGACCCCAGGGCCAAGCTGGGATCACCATCAAAACTGATGTTTAGCATCAACAATAATTCACAAAGGACTTCTTAGTACTGCTGAATGATCAACCCACCTTAGAGAAACACCTAATGCCTTAAGGAATTATTTAACTTTTTTAATTTAAGGAATTTTAATTTAAGGAAATAAGAACTTATTTAAAAGTATATTTGTGGCTTATGATGATAAATTTGATAAGAGCCACAAACATTTTTAAGTTAAGTTTGTTAATAGTAAGCTATTACTCCTCCAACAAGTACCTTAAAAAAGATTTTACTTGACTAAGTCCTTTAATAATCACTCTGAAACTCTTTATAACACTAGCTGAGAAAGGAGAAGGAATTTAAAAAAGAAAAGAAAGTATCAATGTCACACTTACACATTTAAAATAGATCTGATGTCCTGGGGTATCCTTTGTCCAATTTGTTTGAATTTTTGAGTCCCTTCAGAGATTCTGAGGGTACATACAAGCATCTAATTTCTGCAAATGGGATTCATATATACTGATGGACTCTCATGGAGTCACAACATAGTGGTAGAGTTGGAAAACAATTATAATCAAGTGCGATATGGCTAAGATGTGAATTGTGCCTCTGCTATAGGGTAACTCCCTTCAGTGGATAAAATAGCTACTCAAAAGGAATAAGAATGCCATTTGAGAGTAAGGTTAACATTTCCCTCCAATATATGGATTACCCAAATACATCTCAAAGGCTGTCTCCCACACAAAATCCTGAGACTTTTTTTTCTACTTTAAGTTCTTTACAACATATTGATAAGCACTAACTATTTTTTTTGCATTGAATATCTTGTGGAATATCTTCTTTGCTAGGAACTGTTTCATATTCCTTATCACACTCATGACAATAATACATCTCAGAAGTATTGTCTAGAATTGATATTATAAATTAGGAAGTACATTTCTTCACATTAATTCTAAATAGTGTCATTGCCTAATTTAATATTTGGTAACCTGATTTGAGAATCATTGAGAACATTGTAAAAATCATAAAAGGAACCTTTTTATTAAACCAGAGAATAAGTAGAATCAAACAACATTAAATGTAGTAGCTTGAATGCTAAAGGAATAAAAGAATAAGGTGCTTCACTATAATCAGTCACCAGGTTCTTATTTCAGGGAAGACCTTAAAACAATGTTCTCAATGTTCTCTTTTCATTCTTCTTTGAGTATCAGATATTATACCTTGCATAATAGGATAAAACTTTTTTCCCTTAACAAGAGCCACAGTTGATTACTGCATAACAGACTAATCTGCTGTTAAAAAAAATTTCATTTGGGTTAATGTCCTAGAGCCACTGTTTTGATTCCTGCATGATCTCGAACCTATTTATTGAACTCACCTGGATATAATGGTGAAGAGATTCACCAGCCTTTATTTACACCCAACTAGACAATTTTATATCCAACCAGATAGTATTTTTTATTTACAACCTCTAAGTAACACTGAAAACAAAAGTCTAGAGAAATATGTGAAACCAAGATTTTTTAATTTGCTTATTTAAACACCCTATTTTATTATTACTAATTTTAGATCTAGGATAACATGTGAAAAGAAATCATTATTGTAAATGTTCATTCTTAAGCACCACTACACTGTTGATTAAAGCTGCTATCATGTGTGTGTGTGTGTGATAGAGTTTCACATAAAAAATGTACAAGGTGAAAAACTGAAAGTATTTCATGGTATTGCTGGCTAGATGGATGTGCTAATAATCCGGGTCAGCACACATGCCCCCATTCAGCAGCTCTGGGTGCACTGTGATGATTAGGAATGCTATTTTGAAAGGTGGAGCAAGAGGTCTGCCCTTGCATACACAAAAGTACAGTCCTAAGCAACTAGGTGATAATTACACATTCCCATTACCATTCTTTATAAAAGAATAAGCTATTAGTTATAGAAAAAATTACATACATGCATAGGATGTACTGGGAGAAATGACTGAGGACCATAAATATTACTAAGTACTTGGGCTACCTAGTGTCATAAAATTGTAGATGTATATAGTGAAAGTTTAGCATCTGAAATCAACTCTGCCCACATAAATGACATTTACAACAGTTATTATTATGAATTTCTGTATCTTGTTTCCTATGTATTGTGCATGAAGTTTAACTTCATATATAACAAGTCCACAGATTTTAAGTGATTTGGGAGGGAGGCAGAATGGACAGCAGGACTAGTAGCATCCTATACTCAATCTTATGCTCATATCTTCCTGGTGTTCTTACTCTTTTTTCTGATGAGTTTTTCATGCCCCTTGGCTCCTGTTTTCTATTGCTTTTCTTCAACTCTCCTGGTTCTATATCTCAAGCAGGGTGTGGTATATGTTCTCAAGGAAATTTAAGTATTTAAGGAACTCTCAATAAATGTGTTTACCATAGTTTAAAAATTGCATGATGATTTCGTGTTTACCCTTGTAAAATTCTAGTTTTAATATATAAATTAGGAATAAATAAATTTGGAGAAAAGTCTTTTCAAGCTGTTGAGATGTTCTAAAAGATTCTCTATAGGTTAACATTACCAATGCAGTGCATGCCATCATTATTCTCTTTTATTTTGCTCTGTACTGGTTGAGGGGACACATTTTTCTTTTCTTCTTTAAAGACATTTAAAAATAGTGTTCCAGTTTCACAGCCAGCATCTTCACACCATTCAAAAGACATACAGTCAATCAAAACCCCAAACAGAAAGGAGAGGGTTAGTTCTCAGTTAAGTAAAGTTTAGTGAAAGGCCAACAGATCAGCGTGCCTATGGCTAGATCAATGATGCATAGTTCTGAAAGGTTTTACACAAGCAGCAGTCTTAGGATGTAGCTCCAAGGAGCAGGTAGGTCAGGAAAAACATAAATGCAATGCCCAGCACATGTACCTCCCTTAGGGTCCATAAAGAATCTAACCAGATTGTCTAATGGGAAGTCATTCTTGCCACAGGGGCAGGGTTGAAGTGTTTTTCCATTTCCACTGACTGCATTTCAGACTTGAGTATGTCAGCTAAGGTTTTCTGCTGGTCAAAGTCACAAAAATTCGGTCGATATCTTTTATGAGGAATGACAAATGTGAAAAGATAAACTCTACTGTGTAAGATAAACTATATGGGCTTTTACTAGATCCCAAGCAAAGATTTAACAATGTGTAGTCAAGTTCAAAGTCTTTTGCTAATTCAAGGAAACAAAAAATTCTCACTGAAAAGATTTCTATCAGGCTAGAGACTATTATGTTCAGGCTATGGAAACCTTGAGAGCTGCCCTTTTTAAATATGAATTCTTATAGAGAATATTTAAAGACAAGTTTCTTGTGAGTTATCAGATAAATGAGAACTACATCAAAGAATTCCTCAGAAAAGATCGATTTTGAATAATCTACTGTGGCAGAATATTCTTGGAGCTTTTACTATCTCAACTTTTCAAACACCTGCACAGGAACTTTTGTTTTAAATAGAGAAACAGTATAGTTTCATGAGTAACCATTCTGGATCTCTATTCTAAAGAGTAGAAAGACTCACTCTTTAATTTACCTCATGTGTTCTAAACTATCTATAGATCAGCTCTACAAACAAGGATGGGAGATTGAATCTAGCAGAAACTTGAGTGAGAACCTACTTACTTTTTTGAGCATTAAAAAAATTACAAACTCCTCATGCCTGTTAGCATAAACACTATTTTTGCCTACTTCTGAAGTGAGGTTCTTATCTGGTCTTTTCTTTGGAAATTGGTAGGGCTGAGCCAAGAATGTTTCCTCATTTTTCCTTCCTCTTCCTCAACTTCCTCTTCCTCTCTTTCCCTCTTCTTCTTCCTTTTCCTTCCAATTCTGAATATGGAATTCTGGTCTTTCTGTTATAAACCAATTGTAATTTTCATTTTATTTATCTCGCCAACTTCATTTAAAACCAGTTTCCATTCGGAAGTCACATACAGACATCAAAAGTTTATTAAACATTTTGTGGCATGTGCTGCATGGGTTTTAATGAGTTATGTCACAAACTTGCATTGTGACCTTGATGTAGCCACTTCTCTAACCAGTCTGATTGTCTAAAATATCAAAAAAAAAATCTCATCCACTATCGTGCACAGCAGAATACAAAATATTTATTGGGTACCTCAAAGCAACAAATTCTAATTAAGTGTTTTCATTAAATGTAATATTAAAATCATTTAGTGTTTGCAAACAATTATCTTTATCCTATTTGGCATGCACAAAACCAGATAGTATTGTATTATATCAAATAATTTGTATATAGGTACCCTGAAGTGCCAAAGTAAATTCCAAGGTTCTTGTGTACATATGTCTACACTTAATAGTGAATAAAAATGAGTTCTACACAAATTCCTTAGTGATAAAGAAGAAATCATATATGATATATAACCAAAATAGTATTTAAATAGCATGTTTTTCATATTTTCTAAGCTTCAGTAGCTCTCAAAGAAAGATTTTAGGTGCTACCCATCCTGTAAAAAGCATCAAATCAAAAGGATTTACCATTAAGTTTAGCAGCATGATTCATTTTATCAACTTCCCTCAACCTTCTAATACTCCTTTTCAAAAATTGTGCAAACTGTGTGAGACTGTATATGTATTATATTACACCATTATGTCCTTAGAGAAAATATTTCCTATTATTCAGGCAAGGAACAATCTTGGCTCAACCATGACAGATTTACAAATAGCTGGTCTAGCATTCTTGGTTGATATTGAAAACAAGCTAGTCAAAACCTTTAGTAATGAAAACAATTATTTTAAAGAGTTTTACTGATGCAGTATCCTGGGTCCAAAATAATATGAAACCTTAGAGTTTGTTAGGTCTTAGAAGAACAACTCTGTAGTTATTTATGTTGCTTCCTGAAATAAATTCCAGTTATGCAAGCCAACAGAAGTTTAGAATAAAAATATTTTTTTCACTTGTGGCTAAAATTTTTAAGTTTAACTCTAGTTCCATTAATTTAATTGATTTATTGATCAATAATACATGTTCTTCTGGATAAAGCAGGTCTACGAAGAAGCTGTCAAACTGTTGTCAACAGTATAGGCACATGCAATGGATCAGGAGATAATTAGCTTAAGACTTCTTCTAAAGTATCTTTTATCATTCTCTTTACACTCATGTGCATTGCTACACTCTCTTCCAAAGCTTCTGCTTTTCTTCTAATGGGAAATTTACTTAACTGAAATTTTTATATTTCCCAAATAACATAAATGATCAATCCTAAAATGTCCTTTTATTATTTCTTCTAATGTTACATTCTAGAAAATTCAACATCTGTAAAAACAGCGATTAAACCAAATAATTTAAGAAAATCATGTATTTTACTAATGTAGACAAATCAAATGCCAAAATGATGATTCATAAGAAACAACACAAATTGCTTTTCAACCAGACATTGAAATCAGGAAACAATTCATGGTTACAACTGAAATATTAGTCACAGCACTGTGACCTCTCACCGTAAGTGATAAAACACACAGGTCAGAATTGACAATACATACTCATGGCTGATCATGGCTGCTAGTTATTGATCAAAGGAGAAAGAAAAGTACTTTGCAGGAAAAACATTGCTCTGAATTACAAACATCCATTCCCTTGAGATTCAGCAACTCTCTGGGTTTCTCCTTCTGGAACTGGAAGCAAGAAGTTAGTTCAGCCAGTATTTAATATCAAGTGAATGTGGTGTTTAATCAATAGTCTTCTGCTTTGTTCCTCGATGTGGAAAGCAGTGTCTATTCATTCAGCAAAGGTTAATGCCGAGGGTCAAGTGATTTCACACTCTCGGTAGGATCCACAACATTGCAGTAGTTCAGATGCCTTGGACGATGACTCAGTTGGACTGATTTACTGCCACTCGAAGGCCCTGCTTAATACTAAAGTGCTCTCTTATGATAATACCTCAGAAAATAGCACTGATAAAAGAGGAGGCAATAATTACCTACATTTTGAGGTAATGTCTTCATTTCTAACATCCTATAAAGATGTAAGGTCCATTTTAAATGATCTTCCTCTTGTTTTAGCAAGCCATTTAAACAAGATCTTACCAGCAGCTTCTCTTTCATAAAATATGCCACAGAAGAAATTCAGTAACCCTTTGATACAAATATAAATTATAAGTACTACAAGGTTTAACGTATGTTTGAGATAATCTTTTTTTTAATATTTACTTATTGTAATATTTTTCACTGAGACAAGGAAAAGCAAAAAATATTTGCAGATAGAGGAGGAAAAAATGTGACCCAATACAGTCAAATCTATTAAACAAGAGGGACACGGTTTGATTTCTTTCTTTTTGACTGACCAATTCTAGCACAACATAGGCAGGCTGAACAGGCATGCCTATATATTCTTTCTAAATGTGGTTCACTTAGAACAGCATTAGTTGAGGTCATTGTTTTAAAGCAGAACACATTTGACTATGTCAGGGGTCCAATCTTTAACATGTTAGTATCCATGATTATTATTCAGCAATGTCTCATTACAGATGTGTTTTATATAATGAAAGAAGTTCAAATGCCACCAGGAAAACAGTGTGAGAAGAATTAATTGGAAAGTTTATCACAGGAAAGTCATTTAGAATCTAGCTTTCACTAAAGTATCTGTGGATGATGGATAAACCAATCAATTAGTAAAATAAAATAAATTCTGCAAATTTATCTAAAGACATCCTATCATTACAGTGGAATAATATTTGAAACAGTTTATTATACCCCATTCTAGATGATTAGCATGTAAAGTACTCTAATATAAATTTCATGCCATCTACTCCCTCTTTTCACAGGAGATACAGTATTCACAACTCTCAATGCAAACTATTTAAAACTAGTCAGAAATTCTATTTCAAACTATTTTTTTTTTGCAACTTTTTTTTTCAGGGAAAAAGTTGTTTATTAATTAGCTCTATGAAGGAACTTGATATATATATATTTGTTATATTTCAGTAAATTTTTTTTTGATATCGTTAATGTACAATTACTTGAACATTATGGTTACTAGACTCCCCCTATTATCAAGTCCCCCCCAAATACCCCATTACAGTCACTGTCCATCAGTGTACTAAGATGCTATTTTAAACAACTATTTTAAAATATATATGTAAAATGTTATAATGCTTCAAAATAAACTTTCATGTGTTTATTCAAGGAAACTTAGTTTTAATCCTTAATGACAATGTTTGCCTTAAATAAAACAAACAAAATAGGGGGGACGCCACAGAGCAGGAACTTCAAGCAGCTCGGAGGCAGTGAATAATAGCTCTCCAAGTCTGTAATAGAAAATGGCCACCAAAATTCCTCAAAAAAAACTAAAAACAGAAATAACACTTGACCCAATAATTCCACCTCTAGGAATTTACCCGAAGAAAACAAAATCCCTGATTCAAAAAGACATATGCACCCCTATGTTTATTGCTGCACTATTTGCAATAGCCAAGATACTAAGTGTCCATCAACAGATGAATGGATAAAGAAGCTGTGGTACATACACACAATAGAATATTATTCAGCCACAAAAAGAAAACAAGTCCTACCATTTGTAACAACATGGATGTATCTAGAGGGTATTACACTCAGTGAAATAAGCTAGGAGAAGAAAGACAAATATCAAATGATTACACTCATTTGTGGCATATAAAAACAAAGCAAAACAGAAAGAACTAAATAGCAGTAGACTCATAGACACTGAGAAGGGACTAGTGGTTACCAAGAAGGAAGGGTTGGGAAGAGTGTGGAGGAGGAGGACAGAGATAAAGGGGCACATTATAGGTCGGTCATGGGGACGGTAGAATAGCATGGAGAATACAGTTAATGATTCTGCAACATCTTTACTACTTTTGAAAGTGACCAAATTAGAGGGGGTGCGGATTTAATAATCTGGGTAATTGTTGAACCACTGTGTTGTATATTTGAAACCAACATAAGATGTATATCAATGATACTTTAATTTAAAAAATGGCCTCCAATAGACAACACTGAATAATATGGGGAAAAAAACAGAATGGAAAGAATAAAAAAGTTGAAGAGGAGCCTGAAGAATTTGTGGTGGTAAAAGTACTAGATGGTCATGTCGAGAATGGGCAGGTGGAGTACTTCCTGAAGTGGAAGGGATTTACAGATGCTGACAGTAGTTCAGAACCTGAAGAAAATTTAGATTGCCCAGAGTTAATGGAACCATTTCATAATTCTCAAAAAACTGGTAAAGAAAAAGATGGTACAAAAAGAAAATCTTTATCTGACAGAGAATCCAATGATAGAAAATCAAAGAAGAAAAGAGATGCTGCTGATAAACCAAGAGGCTTTGCCAGAGGTCTTGATCCTGAAAGAATAATTGGTGCCACAGACAGTAGAGAATTAATGTTTCTCATGAAATGGAAAGATTCAGATGAGGCTGACTTGGTGCTAGCAAAAGAGGCAAATATGAAGTGTCCTCAAATTGTAATTGCTTTTTATGAAGAAAGACTAACTTGGCATTCTTGTCCAGAAGGTGAAGCTCAGTAATTGTGTTTGCATTGCTATATATATATATATATATATATATGAAAATCAAGTTTGGTGGGTTCCTTTTAAAGTAGTATTGGGGGAGTTGTTGAGTTTTGTATTTGCATCTATAGCACTGGTTACTTGGAACAAGTAAAAACTTCTGTAGCTGCTTCCTTTATTAGAAAAGAACATTTGATATCATGGTATATTATTTTATCTGCATTAGATAACAGTTTTTCTACATGCTGGGGAAAATATCCTTAGTCAGTAATCAGAATTAGTGTTTCACTCATACCTAAGGACCATGTGGGGTTTTTTATTTGAGTTTTGTGTGTTTGTGTGTGTATACATAAGTACACATATAGTTTTTTAATTTTCTTTTTTAAAAACATTCACTGAAACAAAGCATTTCACAACCACGGATAACCCCATGTTTCTGGGTTACCATCATTTTGAGTAACCGAAAAATAAGTCACTTCAGGTTAAATGAAAATTTTCCTGAAGTCTTAACCTTTCAGGTTAAATAGATAATTTTATAGTTAAGTGGAAAATTGATAGCAACTATATCAGAATCCATATTTACAGCCTTATAAATCCCAGGTTTATTTACAAAGCCCCAAATGGGAAAATTTTATCACTACCAACAATTTTCCCATCCAAATGAGAAAACTAGACAAGTCCTGGTGTGTTTTAATTAGACAAGCAAGACTTAGTTAAATGGATACTTAAAGATTATTTTTAGTGAATCATTCCTTTAAAAGAAGTTGAAATCTCTCTGCTATATTGATTAAAAGATCATGACTCATGGGATGTCTGAAACGTCATTTTTGGAAACCTAATCATATGGTTATAGAGATGTTGGTAATTTAGGACCTGCCAGAATACATGGTTGAACAAACTTTTGTAATCTAAACTCTTGACTTACATGTTTTTTCTTTACCCTAACTCTTTACATGTAGATCAATCTCAGTATCTGGGTTACTGGTTCAGCAGAAGCCAGGAAAAACAGTAACTTTGTAGTGATCAGATTGTTATCCTACTGTATATTGTTCACTTTATTATAAATAACTGGTAAACAGTGGTTTAATAGTTTTATATTCCTTTAAAACAATGGTAACTATCAGTAATTTTGATGTGAACAATTACATTGTGTACCTATATCATGTACAGAGGCCTAGATTTACCTCTTAATTGAACTTACTTTCAAAGGATAATAATGATCTTTGTGCAATTCTTTCCCAATGGGAATATTATAGGCTATATACTACACATCCTATAATAGAAAAAAAAGAAAGATATTTAATAACAAAGCCTTTGAAAATAAGAGCAACTAAACAAACTAAATACATTAGCTTATTCTCAGCAAAAATAGCATTAGTGACCTCTGCAGCTTAAAGAAGACTATGAGTTGACAAGATTGGATGTTTCAAGAATCTCGCAAAACGTTTTTTCACAGTAACTTTTGCATACACTGTCCTCCTGGATAAAAATGTTTACTGGGAAATGTAATTTGATTACTTCAGACATGGATAAAACAAGTGGCCTAAAAAGAAATTATACACTTCAAATTTTGTACTTCAAATACTCCTATATAAATTATAAATAATATAATCATTTTAAATGACAAATAAAATACTTGAATACATTGTTTTGCAAATATATTTAACATATAGATAATGGCCAGAATAAAATATGCCACATTGTTATTTTGTCTGTAATCATAATAAATAAGAAGCAATTATTCATGTTTCCATATGACAAACCATTTTCAAGAGTGCAATTTTAAAACTTCAATGGCAAACATTTTTTTCAAACTCTGCCAAAGTATAAAAAAATAATATATACTGTGTGGTCATTGTTTTTTCTATTCTTTGTTTATATGCATAAAGAAAGAAGATATGTATGAATCTCTGTTAATGCATCTCTTATCTTAGAAATTTAAACACTTTAAAAATTTTACATTCATCTCCATGACTAATTTATATTCTGATTGAGATTTTGTACCTCTTTATACCTTTCACATATTTCACCTACCAATCTGTCTGTCCCCCATAGGAACCACAGTCAGTTCCCAGTGTCTTTGAGTCTATTGCTGTTTTGTTCATTTGTTTTCAATTATTTTTAGATTCCACATATAAGTGAAATCATATGGTATTTGTTTTCCTCCACCTGTCTTATTTCACTTAGCATAATACCCTCTAGAGCCATCTATGTTGTAAGAAATAGCAGGATTTCACCCTTTTCCGTTGTGGCTATGTATCACTTCTTTATCCACTCATCTGTTAACAGATATTTTGGTTTCTTCCATATCTTAGCTATTGGAAATAATGAGGCAATAAGCACAGGGGTGGATACTTCTTCAAGTAAATTCTTGTAAGTGGGGTTACTTGGTTATATGGGATTTCTATTTTTAGATTTTTGAGGAACATCCATACTGCTTTCCACAGTGGCTGCCCCAATTTATATTATCACCAACAGTATAGGAGGGTTCACTTTTCTCCACATCCTTGCCAACATTTAGTATTTCTTGTCTTTTGGATAGTGGCCATTCTGATTGGTGTGAGTTGATAAATCCTTGTGGTTTTGATTTATATTTCCCTGATGATTAGTGATGTGGAGCATCTTTTCATGTGCTTGTGACCATCTGTATTTCTTCTTTAGAAAAATGTCTATTCCTCTGTTTATTTTTTAACCAGGTTATTTGTTTCTTTGGTGTTGAAGTATGAGTTCTTTATATAGTTTGGATGTTAACCCCTCATCAGATAAATCATTTACTAATACATTCCCACATACTTTAGGTTGCCTTTGTTCTGCTGATGGTATCCTTTGCTGTACCAAAGTTTTTACTTTTGATGTGGTCCCACATATTTATTTTGTTTCTCTTGCCTGGGGACATGTGTCCAGAAGAAAATTGTTCATGCTTATGGTTCAAGAGATTTTTGCCTATGTTTTCTTTTAAGAGTTTTATAGTGCCACGTCTTATATTTGGGTCTTTATTTCATTTCAAATTTACTTTTGTGTATGGAGTTAGACAGTAATCCAGTTTCATTCTCTCACATGTGGCTGTCCAGTTTCCCCAACACCAGTTATTGAAGAGACTGTCTTTTCCCCATTATATATTCATGGCTCTTTTATCATATATTAATTGACCATATATGCGTGGATTTATATTTGGGCTCTCTACTCTGTTCCATTGATCTATGGGTCTGTTCTTGTGCCAGTATCATTCTATATTGATGACTGCAGCTTTAAAGCAGAGCTTGAAGTCAGGGAGCTTAATACAACCAGCTTTGTTCTTCTTTCTCAAGCTTGCTTTGACTATTCAGGGTCTTTTGTGGTTCAACATGAATTTTAGAACTATTTTTTCTAGTTCATTGAAAAATGCTTTTGGAATTTTGATAGGATTGCATTGAATATGTAAATTGCTTTGGGCAGAATGGCCAATTTGACAATATTAATTCTTCCTTTCCATGAGCATGGGATGGATCTCCATTTAATTGTATCTTTAATTTCTTTCATCAGTCTTACAGTTTTCAGACTATAGGTCTTAACATCTATGGTTAGGTTTATTCATAGGTATTTTATTTTTTTCAGTGTAACTGTAAATGAAATTATGTTACTGATTTCTCTTTCTCCTAGTTAATTATTAGAATATAGGAATGCAACAGATTTCTGTGTACTAATTTTGTATCCTGCAACTTTGCTGATTCCAGTTATTAGTTCTAATACTTTTTTGGTAGAGTCCTCAGGGTTTTTTATATATTGTATCAGTCATCTGCAAATAGTGACCATTTTATTTCTTCCCTACCAACTTTACCTAATAAAAGGGATGCCTTTTATTCATTTTTCTTGTCTGATTGCCATGGCTAGGACTTCTGGTAGTATGTTGAATAAAAGTGGTAAGAGTGGACATCCTTGTCTTGTTCCTCATCTTAGGAAAAAAGCTTTCAGTTTTTTGCCATTGAATATGAGGTTAGCTACACTTTGTCATATATGGCCTTTATTATGTTGAGGTATGTTACCTCTATATCCATTGTGTTGAGCATTTTTATCATAAATGGATGTTGAGTTTTGTCAAATATTTTTTCTTTATCTACTGAGATGATCATATGATTTTTATCCCTCCTTTTGTTAATGTGGTGTATCACATTGACTAACAATATTGTACCATCTTTGTATCCCTGGAATAAATCTCACTTGGTCATAATGGATAATCCTTTTGATGTTTATTTGAATTGGGTTTGCTAATATTTTGTTAAAGATTTTGCACCTATGTTCATCAGGGATATTAGTCTTTAACTTGATTTCTCTGTAGTGCCTCTGTCTGGCTTTGGCATTAGAGTAATGCTGGTCTCAGAGAATGAGTTTGGAAGTATTCCCTCTTCTGTTTTCTGGAATACTTTAAGAAGGATGAGTATTAGATCTTCTTTAAATGTTTAGTAGAATTCACCTGTAAAGCCATCTGGTCCTGAACCTTTTTTTGTGGAGGGGTGGAGTGGCCGGGGAGGGGGATAGTTTTTGACCTCCCAGTAAAAAAAAATTCAATTTTGTTACTGGTAATTGGCCTGTTCAGATTTTCTGTTTCATCCTGGATCACTCTTGGAAGGTTGTAGATTTCTATGAATTTGTCCATTTTGTCTGGGTTGTCCTACTTATTGGCATAGTATTTTTAATAGAATTTTCTAATATTCTTTGTATTTTGGTGGTGTCTGTTGTAGCTTCTTTTTCATTTCTGATTTTGTTTTTGTGTCCTCTTTTCTTCTTGATAAGACTGAGTAGGGGTTTGTCTATTTTGTTTATCTTCCTGAAGACTGAGTTCTTAGATTGATTTTTTTTCTATTGTTTTCTTATTCTCTGTTTTATTTATTGCTACTCTTATCTTTATTATGGACCTCCTTCTATTAACTTTGGGTTTCATTTGTTCTTTTTCTAGTTTCTTTAGTTGTAAGTTTAGACTGATTATGTGGGATTGTCCTCATTTCTTTGGGTTTCATTTGTTCTTTTTCTTTAGTTGTAAGTTTCTTTAGTTGTAAGTTTAGACTGATTATGTGGGATTGTCCTCATTTCTTGAAGTAGGACTGTATTGTTATGTACTTCCTTCTAGAACCACTTTTGCAGCATCCCACATATTTTGAACTATTGTGTTTTTGTTTCCATTTGTCTCCATGTATTGTCTGATCTCCTCTTTGATTTGTTCACTGATTACTTAGAAGCATGTTGTTTAGCCTTCATGTGTTTGTGGAGTTTTGTTTTCTTCATGTAATTTATTTATAGTTTCATATCATTGTAATCTAAAACTTCTTGATATAATTTTAATGTTTTTGAATTTATTGAGGCTCTTTTTGTGTCCTAATATGTGGTCTTTTCTGGAGAATGCTCCATGGAACTTGAAGAAAATATGTATCCTGCTGCTTTTGGGTGGAACACTCTGCATATACCTGTTAAGTCCATCTAATGTGTCATTCAACACATTTTTTTAATTTTCTGTTTATTTTATTATTTATTTTCTGTCTGGATGGCCTATCTACTGATGTAAGTGTGGGTATTAAAATTCCCTAATGTGAATGGGTTGCAATCTATTTCTCCCTTTAGGACTGTATTTGTTTTATATATTTAGGTGCTGCTATGTTGGGTGCATAGATATTTACAATTGTCATATCCTCTTGTTGGACTGGTCCCTTTATCATTATGTAATGTTCTTCTTTATTACATGGGGTTCCTTTTGTTAGGGACTCTCTGTACTTCCAGGACCTGGTTGTCTACTTCCTTCCCCAATTGGGGAAGTTTTCAGCTATTATTTCTTCAAAGAACCTTTCTACTCCTTTGTCTCTCTCTTCTCCTTCTGGGACCCCTCTTATGCAAATATTGTTTCATTTGGAGTTGTCATACAGTTCTCTTAGCATCTTCTTACTTTTAGAAATTCTTTTTTCTGTTTCTTAGCTTGGTCATTTTCCTGTTATCTATATACCATCAAATTGATGATTTCCTCTACTTCTAGCAGTCGGCTATTCATTCCCTCCATTGTATTTTTCATTTCAGTTATTTTATTTTTCAGGTCTAAGTGACTTTTTCAAATTTTCTTTGTTGAAGTTCTCACTGAGATCATCAATTCTTTTTCCCCAATTCAGTAAGCATCTTTATGAACTGTTACTTTAAAATCTTTATCAAGAAGACTAGTAATCTCCATTTCATTTAGCCTTTTTTCTGGTGTCTTATCTTGTTCTTTTGTTTGGAACAGATTCCTCTGCCACCTCATTTTGTCAGGATTTCTGTGTTTCTTCCTTTGTATTAGATAAATCACCTTTGCCCCCTGGTCTAGAAAGTAATGGCTTTCTGAAATAGGTGTCCTGTTGTATACATAAACTCAAGACTTTGCTCACCAGTGCCTAGTTCTCCTTTGTGGTGAAGTCAGTTTGCTGTTGCTGGGCTGTAGGATAGGGCCACCTTTCTGCCTGTCAGCTGGCAGTGCCTGATCTCTATCAGGAAAAGCTGACAGCTCACCACTGAGTGTCCGTTGTGTGATGTGAGGAACTTCTCCTGGGATTCATTGTGGGCAAGGCCACTCTCTGCCTGCTGGTCAGCAGTGGTGGCCACTGCCAGCCAGGTAGGCTGGATGAGGTGGGTGTGCCAGAGAGTGCTGCCACAGATATGAGCTACCAGTGAGGGAGCTGGAGAGGTTGGAGCTGGATGCCGCAAGTGTCCCACTAGTTGGGCTGAAGGAAGTCCAGGATAGCCAGGAAAGTGTTTTCCCTCTGCCTGCCAGGCAAAAAAGCCAGACTGCTTCTGGACTGGGAAGGCCAGTCAGGGCAGGTGCACAGGGAAGTACCACCATGGGGCTGAGTCACCAGTGAGGGGGGATGGAGCATTTGGAGCTGGCTCTCACAGGTGCCATAGGTCTCACCAGTTGGGCTGAAGGAGGGCTAAGGAAGCATTGTGTACCTGCCCTTTCTTCTCTGGAGAGAGCTCCCTCCAACCCCCACCCCTCTTGCACACTTTCTGCTGCTGGTAAATCCTTCAAACTATTACCTCTATGTTGGGTCTCAATAGCCTGATGGAACAGCCTGTCCTCCACAAGTGGCTGGAGTCTCAGCCTCCCAGAGTGCTCCAACTGTCCCTGGTATCCAGCCCCACTAGTCAACAAAGCCCAATGCAATCTGGATGCATGTTCCCAAAGCAGATCTCCAGGACCAGGTGTGCAGAGTTCCTGAGTGCTTATCCCCTCCCTGATCCATTCTTCTCCCTCCCAGTTGTAGACTGGGCTTAGGGAAGAGCTTGGGTCCCAATTGATCGTGGCTCTGCCACTTTACCTTTCTCAATGTGGTCTTCTCTGCTTCACCAAGTGTAAATGATCTGATCTGCAGTTTTCAGGTCATTTTCAGGGCGAGTTGTATAGTTACTTCCTTGGTGCATATGTGGGAGATTTCCACCTTGCCTTCCTACTCTTGACATCTTTTTCTCTCTCCAAAATGTTTTTGAATACACGTTTCAAGGATTTTCCTTTATCTTAACTTACTTTTCAGATATTGCATTCAAGATTATATAGTAAAAACAACTAATACCCAAATATTAGTGGCTTAAAAACAAAATTTTATTTCTAGCTCACACTACTGGGTCAACAGGTGGATAAAAGGTTCTATACATTATAGAGACCCAGGAACCCAGTCTGATAGAGTATCTCAACACACATTTCCATTATCACAATGCCAGAGGAAAGAGAATATGACAAATCCTATGTTTCTTCTCACAACCATTTTCCAAAGCTATATTTTATGTACCTAACTTTGAGGAGGCAGAGAAGAACTGGAAATATTGGGTGATTGGCCCTAATTCTACCCCAAAAATTTAATAAGCTTAGCAGATGATGAAAACAACTTTTATTGGATACATGTCAATGAAAAAGCAATGCACGGTGGGGAAAGCAGAGAAATGGTAAAAATCTCTCAATGTATTTCTGTCTTATTGAGTTATTGGCATAAAATATACCCTTCTTAAATCTGAGTGAATGAATGACTTTGAGTAAATAATCACAAAACTTTCTCAATGAGAAAGAAACGATGACATCAAGAAGATAATTCTATTATTGCATGAGATATTTGCCAGGCAGCAAATTTCATGGAAGATCCAAAATTATATATTTCTGAGCACAGCAAATTACTTTTCTGGCATTATATGAATTAAGCATGGGGAAATAAAATATCTTCCTAACTTGCTCTCCTTTTAAGACAACTGTCCATTCAGTTAAACATGTTCTCCACTCAGCACTTCCCAAATGTGTTATACTGTTCTTGATTCTGCAGAAAATTTTTAAAATAAAAGCATAATGTCATATTTAGATATATCCCAGCATTAGGGGACTTTTCAGTCAGGATAGGAGACAAACATGGGAACACCTGATCATAATACAGAGCAGAATGGAATGCATACAGTAACATAGATCTGAACTGGCCCCAAAACATGAGTATTTTATGACACAGGCACTTTATTCTGACATTCTTTACAACAAAATTTTCACAGCTCAATTTCAGCAGCTCATTTATTCTAATAGAAGGAAAAATAATTTCAAATGTTTTAATAAAAACGTGGCCTTAACATTCCCTACATAAAACTGTAGAAAATTTTCTCGATCTATAAGAAAAAAATCAATGATGCTGACATAGTTTTATGATTATGTTTGTTGGTGTTTTTTAAGAGTCTTCAAGGTACCTTTATATATATGTGTGTGTATGCACACATCAATGTACACACACACACACAATTAACACTTTGATATTAACAATTTATATAGCAACCAATTTCATTAGTTTAAATGTGTCTGACTCTGGCAAATACAATAACTTCTCCATGTGGCAAATGTCTCTCATCAACTGTTCAAACAACTTTTCCTATTCTTGAAGTAATTTCACATTCAGGTTTTTAGTTTTGCCATCTGCATTAATTTAATGTTTTCATTTGTGCACATAAGATGTAATACACTTACTCTAAAGAACACATTTGTTAACTACAAACAACCACTTCACAAACAATGTGAATCATCCTTAATCATCTTTAGAGAACACATTAGGTTAAGGACTGTTTCAAACAACCAACTCTTTGTATGATATTTAGACCACAGATATGACTGTGTGCCCCTCCTGATAACTTGGCAGGACAACTAAAATTCTGTATATTTCATAAAGCTCTTTCCAACTCTTCAATTCCATGATACTATGCTGAATACTGTTGCAAGGATGAAGTTATTTTCTGCCCTAGGCAACTGCAAGAAAGGATTATATAGAAAGGAAAGGAAAGACAGAATGTTGCCAACACAATTTAATATTTAATACTGGGGGAGGGGACTACCTGAACTTTAAGACATATGAAGATATATATGAAAACTTATTTCTGAGACCATATTGATGTTATCAATTTAAATCCATATGCATGTTTGAATCAGGTGTAAATTCAGTAATGAAGCTATTACTGATTCTGTGGAACATGACTTGAAATCTGAGCAAATACTGAACTATGAGGAGCTCTTAAAACTGAACATATGTACCTAGACATCTCAATTTAACAACCAGACATACATTAAACAGCATTAATAGCCAGGCACTTAATGGATCAATTCCCACTGTTTGTGTAATGTGGAATAAAAAAGGTTTCTTAAATGACAAGCTTTCCCTGGTTTGTGCTAATTAATTATACGCTGCATCCGACTGCTAATTTAGTGGGAAAGTGCAGCCCTAAACCACGGTTTCAGCTTGAACTTTGCCTGCGCATCACCCAGCTCACACAGAGTGCTGCTCAGCCTGCCTCTGAATGACACCAGTATTAAATTAGAGCACAAGGCCATCAATTTAATAAGTGCTGCAGCAGATAATTTGAATAAGGACATATTACTATTCTTCCAGGCCCCAACTAAAAGCAGCTGACCTTTCACCAAAGAAGATCCTTGAACACATTCAGCTGAATCTGAGAACACAGCGATAATCTGACAGTGGTAAGAGTGCCAAGAGAAATGTTTAGGATCTGGACCC
Source organism: Manis pentadactyla (assembly GCF_030020395.1). Classification (NCBI taxonomy): domain Eukaryota; kingdom Metazoa; phylum Chordata; class Mammalia; order Pholidota; family Manidae; genus Manis; species Manis pentadactyla. The sequence continues at coordinate 69,770,840 of NC_080020.1, forward strand.
TTTACTATACATCAGGCTCTCCATGGCATTATGCGACCCATTTACGTACCTCTGCCTCTCATTTTGCTCTCACGCCCTGCCATGAAAGAAGAGAAATGGGAATAAAGCTTTTTAAAAAATCATACGTTTAATGACATATTTTGAAACTTATTATTTGGATTTATGGTACAAAGAACACAAAACTAATGAATGCACATGTAAATTAGATCTGAACATCCACATAAGAAATCATCAACTTCCTAAATTACAAGGCAAATTTAACATTAACAAAAATAAACTTGCATCTCTCAGAGCAACAAATGCTGCAAAACAACTAGGAAACACAGCACGTTACACTGGATAAGAACTGGGACCCAGGAGGGAGAGAGCAGAACTCGGTTTGAAGTCCTGCTCTGTCATATGCTCACTATCAAACCTGCAGGAATCGAATTCACTGAATTCAGTTCAACAGACATTTATGGAGTTCTATCATGTTCCGTATTATAGGCACTATAGTTACAAAGATGAAAAAGATTTGATCTCTGTTTTCAAGATCAAAATCTAGCAACAGTGACAGAAACATACACTATTAATCAAAATATAGAGTGAGAAGTGCTTTCAAGCACAGAGAACAGTGATCAGTTTTGCCTGGTGGTTTCCAGGAAAGGTTCTCAGACATGACAATAGCTGTGCTGGGTGTTGTGAACATTTCACCAGCAGAGGATGGAATGCTATCCTAGATAGTAAGTATTAATCAAAAGAAAAAACTATTTGGTTGGGATAGGAATTATTAACACTGGGTTAGGTATTAAATACAATGGATGTATTTGGTTGAATGGTATGCGAAGTTATAATTATGTGATCCTGTGTGCTTGAACATGGCTTCTATTTAAGTAGGAACACAATATCTTAGTGGATTTAACAAGATTTCTTAGTAAAAAAAGACCCTAGATTTTGAGGGAGAGGCTAGAACATTTACTTTCTTGGCCTCATAAGACTGCTGTAGGCCAAAAACACACTTGGAGCTCTGCCCACTGGAGAAGAGGTGCAGCTGAACCCAGCCTGGGCAGTCACCACCTGGGTTTAGTTCCCCTCCAGAAACCGACTGCTATGCCATCCTCTCTCTACAACTTAGGGGGCACACTGGAGTGCAGGAGAGGAGGAACGATGTTATTACAGATCCTGAATCCACTTTTGTTTTTAAATTAAAACTTGCACACATTACTATTGCTTGCAAATACTTCTTCCACACTTTGGCACTGATACTTACACAATACATGCCAGTGCTGCCTTACTGTTTACAGCTGCATCTGTTATAAGGTTGACAATGCCTTAGAATATATTGAATATTCTGAGTATCACCTACATTAGCCAGTCCCAGGAGAAAACAGAAGACATACTCAAACAAGGTAACTAAGAGAAGAACAATTTAAAAAGCATAGGTAGGAAAAAGAGAAAATATCAAGGTACAGTGAAGTTCCTTAGGGCTAGTAATTGTGCAACTGCAACCTCCCCTAAAACCAAAGAGGCAAGGAGAAGAGACATAGGTGAGAAGTACAGCCCATACTCCGCCAGCATGGCAAGAGAAAGCCTGGTGAATAAACACCCTGATTTAGCTGAGCTGTCACCCCCTGATCTTTTACCATAGTTCTCATTGGCCATGCCCAACCAGAAGCTAAAGGGTAAGGAAACCCACTAATGCAGAACTAAAGAGTCTTTGCAACTATAAGGCACAAAGCAGAGAGAAGTATGGAAAGTGGCTCTAGAAGGGCAAAGGAAAAAATATCTAGAAAACTGTTCCTGCTCATATTGACAGTTATACCAACATGTTGAAACTCACAGTGGAAAACCTTTTCCCCAGACAAGTCAGTCTTCCAGATTTCTCTAGTCCCAGGCAATTTATGCTCCAGGAATCCCATTTCTAATCTTGCCTTTGCCTAGAAATAGTCCATTGTCAACAACTTTCTGAAAACCTTAGTTGCTTATTAAAACACACTTCCCCTCCAAGCTGCTCTTTGTAAATGATAGCTAAAACTAAAAGTGGTTTGTTACCAATAGCTGCTGATAAATTCATGTGTGTTCTTTTAAGTTAACTTTTGAAAACTGCCTTCTTGGTGATGCAAAGCGGAACCAAAAGAAATAGCAGTAATGAGAGTCTTTTTGAAACCTACAAGGTCATGAAGCAGCCTTCTACTTAAGCCAATACAAGTAAAATGAGCAGGATGAAGGATTGGACTAGGATAGCGGCAAGGAGAGCTGATGGGGAGGAGATGACATATTCACAATATAGGACTTCATGACAATTGAATTAGAGGATGAGGTAGGAGTCATGAAAAACTGGCTTGAGTGACTGACTCATTGCATAAAAATTCAACTAATCAAAATGAAGAATAAAGGGAAATGTGTGGCTTCATGAACACCATGAAGCATTCAAGAGAAATTCTACATTTTACCAAGCTTGTTTTTAGCTTACTCACTAATATGCAACAATAAGTAAACAAGTTTTCAATTATTTTTTCTGTGGTACATCTTATTAAAACTACAAGAGGTAAGCAAGTGATATAGGGCATCCCACAAAAATGCCACACCTTTTGAGCGGTATGACACCACCTCATAAATGAGAATCCACCCCATAAAAAGAGACCTAAAACCTCTTTACATCATTCCAAATATGAGATATTGTAGTACAAAAATTAGAATATATTACATAAATGCCAATATCATCATTGGTTATAAGTTACAAGGTGAGGAAGGAAAACACCTCACTTGAACATTAATTTTCAGCAATATGCAAGGAATTAAGAACAAAACATAAACACAGTTGAAGTAGCATAGATATATTTGATGTTACATTCATTTATTTTTAAGTCTATATTGATAACACTCCTATCATCAGGCTTCTATGGAATTATAGGCAGGAGAAACTAACTCTAAGCAGAAAATAAAATTATTAAAATGTTACCAGGTTATTTATAGGGCATGGAACAGAGAACTTTAGAGGATCCTCCAGATGCCACAAAAGGTTATGGGTGGGAATAGGGAGCAACAGCATGTGAGTCGACGTGGTAGCAGGCAGAGAGAAGCAGCTCCCAGGCAGAGCCATTCCAGTCATCCCTGGTCTTCTCTTCAGTGCCAGTGTAGGTCCCTGTTATCAGGACCCTTCAGCAGGGCCAGAGAACCTCACTTATTTGCTAACAAGTCAGCTTACCTATGAGATTATAGATGTTTGTGTGTCCATTAGAATGCTGAGAATGCAAAGAAGTGCAATGAGTTATAATCCATAAAGTGTTGACCCTTTGGGCTGCTTGCATCTTTAGTGGAGAATTGGGAGTATGAGGAAACCACCTTAGCCACATGGGAAGAAAACAGCTGAAATGTAACAACTTTTTAAACACCAATTAGGTGATGGCATAAGACTTTAGAATCCCTAGGAGAACTAAACAAAAAGAAAGTCTGAATCTCTTCTACAGGCCTTCATCAAATGTCCATGAGGCAATTCTGGGAATATATCCAAAGGAAACAAAACACTAACTGGAAAATATATCTATGCCCTCACGTTCATGGCAGCATTATTTACAATAGCCAAGACATGAAAACAACCTAAGTGTCCATCAGTAGATGAATCGATAAAGAAGTTGTGGGGTGTGTGTGTGTGTGTGTGTGTGTGTACATATATATGTAATGGAATTATTCAGCCATAAAAAAATGAGAAATCCTACCATTGTGACAACATGGATGGAGCTTGAAGGTATAATGCTCAGTGAGATAAGTCAGAGAAAAACAAATACTGCATGTGCACACTTATATATGGAATATATAAAAAAAAAAAAAAAACCAAAGTTACAGAAAAAGAGATCAGATTTGGGGTTACCAGAGGCAGAGTGTGGGGGAGGGGGAATTGGAGGAAGGTGATGAAAAGGTACAAATTTCCAATTATAAGATAAACAAAGACTAGGGATGCAATGTACAACATGATGACTATAACACTACTGCATGATTTATAGAAAAGTTAAGAGAGTAAATCCGAAGATTCCCATCAGAAGATTTTTTTTCCTTTTCTCTTTTTCTTTCTTTTGCTTTTATTGTATCTATATAAGAGATGTTAGCTGAACCCATTGTGGTAATCATTTCATAATATGTGTAAATCAAACCATCATTCTTTAGCCTTGAGATTAGTAATGTACGCCGATTGTCTCTCCATAAAACTGGGGGAAATGCTCATGAGGAAGAGCAACAGAGATGAGAGGCCCACCGCACTCTGAGGCACAGGCGTGCAGGGGCTGTAGAAAGGGGCGCTATGTGCTGGGCACTCTGTCCCTACATTCACCAATATCAGGAACTGAAGAAGAGGTACTACAGATCCTAGTGACTTTAAAAGAATAATAATGAAATACTAAGAACAACCTTATGTAAAGAAATGTGGTAACTTAGATGACATGAACACATTCTTTGAAAAAACTTCTATAAACTGAAATTGAAACCTGAAACATAAAAAGAAAACTTGAATAACACTTTATCCATTAAAGAAAATGAATAATTCAAAAATATCTTATAGGACTTCCATTCCTGACTATGGCAGAGTAACAGAGCCCACTCCCCATTCTACCCCCAGAATAGATGAAATAATTCTCACAGAAATGTTTGTTTTCCCATGAGTCAGAGCAGAAAGACCTCATAATTCATCCTCAGAAGGGTATCTCCTAGAGGTGGAATTAAATTAGCCAGAGATGAAAGGGTGCTCTGCACCCTCAGTAACAAAGCATAAAAGCAAGCATTAAAAGGATCAAACTGCTCTCAAAACAATTTAACTGCATGACATTTTTTACAAAGTCCAATTATAAGGAAAGTGACAAAATTCTACACCCTACATCAAAAAATTCACAATGTCTGGTACCAAATCAAAATTATCAGTTAAATATAGAGGCTGGAAAATATGACTCATAACCAGGAGAAAAATCAATACAAACAGATCCAGAAAATACAGAGATAACAGAATTAGCAAACAAAGATCTTAAAATACTATTATAAGTATCCTCAACCTTTCAGGAATGTAGAAAAAAACATGAACAAGACAAGAAGAGACACAAAAGATATTATCAAAACTGAACAGAAAAAAAAAGGGAACTCCTAGAGATGAAAACTACAATATCTGAAATAAACAACACACCAAGGGATTAACAGATTATAGACTGCTGAAGAAAAGATCTCTGAATTTAAACACATAGCAATAAAAACTATCACATATGAAGCACAAAAAGGAAAAAGATAGCAAAGAAATACAGCAAGATCAGTGACTTGCAGGACAATAGCAACTGGTCTAATAAACCTGTAATTTCAGTCTCACAAAGGAAGAGGATAAAAGAGGGAGAGAGAGAGATTTAAATTGAGTGACCACACATTTTCTAAACTTGATAAAAATGATAAAAACAAGTCCAAGAATGTCAATATACTCCAAAATCATAAACATAAAGAAATATACAGCAAGGCACATCATCATTTAATTGTTGAAAACCTGTGATAAAGAGATGATCTTAAAAGCACTCAGGGTAGGGGAAAGAACATTATGTACAGAGGAACAAAACAGGGATGAATTCATACTTCTCATTAGAAACTATTCAAAGCAGAAGAAGAGTGTAACATCTTTAAAATACTGAAAGAAAACTGTAAAGCTAGGATTCTGCATCCAGTGACCCAACTTTCAAAAATAAACATGAAATAAAGACTTTTTCAAACAAAAGTTGAGAGAACTGATTGTCCTCAGACCTGCACTATGAAAAATCTTAAAAGAAGTTCTTCAGAAATAATAAAAATGATGCCAGGTGAAAATTTGGTGATAAATCACAAAGGAATGAAGAAAACCAGAATGATAAATAAGTGGGCAGATACAAAAGCTGTTCATCTTGCTTTTGACAACAACAAAAAAAAAACTTTGAAGAATAACTCACTCTTTATAGAGAAAAAAATACATATTGTAGGGTTTGTAAACTATGTTGAAATAAAATATATTACATCAATTGCACAAATGATAGGAGATTTAAAGACATGATAACTATATGAACTAATTCTGCTACTTTTTTTTTTTAACCTTTTCATTTTTTGGCTATTTAACTACAGCAGTGATTTTCCCCCACCTCCTTCAAGGGATGTTTGGAAATGTGGAGGTATTTATTGGTAACGCATTAATGGGAGGATGCTACTGTCATTTAGAGACTGGACCAGACATCCTAACTGTCCTGCAACACTCAACAGAATTAAACGCAGAAGAACTGTCCTATCCCAGAGACCAAGAATCACTGCAGAAGTAAAGGATATGTACTTTTTACTCAGAAAAATCCCAATGCAAGTCCAGCCTACACCAAATTGAATATTGGGAAAGACCTTAAAATCTTTCTCTTAGTTTTTTTATTTTTAACTCTGCTGAAGAATAAAATAACAGTATTTAACTCACAGATTTTGGGGAAAAATAGAGCAAGTATATGTAAGTTGCTTAGCAGAATATCCACCAGATAGAAAACAATTAATATTCATCACCATTAACAGTGGTATTAGCAATAGTGGTAGAAAACAGAGTGTTAGCTTTAAAGGGTAGATAAGAAGGTGTCAAAAGAATACTGCATCTAAAATTCACTTCAGAAAAACAGAAGGGATTTTGAATGTCTAGCATCATATACATGTTCTTCCATTTTGAAAATAGTTGTATTTTGAATCCAGAGTAAAGAGAATGTACTCTGAATATTATCCTTCCAGTTTCAAATAAATATTCTTTAATTAATATAACCAGTAAAATGAATAAAGAGGATTACCATTTAGACATCTTTTGTCTTTTACAAAATGTTCAAAATTTATAAAAGCGTCTCTGGAAAAGAAAAGCTGTGACTTCCTTTGCCGCCGCCACCTTGCCTGCCCAGATAAGAAAGCCATCACAATGGTTCAGTTTTGCCATCAACCTAAAACTTCCCTATATAATAAAGTCTGTTTTTTTAAAAAGCTGTTATATTAAAAAATAAAGCTCAATAAAGCTGTTATATTTAAACAAATCAAATGCTGCTTATACGTCATGAGAAAGAACTTGAAAATATTTGTCATTACATTGATGTAGATGCCCCTTAATAATGGAGCACACCCTTTCATGTTGTTTGTTCTCAAAAGAAAAGGCCATATTACTTGATTTTTCTATGAAACTCGTATATACTGCATGAACAGGGTATGACTTCTACATGAATGACACACTTACCTGATATGGGTCAGCATGCATACTGTCATAGGCATAACTTATTGCTAGAAATGGATAAAATTCCCTTTGCTGCACTTATTAAAATGTCTTCTCTACCTTCCAAGTGGGCTTGATTCCAAGCACCAAAAATATTCCCAAATTTAAGCATTAAATATGTCATAATTAAGACATTAAGTATATTTGCTAAAAGAGCACAAATAAAAGTATGATCTATTTTATTTTTAAAGGACATACAATTTCAGAAAGTATTATTACTTATAATCTAAGCCTCTATCTTAAAATATAGTACTGCATAGTGCTATACCTGCCAATCCTGGATGACCAAACAGAAACAGTAGGGACAGAACACATGGTATCATTTAAGGCAAATATACATATATCAAACTCAAATATGTGACATATCATTCTGCAATTATGGAATAAAAAGTGATTAATATTTTCATATAAAACAGATGTCTATTTAAAATGGAATAAATACCCAAAATATTTAAACATTTTTATGACATAGAAAACTTAATTATCCATTTTTTTCTACTTTTAATCTTTCTAAACATAAAAAGTGCTTCCTGACACACCTACATTTATACATTAATTTTCTAAAACTTTCTTCCTTTACTTATTGTTTTTGACATTTAAATCTTTCAACAAGAACTTGATAATTTTTTATAAACTTACAATTATTATTACTAATAAGTTGATTCATCATTAAATAGTGTAAAAGTGTACATATAAAATATCCACATGCATGTATATTCATCTTGATGTGCTTCATGGAAAGAAGAATATTTGAAATTTCCTTTACCAGAATATCATTGCCTTTTAGATACACTTACTCTAGTAATTCGACATTAATCTTGTACCCTGGACAGCACAACATGGGCCTGACAAGATCTAATGTAACCTAAAAGAATCAAAGCTAAGCATTTCCAAAACTTCAAAACTAGTAATAAAATTAGAAAGGACATGATATACTCTGAACTAGAGTTCTAGGATATCTGATGGACCCCATGGCAAAATACAAGCAATAGAATTTTTCCTGCAGAACATCTGTAAGGAAGGCTCAAAAAAGAAAAGTTCTGAGTTTCCTTTTTACTTCATTTTATACACAATCCACTAAACTCCTAAGAGACACTGATTGTATCACATACGACATAAAGAAACTGATGCTAAGAAACAAAGTCAATCCAGTGATATATTCCTAAGAATAGGGTACACTTTGGTATTGTTACAAACTGAGCCACACTGCTGTGTATGTATCTTAATGCCACTAAAATCGTATAGACTGATATGGAAAATAATTTCTAGTTTCACTATTATCTTTGACACATGCATGGAAATAAAACAGTGCAAAATAGTGAAACAATATGCAGTATCTGGAAGGAAAGAAGAAAGGAAATTAAAAAGGAAAGAAAGGGTAGGAGAAAAAAATAATAAAAGAAAGGCTGGAAGGAACTGAGCATTCTGCAGACTTACCTCCATTGATTCGCCTAAGAATCCTACAAGGGAGAGAGATTATTGTCCATATTTTCTATATGTAAAAACTAGTTTGAAAATACCATCTTTGCCAAAAAGGTAAATATATAACAAAACTGGTACTTAAATTCATGTCTCTGTTGAGTCCAAAGTCTATGCTCTTTGCTCACCTGTGAATACCTTCTCCTGCCACCTACGTTGTGATTCAGGAAAAAATATCAACACACGCTTACAACCAAGTTCTGCAAAGTGGGAAAGGTTCAACTCCTGTTTTCCGATAAATTCTGCTTTAGGCAGTCAGTTGACTACTGGATGTGTGCCTAACCATTCAACAAATATCTTTTCCTTCTCTGACCACAGTAAATGACTGGGAGATTTCTCACCTTCTAGTTAGTACCCATTAGCAAGCAACACTCTGGAAGTCTAGTCCTCAAAAAACCACAATGCAACAAATGTGTTGAAGATAATGCGCAGTGAGACTGTAGAATGCCTCACCTCCTGCTTTTTTCTCCCTCTGGTTTTGTCACCCATTGTTATTTATTATTTATGTAGTATCATCAATGTGAAACTCTATTGATGGGGGTAAATCCTGTGCCAGAAAGGTCATAGACTTCACTTCCTGGGCCTTAAACAGTTCCTCATTTCATTAGCTTTTCAAAATATTAATCAGTAAGGTCTTTTTGAGTGCCTGATTGAGGGGAAAGTCCATCAACCTTTAATAGTTTGTTGGGACATTCTTATACATATACGAAATATATAAACCCAATTAATATTTGTCTAAGATAAGAAGCCATTTTTAAAGGACTGTGTTTGTATAAGAGGTAAGATCTCTTTTGAAAGAAAAGTCAAAGTGTCACTGAATATCACCGACCTCAAGAGCAAAGGCAAAATTAAATTCCTTGTTCAATATTTTGAGTTTAATCTAGGTGAAACAACACACATTACTACAAAATAACACTATTCCTTAACCCTAACTTTGAGTTCATAACCCAAGGTGTAACTGTCCCCCTAGCAGACATCATAAAATGTGAAGAAAAGTGGTTGTTGTAACACCCAGGGGCAGGGCGGTAGAGGTGGAGGTATATGCGATTAGTTGGGCATGGAGGTGGGTGGGTGAGCATGACAATGATAATCACCTTGCAGTGGGCAGGACAGTCCTTTACAAGGAAGAATTGCCCACCCAAAATGTCAATAGCACCCTATCAAAAACACTACATGGGCCCATTAAAATAAAAAATGGAACATTTTTAGCCCAGTCCATAATTTTTTTTGGCTTTCATGGTTTTATAAAATAAATTTGAATGGAGCAGGTGCACTCTAGGACGGTATCTGCTACCCTAGTTTCTCAAACCTGCCTTTGTGACTCAGTTACCTAGAGGCACTTAAAGTTGACAACTTCCAAATCCTTAACGTTGTACAACCATGTAAATGGGCGGCTCCATCTAAGTTAGCTAAATGATGTATTCTCAAACCCTTTTAGTACTGGACAGGTATATCAATCACAAGTCCTGCAGTCTTGAGCAAGTCTCTTTTTCTTGTTAGAACTCAGGAAAGGGAAGAGAAAAGCAACATAAGCTTGAGTAATATACAAATTTTTAAGTTATAAGAAATGAGTTTTTCCATGGATAATTTTGGGATAGTTCAGTCTCCAAAGTTCATAAACAAGAGATATACAACTGTACTTGAGTTGATGTTGGTGGATTTCTCTTTGTGATGTCTTAGGACAAACACGTCAGGACTGATCAGAAGGCAGTGCAGCTCCTAAGGCTCCCTCATGGAGAGCGCTAAGATGTATTCATTTTCTTCTGTGTCAATTCAGGCTTAGTATTTTCAAATATGAAGCCATGTCAATTTTAACTCTAATGCATGCCTTTTGAGGCAAGCAAAATTATAAAATATAAAAATGTTTAAAGGCAAAACTAAGCAACATTCCATCTCAACAATGCCCATGCCTCCCATTAGCTCCTCATTCTCCTTTATCATGACAAGTGTGACTAGCATTAACAGCTCACTGTGGTGACTTTCACACATGTTGCCTTGTTCACAGACATACTTAAATAGGTATGTACATATATACAAGTATATACATGATGCTACGAGTTTTAATTTTTTGGTTTGTGTACCCTGAAATGGAATCATTACATACACATTGCTCCAAACATACATATTTACATTCATAATATATCCTGAACATCTCTTTAAGTCAGTAAATATATGTCTGTTAACATACTTAGCTGAACTGAATGGGACGGACATGAAAAGCATGAATGAAGGTTCTCAGACTTTTTGGATTTTAAAGGACAAGACTCTAGAGCCATTCAGCTATAAATGTGCACTATTCTTCAAGACAAAGGAAGAATGATCCTAAAGGCAATTCAGAGATCAGGGCTGCCTCCTTAGTTTCAAAAAGGGAGACTATCACCTCACTTTCAACAGGCAGAATGACCTCTGCCCAGAGACAGGGGTACCCAAAGGGGCCACCCGAAGCCATGAGGAAGGGCTGCCTAGAAGAGGCCTCAGGACCCCTGCCTGGTAGAGCTCCTAGGGCAGGACCTCTACTGCAGTGGTTCTGAAGAGCAAGACTGCCACCCTACGAATCTGGAAGGCAAAGCATCAACCCAAAGGGGATTACCCTTGAGACTTAAAGTCTCATAGAGCTCACCTTGCTAGGTTTTGGACCTGCTTGGAACCTACCACCCCCTCCTCCTTTCCTATTTCTCCCTTTTGGAATGGTATTGTCTATCCTATAATATCCTATAGTGAGGGTGGAGTCCTTATGAATGGGACTAGTGCCCTTATAACAAAAGGATAGAGATCTAGCCGGCTCTTTTTCTGCCATTTGAAGGCACAGCAAGATGGCCATCTATAAACCAGCAAAAGGGTACTCTTCAAGAGCCCTAACCTGTTAGCACCCTCATCTCAGACTTCCAGTCTCCAGAACTGTGAGAAATAGATATTTGTTGTTTAAGCCACCCAGTTTATACTATTTTGTTATAACAGCCCAAATAGACTAAGACAGACTCCATTCAGGGGATCACTATGTCAAAGGCATGTGCACTTTTACTTTTAATAGATGTCAGATTGCTTTCAAGGCTCTGTAAAGTATAAATTTCCATCAGTGTGGCAAGTAACTATATATATATCCTTATAAAATGCCTGCAATAGATTTTCTTGTACTATTAAACAATCCCAATTGTGAATATAAAGTATCATCTTATAGTTAAAGGAGCTTGCATGTCTATGACTACTTACTGGTTTGAGCATTGGCAGTGCCTTTAAAGAAAATGAGAAGACCATTTAAGCTAACTTACTTAAATTCCCTGTCCTCAATTTTCCCACCTATGAATTAGCATTTGAAAATTAGATGATCTCCCCTGCAAATCTAAAAGTATATGAATCAATGAAAGCAAGATCTACTTGAGATTTTAACACAGTGGGGGTATGGATTTGAACCATTTATGAACTTTTTCTCAATATTTCTAGGGTTAGCCCTGATATTTGGTATTTATTATAATAACTCAAATAATATATCATATGAGAGAAAAAATAAGGGCAAAATTATCCTAAAACCTACTTGATTTCTGTAAGCAATATCTGCAGATACTTATTCCTTGTCAAATCAAATCAAAGGAATTACTAGGGATGCATACACCCTTACATTATCAGGTTTCATTGGTTCCTCCACATTTCCCATGGACTACCTTTACAACTATAGTTACTTTATGCTTTCCTCTTAATAAAACCTGGGTTTAACACAAATTCAAGACAAATCTTCCCCAACATAATTAATGCATCCACCAAATATATCACTTTAAACACAACAGAAAATGAAAATATGCTTTGTGATTAGAATAATGTAAAATTAACCATCCCCAATGAATTCTTGTGGAAAAATTTTATGTCAACCAATCTGAATTGAATTAGTTTATATAACTCCTTTAAGGTACCTTTTAATACCACTGAGTCCTTTGTGCTAATAATTTTGGTAACTTGAAATAACAGACTTATTCAAGCCCATCATTAGTACATGTTGTATTTGAGGGAAGATTTATAATTATTGTTTAAAAACTATTCATGTTTCAATGGTGAGATGAGATAAAGCAAGTAAAGTGTTCTGAATAAGACCTGGCACAAAGTAAAGCCCTATCAACATTGGCTGTTATTCTAAAAAAATGTTTAGCTTTCATATTTTCCCTCCATCCATCTGCTACAGCATGCTCCTTTGTAAATGAACTGGCCCAGTCACCTGTGGCCTTACCATGCCTACCACAGTCTAATAAATCTTAATGGTAAATGATTAAAAAAAAATTCATGCTTACAGTAAATTGTCCTCCATTTGTGATATCTACATCAAAAATACATGCCTTGTCATTGCTTATTCTTTATCTCTTACAGTCTATCATGAATAATATTATTCATGTCACATTTTGTTTACTCCACAACTCTGCTTACTATTAGTAATCTAAATAATGTCTTACTTCCTCCAGAGTGGGGCACTTACCACGACATTGAGATTCCCTTCATACTGTTCAATGCTTCTAATTTTGTGGGAAACCCTTCTCAGATCAAAATTATTCTGCCCAAAACTTTCACCCAATGTTTCTAATTATTTTCTCTTAGCAGAAAAATATACCTCTTCTACATAAAGTTAATATATATTCTACATAAAGTTCACAAAATATTTAAAAGTAGCTATTATGCACCCATTACATATTTTTTCTTCAGAGGAAACATTTCATTTTCTACAATGTTCTCACAGAAAAGATGCTCCCCATCCGAGTCAACTTCCTCCAACCTCCACTGCCTTGTGACTAATCCCTCATGTCCTTTCCACTCAGGCTCCCTGGTGGCCCAAATGCCTTTTGAAGCAGAGCTCTTGCAACTCACTCCTCAGCTTTGCATTTCTTGACTTCTCTGGTATGCGGCCTTAAACCCAGGATCCATACCACATGCCCTTAATTGTTACTTATATGTCTCTAATGGAAACAAATATGCAGGAGAAGTTCCAAGAAACCCCTGGAATGGACTTCAGAATGTCCCACTGAACTCACAGAATAAAACTGTGCCTGGGGTCTATCAGTAAACAAATAAAAGATGTAAGGTCACAGAGAACAGAGAGATGAGAAACCTCAGAGGTTTTTTTGATGATGAACATTCTCAAGTCACAGGTGCAGGAAAAAAAGATTAAAAAAGAGGTAACTATTTGACTTCACAAAAATTTTGTGATTCCTCTTTTCTTTAATGAAAAAATTAGTAAGTAATTTAAAGAAATTCATAACAGCATGCCCAGCAAAGCAAAATGGCTGCAACATCATGAATGCTACAAGGAAAAATACTGAGAGAAACAGTAAAATAATGACACAATCACAAAGACATCACTTTTCAATAATTATAGCATCTTTAAATTCATTTTTAAAAATATATTTGATTTTGCATAAAAATCATATTAGGGCTATGAAGCAGTAGTACTGTAATAACACTGAATTGTTTTAAGTGAAGTTTACTTTTACAGCCAGTCATTTACATAAGCTTCAAATTTATTGTTCGCTTGATTATTAAATCTAATTTATCAGGGACAATGTTTGGTAGCCTTGCTATTTAGAAATATTGACATGTTTCTCAAATGAAAGTGTATAGGTTCTAATATACTTATAAGACAGCAGGTACTGAAGCAATTAACTGATGTTTAATTGAAGTGCAACACACACACACACATATATATATATATGAAGTACACTATCACAAATAAAAACACCTATATAACTGGTACTTACCAACAAACAAAATATCAACAGCACCCAGGACTCCTCATGCCTTTTACATTCACAATCCCCCACCAAAATTGTCACTGTTCTTACTTCTACAGGCACAAATAAACTCTGCTTGCTTTGAGATTATAAAAATGAATAATACAGCAGGTACTCATTTGTATCTGGATTGTTTTGATCAGTATTATGATACTGAGATTTCTCCAAATTGTCAGGAAATTGACTTTTCATAAATATGAAAGCAGTCCCATGACTACTTACATTATGATTACTCATGGCTGCTCCTTTTTTTAAAAGGCAGGATACTGAGCCTCATCCCAGATCAGAGAATCTGAAACTCTGGAAGGAGGGAGGAGATTAAGCCCAAATCTCTAATTTGTATAAATTCATCCCACATTTATTTTGCCTACTGAAGCTTAAGACTCTACACTAAAAATGTAATGCCTCTATTCACTTGTTTAATTCTTAGTTCTTACCAAAAGCGCTTTAAAGGAAAAGCATGCTCTTTCTGGCATCATACCAATTTTAGCAGTACTTCAGACTCACACTGATTAGTTGCATTTTTAATAGTTTTAATACCTGAAAAATCTAATAACAACTCTTTCAAAATTCAGTAACTTAACATCATGTATTTCATAAGAGTATCATTCTGTAGGCTTAAAAATTACAGTATCAGTTTTGGGTGTGTTTTTAATTATTTGTAAAATTTCCCCTGCCTTTCATTATGCAGTCACAAAGTGCTTGAAATTTAACAGAGCCAAGTTAATTTCGATGACTTTCTTAAACCTATGTATAATATAATGACAGTTTTACTATTTAAGGATGATCATTTCTAGTAAAATTAGAATTAAAAAAGAGCAGGGAAATACACAACAAACAAGTGATGAACCTTATCTGGAGCTTACTGTAATGGAATGTATTTCCTAAAAAGAAGAGGATTGGTGAGATTATATTTCAAAAATCCTTCAGTGATTCAAAAGATCTAAAAACTTACCGATATGTCATGGTCACTCACGTGTGGCTAAGATCAGATTATTAAGTCACAATTAGACTTAACATTCATAATCAGGCTGAAGGAGTCTCTAGTAGCTTCCAATAAATACTCTCTCAACCGATCTCGTACAAATATCTCCCTGATGACACCACAGTCACATTGAGCATGAGTGAATTTCAGAAGCTTAGAGATGCTTCTTCAAGTGAGGCAGTACTTACTGAATGATATGAGCTTATCAAAGATACCCTTAATCTGTTTCATTGTAGATGTTTCCTTTTTTTTTCTAAGACAGACTCTTTCTTCAACATATCTGAACCAAAATATGATTCTTTAAGAACATAAATGCCAGTGCTAGGATTGGGTAAAATGGATTCTACTTTACTCTTAAAGGCTAATAGTTCTTGATTGGATGAATTCAAGATTTTTAAATTTAAATACTGAAATAGGGTTGCTAAAGTTCAAGGAAAAGGATACAATTTTGGAAATACCAGATTATTCAGATAGTACAAATTTTTTTCACTGAAAGCCCCTTAAAATAGCAAAGATAATAAGCAATTACAGTGTTTATATTACACTTGTAAATCTCAACACAATATTGTGCAATCTTAGCATCACTGTGCAGAAATAATTCCCAAGGAATTCCCTAGCTACCTCCCTTGCCTGCAGGCAGTGTGAGGACTTTCTTATTTTCAATGTCTTCAGGGAGAGACACCACAGCTACCAGTTATAATAGAAATGTTTTAAGTTATTCCTGTCCCTCTAATGTTTATATTTAAAGACATGCCATTCTGTACTGCATGTTCCTAGATAAGGAAACTGAGACCTGAATTCTACCAGTTAAGAGTCACTGTTAAGAGCAGAACCCTTCTCTCCCCTCATGGCTTTACCTTGGATCACAGAGAAGAGAATGCCAGCAGAGTCTTCCATTCTCCAGAGGGAGGAAGCTTCTGTACTTCTCTACACCTTGCTATAGACCGAATGTTTGTCTCCCCCATCCTGTCTGTCCCAGAATTCACATGTTCAATGCTAACACTCAGTATGATAGTATTTGGAGGTGGGATCTTTGGGAAGTGATGAGGTGAACACTCATGAATGAGATCAGTGTCCTTATAAAACACACTCCAGAGTGTTCTTGTCTTACCCAACATGTGAGAACAGAGGGAAGGTGTGGCATCTTTGCACCAGGAAGCCAGTCCTCACCAGACACCAAATTTGCCAGTGCCTTGGTCTTGGATTTCCCAGCCTCCGGAGCTGTGAGAAATATATTTCTGTTGTTTGCTAGCCACCCAATTTATGTTTTTTGTTAAAGCCGCTAAACAGACTAAGACACACCCCTTAGTCTTTTCACCAGTGGAAAAAGTAGATATGAAGACAACACCTCCTATGAGGCATGTCCCACGAATTAGAAGTGAGTGAGATTTCTTTGTCTCAAGGGCAGGTTAACAAGCTCCATTATTTTGCCCTTGCTCTCCAGGCAATTTCACTCAGTCTCCGTGATAAAGAGGTCATGAAGGAAATGACCTTGCAGCACCAGCCAAATCTCTGTCCTTACCCTTATAATGTCTTTTAAAGCCTGCCACTAGATGTGCACATAATTTTAATCCTTCGCTGAAGGGTTCGTTATCTTCAAAGTAGTAGGAAGCCTTAAAAAGGCTGACTCAAGTCTTAGACTTCTCAATTACAAATATGGAGATAATTACTCAGATGTTAAATTATAAAGAATAAGATGATATAAAGTGCTACATAAATAATAAAGCACTTTTGAATACTTGCCCCTAGGAATAACTTCCATCATCTATAAAATAATGGTATTAATAAAATTATTTCTAAGGATCCACTAAATTCTAACATTCTTACATCTCCAGCCCAGATCTAGCTTCTGAATCTCAGACCTTTAATCCAACTGCCTAATTTTGAACACACATTAGATGAGTATATAAACAGATAAACAAGCCACTTGGCTATTTCAGAGTTTCAAATTCAACATGTCCAAAAATAAATTCATTGTTTCTTTCTGCTTTTCTGCCAGTGTTTCCTACCTTGGTAAAACACATCATCTACCCAGTGACACAACCCAGAAACCAGGAAATTATCTTTGACTCCTCTCTCATCCTCAAATTCAATTAACCACAAAATGTTGATAATTCTTCATCCTAAGTATATTTGAAATTGGTGCTCAGGTCTCCATGTGTACTACCATCCCCTTAGTCTAAGTCACCATCATCCCTTGCCAGGATGATTGACATCAATTCAAAACTGGACTCCAAGTGTCATTTTACCTTCTATGTCCTTCACCTCTCTGGAGGCACAGTAATTACTTTAAAATACAAATCTTGCCATGCCATTCATTTGCTTAAAAACACACAGTATCATGTTACTGTTAATATGAAGTCCAGCTCCTCAGCATAACTAAGGAAGCTGCTGCCCCATCCAAGCCGTCTCCTTCTGCAGTCTCTCCTCACAGCCTGCCAGTGCATGATTTCCACTCTTCCATCCTTCTGCCATCCTAATTCCATATATGTCCCAGGTCCACCTCCCTCACGTACTCACCTTGACAGCTTATATTCATTCTTTAGTTCTTAGCTTCAGTGTTACTTCTTCATAGGTGACTTCTCTGATTCTTCCCAACCTCCTTCTTATATGAATCCTTTATCATATGCTCACTTAACACTATGTGATTCTCCCATGCAGCACAGGTCATATGTAATTAGTCAATTATAGGGTAATTCTTTAATGACAAATTCAGTCTTTATAGATAGAAAATACATCTGTTTAAAAATGGCTGTATCCCAACCATCCTTCAATTGCCTGGCATGCTTTATGTATTAAAGGAAGAAAGGAATTTACTCAAAGAAAGCAAAAGCACTAATTTAAAAAGACATTTGCATCCCTATGCTCATTGCAGCATTATTTACAATAGCCAAGACAGGGAAGCAACCTGTGTCCACTGACAGATGAATGGCTAAAGATGTGTTATACATATACAATGGAATATTACTCATCTAAGAAAAAAATCTTGTCATTCATGACAACATGGATGGACCTAGAGAGTATTATTTTGAGTGAAATAAGTGAAACAGAAAAAGACAAATACCATATGTTTTCATTTACATGTGGAATCTAAAAACAAAACAAAAAATAACAGAAATAGACTCAATACAGACAACAAACTGCAGTTGCCACAGGGAAAGTGATAGCAGGATGGGTGTAACAGATAAAGAGGATTAAGAGATACAGACTTCTAGTTATAAGTCACAGGGATGAAAAGTACAACATAGGGGCTCGTCAATAATATTCTAATAACTTTGTATGGTCACAGGAACTATACTTATCATGGTGAGCATTTCATAATGTATAGAATTGTTGAATTGCTATGCTATACACCTGAAACCAATATAATGCTATATGTCAACTATACTTCAATACAATAAATGGAGAGAGGAAGAAAGGAAGAGAGTGAGGGAGAGAGGGAGGGAGGGAGGGAAGGACGGAGGGAGGGAGAACAGAAGGAAGGAAGTTTTGCACATAATGCTATAAAAAAAATGTATACAACACAACACCCACAATGAAGAAACTGACATGCTTCTCATGGTGTTTAGGAGTTTTTTTTCTCTTTAGGAGTCAGTAAAAATACAGACTTACAACTTTTGTTTCTACACTATTTAAAGTCCTCTTACATGTCAAGGATTTCCTGATTTTTATTATCACCTACTAATAATAGAGTCCCTGCTAATAATAATTGTTTTTGCCATCACAATAAAGTCCTCCATAAATAAAAAATGAAGTATTAGGTATTTTTTAAAGACTCTATATACTTTTGATGGATTAGAAATAGGGTACTGAAAAATAAGAAATGATTAAAAAGAAGTTATTTGTTTCCAGTTGTATTAGTTAAGGTAATATTAGCTACAGTAACAAATTCAAAAGTGTATGATGACCCAAACACACAGAAGTTCATTTCTTGTTCATATAAAGTCCAACTTTTTTTTTTCCTGAGAAGCAACGGACTTCCACCTAAGTAGCAATTCAGAGTGATAGAGTCCTTGCCTTCTGTGACTCCGTATCTCCAAAATGGGGTATCCAAGGCCCCTAGGGCCAGATGTGCCAAAATAGTAGTAGACGAGGATGAGGATTTTCTGTCAGTTCTACAGGCAGGACCTGAAATGGAGCCTGTCACTTCTATTCACATGACAGTGGATAGATCTGCAATACATAGCTATATCTAAGTCCAAGGGAGACTGGGGAACGTGGGAACTGTGTGGTCAAGAAGAAGAGGCAGGGTTTGGTGAAAACTAGTTGGTCTTTACCAAACAGCTCCCTCTCCAGTAAGATTTCTTGTTGGTCTGCTCTACCCATTTCCCTTATTTTTCCTTAAAGGTTACTCCTAAAATTTGACAATTCTGACCAATAATGGAATATTTAAAGTATAATATAATTATTATATACTGCCTGCAATCTCAACAATAGAATACTTGTAGTGTTTTTTCTTAACAAAAATTTCATAAAAATGAACATGCATCCTTCCCATGGTTAACTTTCTACTTATAATTCTTCCTGTCAAAAAAAAAAAAACAGGAAAGGGAAATAATCTTCATAGGTATATTTATAAAGTGATATAAAAACAAAGTTAGTAAGAGAGTGATTTTAGCTTAGGAACTATTCATTTCCTAACAATTGTATAAAGAAACTTGAACAACATGACTTAATTTATGCACATGCTGAATCTGAATAGTAAAATTAGCATCCAGTAAATGTCAGCTACGCTTATCTGTATAGTAATATTAATTTGCATGAATCATTCTCCATTCTAATAGCAGAAAAAAGTGAAACAAAAGAAATAAGATAAAGGGTCTACTAAGTCTATCAGAGTGACTATAATGAGGAAACATGGATATTCAAGCAAGGTGATGTAAGCACCTCACTTTTAAGCCAATACTTTGTACCAGAACACCGAAACTTGCTTCAAGGAAATGGCCAATCCAATGTTTCTGACCCTCTTCAATCAAATTTTTTCACACAGTCTACCCAAATCCAAAAATATCTCCAAGGATCTGAAAGATTTTGAGGTAGTATGAAATGTGATGTCTTATGATAGTGCATGAGAGCAACAATAAAGTGTCTCCTTGTCCAAGAATTAATTCACTATCTGGAAGATAAACTTAAAATACTAAATATTTAAATACATAGAAGCCTATAAACCTACAAAGTCACTAATACACAGAGGAGAAATGGTTATTCAAATGCAAGAGTGAATCAAAATATTCACCCAGACAAGATAATGTCTGTGATATATGACTGGAGAGTTTGGTATAAACTCTATGGATAATGAAGCTGACATCCACTAATGCTAATTTTACTATTCAAATTTAGCATGTTCATAAATTAAGTCATGTTGTTCAAGTTTCTTTATACAATTATTATATATAACAGACTTGAAGAGTTTATTGTATATTCCAAATTCTGTGTTTATACACAAACACACCAATTAATACAGGCATATAGTGACAATTAAGTCAATCTGAAACAGTTAATTACATAGTAACCTAAAAGAAGCATACAAATAGAATGTACATAGATGGTCAGCTTTGAGGCACAGATAAAAGAAGCTTAAACACGAGAGGTTAGTTTTTGAACAAGCATGACATGAAGAGAGGGTGTCGTGAACTACTGATTTATACACTGTTTCTGTTAGTTATCACACAATTAACTCTACTTATAATGATTCTGTCCTCATCAAATGTCCTCATAATAATTTAGTTTTTCATGTAGCTCTGCCTAAAATGAAAGAATGTGTTAGTCATGTCAACATGAATAAGTCAGTCCGGTCCACTTGACAGTGATATTTCTCATTGTTCATTAACAATTTGTTCGTAGGTGCTTGATTAACATAATTCTAATCCTAAGGAATGGATCTACTCTCAGTGTTCAACAAGCGTACATTTCTGATCTTAAAGAGCAAGTCAGAGGACCCCGGACTGTGATTAATACAACACAGTAAATTCCATCTTGACAACATCAGGATAGCCTGCCAGTCATGTGATCAGTATCACTTATTTACTACTAACTTTTCATTCAAAATACAACACTGTATGGGACTTGCCAGGCAACAAACCAGTACACCCCAATAAACAGAATGTCCAAACACACACACTGCACAATCACAATGTACAATTTCTGATCTATACCTCTCCTTTGACAGAGTGACTCCAGATTAAACTTGGAATAAGGTTTATTTTTCATGTTTTCCTTGCTGCCTATTGGTTTGCCCTTCATGGTGGTCCCCCTTGTTTGCCTGTTTTTGGTGGGAAGCTGAAATGAGTCTTTCTTTACACACTGACTTGGAAGAATTTCAAATATGGTTTAATTTCTTTTTGGAGAGAGTAACATTTCAGGTAAATCAGGTCATCTTAGCATCAAACAGTTCTACAATTTTTCTTACAATGTCTTTCCAACTGTCACTGCATCCTATGGCAATAGCCCCACAATTCAGACCTCAGGAGGCTGCCCAAGAATATGGAACCAGAATGGCTTAGAAGGAAACTGTAAACTTACAGAAAATATAATGGGCATTCTGTCTCTGATCTCTTAACCATAGAGAAGTAGAATATTTTATACAATATAAGACAAAATAATATTAATATTCAATATTACTTTATATACTAATAAAAACACTAAACTATGAGACATTAATTACAAGACATATCCTCATTTCTAAGAGTTAAAATGTGAACAAAAAATATACAATCTAGAATTAATGAACTACAGCATTGGCTTCATTGCTCCTTTGAGCCTGGACTCACTAAAGTCGGCATCAAACCCAAGGCACTTTTTGTTGGAAAGATGTAGTGCAAGGAAAGGGTTTCAGCAGGCCAAAATGAGTCTTTTAAAAGATAACTCAATGTCCTACCTGGTGTTTCTGATCTAGCCACCACAAATTACATAAACTTCCACCTACCCACTGACATTTTTGGCCAGAATTCTTTAAGCTCCCTAGAATCAGCTTCTCTTGTAAAACTTCATTTAAATCTATTCCATCTCCATTAGGAACCTTTTGAAGTGATGGATGTTTGCTCTCTTGTTGTAACGGTCCAATGGGTGTACACATATTGTCAAAATTTATGAGATTGTATACTTTAAATATATGCATTTCACTATGTGAATTACACTGTTAAACTTGTTTAAAAGATCAGTAATGTTCAGGCCTGAAACAAAAGGAGCCCCACCTAGCCCAGTGAACTTCCTTAGGGGCTGAGAGTCAAGTGGAGAAGACAGTCACATAAACAAACAATTACACTGCAGTAAGAAATTCGAAAGAGCACTGGTGAGCCAGCCACTAGCACTGGGGTAATTATCTAGAATTGGTGTTCAAAGACAGCATCCTGGTAGAAAGGATGCCTCTGATATGATTTCAAGTGAGATAGTGATAGATATAAAACACCAAGCACACAAGAAGGATGAGACCTCTAAAAAATTAACTTAAGTTGTTCAGCTTCATGGTATTGTTAAAAATAAATGTTTAATCATATCTGCTCCACTATAGTTTCTGCTAATGAGAAATTGTCCAATAATGTGTCCTTTTCACATATGTTTTCCCTTTTCTCCTTTAGGTTTTATTGTTAAGTGTTTTTGCTTTATGGATAAAATATACATGATAATGAACTATGCAAAGGCTATATGAAAACATAACAGAAAATTATTATTATCTAGTGGATTTAGCAGTGGCATATTGAGTAGATACATTTGGGCATACTTCAAGGAGATATTTGTTGCTACCGTTGAAGGTTACCTGATGACTATACATTTGATAGAGATCCTTGGATAAATTCTTTCGAATTGGGTCCTGAGTGCCCAAAAAAGTACTAGAATATAACACAATTCCTTAAATAATTGAAAGCATATTATCTTTATATATAAACCTGGAAACTTACTAGCAATACTAAAGTATAACTTAGTTATCAATGTTATATTTGGCATGTAAATGCATGATTGTCCTATATTTATGTGCTCTAAAAGAACTAGCAGCTCCAACTTCTTTTTACCTGGTCACTCCTAACACGTCTGCCTTAGTTCCTAGAGCTTCCATGACAAAGCAACACAGACACAGTGGCTTAAAATAAGAGAAATGTGTCCTTTCAAAGTTATGGAGGCCTAGAAGTCTGAACTTGAGTTTCAACAAAGCTATGCCCCCTCTAAAGACACTAGGGAAGAATCTTTGATGCTTTCAGCTTCTGGTTATAGCCAGCAATCATTGGCTTAGAGATGTTCCCATCCAATCTCTGCCTCCATCTTCACATGACCTTCTTCCCTGTGTGTTTCTATGTCTTTTGGTCTTCACATGGACTTCTTATAAGGACACCATCACTGGATTTCAGGTCCATCCTAATTCAGTGTGACCTCATCATAACTAATCACATCTGCAAATATCCTATTTCCAAATAAAATCACATTCCAAGGTTTGGCATGGACAGAAAATTGGAGAGACACTATAGTACAGTACAACCCAGTATAGTCTACCTCTGGTGCACCCTCAAAATTTGCCAATCCTACTTGCAAAACATATTCACCCACCTCAACATCCTCAAAAGTCTTAAACCATTCTACTATTAATTTAAAATTCAAAATCTCATCTGAATATCCAAACTAAAAGTTCCAAATCTGGTCATCTAAATCAGGTATAGGGTGAAACTCTGGGTATTGTCTATCCTGAAGCAAAATTACTCTCCATCTATGAGTCTGTGAAACCTAAAAAACAGGTTATCCTCTTCAAAAAGAGGGTAATGGTGGGACAAGCATAGAAATTGATATTGCCATTCCAAAAGGGAAAAATTAGAAGGCACCAAGCAGTTTCATCTCCCAAACAAGTCCAAAATCCAGCAGAGAAAATTCCTTAAGGACTTAAGATCTGAGAGTAACTCTCTGTTGTTCTGTTCTCTGTGGCCTCTAGGGAAGCCCTGCCCTTTTGATTATTAATTTGGAAGTCATTTTTTCAACTACTGATGAAGATTACTAAACATTTTTTTATAATTTAAAAAATAGTATTTCATTTGTATAAAATAAACATCTGATACATCTGACAGAATCTAAATCAGTGCAGTGTAACTTATATCTCCATAAATTTTTTGATATTCAAGAAAAGGAAATTATAGAAAATAGAAAGTTGAATATTCTTTACTATACCTAAATTTCTTTTTTTGTTCATGACTACAGGCATACTGCATTTCATTGTACTTCACTTTATTGTACTTTGCAGATACAGGCATACCTCATTTTACTGTGCCTCCCTTAACTGCACTTTGTGAATACTGCATTTTTTACAAATCAAAGAATACAAGACTTCAGTAGAGGAAGTAACTGCAGATGTTGTAGAAATAGCAAAAGAACTACAATTAAAAATGGAGCCTGGACACTGGTACAGCACACACCAGGACACTCTCAGTCTGTGCCCATTAGGCCTCTGGCTCT
The DNA here is from genome assembly GCF_030020395.1 of Manis pentadactyla. NCBI lineage: Eukaryota > Metazoa > Chordata > Mammalia > Pholidota > Manidae > Manis > Manis pentadactyla. The sequence continues at coordinate 69,795,750 of NC_080020.1, forward strand.
CCTGACAGGAAACCTCCACATGGTACTCACCAGGACTCCTCTAGTGAACATTCCTCCAGCTCCTGGACCTCCTGCAAGAATCCCTGCAGCAAACACAGGGACTCCACCAGCCTGCACCCATTTCGACTCCAAAGATACTCCTGGTTCACACCCACCTGGCCTCCAACCCTCCCCCAGGAAGTCACCAGGAGGAGTTCACTGGGACTCCTGGGCCACATTTACCTGGCTTCTAGCCACCCAGCCAAACCTGCAAGGGTCTATCCAGAGCATTCTACAGTCAACCCAGGGAACATTCCTACAACAGGTCAGTCCTTCAAGTCTAGGATATGTAGCTATTTCATCTAATTCACAGAAACAAACATAGAAAGTAAAACAAAATGAGGAGACAGAGGAATATGCTCTGAATAAAAGAATAAGACAAAGTTCATAAGAACTAAATGAAATGGAGTTAAGCTACCTAAATGAGAAAGAGTTTGAAGTAATAGTTATAAAGATGCTCACTGGAAGTGAGAGAAGAACAAACTCAGAGAGGACTTCAACAAAGTCATAGCAAATATATAAAAAGAAAAAATTAGGGTTGAGAAATAAAATAGAAGGAATCAACCACAGATTATAGGAAACAGAATAATGATCAGCAATCTGGAATACAGGGTAATGCAAAACACTCAAGCTGAACAGTAAAAATTTAAAAAGAATTTGAAAAAATCAGGATGGGTTAAGGGACCTCTCAGGCAACATCAAACATACTAATATTCACATTATAGGAGTCCCAGAAGGAGAAGAGGAAAGTGTCAGAAAACATTATTTGAAGAAATAATAGCTGAAAATTTCCCTAATGTGGGACCGAAATAGATACCCTGGCCAAGGAAGCACAGAAAGCCCCAAACAAGATGAACCCAAGAAGGTCCACACCAAGACACATAATAATTAAAATAACAAAGAACAAAAACAAAAAGAGAATCTCAAAATACCAAGAGGAAAGCAACTAGCTATATACAAGGGAAACTCCACAAGGCTATCAACTGATTTTTCAGCAAAAACTTTACAGGCCAGAAGGGAGTGGTGTGATATATTCAAAATGCTGTAAGGAAAAAATCATACAACCAAGACTACTCTACCAAGCAAGTTAACCTTCAGATTTGAAGGAGAAATAAAAAGTTTCCAGATAAACATAAGTTAAAGGAGTTCACCACTACTAAACCAGCCTCAAATGTTTCTTTTAATCCTTTAAAGAAAAAGAAAAGACTGTAATTAGAAATAAGAAAATATGAAAAGCAAAAATTTCACAGGTAAAAGTAAATACATATTAAAGGTAGTAGATTAATCATAAAAAAGCTAGTATGAAGGTTGAAAGACAAGTAGTAGTATCAGTTCTATCTTAAAAAATTAGATAAGGCACTCACAAAATAAAAGTGCAAAATAAAACATCATGTAAATAAATTATGGAGAAGGGGGAGTAAAAATGTAGTGATGAAAGAATGCATTCAAACTTGTGACCATTAACTTAATACTGGCTATTATATACATAGGATGTCATATATGAATCTCATCTCAACCTGAAACCAAAATCCTATAATAGATACACAAAAAACAAAGAGAAAGGAATCTAAGAATAACACAAAGACATCACTCACAGAGGAAAAGAACAAGAGAAGAGAGGATGACATAATAACTAAAAAATTAAATTTTAACAAAATTGCAATAAGAACACATCTATCAATGATTACTACAAATGTAAGTGGTCTAAATGCTCTAAACAAAAGAAATAGGTTGACTGAATAGATAAAAACAAGGCCCATCTACATGCTACCTATAAGAAATACCCTTTAAACACAAAGAACAAAAGTGAAGGGATGGAAAAAGATATGGGATAGCAATACTTACATCAGACAAAATAGACTTTAAAGCAAGAGAATAAGAAGAGACAAAGAAGGACATTGCATAATGATAAAAGGTTCTTTACAGCAAGATAAACAAATATTTATGTATCCAACATAGGAACAAGTATATATATAAAGCAAATATTAACAGACATAAAAGGAGAAACTGACAGTAATACAGTAATAGAAGCAGACTTTAACACCCAACTTATATCAATTAACATACCATCCAGACATAAAATCAACAAGAAAATGGTGGCTTTGAATGACACATTAAACAAAATGTATTTAAAAGATATATATAGAATATAACAACCAAAACCAGCAGAATACACATTATTTTCCAGTGTTCATGGAACATTCTCCAGGATAGAACATGCTAGACTTGTTAGACAAAACAAGCCTCAAAAAATTTAAGAAGACTGGAATCATATCAAGCATCTTTTTTGACCACAATGGTATGAAACTATAAATCAATTACAAGAAAAAAATGGAAAAAAACACAACCATGGACTAAAGAACACGCTACTAAATAATCAATGGGTTAACAAATCAAAGAGGAATCAAAAATACATGAAGACAAAAGAAAATGGAAACACAACAGCTCAAAAATTTGGGGATGCCCATGCTCTTGGCTAGGAAGAATTAATATTGTCAAAATGGCCATCCTGCCTAAAGCAATCTACAGATTCAATGCAATCCCCATCAAATGACCAACAGCATTCTTCAACGAACTGGAACAAATAGTTCCAAAATTCATATGGAACCACCAAAGACCCCGAGTAGCCAAAGCAATCCTGAGAAGGAAGAATAAAGTGTGGGAAATCTCGCTCCCCAACTTCAAGCTCTACTACAAAGCCATAGTAATCAAGACAATTTGGTACTGGCACAAGAACAGACCCACAGACCAGTGAAACAGAATAGAGTCTCCAAACATTAACCCAAACATATATGGTCAATTAATATATGATAAAGGAGCCATAGACATACAATAGGGAAATGACAGCCTCTTCAACAGCTGGTGTTGGCAAAACTGGACAGCTACATGTAAGAGAATGAAACTGGATCATTGTCTAACCCCATACACAAAAGTAAATTCAAAATGGATCAAAGACCTGAATGTAAGTCATGAAACCATAAAACTCTTAGAAAATAACATAGGCAAAAATCTCTTGGACATAAACATGAGCGACTTCTTCATAAACATGTCTCCCTGGGCAAGGGAAACAAAAGCAAAAATGAACAAGTGGGACTATATCAAGATGAAAAGCTTCTGTACAGCAAAGGACACCATCAATAGAACAAAAAGGTACCCTACAGTATGGGAGAATATATTCATAAATGACAGATCTGATAAAGGGTTGACATCCAAAATATATAAAGAGCTCACGCACCTCAACAAACAAAAAGCAAATAATCCAATTTAAAAATGGGCAGAGGAGCTGAACAGACATTTCTCCAAAGAAGAAATTCAGATGGCCAACAGACATATGAAAAGATGCTCCACATCGCTAGTCATCAGAGAAATGCAAATTAAAACCATAATGAGATATCACCTCACACCAATAAGGATCGCTACCATCCAAAACACAAACAACAACAAATATTGGTGAGGTTGTGGAGAAAGGGGAACCCTCCTACACTGCTGGTGGGAATGTAAATTAGTTCAATCATTGTGGAAAGCAGTATGGAGGTTCCTCAAAAAACTCAAAATAGACTTACCATTTGACCCAGGAATTCCACTTCTAGGAATTTACTCTAAGAATGCAGTAGCTCAGTTTGAAAAAGACAGATGCACCCGTATGTTTATCACAGCACTACTTACAATAGCCAAGAAATGGAAGCAACCTAAGTGTCCATCAGTAGATGAATAGATAAAGAAGATGTGGTACATATACACAATGGGATATTATTCAGCCATAAGAAGAAAACACATCCTACCATTTGCAACAACATGGATGGAGCTAGAGGGTATTATGCTCAGTGAAATAAGCCAGGTGGAGAAAGACAAGTACCAAATGATTTCACTCATATGTGGAGTATAAGAACAAAGAAAAACTGAAGGAACAAAACAGCAGCAGAATCACAGAACCCAAGAATGAACTAACAGTTACCAAAGGGAAAGGGATTGGGGAGGAAGGGTGGGAAGGGTGGGAAGGGAGGGATAAGGGTGGGGAAAAAGAAAGGGGGCCCTACGATTAGCATGTATAATATGGGGGGGGCATAGAGAGGGATGTGCAACACAGAGAAGACAAGTAGTGATTCTACAGCATCTTACTACACTGATGGACAGTGACTGTAATGGGGTTTGTTGGGGGGACTTGGTGAAGGACGAAGTCTAGTAAACATAATGTTCTTCATGTAATTGTAGGTTAATGATAACAAACTGAATAAAAAATAACTAAATCCAAGCCAAGAACTTTAAGATAATAAAGATTAGAGGTGTAAACAAGTGGATAACAGAAAAAAATAAGAAGAAGATAGTCAACAAAACCAAAGCCTGGTTCTTTGAAAAGATCAAAAAAATTGACAACTGTACCTAGACTGACCAAGAAAAAATAGGCTTCAAATCACTAAAATTATGAATGAACAAGAGAACATCACTTGTTGACATTACAGAAACAGAAAGAGTAGAGAATACTCTGAATGACGACAAATTAGATAAATTATTTAAAACGGACAAATATCTGAAAAGACAAACTACCAAGACCTACTCCAAAAGCAATACAAATCTGAATACATCTATGACAAGTAAAAAGATTAAATTAGTAATCAAAAAACTTCCCACAAGAAAATACTAAGACCCTGGTAATTCTACCAAATGTTTAAAGAAAAATTAGCCTATAACAAATCCCTTACTAATTTTTTCTAGAAAGAGTTTAAAAATAGAAAAGGAGGAAATGCTTCCAAATTCATACTATCTATTCTATTACCCTGATATGAATCACATAAAAAGATATTATAAGAAAAAGAAAACTACAGATAGCCAAGAAAATCCTCAACAAAATAATAATAAACCAAATCTGGAAATTTATTTTAAAAATGATGTATATATATGACCAAGTAGGCTTTATTTCAGGAAGTGCAAAAATACATTCAACATATGAAAATTAATCAGTGTAATACACCACATAAATCAAATTAAGGACAAAAAATAATCATTTCAGAAAAAGCATTTGACAAAATCCAACAACTTTTCATAATAAAAACACTCAGGAATCTAGGATTAGATGACAAACTCCTCAACTGTAATCTATGAAATCCACAAGTAATATCATACTTCAGAGTGAAAAAAAATGAATACTTTTCTCCTAAGATCACAAACTAGAATGTCCCTCAAGTCACTTCTATTCGGTATCATATGGAGTTTCTAGACCTGGCAATTAGGCAAGAAAAATAAGTTAAAGTCATCAAAAAAAAAGGAGACATTTAAACTACATTAGCAGATGACATGATCTTACATGTAGAAAATCCTAAAATGTCCACTAAAATCTATTAGAGGCAATAAACAACATCAGTAATGTTTCAGGATACAATATCAACACACCAAAAATCAATTATGATCTACTAGAAATAAACAATCTGAAAATAAAATTATGAAAACAATTCCATTTACCATATTAAAAAAACACTTAGGAATAAATTAATAAAAGAATATAGAATATGCACTGTAAACTCTAAAATTTTGTGGAAATAAAGAAGACCTAAATAAATGGAAATATGTATGTGTTAATGGATTGTTAGATAGCAATATTCACCAAAGAGATCTACAGATTCAATGCAATCTCTATTAAATTCCTAGCTGACTTTTTTAAAGAAACTGACAAGTTGAACCTAAAATCCATATGGAAATACTAAGGATTTATTATAGAAAAAAAAAAAAAAAGATAAATTAGACTTCATCAATATTAAAAACTTTTATGCTTCAAAGGACACAGTCAAGACCCACAGAATGGCAGAAAATAGCTGCAAAACACCTATCTGGATTTAGTATCAAGAATATGTAAAGAACTCTTTCAACTCACAAATAAATTGACAAATAATCCAATTTTAAAATAGCCACAGGATATAAATAAAATTTCTCAAAAAAAAATATTACTAATTACCAACATGTCCAGGAACAGATGTTCAACCTCAGTCATTAGGGACACGCAAATAAAAACTCCAGTGAGATACCACTTCATACACACTAGAATGGCTATAATCAAGATGACAGAAAGTGTAGAAGAAGATGTGGGGAATCTGGGACACACACATTGCTGTTGGGAATGCACAATGGTGCATCCAGGTTGGCAAACAGTTTGGTGGTTCCTCAAAAGCTGAACATGGAGCTCCCATATGACCAAACAATTCTACTCTTAGATATGTACCCAAGAGAACTGGAAACGTATGTCCACACAAAAATTTGTACAGGTAAGTTCATAGCAAGATTATTTATAATGGCTGAAAAGTAGAATCAATCCCAATGTCCATCAACAGATGAATGGCTGAACATAATGTAATATGTCCATACAATGGAATATTATTCAACCATAAAAAGGAATAAAGTACTTTCTTAATACAATATGGGTGAACCTTGAAATCATTATGGTATGTGAAAGGCAGCAGACACAAAGGCCATACATTGTATGATTCCATTTGTATGAAATGTCCAGAATAGGCAAATTAATAGAAACAGAAAGTAGATTAGAGGCTTCTAGGGGTTGAGGGGAGAGAAAAAAGAGAGTGCCTGCTAAATACAGGGGAGATTTTTGGTATGCTGAAAGCATTCTGGAGTTAGATAGTAGTGATGTTTGTACAACTTTGTGAATAATAGTAAAACCACTAAATTGTTTACTTAAGTGGTTAAACGTTATGGTGTATGATTTTTATCTCAATAAAAAGAAGTGAAAGCAAAAATTATGATTTATTGATGCACAAATCACTGTGTGCTCTACTCATTTGACTAGGCTATCCAGTGGGCCTTTTGACCCAATCTATGGTTGTCCAAATTATATAATTTCCTCCAGTTTATGTTTACTCTTCTGCCTTCAAAATCAGATACTTGGATATGTTTTGAAAATTTGAGAATTCTTCACTAAATATCCTCGAAGTTAGTAAGTCAAACTTCCACTAGCTCTTTAAAAACTCAATGTCTGCTAGCTCTTGGTAGTCTATACCAACATTTGGCATTTACATGTTTAAGTTTGTCTTCCTGCATGTACATACACATAATTCATAATTCCCTTCTCCAGAGGACTCTCAGCTGTCTTCTGAGATATTTCTGCTTCCAAATATCTAAGCCCTGTGATGACTCTCAGGATTAACCACACCTACTCCTGCCATATACTACCTTCTCAGCTCTCTTGTATATACTATTGCCGCTGCCTGCATCTTCCTTAAGATAATCATTAGGCATACACCCTCACTTCACTCAAACTTCTGCTCAACTGTCAATCTCCTCTTTCTTGAACATCCCTTTGAAAATAGCACCCTCATTAGACTCTGTCCCTTTCAATTTCGTTTTATCTTCCTAGCTCTTATCTAACTTAGAACACTTACATACTTTTATTCTTTTGTTTACTGTTAAATGATAGAGGGCAAAGTCCTGGCCCTTATTCTCAGCATCTAGAACTGCGTCCATTGTATAATAAGCGCTCAAGAGATACTTGAATGACTAAAAAGCTGTCTTAACACAATCTTGAAAATTATTATCACCCATCCACTAATATATTAAGAATTTTATAGACAGACTTCCTTATCCCTCTGAAAAAGTATAAAACTAACAATTAATTTTAGTCTCTTTATCTTTCAATCCCCAACACACCCTTCCTTTAAAGGAAGTTTTGGGGTTTTGCCTCTCTAATAACTTTCCTAATCAGATGGTTAGAGGGGAAAGAAAAACCTTAATAAAATCACCCCTGGATCTCCAGTATTTTAATGTTCTCTAAGTATATTTATTGAAAAAGTACCAAACATAAGCACAAAGCTTGATAACTCAGGACACTATCTCATTGGAGAAAATATCATTTTCAATAGTCTTTCCAAACATATGTGTGCAAGATAAGTAAAGCAAGCTACTGTTTGATAGCTACATGACAAAATTCCTATAAGTTGTCTCTAGAAAAGGGGACTTTTTTTTTTCTAATAGAAGCACTTTACACTGGTATTTTGAACATGGATCTCTGTATAAGATGAATTCTCAATTTATGGGGGAATTGGATACAAACACATACATTAAGGGAAGCAGACTAAAATGCACCACTGTATATAGATTTCCAATGAGAACAGAGGAATCTCTTATCTCTCATCAGGAAACATATGAGATGAATTTCTCACATAGCTAATTAATTTACACTTTAGTCACCAATGCTGGAAGGTAGCTTGGCTAACTTAGTGGTCTAATGCTAGGATGAGTAATAATAATTCACATTTATAAAGGGCTTCAGAATATTAATTATTTAATCCACACTATATTGCTGCATTGTAATTCAGAATTATTGCGTGTGCTTTTTAAGCCATGGAAACTGATCTAAATCAATTAAAATCCATGCTAAAAGCAAAGTTCCTGGCCTTCAAGTTGGTGCTCAGTCCATTTTGCCTTGCCACTTCAGCCCTTTCAACTCTGTGATAGTTTAATTAACCTCTCTTGCTTTGAATCTGTCCATAAAATGGTGATAATAACACTAAGCTTACAGTAGTGTATTGTGCAAATTAATTGATTTTTGGGAAGCACTTTCAGATCTATGGAAGGAAAGTATTAGTTGTAAATATCCCAGCTGGTTTAAATGATACATGATCATTTTTCATTTCATTTATCAAAAGCAATAGTGACAGAGATATTGAATAATGTATAAAATGATGAAAAATTCTTTCCATCACTCAAAGAAAGAGTGCTTGAAACTCCCACTTCCATTGAGCCAGCCATGACTCATTCATTGGAAGGAAGGCTATGATTCATTCCTTCCATAACTACCAAGGCTAATGAGCATTTCCCAGTACAAAGAAAATATTGGTCATTTCTGACAACGTGGTTTCTCATTTATGGTTGTATTTTAAATATGTGTACAATATTCCAACTTACAGCATACTTCTATGCAGTTTGGAGTATAAGTTTTCTGAGAAAAGGACACAATTTGCTAGATTTATATTTTACAGAACCGTGGCCAGAGCTGCAAAACATTTGTTTTAGCACTTCTTAGTAAGAGTTCTTATAAACTAGCTACTGTTTACTTATAAGCAAATATTGTATGGTTTCAGTAAAAATGCTATCCACATGATAAATCTCAAAGAATTATTATTTCATTTGTATCTATTTTCTTAAATTAGTTTATCGATGTATTTCTATAAAACATGCTGAACTTCACTCTGGAAAGAAAAGAATACAACTAAGTTATTTCATCTTAAAGCTACAAATAAAATAACTACTTTTATTTCAGACATGAACCCAAAGTTGGAGCTCCAAAGCCATATAACCTAGAATTATAAGGTGATAAAATGCTGGTGTTTAGTACAAGAAATGAAATACTAAACCTTAAAATGTGACTAACGGATGGTTTGTAACCATCTTACATCAAAACTCAATACCCATTGATTTTTTTCCCCCAAAACAGGAGGCGTAGTTCTAAGTGGCCTCTCTAATGTAGAACTCTTCCCCACAATATTCAGTCTCCACATTCCCCCAGCCAGAAGTATAAGCTTAACACAATACAATCTTTAAAAAGGCACAAATTCCATTCAATCCAAGAGGCAGATTTAGTTTCTGGCTTGAAAAGGAAGTAGCCATAATTAGAATATGCTAAACAGATACATACCTGTCTGTCAGTCCTGTCCTGCCCTAGAATGCCAGTACATCCTCAGTAAAGACAAATCCTGAAACCCAAAGTTAACTAAGGTTTTGAAACCTATCAGGATCCCATTTAACTTACCCATATCTCCTCTCCAATAGCCACCTCATTACAGAGATGTGTGTGTGTGTGTGTGTGTGTGAACATACATATTCGTCCTATTTCAACTTTGCAAACACACAACCTCCTTCCTGAACAACAGAAACACCTTTATAAACTTGTTGTTTCATCTCTTTTGTGCAGTTAAAAATTTTATCACTGCTCTTATTTCATACACTAAGACAAACTATTATTTCTATTCAGGCTTTCACAAAGCATTAAACACCATTTATGTGTTTTGGCATCACCTTCAAGTAAAGGAACTTCCCTATTCAGAGTCAAGGACATTAACCAAACAAAAACATGGATCATTCTAATTACCAACTTTGTGACAATTTGCAAAAACCTAGTAAAGCAAAAATTTTCATATTATTCCTCAAAGGATCTGTTTAACTTAAAAATCTCAAAATAAATGCCCATAGCATGGTTATTATTTTAAAAATAGGAAATACCATGTGTTGGCAAGGATGTGGAGAAATTAGAACTCTAGTGCATTGCTGGTGGAAATATAAAATGGTATAGCCTCTGTGAGGAGTTTGTCAGCTCCTTAAAAAGTTAAAAATAGAATTACCATATGATCCAGCAATTCCACTGTTAGGTATATACCCAAAAGAACTGAAAGCAGGGAATCAAAGAGATAAATGCATACCAAGTTCATAGCAGCATTGTTTCCCAGAGCTGAAAGATCCCAAAGGTCATGCCAATATCTATCAGATGAATGGATAAACAAAATGTGATGTACATACCGTGAAATATTAAAGGGAATGAAATTCTGATATGTGGATTAACCCTGAAGTAATTATGCTAAGCAAAATAAGCCAGACACAAAAGGTCAAAATTATATGACTCCACTTATGTGATGTCCCTACAATAGGCAAATACATAAGAGACAGAAAGCAGAATAAAGGTTACCAGAGGCCAGGTTAGGAGGAAGGGGAAGTTATTATTCAATGGGTACAAGGTTTCTGTTTATGTAGATGAAAAGATTCTAGAAATGGACAGCGATGATAAGTGCACAACACTGTGAGTGTACTCAATGTCACTGAGTTGTGCACTTAAAAATAGTTAAAATGATAAGTGTTATATATATTTTGACCACCAAAAAATAGTTCAAATCTAAGAGGAATTATTGTAGTTTATTTGTTCAGAATTATTCATTGCCACTTGACTAATTATGTTTTTCATAGCAACTAGGGGTCTTAATTCGTCCCCAATACATATAACATAAATGTGTGTGTGTCTATCACATAAAATACAATTTCAGAAATTGGAAAAAGGTATATGCAGCATTCTAATTTATTAGATGAGGGAGTAAACATAAAATTTACCTTTGTAATTTTGCTGAAGTTTACAGCAAAATATCCTTTTTGAGGTGTATTAAACGCTAATCATTTTCTTGAAAGATTAGCAGCAATTATCATTAAGGTTTAAGCATTTAGCTGTGACTACTGCAATAAATCTTATTAAAATAACTGAAACATACTTTTTTCGCATGTGGCAACCTGTCTCTGAATCACAACCATCTGTAAGTAGTGATTGTCTGGTGCACACAGATGGGAGTAAAACAACGATCAGGCTATACCATTCTTTCATCATTGCTGGTACCAAACAAACTGAAATCTGAGTCAGACTATTTGCATTTGAAAGAATATATGATCTCTGTAATTAACAAATACTCTTTGGCTTTCTGATATGAAATGTGGGATATGTACCTGACTGAAAATAAACTTGAACTGTGTAACCCCTCTCTCTAATCTCTGACAGCCTATAAAAAAAAAATCAGACATTAACAATAGAGGAGCAGGTTTCAAGTTTTTATAGTGCATAATTCCTTTACAGATTTAAAATGACAGAAGAAGAGAAGAGAATAATTTATTCTTTCTGGCTTATGGCACAGAATCATGAAGGCTCTTAGTCCATAACTTCAGGGCTACACTAAACTCCTGTCAGAATAAATCAGTTACAAAGGTGAGCATCTTGCTGTCCTATTTTGCTGTTCCTTAAAGACAAGAAAAAACAGACCCACATTACCCACCCAAGGCCAAAATCATTAAATAAGAAAAAAGGAAGCCAAAAATCAAGAAGTTTAATATCTTTCTAGGTGTCACCACATTTTAGCTAATAGCACCTACCTCTACTGTATTAACAGAGAAAGGAAAGAAATTTGAGTGCTGCATGATAACTCAGAGTGCTGAGTTTGGAGTTGGACAAGCCCTGCTTTTAAACATGTGCTAATTACAGAGCATTTACCTAGACCAAACTACTTAAATTTTTGGAGCCTCTGTACCCCTCATCTGTAAATTAGAGAGAATAAGATTCACATACATGCTGGGTTTCTGTGAGGTTTGAGAGAGGAAATCTAAAAAGGTGCTTAGTACATTGGCATATAGATGCTCAGTTCTCAATGCTTTTTTGTTAAATGAATAAATACTACATCAGGAGTAATGAATGATAAACTACCTTGACATTTAAGGGAGTGATTTTGCCTATGAAGTATTTTTGAATCTTAATTAACCTCTGAGTATTCCTTACTTTGCCAAGAGTCCAGCTAATAATGAAACACATGGACCTAGAGGGTCAGAGTGCCAAGGCCTGAATCCTGCTTCCTCCACCTTCTAGTCAGTTACTTAATTTCTATGTCCTTCTCTTTACTCATCTGTCAAATAGGGATAATAGTCATCCATTCCAAGTTTTGTTGGGGAAATTAAATGGGTCAATGTATTTACATAATTTAGAAAAGGCCAGGCTTCTGTCACTGTCAATAAATATCAGCAAGGTGCTATTCAGTTCCCTGGTATAGAGTGGAGGACAGACATAGTCCTAGACCTCATGAGGCTTACAGACTGCTGGAAAGACAAACATTCAAAAATAATAATACATAATTGCAAGTTGAAAGGCCAGAAGTAAAAGAGGATCTGAGTACAATTAAGGCTGATCTTGTGATATTTGAGCTAATTATTTCATGTCAGGTTCTTCACCTGAGAGATCTTACAAATGTGATCTATACGATCGTGATTGTAGGAAATACATAAATATCATACTATACAGCCCCTAGTAAAAGAAAAACCTTTGTGCATGTTAGTTTCTTGCTTCTCTCTTCGCCATGGTATCTAATCGTTTAGATAAGTACTTGTCTTTTTCACTGTTTGTCTGAAGATTATTGTTGCTATTATTTTTGCAAGGAAAAGTTTCTTAACCTCAAATGACCTCATTCTTTGAGACACCAGATGCTGAAGATATTAAAATTATATTTAAAACACTGTTACATTCAAATTAAGATGTATTTTCTGCTAGATTACATTTTTAAAAGACAGTCATCACATATTACATACACTTAGATATCAAATGACTGCATTTACATTTGAACCAAAATAAAAGATGAAAGTGGTTAATGAAGTTCTAATTCATTGCCTTGAATGTTTTTAGCCTACTACATCCAAATTATTTTTTTTAAATAACAACCCCAGAAAGGCTAATGCAGTGCAGATGACTCCCCAAATATTTGCAATAGGCCACGTGAACACTGCTGCAGCATCTCAACAATTGACTATAATAGATTTAAGGGGGAATGATAGGCTGCCTTGACATTTAAATAGATAATATTTTCCATTAAATCTTTTTTAAAAAACCTTGATTAACACCAGAAATATTTCTCACTTTACCAAAAGAAACCCTCATTAAGGAAATTTTCACTGAGTTACATACAATATGCTCATCTGTGCACCATGAACTTGTTTTTACTCTATATTCAAAGCTGTATGTTTATTTCTCTGTTCTAGTTCAGTTCTAAAAGCCAAAAATATGAAACAGATGTGGTGAATTTCTGTGTACTGTGAAGCACAATTATGCTTCTTTCAATTGCTTAGGCTAAACAGTTGCCCTCCCTAGAGCACGCTGAAACTGTATGAAATTCTTCACGGCCAAGAATCCAGCTCGCTACCTGCCAGGGACTAGATTTGGCAGGCCACAGCCGGCTGATTGCACTCGATGCTCCCTTACTGTCCTCCCAAACAAAGTCTGTGAAACAAAAAATAAACAGAGAAAGTTCAGTTAAATGGGCATGCTGTCTTATCCTTAAAAGATCAAGCTGTTTGACAGAGCATTTCAAGGTCCATTTTATGTGGACTTTAACAGCATTCAAAAAGGAGCTCAGTCTGTCCTGCTTCTGAACTCACAGACATATTGGGCAATAGCCAAGAGCAAATAAAGAAAAATCTTCCAAAGTACTTGTTGCAGCCATGATGTCTGTAAACCTGTGTATAGCAGATGAGCCTATCTGTATATGTATCAAAAGTGCAAATGTTGATTTTTCTTTTGCTGAGAATAGTTTAAAAACATGTGGAAATTGCTATAATTGATGAGAAAGCTTGAAACAAATGGTAATTTTGTGCTTAAAAAGGAAATTTTCTTCAGGCTGTGGGAGGTGAGGAAAGGAAGTTTCCTTTTCTTCTAAAATGAGTGAATGCTGAAAATAATGGCATTCATAGAATTCTGCCTTGATCTTGTCAGTTTACAACTTCAAAAGGGTTTTAAAACAAGAGTTAGCAATGGACATTCATATAGGGATATTAACAGAGTGCTCACAGGGGTGATAAGTTTGACATAATAAGCAGACTAGCAGTCTCATAAAATGTATGTTTTTCATCAAAGGGAATCATGCATCACCATTTGTTCATTCAGCATTCATTTACTCAGTGGAGTCCTAGGTATTATGCTAGATGCTGAGAATACTGAAATGAAGAGACTAAGTGCATGCTGCAAAATGTTCTTATGGAAAAGGGGGAAAAAGACATTTAAAAGACATAGACAAATATAATGTTTTTACTGCTAATGCGGACTCATTTCTCCCTAGAGTCAGGGTTCTGGGTCTCAGGATAATTGAAATGAAGATACGGAAGGCAGAAACATTTGGCTTGCATGATCTTTAGGAGCTCTTACTGTCTATATCTAGGAGTCAGGCCACATTTCAGACCAATTCTCAAACTGCAATGACTTTCTTAGTCTCTTTCTACCAGTTCCACCATTCTCTCAACACACCACTCATATGAAGTCAAGAGAGTAAGACGGAACAGAAGCAGGAAGGCTTGCAACCTTTGCTCTTTATTCTTTGAGATGTATGATCCTATCTGGACATTTTCAATTTTATTGACATATTATGATCATTTTTCATCCACCTAGAAATGTGGAGGGAAAATGCTGATATTTTTCCCCTTAATTTTGCTATGATCCAACACTATGCAGTCTGTATCCCAGAGACAGACTCTCTACTTTTGAGGCTTTCTAACATTCTGAGTCATTAAAGAGATTACCACCTGTCCACATGGATTGATTCAAACAGGGTCTACATCTACAGGGCACAGGAGACAGTAAGGCACAATTCAATGGCTGCATCCCATGGCCCATCACCTATCTCAGTGAGGAGGCCACACAAGTCATAATTCCCAGGAACAGGTTTTACATGGTTGTAACTCAACCAGAGAATTGTTATGTTACTCAATGGAATGGAATATTAACTCAAGCCACACATCTGAGTATTGGCTCTGTACTGGCTCAGATTTTAGCTTTGGTGAGGCCACATACTTTGAGGTAGAGTGCAAGAAGACTGACTCAAGAGCCTATCTCCAATCACCTCATCTTGAATCTTCCTGTCTCACACCTAAACCAAGGCCTTAGACTTAGATACGAACAATTTAATTTATTTGTCCTATGGTTGTATATTAAGGGATCAAGTACAATATGCTTTGATGGACGGTCCTTAGAATCAATGGAAATGAATTACGAAGGGTCAATAGATCTAAATCAATAAAACTGTACTTGTTAAAGTGGGTTCTGTAAAAAGAGTTCTACATTTGGAAGCATGTTTATTGTATAAAATATTCTATTTCCACTAGTTGTGAAGAAAGAACAATGACTCCTTAATTAAAGCCTTTAGATTCAGTACAGTCAGATAAAGGAAATTAGCCTCAGTTCCTTAGTCTACCATATTAATATTACCTCTCAACAAATATGAATACTATAATTGCTGTGATAACAGTGTATTAAAAAGTACACCAAAATCAAAGAGGAAAAGATTACTTAGAGCAGTCAATAAAGTCCTTATCTAACATGCTACACTTAAATTGAAACTTGAGTTTGCCAGGGACAAAAGCAGGCAGAGTACTGCAGCTTGAGACAACAGCCTGTGCAAAACACCAGGAGTGTGAACCCGCATGAGAGCCTGGGACATGTCAGTGGGACTGGAACCAGGAAAGCAAAAGATAAGGCATGTCAGCATGCATGGGTGCAGACCATGGAGTGTCATTTCATCACTTTAAATAGTGGTATGATGTGATCAGATAGTTAACAGAGATCAGAAGCATCATTTTAGTACACAAGTACCACCACAAATACTGCTCTATGTGTATAAATATATAAATATATAAATATATGTGTATAAAAATCCTGTATGTGCATAATTTGCATCACAGCTGTTAGGTGCATTTCCCTCAGAGAAGTTTGGAAACAGTAACTCATCAATTGAACAGACAAGGTAGAGAGACCATGGAAATATGCTGAAGAGTTTCTATGGAAATTTCCAGTTACAATGAACTTCAGTTATTCAATAATAAAATATGATATTGAGTTCCAGGAATCTGAACTGTAGAACTTTCAATCTCACTACTACATAACTATAAAAGGTAGTATTTTTAAAACAAAAAGGAAAAAAGTCTTTCAAATCATAAAAATGATAATTATTTAACATACTGTTTCCCACCCCCATAATGGTTTCTCCTAAAATGTGTGGAATAATTTATATATAAATATGTAGATGTATACAAACTGAAATGCCAAACATTGAAAAGAAACTCAAGTGAGTGGGTATTTACATATGGAATGGAGCTCATAAGAAACCGTGTTTTTGTGATAATGAGATGTTTTCCAAGCTCTCCTTCATTCTGGAAATTTACTTAGACATGTCCATATATTCATAAGATAACAAAGATTCAAAAAGCAGACTTAGAAATCTGAAGAGACAAGATCGATTTAACAAATAGCCACTGTGACATCAAGTTCAGTAATGGGTCGAAGAGTAGAATGAAAATTCCCCAGAAACGAAAGGCAGAAATCCTCCAGATAACCATTTCTTTAACTGATGTAGAGCATATAGTATTCAAGCCCAGTGAAACTTCTAGGGGTAGGTTGTTTATGATCTATAGAGCCCAAGTAGAAAGCAAGATAATTATTTGTCTTCAAATTTGTCTGAGAGTTACCATGCCTAAAAAATTCGACAAAAAGTAATCAACTGCCTTGTTTGTTAGCAAGATAATCTTCTCAGAGGTACTTCATACTATGTAAGGAAAACAAGAAAAATGGCTTTAAAGACTAATTTCTTATTTCTAACAAGCATATCAATTGCAAAACTATTAAACTTCTCCAAGCTATATTCAAATTACTGACTTAATTAGCAAAGCTTCTTTCAGTTACAGAGGACAAAAACCCAACTCAAGCCAGCTTAAAACAAAAATAGAATCTTACCTCACATGACTAAATCATATGTTGAATCCAGTTGCTCCAATAAATATGCCAGAACACTCTCTCTGCCTTAAGTCTATTTTCCTCTGTATTGACTGTGTTGTCACATATGGCTTCCCTATGTGTGGGGAAGAAAGGCCACTAATAACTCCAGGAGGACTTTCTATGAGTTTAGCAACCCAAATGCAGAGGGAGTGTCTCTCTACCTAGAGTTTCTGCTAGAGTCTCAAACTGACAATTTATCTAAGTAATATGCCCACCTCTGACTCATCTGTTCTAAGATTGTGTGACACTGTTAGCAAGATTTGGATTACATGCTCACTCCTGCAGCTATGGTGAGTTGAGTCCTTCTGGCTTACATTGATCAAGAAAAAGATGGGTAGTCTCCCCACACAGTCAGTGAGTAGAAAGATACTTATTTTTCACTCCACAAGTAAAATATCATCATGGATTTCTGGGTTGTTTTATATATTCACTTTTAACAAAATAACATTTCACAGTTTAAGTAAATGGCACTACCTGTAGTAACAGACATTATCCATGTTTTTTATGCTCTAGCCATGTTCTAAAGCTAAGGGAAATATGGCAACTTTCATATACCATTACTGGCAAAATCATAAAGAGTGTTTCTTGACTCCAGACCCATTCCACATACTTCCTTCCTTCCTTTCTATTTAGATCCAATTGGTTTAAAAATTCTTTTCAAGATAGTCTACTGCAGAGGGGTAGAAAGAAGTTATATACAAGCAACTACATATGGGTTTTAACAGGTATCCTGGAAATTTACATATTAATAGCATGGAGGGTCATAAGAGACCAGGGAAAAAACTGAGTAAGCATAAAACTAAATAGACAACATAAAAGACCAAGGAAATTAACAAAATAAGGAAGGTAGGACTAGAAGATGTGGTCAGCATCTGAGAATTCAGGGGTTTAACAAGGACTATACCATGAAGGAAGAAACTGTAGTCCTAAGAAAGAGGATGTTCTCTGCAGTCTTTTAAAATTGTTGCTGAATACTGAATATTGAAAGATAAGGTCTTACACCAGAAGTATATTTCCACTCAGAAGTATCAGTAGGGTTCACCATCAAAGTCAGGTTCTCTTTGATCCTACTTGAAGAAAAGGAAGAGGGTTATGCTTTGCAAGCTTTCAAAAGATGAGACCAGGTAGCCTAAACAAGTCAACCTTAATCATGAACAACCATGAGATCACTGCCTTTAATTTAAAAAATATATCTTTTAACACATTTATATTTCTTGTAAATAGAAAGATAAAGCAGAGACCACATTGGTTGATAGTGCTCTAAATCATGGGGAAGGTAGCATGGCCAGGCTACTAGTAGACCCCTAATTGGCTCAACTATGGGTCTTCTCAATAATCACCCTCTCTAGAAGATCATGTGATTGGGAGGGAGTCACAGTTTAACTCTTTAGCACTAAATAATATTGATTCATATATCAGAAATTAAGTAGAAGTAAGCAGAGCTATAATATAGTACTGAAAGTGAGAATTCTATTTAATCCTCTGGCTGTCTTAAAGCCCTAAGATAACTGTACAATAACTACAAATGATGCATTCATGGCGATGTCAATTTAAGGTGACTTATTAATTTACTATCTCTAACTTTCCAGGTTCTGTGCTAAATGTTAACACAATACACAGACACACAAATTGCCAAATAATGTAATGTTACGCAGAAATGAATGAGAAATGTGATAATGGCTACAAAAGAACATCGGAGAATTACTGCCAATATCTGAGCTAAACATAAGGATATTCATATAGGCATCTGCCCACTTGGAGAGGTAAGAGAAGGGCATTGCTGGAAAAAGAAACATCATTCATTAGAACACAAAGGATATAATATAGTGGTAAACAAACAGACTTCACTGTTACTGGAGCACAGGCATGAAATGACAGATGAGTTATAGTTGCTGATAAAAGTCAGATTGCAAGAAACAATTAAGTCAAACAAATTTTGAATTTTACACTTAGTCATGAAGTCTTTTCTTAAAAGAAGTGAGGTAAGATGATCTCTTCATATTTAATTTTTGAGCAATATAACTGTTCCTCCAGCATAGAGAGATGACCAGGGTGAATAAGAGGGAGACAGCAGGCAATTGGCCACACAAGAAATAATGAGATAGCAGGAAAATGGAGAGAAACTGGATTAAGAGAAAGAATTGATAGAATTGGTGTCCAATTTTGAATAATTGTGAAAAAAGCAAAAACAATTAATAATATATCCAAAACTTTTAACTTTTGAAACTAAGAAAAAGAGAAACTGTTATATAAACTTAAGGTTATAAAAGGTGGAGCACTATGTCTAAAACTGGTAGCTGTCCACAAAATTCATGCTCCCCTTCTGCCTAGTCATACCAGTGGACTACATTTCCCAAATTCCTTTGCAGTTAGCCTCACCCTAAAACAAGCCGTTTTGTTTTTCTTTTTGTTTTTTAAGTACTTCTCATGTATTATGGGAGCTGAATATGGACTTAAAATTTGGAGCTCAGGAAAAATGTCATGTTTAAAGATATGATTGAGGATAATTACTATATGATTCAAGCTATGAGAATAAGTGGAGAACTCCCTTTAGACCACCACACCAGACCTAATCCATTGCAAGGCACCAAATATTTATTTGATTTATTTTATTCCTATAACTCTAAACATAAAAGAAACATTGAAAATATAACTGGATACATGATATCAAAAACCAACAACAAGGAAAATCACCCATGATCAGATCCAGGAAATGTAAAGGGCAAGACGGGAAGTAACTAATGTTGCTTTATTCAGCCCAACAATCATATAGCACATATGTACAGCTGATTTCCTCCACTATGAGGACCTACTAAATAAAAAGCACAGGTAGCACTATATTTCTTTCATTATATCCCACCACTCTGCAGAAACAATTTGAAGCATCCCAAATACATATTCTGCAACATATGAAAATATTATCCAGTTGAAGAATATCTGTACCTATATACAAATAAATATGTAAATAGTATAGAATTTACTATACTGTGTATTTTGACATGTTTTGATTTGAATTTACTTCCTTATGCATTTGAGACTTCTGAACAGAATAAGAGAAAAATGAAAAAAATATTGAAATGCAATTTCTGAAAAAAATTCCATTTTATTAACATTAGGAATGTTCCCATTAATTTCTAGCAGGCTATTTTAGTCAGACTTTAAAGATTAAATAGCTTGTGTCCAAGCAGCTTTACTTTGTATTATTACTTTGATCTAAAAACTTAAAAGACCGACCTGAAAAACTACTACTCACAGCAAAACAGTATTAATGCTATACCAAAAAATGTTCCACGGAAATTGAGAGACTATAAGGGAGAAAAAAATTACAGATACTTTAGCCATCCCCTGCTTCATTCTTTGACTGTTTCCCATTTAAATACTGACCAAGTTGGCCTTCACTTAGTTTCAAAGCCTGCAGGCAAAAAATTATAAGGTGCCTGAATTATTTATTTTAAAACTTTAATGGCATCTGAGGTATCTCCTATATTTTATAGACTTTGGATGGATCAGTGTCAACTATTAGAAATGTAGACTCAATGATCCTATAAGCCCAAATGGCCATTCTATACTCAAATGAAAAATGTCATGTGAGCCCTTTGGCCTTGGAGAATCTAACCCAGACTGACTTATTTATGGGATTTACATTCTTTAGTCATGAATAAATCTCACAACCATAATCTATGAAGAAACAGATTTTCTTTATATTAAGGTGTGGAAGTCAATAATGGCTGTGAGGTGGACTGCTTAGATAGTCTGTAAATCCAACTCTATTAGGTAAGCCTTTTAAGAACGTTTTTCTCTTAGCAACAGAAGGAACAGTACTTCAGTTGAGATTTTATTTCCTTATGGAACATATTCTAGTGGTAAAAATGACTGAATATTTTGTGACTCTGAAGTGCAACAATTAAAACATAATCTGTTCCTTAAGAACTCCAAATTTTTCTAAACTGGAGAAACACAACTGGGATCCCAAAACTAAATCCCAAACTAAATTGAGATTACTTAAAGAATAAATCCAAAACTTCCTTCAAAATTGATGCATGCACCTATAATATCTATATGACATGAGAACATAACCTGAACATAATACCTAGCTGCAGATTCAGACCACTTATATCTTAAAATTTAAAGTGCATCTAAACCACAAAAAAAAAAAAATTCTTAAAGTCTTGGAAAGTACAGTTAAATTCTTGACATGTTTTTAAATCTTTTGGGTTTCTAGTTCAAGACGACAGACTGTATACACTTTCCCTCCCTCCTAAAATCACATTAAAGTAATAGAAATGTAAACAAAAGGAACTCAATGTTGAATAATACTGAGCATGGGAGTAGGAGCAAACAATAGAACAGAGAATTTTCACAAACTAGAGGCAAAACCTGGATAAGACAGTACAAACTGAAAAATTGCAAGAAGACTGCAGCAGACATGGAAGCTATTTTAATGGCATAGTCTTTCTATAGGTGTGACAAGTTTGGAGGGAACAAGAACAGGGAACAGCAGTAATATGGGGCTGTAATAAAGGAGATAAATGAAAGGAATGTTCTTGGGCCAGCCAGTAGGTGAGCCATTCCCTCAAGCATTCCTTTTCCTTCTCATAGAGTATCAGGCAACAGTATACACCCCAGGATAAACCATAGACATTCTTTCTAAAGAAAGTGAAGGATCTTCTGCAGTGGACTAAGACTCCTGAAAAAGACATAGAGTAGATATGGAAGTAAATCTGAACTCTACACTCAAAGCACATGGAAAGAAGGAACACATATTAAAAGAAGCCAGATCTTTTCAAAGCAGAGAACTCCTTACTGCTGACAGATGTTTAATCCTGTGGAGCCTTTTTTGCATACAGAGTTCACTACTGTTTGTACTTTGTTTAATGCTTAGTTTACTAAAATCATATCTCTAATAAAAAACACTTTGCATGTCAATTTTTCTTGAGCATTTTGACACTGGATACAAATTTGAATAATTAGAATTCCTTTACAAATCCAACTGCAATTACAAGTGTGATATGGCTAATCTTTTAAACACTTCAAATCCCTTAAACAGCAGACAAACGCATAAACACAATAATTACAAAACATATACCTTTACATAGAAGCAGTTATTAAATGCTAATGCCATTGGGGGTGACCACCTTCCTCTCCTTATAATTCCACTTCCCTAAGTATCAGTAACTCCACAACATATCACTAATTTCAATTCCTAGGGTTTTAGTAATTTCTAAGCCAAAAAGTATAAGAATACCATCTTATATGAGCCATAGTTATAGACCCAGGCTATCAAAAGTTGACACTTGGAGTGAAACAAAGTACCTACACTTTTCAAACATTAAAACTTAGTTGAACTCCTATCCCCACAAAATTGAATTTTTTCTGTCTTAAGACCCCTACACCCCAGTTGTTCATATAGTTTCAGTTTTTAAGACATTTTGCCTTTCTCAGAAATAAGATGCCCATTAAGAGTCAAATAATCAACTTTATCTGTGAAATTTTCCTATAATTATGATCTACTGATTGGCTATTAGTGTTATTAAAACTACCTGTATTTCTTACCAGTATATTACTATAATTAGTGTAATTAAATATGAATTATAATTCATATTTAATATTATAATCAATATTTTATTATATAATTTTATTTCAACTTAATGAAAATTAGAAGCTTTGTCTTCCAGAGATAAAGAAAAAATTCTGCTTATTTCACCATTTCTGAGACACTTCTCCCCCACCCCGCAAAACATTTAAGACTGGAAATTCGGGTATCTTAACAATAAACTGAATCATCTAGTCTGGGTCAGGCAGGAGCAGATGTGACATAGTGTCGCCATTGCACATGCACTGACTTGGTTGTTCTCCCAAGGGGCATGACTGGACAATGGCAAGCCTTTGACACTATAGACAACTAAACTTTAAGGATATTTTCAGAAGGATTATGAGACCTGGTTGTTGACTGAAAACTTCACATTGTACCTGTGTCAAGAACACAAAAGGACCAACATCAAAACTTGCTGAGGTGGTACCAGTGATCTGAAAGGAAATCCCAGAGATAATTAGTGGAGCACGAGTCTAGAAAATACTGCATCATCAAATTATCTTAACAGTAAAAAGGGTGAAATTGCATAAAAAACACCCACTGACTTTGAGTCAAGAAGTGGCTCAGAAGACCAGATTCAGAGTGTGAAAAAGCTTTATTTATATTTTAATCAATTTATTTGGCTTATATTTGCCTTATTCTGTATGCTCAGGATTAAAATTCTGTCTAACCAAGTCTAAATATTCTATGTGACAGAAAGATTTTTGCTAGGATATAAGTAACTGAAAGGGCAAGCTCCTGGACTTTACCTCAGCCAATCAGGACTGGGTTCTACTTCAGCTCCTGGACTCTACCTCAGCCAATCAGGACCAGGTTCTACTTCAGCCAATTGGAACCTGGATCCTATTTCAGCCAATCGGGACCCAGATCCTATTTCAGCCAATCGGAGCTTGGTCTCTTTCTCTCCTCCAGTCAGCAAAAAGTGCACCCACCACCCCTAGACTCTGCCAATTGACCAAAGCCATGACCTATCACTCCACCAACTACCCCCAGGCCCAGCCAATCAGCCAGGGCCACGACCACCACCCCACAAACTGCCCTAGAAACCCATAAAACCTTTGTTCTTGGAAAACTCGCTCTCTCTCTCTGGCACCTGGCCACTGCATTGGCACGGGTGTGAGATTGAGCTCGGGCTAGCTCAAATAAAGGCTCTTTGCTTTTGCATCTGTGTTGGCTCCTTGGTGGTCTCCTTGGGATTCGTGACTTCAGGCACAACAGTAACAATGTTTTTTTCTTGGTGACATAAAAAATAATGATACATCATATACTTAAACACCCTAGATGTGCCAAAATAAAGTTATCACTTCAAGAAAATTTAGCTATTTTATAATCCTTGGAACTTAATGCTGGACCCTCTCCTAATTAATTTATATATATATATATATATATATCTGCTATCTGTAGTTAATAAACCAGGCTCCATGTCTGCCTAGTTATCCAGTTATTCTGAGCTCTCTTAAACTCTTTATGCTCCTGCTACAGTTTTCCCCAAAAACTGTATGACTCGCTTACCAGTTTTGATGCCTTCTTGATCACAGATAGAAACAAGTGCATATAATGTTTTATAAAGACATATGCTTGAATAGAAGAAAAAATATCCAAAATGCCCTACTTACTAAAATCAATAAAAATTAAGCATGACTTAGTATGTTCACCCTTTCATATTTTACCTGATTTTACATAAACTTACCTAGTCTTTCATTCACAAATATGAATGGACAACCTAATAATCTGCCATTACAGGAGACCAACAGCAAAAAAGAGAAAGATAAAGTACAACAAAGAGAAATGACCTATGGTAGAAAAGAGAAAACTCTGGAAAAAAGGATACATAACTAAATTATAATTGGTTTTATCAGAGGAGTTGAGCTGGCTACTGTACCCCTAAGGTAAGAATAAGCTGCTATGCGCAAAAGGAGCAATCAAATAAGAATCCTTGTAAATTAAAAATATATAATCGGTTTTCATTTTTTTTTTAAATACAGTTGATTACATGAAAAACTGAATTAAAAAGTTTAAGTAATAAACAACACTGGAAAGCAAATGAATTGTCTGGAAGAAAAGTCCAAAGATTTTTAATGCACAACCAAAAAGCCAAAATAGAAAATATGAGAGAAAAGCTACATTAGAATAAAAGCATAAAATCCAATATCCATCATAAAATTCAAAGAGAAAGAGAAACAAACCAAAAAAAGAATAAAGATAGTCTCAAGAAGATGTATTTGAGCTGAAGAAAGAAATAAGTCTTTAGGTTGATAGATCCTGACAGCCTGAATTTTAAAGTTATATATAATAAATAAAATGTAAAAGTCTCATTCAGGCATATGTCAGAGAAATTTCAGAACTTTAAGGAAAAGATAGAAGTTTACAGTCTCTCAGAGTAAAAGAGAAAAAAGGCTGCCTCAAGCAAAACCAATATTGGACTTGAATTGTAATTACTTTTTGGTTCTGAATGCTAAACTAACTGAAAAAAATTCTTTACAATTCTGAGGAAAAAATTGTTTTGAACCTAAAAAAAAATCCTTTACAAAACTAATCAAATAACTATGAAAATAGAGGGAAGAGTTTTACAGACATGCATGGAATCAAAAAATTAACTTCACACTCAGTCTCTGAAGAAAGTACTCTCATGGGCAAACACTATGGAGATACTAATCCACTACCCATTGTAACTCTGGGGGAAAATATGTTTCCAGCCTGGGGAAAATAACCTTTGAAGCCAAAAATCAGTCAAAGGAAAAAATAAAGTGGGAGAAACCCATTTATTGCTTATAAGAGTCGTCTACTGCTGCTCACCCATGTCTCTCATGACCCAGATGCAAGAGGACCACACCCAACATCTCCTGTCCAGATGCATCCTCACTCTATACCCCCCTTGTAATCACCTACTGATATGGAGATGGACTACTTTTCTCCACCCCTTGGAAACACCTACTGATATGGAGATACACTGAGGCCAGCCAGGTGAGAGATTCTGGAAGTACTGTAATTTTACCCACAACCCACCCCTCCAGAAATATATACTCACTCCCCATCTTCCGCAATAGCCCATGTGAGAAAAATGGAGCACTGTAACCAGACTAATAACATACAATAACAATGGCAATAAAATAATGATAATCCTCAAGTTAGAGGATTCAGCTAGATTCAAAGTCCTATGCAGATTAAGGCCATAGCTTGCCCATTCCACAGGGGCCAGTAGCTGAATGCGTAGGGAGTTCAGAGCAATCATCAGGCAGCAGCTGCAGCCAGGGGTCTCATCCAGGCCACAGGGAGTGTAGAAATATATAACCTTAAGGGCAGTAACATGCACGTTTTAATGACACCAGCATAGGCAAATCTTGTCCACGAGGTAGGATGCATGCAGTAGAGTGGTCCTGTGTTAGGACAGTGGCAGGAATGGGATCTCGTCCTGGTCTAGTATACCAGACCTTCACCCTCCACTCTGTGGGAGTTATAGATGGGTTAATATATAGGACTATGGGAGCTACAGTCACTGGCCATAAACATAAAACAAAACTTCCCCATAAGATCCTCTTACCTCCCGGACGTTTTGGGTACACTACCATGATCTTTGGGTTTCACTCTGCTGTTACCCCAGGAACACACAGGAGACCAGCTTCCAGGCCTTTTACCTAAGGTGCCAGAAGGGCCAGCCATCACTGGTCCATGTGGCAAAATGTCCAGGGCCATGTCCACTCAAAAGAGTTCCCAGGGTTGAATGCAGTTGTGATGGTACCATGTCCACAGCCACAGGGTCAAGCCCTGATAGACAGCCCAGTTGTCAGTGCATGGGAGGGTTCCTGGGTGATCACAAGCCATACTGCCCAAAACTCAACACATTAGCTGTCCTTCCCCTCTCCATCCTCCACCCATGTTGTCTCAATCTTAGGATGGAAAGCCACACCCCTCCACTTCGGGGGCTGCCCACGACTGAAGCCATCTGTATACCAAGCATCTTCAGGTATAGGGGCTTTTCCCTCCAGATAAGGACTCTTAGCTACCAATGGCTCAAAAGCAAGTTCTTCCTGTTTTCCACTGGTATATGTCACTGGCCCAAGTAAGCATTGGAGTTCTCCATTTAAGGGGCTAGTGGAAAGGGTGCTACACTGCTGTAAATATGTACCCCACTTGGCCAGTGTAGGCATCTGTGACACACCACTCCATGGTCTTTGGGTCCAGTCTCAAACCTACCCCACTATGGGATAGATGGTTATCACCTTGGTCAGAGCTGTTCTGGTGATGGGCTCTGTAGCCAGAAAGGCATGGTACACAGCAGCCAGTTGCTTCTCTATCAAGGTGCACCAGACCTCTGCTCCTTTTCATAGTTGTGAACAAACCAAGTAGGTTGGTGGGCCCATTCAAGCCACTACCAAAGACTCCATCTATAACCATCTTCAGATACATGAATATCTAGCCTTGTAAGTCCATTACACTCAAGGACTATACAGCCTTGACTGCTTGCTTAGCATCACTAAAAGCAGCTGCACATGTTTCATCCCAGTCCCACCTGATGTCCTTTCATACCAACCACTATAAGGGCTTTAGACTTAGTGCCAAGTGCAGGACAATACTCTCCAGTAGCCCAAAGACCCAAAAATTCTTGTAATATTGCCACAGTGGTAGGGGTAGGGAAAGCTGCACCTTGTCTACGACTTCTTCAGGAATAACTTTAGTTTTACCCAACCAGACTACCACCAAGAACATTACTGACAAACAAGTTCCCTGAACATCGGTGCTGTTCACAGCCCATCCTTTTTCCTGCAGATGTTGCCACAGTATAGTAATTGCCCCTTCTAAATCTACAAGAGAATCAGACTTGAGCATGATATCATCAATGTAGTGATACAGCAACTACATCATTTGCAGTTTCTTCCATGTGGCCAAGTCCTGAGCTATAAGTCTGTGACAAACGATAGGACTGTGGAGGTATCCCTGTGGAAGGATGGTGAATATCCACTGCCAGCCTTCCCACATGAAGACAAACTGTTTCTGACTTTCCTGTACTATGTCAATAGAGAAGAAAGCATTAGCAAGGTCCACCACATGATGATACATCCCTAGTTTATAACTGAGGATGTCTGTAAGGGCCACTATAGAGGGGACAGCAGCATGAAAAGGAGGTGTGACTTTGTTCAGTTCTCTGTAATTCACAGTCATATGCCAGGAGCCTTCAGCTTTTTCACTAGCCATATAGGGGAATTAAAAGGACTATGAGTGGGCTTTATGATGCCCACCTTCTCCAACTCCTGTAGAGTTTCTCCAATTTCCTTGTGACCCCCAGGCAATTTATATTGCCTAGTATTTGTTACCAGGCGAGGCACAGGCAGAGCTACAGGCGGGTGCTTAGCATGTCCCCTCAGAACTGCCTTTACCACACATACCCTCAGTCCGAACTCACCTGCAGTGGTCTGTAACCACAGGCCCTGTAGGATATCAACCCCCAAAATATATTCAGGGATGGGAAAAATGTACACAGTATACTCTTCCAGGGGTAAACACCCTATCCTCAATGGGGCTTCCAAGGCCATCTATCACAGAAGGGTCCCAGGAAAATGCTGAGGGTTGCCATAAATCAGAGAACATTCAACTCCTGGGTCTACCAGTGCCAGGACACATTGGACATTCACAGGGGACCAAAGGATTGCTAGTTCTACATGTGGCCTCTGAACCCTACCATGTCCCCCAAGGTGGGGCCTTGACACCCACCACAGTCAAACCACAGTGCCCAATCATCTTCCTCTCAGAGCAAGGGCCCAGGCAGAGCCTGAGTACTGTCTTCCAGGAAGTCTTGCAGGGACAAAGGCCGGAAATGGGGCTTTGTCTCAGGCTTCCATGTCCTGAACCTCAGTGGCTGGAACTGCTGCTCTGGCTTTAATTGGTGCCACAGTTCTAACAAGATCCTATTGGGCTGCCCATCAGGTTTTTCTTTCACTACCCTGGCCTTTATCAAATTAAACCACATCTGGGTCCTCAAGAACTTCACAAGGCCCTTTACACTTCTCCTTTCAGTCATAGCCTGTACTTCCTCCCATGTTCTTATTGTTTCAACCTCCCCCAGATCTGCTAAAGTATGAGTAGCCTTACTTATGGGTTGCCCTATGTAGAGGGCAAGAATAGTCACTAGGGACCCAAAGAGAAAAGGGGAAGCTGTATGGAGCACCAAATTTCTCATTCCTGTGGTGAACAACTCTTCACTGGGGCCCTGGGGGTCCATATTATAGATGATATTTTTCATGCCCAGCTCCTATAACACCTGCTGGAGCTCTGCATACATTTTCCCGCTAGTGGGTAAGTATGATAAATCATCCTGATTGGGCCAAACTGCCCTGATGGCTGCTGTCAGCCAATCCAGAAGTGCTTGATTCCCTGAAGTTTGATGGGCACTTTGCAACCACTGCTGGAGGGAAGGGTGAGTCATCAGGGTCATTTCAGAACCCAACATAACAATGTTTTTCACCCACATACCCAAAAGATGCAGCAGCCATGTAGGCAGAGGTTCAGATGGCTTCTGCCAAAATCAGGTGCTCATGTCCACCTGCTTATCCTGGGTAGAGGGGTGGAGCATGGAGTGCTACACAACCTGAGGAGGGAACAGCTCCTCCACCTGAGGAACCCATGGTTGTTGCATGTTTACTTTCTTAATTACAACCAGGTGGGCCTTTAATACAGAAGAGGTTGGTGCCTTGGGCAGTGGCCTCAGCAACAATCAGCCCTCAGCCCCACCCCCTCATCCTCTCCTGACATCTTCTCTACCATCTCCAGGGATGAAGGCATTGCTCATTTCTCCCCATCCCCCATGGCATCCTGTAACACAGATTCTCCTCCCTTATCTTCCAGGAGTGTGACCTGTATTATCAATAACTGTCTCTCTTTCTTAAGAGCATCCCAAAGGTCATCACCCAGCTCCTCCAAGTGACGCTGAAGTGTGTCTCTTCAATAACCCTTTCCACTACCTCAAGAAACAAATATGCCACCATCCCAGCTGCCACACAGCCCCTCAGGGCCTCTAAGCAGTATTCTTTCACATGGAGAGCTAATTCCAGAGCTTCCAGTGTCTCCACCCTTCCCCAATTCTGGGGAAGGGCCCACCCATCTAGGAGGTGCTTTACCCTAAGCCAATTTCCCATTAGGGGCGCCCCAAGAGGAAGCTGCATGGACAGGGAGTTCCCAAGTAAAGCCACACACTGCACTGCTGCTGGAGGTAAGGGTGAGTCATCACCCCCAAGACAGCAGTTACTGGGGCCTCCCCACCATCCACAGAGAGGTTTCCTGGTATCGCCCCACCATTTCCAGGGGCAGCCTGCCCAAGTGCCGTACCCATGAAGACAGATTCTGGGTTCTGAGGTCCTGCTGACTACCGCCAAGTGTAACTCCAGGGGGGAAATATGTGCCCAGCCCAGGGCAAATAACTATTGAAGTCAAAATCAGTCAAAGGGATAAAAAGTGGGAGAAACCCATTTATTACTTACAAACAGTCATCCACTTCTGCTCACCCATGTCTCTCATGATCTGGCTGCAAAAAGGGACCCCACCCAACCTCTCAGGTCCAGATATGCCCTCACTCCCCCTTGTAATCACCTACTGATATGGAGATGGACTGTTTCTCCCCACCCCTTGGAAACACCTATTGATATGGAGATGCACTAACACAGGCAAGAGATTCTGTAAATACTGCAATTTTACCAACACCCATTCTCTCCTCGTCTTTATTAACAGGAAACTTATTTTATTGTGGGTGTCAATATTATAGTTAAAATTTGACACACTCATGTATAACTAGAAGGCCAATAGGATGTAAACAGAAGTCATTAGGTGAGGTTTATGAGGCAGCTCCTTAAAGGCATGGGTTCAGCTATCAGGAGCGTTTTGCCCCTTCCTCCTCTTCCTTCTCCCTACCTAGAATGTGGAGCTGGGCAGACATCTTAAAGAAGTGTTAAAAAAGAAAGAAACTGTTAAAAAAGAAAGTGTTAAGAAAGAAAGAAACAAGCCCAAATGAAGTCATTTGCCATCTCCCATCTCCAAACCAAGACTTAATTACAGTTTCGATCTATTCCAGAAATGTGACCTTTTAACAGTCAATCAGGAATTTTCTGGTGGGCACCAATGAGGTAATCTATCACATGGGTCCTGTCTATTCCCCCAAAAAGATGAGGTCATCTACATGATAAGACCCCCTGCACTTCCCCCTAAAGGAGGGTGACCTTGCCTGAAACACTCCTTTCTTTATTTTGCTAATAACTTCTTGCCCCATCTTTTTTCCTATTAAAACCTTCCATTTTGTAGTTTTAACCAGTAATATATTCCAAGCATTTTGCATTTGATAACATGGAACAAAAGATTGTGATTTGTCATTAATGAAAGACCTCTACAAATTTACATTAGGTAATTAACCCAAAACATAATAAGGTTAATAATGATTATTAAAAAAATCACTTTATGTAAGAGAGTATCCTAATACTTCTGGTAAAATTTTTTTAAAGTACTTTTTCTCTTTTTTGCAAAAAAGAAACATAAATATGTGTGCATTCATATGCAAATGAAAGAGAATTTTTAAAATCCTCATGAAATTGTTGATGTGTCACCTCTCAGAAGGGAATGCAGATGGGGAAATAATAAAGGGAGGTTTCCACATTTTTCTGATTATACTTTTATATAATTTGAATTTTTAACAATGAGATATATTTATGTTTTTTGTAATGTGTGTATGTGTGAAATCAATGACTAATACTTTTAGATTGCATTCATTCAAACTAAAATTTTCAAATTATATAAAAAAATCATTTTCAGACATTAAGGGCTTGGTATTTAAACAAACACCATGGAAAATAGTATTGAATTAAAAAATGAAACAGTTCTTAAAATGAATTAACAATCTTCTAATTTTTCTGTCCTTAATACCTAGATTTCTGTTGATAAAAGCTGTACTTCTATACTTATAAGTTGTGGTACATCCTTATTCCATTGTAACAATGAAAATAGTAACATAAACCTGATTTCTAGAATTTTACAACATTGCAATTCTTAGTCTATTCTCACTCAAGGGAATGTGATGGAGAATAAAGTGAAAACGACATAAATTTATGTACTTTTGATATTTCTAGTATTCATTTATCAGGGAAAAACATATCTAATATCCTAATTATCTCTTCTATCTTTCTAAATAGTGGAGAACTTTAAGGTAAATGATAAAAGTGTCTGATTGGTTGCTACTTCCCAAATCCACAACCCACTTCCTGAAACCTTGCTGCTGGGCTCTCACGTGGAACATTTCCCATCAGTAGTTTAAATTACCTTTCAGAACCTCCAACATGTTTCAGAATCTTAGGATGAATAATTAATGCAACTGCACTCACAGACCTTTGTAATGAGCACATATTTTATAAGTAAATAACTAATGTCCAGTACCAAATGAATACCAATGAAATAGAGATTTCTCAGAAGTAGGGTTGGTGTTCCATGTGAAGCCTGAAAATGACACTGATAGGCCAATATTCACAAACTTTCACTTTTATTAGTGGGTTTTTAGATCCTTTTTACTGAGTGTGTCAGCTTAATTCTCATACTGGCAAATGAATGTTGTTTGTGGCTCATGAAAGAGAATGGAATTAGCTATATCATTTAACCACAGGATGCCACAAATAATGTGAACTGATCAGTTGGACATAAATTTATTCTTTTTAACTATTGAATTATGCACTCACTACTCTGCACCTGAAAGCAGTTTTCTTCTCCTTTCCCGTATTTGCATCAGTCTTTTCTATTTTCTACATTCTACATTCATAGAGGATATTACATGAATCAAAAGCTGACATATACACATTATATAGACCTACTATAAAATATATATGTAAAGTAATACATATGGGCTCATATGTCTGCATGAGTTTGAAATGTTTCCATTTAATATTTTTCTTAAAAGCTAGACTTTCTAAAATCGCATTTAAAAGTCCTGTGAAATGCATTCAAGCACATACCTCAGAGTGCTTGTGGAACTGACCAGTTTCCCTGGTAAATACCAGGAACCAAACTTCCTAAATTACCTGTTCTACAAGATTAGTTTTCCTGACCATCTACAGGCTTTTTTACAAGTAAAAGTATTTCAAATTATCATGAGGATGTTAATTTTTTTTTTTTTGGTCACTTAGAACACCCAAATTTTGTCTCATTTTCTATTTGGTTTGAGAGCCTCAAGCAAAGAGAGGGAATTCTGGCTTTTGTGATATATTTTGTGATATATTTATAGAAAATATCCATGAAGTGTATCAGCCTAAGGCAAAGGAAGACTATTGATTAATGAGAATAATCTACCAGAAGAGCTAGAGAGCGTGGGAGAAGCATGCTGGGGTCAGCAGAGTCAGAGCTGAGTCCTACACAGCTACTGATGGAGCATAGAGAAGTAACTTGACTTCTCTGTATCAGTTCTTCTTGAGTAAATGGGAATGACTGTTTTCTCTTGTAGAGCTGTTCTTAAAATTAAACAATGCATTTAATGTGCATGATACACAGTAAAAGCTCAATAGACATCAGTTCCTTCCACACCCTCTCCCCTTCCCTTGTGCCACTATTAAGCATCATGTCTAAAACTCTCAGGTATCTCTCAGAATGGACTGGTATAAATTTTTTGTTGTGCAAAATCTGAGTATTAAGTCAAGCATGCTTTGGTCCCCCTGCTCCCTCTTCTAACTATAATTTTCCTCATGACATTTATTGCCAACTGTAACTAATCACTCTTAAAACTATTTCTTTAATATCTTTTCCCTCTTCTAACCTCTGATTCCATAAGGACCATGGCCATTTCTGGCCTCCTCCATCATTGCAACCTCAGAATTTAGCATAGGTTCTAGGGTTTAATAGGTGCTCACTGAATGAATAAATGCCTAAGTCTTTTTCTCTAAATTCTTTAAGATCAACTATCTTTTATTGAATCACAGATTATCACTGCAGGCACATTTCAATATGTAAAATACAAAGATTTCAAAATATACATAGTATACAAATACATAATAACTGTATAACACAAGTAAATATATAATTAAAACTTTTTAAATTTCAGACAAAAACCCAACATGAATTTTCACCAATACATAACCAAAATAAAGCTCAGCATTTCCATGTGCTCCAGATAGAATACTTTCAAATGGCTTATCGCATCACATAACTTTGTTGGTCACCCTCAAAAAATATACTGATTTTACTTGAACTACCCTACAGTTGTTCATGTGAGTAAATTTTGAAGAAAAGATCAATTGGTAATGATCTTTCTAAAAGAAGAACATAAACATTGACCTTTGATTTGTTGCTGGAGCTGTTATTTGCAGAGCCTAAGGCTGCTTAAGACTTTAAACTCAAGTTTTACCTGAAACCTTTACTGAAGGGGAAAATTTCTATTATCACCCCTTTCTGTAAGTTATCTGTTACTTTCATTATTTATATTAAACCAAGTTTAATCCATTAAAAATAAATTATTTCAAAAACAATGATTGAGATTCTCTCCAGCAAAAAAATGGCAAATGAAGTAAAATGAATTTCACAGAACACACAGCAATGTGCATTTTATTTTTAATGCATTTAAGTGAAAATTCTAAAACTGTGAAAGAAACCTGGCCATTATACATAGTTGGGAAAGGGCTAAACTGCTTGGCAAATTTCTGACACACATAAAGAAATGACACAGAGAGATGTTTCCTAGATAGCAATAGTGAAAACTGCTTGGTAAAGGGAGTTCCAATAGTTGGACTTGCCAGAACTAGAAGATAAACTTAAGAATATAAATACTCTTGACAAGCTCAATCTGAAGTATTTCTATAAGGCTTTTATTTATTAGGTCTTTACAATGTGTTAAACAATTTAATACATAAACTGACTTTTTTCATTTAATTTCTACTTTTAAAAAATATCCTACAATGTAAGAGTAATTATGCTTATTCTATAGATAAAGAAATGGAGGCCCTGTTAACATGTAAAATAACTAGGACCTTAAATGTATCACTTTCCATACTTTCCGGTTCTTACTCGCTATGCTATGCTGACTATACAATCCTATGGGTTAGGAAACCCCAAACTGAGAAGCATTTAACTGGAAAAACAATTTTAAATGCACAGGTTTATAATCAAGCATATCTGTAATTTAAAATCTGAGCAGTTTTAGCAAATATTCCAGACATGTCTGCCTTCTATGGTCTCACTGGAGTAACTCAACAGCCACTACAAACATTCTGGTGGGAACTAGGGGATGTCTCTGGAGTCTGCAGTTCTACTTGAATCTCCAAGGTACCATAACCAGGGCTTCTTTCCCCTAGAAGCAATGGGGGCTGGGGGGTGGGAGGGGGGTAACGGAAATTACAAAGAAAAGAATAGCTTTTCCTCAAGGACCAAGGCAGAAATCTCAAAAGGTTTTGTTTTCCAAAGGGATACATCCAGCAAGTCAACAGAACCCACCGATCTGCTAAACAATAGAAAGTTTCTCCTGGCAGCTGCAGTGTGGAAACTTTGGGTCACAATCCCAATGATTCCAGTTGTCCTAAAAAATAGCTAGCCACAAGAGAAAACTAAATTTCTCCAAGTCTCTGTAATGAGGTGAATGTCCTTGCACCTTAAAAATCTAAGAGCAGAGAATCCTCTTTCCAATAAATCATAGAGGAGTCACAGTTGGCCAACTCATTTGTCTCTAGCCCAAGAGAGTGGAATGTGCTCCTACAATCTAATAAAAGACAAAAAAGCCAAAATAAAAGTGGGAAAACTTAGGAAGCAGATACTCAAACAATGAACAAATAAGTGAAACAGTATTTGATCTCAGTAATATTCAGAAAAAGTAAAATAAGCATGAGATGCCAAATATTCTTTTTTCTTTTTTCAGTGACTTTTTTTGGGGGAGGGTATCATTAAGATACAATCACATAAGCAACATTGTGGTTACTAGATTTCCCCCATTATTAAGTCCACACCACATACCCCAATACAGTCACTGTCCATCAGTGTAATAAGATGCTATAGAGTCACTACTTCTCTTTTCTGTGTTATACTGCCTTCCCCGTGCCCACCTCTCCTACATTAAGTGTGCTAGTTGTAATGCCCCTTATTCCCCTTCTGCCTCCCTTCCCACCCATCCTCCCCATTCTCGTTCCCTTTGGTAACTGTTAGTCCATTCCTGGGTTCTGTGAGTCTGCTGCTGTTTTGTTCCTTCAGTTTTTGCTTTGTTCTTATACTCCACACATGAGTAAAATCATTTGGTACTTGTCTTTCCCTGCCCAGCTTATTTCACTGAGCATAATACCCTCTAGTTCCATCCATGTTGTTGCAAATGGTCGGATTTGTTTTCTTCTTGTGGCTGAATAATATTTCATTGTGTATATGTACCACATCTTCTTTATCTATTCATCTACTGATGGACACGTAGGTTGCTTCCATTTCTTGGCTATTGTAAATATGCTGTGATAAACATAGGGGTGCATATATCTTTTTGAAATTGGGATCCTGCATTCTTAGGGGAAATTCCTAGGAATGAAATTCCTGGGTCAAATGGTATTTCTATTTTTAGTTTTTTGAGGAACCTCCATACTGTTTTCCACAATAGTTGAACTAGTTTACATTCCCACCAGCAGTGTAGGAGGGTTCCCCTTTCTCCACATCCTTGCCAGCATTTGTTGTTCCTATTCTTTTCTATGTTGGCCATACTAACTGGTGTGAGGTGATATCTCATTCTGCTTTTCATTTGCATTTCCCTGATAATTAGCAATGTGGAGCATCTTTTCATGTGCCTGTTGGCCATCTGAATATCTTCTTTGGAGAAGTGTCTGTTCAGATCCTCTGCCCATGTTTTAATAGGTTTATTTGCTTTTTGGGTGTTGAGGTATGTGAATTCTTTATATATTTTGGATGTTAACCCCTTGTCAGTTATGTCACTTACAAATATATTCTCCCAAACTGGAGGATGCCTTTTTGTTCTGTTGATGGTGTCCTTTGCTGTACAGAAGGTTTTTAGCGTGATGGAGTCCCATTTGTTCATTTTTTCTTTTGTTTCCATTGCCGAAGGAGATATGTTCAGGAAAAAGTTGCTCATGTTTATATTTAAGAGATTTTTGCCTATGTTTTTTTCTAAGAGTTTTATGGCTTCATGACTTACATTCAGGACTTTGATCCATTTTGAGTTTACTTTTGTGTATGGGGTTAAACAATAATCCAGTTTCATTCTCTTACATGTGGCTGTCCAGTTTTGCCAACACCAGTTGTTGAAGAGGCTGTTGTTTCCCCACTGTATGTCCATGGCTCCTTTATCATACACTAATTGTCCATATATGTTTGGGTTTATATCTAGGCACTCTAGTCTGTTTCATTGGTGTATGGGTCTGTTCTTGTGCCAGTATCAAATTGTCTTGATTACTGTGGCTTTGTAGTAAAGCTTGAAGTCGGGGAGTGTAATCCCCCACCGCTTTATTCTTCCTTCTCAGGATTGCTTTGGCTATTCAGGGTCTTTTGTGGTTCCACATGACTTTTAGAATTATTTGCTCTAGTTCATTGAAGAATGCTGTTGGTATTTTGATAGGGATTGCATTGAATCTGTAGACTGCTTTAGGCAGGATGACCATTTTGACAGTACTAATTTTTCCTATCCATGAGCAGATGTGTTTCCATTAATTGGTATCTTCTTTAATTTCTCTCATGAGTGTCTTGTAGTTTTCAGAGTACAGATCTTTCACTTCCTTGGTTAGGTTTATTCCCAGGTATTTTATTCTTTTTGATGCAATTGTGAATGGAAATGTTTTCCTGATTTCTCTTTCTGCTAGTTAATTGTTAATGTATAGGAATGCCACAAATTTCTGTGCATTAATTTTGTATCCCACAATTTTGCTGAATTCACATATTATATCTAGTAGTTCTGGAGTAGATTCTTTAGGGTTTTTATGCACAATATCATGTAATCTGCAAACAGGGACAGTTTAACTTCTTCCTTGCCAATTTGGGTGCCTAGTATTTCTTTGTGTTGTCTGATTGCCATAGCTAGGACCTTCTGAACTATGTTGAATAGAAGTGGGGAGAGTGGGCTTCCTTGTCTTGTTCGCCATGTTAAAAGAAAGGCTTTCAGCTTCTCGCAGTTAAGTATAATGTTGGCTTTGGGTTTGTCATAGATGGCCTTTATTATGTTGAGGTAACTGCCCTCTATACCCATTTTGTTGAGAGTTTTTATCATGAATGGATGCTGAATTTTGTCGAATGCTTTTTCAGTGTCTATGGAGATGATCATGTGGTTTTGTCCTTTTTGTTGATGTGGTGAATGATGTTGATGGATTTTTGAATGTTGTACGATCCTTGCATCTCTGTAATATACCCTATTTGATCATGATGGATGATCTTTTTGATATACTTTTGAATTCAGTTTGCTAAAATTTTGTTGAGTATTTTTGCATCTATGTTCATCAGGGACATTGGTCTGTAATTTTCTTTTTTTGTGGTGTCTTTGCCTGGTTTTGGTATTAGAGTGATGCTGACCTTGTAGAATGAGTTTGGGAGTATTCCCTCCTCTTCTACTTTTTGGAAAACTTTGAGGATATGTATTAGGTCTTCACTAAATGTTTGATAAAATTCAGCAGTGAAACTATCTGGTCCAGGACTTTTGTTTTTTAGGTAGTTTTTGATGACCAATTCAATTTCCTTACTGGTAACTGGCCTATTCAGATTTTCTGTTTCTTCCTGGGTCAGTGTTGGAAGGTTGTATTTTTCTAGAATGTGGTCTATTTCTTCTAGGTTATCCAGTTTGTTAACATATAATTTTTCATAGTATTCTCTCATAATTCCTTATATTTCTGTGGTATCCATAGTGATTTTTCCTTTCTCATTTCTGATTCTGTTTATGTGTGTAGACTCTCTTTTTTTCTTGATAAGTCTGGCTAAGGGGTTATTTATTTTGTTTATTTTCTCAAACAACCAGCTCCTGCTTTCATTGATTCTTTCTATTGTTTCATTCATCTCAATTTTATTTCTGCTCTGATCTTTATTATGTCCCTCCTTCTACTGATTTTGGGCCTCATTTGTTCTTCTTTTTCTAGTTTTATTAATTGTGAGTTTAGACTATTCATTTTGGATTGTTCTTCTTTCCTGAGGTAGGCCTGTATTTCAATATACTTCCCTCTTAGCACAGTCTTTGCTGCATCACACAGATTATGTGGTGTTGAATTATTGTTGCCATTTGTCTCCATATATTGCTTGATCTCTGTTTTTATTTGGTCATTGATCCATTGATTATTTAGGAGCATGTAAGCCTCCATGTGTCTGTGGGCTTTTTCATTTTGTGTAATTTATCTCTAGTTTCATTCCTTTGTGATCTGAGAAGCTGGCTGGTATAATTTCAAACTTTTTAAATTTAGTGAGGCTCTTTTTGTGTCCTAGTATATGATCTATTTTTGAAAATGTTCCATGTGCACTTGAGAAGAAGGTGTATCCTGCTGCTTCTGGATGGAGAGTTCTGTAGATATCTGTTAAGTCCATCTGTTCTACTATGTTGTTCAGTGGCTCTGTCTCCTTACTTATTTTCTGTCTGATTGATCTGTCCTTTGGAGTGAGTGGTGTGTTGAAGTCTCCTAGCATGAATGCATTGCATTCTATTTCCCCCTTTAATTCTGTTAGTATTTGTTTCACATATGTAGGTGATCCTGTGTTGGGTGCATAGATATTTATAATAGTCATATCCTCCTCTTGGACTGACCCCTTTATCATTATGTAATGTCCTTCTTTGTCTCATTACTTTCTTTGTTTTGAAGTCTATTTTGTCTGATACAAGTACTGCAACTCCTGCTCTTTTCTCCCTATTAGTTGCATGAAATGTCTTTTTCCATCCCTTTGCTTTCAGTCTGTGTATGTCTTTGGGTTTGAAGTATGTCTCTTGTAGGCATCACACAGATGGGTCTTGTCTTTTTATCCATTCAGTGACTCTATGTTTTTTGATTGGTGCATTCAGACCATTTACGTATAGGTTGATTATCCATAGTATGTACTTATTGCCTTTGCAGGCTTTACATTCATGGTTACCAAAGGTTCAAGGGTAATTCCCTTACTATATAACAGTCTAATTTAACTCACTTCATATGCTATTACAAACACAACCTAAAGGTTCTTTTTTTCCCCCTTTTTTCTTCCTCCTCCATTCTTTATATATTAGGTATCATATTCTGTACTCTTTGTCTATCCCTTGATTGACTTTGGGGATAGTTGATTTGATTTTTCATCTTCCTAGAAATTAATTGTTCAACTTTACTGTGGTTTTATTTCTCCTGGTGATAGCTATTAGGCCTTAGGAATATTTCCATCTATAGCAGTCCCTCCAAAATGCACTGTAGTGGTTTGTAGGAGGTAAATTCTCTCAACTTTTGCTTATCTAAAAATTGTTTAATCCCTTCTTCAAATTTAAATGATAATCTTGCCAGGTACAGTATTCTTGGTTCAAGGCCCTTCTGCTTCATTGCATTAAATATATAATGCCATTCCCTTCTGGCCTGTAAGTTTCTTTTGAGAAATCTGATGATAGCCTGATGGGTTTTCCTTTGTATGTGATCTTTTTTCTCTCTCTAGATGCTTTTAAAATTCTATCCTTATCCTTGATCTTTCCCATTTTAATTATTATATATCTTGGTGTTGTCTTCTTTGGGTCCCTTGTGTTGGGAGATTTGTGCACCTCCATGGCCTGAGAGACCATCTCCTTCCCCAGATTGGGGAAGTTTTCAGCAATTACCTCCTCAGTGACACTTTCTATCCCTTTTTCTCTCTTATTCTTCTTCTGGTACCCCTATAATGCAAATATTGTTCCGTTTGGATTGGTCACACAGTTCTCTCAATATTCTTTCATTCTTAGAGACCCTTTTTTCTCTCTGTGCCTCAGCTTCTTTGTATTCCTCTTCTCTAATTTCAACTCCATTTACTGTCTCTTCTATTACATCTGATCTGCTTTTAAATCCTTCCATTGTATGTTTCATTTCAGTTAATGGAATTTCTTAATGATTGAATCTCCATCCTAAATTCATCCCTGAGTTCTTGAATATTTATTTTGTACCGCCATGAGCATGTTTATGATTTTTATTTTGAACTCTCTTTCAGAAAGATTGGTGAGTTCAGTTTCATTTGACCATTTTTCTGGGGTTTGTGAAATTTTGGTCTGAACCAGGTTCCTTTGATGTTTCATATTTCTATGTGGCACCCTATAGTGCCCAGAAGCTCTACTCTCTGAAACTGCTCAGCCCAGGAAGTGATGTCAGGGGTTGCAGGGGAGTGGCGCTGGTGCCTTGGAGTGGAAAGAGCTGTTTTCTGCTTCCCAGCTAAAGTGCCTGTCTCCACTGTCAGAGCCTTGGGCCGAGCACACAGGTGTAAGCCTCTGTGCTTTGCATCTGTAGTTGTCTTAGGTGGGGCCTCCCTCTGGCTGACACTGGGGCAGTGACTGCTGTTATGCCAGCCTGTGCCAGCAGGTCAGGAGTAAGGAATAGCAGGCTGCATATCACAGTGGGGGGCCTCTGAGCCAAGTAGTCAGCAAGGGTGATGGAGTGCCTGAAGCTCCTGAAAGTTCCCAACCTGCAGGGCAGAGCACACCCAGACAACCTTGTCCACCTATCCCTTCTCCCGTGCAGTATGCTCCATGTAAACCCTACCCCATCAGCAGTCCTCTCCCTGCTAGGAAGCCTCTCAGATCGCCCACCTTTCCTTTGTCACAGAGCAGCCAGGGTGGATCCCTGTCCTCCACAAACAGCTGGAATCTCAGTCTCTCCAAGTATTCTACCTATCTTAGCTTTCCAACTCCACTGATCTCCAGAGCACCATGCACTGTATGTTTGTGCCCCCAAAGCAGATCTCCGGGGCTGGGTGCACAGCAGTCCTAGGCTTCCACCCCCTCCCCACTCCAGTTCTCTTCCTCCCACCAGTAAGCTTGGGTAGGGAAAGGGCTTGGGTCCCACCAGATCAAGGCTTTGGTATGTTACCCTGTTTCATGAGGTCTGCTCTGTTCTCCAGATATATGCAGTCTGGTGCAGCCTTCTTTCCTGTTGCTCATTTAGGATTAGTTGTATTAACTATATTTTCATAGTATATGTGGTTTTGGGAGGAGTTCTCTGTCTCACCTCTCATGCCACCATCTTGAATCGAGCTGCCAAATATTTTTAAAAGCAAATATCCCACTTTGGGAAACATATTTGACAGTAATAAAAAAAAACATCAGAACATAGGGAAATATGCCGAAGGATTTTTTTTGTGTTAAAAGACAAATGAAATCACTTTGAATATTATCCACAGAAAGATAATTGAACATTATACTGCAATATGCCAGTTCTATTCAATATACCCCAGCCAGTAAAAAGAATGCTTTCTATTAATCTGGAGGTCTTTTAAAAAAAGCAAGGTGTGGAACAACATCTACAGTAATATTTTCATATTTAAAAACCTCTTTACATGTAAACATCTGATATCTTTTTATGGACATGAAGAAAGGCAGAGAACAGAACACATGGTGCTATTAGTGTAGTTGATGTCAGAGAAAAAGTAGAAAGATATTAGGAAATCATTCATTTTTCCTTTAGATTGTCATATGTGGTGCCAAACGGATATTGTTTTGGAATTTTTAACTAAAAGAAACAATGTATTACATAAAATTACTTTAAATATAGCAAAGATCAAAAATTTTTAAACAATATTTTGTCACAGTTAAATATCCAAATTGACTAGATTAATAGATATTTAATGCACTGCTATAAATATTTCCATCAGGAACATAAAAGATCCTAATCATGTCCATACATGCCTGATTTCTAGCCACACACTTTATTGAATGAATGCTAAAGTTTATGGTATACTCTTTCATGGTCATTTTTAATCATCTCCACTTTAAAAAGAAAAAAGTTAAATAGTTAAATGCCAACTCAACAAATGAAAACTGAACCTATTCCAAATCCAGAAGGTATCTGTATCCCCTAAATTCTCTAATTTTTAGTACGCTTAGGAAAAAATGTAATATTGAAATAAAATATCACTTCCATTCCCTTTTCTCCCAAAAGCTTTTCTATTTTCTTCTGAAAAAAGTAGAGAGTTTCAATTGTTGGAAGGAATTACTGGATCAGTGTTAAGCTTTGGAGATAATACTGTTTCTAGTTCTTTTGAGAAAGCTGAAATGGAAAAGCAGTCCTGGAGTGCCAAGGCAGAGCCCAGCTTGGATACAGCAGTTAGAGAGCCACAGTATGCTCTTGATATAATGCTACCTCTGAGCTTTGAGATGTGCAGTTCCCTGGGTTAAGGGAACTTGGAACACATGTAAGCCTATCATATCTAAGTACCCCAAGTAAGTCAAGCAAAAAAAGCATATTCACCATATCTGACTCCTCACTTATTCTGCCCCTCCAACATCTTAATTTACTTTAACTCACTGATCCATTTTAAATGAAACCTACCTCTCTCACTCCCAGGAAATTATTCCGAATTAGGCCCAAAAGAAAACTGATTTATTCTTTACAGAACATATCAAAAATGCTTCCTTTTCTCCAATCCTAATTGTTTCTCACCATATATTAACTAAATGTTTTGTTCCTGATATTTTTTTTCTGATGACAATTCATCCCTTCTGTTATCTCAGCACCTGTTTTGACTTTGACTAAGATTGATTCAGAAGCTACACTCCAAGCCGAAATACTACCAAAGTTCAGAAACAACTAAATATCTCTTATGACAAAATACATGTGAAATATATTTTGTGATATTTCTTTTTAAAGTGGACTATTCTCACAACTCAAACACACCATCTCTTATGATGCCTCAGTATATTACAGCTTGTTACACTGTTTTAGCTGAACTTTGTGTCATAATACACATGTATTTCTGGGTAATATTTTCTCACACATATATGGTCCATTAGACTAATCCTCCATAACCAGGTAAATATCATTTTCTTTGTAAGTTCATGGAGAAAAAATATTTATAGTAAAATGTATAATTCTCCAAAGCGATATGTACTAACTAAATAAATCTGGTAAGGATACAAACATATACACACACACACACACACACACACACACACACACATACATATACAAACATATATATATATATGTATATATGCACACATATATACATATATATATATATAACATTTTTAAGAGCAAAAATACTAACACTGTTAAAATTGTTACTGTTTCTATATTTTGTTTTATTGACACTGAAAGTTGCAGGAATATCTATACCCTTAGGAAAGTTTTGTACTAACAGCATATTTAGAAAAAAATTATTATTTTGAGAAAGTTCCAGCGATGTTATGACACTCTTTTATAAAAACCTTAAATAACAGCAAACAGTTTAAGTCCTTAAACTGTTAACTATCATTACCATTTATAAGCAGTTAAGTATGGCCTTTTCTTCACAAACAATGAGTCCAAATGTTTCCTCCAAAGAAGAAAGAAGAAATTGCTGGTAAAATCCTTCTCATATACAAAGGACTTTCATTATTATTATACATCATTTACTTATTTAATGAGCATTTGCTGAGTGTCTACTTTATACTAGGTACTATACTAACTATAAATAATGGACAAGAAGGGATGGAG
Source organism: Manis pentadactyla (assembly GCF_030020395.1). Classification (NCBI taxonomy): domain Eukaryota; kingdom Metazoa; phylum Chordata; class Mammalia; order Pholidota; family Manidae; genus Manis; species Manis pentadactyla. Next base: position 69,840,268 of record NC_080020.1, read on the forward strand.
TATGAAATCAGACCTGAGATCTGGCTTGAAATCTACACTCACTATTAGCTAAGTGATATCTGAAAGTTTCTCCTTATGTTCTTAAGTATCGCATTCGCTCCTTGTGGCGGTGACGACAGCGATAAGTACACAGACCTGGTTCACTTCAGTTCTTTATTGTTGCTCGGAAGGTCGGGAGAAGGTGAGTGAGAAGAAGCAACAGCGGAGGGAGCGAGTGAGAGGAAGAGTGAGAGGAAGAATGAGAGGAGAGAGAGAGAGAGAGAGCTTCTCTTTCCTGCTTATGCCTTATATAAAGGAGGCTGGCCTATGGTGATCAAGATCATGCGTGACCTTTAAGCTGATTGGTAGCATGCCTTCTGCATGAGTTGAGCGCGGAAGCATGGGGCAAGCCTATAGGAGCAACTTCCTTATGCTAATGCCACCAAACCAGGAAGGGTGGCGCCCAGGAAGCGGGCGCCATCTTAGGGCGTTGGTCAGCTACAGTGGAAGGGCGGTGTTCAGCCATAGTGGGACTCAGCCTCGGCCGTAGGCCGGCCCCTACACTTAAGTATACAGAATTCACTTTTCTCCTTTATAAAATAGATATAAAAATTATAATAATACCCAGTGAAAAAATTATTGTGAGAATTAAGCATTCAGTAAGTAGCTGTCAGTGTCTAGTTCTTAGTAAGTACTCAGTAACTATTAGCTGTTTTATTATTATTATCATTAGTATCCTTTCATTACTCCTGTCTTGAGGTACTCCTATTACATAAAATGGTAAGAGAACAATGGAGGGCACGGGGAAGAAAATTCCATGTCAGGGAACAAGTTGTGCAGGGACAGGAAAGAACATAGTAAAACTTAGTATAAAAGAAAAGCAGATGACTGACTTTAAAGTTTTAAACTGCAGTCTTGGGAGAGAAAAACAGCATTCCTGAGATGCTAATAAGAGAGCCATGTCAGTTAGCAAAATTCTTATCTTTATATCCCTGGACATAGAACAGGTCATGGCAGATAGTCAACTAAAAATATTGATGAATGAAATGATGAATGAATATATACCGAAGCAGAGAGATCCTAAAGACCTTTAAATATCCTACAGACATAATCAGATTTGTATTTTAGAAAGATAATCTGGTACAACGTCAAAAATGACCATTAATGAGGAAGAACTGGAATAAAGAGAAAGTGAAGGCATTACTGACACAGGTAAGAAGTGATGATGATCAGAACAAAGCCGGTATCAGTGGCACAGGAATAAAAGAGTTCGAAGGATACCTACAGTGTGGTGATCCTTAATGTGGGTGGTGAGAAAGAAGGAAGAACACAGTGATCTCAAAGTTTCTAGGTTAGGGATTATGTGAAGATTCTAGTAATTAAAATAAAGAGCAAAATGGGAAGGATGAGAAGAGGATGAGATTGAACTTACTGAGGTGTTGTGAAATGACCTCTGACACCACAAACACGTCAGTGATGGCTGACATTGTGGTCGTGGGATTATCCAGGAAGACCACAAAGAAGATGAAGAAAGGCAAGACTAAACCTTTAACCAGGTAGACCATCAGCTATTATACTATTAGCTAATTAAAGACTATTCCATAAGCAGTCCCTATGTGTTAATATTTCCAAAGAAGGAGATGAAATGGAGGAGATGATAAAGAAAATAGTATCACAACTGTGGAAGTTGTAGAAAGAAAAGACTTTAAAAACCTTGGGAACAAGGTTGTTTTTAAAGGCAGGGGAATGGTGAGGGGTGGGAGGGATGGAGGGAGAGTATCCATATTGTTAAATGCAGAGACATCTGAAGAAAGCAGACAGGAAAACTGTCCATGGGCCCGAATAGTACACGCCAGGTAGTCCACATGGGCCCACACAGCTCTGTACCCCCTCCACCGCATGAGGCACCTTCTTCCCTCACGGCCTTGACAGCAGTGACACTGTCAAGCTTTTGCATTTTCATCAATGTGAGAAAACTTCCTTATGTGCAAGAAAAATGGCATCTCATTATAGTTTTAATTTGAACTACTCAGTATGAATGAAACTAAATATTTATATATTGAAGGCTCTTTTACACTTTTATAAATTTTTCCTGTATTTTGCTCACTTTTCTAAAAGATTTCTTGTCCTTTTTCCAAATTTTTTAAAGTTCTCTATGTTTTAGGGATATTAGACTTTCGACTTTGCTTATGGTGTTATTTTTGACACACAAGAAATTTAAATTTTTCTCTACTCAGATTTTTCAATTTTTTAGTTCATCTGGATTTGGAATATTTAGAAAATCTTTCCCTAAAGCCAGATCTTAGTAGGATTGACTTGTTTTCTTCCAGGTCTTACATGGATTCACAATCCATTTTAAGTTTATTTTGTTTACTGGTATTAAAGAAATAATAGCCATCATTTCATCTTTTCCCACATAATTATCTAGTTGTCTCAATGCCATTTCTTAAATAGTTCATCCTTTCTCCAGTGACTTAACACTGTTTTCAGATACTAAAATTCCATATGTACTTGGGACTCTTTCTCAATTTTTTAATTCATCCCACTGGTCTGTCTAGCTTTCATGCGACAGGCCCACACTACTATGGAGGTGCCGTGGAGTGTTTTAAAATATGGTAGAGCCAGTCTCCCACATAGCTTGTCCTTGCTGGTTGTCCTAGCTATTCTTGCAAGCTGTCATCAATATGAACTTTGTGAACCTCAGAATAAACTTATCTAACTCCATAAAAGGAAGCTTGTTCATATATTTATTAAGATCATATTAAATCTATAGATCACCTTAGGAAGCAAGGACATATTGATAGGGTTGAGACATCCTATCTAAGACAGGGGGATGTCTTTAATTTGATTAAGTTAGGGGTGTTTTCATTATTTGCTTTGTGTATGTTTGGCACATTTATTATTATAGGTTTCTTTTTGCTGTTCTTGCTATTAAGAGTTTTCTCTAAATGAAACTCTAAATTTTTATCAGAAATGGAGTGTCTGCTAACTGGAGTTTTCTCATTAATCTTCTAACAGGTTATTATTGTACATTTGAGAGAGAAGGGTCTCTCAGCCTTGACCCCGCACTTTTGGCCTGGTAATTCTCTTTTGCACAGGGCTATCCCAGGCATTGTGATATATTTAGCAGATCTCTGCCCTCTAGATACCAGTAAGCACTAATGTCCCCAGTCATAACACCCCAAAATGTCTCCAGACATTGCCACATGTCATATGTGGGGTAGGGGTGTTGCCCTCAGTTAAGAAACAGGGGTGTAATGAAGGCTATTGTATTAAATGCAAATCATATATCTCACAATCTTTCTGAATTATTACAGTCTCTGCCTGTCTCCTGAAACATTTGAGAAATAAGGCAATAGTAAGGAAGAAGTCCAAATTACCATCTTTACTATTAGTAAAATTATTATGGGAGAACGTGGCTCGTATCTGCAGGCCTGTGAGGCTTCCTAATGTTAAACCCTAGAACAAGACACAAACTCACCCCTTCCCCTGCCTTTGGGGCCACATGCAGCCAGGCTTTTCCCAAGAGAAAAGGGAGGGGGAGATGCTGGGTATGAACACCCAGTTTCTCCTTTAAAATTCCTCTAACAAGCTAAGGGAGAAGAGACAGCTCCTTCCACAAGGAAAAAAATCAAGAATAGAGAATACACGTGCCCTTGAATACAAAGACCTCACTCAAACTCTTCCCCCTAATGTCTGAGAATCACTGAAAGCATCTCCTTGGTGCCCAGGAACAGGTCTGCTCATTCCTGAGCCACCATCTTTGCCAGCACACCCCCGGTGAGAATGCCAGTCTATGGAGCAGGGCTGTTATACCTAAGGCACCCAGCCCTTCAGGGTACCAAGGAAGCATGCCATCTGCAGCTCAGTCAAGGAGAAAATAGCCCCCTCCTCAGAAGCAGGTGGCACTTTGTTTCTAGGAGCTCCAGCCAAGCTTCTGCCCAAAGTATCACCCAGTCTTCACAACATGGCACACCTCCTTCAGCTTTTCCTTGGAGCTCACAACCAGTGTCATAGCCCGTTCAGATAAACAGGCTTCACCCCATCACCTCCACTGTTCTCACCAACTTGGTCTCTTCTCATCAAGAATCCATGAATAGTAACACCTCTTTGTCCCCCTTCAGTCACCAATCTCACCTCCCAAAGCCTCATATTAATTTTGCAAATAAATACCCCAAGGCATCATAATACTATTCCACAAACAGCCTCTGAATCTTGATTTTACTACTTACGAAGCACAACTACTTGCAAAGGTGTGCACGATCTACAATTTGTTCTCAGTAATTCAACAACAGTTATGGAGCATTTACTACATGGTGGCATTATTTACTACACTGGTGACAAAACTTTCATTGACTAGTATGCCAGGGTTAAAGCCCACTCTTGTTTGTGTCATGACACATAAGACTGGAAGGTCTTGTGCATGCTCTCCCTCTCTCACAATCCTACAAGATGATGTCAGTATGATGTCAGGCCACTTGGTATTCAGACCACTCTTTATATGTCCTATCTCCTTGAAATTTTAAACAGAAACACCTCACTGTCTCAGCTTCAGGCAGACCAAGCCACAGGGATGACAAGTGGAATTCTAGATGGGGCCCTATCATCAACTGCCTGAAGACTTAGAGCCAAACTGCCAGTTTGAGTTCTTGCCCACGGATGCTTTTGCAATAATAAACCATGTTACTATTACAAAAGACAGTTGTAATGACCCTCCCTACCCAAATCCATCACTCATAGAAATCTTTAGCCTGAAAGCACTCACCAGAAGCTATATCTGGTAGCTAAGGAATGGTTTCAATACTTCCTTAAAATATATACCATGTCCATGTTTCTTAAATAATTTGAGACATGCAATATATACATATTGCAGCCAGTGAGAAATGAACACAAATTCACACAAAAGGAGAAGAGAATCGTTCTGTAATTGAGCACAAATCTAGGCCCTGAGTTTCCTATCAGTCACAGAAATAAAAGGAAAGGTGGTGAATCACTTCTCTTTTACAAACCTTGAGGAATGTTTACTGTAATAAATAGTCATGTATATAGTTTTCTAAAAAATATGTTAAGAACATTTATTAAGAATGTAGTCAAAAAGCAGTTCTATGGAAGATGCAGGGATGTTCTTTATAATACCATTTATTTAAATGATAAAAGTTAAGGCTTTTATTTTGTGTGTTTTATGTTGTCTTCTTATTTAATTTTTAAATAACAGTAGTGATTAGAGAACCAGAGAAAATTACAATTAATATAGTCCTGTTTTTTAAAGTATCAACCATTTCACTCATGCTTTTGACAGAAGTTTGAAAGTAATAGTTTCAAGGTGGGGATTTCAGATTATGCCTAATGGACAGATATTGTTTTAATTTAAACAAAAACTTATTACTAGAAACTGAAGTGTGTTTGTGTTTCTGCATAGTAATATGTAAATATGACATAGATATCTGATAGAAAATAGTCCATTTGGATAAGAGACAGAGATAGGACTGATATTGTTTCTGAAATGAATGAACTTGACTTGTGCTCTCAGCTGGGCAGAAGGGCATTAAAATTTTTGTAAAAGTAGGCCTAAAGGGTTTCTGTAAAAAGAATCAATCAAAGGAAAGCTTTAAATTTCTATCAATGTCTAGATAGACTGAAACCCCATTGCTTTATACTCTAAAACACAGAAGAAAAAAAATCTGACCCAGAAAATAACTGTAGGTAGAGTGACCTTCCTTCTGCAGAATAGAATGCCTATGACTTGCTAATTTCAGTTATTTTACTGAATATGTAAGTGAATATCCAACTGTCATGTTTGCTGTCTGGGTTTAATGGGCAGAGTATAATCTCTTTAGTAAGATGCCTCTGCTCTCATCCTACCCTCCCTCCTCATTGCCCAGTGAAACTTTGGACAGAGCCCCCAGCCTCCCTAAACCATAGCTGTCCTTATGGCAAACAGGGGTAGTGACAGTACCTACTGCATGAAATTATATTAGACTGTGTGGAGGGCAGAATAGTGACGTCCCCACACCACCAAAGACACCCATATCCTTGTCCCCGGAATGTGTCACTGTGTTACCTTAAATGGCAAAGAGACTGTGCAGATGCAATTAAATTAAGTATCTAGAGATGGGGAGGTTATCCTGTATTATCCAGGCAGATCCAAAGGAATCATTGGGTCCTTTAGAGTCAGAGAAAGAGCTGTGACCAGGGGATGAGAGGTCAGAGAGATGTGATCACTGGCTGTAAAGAATGAGGGAGACGCCATGAGCCAAGGAATGCAGACAACCTCTAGAAGCTGGAAAAGGCAAAGGAACAGATTCTCCCCTGGAGCCTCCAGAAGGAACATTATCCTGCCAGCAACTTAATTTCCAAAGCAAAGAAAGTTCTATGCAGTTTCTTGCAGTGCCTGTCCAATACACAGCTTGGTTAACATTATCATGCTTTAAAAAACTTTTACTTGGGTCTATCACTAAAAACTATCACTTGGGTCTCATTTTATCCAGTATTCTGCTCCTCTTCTGTATCATGAGTATCTTACACATTATTTGTGTAATCATTTTTTGCATTTTATTTTGTATAAAAATACAAATGTTATTTGTATTTTTAATAGTGCCTAACCACATGGGTTTAAGAAGATTTGTTTTCTCTAAGTAACTGTCTTTTAGCAAAGGTGTCTTCTTTCTGCCTCCCTCCTCATTACATGAAATACAGTAACCCACATCTGTTTTGTTCATGGCAAGCAGTCTAGAACTGAACTGGAAATTTTAAAGTACCAAAAATACAGCCAGTGTTACGGCCCACCAAATATACAAGGGCTCCTACACATCCTCCTGTCCCCTTGTTAATAGGTAAAGTGCCACAACCATATGGCTCTCAGTCTATGAGAAGAAATGGTATGTGCACTTTCTAGACCAAAGCATTTAAAAGTCTGTGAGGGACTCTTTAATTCACAACTCTTGTCAGAAGCCACATGCTTCAGCGAGTGCAGCTACAAGAAGCACAGCCTCCTTTAGCCTATGTGGCTTTGTGACTGTGAGGAGCAAACCACCCTTTGCCCACCCCGTTTGCCTCATAGCAAAAGCAAGAAATAAGTTGCATGTGAGATAAGCCGCTGAGACTGAAATTTGTTATTGTAGCTCAGCCTCTCTTACATTTTTCTGGACCAATAGTTAGAAAAATACACATATTTAATAATTTAATGATCCTGAGTTTAGGTTGATTAATAATTAGTTATCCTTATCCTTATAAAAGTAATTACTATTTTCAAAATATTTTTTTAATTAGTTGGAGAGTAGTTTGGGAACATACTAAAACAGCAGGAAATTTTTAAAAATAGAACATTTGATATGATAAATGAAATAACAGCCATCAACAATAAAGTTAGACAAAAACTGAGAATTATGCTCCTGGTTCCTAACAGACACAGAAAGAAAAGCAATATTCTAGGTTTCATAATGCCAAAGAACAGAAACCCTTGTTCAACATTAGTGGATACTGTACATTATTACCCACTATTATTGCTTGTATTATAATTCTAGGCTGATGTTCACTGGCTGACAACATACCTCTGAGAATTCCAAATAGAGACCATCTGAGATATTATACTGTGAAAACAACACTCTACCTCTGTGGTTCTTAAACTTTAATGTGAATAAGAATCACCTATGAATTTGATGAAAAAATGTGGATTCCTGGGCCCTGCTTCCAGCTTTTCCTATACACTCTGTCTAGAGAAATTCCCACTAACCAGCATTTAGCAAACATCCCAGGTGACTTTGAGGCAAGTGGTCCATATACCATACTTGTGGTAAAAGTGTCCTTTCTGAGGGGCCAGTTGGTAGCTGGCTATGCCATAAATGTAGAACACCCTCCTGCACATGCTCTAGTGCTTGCCTTTCCTTTCAAATTTGTTTTATCAGACTTAATTTTAATATCACATTGGAGGTTTTCTTCCTCCCTTACGTGTTTATTTGGCTGAAATAACCAGAAAAATTTGTCCAACAAGTGTGTATTTCTATAAGGATGTGTTATTTTCATTTTTAGTATTAGTGATGTCATATTTTAAAGTCTTATTATCTTTTCAATTAAAATAATCTATGTGGTTTGTTATAAGGATTAAATGCGATACCCCGTGTAATTAGAAGAAAGCTTAGAATATAGTAAGGTTCGATATTAGACATCATTACTCACTAGAACTTAAGTTTCATGACAGCAGAGACTTCCTATGTTTTATTCATTGCTGTAAATTCTGCTCCAATATATAGAGGACACCTAATATTTGTTGGATGGATGGATGAGCAGGACTATGACAATTGCTCTATCACCTACTTAAGTTTACACCATTCAAAAGTTCAAGGATTAAAACCTCACACCTGGTGATATTCTTAGATGATTGCACCATTTGTCTTCCTTTCCTTGTCCTCCTCACCCTCTTTCTCACACTTTCACCACCAACAATCAAGCCATATAATCCTTCTAGGCTGTAATTCTGACCAGATACTTGGCAGAGTTGCCTCCCCTTAGAGTTACCTGAAGTGCAAAGGCTATTGCTCGAATTCGACAATTGCTTGGTAATACGGCATCTGCCCACACAAGACTGAGAACTAGTGGGTCCAGTTCCCCAGCCCTGGGCATGCCAGGAATCCATTCGGTCACCTGGTCATGACATTTCAGCCGCCATGTGGAATGTAAAAGTCTCTGGTAGTGAACACATAGTTTGTAAACTTGGAGTTGGGACACAGCAAGATGCTCCTTAGATCATGAGTATACAGCAACCTAGCAGAGTGACGGGCTGCCGCAAGCAAAGCTGACATCAGAGTGTGCCAATGGGTATCTCTGCGCTGATGAGGGAACAATGAAGTTGCCAGGAAGAGAAAACATTAGCTTAAATCTTTTCTAATCTAAAGAACCAGGCAGCTGGGTTTGGTGAAAAAGGTTTTGGTGAAAAAATATATAAACCCCTCAAAAATCCTACCAAAGGCATACTATCAAACACTCTAAACATTGTCCTAACAGAAATGTAACTTGCAACATGTTACAACACATCTGCTAGTAATTATTACGATGATTTTATTCCCTAATTTTGAATAATGGTTGTGTTCCTACCTTTTAAACTACACAGACATGCATTGTACATGACATTAATGTTACATTTGTTTCTCATTAAATGCGTTTCTCATTAACAACTAATTAGTCTTGATTTTTCCCCTTAAATTATGTAGTATTAAAAGAAATAGACCTTAAAAAATGTCAACAGCAGTCAGAGTTAAGTCAATATTAAAGAAACAAACAGTGCTGGCCTATAGTTAACCTTGCAGGCAAGAGTAAAAATTGACCAAACTGCATGCTTAAATTAACCAAAAAGAGTGTGAAAAAAAGAAAAACATGTTTCACACGGCATTTTCCTTTGTGAAGGGGAAAAAAAAAAGATTAAGCATGCTGCGTTTAGGATGAAACTGGATTAGATTGGAACCACCAAAATGTTTTTATCCCTTTTTCCTCTCCTCAAAGTTGGAGATCTGGACAACATATGTTTCTTGAACAAAAAAGAAAAAAATGCCTTCAACAAATCATGCTATATCGAAAAAATGTTTGTAAATACTTAAAATGTTATTTTTAAGATCTAAAACATCAACTACCAAACTAAAATATCCTAATGAGGTTAGACAATTCTAAGCAATTTACTGTGATGATAAAACTGGAGAAAATTTATTTTCCTTCTTTCTGTTATAAATTCTAAAATGTTATGTGTTACCTGTTAGAATGAATGTTATAAGATTTATCCCATCTTAAACCCCTATACCTGACTGCACTGAATTCAAAAATATCAGGGGACCCCAATGATGCCATGTCTAGTCCACTAATAATTTTAAACAAGTCTTAAAATTGTCTTAATTATTTGACTAGAAGCAGAATACTTATAATTACTTACCCAGCCCACAACACTGCAACCTGGGAAGAGATGCCAACAGTTGTACAGTTTCCCAAAGTCTGAGAAGGTAGAAGTTCAGCGTGTCCCCAAATTTACCCTACTCGTCAAGGGTTCATACTAAACCATCCTGATGCTGACGTCTGAGACCCAACAGCTGAAGTCACTTTAACAAGGTATTAACGCTGCATCGGGCTTCCTTAACTGCTACCAGCTGGAACAAGGGGAAAGCAAGGCAAGGCACAGGAGAAAGACTGAAGAAAATAAAGAAGTCATTTCATAGCTGGAAGGGACAGGGGAGACAATACAAAATTACAAAAAAGCCAGTTAGTGGGAGGTTTTGTATAACTGCTTTATTTGAGGACAAAGTCTTAAACAGAACAAAGTTCAAGTAAGATATTACTACTCAAACCACTGGAGTGATTTTACATTTTCCTTCACATTGAATCTCAATTTGGAGTTGTAAAAAATTAAAGTAGTACTTTTCTTCTTCTGCTGTCTCAAAAATATTGGAACTTCTTTCTTTAACAATGTTCTCCCAAATGTTTTATGAAATTGAAGAGAAAAGAGGAGGGGGAAAAGGAAGAGGGGAAGTGTGTTGGGGGTGTGAGGGGCAGGGGAAGGGGTCGCCCACACTCAAAACTTGGAGCAGCTGAACTAAAACAGGTAGTCTTAATTCTAGCCAAAACCCAAATCAGTGTTCCTCAAATTGTACTGTACATGAAAATCACCTGGAGACCTTGCTAAACTGCAACTTCTGATTCAGTAGGTGTGGAATAGGGCCTGAGAGTCTATATTTCTAGAAAGGTTGTCAGTGGTGCTGACGCTGCTGGTCCAGGAACCACACTGAGTAGCCATGACCTAAATGTCTGTGCACATCACATAAGTTCTTATTAGATGGACTCATTCAAGCAAACAGTAATTGGTCTGTTTTGCTCTAAAGTGTTTATAGTAGATTGAACACTTGGCTTAACTTTATGACATCTCAATTATTTTTCCTTTGTGTACTATAAGTCATATTTTCCCTGTTTCCTAGCTGCATTCACAGGAGCCATGGAGTATTTGATAATTGGTATTAGATTGTTGGTTCCCTATGTCCTGTATATCTTGCATAATGATTATTTGATTATTGATGAAACATTCAAAACCTATCTCCTCTTAATGTAAAAGGAAGAAGGCAGTTTCTGGCTGACTGATCAGATCATCAGGAAGCAGGCCTGCTGATGTGCCAGAAATGTCCACACCTAAGATAAGCTAGATGCAAGGTGAGATGAGGTGTCCAGGACTGAAAAAAACAGTGTATCCTGTTGTGACAGAATTCAGATTCTGGGTGCTGATTCTGGTTCCTGTTAAATATTCACACAGTAAAAATACTGATAGCAGCTAAATGCCAACATGTATGTACTCTGTTCTTAATAAAAAGAAATTGCATAATTCAATCATATTTCTCATCTTCATAGAGATTTTGTATATAGAGTATATGGAGGAAAGGATTTAATGTTGTCTTTCTGCACAAAGTGAAGTTTCTGAAAAAGGGGAGAAGGGTTAATCTGTACCTAGATTTCAGGTACAGCAGTTTCTTCCTTTGTTTGCTTGCACAATAGAAAAATCTATTTAATAGGGCACTTAAAAACATAACTCCACTGAAAAGCCCTGTCCTCCTGTCTCATGAAACTCCAAAGGTTTTTAACGGTAAGGAAAAGAATCCTCAGTAGAAAACAGTTGGATGAAATTGGGTAGTAACAGTGAAAAACTAAGGAACTGTAGGAAATAGGGGTGAGACAAAGGCTAATTCCATAGGAATTCAAATATCCAGTCTTCTCACTGGAAATAAACCTCAAGCCAAGTAAGGGTTTGATCAGGAGTTGTAAAAACTAGCAACTGATCATCTAAATTGGTTTCTCAAACCTGTTATCTTGTGTCATGTAGTCACAAAAATGATGAGAACAGTAAATTGGGGGAAACAAACCATTGTTATTTTCGTCTTCTTTATTGTTATCAAAGCTTAATGAAAGATGTTATGAAAGAAAGCTGTTAAAAAAAAAAAGAAAAGACTACATAAGAAAATAAATTTAGAAGAATAACTAAAATAAGGAAAAGCAGCACCCACATTAGTGAGCAGGCAGCCTTGAATCCAATAGAGAGGTCACCGTGGTGGAACTGCTGCTGTCAGGCAGCCAGGGAGGTGAAGAGCAAAGAATCACAGGCAAGGGAAGGAAGGAGGGAAGAGATCTGTGAGTCAGAGCAGGGAGGAAATAGGATAAAACCATCAGCAGGAAGGAAACAATAGTTAAACAATATTAACATTCTGAAATATTAACAAGTGAAATCAGAAGTCAAAAATCCTAAATATTTTATCCTAAATAAAATCTACATAAAAATGCAAGGACCACAACAGGAAAGAAAAAAAAAGGAATCTTACTCATTTTGAAAAATCCTCATCACATGCTTTAAGCAATAAAATTCTGTAAAATTAACAAATCAAGATTTTTGTGTAAAATGACACTCATAAAGATAGCTGAGATACCCTCTATTAAACTCACTGAGATCAGGGAATCAAAAGAACATCTCACCAACCATATCACTCTGAAGATAGTTTTCATAAATGTGGATAGCAGTAGTTACAGGACACTGACTTATGTCTGCTTTCTTTTTATTAAAACCACAATTTAAAATACGATCACAAATGGACCACCCAAAGTCTAGGTCTAAGGCTGTATCTATATTTGAGTGAATGAATACATTTTCAAACAAAAACAAATTTAAAATATTAATAGATACTTTTTGGGAATTTTTTTCTGTGAATGATGTACTACAAAAGGTAATGCAGTAAAATAAAAGATGTATTTATACTAAAAGCATTCATTTTTTAAAAACTTCCATCTTACTACTTTTTAATTCAACCTTTTTACTGAAAAACAAATGAGGAGGGGGGTGCCGTGGGGGAGCATGCGTAAAAGTAACTTAATTTTAGTCTTACAGTGACATCTAGTGGTCATAATTGGTAAGACTATTCCAATTACGTATAAAAATATAAATCACTGCACTGAAAATGAGAGGTTATTTCAGTGGGTATCTCCCATGTTTGTGTAAGTGTACAAAGACTTCACCTGACTCTATTTCTACCGCCCTGTGTGTCCTTTAGGAAACTTAGTTTTATACTGTTCTTAGCACTTTAATACTGAGATGAAAAATACAAGGTCAAGGCTGATGTTGCTCTACTTAGGTTCTTTATGCATACCTTATGTTAGGAATGCAAAAAATGGATAATTCAAAACAGATATTCTTTCCATTCAGGTGTGCTATCCCAAGTGATATAGCCAATGAGTGAGGGCAGGTGTGGAGGAGGCATGTCAGTGTATCATTACTAAACCCCTTTCTCCAAAAGCCTTATCAAGAAAAAAGATGTTTTTAAATTTGTATCTACTTAACCAATATCAACTGAACCAAGCAGAGGAAGAGTATCAAATTAGCCTTTTAAATCTTAATGAGCTGTATCAGTGACTCTTACATCCTGTATCTTCTACTTGCCCCAAATTCTTTAAAACAAAATATCACAATTTTAAATAAAGATGATATCTGACCCTGCCTCACTCACCGTACCTAATCTCAGCCCTAGTTCCAGGAAAACTTTATTACCAAAACACAATTTGATCAACAGGAACTACTGGACTTATTTGACTTTTGAAAATATTGCCTTACAACATTATTTATCTTGCTTTCTGAATTGTTAGATGTCTCCTTATATTTTGCCTCTGAAGTGAATGCCTCACTCTCCTCACCATATTTCCAGTCCCTCTGTAACCTTCTTCTCAGGGTGCTTCCTAGCAATGAGAAAGTGAAAAGCTCCAGGAAACATGAGCCAGGACAATCAAATCATAGTGTCCCAACTCTCTAGCAAGACAAGTTGTTTTTGTTTTTCTTCCTTGCAAGCACTTGAGCACAGGTTGTAAGGAAGACCAGAGTCCTTCCTTAGAACTGGACTGGCAGAAAGGAATTCTAAGTCTGCTGGGGTAGCTAAATCTGTAAGGTAGGACTCTGGGGTTACCAGCAGGCGTCTTCTCCATCATTTGTAATGGGCGCACATGCAGAACAAAGCCAATCAGAGACCAGCAGAGATAAAAGCTGATAGAAACAGAAGCAGAGTCCAGAGGCACTGAGAGCTCTCCTGGGATCTGAGGCCCTGGTTCCCCTCGCAGGTCCTTTGAGCCTGTGAGCTCTTTCAACTGTGAGAACCACATTTCCTTTCTGCTCAAGGTGATTTGAATCAGACTTCTTTCACAGGCATCCAAAAGAATCTTGAGCAATTTCAAGATCTCAGCATTAAAGGTTCTTGGAGGCTTATTATCATACAGAAAACTTTTCCTGAATGCTTTTGCCTGGTCAAACCTTTAGAACCTCCAGGTCCAAGATGGCAACACTTCTACATAGAGAACAAAGTATTGCTCCATGACAAATAGAAGAATGCTTAATAACATAACACATTTCTGAGGAACTGCTCTAAACCATCATAGCTTTCCATTTAAGAAGAGCCCCAAGAAAAGTCAGGAACTGATAAGTTTGTCACTAGTGTCTTCTTTTCAAATTCCCCTGTGTATTTTCAACACTGCCTAATAGACACTGTGTCTCCTTAATATTCTAGTTTTAGAAGAGGCTATGGGATAAGAAAATGACTGCAAGGCATCTAGAATTCTTCCCCACCATGTCCAGGAAGTTTAATAAAGGTAACAGAGGAATCCTAGTTTGAGTGAACTCGATCAAGAAAATTTGTCTTCATAAAATGTCAGACACTCACCCTGATTTCTCCAGGGAAACTAGAATTCAAAGTTAATGGGGTAACAGAGAAACTCTTCTGCCAAGGGTCTGGGCCATGTCTGGAGTCTCTGAGCAGCTGATTCTGTGGCTTACATAGATAACATGGCACTCAGCCTTAACTCATCATAGAAGATGAAGCCTGATCATTTTACTGTAAAATAAAATTGTTTGTAATGACTCTTAATCATCAAGTAGCTAGAAGTCTGTACACTTCTATTGTAAAATGCCTACATTTTGTCTAAAGAGAGGGTGTGATTTTTGTATTACTACCTACATATCTCAGCGGAACAAGGTCCAGCTAATCAGCTGACCTTAAAATAAGAGATTATCCAGGTCAGTTCAATGTAATCACAAGGTTCTTTTACAACAGCCCTGGTAAAAAAATAAAATAAAGAATCCTATGGTTAAAAAGTCAAGGGGAGAGAAAAGGAAAAAACTTAAGCAAGCATACCTAAGGTCATTAAAAATTTACATCTAGGAAATCCCAACTATCATGATATTTCTTTATAAAAAGAAATTATAAAAGTATACATTTTCTAATTTGTGATAACTTCATAAACATGAACCAATTATAGAAAGTCTTTTTTTCCTGTTTAAAAAAACAGTTGCCGTAACTAACATCTAACATCTTGCCATATATTAGTCAATTTCTATGGACAAGAAAAATTGACAAATTCATAAATCAGGGTTTTGTTTATAGAAAAGGATGAGCATGAATTCAACAAAATACAAAATATATCCTGAATCTAAGTAGTAGAAATCTAAGGCATGTGAATTAAACAATTTATAGAACTGTATGCATATTTTTCAACATTTATATCCACTAATGTCTTCAATAAGGCTAATAGATTTAGTGGAAATACAGACATTATTACACTACATATTTAGCCTCTTGCTCACATTTCGTGTAGGGGAGAGCTTAGTCTGTCGACCGTGCCACAGTGACATAATACAGCCGCATTCTCCACCAATCCTGAAGTGACTACAGGAATGCACTGAGAGCTATGAATCAACTCAGAACGGTTGCTTCCTCCCCTCAGCCCCAGCCCAGCCCAGGCTTATTATACTATGAGAACAATATTCCTGTGCTTATCTCAGGCCTTTCAGAGAAGTACAGTGTTGCCTAGGAGAACTAAATGATTAAAATGATTAAAGATAGGAGTGTCAATGATAATTAGGAAGGTATCATTTCCTTCCACTTAGGAAAATGTTAACAAAACTAAACATGTACCTATGCTATGACCAGGAATTCCACTCTAAAGTGTATACCCAAGAGAAATGACAGCATATGGCCACACAAAGACTCTTAAGTGATTTTATTTATAAAGGTCAAAAACTGGAAACTAGTGCCCATTAATAAGTGAATGGATAAACAAATTAGAGTCATTACATTTGAGGTAATATGACTCAACAATAAAGAGAAATAACTACTGATACTCATAATAATATGGATGAACCTCAAAAACATGCTCAGTGAAAGTTTTACAAAGTGTAGATATGAATGATCATTTATGTGAAGTTCTAGAACAGTAAAACTAATCTGTCCTGAAAAAAGTCAGAACCATGGAGTGGAGTGCAAGGGAACTTTCTGGGTGGCCGGAACTGGTTTGGGTTACAGAGGAGTGTGCGTTTGCCAAAATCATCAAACTGTATGCTTAAGACCTGAAGTTTCACTGTATATAAATTTTACCTCAAAAAACACATACACAAATACTGAATTCTTGTGTTATGTTCAAGCGCTTAGGGAGCAAAGGGTACTGATTGGTATCTGCAACTTATTTTGAAATGAATCAAAAAATACAGGAAGGACGGATAGACAGCTAGAAAATAGAATAGATATAACACAAATAGAACATAAATTAATCTTTAAAACAATCTAAATTTTAAAAAGCAACAATGAATGGCTGTAAGCATCCACAATTAAGTGACCAAATACAGGACTAATTTGTAGTTACAATTTCAATATTCTCCAATCCTATTTGCCCTTGTACTGCAGCTTATTGGTGTATAATCTCAGCCCACAGCTCATGCGGATACCAACACACCTCAGAAAGCTTTATATGGCACTTCATTCATTCTAAGCATTACCTTGTAGGTCTGTCTCTCAAGGCTCAAGAACAACCCCAGGTCAAGGAGGGTGAAAATTTGCTTAACTAATACAGAATGAGAATTTATTGAATTACAAAGAGCCATTTTCTAATACTGACCTTCTATGAGGTTAGGATAGTCAAAGTCCCCTGAGTCCTTTAGAACTAATTCTTAAAACAAAGGTCTGGCTCATAAAGAATTATGAGGATATTCAGATGCTCTTATTTATCTCCTTGGGAGGGCTCAGGACTTCCCTCACAAACGCTAGTAATACTGAGCCATTGGGAGAACAATTTTAATATCTCTTTAGCAGACACATCTTAACATTTGGAATGTTTTCTTTGTATACAGCATGATATAAAGTTCACCTATTTATAGGATCTTCATCAAATCTTTATAGTTCTTTCATTTCACACAAATAAGGACTCCAATATTTTCAGGACTTTGCCTTCTTTGGGATTTATTTTGGTCCAAAACTTACTAGAAAGATTGCTGTGTCATACAGAATCCAAACACCCCATTTGGCAGTGAGTAAAGTAATTTTGTGAATGGTCAGAATTTGCCCTAGCATATACCCTTGACCTGAAATACTTCTAGTCCTCCAAAGTAGAGCAGTATGGAAATTGCTGGGTTTCTACTTTCCTAAGCCCAACCCCTTAATAATGTTTCATAAATCATCACAATATTCAGAAGTCCTTTTGTAGGAAATTTAGAGAGGGAAACTTTCTGAACAGAAGAACCTAATCCTCCAATATAGACCACCATTCAGAATAAGTCTGAAACCAGGGATTTGTCTTTATAACTCCGAAGATAAAAACCCAGATGAAGATGAGAAATAGCATTCTTCCTTTGTCGTATGCTATTTTGGAGAATTATTTATAATGGCTCTGAAGAATTTATCTCAAGGAAAAACAGAACTAAAAAGTAAAACAAAATCAGTGGCAGATGTAACTCTGATAGCTCTTCCTATTTAGAGGTGGCTAAAATTGAAGAAATGTCCCTGAATACAATTGTTCTCCTTCCCTGAAACAGTCTGTTCAACAGACATGTAGTATTTCCCAGAGATTTCTTTTAAGTTCTGATTTATTCAAAATAATCTTTAGCCTTTGATATTCAAGAAAATGACAATGAAAATGAAAGCCCATATAAATTCTTACGGGTCAGACAACTTAGCTTAATAACCTTCCTTATCCTTGAATCAGGAAATGTTCCAAACATAAAACCTTCTTCAGTTTTCATCCATGAATCTAAGGAAGTGTGGAGACCTAACTGTAAATCAGGTAGATGACGTCGGTGCCCCACTGCCCATGCCGTTTTGAGCCCCAGATGCTAGCCTCATGCAATCAATTTTCCAGGACCAATTCTGATGGTACAAAACCTCGTTAATCAGCTTACAAGGCTCATAACTCCTTTGAGTGTATATGCCTGTGTGTACATGTGGTGTGCAAAAGAGAATGGGAGGGTTAAATAAGTCTTAATCATTTCATTTTTTACCATAACCCTTCTTTTAACTACTTAGAGTTAACCAGCTTCACAAGCAAAACTAAATTATCTATCAAAAGCCATAAGATTTTGCTACAACTCACTATTCCACAAGTATTTACTGAGCTCCTACATTGTACCAGGGCCAGAAGAAACAGTTACTTAAAACAAGTTTGGTACCTTGGTGAGTTTACGATCACAGTGTATGATCAGCTGGTGGAGCAAAGCTAGGACTTTGTTGTTTATCCTCTCTGGCACTGAAATTCGTTGTAGTAAAAAATAAATAGGGAAACATTTTGGCAAGACGTCTCTAAGTTCTTAGAGCTGAAATTCTGTGATCATATCAATTAATTATATTTTCTTAGATGTGTTAGACTTTTTGAAGTCAGAGGAAGAGTGAGAAGCCCAGTTGAATACAGCTCAAGTTATTTAGTCTGCTGTACAGATACTCAGGGAATTGAGAAATAACAACAACAATAATAATAATAACAACCTACACAGCTTTACTGTAGCAAGCCATTCCACTTTTCGTTCTCCTTAATGCCAAGTTTCAGTTTTCTGAGGGTTCTGCCACTTTATTTCAGCTTCTCTAATGTCTACTTCTCTTGATACTACTAAGTGCTTCTGCTCTTCTTCCTTAATCCTTGGCTTTCGTGGTGGCTTTATTATGGAGTCTACCAATTGCTTTTTTCCTGTGAGTCCCTGTGCTTCCAAGTAGCCTTGTGTCTCACATCACAAGATGTAGCCAGGTCCTCGCTCCTGTCTCTCGTAGAGAGCGTCCTGTTTCCCATGCTGTGACAGGTCACCCCACAGACCACTGGCCAGGACGGAGCTGACTTTCTGTAACTCAAGGGCTAATCCTTGGTCCGCTCAGTTAGGGTGTCCCAGGGTAAGGGACCGCCTGTGCTTGTGTTTTTCAGAACCAGGATATACAGAGATACGTGGCACTAAAACCATCACCTAGTATACTTGGACATTACAAATTTTCTCAGACTGTATTTAGACCACCATCATCTTAAATCTCATTTGGTATAAACATAAGGATGAAATTCAGAATATCTGGCTATGCTGCCTCTCTAGCAATGGCAGAATAAGGATGCCCTCATGTCTATACTAACAACAATACCTCAAAAATTTCACACTTAAAAGTAGAAGTTAAAAAGGAATAAAATTTAAAAATTCACATATTGCCTTCTCAAATTATGAGCTCTACATTATTAATATAAAAATATAGACATAATTTCTGGTGAAAAATCTAAATGTTAAAAAATCTAGACACATTTTTAAAGATCAGAAACATTTATCAGAAGGGCTTATGTTTCTGATAAATATTTAAGTGTGTAAGGCAGAACCACTGAGGACAATAAATACTTTATAGCTGGCACTTTGTCAAACCTGTAAGTGGCTCTGCCTTAGAATTTTACATCATCACTGAATTTACAGTCATTTGATAAGTGGAACAGGACAAGAATTACTTCTTCCTAAATCTAAACCAGGTAATAAATCTAACATCAGGATTCTTTGTATTGTCTGTTATCATCTGATAACAATGCCTTTTACCTTCATTGTCTCAGCAGAAATATGCTATGTAAAATTATAATGTCATATCACTCACAGTGATTTAACACTATCCAGCCCATGCCATTTTAATCAATCAAAATTGTCGCTTTTTAGTGTAATGATTTTGTGGTGAATTCTCTGTGTTTAATATGATATATGATCCTATCTTCCCTTTGATTTACTATCCTCTTCCAAAGTCTAACAGCTCGAAAGGCTGTTCTTGCTTTTGGACATCTTTGGTATTAGCAAACAAGAGTAATTTCTGGTAATAAAAAAGCTAATTTCCATAGCACAATGAAATCTGAAAAAATGTCTTAAATGATAGTAGCTGCAGCTATTTTTAAGTGGAAATAAAGGATGGTTTTGTGAATTAAAACCACAGAGAAGACCTAGAGCTTTTCCCTCTGTATCCACATATGATCAAGCCATGTGTAATATTACCAGGTCCCTTGGTATATAATTTTTCCTTCAATACTACCAAGAAAAATCAGGAACAATGTATGCCCCTTTATTAAATTTGAGCATGTATTGTACAAATTTTTTGTTCTTTTAAAAAAAATTACAAAATAGTTTAAAGTGATTCCTTAAATATTTGTAAGTCTTTTCTACTAGAGACAAACTAATAATAATCAACCCCGGTTCCCATTTCTCAACTATATCATGCATTCAGGATCGGCTACACTACAACAACAACCAGCCACAAAATCTCAATGGCCAAACACTGTAATTTCTGGCTCATGCTCTGTACCCAGAACAGATCCACAGACAGTCATTTAGGGACTCGGTGGCTCAGGGACCCACACTCCATACTCCACATAGGTCACAGAGAGTCACTGAGGGAGCCCAGTTTATGGAGCCTCTAGCATCTCACAGCTGTACCATCTGGAAAATACACCTCCTGAGACACTGTTGAAGGGGAAGACAGAGCTGCAGGTCCTGAGTCAGTGATCACATGGCTAAATTACAAGTCTCTTGTGCTGATAGCCCACTGGCCAGAACTAGTTACATGGCTTTTCCCAAGTATAAGGCTAGGAGAAAGCAATCCTTCTCTGTGCCTAAGGAAGGAGAAAACAGGATATGCTCAGAAAGTCTCAAACTTGCATGTTTTTAGATAATGAAAAGTTTCCAAGTTTATTACAGCAATTCTTCCCATAGAATTTTTTAAACTATGTACTTCCTCTGGAATCTATAATCTTATGCATTTAGAGAGAAAATTGCCTATATGACACCAGAAACCTTAAGATTAACAACTAATTCCATTATTCAAGCTGCCATATATTTTTAAGTAAGAGGAAAGCAAATATTCTGCCTTTTGTCTTTCAATATTTTTAAACCTTGTTCCAATTGGCAAATTAATATGAATAATTTAAAATAAAACTTTTCTTTTTGATACCCAGTCATCCCAATTCTGGCTTACTGAAGCATAAACACAGATTTTAAGTTAAAAAATTAATAAAAAATGTAGGATTCCAATATTTTTTATTTAACCTTTAGCAGAAATTGTTGAGCTTCTCTCAAACTTGTGAAAGTAGGTTCCTTCCCCACTGTTAATGCTCCCCAAAGGCAGGCCGGTGACATCACTGCAGTTCCCAGTGGGCAGAATCAAGAGCTCCTGAGTTAAATGGTTCCCCAAGGCTGACCTTATGCTAGTGGAAGATAAATCTGAGAGCTTATTAATTCATTCGATAAATATTTATGGAACACCTACTGTGCACCAGTGGACCTGCCATACTCTGAGAATGTAGCAGTAACTGAAGTAAACAACCATTCCCTAAAAAATAAGTCTTCTCTCTTGAACCTTCCATGCTAATAAGAGAGGAGGACAAACAAGATTAAGGGGATAGAATAAACAAACAAATGAGGGACGTAATTTCATGTAATGATGAATACTATGAAGACAATAAAGTCAAATATAAGGATAGACACAAGAGTTAAGTTTGGAGCTACTTTGGAATGGATGGCCAAGAAAGGTTTCTGAGAATACAACATCTGAGCTGCAAGCAAGAGGGGGTGAAGGAGCCAGGGAAGAAACCTTTGGACTGAAGGAAGCCCAAAGACAAGGTCTTAAGACAGGAAAAAGCTTGGGGTTAAGACAGGAAAAATACCAGGGCCACAAGGTTGAGAATGAGCAAACACAGTAGTGAGGCCAAGTCAAGATAGGTTCATAGTCTCCGTATTTCCAATTCATTAATGTGGTATAGAACAGAAAATTTCATATGGTGATTAAGATTTCATACTAAGCAAGTTCTGCTAGGAAACAGAGTGTAAAAACTCATCCTCCAATTTTAAAAAGCATTCTAGAAGAGGTTTAGGTAGTTAAAATTACTGGGTGATCAGTATAAACCTGGGAGCTGTGAAGGTGAGGAATACGAGAGGGAAATAAGAGATTGAGTCTGTCTTGAAAGATCTACTAATGAAGGCAAAAAGCAGAAAATAGACCACTTGAGATTGAATTAAGGACTTTTGAAAACAAAATACAACTAAGTGCAAATTAACATGAGACAAATTACATTTCAAGTGCAGAGGAAAGTCAGAAATAAGTGAATTACTCAGAAAGGAGAGAGTGAATTTTAGAGTTTTGAAAGAGAGGCCATTTCTAAAGCCACTCTCTATGGATCGACTGAGCTCTACTGGGTGGTGCTTACTCCGGGGCTCCCGTGCAACTGCAGTTAAGACAGTGGCGAAGGCTCCGCAGGACTGGTCGCCCAAGGTGGCAATGCTGCTGCTCTTGGAGAGAGCTCAGCTGGAGTTTTCAGCTGAAGTGCTTACAAGTAGCCTCTCCACGTCCCTAGAGCTTCTCACAGCAGCAGCTAGTTTCTAAGAGGGAATGTCTCATAAGCAAGCATTACAACAAAACAAGGCAGAAACTCATGTAAAGCTTCTTATCACCTAGTCTCAGAGGTCCCACAACATCACTTTACCACATTCTACTTGTCAAGCAAGTCCAGATTCACAGAGAAGGAAATTTAACTCCACCCCCTGACATAAGTAGGAGTATATGAAAAGAGAAACGCAATTCATAAGGGCTATCTTTTATTATCTGTCATAGTCTACACTTCGGCCACCAAAATTCATGCCCCTCCATGCCCTCTCTCACAGCTCCCAACATTGCCATCCCACTATGGCATCAAGCTCAGCCTGGAGGTCCAACATCTTGTTATTTAAACCAAGTGCAGATGTGCTGTGTTTCCTCCAGTCAAGTACTTCAAGTATGGTTCTACTAATCTGGAGACCTGTTAACTAAAGACACAAATTTTCTGCCACATACACACCCTACACAATGATGAGAAGGCTAGGATAACTGAAATAGATACTCCCCGACACAAGAGACAAAATGGGAAGCACACAGCAGGTCCACAGCAATGCTGAAATCCGTTTGGGTGTATGTCGCCAGCTCCCTGATCACTGCACACTCATGTTTCCTGGGAATGATTCAGTGGAGCTTTCAGCTGCTCCTACCGCGATATTGTTTCTGCCCCCTGACACATCCTTCTTTCCCCATGAGAACAGCCATCTAACTAAGTAGTAACTAAGTAGCTACAAAACTACTTTTGTAACTAAGTAGTTTTTCTTATCAGTCTGCATCCTACAGATTAGAGGAACAAAAACGTCTCTTCATTTTGTCCTATCTCTTCCTTTTCATTTCAAACTTATGTAATTCCTTTCCAAGTTTGTGGGTTACTCATATGTCAAATCATAATACACTCTATTCAACATAAGTCACACCCCAATTTCTTCCCAAAAAATATGTGGCCTAAGAATCAGAGTCCCACGGGACAATGACCTTAATATATTTAGAAGCCTTGTTGTCTAATTGAAAATATCTAAGAGATATACCCTTAAGATTCTTCAGAGAATTAATTTCCTGCAGAAAGGGTATACCAGAATATTCTTAAAAGTTCCGTTAAGCACTCTTAAATTCTTCTCAGGTCACAACCAAGAGTTTTATGAGCCATTCCCTTGAGATCTGTATTTGTACTATCCTGAATTTGGTATTTGTTCTGACATCACACTGACTTTGAGAATCTTTTGTTGGGAGATACTGAAGATAAACTATTTTTTGACTTCTTTATATATCCTCTAACTTTGCTTAAAAACTGTTCCTTAAATTTCTCTAAATTCTATTCAAAATAGTTCTTCTTGTGTCCATTTCTCTATTCTCATTTTGTTTTATCACTGGCACTAAAATCTATTTGACAATGTCTAAATCTACTCAGCCAGATTGATAAGTTCATTTGATGCATATATCAGAGTGTAATGGCTACTGCTTCACTTATGCCCCTCCAGTCTCATTCACATTTCTCTTATGCCAACCCTAACTCAGAACCATACAGGGAAAGAACAGTGGGAAACTGCTTAGTTGACACAGTACAAAACCATCATAGTTACAGAGGCAGCAAAAATTATATTCTTCCTTTTGCTATAAGCTTATCCCTCTTTATCTACAAACACTGCAAAAATTAAAAGAAAAGTAAAAGACTTCATTTTCTATAACTGATTTTTCTTAATGTCAATAATTTTTAGAAAGACAAAACTATGAACAGTTGCTGCATTATATAGCTTAGTATCTTCTTATGCACATGATAAGACCCTTCCCTTTCCCTCTTCCTATCCTACAGGTCCCCTTGCCTTCCAGGCAGAAAACTGTCATTAGTTGTTGCTATGATCATATAATTATAAATATTCTTTGTAAATGAAATTTAATCAATACAGAAAAACATAATGAAGAAAGCAAAAATCATTAGAAAGACCAGAGCACTGCATGTCTGCCCCTAACACTTCAGTGACCGTAGCCTCATGGTTCTCCTTATCCATGCACACACACTCACACATTTTTACATCTTTCAGGGTGATTTCTAATGAAAACACCTTCTATTAATTGCTTCTTTCTTTGCTTATGTGTTTGTCTTTGTTTCCCCTAAACCTTTCTATAAATCAGCGTATCTTCATCAAAATAACCAGTGTTAGAACCCATAATATAATTTTCTGTGTCTTTCACTTTGTGTGTGTGTGTGTGTGTGTGTGTGTGTGTGTGTTAGCATAGTTTACCAAGGTCTATCTTTATTTTTTTTTAAATCTGTCCTATTCAACTGGTAGAGTATAGAGAGTTAATAGCTTACTGAAATTAATTTATAATATATAAACCCATATTCCTATTGGACTTTGTATCTTGTATATGATAAAAGGAACTGAGACCATTTTTACTTTATTTTTAAATGAATAGCCAGTTGTATGAACACTATTAAATGGAAAATGTCTTCCCACAAAATTGCCATATATTAAATCCCTTGTATACCAGCTTGAGCTCTTTTTTTATTCTTCCAATGTGTATTTCTGGTACAATACCAATACCATATTGTTTATTAATGATGAGTTAATGTTTTAATATCTATTAAGAAAAATTTATTCCCACTGTTCTTTTCATAACTTTTTTGTCTACCTTTGTTGTTCATTCATTTACATTCAAATGAAATCATTTTCTACAAAATATTTTCAAAATATTGAGATTCTAGTTGGAGCTGTACTACATGTATGTTTTATTCTGATATTATTGACATTTTATATAATTGTCTTCCCAGGCAAGAGCATGGTGTCTTTCAGATTGCTTAATGGACTTTAACAGATGTTATAGTTTTCTTCATATAGGTGTGACCTCCT
Organism: Manis pentadactyla; assembly: GCF_030020395.1. NCBI lineage: Eukaryota > Metazoa > Chordata > Mammalia > Pholidota > Manidae > Manis > Manis pentadactyla. The sequence continues at coordinate 69,865,763 of NC_080020.1, forward strand.
TCCTAATAAGTTTATTTCAAATGGTTCATAGTTTTCCTACTTAATATGGTAGTGAAGAGCCAGTAAGCCTAAATCATAAACTTGACTTTCAGCTCCTAGGTAATTAGCATGGGCCATGACCAAGTTCTCAATCAGAATTATATTTCAGAGCTGAGCTAGTAAGATCCCTGCATTAACAAAGTCAAGTTCATCCATCAGTTCCAGCTTCAGACTAGTTACATCAGGCCAGTAATAAGAGTGAACCACAGCAAATTATGGCCACTAATAAACAAACAAACCAAAGAAAATATATTATTTATCCCACAATTTTGAGTGGAACACTTTATAAGAAGTAACCTATTAAAAAAATATATTACTTTCATGGTTAAAAGGTTCAAAACAGAGGCAAGGGCAGGAAAACCCAATATGCAAATTTCAGATTTACATTTCACACAAACTGTCTCTTTGGCAAAATGCCTGTCTTAATAAGAAGTCACAAGTAACGTTAGTAAGGAAAGTGTTGGTTCTCCACGCTGGACACCAACTTCAGCGTGGACATTAATTTTTTTTAATTTCATTCTGAAAAGTCAAAAATGCTATCTTTTTCATTTGGAAGATTCTATAATCAAGAACTAACACTAACGGAGACAGTATGAACAGGAAGAACAGTGCATGAACTTTACTGCCTGCTCTTTCTGGAACTGGTCTGTACCTTTAGTGTCCAAATTTCAAGATATATACAAAGATAGATGAACTGGTTAGCTGAATAGCTTCAATCAAGATGTTTTGTGTATTCCTGGATATCAGATTATCTTTGGTTTATCACAGTATTTTAGGGCTGGGATGAACATAAGAGTCTTGTACGTTTAAGCTCCACTTGATTTTATTATGATCTTTCCAAGAAACATGCCATCCAGTGAAAGAAGAATGAATGGGAAGGTGAGCTGGACAGCTGCCGTGGTTACTAGGCCATAATGGACACCAAAAATTCCTTAAATAAATGGAAAATATCTAGAATGGATCCTTTCAAGTAAAGGACCTTTTTAGTAGCTCAGTTAAAAAAAAATCTCATTCCTTATAGTGGCATCTGACACACTTGAGGAAAGTATTAGTAGGCAAAGGCAGTTGTAAAAGTAAAAATATTTACTAACCAGTATAAAAAATATATACTAACCAGACACCAGCTAGCCAATGCTTACTTCTCAGGAAAAAAAAAAATTAAAGAGGGCTAATATATCAATCCATGTCTTTATCTCTCTAGACTAAACATTCCCATGACCTTCAGAACTGGTTTCATTGTCATGGTTTCAAACCCTCTCCCAGTGCCAATTATTTCCCCCGCCCTGCAAAGCCCCCGAGCTCACGGACAGAGACAGCAGTCCAGGTGTGCCCCCACAAACGAGGACAGTAGCATCACCACCTGTCCTTTCTTCACATCATATCCATAAAATGGTTAAAAGTTGTATGAGCTTTTTTTTGGTACCCTCATCATCCTGTTGTTATGAGTTATGTTTCTATAAATAATCTCCTAATGTTACCTTAGTACAATCAAAGTTTGTGTCAAAATTCTTAATGGGAAAAACAGATGGATGAACTTGACTTTGTTAATGCAGGGATCTTACTAGCTCAGCTCTGAAATATAATTCTGATTGAGAACTTGGCCATGGCCCATGCTAATTACCTAGGAGCTAAAAGTCAAGTTTATGATTTAGGCTTACTGGCTCTTCACTACCATATTAAGTAGGAAAACTATGAACCATTTGAAATAAACTTATTAGGAAGGAGGTCACACCTATATGAAGAAAACTATAAAATCTGTTAAAGTCCATTAAGCAATCTGAAAGACACCATGCTCTTGCTCCTAAAGAGGAAAGCCACCAAGGTCATTTTTCCCCTACCCCAAAATACATGAATCAGAAGCTCCAAATGTGTAATATGTTTATTCTAACTGCTTAAATTAAAAGTTGCTCAAAAGAAGTGTTTTCATACTTACAATTAATTAACATTTCTGTGATTGTGAGAAGCATCTTTTATACCAGTTTAATTCACACATCACTAATGATAAGTGTATTACTGTATCAGCTTCTAGCAGTTAGGTATGTTAGTGAAAGGCATCATAAAATTAAATAGATAACTAATATTCAAAGAAACTGCAATGAAAATTATTGTGGTAATTACCAATGTCAAAAGTGAAGAATTTATTACAAATCAGTTTCTTGAGTTCCTATATTTCCATTTAAAAACAAGTTTGAAAAATCACAGAGAAGGTTGCTGCTGTCAACATCAAATACAAGTCTAATTAGTACCTTTTTACTGCAATTAATAACCATTACATTCAGCATTTCTTATTTCAGCATAAATAAATTCTTACTTTTCTCTCTTCACCTTACTCTTTGCCTGCTGTTTCTTACTAGTGTTTGGCAACAGAGACGAGTGTTTACTTTGCTTGGAAATAATTGCCATTCCTTCTTTCCAGATTTCCTCATGACTAGACAGAACAGATATTTAAAGAGACTTCCAATTCTCTCTATTGCTTATGTTGTAGCTTTTAACTGATTCTGAAAGACACCATAAGTTTTGTATGATATCACATAGTGTAAGCTCATAGAAAACTTGCTTTCCATCAGTGCTCTATTTATTTGATAATATAAATTTCCTTTTGTCCCTCAGTGGAAATTAGGTCCTCAGAAACACATAGTTTTCTTTGAGTTGCACTTCATTATTTCCTGTCTGTATTTGCTAAAGGGGTTAATTCTGAGGTGAGTATTAAATCTACATGCACTAGCTCATTTAATTAACCAAGATGATAAAGAAAAACCTTTACTCATGCTCCAATACCTCAAAATAGTACAATAAAAAGTATAATAGTAAAATAGAAAGAGCACTGGACTAGACATCAGAAGACCTGAGCTGGAATTCTGATACCCTGACTTATTTTACTAGCTATGGGATTATGTACATGTTACTTAAACTCTCTTAGCCTCCATTTCTTTATGTACAAAATGGTGGTTAGCATGTCAGCTAAATTAAATGTAGCATGTAAAAGAAAAGAAGGGATTAAGGAAGATTAAGAGATTTTAGACCTAAGAAAATTAAGGGATGATTTTGCTATTTACTGAGATAAAGAAAATGGCAAGAAAATATTTAAGGAAAAAATTGAAGGTTTGTTTTTCAGACATGTTAAATTTGAAATATCTACAATGTATCCAAGAAGAGAAAACAAGTAGGCAGTTGAATATACAAGTCTAGAGTTCAAGGAAAATATCTGAAGATACAAACATTGCTCATGTAATATATTTAAAATAGTTACTTCTACCCACTATGTACCAAACAATGTACTGGATGCTGCAATTAAGTTATTTATTCCTCAAGACAAACTTTTCAGTTTGTGATTATTATATATATGTGAGTATTATTATTATACATATATGAGATATAATTATGAGTATTATTATCCTTATTATTATTTTCTAACACCTAATACAGTGTCTGGTTATGTAAGCTACCAAAATGTTTTTTTGAATTAATTTTCAGCTTATGAAAGAGGAAATCAAGACTCAGAAAAGAAACTGAACTACAACCAATAAACAGTAGAACCAAGTTTCAAAGTCAATTTGTCTCTGATTCCAAATGGTTATTCTTACCATAACTGCAGATGTAGTATCAACTACAAAGCAACTTTACACTCATTAGTTTATTTAATCTCCACAATAACCATTTTAGGTAGAAACAGATGAGAAACTGAGGCTCAGAGAAGCTGAGTGGCTTGTCAATATTATTTACCTTGTCACTGTGCCAGGACTCTCTATCACCCATAACTAAAGATGAGCACATAAGTTGACCCTGTAAAACTCTCTAACCTAGATAGTTTCAAGCACTGACCATAGAAAAACCTTCTACTCCAGGCCTTTCAGCAACTTTAGTAGACACTACAGTCAACCAGACCTCAGAACATTTTATCGTACATAATGTGGCAAGATAATCTATTGCAATAATCATGCATGTTTTCTTCTTGCTTCTTTGAAGACTCAAAAGAATAAGAGATGTTGTCTTCTTCCCCCACCAAAGAGCAAGTGAAACTTGGATGCCTGGAGATCTGGGTAAGTTCTTATAATTTTTATGTGTTCCTTATGCCCCTACTCAATGGACTGAAGGAGTACAAAGGAATCAAAAGCAAGAATAATCTTCTTTATAGCTCACCCTGATCAATACTACTAGTGGGTAATTTCCCCACCAGCCCCTTCACAACTTGTCACAGCCAAGCGATGGCCTATTGTCCACTACTACATCTTAAGATTCCCAATGGAGCCGAACCAGCATCTGACCATTCATTCCCCAAGCCATGAAGATGGAACACCTGGCCTGCTTGTTCCAGCTTGCAGGAAATCTTATGCTGTTTCATTTACTAAATACAACAAATTTTTCTTGTGTAGTATTATTATTATTAAAAGGTAAATCATATAGCAACAGAAAATGTAATCTAAATAACAAAAGAATTAGGAAACTACTTTTACTTTAAAAGCTGAATTACTATTCATGCTGAACATCTTGGGAATTTTAATGACTTAGTATGTAGATCATATATTAGTTTTTATATGTAGTGGTTTTTAATTTAAAGAACTAAATCCAAAGTCACATTGAGCAGGAAAAGTAAGGACAAGTGGCAAATTTCTACAAACATGTATCATATAAACCCATGCTTGGAAAGGAAACTCCTTTTCTCTTTAGATGGGCTTCATACAAATTAGTTACGATATTTGGAGGTGGGGCCTTTGGAAGGTAGTTAGGTTTAGATAAGGTCATGAGGGTAGTGTTCCCATGATAAAATTAATGCTGTTAGAAGAAGAAGAGCTTGCTCTTGGTCTCTCCATGTACACGCACCACAGAAAGGCCAAGTGCAGTCACAACCGGAAGATGGCCATCTGCAAACCAGGAAAAGACCTCTCACCAGACACAATCTGCTGGCACCTTGACCTTAGACTTCCCAGCCTCCAGAACTGTTAGAAATAAATGTTTGCCATTTAAGCCCCCCAGTCCAAGGAATTCTGTTATAGCAGCCTGAGCTGACTGAGATTTCATGTTATACAAAGGCAGGAGAATTGTGAAGTTATTAATATCTATGTTATACACATAAAGACACCTACACAGAGACATATAGGAAAATAAATGTCCCTCTATGAAGGGAAGAGATAAATCAAGTAATTGGTACTTTTTAAAACTAAAAGAATCAACAAAATAGCATACACAGGATGAACCCTAAGGAAAAAATTAAGGATTTGGCATAAATCCAGTTAGTCATGTCAGCAGAGAAAGTTCAGGTTGGTTTTGGTAAACACAGGGTGGTTTTTGAGTGGAAAGTAAATAAGTGAACTGAGGTACCGTACTAATCACATTTGTTCTAACATTGACCTTATAATAATTAAAAATTGATGTTTGCAACATAATACAGCTGTGCAATCATATTTAAACCTAATCATTTCATAGAGAGAGGAAAGTTACACAAAAAGGTCAAAAACACTTTAATTTCATGATAGTAAATTTACTCTTTATTCCCAAAGTGAAAATGTCTAATTTCTAAAAGAGCAAACCAATAATTACTTATTATAAAGCTATTTCAGTCAATACTTAATTTCTCTATATTGATTACTGCTTAGACATTTAAAATGTACCCTACAGCAAGAATATGTGTTTACAATACTATTCTCCCTACTGATGTTTGTAAGTATTGCAGGTATTGATTTAAGACATGTCTCAAAAATGCCAAACTTAATAGAATCATATAAAGAAGAGTTTGACTCTTTTAAAACTGGAATTTAATTTTTAAATATTTGAATACCAATATCTTTCAAGATCTCTGTATCATGATCACTATTTCTGCCATTATACACTTTAATGATGAGTGCTCAATTAAATAGTGCATTATAAATTTCCCCCCTCCTAAAAGTAATAGAGAAAATACAAAAATGATCAACTCTATCACAACTGAAACAAAATGTTTTCTCTTCATTTTATGTACTTCTCATTGCAAAATAAAGACTTGGATATTACTTCCCCCTTAACTTGCATTCTGTGTAACTTAGGGCTCCTTGCAATAAAACGAAATGATGCTTCATCAGGATGTTACTGGGAGTACCAAGGCAATTTACAAACTTTCTATCATTAAGTCTGAGAACATCACTGTGAGGCAGGTATTAATATAACACTTCTCTCTTGAGGAGTTCAATGCACTTTACATAACTTTACTTTATTAACTTTTCCTTGAGCTTGGCAAAAAGGCTAAGATATCAAACCATGAACCTCATTTGCAATGCATGCATAAAAATAGAAAAGGTTCTATATAGTCCCCTATATTAAATTTGCTTTTACTTCTAATCTGAAATTATAAGTAAAGATAAGATCAATTCAGTTACTCAATATATTTGGCTTTTATTGATGTTACATTTTTAAAAGGTTTCAATTTTATAAATTTGAAGTCAGGTTTAAACATTTAAAAGATTATTAATTCCACAGACAGTCAACAGGCACATGAAAAAATGTTCCACATCACTAATCATCAGGGAAATACAAATCAAGACCACAATGAAATATCACCTCACACTAGTTAGAATGGCCACTAACCAAAAGACAAGAAATAGCAAGTGTTGGCAAGGATGTTGAGAACAGAGAACCCTCCTACACTATTGGTGGGAATATAAATTGGTACTACCACTGTGGAAAGCAGTATGGAGGTTCCTCAAAAAACTTGAAACAAAAATACCATATGACCCAGTAACTGAACTTCTAGGAATTTACCCAAAGAAAACAAAATCCCTGATTTGAAAAGATGTATGCCCCCCTATGCTCACTGCTGCATTATTTACAATAGTCAAGATATGGAAACAACGTAAGTGTCCATCAGTAGATGAATGGATAAAGAAGACATGGTACATATACATAATGGAATATTATTCAGCCATGGAAAAGAAAGAAATCCTGCCATTTGTAACAACATGGGTATACCTAGAAGGTATTCTGCTAAGTGAAATTAGCCAGGTGGAGAAAGACAAATACTACATAATTTCACTTACATATGAAATCTAAAAGCAAAACAAAATGAAATGAACAAAATAGCAGTGAGAGATACATCTAGAAACACTGAGAAGTGACTGGTGGTTATCATGGGGGAGGGGCTGGAGGAAGGTGAAGAGGATAAAGGGGCACAAAAATTCTCAGTCATAATATAAGTTGGTCATGGGGATGGAAGTGCAGCATGGAGAATATAGCCTATGATTCTGTAACATCTTCCTCTGTTGACAGTAACTGCACTAGTTGGGATGAGGATTTAATAATGCAGGTAACTGATGAACCAGTGTGTTTTATAATTGAAACCAGTATAATATTGTGTATCAACCCTACTTCAATAAAAAGATTATTAATCCCATTAATTCTTAAGCAATAGTTATTTCTTAAGATGGAAGAAATTTAAGAGAAACAATCAACTTTTCTCTTTATTATTATATATTTAAAAACTGCAAAAGCAGATTATGATCCTGGGACAAGCACCACCACATCTTTAGGTAAATCTATGTGTTTTTCAGCAAGGGTGCAACTATGCACACATGCACACACTCTTCCGAAAGGGAGATACAATGTGAGGGACATAGAAATGCTAGTATTATCTAATAGCGTTTACCAAGTGTCAGTCACTATTTTAAGGAATCTACATGTACTAACTCACTTAATCCTCACAATGAGGCAGGTAATATTATCTTCACTTTATAGATGAGATAACTGAGGCTCAGAAGGCTGAGCTTGCCCTAAGTGACAAAGCTACTGGGATACAGCTCAGGAAATAGATTTCCAGGGCCCAGGTTCTTAGCCAATGTGTTAGAAAGGAAAGAAGCTGGTCCAGTCCCTGGTATGCCCCATCACAGAGTTCCAAGTCCATGATCTGTTTCCACTCCAGCTGTAACATTTCCCATCTTACAGTCAACCTCATAGTCATCATAAAAGAACTGCTCATCTGTGTATTGTACTTTCAATATGTGACACCAGTATTTAGAAGATGGTCACAGGGAGGCAGTATAGTATAGTTAGAAAAACAAACCTAGGTGTCACACAGGCCAACAGACTGAGACTAGGCAAGTTACTTCTACCTAGCTTCATAAAATAGAGATAACAGAACTAACCTGCTGGTGCTATAGTGAGAATTAAACAGGGTGATAGTACACGTTTAACACAGAGCGTCACACATAGTGAGCACTCAGTAAGTGGCTGCTATTCGAGTAAGTTAATATAAAATTATTTGATCCATTCTCAAAACTTTGATATTCAGAATTAACAGTGAATTTATTACATCACAATACTGGTGGCAGATTTAAGTGAATTGATTATTTTATCAAATACATGCCCTAGACATTGTGCGTGGTCATGTTTAATCCTGATCACAAGCCTAGAATTGAAGTGTGGTAATGTCCACTCTTATATAGGAAAATAAGCTAAGAGATTTTACTTGCCCACTATCCTTCCAATAACTACATGATTAATCAATTAACTAGATGTATCCCACAAAGCAGGATGAAAACCATTAAGTGAGAAAAATTTTTAAACCCTTCTCTCTCAAAAATTATGGAACTGAAAATTTCCTATGCTGAAATTCATCTTGCTTAGCTTTTGCTGTAACTAGAGTAAATCTGCACCCAGAGAGAGTAGCTGGAAGAGATAATAAAGAGGGAAAACAGTGCCCCAAAATATCTCTCCCAGGTCCATCACACATAAGGTGCTTCTACTGCTCCATCAGAGCCACCAAAGGAAACAGGAGGGGCCGAGATTAGGAGAGAACCTTTTGGGAGTGACAGCATTAGGGGGGAAGAAGGCAAGGACTTTACACTCAGGGCTGGGGCTCCAGACAGAGGGAGGTAAGACTGTGGTACTTTAAAGCTAGTATGTCTCAAATTAGCCTCACCTGCACCCAAACATCCTGTGGAGCAGAGCTTCTGGCCTATTCATAGAAATCTGCAGAAAAAGAGAAAATACAGTACTTTGGTCTTTCACTAACCTCTTCCCTGAATCTTGACCCTCTGCTGTTCCCTACATTGGAAATGTCTTAGTTATGCAAGACAAAAAGACCTCCTGCTGAAATGACACTATTTCCTCTTTCTCCCTTAATGCAAATAAAAGGCTTTGTCATTTGAATAATATCTATTGTATATATGAAGAAAATTATCATTCTCATTTAAAGAATAGGATTCAGAACTGACTATGATACATACTTTCCTCAATGATCAAAAAAAAGCTTTAAGTGAAAGAATGGAATTTTCTCTTTCATTGGCCAACATACAAAACAATACAGAGGATGTGGCAGATATAAAGTAATCATATATAAAAAGAGACACAAGCTCAATGATATGGGTTCTGCTTACACAGGTATGGAAGAAGTGTAAAGCAATCAACCCATATGCCAGCAAGAAATACAATTGAAAATATATTCATATTATCTCAAGAGCATACAAGATAAGAGGCTTATTTATGCTCCATTATCAATCACCAAACAACATCCAACTTAACCATTTCTTTCATATTTAGAATCTATGACCTCTTTCAAAAACTCTTCCCATCTTTTAATAATTATCATATAAAGGTAAGCCTTTTTTATCTAAATTCAATCACTCATATGATATGATTGAAACACCTAGAATTGTGCTAAGCACATACAGAGTACTCCACACACCCTTGTTGATGGTATGGTGATTGCATTCTATTTCCCTTTTCTGTGACCTTAATGCAAACAGGAGAAATGTTTAGACAGAAACACTAGAAGAATGGTTAGAGATAAGAGGAAGTTGCTGAGGGACAGATACAGAGAACTGAGGAAGAAAACAACATGGAATGACTCACTGTGCCCTAGTACAGTGTGATCTATTTCAGAAGAGCCAGCCACCAACAAGATGTACATACGAATCTGCTAAAGCGCATACTCAGAAAAATCCACTGCTTCACTGCTTTCTCACTCAATTCCATGCAGGTACTTCCCAAATCAATCAATCTCTCTCTCTCTTTCTAACCCTGACCTCTCCTAGATTTCCAGTCCCACTTACATAACTGTATAATTGTACTGGGTGGTAAGATGGGATATTCTTTCTCCATGATCCACTCTGTCCTTCCTCCATGGCTCTAATGCTAATATGGAAGGCATCTTTGGTAAGACCTACTGAAAGGAACCATTTTGGGTAGCCATAGTGACCTTTTACAGTGACCACATTTTAGTGTGAAAAGTAATCAATTTAACAAAGAAAACTGTTTACTTGTCTTACAGTTCAGGCTCTTAAATCCAACAATGTTCAGAAAAGAGACAGCACTACCCATACAAGGAGTTAGAGAAGCCTGGGAGTGAGGGTAGAGAACCCACTGGAAAAGTCAGCTAGGTGACTGGTTATCAGCAGGACTCGGGTAATGGCAGGGACTTGCCTGTTATCCCCTGCAATCAATGATCCAATAAATTGGTTGAATTTGGATACCCTGGAAGCACCTCAAACCTAAAATTTCTGAAGTTAAACTTCCCCGAGAGCCAGTTTCTGCTGACTTCCTTGTTTGTTAAGGTACACTTGTTCTCTCAGGCTCCAAACATGAGTCATCTTGCCTCCTTCCTCACCCATCCCCATCATATCTAATTGAATACCAAGTTGGATCTGTTTTGTCTTCAGCCCTTCTTTGCAGTTCTCTGCCACTTTCCTTTCCCATTGCTCAATCTGTAATTTGGTTTTGACCTCACACTTGGCTGCATGACTATAGCCCCTTGACTCTTCCAAACAATCCACCTGGCAGGTAGCTTTGGCTCTGAGTTTGAGCTCTGCCTGTATCGTGTCACTATTCAGATCAAAAATATTCTGTGATTCTCCCTTGTCTACTGTACAAAGCTATTCCAACCTATTTCCAAATGCACCCCAACTGCCTTTCAGTCTTAGCTTCTGTCTTCCTGGCAGCAGCCACACTGGCTGTAATTCTGCTTCCTGCTCTCTACTGCCTAACTCCTATCATCTCCTTTCCTGTAATACAACCTCTGCAGCCCCAGCACATCGCCTCTCCCACCACATCAAACACACACACCCTTCTTTTTGGCATCAGCTCAGATGTCCTTCTCAGCTCTCTCACTTCACCTTCACACAAATGCCCCCATCAGAAGTTTTTTCTGCTCTCCCTTACAGCTTTCAGTGGCCTTCATTTTACAGTAAAACATACTGCCTCGAATAGTAGTTATTTTTATTCAAGGATCTTAACTTTCTCTACTAGGTTCTCTGCCCTTGCAAGGACCCTATCTTATTTCTCTTCTTATACTCCTCAGTGCCTGGCAATGTGCCCTCACAGACTGAGTGTTCAGGAACCATCTTATGTGAAAAAATGCAAAAACATAATTAATGTTCATATATATTGCTTTCAGAACAGTGTTTTTCAAGCTTTAGAATAAACACCGCAGAGTTACCCATCATGCTTGTTCAGGTATTCTGATGCAAAAGATCTGGTCTGAGACCCAAGAATGCATATTTTAAACACTTTTTAAAGTAGAACTCTATTATCTTCCATGGAAAAAGGTGTTGCCCATACAATTCATAGTCTGAGATGTTGAGTGATATCTCATACTAAGCTATTATCCTTTTTTCCTTTAGGCATAGTTGAATACAATCTTATATTTGTTTCAAGTATACAAAACAGTGGTTCAACAGTTACCCACATTACTAAATCCTCACTCCCACTAGTGCAGTTACTATCTGTCAACATAGGAAGATGCTACAGAATCACTGACTATAGTTTCCATGCTGTATTACCGTCCCTGTGACCAACTTATATTATGAATGAGAATTTTTGTGCCCCTTTATCCCCCTCACCCTCCCCACCCACCAACCCTAACCCCTCCCCCAAGGAAACCACTAGTCACTTCTTAGTGTCCATAAGTCTACTGCTGTTTTGTTCATTCTTTTATGCTTTGTTTTTATATTCTGCAAGTAAAATCATATAGTATTTGTCTTTCTCCATCTGGCTTATTTCACTGAGCATAATATCCTCTAGATACATCGATATTGTTGCAAATGGCAGGATTTCTTTTCTTTCTGTAGCTGAATAATATTCCATTGTATATATGTACCATGGCTTCTTTATCCATTCATCTATTGATGGACACTTAGGTTGCTTCCATATCTTGGCTACTGCAAATTATGCAGCGATAAACATAGGGGTGCATGCATCTTTTCAAACCAGGGATTTTGTTTTCTTCAGTTAAATTCCTAGAAGTGAAATTACTGGGTCAAATGGTATTTCTATTTGTAGTTTTTTGAGGAACCTCCATACTGCTTTCCACAGCAGATGCACCAATTTACATTCCCACCAACAGTGTAGGAGGGTTTGCATTTCTCCACATCCTCATCAACACTTGTTATTTCTTGTCTTTTGTAGTGGCCATTCTAACTGGTATGAAGTGATATCTCATTGTGGTTTTGATTTGCATTTCCCTAATGATAAGTAATATGGAGCATCTTTTCATGTGCCTGTTGGCCATCTGTATTTCTTCTTTGGAGAAATGTCTATTCAGGTCCATTTTTGATTAGGTTATTTTTTTTTTTTTTGGTTTTTTTTGGTGTTGGGGTATATGAGCTCTTTATATATTGTGGATGTTAACCCTTTATCATATAAATCATTTACAAATATATTCTCCCATACTGTAGGTTGCCTTTTTGTTCTGCTGATAGTGTTTGCTGTGCAGAAGTTTTTAGTATGATATAGTCTCATTTGTTCATTTTTTATTTTGTTTCCCTTACCTAAGAAGATGTGTCCAAGAAAAAAATTGCTCATGCTATGTTTAAGAGACTTTTGCCTGTTTTATTTTAAGAGTTTTATGGTTTCATGACTTACATTCAGGTCTTTGATCCATTTCGAGTTTACTTTTGTGTATAGAGTTAGACAATAATCCAGCTTCATTCTCTTCCATATAGCTATTCAGTTTTCCCAACACCAGTTATTGAAGAGACTGTCTTTTCCCCATTGGGTATTCATGGCTCCTATATCAAATATTAATTGACCATACACAAATGCATTTATATCTGGGCTTTTTACTCTGTTCCATTGATCTATGGGCCAGTACCATACTGTTTTGATTACTGTAGCTTTGTAATATGGCTTGAAGTCACAGAGTGTAATACCCCAGCATTGTTATTCTTTCTCAGGATTGCTTTGGTTATTTGGGGTCTTTTGTGGTTCCATATAAGTTTTAAGATTATTTGCTCTAGTTCTAGTTTCATACCATTGTGGTCTGAGAGGTTGTTTGATAGAACTTCCAATATTTTTTAATTTATTGAGGCTCTTTGTGTGACCTAGTATGTGATCTGTTCTGGAGAAAGTTCCTTGTACACTTGAGGAAAATGTGCATCCTGCTGCTTTTGGGTATAATGTTCTATAGATATCTGTTAAGTCCATCTGATCTAATGTGTTGTTCAGTGCCTCTGTTTCCTTATTTATTTCCTGTCTGGTTGATCTGTCCACTGATGTAAGTGGTATGTTAAAGTCCCCTAATATGAATGAGTTGCAACCTATTTTCCTTATTAATTCTGTTATTTTGTTTTACATATTTAGGTGCTTCTGTGTTGGGTGCAAAGATGTTCCTACTTATTATATCCTCTTTTTGGACTGACCCCTTTATCATTATGCAGTGTCCTTTCTTGTCTTTCATTACTTTCTTTGTTTTGAAATCCATTTTGTCTGACATAGGTACTGCTACTCTTGCTTTATGCATGAAATGACTTTTTCCATCCCATCACTTTCGGTCTGTCTATGTCTTTGGGTCTGAAATTAGTTTCTTGTAGGCAGCATATAGATGGGTTTTGTTTCTTTATCCATTTTGCTTCCCAATGTCTTTTGGTTGGAAAAGTCAGTCAATTTCCATTACAGGTAATTATTGATAGGTATGTACTTACTGCCATTTGATTGTTTTCTAGTTGTTTTTGTAGTTTGTTTCTCTTCTATTCTTCCTCTCCTATACTCTTCTTTTATTATTTGATGGTTTTCTTTAGTAATATTATAGGATTTTTTTTTTGCATATCTATTATAGACTTTAGGTTTGTGGTTACCATAAGGTTCACGGATAGTTTCCTAACTATATAACCTGTTAACTATATTAAGTTGATGATCACCCTATTTCTAATACAATCTAAAAGTACTTCTTTTTTCTTCTTCTTCCTCTTCTACACTTTATATAATAGATGTCATAATCTGCATTTCTTGTGTATCCCTTGACTTATTTTGTATATAGTTGATTTTATTTTGTTTTGTTTAGTTTTAATTTCATACTTTCTTGGTCAGTAATTGGTCTACTACCTCTACTGTGGGTTTATTTTCACTGGTGAAACTCTTTAGGCTTAAGAACATTTCCAGCTATAGGAGTCCCTTTAACATAACCTGAAATGCCAGTTTGGTGGTGGTAAATTCCTTCAGCCTTTGTTTATCCAAGAAATTTTTAATCTGTACTTCATATTTTAATGATAATCTTGCTAGTTAGAGGATTCTTGGTTGAAAGTCCTTCTGTTTCAGTACATTAAATACTTCATGCCACTCCCCTGGGGCCTGTAAAGTTTCTGCTGAGCAATCTGCTGATAGCCTGATGGGGTTTCCCTTATAAGTAATATTTTTTCTCTCTGGCTGCTTTTAATGCCCTCTCCTTATCCTTAATCCTTGTCATTTTAATTATTATAAGTCTTGGTGCTGTCTTTGTGGGGTTCCTTTTGTTAGAGGGTCTCTGTACTTCCATGACCTGGAACCCAGAGTTGAGGAAGTTTTCAGCAATTATTTCTTCAAAGATAGTTTCTACTCCTTTGTCTCTCTCTTGTCCCTCTGAAATTCCTATTATGCAAATAAATAGTTTCATTTGGAGTTGTCACACAGCTCTCTTAACATCCTCTCACTTCTAGAGATCCTTTCTTCTGTCTGTTCCTCAGCTTTGTTCTGTTCCTATTCTAATTTCCATCTCATTGATCATCTCCTCTACTTGCAGCAATCTATTATTCATTCTTTCCATTGTGTATTTCATTTCAGTCACTGTATTCCTCAGCTCTAACTAACTCTTTTTTAATTCTTCTAGTTCTTTGTTGAAGTCCTCCCTGAGATCTTTGGTACTTCTACACAGACCAGAGAGCATATTTATGACTGTTACTTTGAAATCTTTATCTAGAACATGGATGAAATGTTTCATTAAGCCCTCTTTCTGATGTCTTATCCTGCACTTTTATTTGGAGCATATTCCTCTGCCTCCGCATTTTACCAGGTTTCTGTATTATTTCGTGTTAGATAGACCCACTATGA
This sequence comes from Manis pentadactyla, assembly GCF_030020395.1. NCBI lineage: Eukaryota > Metazoa > Chordata > Mammalia > Pholidota > Manidae > Manis > Manis pentadactyla. The sequence goes on from NC_080020.1 coordinate 69,881,063, forward strand.
TTCCTGGTCTAGACAGTAATGGCTTTATGAAGAAGATATCCTGTGTGCCCAGAAGCTCAAGACTCTTTACTGTCTGGTGCCTGCTTCTCCTCTGCAGTGGAGCCCCAGAAGCTGTTGGTAGGCTATGGGCAGAGCCACCTCTCTGTTGGTAGTGTTCTATCTCAGTCCAGTATGGGCAGCATTTTGCCTCAGCCTGCCTTTTGTGAGCAGAGCAACACACTTCTGATAGGATAATTGTGGGCAAGGCTGCCCTCTGCCTGCCCTGCAGCAATGGCAGTACTGCTGGGCTAATGGAGTGCATGGGGCAGTCTCATGGCTCTGGAGTGGGTGGACAGCAGCTGGGCATGTGGAAGTGCAGCACCTGTCTGGGCCACCTTCTAAGAGGAAGGAGCACTCAGAGTTTGCTCCCACAGGTGACTCCGCAGTTGGGCTGAGAGAAGGCCAGGAAAGCTGAGAAATCCTCCCTCTGCCTGCCAGGAAGCAAAGCCTGACACTGCTTGGCCATCAAACTGAGCAGGCAGGCATGGGGGTCTGCAGGCAGGTGAGTGGGTATGCAGGGAATGAGCATCAAATCAGTTGAGCTTAGGTAGGGCTGGGGAAGTGTCATCCACCTGACCTTTCCTCTGTGGAGAGATCTCCATTCAACACTCACCTCTCTTGCACCCTTCCTGCTGCTGGTCAATCTTTCAAACTGCCACCTGTTTTGGGTCTCAGTGGAACCAAAATAGCATGCCCATCCTCCACAAGTGGCAGGTGTCTCAGCCTTCTGGAGTACTCCAATTCTCTGTGGTGTCCATCCCCATTAATCACCAAAGACTGATGTAATAGGAACTCATGCTCGCACAGATATCCAGAGCCAGGTGTGCAGAGTTCCTAAGCATTCATCCTGTCCCCACTCCTTTTTTCTTCCTCCTGCTTGTGGGCTGGGATAGGGGTAGAGTTGGGGTTTATCAACTGTGGCTCTGACACTTTACCCTTCTCTGTGTGATCTAATATTCACCAAATGTAGATGGACTGTTCTGCAATCTTAAGGTCTTTTCAGGGTTAGTTGTTTTTGCTGTGGGTGCTTCCTTGGTGTGGGGGGAGAGGTTTCTGCCTTGCCTTCCTACACCACCATCTTTACTCCTATCTCACTCACTAAGCTATTGTCCTTTAAAAAAGTAAAAACTACACACTTCAACCTAGCAAAACAATTGATGTTCAATAATAATAAACAGGGAGAATTAAAGGTGGTGGCATAAGAGGTGAAACAGAGGCCTCCTCCTAAAACCACATATAATATGATATTATAATTAATGCAGCTAATCCTAAAAGAGCAACAGGAAAGAAGGCTGCACCAGACTGCATACACCTGGTGAAAAGAACAGACCTCATGGAACAGGGCATGAACATAGCACCCCTGCAACCCCCAGGGGCTGAGTTCAAGGGGCTGATAAGCTCCAGAGAGTAGGGCTTCTGGGCACTAGAGGACACCACATACAAATAAGAAACGTCAAAGGAACCTGGTTCAAACCAAAATCATACAAACACCACAAAAAGAGTCAAATGAAACCAATCTCATCAATCTTTCTGAAAGAGATTTCAAAATAAAAATCATAAAAATGCCTAAGGAGGTATAGAAAAATATTCAAGAACTCAGGAATGAATTCCAGTCAGAGATCCAATCACTAAGGAATACAATCAGTGGTTTTAAAAACAGATTAGATATGGTGGAGGAGAAGACAAATGAAATAGAAATTAGAGAAGAGGAATACAAAGAAGTTGAGGCACAGAGAGAAAAAAGGATCTCTAAGATTGAAAGAACTGTGTGACCAATCCAAATGGAACAATATTCGTATTATAGGGATACCAGAAGAAGAAGAGAGAGAGAAAGGGATAGAAAGTGTCTTTGAGAAGGTAATTGCTGAAAACTTCCCCAATCTGGGGAAGGAGATAGTCTTTCAAGCCATGGAGGGGCAGAGATCTCCCAACACAAAGGACCCAAGGAGGACAACATAAAGACATATAATAATTAAAATAGCAAAGATCAAGGATAAGGACAGACCATTAAAAGTAGCCAGAGAGACAAAAAAGATCACATACTAAGGAAAACCTATCAGGCTATCATCAGACTTCTCAGCAGAAACCTTACAGGCCAGAAGGGAGTGGCATGATATATTTAATGCAATGAAGCAGAAGGGCCTTGAAACAAGAATACTCTATCAGGCAAGATTATCATTTAAATTTGAAGGAGGGATTAAACAATTTCCAGATAAGCAAAAGCTGAGAGAATTTCCCTCACACAAACTGTCTTTACAGTATAGGGACTGCTATAGATGGAAGTCAAAGGATAGACAAAGAGTACGGAATATGATACCTAATATATAAAGAATGGAGGAGAAAGAAAAGGAAGGAGGAAAAGAAAAAGAACCTTTAGATTGTGTTTGTAATAGCATATTAAGTGAGTTGAGTTAGACTCTTAGATGGTAAGGAAATTAACCTTGAACCTTTTGTATCTACAGATCTAAAGCCTGCAATGGCAATAAGTATATACCTATCGATGAATACGCTAAATGTAAATGATCTGAATGCACTGATCAAAAGACATAGAATCACTGAATGGATAAAAAGACAAGACCCATCTATATGATGCCTACAAGAGACTCACTTCAAACCCAAAGACATACACACACTAAAAGTGAAGGGATGGAAAAAGATATTTCATGCAACTAATAGGGAGAAAACAGCAGGAGCTGCAGTATTTGTATCAGACAAAATAGACTTCAAAATAAAGAAAGTCACAAGAGACAAAAAAGGACATTACATAATGATAAACAGGTCAATCCAAAAAGAAGATATAAACATAATAAATAACTATGCACCCAACACAAGAGCACCTACATAGTGAAACAAATACCAACAGAATTAAAAGGGGAAATAGAATGCAATGCATTCATTCTAGGAGACTTCAACACACCACTTACTCCAAATGACACATCAACCAGACAGAAAATAAGTAAGGAGACAGAGACACTGAACAACACATTAGAACAGATGGACCTAGCAGACATCTACAGAACTCTACACCCAAAAGCAACATAATACACTTTCTTCTCAAGCCCATATGGAACATTTTCAAGAATAGATCATATACTAGGCCACAAAAAGAGCCTCGGTAAATTCAAAAAGTTTGAAATTGTACCAACAAGCTTCTCAGATCACAAGGGAATGAAACTGGAAATAAATGACACAAAGAAAATGAAAAATTCCACAAACACATCGAGACTTCACTACATGCTCCTAAATAATCAGTGGATCAATGACCAAATGAAAACAGAGATCAAACAATATATGGAGACAAATGACAACAATAATTCAACACCATAAAATCTGTGGGATGCAGTGAAGGCCCTGCTAAGAGGAAAGTATATTGCAATACAGGCCTACCTCAGGAAAGAAGAACAATCCCATATGAGCAGTCTAAACTCACAATTAATGAAACTAGAAAAAGAAGAACAAATGAGGCCCAAAATCAGTAGAAGGAAGGACATAATAAAGATCAGAGCATAAATAAATAAAATTGACAAGAATAAAACAATCGAATCAATGAAAGTAGGAGGTGGTTCATTGAGAAAATAAACAAAATAGATAAACCCCTAGACAGACATATCAAGAAAAAAAGAGTCTACACACATAAACAGAATCAGAAATGAGAAAGGAAAACTCATTACGGACACTAAAGAAATACAAAGAATTATGAGAGAATACTATGAAAAATTATATGCTAACAACTGGATAACCTAGAAGAAATGGACAACTTTCTAGAAAAATACAACCTTAAAAGGCTGACCCAGGAAGAAACAGAAAATCTGAATAGACCAATTACCAGAAAGGAAATTGAATTGGTAATCAAAAACTACCTAAAAAACAAAAGTCCTGGACCAGACAGTTTCACTGCAGAATTTTATCAAACATTTAGTGAAGATCTAATACCCATCCTCAAAGTTTTCCAAAAAGTAGAAGAGGAGGGAATACTCCCAAACTCATTCTACTAGGCAATCATCACTCAAATACCAAAACCAGGCAAAGACACCACAAAAAAAGAAAATTACAGATCAACATAGATGCAAAAATGCTTAACAAAATATTAGCTAACCAAATTCAAAAGTACAACAAAAGATCATCCACCATGATCAAGTAGGATTTATTCCAGGGATGCAAGGATGGTACAACATAAATCCATCAACATCATTCACCACATCAATAAAAGGAAGGACAAAAACCACATGATCATCTCCATAGATGCTGAAAAAGCATTTGACAAAATTCAATATCTACTCATGAAAAAACTCTCAACAAAATGGGTATAGAGGGCAAGTACCTCAACATAATAAAGGCCATATATGACAAACCCACAGCCAACATTATACTTAACACTGAGAACCTGAAAGCCTTTCCTTTAAGACTGGGAACAAGACAAGGATGCCCACTCTCCCCACTTTTATTCAACATAGTTCTGGAGGTCCTAGCTATGGCAATCAGGCAACACAAAGAAATACAAGGCATCCAGATTGGCAAGGAAGAAGTTAAATTGTCTCTGTTTGCAGATGACATGATATTGTATATAAAAAACCCTAAAGAATCCACACCAAAACTACTAGATCTAATATCTGAATTCAGCAAAGTTGCAGAATATGAAATTAACACACAGAAATATTGGTTGCAGTCCTATATACTAATGATGAACTAGCAGAAAGAGAAATCAGGAAAACAATTCCATTCACAGTTGCATCAAAAAAGAATAAAATACCTAGGAATAAGCCTGATGAAGGAAGTGCAAGACCTGTACTCTGAAATCTACAAGATGACTCATGAGAGAAATTAAAGAAGATACCAATAAATGGAAACTCATCCCGTGCTCATGGATATTAAGAGTTAATATTGTCAAAATGGCCATCCTGCCTAAAGCAATCTACAGATTCAATGCAATCCCTATCAAAATACCAACAGCATTCCTCAATGAACTATAGAAAATACTTCTAAAATTCATATGGAACAACAAAAGACCCCAAATAGCCAAAGCAATTCTGAGAAGGAAGAATAAAGCTGGAGGGATTACGCTCCCCAAGTTCAAGCTCTACTACAAAACCACAGTAATCAAGATAATTTGATACTGGCACAAGAAAAGACCCATAGATCAATGGAACAGACTAGAGAGCCCAGATATAAACCCAACCATATATGGTCAATTAATATATGATAAAGGAGTCATGGACATACAATGGGGAAATGAAAGCCTCTTCAACAACTGGTGTTGACAAAACTGGACAGCTACATGCAAGAGAATGAAACTGGGTTATTGTTTAACTCCGTATACAAAAGTAAACTCAAAATGGATCAAATACCTAAATGTAAATCATGAAACCATAAAACTCTTAGAAAACATAGGCAAAAATCTCCTGAATATAAACATGAGCAACTTCTTCCTGAACATCTCCTTGAGCAAGGGAAACAAAAGCAAAAATAAACACATGGGACTACATCAAACTAAAAAGCTTCTGTACAGCAAAGGACACCATCAACAGAACAAAAAAGGCATCCTACAGTATGGGAGAATATATTTGTAAAGAACATATCTGACAAGGGGTTAATGTCCAAAATATATAAAGAACTCATACACCTCAACACCCAAAAAGCAAATAACCCGATTAAAAAATGGGCTGAGGATATGAAGAGACAATTCTCCAAAGAAGAACTTCAGATGGCCAACAGACACATGAAAAGATGCTCCACATCACTAATCATCAGGGAACTGCAAATTAAAACCACAATGAGGTATCACCTCACACCAGTTAGGATGGCTGGCATCGGAAAGACTAAGAACACATGCTGGCAAGGATGCAGAGAAAGGGGAACCCTCCTACACTGCTGGTGAGAATGCAAGCTAGTTCAACCATTGTGGAAAGCAATATGGAGGTTTCTCAAAAAACTAAAATTAGAAGTACCATTTGACCCAGGCATTCACTCCTAGGAATTTACCCAAAGAATATAAGTTCTCAGATTCTAAAAGACATATGCACCCCTATGTTTATCACAGCACTATTTACAATAGCCAAGATATGGAAGCAACCTAAGTATCCATTAGTAGATAAATGGATAAAGAAGATGTGGTACATATACACAATGGAATACTATTCAGCCATAAGAAAGAAACAAATCCTACCATTTGCAACAACATGGATGCAGCTGGAGGATATTATGCCCAGTGAAATAAGACAGGTGGAGAAAGACAAGTGCCAAATGATTTCCCTCATTTGTGAAGTATAACAATGAAGCAGAACTGAAGGAACAAAACATCAGCGGACTCACACACTCCAAGAAGGGACTAGTGGTTACTAAAGGGGAGGGGTGTGGGAGGTCGGTTGGGGAGGGAGGGAGGAGGGAATTGAGGGATATTATGTTTAGTACACAAGGTGTGTGGGGGTCATGGGGAAGACAGTGTAGCACAGAGAAGGCAAATAGTGAATCTGTGGCATCTTACACAGTGACAGTGATTGCAATGGGTTATGGGGGGGGGACTTGATAATATGAGTGAATGCAGTAACCACATTGTTTTTCATGTGAAACCTTCATAAGAGTATATATCAATCATACCTTAATAAAAAATAATAATAATACTTATAAACACATATAATTTGGAGTTAAATTTCATATGTTGAGGATGACTTACTAGGTCAAATAAACCCCAAGCAGAATATTACAGTTTGTAGTTTCTGCAAAAAATAGTCTGCATTACAAGCAAAAAATAGTTCTCAATTATTTATTCTAATTCACTATCAGAAAGTGCAGAAAGTATCAGTCTATTTTCTTACAGAAAGGTTTTTGCTTACTAGAAATTTTGTTTACCAATAATTCAAAAAACTTTAAAATTGTACAATAGTAGATAGTAAAAAGGAAAAGAAATGATATTCCCTAATACATAATAGAATGGAAACTTCACTTAGTTTATTTACATTCTGCCCTCATGTTGCTTTTTCTGCAACCATCTCCCATCTGTGTCAAGTTCACTTGCACCCTGGTACCCCTGACATCGTGTCAGACTTCTTTAGCCTCCTCACTAGTTCTTAAGGAAGACTCTGTCCATGCAAGGAGATTAAGTAAAGGGAATTTTTCCTTAAGAAGTCCATGTATTCAGAGAAAACTAATTTTTCTATAAAATTTACAGATGGACAATATAAATTATATCAAATTATAAATTTTAGCAATTTACATTTTATTACAAAATAGCATTATAACTAAAATGAAAAGAGAATATCTTGTCTTTAAAACATTAACTCTAGTTCTAGAAATATAGCCAAAATAAGTAATCATAGATATAAAAAAATTTAAATATAGAGATTTAGTCATTACTTTTAATAGCAAAGAAACTATAAACCAAATGTGCAAAAGTAAGAGTGGTTAAATATGCTATAATTTATTAATAAATCAGAATAGTATAGAATTACTAAAAGTGATGTTGTAGAAATCTATTCAAAAAATAATATAAAAAGTTTATGAAGCTGATTACAAAATACTATATGCAAATTATAACATTTTACATGGGATCCCAGAAAATAAATACTAGAAAGCCATTCACCAAAATGTCAATCAAGTTGTTTCTTGCTTTGGGGGATACTGTCAATTTTTTATTTTTGCTTAATACCTTATCTATTTTATACATTACCTATAATAAGTCTAATATTTTATAACTAGCACAAAAGGAAGGAAAAGACTGAATTCTACTGATAGCTGGGTTACCATGAGCAAGTTGCTGAAGCTAACTTAACCACAGTTAGTTACCTTATCTAAAAGTGGGCCAACTTTACTGGGTTAAGTAGCAATAAAAAATAAATGATATAATACACAAAGTTCTTAGCACAGGTACATAAACAGGAGTTTGAAAAGACCAGCTAAAGGAGCTGTATAGGAATTTCAAGTTTTTCTCCTTTTTTAAATTTCTTGATTGTTTTAACCATCCAGCCAGTCCACTCCTAAATCAAGTGTGTTTCACTGATTTCTGGAGGTTTATTGAGCCACAGAACATAATTATGGCTGTGGCTCAAGTTGATATTTTCCACCAGCTACATTATACATTGGTGGTTTCAACAAATGGAAACAAAGACCAACAGGGGAAAGAAAAGAATTATCTTCCAAATCCACACTCTTAGGGAATTCTATGAAGGGAACACATAATTACTAGAATTTAGCCAGCATATTGAAACTAGTGCATTATGAAAATTCATGGGATTGCTAATGCTAGAAAATGGTTTAGACCTCAGGTTTGTGTGCCATCAAATAAAAACAAATCCTTTAAGCAAATTATGCTAATGAAGCCATGTTTTACTTCTGGGTGTACTTTAGTCATTTTAATTGTTATTTTGTATAATTATTATATTTTCATTTATATCGGATGTGTGTATACTGTTAATCAGGTAATAATCTTTTGGAAGACTTTCATATATTCAGAGATATACTCATTCTTTCCTTCATTCATTCACTCAAGAAATATTTATGAACCACTTAGTATGTGCCATTCACTATGTAGGACACAAGAAAGGTCTCCTCATGGAGCACAGAGCATGATGGGGAAAATTTCTTCAAATAACTACACAAATAAATACATAATTCTAATATAATTGATACTACAAAGGAAAGGTAGTAGAGTACTAGGTAAAGTGCACAGGGTAAGGAATTAGAAGACTCAAGCTTTCAAGAAGCCAAGAGTTCTCTGCCATGATAAAGAGGTTTCTCTCATTCTCCTCACTTCCTTCCCTGCCGAACCCAGCCCACCTGCGGTGTTTTCCCTCCCGAATGCCAATCATGGCATAGCCACATGCAGGCTTTAATCTACTAAGTTGAAAATGTTAGGGGTGCACATTAGTTTGCTAGAGCTGCCATAACAAAATATCACAGACTGGATGACTTACAAACAGAATTTTTTTCCTCACAGGTTTGGAGGCAGGAAGTCCCAGATCAAGGTGCTGGCAGGGTTGATACCCTGCAAGGCCTTTCTCCCTGGCTTACAGGTTGCCACCCTATTGCTGACTCTTCACGGGGTTTTCCATCTGCATACGAAGCCCCTGGTGTCTCTTCCTCTTCTTATGAGGACACCTGTCATGGTGGACCAGGGCCCTGCCCTAACATTTAACTTGATCACCTCTTTAAGAACCTTATTGCTAAACAATGCTATTTTCTGAGGCACTGGGGGTTTTTAGATCTCAAAGGATGCATTTTGGGGAGATGCAATTCAGCCTGTAACAGGGTGTGAAGGGGCAGAGCCACACACAGCTGTGCTAGTTATGTATCGCACATACCCCAGGATGTGTCACCCACATCATAACTATACATTTATATATTTTCTGTTGAAAATGTACTTGCAGAAAAATTTTTAATTGAAACCTTCCTACAGGGAGGTTTCCCTTTGTATGACTTCTTAAAAGGACTCTTTGGGCTAGTAATGTTGCTTTGTGGTAGAAAGCCCTTCCACATGGAAGCCCCCTAGAGTAACACTCGTGGCCTCTCTGTACCCCTCCCTCCAATCACTCCGCTCTTGAAGAATGGTTTATTCCTTGAATGATTAATTAGAAGGAGCTCCACAAAGGTCGTATGTCCACCCTCACATAATAGAGGCAGTAGGGTACAGGGTTAAACATGCAGCCTCTCCAATAAGGTGACCTGGGCCTACACCTGAGTCCTACCACTGTATGACCACAGGCCTTGCTTAACATGTGTGCTTAAGATTCCTTAGCTATAAAATAAAAATGACAAATGTACCTACTTTTTAAGGTTTTTATAACAATTCAATAAGGTTATACCTATTTATAAAGTGTTTTGCATAAATAAACATCCAATAAAAGGGTGCTTTCCCTACTTCTGCATAAATTTTAGGATTGCCCACCAACTCCCTTCCCATGAGTTCGAGAGAAACAGATGAGGGTCGCACTGATAATTATGTGAATATAGTTCCAAGAGGGCCACACTACACTGCACTACACACTAAATACCCTGGCAGAGCTCCTGGCATGGAGAAGATATTCTAAACTTGCTAAATGATAAAGGAATCAAGGCCAGACTACAGAATTCCAGTCTACACTGGAGAATGGTTTCCATCTCATTAGTCTGTGTACCCTCTAAACTGCGTAGTAGGGTATCTTGTTTCTAGTAGGAACCAAAATGTTTATTGAGTTGCCATCAGGTTAAATAAGCCCAAAACACACACATGGCTCCTTTTCTAGGTGACTTTTCTTAAGAGTTCAAGGGCTCCTTATTTATGGGAAGTGGAGCATGATTAAAAATGCCTGCTGTGGAGTTTCAGAGATGCATGGTGGTGATGGTTGCACAACACTGAGATTGAACTTAATGCCACTGAACTGTACCCTTAAAATTGGTTAAACTGGTTACTTTTATGTTATTTTACCACAATTTTTTTTAATATCCACTGTGGACCTCTGGTGAGAAAACAGGTAATTGAGCTACTGAAACACAAAGTGGTGTTGAGAATCAAGTAAGATACCAAAGTGCCTGGCACAGAGCAGAAGCTCATTAAAAGTTATTTCCCTTCTCTAACAGTTCTAGATCACAACTGCACCCTGAGGACAAGTCACCCAGAATGCCCTCTTCTAGTCTCCATTGTCAGATAGAAAGTTTCTTCTGAGAGGAAAAAAAAAAATTACCAAACTGTAATGCTTCATGTCACAGTACTGCAGATGGTGGCAAACAAAAACCCTCAAAGAAACCTTACAGCATGGTCTCTATTATAATCAATTCTAATATCATAAATTATAAAGTAGCAAAGGAAATGCCTGAAACTATTAAAAGAAGACGTGCCATTTACTATCCATTTTGGATAGGCATCTGTAACATTTGTTTCAAAATAACCTAGATTTTTTTCAACTACAGCTCTAGTGAATTTATGTGCCTCATTATAAAGTAATTCTGTATGAGTTGAGGGATTAGAAAGAAGACCCATTAACTCTTTCTTCAGAGGAAAACACCACAACCTATGAAGAAAGAATGAAAGATATAAGAATTTCATATTTAATACACAGCCAATAGTTTATCTCAAAAGAAATATTCCTATTCACCTACTAATCAGTCTCCTTGAATTTAACTATTTTTTTAAAAAAATAAACATATTCTTGATTGTCTGAGTTTAAATAAATCATAACTTGATCCTGAGAACTTGGCAAGAACATCAGTGATTTTACATCTGGTATCACACGCCAGCTGCATGTTGAGGGAATGAAAAGCTATTCTATTTCTTTACGTTGCTTCATCAGTGAGCATGTGGTGATGCATGCATCACCGTACGTGTGCAGGCTCTGCTCCCCATGTGGAGACACATCCAGCAATGTCACAAAGCCCGCACGGCATCTGCTATGGAGCTGAACTTTCACAAATAATAAAAGCATTCCAGTAAAATACCATCTTTGCTGTAAGTGGACATGTGTTTTTTATCAATTGAGCTATAATATATTTAATGTATCCTGTTAGCACCTGTTGCAAAAGCCTCTAAAGGAGAGATAACTGTGGCTGTCACAGTTGAACATATGTACAGTATGGTACCCATCTTCAAGTCATCATATAGGAAAAAACAATAATTTCCTTGCCAAATCTATGTCCAACACATTTTCTACTTAGTTCTCGACAACTATACTACTTACTGGAAAACTATCTGCACTCTGAGCTTTATGGTTATCTAATTAAAGCAATCTTTACAGTGTTCTCATTCACATGGCAGTTATTTGCCTTATTTTTGCAAATTGTAAGTTTAACAAACACCTCTTTTTATTGGTTATTTATTGCTGTGTAGCATCACCCCCAAAATATAAAGGACAATAATAATTTATTATCTTGAGATTTCTGTGGGTGAGGATATTAGAAGTACCTTGGACAGGTAGTCAGAGTTCTGGATCTCTCATGAAGTCACAATGTAGGTACCAGGGCTGCAGTTATCTTAAGGTTTGATGGTGGCTGAAGGATCCACTTCCAAGATGGCTCACTATTGATTGGCCAGTTGTCACTGACTCTTTGACAATTGGTATGAGTCCTTTTCATGTGGAACTTTCTAGAAAGCTCCTTAAATGTCCTCATGCCATGACAGCTGAATTCTTCCAGTGATTGATCCAAAAGAATGAGGCAGAAGAGACACTATCATTCATGACCTACCCAAAGTTACCCACTGTCACTCCCACCATAGTCCATAGTCATACAAAACAAACCTGGTGTGATATGGGAGAGAACTATACAAGGTCCTGAATATCAGAAGTGAGAATCTCTGAGGGACATCTCAAAGGCTGGCTACCACACCCCTAAATAAATTTTATGTTCAAATTTGTAAGCTCCTATTGTACATACACTTTTATTTGGTTGAAATCTGATTGTGTACATGTTCACTGTTCTGTCTTGAGCAAAGAAATAGCAGGATAAAAGCAAAAATGGAGATTCTCAAACGTAATGATTTAATCAACCTAAAAATTATTAGCACATCCACATTTTACTAAAGGAAAAATTATATCTGATCTAAAAGCAAAAATATTTATAATTCATTGAAAGAACTTACCTAATAATGAAGATAAAAATCATTTTTAATTCCTTGGTTAAAATTATAGGTCAAGAAATTAATTACTTGGAGGGATTTTGCAATTTTATCTTATTCAATATTTTGAGGTATTATTAATCACTGTTCTCAAATAAAGTATTTTAAATAAAAAAAGCTTCTACATAGCAAAACTGAAGGAAGAAAATAGCAGCAGACTCACAGACTCCAAGAAGGGAATAGCCGTTACCAAAGGGGAGGGGTGAGGGAGGGCGGGTGGGGAGGAAGGGAGATGGGGATTGTGGGCTATCATGTTTAGTACACATGGTGTGTAGGGGGGTCACAGGGAAGACAGTCTAGCACAGAGAAGACATGTAGTGACTCTGTGGCATCTTACTACACTGATGGACAGTGACTGCAATGGGGCATGGGGGGGACTCGATAATAAGGGTGAATGTAGTAACCACATTGTTTTTTTTGTGAAACCTTCATAAGATTTCATGAAGGTATATCAATGATACCTTAATTTTTAAAAAAGCTTCTACATATGTTAGATAGTCTGAAAACTTTTAATTAATAACACTTTAGGGAAGAGATCTTCATGAGTTTTAAAGGAAATATTCATGCCAAACTTACCACTAAGCTATTTGCAATCTCTAACTTGGTGCCTAACTTTATTCACTAAACAAATATGTCTGAGTATCTTTGAGTTGCTTTGAGATACTCTGGAGATAAAAAGAAATCTAAGCCAAGGGCATTGCCCTCAAATAATTTATACCTTGTTAGGTTGACAAGGCAAGTTAACACATACTTTAATGCTAAATATTGTGCAATAAGTTTCATAAGAGAAGGACAAAGTGCACAATGAGTTAGAAGGGAGAGTACTCAATTCTAACTGGCAAAGCTTATGGAATATTGGCATTTGAGCTGACTCTTTAAGGATGAGTAGGTTTTAACAGTGGGAGATGATGGGATGGTTATTACAGTGAAAGGAGCAGCAAAATCAAAGTGTAAATGCAGGAATTATGAAGCTACTACTACACATCAAGCCCTCGAGCTGCAGCCTCATTCTCTCCTTACCTCCCTATTTCAAGGAAGGTAGATGCTGCTCCTCTGATGATCATGTCCTTCTCTTCCATCCTACATCCAGTGCAACCTTGTCATTATTTTCTACTGGCATTTTGGCTCTCATTTTCTTAGTCTGGTTTTCCTGACATTTCATCAGAACTATAATTGACACAATGTTCTTTCAGTAAGTCCTTTGTTTCCCCCCTGCTTTAATTAACCATTGAAGGTTCCTATTTAGGATTTTAAATTTAAACTATTCTGATACAGGTTTTGTGTCAGACTGTATTTTCCAATATGACCAGGAGAATAGCCTGTTAGCAGATTCCAGCCCCAGCCTCTAGCTGAACTGCCCCCACAAGACTGATCTCAAGTTAAGTACTGCCCAGCTGAGCCCAGGATACCACAGAACCATAAAGTAATAAAGAATAGATTGTTGCTGTTTCAAGCCATTATACCTTGGGGTGATTTGTTTCATGATAGTAAATAATTTAAAAAGATTTCTGGCACCTGGAAGTGGGTCACTGCCATAACAAAACCCTGTGACACATAGCATTGCCTGTGGGATTAGGGTGTGAGCAGAAAGTGGGAGGACACTGAGGAGAATATTAATGGAAACCTAAAAAGACTCCATCAAGGTGTTCTCAAAGCCTTGAGGGCCCAAGCAAAGCAAAGGGACAGTCACGGGAAACAGGGGAAATGGTGCACTTTGAGTAGAGGTGCAAAGTCTGGCAACACTGTTGCCTGTGGTGATGTAGAGAACAGAAATGTCCCCAGTGAACTCAACAGTCTTGCTCAGATGCTTTTCAGACAGAATACCAAAACTGCCTTCTGGCTTCTGCTAACTGTCTATGATAAAATGCAAAAGGAAGGAGATAAACTAAAGAATGAACTGTTAAAAATAAGGAGCCAATACTTGCTGGGTTTGAAAATAAAACTTTCTTATTCCCAGCTCCCCTCAATAGCAAATGATTCTAAAATTAAACATAGCTTCTGGGCAGGGATGAAATCCAGTGCACTATCAGGGAAATGGGGTAAAAAATGAAACAGAGGGCCACTCCTCCCACTGAGAGGGTATATCTCCCCTCCTCCTTGAATTTGGGCAGGCCTATGATTATGGCAGAACTGATATGACTTCAGAGGATAAGTTATAAAAGGAAATACAGTTTCCGACTGAGCCCCTTGGGAACTTCCCCCTTGGAACCAGTCACCATGTCATAAGGAAGAGGAAAGATCTCAGTGAGAACCACAGGAAGTTCTTTGGCCAATAGCCCTAGCTGAGGTCACAGCTAAGAGTTAGCATCAACCTCCAGAAAAAGGAGGGAGGGAACCTGGAGATGACCCAGCCCCAGCCACTATCTGACTACCACTGAATGGAGATCCCAAGTAAGATCCACCTAGCTGAACCCACTGAAACCCCAGAATCATGAGAGAAAAAAATAAGACAATCTCTGTTGTTTTAATTATGGGACAATTAATTATGCAGCAATAGACAATTACAATAGTTACCTATTAGGGTAATTATATTAATCCATGAAAATGCCAAAAGGATTAATATTAGAAACTTAAGTATTTTTTAATGTAATGTTTTACTCTTATATAGGACTTTGCATTTAAGGTGAGTCTTTCTTCTTTAATACAAAGCTTGTGAAGTCTGTCACCATGTATGTCTGTACATCCTATCCTCCAGTTCAGGTTGGTCCATGAGAGGGTCCCATGACTCAGAGTCCCTGTGGCCCACCATGCTGAGATTTTCTATCTACAACATGAACTGCTACTAGTTAAGTACAAGTTAAGTTACTATAACAAAGAGTCTCCAAAATACTGTTAGGGAAACAAAGAAGAAGTTTACTCACTCTACATAATGGTCCAGAAGTGAGCATTTCAGAGCTGGCAAGGTGGCTCAGCTCTACCAGGTTATCCAGGGACAGGCTTTTCATGCTGTTCCTCTTTCACTTTCTAGGGTTATTTTCATTTTCAGGGCCAACACCACTCACTAGCACCATATTCACATTGTCCCTTGCAGGAAGGGTGAAAGAAAACAGAATGGATGACAAGAAACTTCCTGATTAAAATAGACCCAGATCTTCTGCCCACTACTGCTGTTGTCATTCAGTTGGCTAAAACTTAGAGCCACCTCTTGCAACAAGGAAGGCTAGGAAATGTAGACTCTCACAGAGCTGATACTTAGTTTTGGCAAATACTCTAAGAAAGCCCTATGATCTCTTTTACTTGGTATTCACACCTTTTTATAATCCCCTCTCCTTGAATATATTAGGTGGGACCTGTGACTTGCTTCTAACTAATAGAATATGGTAAATAATATGGGATGTACTAGGGTAATGAGTAATGTATATGATTACATCACTTAAGATTGTAATGTCCATCTTGCTAGGAGACCCTCTCTCGCCTGCTGGCTTCAAAGAAGCAAGCTGCCATATTGTGAGCTACCCTACAGAGAGGCCACACAACAGGGAGGCAGGGCATTGTCTGTTCAACAGCCAGCAAGGAGCTGAATGCTGCCAGCAACCACGAAGCGCAGCAGGTCAGAGCACAGAAAATGATTCCATCCTTCAATAAGAGAGCAACAACACTGGTACCGGAAGGCAAACTCAAGGCATTTAGTGAGAGAAAACTGTCTTAAGGAACCAGCCACTCAGTCTGCTTGATCAGCACAAGTCATGGAGGTCAAATTACAGTTAGCAGGTAAGCTATAATCTTCCTACGCTGATGGACAGTGACTAATGGACTATGTGGTGGGGCCTTGATAATAGGGGGGAATGTAGTAACCACAATGTTGCTCATGTGAAACCTTTGTAAGATTGTGTATCAATGATACCTTACTAAAAAAAAAAAAAGGAGCTATAGTACGGTTCAGAGGCTAACCAGTGCCAGAGTAACTTGGTATGATGTGACCATTGCACAGAAGGGACAGACAGACCTGCAAATCTGACTCCAGAAAAATAACTGGATGCCTGTTAATGTTTCCTGCAGTGGGTCCTTCTGTTGTCTGTGTAATCTGATGTAATCTGACCAATTCCTTCGGATTGACACATTATTTTCTGTGTATTCTTTTCTGGATATTCTTGCAATCCAAATGAGCCAGGTAAGGCCACATGCAGTTATATGAATTATATGGATTACACAGTGCACAGCAACCACAAATAGCCCAACAACATTGGCATGCATGTGGACTTCATGTATTTGTATATGCTATGGTATTTTTCCATCTGGATGGAAGTCATATGTTTTGAGGAAGGAGTACCTTTTATAATAAATTGCATAAAATTCTGTATGGACTAATGGCAGCCAGAGCTCCTTCTTCCTGTCCCTTAGTGAGAGACTGAAACCTTCATTATCCTATATGGAGAATCTTGGGAAGCAGCCTGATTACCTTATACTTGGAATTTCTGTGCTGGCCTGCACTGCACTCCAACCAGCAGTCTATAGACAGAGTGCTTGTGTCCATTCAGCCTACAGCCCTTCCCAAAATTCTGCCATGCTTGTCCCTTCCAGAACAATCCCATATAAACCCTGGGAGTTGATTGATGGTTTGAGCAGCTGTTTGATGAGAACATCTTCCAAAATGCTCCAAAAACTTACTGATTAGACATTCTGACTAAAGAGTATAGTTCTACCCTTAAGGGGAAAATGGTGAAGAATTACATTTTGGGAAGCATCTGACTTGGACAACACTTCCTCCCTTGCTTTCTCATCACCCCATACTTTCTCATCATCAATCATTAGCCTCAATTTAGAACCTCTCCCTGGTCCAGAAACTCAAATCCCCCCTGGAAGAATTTCCCTCTCCTCCCAGATAAGTCCCATGCCATTGTCCTTTCTTGTGAACTTTGATACTCCTAATCTCAATCTGATTTTAATGCTCACTTTTCTCTGCTCCAGTTTCTTCCTCCCCACAAAAAGGAAAGGGGTGGACTTTGATCCCATGAGCACAAGGAAGAAAGTAGGTGCCAAGATTTCATATCAGTCTTTCAACAAATAATAGCTGCAACACATTTCCTCCTTAATTATCTAAAGGCAAACACACCACCTCCAATGCCAAGTGTGTTAGTCCCCTAGAGTTTCTATAGCAAATACCATAAATGTGGATGACTTAAAACAACAGAAATGTATTGTCTCACAGTTCTGGAGGCTTAAATTCTGAACTTAAGATGTCAGCAGAGCCATACCCTCTCGCACTGAAAGTTCTAGGGGAGGATCCTCCTAGGTTCTGGTGGTTACAATTCTTGGCATTCCTTGGCTTGGAGATGAATCACTCCAATTTCTGCCTCACGGCATTCTCCTGTGTCTGTGCGGTGACTGTGTCCTAATTTCCCTCTTCTTATAAGGACACCAGTCATTTGATTGAGGCTCCCCATAATTCAGTATGACCTCATCTTAACTCGATCACATCTGCAAAGACTACTTCCAAATAAGGTCACATTCACAGACACCAGGGGTAAAGACTTGAACATATTTTGGGGGATGCAATTCAACCAATAATAATACCAAGTATTAATTTTCTCCCATAGACAATAAAATCTGGTTTACCTGAGGAGAGTATATTCCTGCTATTAATATAGCTTGAACCCAATACTCAGCAAAACAATACCCTTGACTGATGGTGCTAAAAAATGTATGCCTTTTTTAGGCCTTGAACTTTTTTTGTTTGTTTTTAACTGCCTAGTTCTCTGGAGCCTCTGGGTTTTCAACCCCTTGGATAGAGTCCAGCCATGAGCCTGGAACCACTCAAGATGTTAAGAGTGGCTGTGTACAAATCTAAAATATACTCTTCCATATTATTTTTAAACTTTAATTCTCAAAGAGTAAATTTTATTTCAGACATCTTAAAGGAAATTGCCTCATAATAACTGTGACATACTGACAACATGAGTTTTGTGTTGCTTTCTAGACTAATATATAATGGTTCAGTGGGTGAAAGTTAATAAAGGTAGAGATTTTTCTAATTATCAAACAAAGTAATCTGAAAATGGAGTGGGGCCCAGTCTAAAGTAGTGAGTAGTGTGCCCTATGGGTGTTTATTCAGAGGATCGATAATGCTGTGTCAAAGTTTATGGATTAGAAAGTGCACCGTGGCCAGCACACAGAAAGTGTTCAACAAATAATGGCCAGCTGATGCAATAATAGGGAAAAGATTCCTCTGAACTCTCATCCAACTCTGAGATTCTATCATTTCACCAGGGGTCTATTTAGAAGAAAGTCATTAGTAGTCCCAAGATTTCAGGTGGTTAGTATTGTTATTAATAATATTATCAGAATTAGCAATAATAGCTGCCAACCTTTGAAAACTCCTACTTCTAAAGCTTTGAGCTAAGTGCCTTACTGCTGTCTCATGTAAACAACTAGGTAACTATTATCATTCCCACTTTACAGGTGAGCAAGCAGAGACTCACACTATTTACTCAACATACGCAAGATCACATAGCTAGTAAGACATAAAATCAGGATTCAGTACAAGTCTACCTGGCTCCAAAGTCATACTTATCACCACTTCGAAGAACCAAAGCCCAATTACCTTTCAGACAGAAAATACCACATGGATAGTAATTTTCAAGTATGGCAGAAATGCAGATGTCCTCAAAGATATATGTTTACATTTTCCACTTGAATCAAGTACTATTGCTCTTCCTTGATAAGGTTACATGAAGGAAAGAGACCACATGATTAAGTCAGAAGGAAATTTTCCCTTTGCTGAGTTCTGTCTTTGGGAAGAAAAACCAAGGGAAAACCCCCTCTAAAGCTTCCAGTCTACATTTTAAAGAATGTTTGGAACTGTGGCCCAGAGATCACTGCCAGGAGAACTTGCAAATTTTGGAACTCTCCTAAGTATATTTATCTTGTTAACTCTTTTCCCCAAAATGATAGTTGAAAACTCATGAAGAGAGAAGGACCTGGGTGCTTGTCTTCAGACACAATAAAGAAAGGGGGAGTTAATTATTTTTAAATACAAGGCATATAGAGAGAATAAAGACCTTTAATGACCGTTTGCAGCAGAACGATCTGAAAGAGAAAAACCTACGTGGCAAGCCCTATAGCAAAAAATAGAAAGAACTTGGGCTCTGGGAGCTGGTTGGGGCCTATCTCAATAAGCAGTAGAATATTCCACGGACTCCGCTGGGACACAGAGAAGACTGACCACACAACAGGCACTCAGGATTGTATTATAGGAGTGGTTCTCAAAATGTGGTTCCTAGGCCAGAATATCATCACCTGGGAACTCATTTGACATACAAATGCTGTGGCCCCATTCCTGACCTATGGAATCAAAAACTCTGGGGGTGAGGCCCAGCAGTCTGTATTTAAACAGGCCTCCAAGTGATTCCGATAAACACTGAAGTGTGCAAACCACTGCACTGGGGAATAGGATTTGGCTCATGACAGCATTTCACCTCAGAGCAACTGTTCCCCTGGTGCAAAGTGACAATAAAAACAAGTTGATTAGAAAGTAAAACTGTGCCAGGAAAGCTAGAGAAAATGGTTCATTTCTTCAATATTCACCAACAAAAAATATCACAAAAGAAGCAAGGCAAGTGAGCCACTGAACGACCACAAGTCATCACTCTCAATAGCATCTATCTTCTACATAAATGCTGTACAATCCACATTTGTTTGCTGACAGTTTTACTTGTTAACCAAAACAAAGAATACTCACTATAAATTATATAAAAATAGGACTTAAAATTAGTGAAACTTAACCATATCAGTTAGCAATGAATTTGGCTGAAAACAACATATGCCTAAGATAAACACACACTATTCATTCCAGTCAGGCACTTTAAAGAGAAAAATTAAAGTTAAAAAAAAATCCAGACTCTGGTTATCAATTAAATATAAGGCACTGGTGTCCTAAAGTGAAAGCTTCATTATTCAAATATACTCATGAACTTGTTTAAAATGTGACAATTCTTACTGCCCTTAATATACTGGTAATTGTTTATACTTCTAATGAGTGGAGAATATGAAAACTCAGAATACAAAACCATGCCCAAACCCATCTGAAACCATGTTTTTTTCCCAGATTTCAATACATGAATTTTTAAATTTACATTTCCCATAATAACCAATGTCCTTATCATCATGTAGAATCTATTTTTGAACTTTTTTTCTTCAGTGATTGAGGACATCAATACAGGAAGAAATATTGTTTTAAAAACGCTTTTTTTGAAGAAAAGGAAACACCAGGCCTCTCACCATTAGAAGATAATCCCGCGAGCTCTCATGAAGAAAGGTAACTAAGCCACAGATAATAGTAGACTCCTGTCTGCAGGACATTATGCAAATGTCAGCAATGCTGGAGGGATGCCAAAACGCCTCAGTGAGAGAGACTGGGGGAACATGAGTCACACGGGCTTACACAGCAAAAGGGAAGGGGAAGAGCCCTGGAATTCTGCCATAACTATGGTAGGTGACAGCAGATGTTTCTCATCTTCAAGTGCTTAATGGTTTTCTTTATTAGAACAATAACCCATAGAAGATACTGATGTTGTGGGTGGGTGGTGGCTGGACATGGAGGGAACACCAGAGGAGCAAATTGTTTCAATTTAGTTCACACAGTTCTCTTTCCAACACTGCTGTATTCAGAAACACCTAATTATATCAGCATATGCTTTGAAAAGCACATTTTTCACTGCATCTAAAATAAGCATATGGTGAAATATTTTTTCAATATTATCTTTTCAATGAAGCAAAAATTGACACAGTATATACTTCTAATATATAAGCTGGAAGACCTTCGAGATATAACGTTTCTCAGAATAGATGGATTAATAATTTTCTTGACATATTTTTGCATGTTTGATTAATTAATTGGTGTCTTGAGACTATGTCATTTTATATCAAGATTTGAATGTACAAGGGTAATTTAGTAATGGATATCATTTTAATTGGATTCAAAATTGGGGTATATGTCTCCAAGGATCTTAACTGGTCAGGGTAGTCAAAAGTATTAATTATGCACTTCAGAATATTAACTTATTTTCTGAATGCCTTATGGTTCTCCTGAGTTCATAGATTCGTGAAAGTTTTTCTCTCAGCATGAACTCATGCTCATACATTTGAGTGTTATAAAAGATTAAGTCAAATTTAAAATTATGAAAAAATATTTTTAATTTTATCCTAGGTCTTCTGTTCCTTTTTTTTAATTTAGTATACTAAAAATGTACTCGTAGTATCTAGGAAAACTTCAACTGTGTGTTTCTTGGATGTCTAGATCTATTTTCTATCAAATGTAATGCATCAGCCATTGTTATCAAATTAAGCCACTTAATGATTTTTGTCAATCCATTTTAAAACTTTGTGTGTCAAAATCTTCATTAAGTAAGTTGGATGTCAGAAAACATGAGAATTCACTATTTTTGCAACCCTGGTGAGTTCACTTGTCTTTTTTTGTGTTGGGTGCCCATATTTGTGAAATGATATTGAGCTCTAACATTGCCACGGTGCAATAAGCCTGCAGAGAGAAGAGATTGGATCTATTTGCTCACTTTATTATGCTTACTGATACACCTGCCCATTTCTCCAGGACATCAAAAGCAAGGTGTTGCATACCCTGCAATTTATAAATACAAGGTTTGGAGAAATTCAGGCCTAACAATGAGCAGAAGCCAGCCCCACAGGGCTCCAATACACATCAATGGATCCCAATATATTCCCAGAACCTTCCTGAGGTAAGGCAAGTGGTCAGGAATACCTTCCAGGCAATATGCATGGGATCCTGGGCCCATTACCTTCCTACCACGACTCATGAAACAAAGCATAGTCCTTTACACACAATACCCTCAGTTTTATTTTATGTGGATGCGTATAAACTCTACAGTGTTATCTAGAACTAGAGGGAGACAAAGCCTCATGAGTATTTGACACAGCCTTACAGACCCTGCATGATTTGGCCACCTGCCTACCTCTCTCACTTCACCTACCTTGCCTAGCACTGGGACTCCCCCTTTCCCTCCCAGCCCCAGCTAGACCAGTTTTCTTGTCTCCCACCTCCAGGCCTTGGAAACTGTGGCTTCCTCTGGAAGGCTGCAATGGCATGCTCCAGAGGCCCACCCCAGTCATGATCTGGTAACTCATTTAGTTCTCTGTTAAAGTATCACTTTCACAAGGACACTTCCACCACCAGCCTAGGTCCAGTTTGTTTATGAACACTAAAGCACTGTGATCCTTTCATTCACTTACCCACATTTGTAATTCCGTATCCACTGATACCATTACCTTAACAATGTGTGTCTCCCAACTCAGTGGTAACATCCATAAGAGCATGTACTTTGAGCCTTTTGCTCATCAGTTCTAGCCTTCCAGTTCATAGTTGCAAGCATCGGAAACCAATTCTGGCTGATTTCCAAGACAGTATAGATGGGGGTTAAAAATCTATGTCTGGCACCAAGCTGCTGGGGTTTGAATCCTGACTCTGCCATTTATTACCTCTGTTGCCCTGGACATCCTGGCATCTTGGGCATTCCTTAACATCTGTGTACTTCAGCTTTCTCACATGTAAAGTGGGGATAATAAGAAGATCTACCTGTTAGAACTACATGAGACTAATACTATAAATAAGTTTATTCATGTTAAGTTCTTACATGTACAAACAGTAAGAACAGTATGAATGGAACAAAGCAAATGTTGAGCATCCAATAAATTTCAGCTATTATTATTTAAGAAGTTTCATTAATATCTACTGTACAGGTTTATTAATATGAACAAAATATTAGTAAAAGGTTATTGGGTTATATTCTATGATTCTGGAAGAAGGAAAACCACATAGAAAAAACGATTAAGGTTTGGAGGTAGACGTGGCCTCGGGCAGCAGCATGACAAAATCTGAGGTGTGATGGAACTGTTCTATATCACAACTGTGGTGATGGGTACATGACTTATGCATGTCAAAATCCATATGATTGTCTGCCACAAAGAGTGAATTTATTTTGTTTAAATTTTAAAAATTACTTGATAGCTCATATAATCACTGTAATGTTGGAGAACCAGGCCTAAACACTGAGCAGCAGAAATTTTAAAAGTCAGTCAATATTTAGGATCACAGCCCAAATCTGTTCAGTGGGGACAAGGCATCCCTACTGCTGAATGCTGGATGACAGAGACCACACCTCTGCCATCGTCCAGGGCACAGAACATGGGAAGGTCCATTGGATTCACTGCGCTGCTGTCCCTCTTGCTGCTGAATACTGGATAGTGACACTTCCTTGGCAACTACTAGCCAGCTAAGGTTTTTCTGCCCCTACTTCTTGGGCCACTAGCTACCAATTCAAAGCCTACAGTAGGTGCAAAAGATTAGCCAAGCCTAAATCACACACACATATCTAAGCCACAAGGGAGGCTGGATATACCAGAGTCTGTTTCAGCTTTATAATTATAGGCAAATGCTGCCTCCCACAATATTAATAAAGTAGAAAATTATCCTGAAGTTAGGTATGAGTTCAGATGCTAGGAATCAAAATAAATAAATAAACAAAATAAACATGTCAATGATTGCTTTTAATAAATACTTGTTGAATAAGATTTACGACAAAAAGCTAAAATTAGACCTTTCAGAAAATTAGTTCTTAACAAATATCTTTAATGGTAACTAATTATTCATGTCCAATTTAAATATAAACTAGTATTTAACAAGAAGCAGTGTGTTATAGTGGAAAGAGAACTGAACCAGGTGACAGCAGATCTTGAATTCACAAATACCACAACCCCCTTAAGGCTTTATTCCCATAACTATCAAACAAGCCCTACATAGAACTGCTGACAGTGAGACAAGGGGGAATTATTAGAGTATTTTAAACTCTCAAACCCTACATAAATGTAAGTAATGGAATAACATGATCCCCTTTAAAACGATCTGCATTTCTGTCTGCTGAAATGGTAAGATCTCCAAGATATGTTTGCCAGAGAAGACATTGCTATCTTTCTGCATCATATTTGTATGTCAGACCATGGGAGAGGGCATCCTCTCACCTATGCTCCCAGGCCACCCACTTCCCAGCCACTCAGCCTTCTGTGAGAGGAGGAATTGTTCATGTTATTAGCCCATTCTTGAATCAAATCTTACTAGTCACAGGGCTACAATTCCATAAAAATAAGAATAGCTTCCACTGGTTTTTCTATTGCTTCCTGTTCCTATGCTGTCAGTTCATAGGACAGAGCCTGGCCTCAGAGGCAGGCCAGCCATGCTCACTCATAGGCTGGACAGGTAACTGGACTTAGACAAGGAAACAGGGAACAAGAAGCCCTCCTTAGCCTCCTATGTCTCTTCCTCATGGACCACTGCTACTTTACATGGAAACCTTCGTTCCAGAAATATGCACACTTGCCCAGCTATTCTATCTTAGAAGTCATTACTTACACTTTGCCCCATCACCCCCATTGAGTTATTGTTTCTTAGTCAAGACTCCTGGAGAGAAGGTGGGTCAGTTTTAGAATTTACTATTACAATTCCACCCAAGACAGCAATATTTTTTAGCAGAAGAAAGAAAATCCTTAGAACAATATCTATATTAAAATTTTGTTTCTGCAAATTTTAAATGTCCCCAAATTCTGTGTACAGTCTTAGGTGATTATGAGAATAATTTTTTAAAAGGTTAAAAAAGATGCAAACCAAACTCTAAAAATGTCTGCCATTTGAAAGGACAATAGAATGGAGGGACTTAGAGGGGGCAAATATGAAGAGAGATGTTGACTTTTTCCTCTGTATATTTCTGTATATTTGAATTTTTGTAATGAGCATATACTCATACATTATGTATGAGTGTTTTAAAACATAGATTTCCTAATTTTTAATACATGAAAAATAACTAGCTGAATGTTGGAGATCCAAGGAACACCACATCTCACACACAGGAGTTTCTTAAGCAAATGTATGGTCTTACCTAAAATAAAACCTCCTCTCACCCCCCAAAAATCCACAAGAACTATGATAATTTGTGAAAAAGTCACTGAAAGAAAATAAAACTAAAATAAAAGATTATATATCACCTATTTAAAGTTTTACTCTTGGTTTTCTTGACTTGCTGACACCTCTGGGCCTTTCCTACAACTAGGCTATTAAACAGTAGCTACTTTGATGGTTGGATAAAGGATTATAAATTCTCTGAGAACAAAAGAAAGGATATAGTTTGCTAAAGCAGGAACTTAGGTTTGTCTTGTCATGTCAGGTGGTATTATTACCAAGAGCTACATATTATATGTATATACCTAGGCATACAGTACACATGTATATGTGTGTTAACACAATTAATGCAAAATATCTATCACTGAGTTTCGGAAAAGCAAAAGCCATGAGTTAGCCATCTTTGTGTCAGAGTACCCAGGCACTAGCCTGCCACCTCATTGTCCACATATATGTTCTGAACTATGTAATGGCCATGAATGAAAGATTATCATGGCCACTTAAGTACATTGTCATTTTTTTTTTTAGTATTTTATTAAGGTATTACTGATATACACTCTTATGAAGGTTTCACATGAAAAAAAAATGTGATTACTACCCATATTATCAAGTCCCCACCCATACCCCAATGCAGTCACTGTCCATCAGTGCAGTAAGATGCCACAGATTCACCGTTTTCCCCATGACCCCTCACACCATGTGTACTAAACATAATACCCATCATTCCCCTTCTCCCTCCTTCCCCACCCACCCTCTCACACCCCTCCCCTTTGGTAACCACTAGTCCCTTCTTGGAGTCTGTGAGTCTGCTGCTGTTTTGTTCCTTCAGTTTTGCTTTGTTGTTATATGCCACAAATGAGGGAAATCATTTAGCACTTGTCTTCCCCTGACTTATTTCACTGATCATAATATCCTCCAGTTCCATCCATGTTGTTGCAAATGGTAGGATTTGTTTCTTTCTTATGGCTGAATAGTATTCTATTGTGTATATGTACCACATTTTCTTTATCCATTCATGTATTGATGGACACTTAGGTTGTTTCCATATCTTGGCTATTGTAAATACTGCTGTGATAAACATAGGGGTGCATATGTCTTTTTGAATCCAAGAACTTGTATTCTTTGGGTAAATTCCAAGGAGTGGGATTCCTAGGTCAAACAGTATTTCTAATTTTAGTTTTTTGAGAAACCTCCATATTGCTTTCCACAATGGTTGAACTATAGCTTACATTCCCACAAGTGTAGGAGGGTTCCCCTTTCTCTGCCAGCATTTGTTGTTCTTAGTCTTTTCAATGCTGGCCATCCTAACTGGTGTGATGTGATATCTCATTGTGGTTTTAATTTGCATTTCCCTGATGATTAGTGATGTGGAGCATCTTTTCATGTGTCTGTTGGCCATCTGAATTTCTTCTTTGGAGAATTGTCTCTTCATATCCTCAGCCCATTTTTTAATCGGGTTATTTGCTTTTTGGGTGTTGAGGTGTGTGAGTTCTTTATATACTTTGGACATTAACCCCTTGTTGGATATGTCATTTACAAATGTATTCTCCAATACTGTAGGATGCCTTTTTGTTCTGTTGACGGTGTCCTTTGCTGTTCAGAAGCTTTTCAGTTTGATGTTGTCCCATGTGTTCATTTCTGCTTTTGTTTCCCTTGCTTGAGGAGATGTGTTCAGGAAGAAGTTGCTCATGTTTATATTCAGGAGATTTTTGCCTATGTTGTCTTCTAAGACTTTTATGGTTTCATGACTTAAATTCAGGTGTTTGATCCATTTTGAGTTTACTTTTGTGTATAGGGTTAAACAATAATCCAGTTTCATTCTCTTGCATGTAGCTGTCCAGTTTTGCCAGCACCAGTTGTTGAAGAGGCTGTCATTTCCCCATTGTATATCCATGGCTCCTTTATCATATATTAATTGACCATATTATATCTGGGCTCTCTAGTCTGTTCCATTGGTCTATTGTTCTGTTCTTGTGCCAGTACCAAATTGTCTTGATTACTGTGGCTTTGTAATAGAGCTTGAATACACTGTCATTTAACCTGCAACTTATTAGGTAAATATTGTGGCCTGAACTGTGCTCCCCAAAAATTATACATTGAGGTGCTAACCCCCAGAACCTCAGAATGTGACTTTGTTTGGAGATAGGGTCTTTAGAGTGGTAATTAAGGTAATAAGGAAGTCATGTGAGGGGACCCTAATCCAATACGACTGGTCCTTACAAGAAGAGCAGATTAGGACACAGACATACACAGAAGCAACATCACGTGAAGACTCTGGAGAAAGACTTGCACTTTCAGCCTCCAGAATTGTGAGGAATATAAATATGTTGTTTAAGCACCCAGTCTGTCATACTTTGTCATGACAGCTTTAGCAAACTAAAACAGTAGATCAATTACTTCACCTTACTACCTTATTCTCCTGAGATTCAGTCAAGTCCTCGTACTGTGCCCCAGTGGACTTGTAATGGGTACCTATTTGGGATAGTACCCTGTTCTTTCTGAAGGCTTCTATTCCATGGAATCCTGGTAGGTCTGCCAAACAGAATGAGCATACAATCCATACCAAGACACTGCAGCTGGCCCAGGGGAGACTTCTGGCCCAGACTTTTGAGCTGCCTCTCTCTCCTAGGGTCTGACATCTGAATAGAGTCACACAAGCTGGAAGGATTTGGGGCTGAGCCATTTCAAGTCTAGTGCCCTAAAGAGATTCTCCATGAGTTCCCACCAGGAAAATCCCCAGTGCCACCCTTGTTGTTGGTCTTCCCAAGGCCTCTTCCTCGCTTCTGAATTATTCATTCCCTTTTTTGTCTTTAGCTCAGTAGAGATAGTCTTTGTTGCTTGAAGCCTAAAACAACCCAGTGAAATACAACATTTCATACAACCGAGTCCCTCACATAATAATCTCTTAATAAATGAGTTAACTGTGTATTCTTGGGCCCCTTAAGGAAAAAAGCTTGGAAATGTCATGAAAAATAAAACTCTCCATCACACCTACCCAATGTCAGGTGGAGACAATGCCATTTCACAGATGAAAAAGGTCCAGGAATAGAGGCTAACCTACAGACAGACTTTTGGACCACATGAACCAAATGTACTGAGAAAATTAGGGACAAGAGAAAATAGAACACGGAAAACTCAAATTGCAAAAGTATAGAAATTGCCCAATAACCAAATAGGAGTTTGTGCCTGCAGCACACTAACCCAGCTAACCAGGAGCTGGAGAGTGACTGGGTACAGGAGTTTTGCGATATAACTTGGCCCTCCTGAACTTCCCCACCCCAGTACCAGATGGTACCTCACTACCAATATGACTTAGCATTGTGATTTAATAAAAGAATTTTTAAGTCATTTTCAATAGTAGTGTTTCCTAATATCCCTACACAAGTAATATGCAAAAAAGCTCTATCTGCCAAAACAGTGACTTCCCCCAATGGAAATTACTTATCCTGCATTTATTATTTATATCACTTGTACTTTGTTGACATAAAGTTTATAAAAAGTATATTCTCCCAATCTCCTATCATTCACAATTTAAAAATTGCCTAGAGCCAGATAATACAATTAAATCTCTGAATTAACATAACCTTTTTCTGCTTGAATTCTAAAAGATCAATACAGCTTTCATTTACTTTTCCATCCTCCTTCAGTATTAGAAACTTTTTGTAACACCTGGGAGATTTTTATTTGAGGTTTCTGCTTTCCTTTATCCACCAGTGAATGGCTACAACAATTTTCAAAAGTTTTATAAGCCACAATCTAAGCTGATTCGATCATTCATGGAACTGGCGCCATTCATGCTACCAGCTTGCTTCCTTAATTAGTAAGTATTAGGAATGACCTTTTACATTCCAGTGAGGTACCTCACATCTAGGTAGGTTAACCAGTGGGATCAACAGGAAAGCCTTATTATAATGTCCTACATGTAAGGAATTTATTTGCAGGTGGTCCCATTACCAGCAACAGAGCTAATGCTTATTTTGACCAACCACAGCTCTACAAATCCAAAATCTCTCCTTTGCTTTCCCTCTCTCCATCCTCCTTTTCCCCTTCTCCCTCCCAAGCTCTCAGCCTCTCTCTCAACCTCCCTCTCTCCCCTCCTCAGTATCTGAGTATTTCCATTTCAATATTCTGTAAACAGTCAGTCTCAGCTCAACAAATAAGCTCCTAAAGAGTGACAAGCACAGGAAGAGAAAAACGCTGTAAATTATGAGGTGCTATAAGCCTCCATGGTGCCTTTCCCTTTTTGTAATATTAAACATTGCCCCCAAATTCCTACACTAATAACCACATAAGTTTAAGGCCTGCTCTCTCCAGATCCACTCATTAAAGTACGTGGCTGCGGCGGTAAGTTAGCAGTGAGTCCCAGAGCCTGGTAGGGAATGGGGATGCAAACCCATGCAGTGAGTAGCAAAGACCCAGACATTTTGCTCTGAGGTGATCCAGTTCTCAGTAGGATCACAGATTTAAAGACAGGCATAAGGAATAAGATGGAATACGATGTTATGATCTGGAAGGAGATAAAGGAAAGCCTGTGCAGTAAGGTGACCTGTTCCATGACAGCGGCAGGGACAATGCACATTTGTGTGGAACTCAGAGTTACAGATAATCAACAAAAATAAGGCACAAAAATGGGTTTTTATTTACAATGAGAAGAGAAATAAAGAATTCCTCTTTTAAAAGCTGACATATATGACAGGTTTTTAAATACTGTGTTCCTACATTTTTAATCTGCTTACACTTCAACTACCTCTTCAAGTGACAACAGGTCACATTTTCTACAGAGAATAGAAAAATAATTCAAATCTTCCAGCAGGCAGGCAGATTGCTTTTAATTACTGATAGATTCTAAAAGTTTCTTTAAATTTCATAATGCCTGATAAGTAATGTTGAGTCAATTTTTTGGGTTTCTTTTTTAATTTGACAAAGACTGTCATTGTTTTTTTCATTTATGACTAGTTTCTGGTCATGTATGACTAGTTTGCATACATTTCAAACCTTGTGTCTCTCTACTGCCTACACATGTTCAATGCCAAGAACACATTCACACTGCAATGTGCTCCTGGTCTTGCACCTTCGAATCCAGCTGTAACTGCAGGAAACAGTTCCTACGAGGGGACAGTAGCTTAGGTTGTGAAACCACATGTTAAACACACAACACGCATCAGCAGCCTTTTTCTTTTTATAACAGTTTTCTGTAACCAAGTCCAAGATACAGAAGCATTTAGACTATCAGGCAAATCTACACCCACTTGTAATTGCATGTTAAATGGAGTAAATCACATGAATTTGCTAATAATTTCCTTCTTGCCAGAGCAGTTGCTTCTTGTGATTTGGCTTTTTTCCAGGCCTTTTTAGATAGCAGTGCTGACCAAATTATCCTGTTATTCAAAAAACTCAATGACACATTAGATCATATTTATTTTCAATAATTAAATTCATACCCAGCTGCTGAACAAGAAAAGCATTCCTTCTAATACAAACCAAAATCAGTTTTAAAAAGACATTGTTCACAAAGGGTTCATGCGATGAACCAGAATAGCCTACGTTTAATGCTACATGTAGCCATGTAGGCAACTGGATGCATTGATTTGCAGGCAGTAGGGAGAAGTGCTACCTTTCACATTACTTATTCTTATGAAATGTAATGTTCTCCCATAAACAGTTCACTAAAGAATTGATAATAGTTCCCAAAGTGCCTAATATAGGACCTAAATTTTAAGACCATTAAATAAAAGCAATATCTCCACAGACTTAACGGAAAGCATCTTTCCACACTCTTCTTAAGATGGTTCTGAAATTTCTCATTTGTGTCACAAGGATTTATAAAATGACAAAGCTTATGGGCTTTCTACTCTGAATTTAATAATTTACTAAAACATAGAAACCTAAAAATACTTATTTATCAACTTTTTGGTTCTTTAGGAACTTCCTATAGGAAAAAAAAGTTTAGGGGTTCAAGACAAAATAAATGTGCTTTAAATTGAGCTTTGACACAGATAATACAGGTAATGGTTCTGTAACATCTTACTACATTGATAGATAGTGACTGCACTAGAAAGGGTAAGAATTTAATAATATAGGTAACTGTTGAACCACTGTGTTGTATATTTGAAACCAATGCAAAACTGTGTATCAAAGATACTTTAATTTTTTAAAATGGGCTGATTAGAAACAATGGTAAACGTTATTTAAAGGCAGCTGCTCTCAATCTTGAATGCATATTGGAATCACCTAGGGACCTCTGAAAACCCTTACCATCCAGACTACACCCTACATAAGTTAATTAAAAATTTCTGCATATAAGACCCAGGCATTCATATTTTTAAAGGTCTTAAGTGATTCTGATGTTTTCAAAGTTGAGAACAATTGCTTTCAATGTATTTGTAATCAACTGAAAGGCAAAAACAGGTAAGAACACACTTAAGTATATTTGCTCTGACTTAATTCAGAGGGAAGAGCTATACAAAGTACCAAAGTCATTCCCAGTCTCTCCAGATGGCAAGAGGTCTTCAAAGTAAGAAGATTCTAGGTAAAGATTATTTGAAGGATGTGGTTATAAGACTTTTTTTCCCAGAAAAATTGACCCTCTCCACTAGACAAATGCCTAATAAGGACTTAGTCTCACAGCACCTTGACTGTCAGCCAAGCCAAGAGGAACCTATCTTGAAGAGATTCATGTATGTGGCTTTTATAAAAGGGTGTAAACTCCAACAATATTTATAGGAAGCCTACAAAATGCTCAAAAAAACTTATATAAACAGAAGCACCATTTAGCTTAGACTAAAGGGGACAAGGAGGAAGAGCCCATAGGGCTCCCAATATTCTAGTGAGTAGGAAGCAGGTTGTCTGCTCAACTACCACATGGGCCACGGAAAGAAAAGATGATACACAGGGCGGAACCAAAGATCCCCACAGATGGAGCCAAGAACACAAAGACTTACAGGCAGGAGCCTCATCAAGGAAATGGCAACCTGTGCCCAGATAGATTTTAGAACTGTTACTGGTCAGGGTACTCATTTCCTATTATTACTGTTATAAAAAATTACTGCAAGCTTAGTGGATTAAAACAATGAGAATTTGGTTGTACAGTTCTCTAGATCAGAAACCTGGTAAGAGCTTCACTAAAATAAAATCAAGGATTTTTTTAGGGCTTTCTGAAGGTTCCAAGAGAGAATCTGTTTCTGCTCATTCTGGTTGTTGACAGAATTCAGTACCTTGAGGTTATAAGAACTAGGTCCCTGTTTTCTTGCAGGCTGTAAGTGGAGGGATATTTCCAGCTTCTAGAGATCATCACATTCCTTGGCTCCTGGCCTCTTTATCCATCTACAAAGCCAGCAACAGCCTCTCACTCATTCTTCTGCCTTCCTCTTCTGCTTTTAAGGACTCAGGTAAGTAGATTGGGCCCACCTGGACAATCCCTTCCCATCTCAAGTCCTTAACCTTAATCACATCTGATAAGTCTGGTTCACCATGTAAGGGACCATACTCACAGACTCTGGGAATTGGACGTGGACATCTGTCTTGCCAACGGGTTTCAGCCCCAGACAAGTTCGCTATGGATTCAATGTGACCAAAGAAATTAACAGCAAAATGTTCTTTGGGGGTGAGAGCATTCATTACGAGGCTTGTTCTCCTGCGGCAAGTCCAGCACTAACGTCTCTGCCTCTGCCCAAAGCACCGGGCCAAGCTCTGTATACAGTGCAATAATAGCTTATTGCCTAAAGGTGTGGAAGCCATAGCCTAGCAACAGGCTGGTTACATCATCAGGTGGTTCAAGTTCTGTGATGATCCTGGCCATAGGTAGCCCAACTTCCCCATATCATCTTTGGGGGGCCTTTTTCTACCTTCCATAATCACTCAATGCTGTAAGCCTTCTGTTCTCCTCTTTTGTAATGGGAATGTCATCCTATCTCTGTGGTACCAGGGTATGTGGGAGGTGTGGGGAGGGCTGACAGTGGGGAAGAGGAACAGATAATCGGTCTCTCTAGTGCACAGGTCTTTACAGCAATGGGACCTGAATTCAAAGAGCTGTACCCAAGCAGCCGCACGTGAGAAGCCTCAGCTAATCTGGATTTGATTTAGATGAAAAGCTCTTGGACTTTGTGCTGATACTGTAGTAGAACGACATTCTGTAGGACTTTGGAAGGGGGTTCCTGTATTTTGCGCATGAGAAAGATGTAAATAATCTGCAACCAGAAGACCGAATATGGTAGACTGAAGATAACTGCAGATCCTTTGCTACTACTCCCACTGATAAGTGGAACCTACTGCCCTCTGTTTGAATCTTGTGACTGCTTTGACCAACAGAGTACGTCAGAAGGGATACAACAGAAATATCGCTTAGGCCGACTGCTGTGCCTGTCCATTACAGAATGCTCAAAAACGTGTGTGGAGTGAGTGCATGAAGAAGGAACCTACCCTCTGTACAAGTCAAGGCAGAAATTACTTTAAACATGAATAACTGTGTATGGTCACATGAGCATTTATTGGGGACTTAATATCTGCCAGGAAGGATGCTTAGTGCTTTAACACATGTATTATAATTGTATTTTCTGTACTTTATGGATGTGAGCAGAGAGATGAAGTGATGTGAATATTATCAGATGGTTAGCAAGTGGCTTACCAGTTATCAAACCTGGATCCCTCTAACGCCAGTAGTCTCTTTCCTTTCTCCTCCTTTCTTTTACTTTCTCTTAACTTCCTTTGAAGTTAGTTATATAAATGGTCAAAAAAACACAAAAGTGTAAAAGAGTGTACAGTGAAAGTACATCTCCCTCCCACCTGATTCTAGTGTCCTGCTCTCCTTCTCAAAGCACTGCTACTAGTTCCTGTGTATCATCCTAAATGTCTCCTAGGCAGATATAAATAAATACATGTGAGTATTCTTTTTCACACAAATGGTAGTATTTTAAACACAGTAATACAATTTTTTTCATATAACCATATGTCTCCAAAATTCTTAAGCAATATTTTAGGATTATCTTTAAACAAAACATTCCTATACAAACACACACAGTAAAAACTGGGAAACCTCAAGGTAAGTTGAGGAAGCCTTATTTGTTGAAACAATGGAACATTCATGTGGCCAAAATAAATCAAACATTTTATTCCTCCAGGTTTTTTAAAATAAATCTCTTAAAGAACTGTCCTATTTCTTGTGACACTTAAGGAGCAATCAAGTATTATATTCATTAAGCAAATTTAGAAAAATGTGATCCAACTTAAATAGTAACATTAAAGTTTTATTCAAGGTATAGACACCTACAGAATCTTGAATAAAGGATAAAAGGCAGAGGTTTAGGTCTGACACTATTTACTGATTTTAACTAACTACTAGGAGAAAAATTGTGAGAAGTATACAAAGAAAAAATATCAACATTTTCCACAGAGTTACGAAATATTTCTTCTTAAACATTCTGAACCTACAGCTAGCTAATTATCATATGGTAAAAATTATTTTGGTACCTTTTATACTGAGTTTGCTTCTATCTATAATAGATGCAAAATAAAATGTGAGCAGTTCTCTGAAGAGATAGGAAATTTTTACTAATATAAAGGAAGAAAATATAACTTTTACAAAAGATGAAAGGAAGATTTTATAATAAGAAAGATTAATTCAATACTTCAAGAATCACTATCCTGGAATAGGCATTTATGTTCAAAAATACAAGAAAATTATCAAACTGAATCTTTCAGGATAAATTCGGCCAATAAATGTCATACAGAATAAAACTATCAGTTAATAAAACCTGTCTTTCCTTTAGTAGTAAGAAAAATATGGCCCAAATATTTTATTATAAATTTTTCATCATACCTGGGTAGCTTTTACATCAAAGTGACACCCTAAATAATATATATACAAGAACAATTCACTTTTGTTTTAGTTTGGATTTCTCCAAAAGAAGAAAAGAATTGTAGTATAGGTAGCTGATTTGGAAGGAGATCCCAGGAAACACTGTGGTGAGGTGGGGAACTCATAAAGGGTGTTTTACCAAGGCAATTAACACGGTGGCAATCAGACTGGGTACCCAGGGGAGACTGTGATAGTCAATGTCAAACATGCCCAGTCCAGGGATGAGGGAGCCATGGTGTTTACCCACTGACTGTCACTGGTGGAGGGCTGCTCCCCAGTGTTGAATTGTGCATGCTTCTTACCTCCTGTGAATACAGGCATGAGTGCTCAGACACAGGAAAAGCCCTCAGACAGTGGCAAGGCCTTTGCACTACAGGGATGGGACCTGATGGAATATGGATAGTCTCTGCTACTGGAGACTATTTAGAGGTAGGCAAACATTTTCTGTAAAGGTCCAGAGAGTAAATATTTTAGGCTTTGCAGGTCAGTGCAAACTCCATCACAGGTGCTCAACTGTGCAATTTTAGCACCAAAGAAACCATAGACGATGCATAGACAAATGAGCATGGCTGTGTCTCAGTAAAACTTCATGGACACTGAAATTTCAATTTCATATAATTATCATATGTTATCAAATGTTATTCTTCTTTTGATTTTTTTCAACCACTTAAAAATGCAAAACCTATTCTTCATTTGCAGTCATTAACAAAACGGGCAGTAGGTTATATTTGGCCTACTAGTCATAGTTTTCCAACCCCTGTTTTAGACTCTGAAGATATTAACCATTTATAAAATCCCATGGGAGATAACATTCAGTTTGCAAGATTAGCATATGATAATATTTAGTAACCAATCTAACACAAAAAACTTCCCTAGTGTTTTGAAGATAGTTTATTCCCATTTTAGTTTACTGATTCATGCTAGGGTTACTAATGAGTTATTAGTGAAGTGAACATATACATGAAAATTCAAGTGACACAAATCTCTCTGACTTGTTTAAAAACTGATACAGTTCATTCATTAACCTATTCTGTACGTCAAAATAATGATATATCTAAAGACTTGAAAAAATCATGCATTTCTGTATCACAGAGTTTCTCTTCAGTTTAAGTGCATTGTGCTAATCTGCATATTTAAGTTAACCATGAAGTTTACATAATACAATCTAAATAAGTACAGAATGTCATTTTACATAAGGAACTCGGGTGAATTGGTTGGGAGGTAGGGCCAATCTTGGGCTATGCTTTCATTACAAGCACATTACTTTTCTTTAGATTTTAAATTTATTTGGGATTGATTTCTAGGATGGAGGGAGGAAATACTGTAGATCACAGAAGGGTATAAATTCTCCTTCTCAAAGTACGCTTTATGCCAATACTACAGAATGCAAAAGAGGCAGAGAACCTAATTGCAAACCTACCCTAGAAAGGCATGTTACCTTGGGGGACCCATCTGATGGTTCTGATCATCACTGATTTTGAAAATAGTCATTGAACACCAACTATAACTATGCAAAGAGCACCTTGCTAAATGCTAGAGATGGTCAGAACTTGACTTTTAAAGGTCAATATTTAGGGCACAGATCACAATTCAACATTAAAAGTGCTCAATTGAATGTGTACACAATGTGATATGGGATCTCAGAAGAGAGAGTAAAGCTTCCCACAGATAATATTTGAGCTAATTCTTAAAGGATAAGCATGGCATGGAGTAATGAGGAGTTTAAAATTTATCTAATTCTAAAACAAGTTTGGGCAGAAAATATGAGTGTGGCTTTGAGGAATAAAAGGTGTTTAAGTTACCTGCACTGTATCTGAATATTCACAGTAATAGCAAACTAAAATTAAAAGAAATGTTCTTTAGGGTTATATTTAGGAGTCTCTAGTCCATAGAGTGCTGTGAAAGAAAAACAGAAGAGGCTGAAGACAAAAATCCTTGTAAACACAAAAATGTTCTTGTTTGTAAAATGGATGTAATCATAGGCCTTAGAGCAAGCATTCTGAATGTACAAGTTCTGTCAAAAATTATTTATTTGTTGACTCATCCAATATTTATCAAATACCATCTAGTTACCAAGACAGTGTAAGGTCATAGGTTTGCAGCAAAGAACTGGATAGACAAATTTGATGACTCATAGAACTTACAGTCTATGTGGGAACACATTTAACAAGTAAACCAAGAAGTAAAATAATTCTAGACTGATCCAAGTACTACAGAGAAAATGAGTGCTACGAAAAAACATGTAACAAGGGACCGACTTTGAAATTTTTTCAAGATTATGGTCTGTCAAGACCAAATTTCTCTAAGGAGGTTTAATTTAAACTAAGACCTGACAAAAATGATGCAGGAAGTTGATAGCAAGTACAAAATGCTTTTGTAAGAGAGCTTGATCAGTTCTCAAAACTGCCAGAATGCCTGCAGGACCAGCAGATAGGAAGAAAGACCGAAATGAAGGTAGAGATGGAGGCAAGGAACAGATCTTATAAAGTCTATAAAACATAAGGCTAGGATCGGAGAGTTTAAAAAAAGAAAGAAGTTGAGAATGACTTCCAATTTTCTGATTTTATTAACTATATGGATAGACATGAAATTTGCAGAGAAAAGACTCAGGAAAAAACAAATTTAGGGCTAAAATCTAGAATTTGATTTGAACATATTAGGTGGAAGTGGGAATGTCAAAAAAGCATTTTGGGTTAGAGTTCACAGGAGAGATTTTGACCAAAGAAGTACTTTGGGAGGGTATTTATCCAATGTCTCATATTGTCTGTTATGAGAAGAAATTAGGTTATCTGAGAAGAGTGATTGATACATACTTCAGTTGATATTTGCTAAATGAGTGAACCCATCAAATATGTCTTATAAGTCAGAGAGATGCAGATTTAAATCTTGACTGTGCCATTTGTGAGCTGTATGACCTTAGGTAAATTACTTAACCATGCTGAGCAAAATTTTCTCATCTGTAAAAATGGAAACAGTAATAAACAGCTTACTTGGTTGGTTTCAGGACTAATGAAATTACAGATATAAAGTGCTTAACAATGCATGGCATTTAGCAAATTCTGATAAATGTCAACTTTCCACCACCCCACTTCCATAGTACCCCAATGCCACAGGTAAATCTCCTTACTGTATCTTTACCAAAGCTGTTTATGTGCCAACCAGCAGAGTATCTCCTCTTCCTTCCAGCCTTCCTCTCTTCCTTTCCTTCCATTCTTCCTCTGTCCCTCTCTGCTTCTCCCTCCCTTTTTTTTCTTTCTTTCTTTCTGTCAAAACCCATTGACAGCCTTTGATTACTGAGGGAACAATGAACAAAAGTGTACTAGGGAAGAACATCAACAACCCTGTGCCTTTCATTATCCTAAAAATGGTATCAAAGCAAATATCTACCTAATCTAATCAACAATGATAAAATAAGTCACTATAAAAGAAAAAAAGACTGAAAAAAATCTGTTAATTCAGTTTTTCTGATATAGCTTAATACATGAGCAATTGTAATCACTTCATTAAAATAAACT
The DNA here is from genome assembly GCF_030020395.1 of Manis pentadactyla. Classification (NCBI taxonomy): domain Eukaryota; kingdom Metazoa; phylum Chordata; class Mammalia; order Pholidota; family Manidae; genus Manis; species Manis pentadactyla. The sequence goes on from NC_080020.1 coordinate 69,919,966, forward strand.
TGGGCTTTCCTACAAAATATTAGCATTTATGTCTTTACCTCTTAGATTTACTTTTTGAGCTGTGAAACTGAGACAACACTGCCTAATATGAAGGGTGATAGTAGGGAGTAAACGAGACCACCTGCTGAAAGCAGCCAGCGCAACACTGAGTACAATGCAGACAGTAAAAAAAAGTTATTTCTAGCGTGCTTTCCCTTTTCCTTCTTGCATTTTAAAAATAATTTCTGATATTGAACACACACACACACCTAGCTCAATCTTGTATAGAAATGTGAAAAAAACTTTAATTTTATTGAACGCAGACAAATCTAACTTTTTTTGGAAAAGAATCTTCTATATTAAGAAAAAGGTGACAATTTTAACCGCAAAAGACTCTCAAAAATTAATCAAGTACAATTATAAAACACTCAAGTCAGAAATTGTCATATAACCTATTAGTAACTTATACAGAAGTGTCTTTATGTGCAGGGTCCCTAAAATTAACATTTGAAATGCTTTTACTTATTTACTTAATGTTATTTATTAGACTATGTAAAGTAATTCACAGTATAGCTTGAAAAGTATTTCTTGAAAAAAAGGTCACAAGAGAGAATCTGAAATTTTGATGTTTGACCAGCAGATGGCACCAAGCTCCCAAAAATCTTTGTGCCAGATGAAGGAGCATTCAGAAAGTTAATTTAGAGCTGGAGGTTTAATCAATTGCTTACCAACTATGTTTATATGCATAACCATCTTGAAGAGTCTTGGGAAATTATCTCCTAAAGACTCCTTTATTCAATCCAATCAGACTCTTGCTTTGTGGTTTATATTTCAATCTTCCCAGTTGAAATGAAACTTTCACTGCCAGACCTTAACCATATAAGCTCAGTGGAGAATTTGTTCATTAAATGTTAGGCCATGAATGAAGAAAAATGTTAAATAAAATTACTTCCAACTGTCAAATTTTAGTTATTTTAAATCCAAAGTAACATAGTAGAAACTAATTCAGACCAGCTTTCTCAAGATCATTAAGGTTCCACTAGGAAGTGGAAATATTTTAGAGGTTGAGATGAAAATTCCACTCTTGAGGATTGCAGAATTGCTGCTTCTCAAAAGAGTTTAACCTTCATGTGTGTTTTATTTCTCAATATACCAATTTCATTGTGTACTTTAAAATATGTTTCTGGATGACAGCATGAGATTTTGAGTCTTCATTGTTGATCTCATTGAAATGATTCAGGTTTCAACAGACCATTCTTTATTTTTAAATATAAATATTTTTTTAATATAAGAAATAGAACATACTGATTTTATATATATTTGAAATCTTAAATGAATTATAAATTTTCAATAAAGAAAATTAGGTTAGGTTTTGATGTTACAATCTACAATCTCCAAAATCTAAGTGGATTCAGACATAAAGGTTTATTCTTTGTTCTCATGGTAAGTCCATCGCAGCTCTCTTTCACGTCACAGTCATGCCAGGACCCAAGCTAGGGATCATCAACAATGGGAATATTCCTGATTTCTATAGCATAAGGAAAGAAGGGTAGTAAATCCACACTTGCTCAAAAGCTTCCATCTGGAAGTCTCACATCACTTTCACTCACATTCAATGGCCAAAACAGCCACATGGATACACCTAACATCAGGAGACCCAGAAGCAGAAAACTGGAAATACATGATGAAGAGTCATTATAGTTCGTAAGTATTCCATCACTACACCCATACATAACACAGATCACGATTAGTGTAACATAAAACATTTTATATGAATTTGTATGTCCTTACCAAATATTTGTATTAAAGGAAATACAAGTTTCTTTTACAGGCATTAAAACTAGCTGGAGAGAAAAGACATATTTGAAAAACAAGATTCTTTTGGCAACCAATGCCAGAGATTTTGATAAATATTCTCATAAATGCAAAGATGGGTGGAGGCGGCACAAGGTGTTCCATGAAGACAACTAACTGAATGAGAAGAGATTTGATCTGGGCATTACAGGACATGTTAAACCTGTATTGATGTTGCAGGAGGACATTACAGTCAACAGAACTCTGACTATGAGAAAAGACAGAGGTGTGACTCAGACTGTGAAGTATGAATTGTAGAAAACAATTGAGATTATTAAGTTTTCTTGACCTGCAAAATTTTTAAAAGAGAGATGTGTGTGTTCCTGTAAGTGTACATGTTTTTCTGTGGAGGGAACAAGTGGGAGGGGTCAGAGGTGGGAAGAAGGCAACCTTCAAAATTAACAACTTAAATTTTTCCCAAGGAAGGTCTTTTTAAAAGCTCTACCATCAGTTATCACCACCATATTACGAAGAAAGAACATTTTCTAACAAAAAGGAAAAATAATCTCAAATTTTTTTATTGGAATAATTTTAGCTTTCTACAACTCTAAACACATTATCCATATTTGAATTTTACTGTGAGTCAGCCAAAACTGTCACAAGCCAGCTTCTGTGATTAACTGGCCTGAAAAATGGAGAATCCAAACTGACATTAATAAGAAAGTCAGAATGTCTTCAAAACAAAGTTGAGTATAATTTCACCTGGTTGGTAACCAATTACCACTGTACATCTTTAAAGAGAGGGCTCACTAGAATTGGGGAGTGGAGCTCTCCAAATTGACTTCCAAAATGACCTGCAGTAACAGAGAAAGTTGTAGGGACCTAAAGTAGGCTGCAGAGAGAGGAAGAGGAGAGGCATTGTAGATAGAAAAAGTATAAAAGACCTTACAAGTAAGCCTAATCCCTCCACCCACAAAGTTGTTTGTTTTTTTTTAGTGATTTGTATGACAGTCTTAAATGTCTAACTCATCAAAATGTTCCATAAATCTTCAAAAAAAATGCACTATAAACAAAGCTATAAGGTGGCAGTGAGAAAGAAGAGTATTTCAACATCCTCCACTGGTAGGGCCTGTCACTGAAACCTTCCTCTATTAGACCTGATGCCAAGGGGATACAGCAAACTGATCGTTTGCGGAATGCTAGTCTCACTTGTGTTTTTACTTTCACAGTGACCTATTCAACCATAGTCTATGAAAATGATACCACTTACATGCTGATTAGTTATTTGTATTTGTGTAACTCTGGAGAAAGAAAGCATTACTTAGACTACAAGTACTTATCAGGCGTTACGGAAACTAAGAGCACATGTTTTATCTTCAAGTGATTTTAACCTAACTCTATTTCAGTGTTTTTCTTTGCAGTAAAATAATGTTTTGATTTTGGAGGTGAAAAATTATTTTGAATTAACTTTTAAAAACCTATTTCTTTATATAGGGCATTCGTTTCCACTGCAAATAAGTCAACAAATGGTTCAACTTTTTAAGATGAATAAAAATCCGATGTCCATTCAAATTCATCATAATGTTAGGCATCATTTTAGAAAATGCCTACTGCCATGTTTTTTTAAAATTGGTACTGTGATTTTTTTCCCCATTTTTAATATAAACGATTTCAGGCCTTTCAAAACATACAGAGAGTAATGATAGAAATATCTAAGCTTCACCCCCACCATGAGCTTGAAACATAAGCAAAGTAAAATTTCCTGTGCACCTCCACACACATGCTAATCCCATCCTAGAGATAAACACTATCTCACTTTGATGTTCATCACTGTGATTCTTGCATGTTGCTGTATCTTTACTACATATGTAAGCATCTATAAACAATGTACAATATTGTTTGGTATGCTTTAAAACTTTATACATATGCACCCTATTGTACATATTCTTCTCCATATTGCTTTTTCATTCAACATGTTAGGATTTAGCCAAAGGTCCATACATATAACCATGTAGTCATTCATATTTTCCATCACTTACTATTTACTTATCCACTCTCCTATTGTTGGCCAATTAGATATTTTTCCATACTTATATTATGAACAACACTGCACTCAACCTGCTTGTCCCAGTCTTCTTGTACTTCTTCTGGTTCATCTGTTTGCTTAAACTCTTTTTCCCATGTGTCCTCCTCATATGTGATATCCCATTGGAGACCCGACTAGTGTGATGATGAAGTCTGGTGCCTCTGCAGCCAGACCACTTTTGTTGAGACCTGGGTCTGAAACTCTAAGCTGTGAGACCTTGGCCATGTGGTATAACCTGTGTTTCAGTTTCCTCACTGGTAAAATAGAGATAAAAATCATACTTAGCCCAGAGTTGTTGTGAAAAATAAATGAATTAACATAATATTTCTAAGGTACCTAAGAAGTCTCCTAATGCCAAAAGATGCTGCACCACTTGTCTTCCGGCTTCCAGTGTGTTGATGGAGAGCTCTAAAAGCAGCCCAAGATTCTTCTCCTTGTAGGACTTGTTCTTTCTGCCTAAAGTATTGTACCATTTTCCATAAATGATCAGAGTACATGATTTTATCATGACATACTAAGTATTTTTCTCCATCTCTCCAGCCTAGAACTTAGGGAGAGTTACAATCTGCAAAATCATCTCTTTCTTCATTTTATGGAAACTGACCTCCATATTTATTAACTGACTGCCTTTTTCTTCTTCTGAAATTACCTTTAATGACAGGTTAGGCCTCCTGGACATATTTCGTAAGTATCTGCTTCCCTCAGAGTCCCATCTCTATATTTTCACTGTACATTTCAAGAAATGTCTTGGTGCTGATTTCTAGCTGACTATTTCAGATTTCAACAGTGAGCATCCTCTTTCCAAACTCCTCTAATAATTTGACATTTTTTATCTACAGAAAGCCTCTTCTGTGCTACATTTTTATTTCCTTGGGTGCTCTTCCTATTTTTGAGTTCAGGATTTCCTCGGTCTCTTCCCAAAAGTTCTATTGCCCTGGTCACTCTGCCTGATCATCCCCGTCTGCAGCTTCCAGGCAGCCTTTCCGTTGCCAGAGCACCTTTGTAGCTGTTAGAGAACCCTTCACAGCAGTGTCCTGGAGGACGGAAGGCCAAGCTCTCTTCTAGACGGAGCAGGCAGGCCGCCACTGCCTGACTGCAGCCGCTGAAGGAAGCCTCCCTGTGACCTGTCCCCTACAAATCCTCCAGCCTTGAGGTAGGGAAGGCTCAGCCAACCCAGTCAACTCCTTCTTGACTTTGTAGAAGCCACGGAGAATGGGTTTTACTCATGTTCATGTTCAGGACCCTCAGGGGTCCAAAGGTTCCCCTGAATCCAGTGCTTTCCGGTTCTCCTTGGCCTGCCGGCCACAGGACATCACTCCTTACCTACGCGCAGCTCCCCGAAAGCAGTTCAGAAGAAGCACACAGGCTGAACTGGGAGTAAGATTAAAGACAAGATGTTCCAGTCACCATCTTCCTATGCAATTTATAAAAACTAAAAGGAAAAAAGACTAAAACCAAATACACATAACAGGAGTAAGTGTACAAGATGGAACTTTTATGGTTGGCCATGTTTGTTATTTCTGTAATTTCCATATATTCTAAAACAAACATATATCATTTAATAGATAAGAAAGGTACATGTTGTCTTTCATTTTAAAGCTGTTGACCACTCTTATGCCATTTTTAAAGTCTAAGATTATTGTCCAAAACATGTCATATTTTAAATGATAAATAAGCTGCTATTATGATTCATTCTCATTAATTAGAATACATTTCTAACCCAAATTACTGGATAAAAGACTAGAATTAAAATGAGATCCAACAAATATTTCACCACAGTGATACCACGTATTATTATATATGTATCATAATCAGCTCTAGGTAATTTTACAGATTTCCGTCTTCAGGCACACACATTGCAATTGCTAAGGATCCTTCTATTAGCAATAGCTCACTTTCATAATCTACCATTGAAAATTTTCTATGTCAGTAGATGAAACAATATATTAGAAAAATGTCTAACTTTGAACTTGTTCAGTTAAAGAATACCAATGCATGATTTAAAAATGTAAGCACTACAAAAAGGTAGACAGTGAAAATTAAGCTATGTCCCCACCCAGAAGCCCCCATCTTTCTCCTATTAAGTTTGATCATCACTCCCAGAAAATGTATATACTCACACAAGCATATATGCATTTTAATATCCTTTTAAAAATGCAAACATACAGCACACTGTCCTGCACCTTGCCTTTTTTTCAAGCAACAATACATCTTGGAGAACATTCCATTATTTTTGAATAGCTGTTAAGTGTTCAATTTCAGCATAATCATTAAATGGGTTTCACATTCCCTGATCACCCACAAAGGTAATTTTTTTTTTAATTACAACAGTTAACATTTTCTATGTACCAAACACCTTCCATGAAATAAAGTTTATCTCCATTTTACTGATAAGGAACTGGGGCCCAGGGTTTCACAGATAGGAAAGTCAGGATTCAGAAAAGATTTTATATATTACAACATTTTATCCTGATTTTCAGTTTTATACTTAAGAATTATATTTAATTTAATCATTATTATGCTCCTGGGTTGGAAAAAACACCACGAAATTATTTTTATTTCATCAACTGCTGTGATTTCTGATGTGATTTAGTCTCACTCTGCAGAATTCCTTTCCACTTCCCCATGTCCTCCTCTCTTACCTGGTCTGTAAGAGGCCAGAACACTGGTGGTGTTCTGCAGAGGGCCCAGCTCTTGAAGACCCAAGCTTTACTTTCATTTCCCAGGCCATTTGCTCACACAAAGTATTGATTTCCTTTTCCCCGGCTCCAGAGGCTCCTCCACCTTTCCTTTTAACGAGGTGTTAAAATATGAAGCTTTAATAATAGGGAGGTGCGAGACTAAGCTGTTTGACCAGAAGGGCCAGTGTAGCCACAGGCAAAATTAAAGCCATGACTCCTTCCTCCCCTTACCACGGCAGACATCACTAACTGATACCTGCATTCCATGCTGCTGAGACCCGATTAGGATTCAGAATCTTTTTAAAAGCAGCATTTGAGGCAGGCACTTCCAAGTGACTACCAGTGACCACTAAGATTATGCTATCCCAGATTTAGGCTAAATCATAGATGAGGCAAATCTCATTCTTCCACAGTGACATTTCTTTCTCATTGTCCATAAAGTGGTTCAAATATTTTGCTGTTATTACCTTTCCTATTCTTTTATAACTTGATCTTTGATAGGTATAATTTTATTACTTTATTTTATTTGGCCCACAATCATGGACAATTTGTCTTTTCAGTCATCTGATGCTTGTAAGTGTATCTGATGCTTTTAACCATCACCACAGCTTAGTTGCTGACTTCTCATATCTAATCCAAATAAAACTATTTAAGTAACTAGTCCGTCATAAGGGCTTTGTTGAATTTATTGGTTGAATTTATCTGTGAGCTCCTTGGTGAAGTTCAGTTCAGATAAGAACATTTACAGGAGTATCAGCGGTAGCTGCACTTGCTGTGAAATAATATTGTAAATATTTTTAATTATTTAAATAATATACTCTTCTGTGCAGCCAAACATAAAACTCAGCTCTGACTCAAAAACTACTATGTAATTCACTCACACAAAAATAAGACTGGGCAATGCGGTTTTACTGAAGATTTTGTATGGGAAATGGAGAAAGGATTTATATTGGCACTCTTCATTAAAAATTGCTCAACTTCATTCATAACAAAAAGGATGCAAATTAAAATGAAGAGACTGAGGTATAGGAGCCTATGAGGAGTAAAGAGACCTTCTGCAGGAGATCGAGAGAGAAAGGAGGGAAATGGAGGGGTCTTGCACAAAGCCCAAGTGGAGTGAGGAAAGTATTCATGGGAAAGGGACAGTGATGTGCAATGTGCTACATATAGGGGAATGATTAAATAAGTAAATACTTAATGGTAATATAAGCTAGGTTTCTTACTGTCAAATAAAGGATTTAAAAATATGGAAAGGGAGAAAATTAAAATCAATCACAGTGTTGGATAAAGAACTGAAGGTATACTATCAACTCAGTTTTTAATATAAATAAATACATAAATACATAAACATGTTTTTGTTTATTAAGAAGGTCTAGGAACAGAGACATCCCAATAGCAAGGAGCACACCTACCACCCATATTTTGGCTTCTAAATACCCTTTTCCACTAAAAGTTTCCTTAAAGAAATGGATGTTTCCAAGTCTGGGGCAGAGAAAGTACAAGATAAAACCTGGAATATTGCATTGAATCAGAAAGCAAGAAAATGTTCACAGAATGATAGAGATAAGACAAAAGAACAGAGGAGCCTGCTTAAGGAGCTCACACTAACCAAATCTAGGACAGTTTGGCTATCAAAATAAAAATGATGTAACAAGATTATGATTCATGGACTACAACTGAAACCCACAAGTCCATAGTGATATAACTGGAAGAAACAAATGGATAAACTGAAATTTTAATGTGGAAGATATATTTACATTATTCCAAAGTATTCTACCCACAAAACACTTACTAATTACAAAAGGAAATGACTAAATTTACAGTGGAAAAACCCGGTAGTCACCATTTCAATAAAATTATCAGAGTGAACATCATCAGTAATGTGATAAATCAATGCACCAACCTGATAGGTTGCAATGAGAGGAACACAGCATTACTCCCATCTTATTGTTGCCAAAGATATATAACCTGCACTGAGTCAAAATGAATTGTCAAGAAAACCCAAATTAGGGCACATTTAAAAAATATATGGCTTGTAATCTTTAAAAGAATCAAGATAATAAACGTGAAGAAAGCAGAAAGACTCATTTCAGATTGGAAGAGGTTAGAGGCCCAGCAGCTCAGCACAACACATGAGTCTTGACTGTATACATTTGTTATAAAGGACACATTAGGGATAATGGACAAAACATGAATGGAATCTGAGGATTAGATGGTAGTAACTCTCAAAGCCAATGCCCTGATATTGATGATTTTATTTTTGTTATGCAGAAGGATGTTCTTATTTGTAAGACATATATCCTACAGTATTCAGGGGTACGGGCATATCATGTTGGCAACTTACTCTTAAATAGTTCAGGGAAAAAAAGAGTTGTTTGTACTTCAATTTTTCCCATAAGTTTGAGATCATCTGCAAATTTTAAAAAATTGAACCAAAAAGCACAAGAACAACAAAGCACTGGACACCAAGATGCCACTGTCAACTATCAGGTCTGTGGAAATGTAAAAATTTGAGAATACACTGCTGATAAAACTTTGAGCAAACAAGCACTTTTATTTATCTCTGTTGGGAGTATAAATTGGTAAACTCCTTAGGACAAAATGTAGCAATGCTTGTCAAAATTACAACTTCACATACTTTGTCCAAAATTTATGGGAATTAATTCTATGACATGCATACACTAATGCAAAGTAAGGTCTGTATAAGATTACTCATTGCAATATGGTTGTAAATGCAAACAACTGGAAATAACCCAATGTCCATAAATAGGTTAAACTAATTGTTGTTCTGTACCTTAATATTGTTTACTATACTATGTTTGGACATCTTCCTCTCACTACATAGTTCACTTTCTGGTTCTTTTTCATTGACCCACAGTATTCTATTTCATCGATGTACCATAAATATGGCTGCATAATTATCAATGTATGGATGCCACCATCCATCTTTGCTTATCTAACATTGAATTTAAGCAACATCTGTCTCTAAATAGGCCAAAGACTGTGCCCAAATTTGGAGAAACATTTAAAACTAGTCAAAACTGAGGATTTGGGGCTCAAATTCAAGATGAGAAGGATAACAAACCCTGCCCAAATGGAATCTAGTTCTGATATATTTTCCTGCCTTTCTAATTAAAGCCAAATATTTGAATATTTCCCAAATTACCTCTGAAATGTACTGCATTATTTTGTCTTTTAAGAGCAGAGGAACTTATGTTTACATTAGTAGTAAATTCATTTCAATGCATGCTAGATTTTCAGTTTGTCTGTCATGGAGTGTTTCATCAGTCTCCACCGTGGCCCCATCAGTCCATCAAAGACTGACTGATACATCTTCATCCAGGGCCACACATGTCCCAAAGTATTGTAGGAGCCACACGTAGTCAGAATACGCTCTCACACACCATCTGCCATTAGTTTTCTCCCTGTCAGTGGTATAGGGGAGCCAGGGAAAAGAATTAGGATATTAAGGATCTGTAAACACCAACAGTGGAAAAAATTAATTCTTCCAATTTGACCATATTGCAAAATAATACTAGCAATTTCAACATTTCAGGATCTAGTACAGGTGCTATCTCATTTGATTTCCACCATTTGGGGTAGACATAATTATACCAATTTTATAAGTCAGGAAGTGAAGATTCAGAGATAATCGAATTTCCCCAGATCACACAGCTAGGAAGAAACAAGCCTGTAAAGTGCCTGAATTAGGCTTATCTTCAATGACCTCAGAGTAAATCTCTGAGATTATTAAATTTAATAACTCTATTGGTAATGGGTATTTCCAAATTCAAATGAGTTTAAATTTTTATGAGGCTATCTAATGCCTTGAGAAAAGTGTCTATGGAGGCTGGGAATTCCAGAAAATAGAAGTTAAAAGGTTAATTTATTCTGACAGAAGGATGATTAATACAAGGTAAGATTACCTGTCTCTAATTAACCTAGTACATTATTGAGTTCTTAACAAGAAGGATATTGGTAGCAGAAATGTCACTCCGAAAGAATTCAGTTGAGAAAGTTTGAAGACAGTACTGCCCTGGGAATGATAACCATTATATTTGTTAGCCATTGGGAATCCTTAAAATCATCTTCATATTTAAGCCTGAGCCTAAAACACTTCTTTATTCAAACCTCTGTTAAGGGGACTATGAGGTGTAAGATTAACAAGTACATTTTAACATCTACTTAAATTTTTTAAATGTCTTTCAAAGTTCTTAAAGGGAAATCTGTTTATTTTTTTAAATCAATGCCCATCTTACTTATTATATTCAAAGCCTTTCTAATAAAAAATATAGTTAAACGTGGTTACTAAGCTATATTCATGACTAACCAATGATTTAATAATAGGCCTAATTCCTATCCCTTGCTCTGACACCCATCTTCTACCTGCCACATTCCAATAGGAGGTCAGACCACACACTATTATTCATTAATGGTGCTTCTGATGACCTTGGAACATCAATGCTGCTTTAAACATACCTAACCTAAATAATCTTAGGGACTGAGATTTGATTTGTCATATCCTTTGGGTTAGAATTTGTGTTTTTTCTTTTCATTGTAAACTGTAGTATCAAGAATAAAGGGTATCATTTAGTTTAGTTTTATGCTATAATAATAGAATGGTGAATCGGATTTTTCCTGCTGTATTGGAAATGGTTATTCTGACTGAAAAATCATGACAAAAGGGTGTAAGAATTCCATGCTTTTAAATACCTCTCCAACTACTGGGGCCAAAACCCTCCCTGAGGACTGCTACTCCCAGCCACATCTTAGTCCCAGGTGGGCAGAAAAGTGTTTCCCTCCAATCCACCAGAAGCCAAAGGAAAGAGTAGTTTCAGTGAAATAAAGAATATGAGTCCTGGCAAGGAGGAAAGATTGACAGCCTTCTACCTACTGAACACTTACAGAGTCAGGGAGCTAGAAACCAACTCAAAGACTGTAGTGAGCCCTGTGAGCAAGTCTGGGGAAGAACTTGACTTGTGTCTTTGGAATTTGGGGGCATATCTGAACACAGAGAATTGTGCCTGCTTCTTTTCAGGAAACTTTTGGAGGAGAACTTGTTGACTGAGCTCAGGAAGGTGGGAGAAAAAGAGACTACATTCTAGGGACCTTAGGAAGGTAAAGGAAACCCTCAATGCATTCCAGGTTTCCTAATCTATCAGAGGATGCAGTGGAGGACTTGCATGTTTCCCTTGACAGGAAGAAATATTGAAAAAGAGAGGAGAAAGTCCAGGCCCTGGGGCTACCCAACATCTGCTTCCATAGGGGGATGTGGACCAAAGGCAGGACTGAAGGAAGACACAAAATGCCTCCTCAGCGGGCATCCTCAGTAATGTGGTGGGAGGACATGAAACTCAACAGCCCTAAGCACTGCACAGTTAGGAGGAGGCCTCCATATCCTCAGTCACCACCAGCAGAAACAGAATCATGCACAGTCATGTGGGGAGGAGCACTTCCTCATCCCCAATAAGCAACCTCTGCCATCTCTCACATTCCTCCTCCCCAGCACAGGAGTTAGCAGAGGGAACTGAGAGGATTATATTTGAATTAGGTTTGAGATTGGGTTTTTACACTGGAGTGAAAATAGTTTGGTTTTGCTTTGTTTTTTTAATAACTGAAAGTGATGATAAAGTTGTGGAATATGCCCAAGAAACTGTCCTGGGAGATTCTACAGAGCACTACTGGGAATTGTGATTGGAGAAAAATAAAAACATTACTGTGCTAATATCCACCAAGTCTACTCAATAAAAATGTTTGCATTAAAATGTTGACTTTCCAAAGCAGGCAGGCAGGATTTTTTTTTTTTTCAGGGAAAAAGGATTTACATATTGTCTCAAAAATAATGGACAATGAAAAGAAAATGTTTTTAAAAAGGCCAATTTTTAGAGAAGAAAGAAATCTTTCAGATTTGAGTAAGTTAAAGGTATATACTTACCTATGTCTTTTCCAAAAGGAGACATTTTTAGTAAAACCAACTTTGGATTTGCATAAGACCTTAAAGTTTTCAATGCAGGGTTTGTACGTTAACTTATGAGCAAGAGACCAAACTTTCATTTTTTTATATTCATATACACAGTCACCATGACATATCTGAACCATAGAAAAACGTTCAAACCATTATTTTCTTATCAATCTATCACCTTCTACCCACTTTTCCCCTCTGCTGTCATTATCTTGGCCTTTGCTCCACATTAATTCAAGATTTGGGGAAGGGAGATAGTTTTAAATATTTTTGCAATGCACATGTATTATTTTTGTAAAAGTAAAACAAAGGATTTGCATTTTATTCATCATCTTCCTTTCCATATCAAATCATGCATTATCTTGCATAATTTCAATACGACAAATGCACTCCAAAACTAGACATTTTGTTTCCAGTGTAGCAACCATTCTTTCTTCTCATAAGGAACAGTGCCTTTGTATTCCTTTGAGGAACCACACCTCAACCAATTCATGCAGTCTTGGTAGAAACCTCAATCTCTTAGCCAAGGGGTGGACACAAGGCCCAAATAAGACCATTTAAACTGTACCCTTTCCTCTGGGTATTTGAATCCTGAGCAGTAACACAAGAAGAGACGGTGATGGAGCTGATTCATTCCCCGAGTGGTCATCTGAAGAGACTCCCCAGTACCCACGCCACCAAAGCTGCATTCTTCCTGTATTTTTTTTTTTGGTATCATTAATGTATAATTACATGAGCAACATTATGGTTACTAGACTCCCCCCATTATCAAGTCCCCACCACATACCCCATTACACACTCATTGTACATCAGCGTAATAAGACGCTATAGAATCACTACTTGTCTTCTCTGTGTTATACTGCCTTCTCTGGGCCCCCTTGCACATTATGTGTGCTAATCGTAATGCCTCTTTTTCCCCCTTATCCCTCCCTTCCCACCCATCCTCCCCAGTCTGTTTCACTTTGGTAACTCTTAGTCCATTCTTGGGTCCTGTGAGTCTGCTGCTGTTTTGTTCCTTCAGTTTTTTCTTTGTTCCTATACTCCACAGATGAGTGAAATCATTTGATACTTGTATTTCTCCACCTGGCTTATTTCACTGAGCATAATACCCTCTAGCTCCATCCACGTTGTAGCAAATGATAGGATTTGTTTTCTTTTTATGGTTGAATAATATTCCATTGTGTATATGTACCACATCTTCTTTATCCATTCATCTACTGATGGACACTTAGGTTGCTTCCATTTCTTGGCAATTGTAAATAGTGCTGCAATAAACATAGGGGTGCATGTGTCTTTTTGAAACTGGGCTCCTACATGCTTAGGGTAAATTCCTAGAAGTGGAATTTCTGGGTCAAATGGTATTTCAATTTTGAGATTTTTGAGGAACCTTCATACTGCTTTCCACAATAGTTGAACTAATTTACATTCCCAAAAGCAGTGTAGGAGGGTTCCCCTTTCTCCATATCCTCGCCAACATTTGTTGTTGTTTGTCTTTTGGATGGTGGCCATCCTAACTGGTGTGAGGTGGTATCTCACTGTGGTTTTAATCTGCATTTCTCTGATGATTAGCGATGTGGAGCATCTTTTCATGTGCCTGTTGGCCATCTGACTTTCTTCTTTGGAGAAGTGTCTGTTCAAATCCTCTGCCCATTTTTTAATTGGATTATTTGCTTTTTGTTTGTTGAGGTGTGTGGGCTTTTTATATATTTTGGATGTCAACCCCTTATCAGATATGCCATTTATGAATATATTCTCCCATACTGTAGAATGTCTTTTTGTTCTACTGATGGTGTCCTTTGCTGTACAGAAGCTTTTTAGTTTGATATACTCCCACTTGTTCATTTTTGCTTTTGTTTCCCTTGCCCAGGGAGATATGTTCATTAAGAAGTTGCTTATGTTTATGTCCAAGAAATTTTTGCCTATGTGTTTTTCTAAGAGTTTTATGGTTTCATGACTTACATTCAGGTCATTGATCCATTTTGAGTTTACCTTGGTGTATGGGGTTAGAGAACAATCCAATTTTATTCTCTTACATGTAGCTGTCCAGTTTTGCCAACACCAGCTGTTGAAGAGGCTGTCATTTCTCCTTTGTACATCCATGGTTCCTTTATCATATATTAATTGACCATATATGTTTGGGTTACTATCTGGACTCTAGATTCTGTTCCACTGGTCTATGGGTCTGTTCTTGTGACCGTACAAATTGTCTTGATTACTGTGGCTTTGTAGTAGAGCTAAAGTCAGGTGCGAGATCCCCCCCACTTTATTCTTCCTTCTCAGGATTGCTTTGGCTATTCAGGGTCTTTGTGGTTCCATATGAATTTTAGAACTATTTGTTCCAGTTCATTGAAGAATGCTGTTGGTATTTTGATACAGATTGCATTGAATATGTAGATTGCTTTAGACAGGATGGTCATTTTGACAATATTAATTCTTCCTACCCAAGAGCATGGGATGAATTTCCATTTATTACTGTCCTCTTTAATTTATCTTAGGAGTGTCTTCAGGGTATAGGTCTTCCACTTCCTTGGTTAGGTTTAGTCCTAGCTATTTTATTCTTTTTGATGCAATTGAGAATGGAATTGTTTTCCTGATTTCTCTTTCTGCTAGTTCATCATTAGTGTATAGGAATGATGCAACAGATTTCTGTGTATTAATTTTGTATCCTGCAACTTTGCTGAATTCAGATATTAGTTCTAGCAGTTTTGGAATGGATTCTTTAGGGTTTTTTATGTACAATATCATGTCATCTGCAAACAGTGACAGTTTGACTTCTTCCTTACCAATCCGGATGCCTTTTATTTCTTTGTGTTGTCTGATTTCCATGGCTAGGATCTCCAGTACTATGTTGAATAAAAGTGAAAGAGTGGGCATCCTTGTCTTGCTCCTGATCTCAGGTGAAAAGCTTTCAGCTTCTCATTGTTAAGTATAATGTTGGCTGTGGGTCTGTCATATATGACCTTTATGATGTTGAGGTACTTGCCCTCTAAACCCATTTTGTTGAGAGTTTTTGTCGTGAATGGATATTGAATTTTGTCAAATGGTTTTTCAGCATCTATGGAGATAAGCGTGTGGTTTTTGTTCTTCTTTTTGTTGATGTAGTGGATGATGTTGATAGATTTTCTAATATTGTATCATCCTTGCATCCCTGGAATAAATCCTACTTGATCATGTTGGATGATCTTTCTGATATATTTTGATGGATTTTCAAATATTGTACCATCCTTGTATCCCTGAAATGAATCCCACTTCATCATGGTGTATGATCCTCTTGATGTATTTTTGAATCCAGTTTGCTAATATTTTGTTGAGTATTTTTGCATCAATGTTCATCAGGGATATTAGTCTGAGTTTTCTTTTTTTGTGGTGTCTTTGCCTGGTTCTGGTATTAGAGTGATGCTGGCTTTGTAGAATGAGTTTGGGAGTATTCCCTCCTCTTCTATTGTTTGAAAAACTTTAAGGAGAATGGGTATTATGCCTTCTCTAAATGTCTGGTAAAATTCAGCAGTGAATCCATCTGGTCCGGGATTCTTCTTGGGTAGTTTTTTGATTACTGATTCAATTTCATTGCTGGTAATTGGTCTGTTTAGATTTTCTGTTTCTTCCTTAGTCATTCTTGGAAGGTTGTCTTTTCCCAGAAAGTTGTCCATTTCTTCTAGGTTATCCTGTTTGTTAGCATATAGATTTTCATAGTATTCTCTAATAATTCTTTGTATTTCTGTGGTGTCCATCATGATTTTTCCTTTCTCACTTCTGATTCTGTTTATGTGTGTAGATTCTCTTATCTTTTCTAATAAGTCTGTTTAGGGGTTTATCTATTTTGTTTATTTTCTCAAAAAACCAACTCTTGGTTTCATTAAATTTTTCTACTGTTTTATTCTTCTCAGTTTTATTTATTTCTTCTCTAATCTTTATTATGTCTCTCCTTCTCCTGACTTTGGGATTCATTTGTTCTTCTTTTTCCAGTTTCAATAATTGTGAGTTTAGACTATTCATTTGGGATTGTTCTTCCTTCTTTAAATAGGCCTGGATTGCTATCTACTTTCCTCTTAGAAATGCGTCACTGTGTCCCAAATAAGTTGGGGCATTGTGCTTTTGTTTTCATTTGTCTCCATATATTGCTTGATCTGTTTTAATTTGGTCATTGATCCACTGATTATTTAGGAGCATGTTGTTAAGCCTCCATGTGTTTGTGAGTCTTTTTGTTTTCTTTGTACAATTTATTTCTAGTTTTATACCTTTGTGATCTGAGAAGTTGACTGATAGAATTTCAATCTTTTAGAATTTACTGAGGCTCCTTTTGTGGCCTAGTATGTAGTCTTTTCTGGAAAATGTTCCATGTGCACTTGAGAAGAATGTATATCCTGCTGCTTTTGGGTGTAGAGTTCCGTAGATGTCTGTGAAGTCCATCTGTTCTAGTGTGTTGTTCAGTGCCTCCATGTCCTTACTTATTTTCTGTCTGGTTGATCTGTCCTTTGGAGTGAGTGGTGTGTTGAAGTCTCCTAAAATTAATGCATTGCATTCTATTTCCTCCTTTAATTCTGCTAGTATTTGTTTCACATATGTAGGTGCTCCTGTGTTGGGTGCATATATATTTATAATGGTTATATCCTTTTGTTGGACTGAGCCCTTTATCATTATGTAATGTCCTTCTTTATCTCTTGTTACTTTCTTTGTTTTGAAGTCTATTTTGTCTGATACAAGTACTGCAACACCTGCTTTTTTCTCCCTATTGTTTGCATGAAATATCTTTTTCCATCCCTTCACTTGTAGTCTGTGTATGTCTTTGAGTTTGAAGTGAGTCTCTTGTAGGCAGCATATAGATGGGTCTTGCTTTTTTATCCATTCTACTACTCTGTTTTTTCATTGGTGCATTCAGACCATTTACATTTAGGGTGATTATCAATACATATGTACTTATTGCCATTGCAGACTTTCGATTCGTGGTTACCAAAGGTTCAAGGGCAGCTTCTTTACTGTCTAACTGTCTAACTTAACTCACTTATTATGCTATTATAAACATAGTCTGATCATTCTTTATTTCTCCCCCATTTTTTTCTTCCTCCTCCACTCTTTATATGTTAGGTGTTTTATTCAGTACTCTTTTGTGTTTCCCTTGACTGATTTTGTAGATAGCTGATTTTATTTTGCATTTAGTTAGCATTTGGTAGGTCTACTTTCTTTGCTGAGGTTTTTTTTTCTGGTGACATCTATTCAGCCTTAGGAGCACTTCCGTCTAGAGCAATCCCTTTAAAATACACTGTAGAGATGGTTTCTGGGAGGTAAATTCCCTCAACTTTTGCTTATCTGGGAATGGTTTAATCCCTCCTTCAAATTTAAATGATAATTTTGCTGGATAAAGTATTCCTGGTTCAAGGCTCTTCTGTTTCATTGCATTGAATAAATCATGCCATTCTCTTCTGGCCTGTAAGGTTTCTGCTGAGAAGTCTGATAACCTTATGGGTTGTACTTTGTAGGTGATCTTTTTTCTCTCTCTGGCTCCTTTTAATACTTTGTCCTTGTCTTTAATCTTTGCCATTTTAATTATTATATGTCTTGGTGTTGTCCTCCTTGGGTCCATTGTGTTTTGAGTCCTGTAGACTTCCACGGTTTGAGAGACTATTTCCTTACCCAGATTAGGGAAGTTTTCAGCAATTATTTCTTCAAAAACCCTTTCTATTCCTTTTTCTCTCTACTTCTTCTTCTTCTGGTACCCCTATAATGTGAATACTGTTCCATTTTGATTGGTCATACAGTTCTCTTTATGGTCTTTCATTCCTAGAGATCCTTTTATCTCTCTCTGCCTCAGCTTCTCTGTATTCCTTTTCTCTGGTTTCTATTCCATTAACAGTCTCTTGCACCTCATCCAGTCTGCTCTTAAATCCTTCCATTGTTTGTTTCATTTCTGTTATCTCCCTCCAGAATTCATCCCTTCGCTCTTTCATATTTCTCTGTAGCTCCATCAGCATGTTTATAACTTTTATTTTGAATTCATTTTCAGGAAGATTGGTAATTTTGGTCTCACTAGGCCCTCTCTCTGATTTTTGAGGGATTTTGGACTGACAAGGTTCTTCTGCCTTTTCATGGTGATGGAAGTGACTGCTGACAAGTGACACATGTGTCAGCTAGGAGAACAAAGCTCCTTCTGCTTGCTGGTCATCTTGCCCATCGCTGCTGCCTGTGTCAGTCAACCACATTCAGGGAGCAGCCTCTGGGTTAATTCCCTGAGCTTCCATGCGTGGGGGGGGGCCCTCTGGATGGCCTAGGTCACTTGCAGGGGTCACAGGTGAGCAGCGAATGTTCACCACGAGAACAAAAGCCCCTTTGTGCCTTCCATACTCTTTGCTGGTCTATCTATCATGGCAGTTGACTGCAGGCAGGGGCAGCCTCTGGGTCTGGCCCACTTAGCTGCATGCTCGGAGAAGCCTCTGTATGGTTGCTGTGGGTGGGGCTGCTCCCCATTTGCTCCACAGTAATGGCGGATCAGCTGGGTCACTTGCAGTGCCAGCAGGGGGGAATGAATGGCAGGCTGCTTATTGCTGTGACAGATTTCAGTGCTGAATTGCCACCCGAGGGGTTAGGGCACCTGAAGTTCCTTAAAGTTCCCAGCCTGCTGGACTGAGTGTGCCAGGACAATTTTGTCCACCTATTAAACCCTTGTCCCTTTAAGACTTTTAAAGCACCCGCTTTTCTTTTGTACAAGGGCAGCCAGCTGTGGGAACCTGTTCACAGTCTTAGTCTCAGATTTTGCTTTTCTATTCCTCTAATATCCAGGACACCATGCAATGTGTGTCTGTGCTCACAGTGTAGATTTAGCAGTCCTGTACTTCCACTCCCTCCCCACTCTGATTTTTTTCCTCCCACCGGTGAGCTGGGGTGAGGGGAGTGCTTGGGTCCCTCCAGGTCACGGCTTTGTATCTTAACCTTTTTGTGGGATGTTGAGTTCTTGCAGATGTAGATGTAGCCTGGCTGGTGTACTGTATCTTCTGGCCAGTCTTTTAGGAATAGTTGTATTTGCTGTATTTTCAAAATATACATGGTTTTGGGAGGATATTTCTACCACCCTACTCATGCTACCACCTTAAGAATCCACTCTCTTCCTTTATTTCTAGGCTATGATTTTTTCAGCCTCACTTTTAATTCCATGAGCTATCCAATATACTTCCAACACAACCTTCCTCTTCCTGCCCCTACATACACACCCTGACATTAGACAGAGTTGGTTTCTGATTGTTTGGAACCAAACCATACAAGGACCTTGGGATGGGCCATGACCCATCTACTGTCACCCTTCCAGACCCCTCGTCTCTTCCTTCACTTTTCTAATAGTTTAAATAACTATTAATTTCAACATTTCAACATTCAATATTCATTTCCTTCATATCAAACTCTAGCCAGTATCCTCAACTTACCTGTGGGCTATCTTTATTTTATTTCACTGTTTGCCTAGTAAAAGCTGCTTTCTCTACTCCTAGCACTGAGGGCTGCTGGAGAAGACATTACAACTATTTAGATTGTTGTCAGCTCATTTGCAGTTTCTAGTCTCAGTTGGATCCTCCATACCTCTCAGAAATCTTTCTCGTTTTTCTTGTTCATTTCACTTTCTTATTCTATACAGTGATTTCAGGAGTGCCTCTACTTTCCTCAAGTCTCCAACTAAATCACTGCCATCACAGAGAAAGAAAATTCACTCATCTTCCATCCAGGAAACACTAAGACTAAGCTGTGTTGAGCCCATTCTTGCCTCCCACTCTTTACTAAAGTGGGAACATGAACTTTTCTCATACTTAAAAACTAGTCCTCAGGATTGTGCTCTAGATTCCATTTTTTTTTCTACCTTCTGAGAGAAGTGGATATATCAATTACCTGTGGCTCATCTATATCTTAACCTCACCACCTAGATTGGCACCGTATCAAAAATAGTTCTTTCCTGATGAATCATCTTTAAACTACTCCACTATCTTTCTCTTCCCATTCAGGACTAAAAAAAAAAATAGTTGTGAGGGCGGAGCCAAGATGGTGACATGAATAGTGCAGCAGAAATCTCCTCCCAAAACCATATATATTTTTGAAAATACAACAAATACAAGTATTCCTAAAAGAGAGACCAGAAGACACAGGACAACAGCCAGACTACATCCACACCTGCGAGAACCCAGCGCCTTGTGAAGGGGGTAAGATACAAGCCGCGGCCTGGTAGGACCCAAGTGCCCCTCACCCCAGCTCCCAGTGGGAGGAGAGGAGTCAGAGTGGGGAGGTAGAGGGAGCCCAAAACTGATAAATAGCCAGCTCGAGCCATCTACACCAGAGCACAGACACACAGTGCATGGTGTTCTGGATACTAGGAAAATGGGACAGAAAGACCTTTGAGCGGGTCCCCGCAGCCAGCACCCCAGGGACAAAGAAAAGAGACTGCTTTTTGAAAGTCTTAAAGGGACAGGGACCCCACAGCTGGATGGAAGCATCCCGGGACACTTACCCCAGCAGCTGGGAATCCCAGGGAACTCTGGGCACCCTAACCCCCTGGGCAGCAGCACAGCTTGGAGGCCCCTCACAGTGATAAAAAGCCTCCCGCCTGTTTCCCCTCCGACGTGGCTCCACCATTTTGGAGCAGCAGACTGAGGCCAGCTATGCCCACAGCAACTGCGGAGCTTAACTCCACAGCGGCCAGGCAAGAATCAGAGACCCCATCTGCGCGCAGCTGCCCAGCACAAGCCGCTAGAGGTCGCTGTTCTCCCAGGAGAGGAAGGCCACAAAACAGCAAGAAGGGACGTTCTTCCAGCCGATACACGTGCCAGCTCCCCACTACTACCTCTACTACCATGAAAAGGCAGAAGAATTTGATACAGACCAGAATCACAGAGTCAACCCCTTAGAAGGAGATAGACCTAACCAATTTTCCTGAAAAAGAATTCAAAATAAAGGTCACAACCATACTGACAGAGCTGCAGAGAAATATGCAAGAGCTAAGGGATGACGACCAGAGAGAGATTACAGAAATGAAACAATCTCTGGAAGGATTTATAAGCAGAACGGATAAGATGCAAGAGGCCATTGATGGAATAGAAAGCATAGAATAGGAATGCATAGAAGCTGACGCAGAGAGAGATAAAAGGATATCCAGGAATGAAACAATATTAAGAGAACTGTGTGACCAATCCAGAAGGAACAATATTCACATTATAGGGGTAACAGAAGAAGAAGAGAGAGAAAAAGGTATGGAAAGTGTCTTTGAAGAAATAATGGCTGAAAACTTCCCCAAACTGGGGGAGGAAATAATTGATCAGACCATGGAAGCCCACAGAACTCCCAACATAAGGGACCCAAGGAGGACAACACCAAGATACATAATAATTAAAATGGCAAAGATCAAGGACAAGGACAGAGTTTTAAAGACAGCTAGAGAGAGGAAAAAGGTCACCTACCAAGGAAAACCCATCAGGCTATCATCAGACTTCTCAACAGAAACCTTACAGGCCAGAAGAGAATAGCATGATATATTTAATGCAATGAAACAGAAGGGCCTTGAACCAAGAATACTGTATCCAGCAAGATTATCATTTAAATATGAAGGAGGGATTAAACAATTCCCAGACAAGCAAAAGTTGAGGGAATTTGCCTCCCACAAACCACCCCTACAGGGTATTTTAGAGGGACTGCTGTAGATGGGAGCCCTCCTAAGGCTAAATAGATGTCACCAGAGAAAATAAAATCACAGCAAAGAAAGCAGACCAACCAAATACTAACTAAAGGCAAAAAATAAAATCAACTACCCACAAAAGCAGTTAAAGGAAACACAAAGCAGCACAGAATAAAACAACCAACATATAAAGAATGGAGGAGGAGGAATAAGAAGGGAGAGAAATAAAGAATCACCAGACAGTGTTTATAACAGCTCAATAAGCAAGATAAGTTAAGTTAGACAGTAAGATACTAAAGAAGCTAACCTTGAACCTTTGGTAACCACGAATCTAAAGCTTGCAATGGCAATAAGTACATATCTTTCAATAATCACCCTAAATGTAAATGGACTGAATGCACCAATCAAAACACACAGAGTAATAGAATGGATAAAAAAAGCAAGACCCATCTATATGCTGCTTACAAGAAACTCACCTCAAACCCAAAGACATGCACAGACTAAAAGTCAAGGGATGGAGAAAGATATTTCATGCAAACAACAGGGAGAAAAAAGCAGGTATTGGAATACTAGTATCAGACAAAATAGACTTCAAAACAAAGAAAGTAACAAGAGATAAAGAAGGACATTACATAATGATAAAGGGCTCAGTCCAACAAGAGGATATAACCATTATAAATATATATGCATCCAACACAGGAGCATCAGCATATGTGAAACAAATACTAACAGAACTAAAGGAGGAAATAGAATGCAATGCATTCATTTTAGGAGACTTCAACATGCCATTCACTCTAAAGGATAGATCCACCAGGCAGAAAATAAGTAAGGACACAGAGGCACTGAACAACACACTAGAAAAGGTGGACCTAATAGACATCTATAGAACTCTATATCCAAAAGCAACAGGATACACATTCTTCTCAAGTGCACATGGAACATTCTCCAGAATAGACCACATACTAGGCCACAAAAAGAGCCCCAGTAAATTCCAAAAGATTGAAATTCTACCAACCAAATTTTCAGACCACAAAGGTATAAAACTAGAAATAAGTTGTACAAAGAAAACCAAAAAGCTCACAAACACATGGAGGCTTAACAACATGCTCCTATATAATCAATGGGTCAACGAACAAATTAAAATAGAGATCAAGGAATATATGGAAACAAATGACAACAACAACACAAAGCCCCAACTTGTGTGGGACGCAGCGAAAGCAGTCTTAAGAGGAAAGTATATAGCAATCCAGACATATTTAAAGAAGGAAGAACAATCCCAAATTAATACTCTAACATCACAATTATTGAAATTGGTAAAAGAAGAACAAATGAGGCCTAAAGTCAGCAGAAGGAGGGACATAATAAAGATCAGAGAAGAAATAAACAAAATTGAGAAGAATAAAACAATAGAAAAAAATCAGTGAAACCAAGAGCTGGTTCTTTGAGAAAATAAACAAAATAGATAAGCCTCTAGCCAGACTTATTAAGGGAAAAAGAGAATCAACACACATCAACAGAATCAGAAACGAGAAAAGAAAAATCACAACAGACTCCACAGAAATACAAAGAATTATTAGAGACTACTATGAAAACTTATATGCTAACAAGCTGGAAAACCTACAAGAAATGGACAACTTCCTAGAAAAATGCAACCTTCCAAGACTGACCAAGGAAGAAACAGAAAATTTAAACAAACCAAATATGAGCAAATAAATTGAATCGGTAGTCAAAAAACTACCCAAGAACAAAACCCCCAGGCCAGATGGATTTACCTTGGAATTTTATCAGACATACAGAGAAGACATAATACCCATTCTCCTTAAACTTTTCCAAAAAATAGAAGAGCAGGGAATACTCCCAAACTCATTCTACAAAGCCAGCATCACTCTAATACCAAAACCAGGTAAAAGACACCACAAAAAAAGAAAATTACAGACCAATATCCCTGATGAACATAGATGCAAAAATACTCAACAAAACATTAGCAAACTGAATTCAAAAATATATCAAAAGGATCATACACCACGACCAAGTGGGATTCATCCCAGGGATGCAAGGATGGTACAACATTCGAAAATCCATCAACATCATCCACCACATCAACAAAAAGAAGGACAAAAACCACATGATCATCTCCATAGATACTGAAAAAGCATTCAACAAAATTCAACATCCATTCATGATAAAAACTCTCAGCAAAATGGGTATAGAGGGCAAGGCCCTCAACACAATAAAGGCCATATATGACAAACCCACAGCTAACATCACACCAAACAGCGAGAAGCTGAAAGCTTTTCCTCTGAGATCGGAAACAAGACAGGGATGCCCACTCTCCCCACTATTATTCAACATAGTACTGGAGGTCCTAGCCACGGCAATTAGACAAAACAAAGAAATACGAGGAATCCAGATTGGTAAAGAAGAACTTAAACTGTCACTGTTTGCAGATGACATGATATTGTACATAAAAAACCCTAAAGACTCCACTCCAAAACTACTACAACTGATATAGGAATACAGCAAAGTTGCAGGATACAAAATTAACACACAGAAATCTGTGGCTTTCCTATACACTAACAATGAACCAATAGAAAGAGAAATCAGGAAAACAATTCCATTCACAATTGCATCAAAAAGAATAAAATACCTAGGAATAAGCCTCATCAAAGAAATGAAGGACCTATACCCTGAAAACGATAAGACACTCTTAAGAGAAATTAAAGAGGACACTAATAAATGGAAACTCATCCCATGCTCTTGGCTAGGAAGAATTAATATTGTCAAAATGGCCATCCTGCCCAAAGCAATATACAGATTTGATGCAATCCCTATCAAATTACCAACAACATTCTTCAACAAAGTGGGACAAATAGTTCAAAAATTCATACGGAAACACCAAAGACCCCCAATAGCCAAAGCAATTCTGAGAAGGAAGAATAAAGTGGGGGGGATCTCACTCCCCAACTTCAAGCTCTACTACAAAGCCACAGTAATCAAGACAATTTGGTACTGGCACAAGAACAGAGCCACAGACCAGTGGAACAGAATAGAGACTCCAGACATTAACCCAAAAACATATGGCAAATTAATATACGATAAAGGAGCCATGGACATACAATGGGGAAATGACAGTCTCTTCAACAGATGGTGCTGGCAAAACTGGACAGCTACATGTAAGAGAATGAAACTGGATCACTGTCTAACCCCATACACAAAAGTAAATTCGAAATGGATCAAAGACCTGAATGTAAGTCATGAAACCATAAAACTCTTAGAAAAAAACATAGGCAAAAATCTCTTGGACATAAACATGAGTGACTTCTTCATGAACATATCTCCCCGGGCAAGGAAAACAAAAGCAAAAATTAACAAGTGGGACGACACCAAGCTGAAAAGCTTCTGTACAGCAAAGGATACCATCAATAGAACAAAAAGGTACCCTACAGTATGGGAGAATATATTTGTAAATTACAGATCCGATAAAGGCTTGACATCCAAAATATATAAAGAGCTCACGCACCTCAACAAACAAAAAGCAAATAATCTAATAAAAAAATGGTCAGAGGAGCTGAGCAGACAGTTCTCCAAAGAAGAAATTCAGATAGCCAACAGACACATGAAAAGATGCTCCACATTACTAGTTATCAGAGAAATGCAAATTAAAACCACAATGAGATATCACGTCACACCAGTAAAGATGGCTACCATCCAAAAGACAAACAACAACAAATGTTGACGAGGTTGTGGAGAAAGGGGAACCCTCCTACACTGCTGGTAGGAATGTAAATTAGTTCAACCATTGTGGAAAGCAGTATGGAGGTTCCTCAAAATGCTCAAAATAGACTTACCATTTGACCCAGGAATTTCACTTCTAGGAATTTACCCTAAGAATGCAGCAGCCCAGTTTGAAAAAGACAGGTGCACCCCTATGTTTATCGCAGCACTATTTACAATAGCCAAGAAATGGAAGCAACCTAAGTGTCCATCAGTAGATGAATGGATAAAGAAGATGTGGTACATATACACAATGGAATATTATTCAGCCGTAAGAAGAAAACAAATCCTACCATTTGCAACAACATGGATGGAGCTAGAGGGTATTATGCTCAGTGAATTAAGCCAAGTGGAGAAAGACAAATACCAAATGATTTCACTCATATGTAGAGTATAAGAACAAAGAAAAACTGAAGGAACAAAACACCAGCAGAATCACAGAACCCAAGAATGGACTAACGGTTACCAAAGGGAAAGGGACTGGGGAGGATGGGTATGGAGGGATAAGTGTGGGGAAGAAGAAAGGGGGTATTACGATTAGCATGTATAATGGGGGCAGGGGCATGGGGAGCGCTGTGCAACACAGAGCAGACAAGTAGTGATTCTACAACATCTTCCTATGCTGATGGGCAGTGACGGTAATGGGGTTTGTGGGGGGGACTTGATGAAGGGGGGACCCTAGTAAACATAATGTTCTTTATGTAATTGTAGATTAATGATAACAAAAAAAAATAGTTGTATAGCTTCCCTGCTTGTGGAAGAGGCACAGGAGGAGGAAAAGTGGGCGCAGCATGTCATTCAAAGCCCACCTGATACAGGGTGAAGATGGCTTCACACAAAGGTCAGTCCAGAGTGGAGAGGGTAAGCCTGAGCCAGGTGAGGAGGATACGTCCATGTGAGTTGCAATCTGATTGGATGATAATGTCCTCACAGGGGAAGAATGTTTCTATATATAGGAAAGGGGATAGCAGTGGAAATGAGAGATTGATTACTTACACGGGGATTGATCAAATAAGTATATCTCATTAGACCAATGGGAGCCAGGCTCCCAGCATCAAGGAAGGGGTTACACATACAGGAAAGGGAGAAAGAACAAACCCTGAGGTGCTACATTAGAACTGATGGTATCAATGTGCACTCATGGTTTGAGAAAGATGAATAGCTAGATGCAATGCAAAACTGTTTATTTACATTCATATATACAGGCATATATAGCCTGGCTCTTTCCATTGAGATAGCTCCAAAGCACAAAACTCCAAAGGCAAAAAGCACAGCTAGTGCCCAGATCTTGTCTTCTAAATGTTACTCTCCACTATAAAGACTCAGGGCTAAAATAACTGATTCTAGGGCTAGGACAGAGAAAGTACAAGATGAACTTGTTATTATCTTGTGCCAGAAGGGAAGTAGTTAGAAAGTGATGGAGTCAAGAGAACACATGAGTCACCTAGAAGGGGTTTCTACTAGCTAAATTAGGAACCATTTGAACATCAAGATAAATAATGATAGTAATGAGTTATGGCCCATATTAGTCAAAAGTAGTACAAATAAACAAATGAGTAAATTGGAGTTTGATTAAGAATGGGATACTTGGAAACTTTTGAAGAACTTCCCCACAAAATATTAATTACTAGGGGAGAAAAACAACCAAAAAAAAAGAAAGAAAGAAGAAACTTAATAGTTGAGATTACTGACAAATTCTTAATCAAGTGACGATTAGTAATGGGACAAATCAAAATTGTATGTCATCTGACAGGACTCAATGAGAAGAAACCAGCAACATTTTTCAGGTGTTCCTGTCAAAAATCTAGTAATGCAGCCTTTTTCAACTGAACTACAGAACACAGTGACTACTTCTTCAACTCTCAAGAATACCACATACATAATTCAAATCATTCAAGGTGTACTGTCTTAGAATGGTAGGGCTTAATTCTCTCTCAGGACACTGCTTGGAAAAGGCACAAAGGTACATTCTACAAAATAACTGGCCTCTAATTAAGGTCATTAGAGAGTAGGAAAGATTGTATAGCTGCTCCCAACTGAAGGAGACTAAAGAGGCATGACAACTATATACAACAGGTGATTCTGAGATGACATCTTTGCTTAAAAGGAAAATACTGAGACAACTGACAAAACCTGATTGGAATCTGAGGATTAGATGGTAGTAATATATAATGTCAATGACTATTTTTCATGGTTGTAGTATGGTTATGTAAACAAATGTTCTTATTTGTAGGAAATACACAGTAAAGTATTCAGGGGCGGTGAAGCATCATACTGGCAAATTACCCTCAAATAGTCCAGTAAAAAAAGGTCTGTTTACTGTGCCGGCAAACTTTCTGTAAATCTTTCATTTGAAAATATCCTAAACCAAAAAAATTTAAACTGGACAACTACAAAGCTGAATAAATATAAATTCATCATCATCCTTATTCCTTCCCCTGTTCCTCATTTCAATGAATGACTCCACCATTCACTTATCAAGTTGCCTAAGCCAGAAATCCAGTACTATCCTTGATTCCCCTTTCCTCACTACAATATACATCCAATTAGTATGTTTCCTCCTGTACATATCCAATTACATACCAAGTCCTATTTATTTTACATCCTAAATATCTCTTTAGCTTATTCATTTCTCTCTAGTCATTCTGAAAGTACACAATTCCGGCCACCAGTGTCACTCTCCTGTATTACTCAAACAGCCTCCTAAAATAGTCTCAAGTGCTCCAATCCATTTTCTACACATCAGTCTAAATTACTCTAAAACACTAATCTGTTCATATTATTCCCCTCTGGTGTTTTTTTTTTTTTGGTATCATTAATATACAATTACTGTGGTTACTAGATTCCCCCCATTATCAAGTTCCCATCACATACCCCATTACAGTCAGTGTCCATCAGCATAGTAAGATGCTATAGAGTCACTACTTGTCCTCTCTGCTATACTGCTTCCCTGTGTCCCTACTACATTATGTGTGCTAATCGTAATGCCTTATTCCCCTTCTCCCCCCATCCCACTCATCCTCCCCAGTACCCTTCCCTTTGGAAACTGTTAGTCCATTCTTGGGTTCTGTGAGTCTGCTGCTGTTTTGTTCCTTCAGTTTCCGTCTGGTGTTCTTGATTGCTCCTACAATGAAATCCAAACTCCTTACATTGCCATACGTCCTGGTTTTCCCAAGACAGTTGATTTGAACCAACAGTTATCAGCCTCCCTTTTGCTCTCAAAAGTATCCCAGCTAGGACAATTAGTTACATGTTCTAACTAGCTCTAAGGTTCTGACAATCTGGCCTCTGTTTACTACTCTAGATTGATCATTAAGCACTCTGATTTCCCTCTCCTCTCTACTGAGTCTCAACTTCTCTGGGAAGGCTGTGCCTGAGCTCTGGATCAGGATTCATTACCTTTGCCCACTGTTCCCTAACACTGCACTGAGCCTATTGGTCACACACACTATCTACAGCACACATACATCTATTGTAACTATTCGTTTATATTCCCTGTTAAAGTCTAAAGTCTGTAAAGTTAACTCTGCCACTTAGGGTATGACCTTGAATAAGTTACTGGTCCTTTGTGAGCCTCAGTTTCCCCAATGTAAAATGAGGACCCTTGCATTATTGTTCAGATCAAATGATATTAAACATGAAAAGAGCTGAGCCCACCATCTTCATCATTTTGTTTTAAGAATTACATAGTCAAATGTATTTTTTCCCTCCAGAGCTCTTTTAAATTTGTCTTCTTTTCCTACCTAATTTTTAAATTTTCCTTTACATACCCTATTTATTAAGCAGGCAGAAACAAAACAGATTGTTTCTTAACACAAATAATAGTAAGTTTCTCCATGATAGTTATTTTTCTTGTTATTTCCTTTTTTCAAGAAAACACAGGTCTTACAGAAACTTATCTTCTGGAAAATGAGAAAATCCAGAAAACATTAGCATTACTCAAGCACAGAATATTTCTTTCTTCTCTGTCCTAGTGAGTAAATACACGTAAGTCCCCACAGCAAATTCTACATATACACTGTATAGTAAATGTATTTATTAAACTATATACTTTTAACATATTACATAACAATGTAGGCCAAATATATAAATTTGTGGAAAACAAAGTTTTCTATGACTTAAATAATTATTTAAAACTAAATATTGCTTTGAGGAAGAAAGCCCTATTGTAAAAAAGAGTAATGATTCAGTTGAGTGATGGGCCCTACACTGACAGACTGCACATTGTATATAACACATTTAAAGCTCTTTTGAGTCTCATAATTGTGAAGAAAAATATATATTTCCTAACTCTCTATCTTATATTCTGTTTCATTTAAAAATGTTAAGCTAAAAGTTCTGGCTTCTAGAAGTGAAAATTTAAACTTACATTGATTATACTTTTCTACTGACTGACCACACTTTCTCTAAATTTAACTATCATGTTTTACCTTTAATTGTATGATTTTATCTTAGATCTCTGTTGTTTAGGAAAGTATATGAGATTACACACTAAACACACTCCAAGAGCTTTTTTTTTAATTATTAAAGGAAAATTAATTCAGTTTTTTCTGGAGCTAAATTTATACAAACAAATTTAATCCACAGCACTGTCCACTGCTCGTGCTTTCTAATAACTTTTAAGTACCTGGAGTGTTACATTGTATTCCCATTCATAAATCCATAAAAATTTGCTGCTCCACAGCAAATACTGAATATTTTAAAATGCACATAAATTTTTTTTGAGTTATACTTTTAGTGACCAGGGTTTCACATACCTGATCATTGAATTTACCAAACCTATGAATGAAAAGTACTTTTTTCAGAAATGTTTTTAATGACTCTACTTTCTAAGAATCAACTATATACAATCTCAATATATATAACAAGTAAATATTATATAATCAAGACTTTTGAAATCAAGTATCTTTCTAGTACCTACTTACAAATCTGTTCAGAATACTGAAGTGTCAGCTGTAAAATTATGTTAAAATTCAGATAAACAATACTGCAAGTCTCACTTAACTTGCCCAAATCCTTACAATCGCTCTCTGCTATGGCACACAATAGCGTATTTCCTAAGCCGTCAGAAGCAGGGTGGAAGACTCTTTATCAGCTGTAAATATAAGTAATATAAGTAGAAAAATGCTGAAAGGGAGTATCTGTATTTTTAATAAGGTTACTATTTTACAACATAAAACTTCATTTAGCAAAGGCCAGTAAACCTCATTCACTTGAACTGGGATTGCACAATACATCATGATGGTGACCTGTGACAATCACACACATTTATAAAATGACAGCTTGAATTAATATTTTTTTAATTCATCAGTCTTATGTGGTTTCATGTGGTTATCTAGAAAAACTTCCCATAAGATCCTATAACCTTACAATGAAAAACTTCTTTAAGATAACATTTTATTATCAATTTATCAAATATCAACAAACATACATTGAGTAGTATTATTTGCCAAGCACTATGCTAAGTGCTGGAGATACAAAAATGGATTAATACTTATGCACTAGATAAGACATGGAGAGTGACCTTGAGAGGCTTAGAGTATTATGGAAGAGATAATAAATGTACAAACTACATAAAAGACTGTGAAAGAATAAGGTGCTGTGAGCAAAGAGAAACACGTAATCCAAACACATAATCCAAACTTCTTGGGTGAGATACTAATAAATAAATCTATTGACTTGCTTGCAATATGGCCTAGTGATTAACAGCACAGGTTCAAATCCTAGCACCATCTGTTACTAGCTGTATGAGTTTGGACAAGTTACTTCACCACTCCAAGTCTGTTTCGTTTCCTTGTTTATAAAATGGATATACTAGTGTTTACTTCATAGGGCTGTTAAGAGGATCAAAAGAGATAATGAGTAGAAAGCACAGTGGCTGCCATATCATATGCTAGTATCCTGGTTGTTATAAAGATGATCTCTTTCTATTTCTCACACACATACCCAACTCAGCATACAACCTGGTGGTTTCTGGACTCTGTGGCCAATGTATGCATGTCCTATACATCTACAACTCACCAACCCTCCTCCCCCCATCTTCTGTTATCAGCTAGGCTTACCAATCCCCTGGAAGTCTTGACTTGCTGTCATTACCTAACATGTCTGAGCATACCCACTCTTTGAAAGAGGACTTGACCGCTGAGCATCTCTGGACTGCTGGACTGCCTGTCTCCTCATCTTTCTCTGTCCCCACAACTGCCACAGGACAGATTTCTTGCCTTTCATCTTCACACTACTCTCTGAAGAGTCTTTCTTATTCATGTTTTGGTGATTTTTAGGCAGTTTACCTAATAAGCTTAGTCCTCTTTTAGCCACGACAGTCTCAAAAGCCAGTGACCAACATTTCATTTCATCTGGCGTGAACTTCACTGCAGAGTGAGAGATATGGAAACAAGCAATGCAATTAGAACACAAAACACTGAGGTTTGTGATGATGAGAAAGGCTAATGCTAAAAACAGAGTAACAGTATGGCCTTTCCTTCTTCCCCACAGTCCCTATAAGATCATGACTGTATTTTACATCAGCCTTGCAACAATCTCCCATTTGCTGCTTGCCTATCAAATGACTCTTTCAAACGGTTCTTCTCTCCTTCTGCTCCATTTGCAGAAAGACCAAAGGGGAGGTCAGAGCTCAGCTAAGTTTCTTCTTATACATTCACCTTTCTGAGAGCTTCTATCAAGTTTCACCAAAAAGGACCCAAATAATAGCAAAAATAATACTACTAATAAATGAAAAGCTAAAGTTAAAAGACTTCTCCCTATTCAAGTGTCCTTTATTTCTAACAGTGTAAAAGCTATGATTTGAACATTAGAGTTATTATGTAAAATGGTATCTACTCTAGCTTCCAAATTTTGTTTTTAATGCACACCTTATAAAATTATTTTGGCTTTATCAAAGCATTACTCCCACTTTCTAAAGATCAAGACAGCCTATATTATTTTAACTTGAAAAATATTCATGATTTAATTCTGTTCTTCACTTCGGATCATTTGTTTTGTGCTTCTTTACAACAGCATGAGTACTTCCATGTCCACAAAATCCTTTACATGTTTCACAGTCCAAAATACTAAAGCATTAAATTTCTTTTATCAGATTCTCCACAGCAAAATACCTTGAAATTCATACATGACTACAGAAATGTTCTAACAGTTTGGGGAAAAAACATCTCAGTTGCCTCATGCTTCCACTGGATATTTATGTTACAAAAACAACAAATACAAGACTAATCGCTGATTTTCCACATGTGAATTTACTAGGTCATATTTTAAATGTGTGATTTTT
Organism: Manis pentadactyla; assembly: GCF_030020395.1. NCBI lineage: Eukaryota > Metazoa > Chordata > Mammalia > Pholidota > Manidae > Manis > Manis pentadactyla. The sequence continues at coordinate 69,953,167 of NC_080020.1, forward strand.
AAAGTTTAGCTATCACCTGACCTGTTTCCTGACCCTAAAACAAAAGGTCATTTGAAACACTTAGAAATCTGGAGGCAGTGAGTCCTCCGCAAACTTTAAAACTTAACTTGCCCCTCCTCCTCACAGTTTTTCCTGACAAACGCTTCCTTCACCATAGCTACATCTTCAATTTGGTAGCAAGTAGAATTAACATGAAAACTGAGCCAATTACAGATGCATGAGAAACAGTAATTCTCTTACAGTTTTTAAGTTATGGTATCATAAAGATAATAATTAACATAAATAAAGCTAACCTTAGGTGGCAGACCCTAGGAAAATGCTTCCATTAAACAGTATTGAAAAGGTAGAAGCAGTAAATAACAAATTTGGGGGGTTTTAATCATTCAAAATAATGATCCTCTTCATCAACTGAGAAAATGCTGATGAGTGGAAGGGCAACATTCTCCAGGTAAGATAAGGAATTTTATATTCCAGTTAGTCAAATAATTTGATGTAAGAAACTGGGAACAAAAAAACAGAAACAAAAAAATACTTGGAACTAGGGAACTAGTTTCTTTCAATTATATTTTGCCACTAGAACTCAATATCCATCTGAAAATATTAGTCATTGTCATTACAGTTTTTTTACTCCAGTTACACAAGTTGTGCCTGGTCAAAAGTCATAAAATAGTTCAGAAAAGAAATTAAGCATTTCTGATCCTTCTTACAGGCCTCATCTCACTTGAGCCTGGATGAATACACTTTCCCAACTCATCTAACTTAAAATGTGTTGCAAATTCATTCAAAAGACCCTCCCTTGACTCCCCTCATCATATCTGTTGTCAAAAAATTCTACTTGATTAGAAGCATTGTCATAGCTTAACTGGCAATGCTTTTCTTACTTAGTTGTACATCTATATGGAAACATACCAAAATGTAACAGTGGTATTTCTCTGGGTTGACAGAATTATTTTACTTTAAATCAAGAAATCAAAAAATAAAAGATTAAATGGCATTCATATAACACTCATCACATTATTTCATAATGAGGAAGAACAAAAACCATATTGGTACACAAAATGTGAATGTCTATTAAATACCAAAAACATAACACCAAATAATTAACTATCAAATCTGAAAAACAAATCTTACTCATTTTGCTAACAATATAGCAAATCATACCTCCAGTTTCCATATCAAAGTCAAATTTGTTTCATTTTAAAGATGTTAAAGAGTTGTCAGAGTTCCAAAATCTTGAAATACAGAATTAAGACTTAACAAAAACTTCCCTTAGTTCTACAGCACTCAAGCTGTCAAGTGTTAGTTAACATAAGGATTAAGCATGGATTTCACATTTTTCTTTAAGAAACAAGTTCTAACTGCTGGTCTGATTTGTCTTACCACACAGGAAAACTTTCAGTTGAGATGGCTTGCTTTTTTTTATAACAATACTGAGCATTTTGATGTGTGAAAAAGTCCAGACTTGGCAATAATTTTGACATATCACCTCAATGTTATGTATCTTGATAGCAATCAGCATTGATCAGTTTTTGACAGAGTTCTTGAGAGCAAACTTAAACCTTTACACAGCAAGATGGAATAATCGTTTAAAATTCAAGAAACAAATGCCATATAGATTCCTATATTAGTTCTAAAGAAACTATAAAAAGGGGAGGGGAAGCTAGTTATTCTGTCTAGTTGGGATTTTATTCATTTGCACCAATTGAACCTAGTGGAGGGGTTAGAAGAAGGGGAAGGAGATAACACAGCAGTAGAATATTGTTCTGGGCACAGAAAGCAGCATGTAACTGCACATTGGCAACAGTAAGACATGCTAACAAAAGGGACAGAAGATGTACTTGACAGGAGAATAGAGTTAGCAGATGAGTAGGAGGAGATGGCATATGAAACGTAGGCTGGGGTGCAGTAAAAGAGCCTTGGTGGTAAAGACGAATAGCTTAAATTTTAATGCAAAATACAGTAAGGGCCCAGTGAAGCAAGTCCAAAAGTCCAAGATACTGGCACTGCAGCCATTTCAAGCTGTCTAAAGGCTAGTAGATACTATGATGAGGAGACTGAAAAGGGGAGGTTATAAAAGTCACAAGAGAAAACATTCAAAATGTAGTCCATTTTTTTTCTTTTATAAATAAAAGCATAAAAAAGGATTTAGGGGTGCCAAAACTGCTGGCTGAAACAAATAGTTTCTTGTATTTTCATAGTTTGAATAAATAGCAGAACGAAAAAAAAATGAAGCAAGTAAACTCACGTTCAGGCACTTAAGAAACAGCCCGTCACCAAATTCAAAGAGAAGAAGGTGATAATTAGGGCAAGTAGGAGCTTAAGTAAACATGATAGCAGATAAGAATTTCTTTGCATTTACTAAATGTTTAGAAAGATACAGCAAAAAATAAAGAGAAATAGCAAAATAAATAATAGAGATAATGATACCTAACATCCAAAAAGCTTCAAACACAAGGAAAAATGTAATATAGTGACAGGAATGAATCATTTAATGTGCTCAAACAATTCTCCAAACTACAAGTAAATCTCTTGGGATTATTTTTGGTTAAATGCAATTCTAATGTATTCACACAACTGATTCTTACTTTTTCAGAAATAAGTAATATTCACCTAGAGAAATTTAAAAACTCTGAAGAATTCAACCATTATTCACTAGTACCTAATTTTTAAAAAATAGTAACTAAGGCTTCATTGTGTACTGCACTTTTAAATTCGTTCCTTGCCCAATGGCATATGAATGCTTAATACCATTTGACCTTAATGCTAAGACGCTGACATTTTAGCAAATTCATCACTTTTACCACTAGGTGGCGAAAAAAGCCTAGTAGTATCTGTTACCAAAGTTAGTACAAGATCCCTTAGTACCTGACCAACTAGAACTTCCACCAGGTGTCAATCAAGAGGGGGCCAAAAGAAAACTTTTGCCCACTAAAATACGCGAATTCATAGTTTTAAGCATAACCAACTAAACTCAATTTAGAGATAAATGGCCCCCCATTAAACTGTCCAAATAGTTTTCACATTTATACTCTATATGTAATGCTGTTGAGTCTAAGCCATCTAAAATCCAACTAAATAAATTTTGGAAAACATTTGGGAAAAAAAAGCAAGCAGCAAGACCAACGAGTTTAGTTTATTGTGACTCATAGGTTCAACCTATCCAAATATACTGCACAAAACAATCTAACATGTTTTAGACATAGCCAAAAATCTTCCAGTGTATTTGGTTACGTATATAGTTTCAAATTCATTTTTTCCTGTATTTCTCTTATAAAAAAGTTCTCGATTGCAAAAAATCAAATAGATTTATGCTGCTATACCTCGAATTCCAGTGATTTTATGAAAGCACTGCCACTTGTTACCAAAACATTCACAATGAAGAGACAAATGTACCAAACTAAGATGTAATAGAATTACTGTTGAAGAGTCCAAGGCTGAAAATTTAAAGTCTTACAGAATTAAGTCCTATTTATATTCAAAATCAAGCTTTTTAACAAACATCTTATGTGCTTCACTAATTTCTAACAAAGATTTTTCTATCTTGTGTTTGTCAGCTAAAACACTATGTCATACTGCCTTTTTAAAGGCCGAACTCTATTCTTAATTCTCTGGACACAGGAATTATAATCTTGTTATACCCTGCAAATTTAGCTGTAGGTGCTGTCTTTAAAAAGGACTTTTTCTTCCTTCTAGGAAGTGGTCAAGCCCTTTTCTTCCCCAGGTGTCATCATGCAAACAACTTGGTTGTTTTTCGTTGCTGTCTAATTAAGAGGTGGAAAAGAAAGCAGTTAAGGAGAAAGCAAAACCTATTGATTAAATCATACTTGTTTGCCCTACTTGTTCCTTTCATTTTTTTGGAGTTTCCCTTGGCCTCGACTGAGTTCATTTCCACTCTGCCTACAAAGCAATGGCTTTCTAAAATCTCCAAGCCAAGTATGCTCTTGTCTATGAACACTATTTCTTGTCTGGCTTTTATTACGTTTTCTTTTGAAATTCGTTAGATTATGCTCAGCAACCAGCTGCTTGCCCAACCGGTTCCTCCCCTCCCCCATCTCTCTTCACACATCACTTTTTCCTCCTCACATCCAGGCAGTGGGCAAAAGCCTTAAGTGCCGGTACCGTACTCTTCGGGCCTGTCACTCGACAATTTATCCTTAATTGGCTTTGCAAAGGACTTGACACCCAGTCCTCGTCCCCAAGAGCCCCCTAGGCCGTTATCTTTCTATTAGAGTGTGCGCGGTAAGGGGTTCCAGATCCCACGTCGAGAGTTTACGGTAGCCTGCCTACCAATAGGAGCGCACAATGAAGAGAAGTCAGTTCGGCCTCCCAGCAGCTCCAGTGTCTTCCTCCCCTAGCTGTACACCTACTGTACCAGCGAGCGAGCGAGCGAGCGAGGGAGCGAGCCCGGCGCGAGAGGGGGCGCGCAGGGAGGGCGGACAGCAGCCGCGGCGTGCGCATGCGCACCGGGGTTGTTTTTCACAAAGCTGCTCTTAAAGTGAGCTGGCAGCCTCCAGCCGCCCGTCTTTGTAAGGAGACCACTGAGACTAGCGGGAGCGCGGAGCAGCAGCCTCTCCGCTGCCCTGACTTTTTAAGAAATCTCAATGAACTACTTGTAAAGAATCACTGATCTGCCTGCAAGCTTTCTGCACGGCAAAGACATCGATCAGTGTTAGGTGAAGATCACATTTATATGTGATCTTGACTTTTTTGTCTTACATTATATTTTTATAGATTTTGTTATAAACATGGTGCTGGGAAAGGTGAAGAGTTTGACGATAAGCTTTGACTGTCTTAATGACAGCAATGTCCCTGTGTATTCTAGTGGGGATACAGTCTCAGGAAGGGTGAATTTAGAAGTTACTGGGGAAATCAGAGTAAAATCTCTTAAAATTCATGCAAGAGGACATGCAAAAGTACGCTGGACCGAATCTAGAAACGCCGGCTCCAATACCGCCTATACCCAGAATTACACTGAAGAAGTAGAATATTTCAACCATAAAGACATCTTAATTGGACACGAAAGAGGTAAGTTTTTATATTCAGAAATCATTAGACTCTTTTTCTATGGGAAAGTACCTTTTCAATTTTTCTGAATTAATGTAATTCTCCTAGCATAATACAGCAGTTTGATAAAGATTAGCAAAGTTGGAAGATTTGGGTTCTCCTTGACATTCATCGTGTGTTAAGCCGTATACATGCAGGCATCTGCAAAGAGACTGCAAACTGCACTTACTCAACTACCTCTATCTATACCAGGGTTGGTGTATGCTATACGCACTTGCAACCCATTTGCACCTTACTTTAAATTCGAACTAGTAATTTTACTAATTTGTCCTCAAATGAAATGTTAAAAGCTGCGGTCCATTAGATTTTTTCCTTGTATTCTGCAGCCTTATTTTAAAAACTAAGGTTCAATGAAGAAATGAAATGACATTTTTAAGTGGGTTAATAGGTGTATTTCATTTTTAATACATGCACAGGACCAGAAAATTGAGCATTGTTTTTTGATAAAGGGTTTCTGTGGCTTATTTTGACATATGGTATCAACACCCCACGTGTTTTTTTCCCTGTTCTCTCCAGTCCCTTTAGAAATTTACACAAACATCCAGTCTTTTAAAGAACAGTATCTATCATTATGATAGGTTTCAAATCAGTACTAGAAGCCATTTCGGGTAATTTTCTTTTCCGAGCATCATGCCTAACTTTGGGACGTGCATTCAATGAAACCCATGCCAGTCAAATGGAATTGAAAAGTATTCAGCACATTGGACTTGATTTTTGGTTAGGAAAGGGAGATAAAGCGTTGTCAAAGGGAGAAGGGGTCCTGAGATTTCCTACCTATTGTTTAATGTGTTACATTGTGAAAATATAGGAGACTCTAAGCTTGTTTTTCTAAGTTTCCACCCTTTGTTAGAAGCGGTTCAATCCTGTTTCGGACCAGTTCTGGGGGGTGGTGAGGAGGGGCGCTTGTTCTGCTTTCAGCAGATTGGTTACACGCGTCAGGTGGTGGCGATGACTTAATTCCTAGCCCAAGAAGAATATAATGTTAAAACTGGTTATATAATTTTGTGCTTCTCCTTTATAATACAATGTGTAGTTCAAATGTTGACGATTTTTCCAAGTATAAAGCATTTTTACCTTCTTTTCTGTATTAAAAATATACATCCATGAGGAAGTGCTAGTAACTAAGGCAAGCGTAGAAATGACGGATGCTTTGAGTTACAGCATCAATGCATTTTTTTAAATATTAAGACGAACCCAATTCTTTAGTTGGGTTTTCAGTTATACGTAGGTAGTTTGCTTACTGAAATAACTTCCAGTTAATCTCTCCAAGCAGTAACTGATAAAAAACATAAATGTCTAATGACAGTCCTGCTATTTGTTGAAAAGCAGACGCATAAGTTTGTTTTAACCTTTCTGGACATTGTAGTGTTTCATAAAATGAGTGAGAAGAAACAAAGGTTTTTAAGTAGTTGAGGTTTGCAATGGGGTAAAAGTATACTGATGACTTACGTGGACAGACACAAATTCATTAGTTGCTCCATGATTTCACGGTAAAAAAAAAAAAAACTATATGCCCCGCACCCCCATGAGATACCCCTGAACCCCTGCAAAGCGTGGACGAGCCCGTAGCCTGGAATAGTTTCAATGACTTAAAACTGGGATCTCTCAAACTAGCCTGGTGCCTGAGACCCCGCCCCGTGCGGTTGGCGATAGGCGGAGCCGGGTTTGTTAGCCTGTTGCTAAGGCGATGCCAGGCTCTGATTGGATTGGGTGCGTGCGGGTGGGGAGAGAAGGCTCGCGCCGGCTGGGGCGAGGCTTGGAACCGGCGTGCGCCGGTAAAGGTCCCTCCAGAGCTGCGCCCCCGCCCCTACTAGCGTCCCTTCCCGGGCTGCTGAACGCTCCCGGGACTTGTGTCACACAGCATGTCGCCCCTCACTGGGTTGCACTTGGCTTCCCTAAGAAACGACTTGGGGTTTAACAGAGTAAAAGGGAAAATCTCTTGCTGGCTTTACAGGTGCCTGATGGTCCTGGGCGCAACTTTTGCTGACAACCCTTTAATGAAGGAACGTGGGGGAAGGCGACAGTATTAGGACCCTATTTTCTTTTCCGGGTGGACGATACCAGGTGGCTTTTGTAAACGCTCTTTTTACGTTGGCTGAAGCAAAGCGTGTTTCCTTACCTGTGCTGCTACCTGATTTGACCTGAGGGGAGAGACAGCAAAGGCTGGCTGGTAGGGGGGAGGAAAAGTGACACTAACATCGGGAGATGGGCGGGGGCCGCGGCGAGTATTCCCCGCTCCAACTCCATTGTTGACTGGGCCTTCCCTCCCCTAGTCCCCCTACCCGCTTCGCCGCCCCACTTTCTCCTGCCGCAACTGTAAAGGTGTCAGGGTGGCCCGAGCCAGATCGAACCGGTCACCGGCTGGGGCGTGTAAAGCGGAAGCGCTGCGACGCGATGGTCCCGCCCCTCGTCCAGCAGTCTAGGGTGTGCGAGCGCGAGCGCGAGCGCCGCGCAACGTATGCCGTATGTATAGCGGGGTGCGCGGGCGGCGACGGCGGCGGCGCGCGGGCGGGCCGGCTGGGATCTGCTCGCGCCGGTTTAGGCCGGTCCTCTCCTGCTCCGGTCTAGTTCTTGATTGACAGCCCGGCACTTGTTTACCACGGCGCGGCCGCCGCCGCTGCTCTCCTCAATGAGACTGCTGAGCTGGCACAAAAAGCGAGAAGGGAATAAAAGGAGAGGGGAGCAAACTTTCGTGCGCTTCGAGGGGAGCGAATTTAAATGGCCCCCAACTCACCCGTTAGTTTTCGGTGCTGAAGCCCTCCAGGGGATTTGCACAGGAGAGGCGAAGAGTAGTGAGATATAAGCGAATCCTCCGGGTTTTTAGAATAAAGTACCCACGTATAGGCACTTTTTTTTCCCCTGTCTTCCCTTATGATGGAAGGGAAGTGTCACGTTTTTTGGGTATATTTACCACTTTTGGTAGGGGAAAGTTAATAATAGTTTTTTGGTGGTTAATACAAACTGCTACATCAAAAATCTATATAGATACGACGCTGTAATTACATCATCTAGTCAAAACGCTAAAAAAAATCTAGAATTCCCTCCCACATTTATTGCTAATATACTTGTGTTGGAGGCATTTAAAAAATAACCTGTTTGGCCAAAATAAATTGGTCATGAAATGAAAGGTCATTCATTTTTGCTGACAATTGGAAACGACCAAACTAGACCTCGTTTTTCAAGGTGTGGGACGGTGGTGGTTCCCAGTAACTGGCAGGCACCATTTAAATAAAAGGTATATTCTTTATATATGCAAATCTTTAGCTGTTGCTAGGGTTAGACTGAGGGCGTTGTCATCATTTTAGATTCAATAAATAGTTTTTACTTTGTGAAATAGAAATTAAAGTTACTGGTTTTTTTTAAACTCCAGCATCTGATGTGACATTTTCTAATGGCTTTAGAATTGTAACATTCACATCTTCTGTATCAAAACTGACATTTTAAAGGGTTTACATGAACAGTTTTCATTTTACATACAGTTTTAATATAAATTTAAGCAAATTATTGGAGACAATAGATAACATCTTAAATGAAATTTGTTGAGATCTGAGTCTTTTTTTGATGAAAAAACTGCCTGTGGAGGTAGAACTATTAATTATCTCTATATGACAGATAAGGCAATTGAAGACTCGGGATTTTTATTTTACCCAGAGGGAGTGATGAAGTTGGGATTGGAGCTCAGGATCTTTCAGACTCTAGAGCATGTGGCTTTAAGTATTTTTAAAGTTATGATACCATGAAAAGTGTGTGAAGTTTTAATGACAGGATTTTTTGTTTTCTTTTTCCGTTTTAGATGATGATAATTCTGAAGAAGGCTTCAACACTATTCATTCAGGAAGGCATGAATATGCATTCAGCTTTGAGCTTCCACAGACGTAAGTATCTGAAGTAAGAAACATTTTTCATAAATATCCATTCTTTCAAAATAATTATAAATTTAAATATTTTTAGCTAAAAAAAACCCTTTTCATTACTGAAACGTGCTGGAAGAAAACAATAAACTAAAAAAAGAAGCTATTTTTTAATCTAGTGTGGCAAAATTATGGAAAGCACAGCTCAATTCTTAGAATTGTGTCTCAAGATTTATGAGGTTTTTAAAACTTAAATAGTACTTCATTTCAGGTAAGTGAATTGGAAGATGCTAGCCAAATAAATAATAAGCACTTTATAAATACTTGGCTTATCATCATCAGTCAGCATTAGCACGAAACATAGAACATACCATCTCTTATTCAGAAATTCATAAAAATCCAGGGTTCTATCTTTTCTGCTAAAACTAGCCAATAACAGTAAGCTAAGAAGGTAAAAATAATTAGGACTATCCTAACTCCAGAAGTGGTGTTCTTATATGAATTCAATAGCTTCAATGCAAAGAGCTCTTGAGGTCACACAGATACTATGACCTGGACTTCAAAGGAAATGTCCATTAAAGATACCTTCAGTAAGGCTTGGAATCTAGTATGAAAGGAAAGAGGAAGGTTATATGTTCTTTAATAACAGATAGACGAGCTCTACAAATGAAGCGTTGTTAAATGCCCTTAACATTAAAACTTGCAAAGTGGCACTTGTAAAGATTATTTTTTGCATTAATAAGAATTTATCAAGTGCCAAATGTACATAATTCTTTATTTTTGTTAATTCTAGTGCTTGAGTTGTTAGGCAAATAGAGTTCATAAGTGATATTTTTCAGAGTATTCTGTTGACCATATTAAGAACATTCTGAATATAATCTGCTTTCTGAGAGAAGTATTCTATGTCTGTGAATACAATTAGGGTAATATTAGGCCTAAATATTAAGGATGGAAGTAATTTAGTAGGCTTTTTAAAAAAGTCTATGTGTAAATCAAAATTATTTAAAATAAAATCTAGAATAGTAGCATAAATACCATATTTTATTTCACTGTGCTACAGAAGTTAATGCAGGAGTCTAACATACCAAAATATTGTAAAAACACTCTAATCTAAGCTAGTACTCTACCTTGTAAATAATTTAAACATCAGGCATTTTTCTAATGAAATCATAAAAATATTAAACTCACTAAAATAAAACCTTCCACAAGTAATAAAATGTGGGAGAACTGAAAACACAGTTCTGATTGTCTTGATATACCATAGGTATATTTTTCTTTTAAGCCTATAGAATAATGTTAGAAAACAGTGCAGTGCCAAAGAGTTAGAACATGAGTAAACTGGGAAATGTAATAAAGCAGTTTAGAGTTTTAGTGCACTTTATGAAATGTGAAATTTTTGAAATGATAATTATTCTAGGCCTTTTCTAGACCTTCTTAATTTGTTGCTATAAAAAGAGATAATAATTCCTAGCTAATGAAAAGTGGAGACTACAAGGAATTCGGTCTGAATGTTTAACCAGTGTCTAGAATTTCTCAATACAATTAGTTAAACCATTCTTAACTTACTTTTAAATTAAATTCTTGACCTTTCCGAGAATTGTTCATCTCCAAACTTTAATAATTTTGCCACCAGCATTAAAAGTAGCCTCTTCGTTTAAAGAAATTGTATTCTTCTGGCTTCTTACAGCAAAATTTCTATAATATTTATTTACTTTTCCGAAACAGAAGTTTTTTTTCCCCAATGACTTATCCCTTTGGAAATCTTTAAAAATTGCATATTGACATATTGATGGTAAAATGGATAAACAGTACAGTGTAGTAGTTCTCTGCTGACCTTTTGCATAATTATTAGAAAGAGGTATAAGAGTAATATATTGCCCTTTATATTCTGCACAGACCACTTGCTACCTCATTCGAAGGCCGACATGGCAGTGTGCGCTATTGGGTGAAAGCCGAACTGCACAGGCCTTGGCTTCTGCCAGTAAAATTAAAGAAGGAATTTACAGTCTTTGAGCATATAGATATCAACACTCCTTCGTTACTGGTAAGGATTGACATAATGCTTCACTCCTTGTTTTTGGCATATAAATACTAAAGAATAACTACCTAAACTATGCAGTCTTTGTAATTTTTAAATAGTGGTTTTGTTTTAAAACTCCACAGATACGTTTTTTTAAAAAGTATGGTCAAGAGCACACAATTTAGTGAAGAATGTGCTCATATTTTCTGATAATGTAATAACTAAGTAAATTTTAATAGTAAGAACTAGTATATGGTATGAAATCTCTTACTCAGAAGGTAACAGCAATAACAAAAAAAAATAGGTCTGTTCCCTGGATAAATTTAGTAGCAGAGGAACAGTAATATAAATTATTATTATTATAAGATAATATCACTTACCTTGAAAGTATCATAATCTAAAGTTTATACTGCATTGTATTATTCCAATGTAGGGATAGTTGTCAAATGATGGGGAGATAATCATTTTCATAAAAAAAACTTAATTCCATTTTAAAAGAAATATTTTTAATTGCATTTTTCACAAGACTCAAATTTGACTTTATTTGGTTTTAACCAAAATGATAACATCTTTAAGCAAATACAAATTCATTTTAAAAAGCCTTCCTCTTTTGTTTTTTTTTTACAAACATTTATTTTTGCATTCTCTAAAAAAGATGTTAACATTTGGGATTATAACCAAGTTGCTTTCCAAGCTGCCTTTTTTTTAAGGCAATTAAATGAAATGTGGAAAGGGTTTTTTTTTTTTTTGTTTGGTTGGTTGGTTTTTAATTAGTATATATGTAAATGTGTGGGCTAAAACTGTGTTTGTGGAATATGGCATTAAGCCCTGTACCCTTTTTTCTTCAATTGAATAAACTTACATAAAGACAAAATAATAGTATAATTCAGAAGTTATTGGTTTAGTTTTTTTTCAAATGTGTATTTGAATACAGAAGGGAAAAAAAGCAACCCTGCCTTTCATTTTAAATTCTCCAAGAATTTAGGATTGTATTTTAAAACATTGAATTACTATCCCAACATACATTGATGTTTTTCTCTAACTTTATTTCTTACAGTCACCCCAAGCAGGCACAAAAGAAAAGACTCTCTGTTGCTGGTTCTGTACCTCAGGCCCAATATCCTTAAGTGCCAAAATTGAAAGGAAGGGCTATACCCCAGGTATGTATGAGGTGTAGTCCCACAAAAAATTGTCTTTCTTCACTTAGCTTTTGTGTATAATGTTATAGTATTTCTACTAAATGCAAGCATGGTACAGTATTCTGTGATAAAGTTTAACATAAATTGTACATCCAGTTTCCTTTTCTAAGTTGGAATATAGTCTCCTTTTTTAAGTAGCTATTGTAAATGAGTAGTTCATTTTACAGCTTCAAGTTACATGTCGTTCTTAGGACAGCTTTTCATCCACATAGTTCTTTAAACTTTTGAATGTTAGCCTAAAAATTTATATTTGGTTTCAGTTTGGGTTTTGTTTGTTTTTTAATTGTAGATACGTATTTTTTTCCCTTTAGGTGAATCAATTCAGATATTTGCTGAGATTGAGAACTGCTCTTCCCGAATGGTGGTGCCAAAGGCAGCCATTTACCAAACACAGGCCTTTTATGCCAAAGGGAAAATGAAGGAAGTAAAACAGCTTGTGGCTAACTTGCGCGGGGAGTCCTTATCATCTGGGAAGACAGATACATGGAATGGCAAGTTGCTGAAAATTCCACCAGTTTCTCCCTCTATCCTGGACTGTAGTATAATCCGTGTGGAATATTCATTAATGGTATGTGTAGATTTAAGTTTTGTTGGGTTTTAAGTCAATGTCATGAGGATATAATTACCCAGGATTTGATTTTTATATTCCATGTATGATCTACGCAAATACTTATAAATCTTTATGTAGTTTAAGTTAAATTATTAATTGTACCTTAAATGATGATGTAAATGTACCTAACACAGTGTGGTACATAATGGAGAAACTTCTTGAATATCATATGCATATAAGTAAAAAATGAAGTAAATAAGGGCCTCAAATAATGTTAAAATTGGGTTACCAATTTTTAAGAAGGAAATAATACTTGGCATTCTAAACCTAAGTTCTCCTTTCAACATTTAGGTATATGTGGATATTCCTGGAGCTATGGATTTATTTCTTAATTTGCCACTTGTCATCGGTACCATTCCTCTACATCCATTTGGTAGCAGAACCTCAAGTGTAAGCAGTCAGTGTAGCATGAACATGAACTGGCTTGGTTTATCCCTACCTGAAAGACCTGAAGGTAATTTGATAATGTATACCTAAGCTAAATCATTTGTGATTATTTTCAGTAACATAATTTTGCTTCTGATAATTTGATTAGATAAGCATTGTCTATTGTCTATACCCAAAGAGAATATGTATGTCCATAATGTTAGATTTAAAATGTATATCCCCCTAGTTTTGATCATAAAACGAATAATTATTATTTTACCTTGACATTCCTTTTTAATACCTACTATTCTGTGTATTTTGACATGCATAAGAACGTGCTGTTCGAATTGCGTGTATCTTTTTCCTTTAGCACCACCCAGCTATGCAGAAGTGGTAACAGAGGAACAAAGGCGGAACAATCTTGCACCAGTGAGTGCTTGTGATGACTTTGAGAGAGCACTTCAAGGACCACTGTTTGCGTATATCCAGGAGTTTCGGTTCTTGCCTCCTCCTCTTTATTCAGAGGTAAGCTCCAATTCCTCAACTGTGAAATGGGCTGGCTTTCTTGGGAAAGAGCATTGCAGACTTTTTAAAAAATACAGTTGGGTTTGATTAACATGATAATAGAAAAGCAAATAACAAAGATTCAGATATAACACATTAAAAATTAGATTACAGTTATCATCAATATTTACTAAATATGACCCAGAAGTAGACCCTTCACTTACATTATTGGGGAAATAAAGATAATGATTTAACCTCATGCTTGCAAAATGCCAGTTAAAGGAATAATATTTCAAATCATCAGTAGAACTGGAATTTTGTAAGCATTGACTAAATAGCTAGAATTTATCTTAGTCATCACCCTTTCCAATTTAATTCTTGCGTATTTTAACACTCAGTGATAGGGGAAATAAAATTTGAAATAACATCTTAAACAACATTCTTACATTGTTGGATTATTTTTATTCATCTCATATTGATGACAACTAAGCACTTAAATGAATTAAATATGGCCCTTACTTGGGAGAAGCTCACAGACCAATGAGAGAAAAAACTTAGAAGTAAAATAGTACATTGAAGAATAAGTAGTCCTCATGAGGTGGTTGAGTCCAGGCAGGAAGAGTAGCATGTGCAAAGGCAAGAAGGCGAGGGGAGAACAGCAATTTTAGGACACTTCAGAATGCATGTATACACACAGTACATGTTTTATGTGTATAGAGGGGCTCTAAAGTTGGCCTGGATAATACTATAATACCAGATAATTTTGTACATCGTCAGAATCCGTTTTTTCCTTCTGGCTCCTATAGTTCAGACAGCTATTCTACAATGAAATATTACTCCTAAATAAGACATAAGAGGGATTATTTCACTCTTGAACAAATTGCTCTTTTTTATACTGGAAGATTCAGTTTTCCTTGGATGTTGTTAATATGAGATCCGCTTTATTCATTGATTATAGGATATTCAGAATCTGTTCTTGCGAATTCTTGATTAGACATAATTTTTCTATCCTAATTCAAAAATGTTCCATTAGATGTTAAACATTCTCCATCTTGTTAGAAATTTTGAGACTGCGTTTTTATTCTGACATTCTGATTTGATCTGAGGCTTCCTGGCTGGCCGGCAAGCATTTTTTTAAAATGGCAATCTTAAGTATCTACTTTTAAGTAATTTGTCATAAAATTCTACCTCCTCCTTTAAAAAGGAACTGAAGATTATTAAGTGAATTAAAAAGTTTCAAAACTTTGGATTCTCCCACATTTAAATGCAAGTAAGTGGGTCTTGTCCAAAGGTTCTTTCAGTAAAAGTAATTTATTAGACCCAACAATTTGCTTTCCTGTACCCATTCTGTTTATATCTGAGAAGCTACTAAAATACATTCACTTATATGAACATATGTGCACATGTGTGTATGAAAGTCACTCCAGGGGTAAAAGTGGTGGGAAACCTCTGGGACATTTTGGGTTCAGCATTGAGGGTTCTTGAACACTGTATACCTAGGCCCTCTCTGGGGTTTTACACCCTTTAGTTACAACCTCAAATAAGCACCAGAAACACTGTTTACACAACTACACTCTTCCCAAAGCATAGAGAAGAGTTGACTTTCTGTAGAAGAATGAAAGGAATACTTTCAAGACACCATGGCCATGAAAATGTTCTCCATTGTGTATGTATGAGTCTTAAGTACTACTAATTACTGAGTAAAAACTCCACTGTCTGATAAAATTTTACCATTAACTTTGAAAAGAGAACTATTGAACATACCATTTTAAATATTATTAATCTAATAACTGAATATCAGGCACTTAATAACAGAACCCTTTCCTCCCCAAACAAATTGTGTACTTTCTGGTTCCATTTCTCAACTAGTACTCAAAATCTTCATTATTTTATTCAAGCTTTATCAAATAACTAGATTTTTTCTCTTCTTCCTAGATTGATCCAAATCCTGATCAGTCAGCAGATGATAGACCATCCTGCCCCTCTCGTTGAAGGAACACTTGGTTAAATCAAGTTGATGTGGTTTCCGAACTGTATCTCTTCCCGGCTGAAGACAGAAGAATCTTGGAGACACGTTTTCAGAGGAAGTGGAATTGCTTTTGCCCAGAAAAATGGCAAATATATGAAACAACCAGTGATCATGCTTTAGAAGCCTACAGCAACATTCTGGGACTGCTCCAATATGCTTGAAGATCTAAGCTTTTCTCCTTTAAAACTGGCACATACTAAGAGCAGTCTTCTTAGCCTATGGTCATACATGTCAAGACACCACGTGGTAAAGAGGGACTATTTCCTTCTTTTGTTTTGAAAATTTGCACATGCTCAATGCTTACATTGTGCAGTTTGATGTCACTACAGCTTTTTTTTTTTTCCATTTATGCCAGACTCGATACTCTTAAAACTTGTCTGTGGTCAGCACAAGGAACAAAAGAAAGCTTTGAAAAAACTTTAACAAGAAAAAAAAACGCACTGACATTTTTTTTTCTAACTTAATATAGCCTGGACTTCACCTGCGTATGCACATGCTCAGAATTGTCCACTAGGCTGACCGTGTATCACCTCTTCAGCTTGGATCCTATTGTGGATTTATTTACAAACATCAAATGCCTTCAAGCCAATCCTTCTTGCTGTATGTTTTGCAGCCTACTGTAGTAGATACGCAACAGATCTGTGGGAAAAGAGATGAGAGGAGGAAGCTAATACGAGACTGTCAAGACTGTATACCTTCTTGATTTCTTTTAAGAATTTGTTGCCTTTCTACTATTACAGCAAAGCAGCATTTTGTTACTGACTGCCTAAAATCACTTAATCTCAGGTGAACGCATCACTTGCCAAACTGTTGGAATGCTATTTGTGTTTTGTTGCACTGTTATTTTTTTGTTTGGTTGGTTGGCGTTTTGGAGAGGGAAATTTGAAAAAGGGACATACACAAAAGTGATAGCCCACCCGCATTCCCTTTTTATCAATACACATAAGAAGAAACTAGCAGAGCTAAGAATGGAGTAAAGCAAGGCAGTATGGCAGGCACCAGCAGAGAGTTAAGGCTGTTGCTCTTAAAAATTACTGTTGTTTTTATTATGATTTTCAAAGTATGAAAGTTTCCCAGTCACTGGAGAAGAGGGAAAAGTACATTTATTTTTATACAGTTACTTAATTACCTCCAAACATTAATGTTGGAAATCATTTTTGCTGGTGCAGAGTATTTTAATGAGCAGGAATATATATATATATGTTTAGGTTATGATTGGAGAGCTCAATTTATACATTTCCTATCCTGCTCAAGCTTGACAGAGCTTGAAAACCCAAGTTGATTCTATAAGTACATAACTTCAAATTACAAATACTACAATGTGTGCTGGAATATAATAACTTTTGTATTTTTGTGGGGTTTTTAATGAAAATATTTTTTCTCATTACGTAATCAACATTTTGCTAAACATGAGAAATCACTCATTCTGAGTATATGTAGGTAAGATAAAAAAGTGAATACATTGGTAAATTATAGTTTACATTAAAGATAATTTACAGTTGTCTCATACCAGCATTCATGATAACACTTTAAAACTGCTTTTTACAAAGTACCAAGTGTACTGATGTCTTATTTTAGAAGGAATTCAGCTCTGATGTTTTTAATGGGAAAAGTCACATCTCTGATGTTGTAACATACATGTGAAATGGGTGTTACATCTATCCTGCCATTTAACCCCACAGTTAATAAAGTGGCTGAAAATAATAGTAACTCTGGCTTGGTGCTTGACCTGGTTAAATACTGTCTTAAAGCTTCATACAAAACAAATAGGCTTTTCCATAAGTGGCCTTTAAGAAAACATGGAAGACAATTCATGTTTGAAAAACGCTGACAGGGTGAAGAAAGCCCAGTGTAAAAATGAATCGCGTTTTAAGTGATTCAGTTAAAGAGTTGGGGCTCCCGTAGCAAACTAATACTAGATAATAAGGAAATGGGGGTGAAATATTTTTTTATTGTTGTTAAATCATTTTGTGAATGTCCCCCTCAAAAGAAGCTAATGGAATATTTGGCATAAAGGGCATTTGGTGGTTTTATTTTTGTTTGGGGGGGATTGTCTGAAAATCCCTTTTCTCTCTTATGTCTAACTGACTAGGGAACAATTGTTGATATGCATAGCATTGGAATACTTATCACATACTGTTGTAAATGACACAAGAAGCAAGAATGACCAATATTCTGATAATTGGCTTGGAGTCACAAAATAAAATGTGATAAAATTTTGAATACATAAAACTTTGTCAAAGTTTTGTTTTTCCCCATTAAAGTATTTCTTTACTTTTCTTAGAGGCATTAACTTTACTCTTTTCTAAATATTTTCTAAATATTGGTCAATTCCTGACATATAAGATGTGAGGTTCATAGCTGTATTCCAGTATTCAAGATAGAGTCCTGATTTTTCAATTAGGAAAAGTAAAATCCAAAATGTTAGCAAAACAAAAGTGCAATATTAAATGTTTGCTTTATAGATTATATTCTTTGGCTATTTGTAATTTCTGTTTTTTTTTTTTTCCTTTTTTTATTTGGTGCTGAATATGTCCTTGTAGGCTCTGTTTTAAGAAAACAATATGTGGGAAATGATTTAATTTTTCCTATTGCTCTTCCTTGTGGAAAATAAAGTGTTTTTTTTCTTTTTTATAAAATTGTTGTTTTATTTGAATATTCAGTCATATTAGTAACTCATCATACATACAAGACTATGATTAAACTCTAAGCCATTCTGTGTAAGAATTACTTCTAGATCTCTAAAGGAAATTACTGAAGGCTTAGCAGAATTTTAATTTCAAATTATTGTTTTAGTTAATTCATTATTATGCATGCTTTTTTTAATAAATAACTTAAAGTTAGAAATAAAAATTTCAGTTCTATATGAACCAAACTTTTACCCAGGTACTTTAACATACCAATTCCCTCACCGATTTGTCCATGTTTCTAGTATTTCATGAGCACATAAATTTAAAAGTTACATTAATCAATCTTAGGAAAACTCAACTTATTCTAAGTTTTAAAACTAAGTATTTTTGTCAGAACATTGAACTTCATTTTAAGATTAGAAGTACTTTTGGTCTCACATTTAGAAATTACCTTTTTTTTATTGTTTATACATTATGGATGAGCTATCAAGTTGCCTTACTGTATGATTCTCCCTTATTTCTCAAATGTATACAAAAAACATTAAAAAGACACAAATATATTTATAATCAATTTTGTATAAGTATACTGTCATCCTTGTTAACTAAAAGCCAGCAATCTGCATGTCTTAACAGTAAAAGTGGCTGGTGGCAGAGGAATTACAACATGAGAAGGGGAGATGTGGATTCTGGATTCTCTGATATTAGGTGTAGTTTTGAAAAAACACAAATTTTGATTTCTTCATCTACAAAGTGAAGCTGTCCAAAGTCCTTTTCATCACTGCAGGCATGAGATTGTAATACATCTTTAAGTAAAGAAATAATGTATACTTAACACTGGTAATTAAACATACTGTTTTCTGAGTTTGCATTAAATGCACGAGTTCAGTACATGCTTCAAGTTAAGTGAGACAGTTACATGGCTCTTTTTCACTTAATCATCTGTACTTTGCAAATTTCCCTGGTCATTAATAATGACAATGAATGAATGGCTGAGTTCTGTATATTTATCAAGACTTGAGTGTAACAGAGAAAGACTAGCTTAAGCAAAAAACGATTAACTAGTAATTTCGGGGGTGAATTATAATAAAGTGTTTGGATCCAGAAATTCACATACTTACATTATTGTTTCGAACCTTTGTCACTTACCCTTTTCATATTAGCCTTACTCTTTCCTTATCTTTTGTGTTAGATGGGCCAGGAAAGATGACTCCAGCTTTTCCAGCTCACAGAAGGAATGCCATCTAGAATCCCCAAATCACTTGTTACAGGAGATTGATTGGCCAATCCCTGGGTCATGTTTCATGCCACAAAAATGGGCTTCCTAATGGAGAGTTCTGTCACCAGAAAAAGGGAGAAAAGAGGTCACTATACCCTTGCTATTTCAAGTGTTGTCCAAACCAGCATCAATGACAACCTAGGAACTTGTTAGAAAAGTAGATCAAGATCTATCCTAGAATATTGACCCCAAATACCTGTTTACATGATTCCTAGGTGATCTGTAAGTAGAGTAAAGCTTAAGAAGCTCTGTGGCACATCAAAGAAAAGACATGAAAACATTGAATAAGTAACTGTTTTCATGAATCCCAAGCTGTAACTGAACTGAGAATTTGGGACACTGAAGTGAAAAGTAATGCCATTTTTAATCCCAAAGCATATTTATGGCTTAATATTTTTGAGACAGAAAACTTTGTGACTGTACTACTGAGACGGTAGCAATTATACCTTCAAAATTCTGATGTCAACAATCAGCAGTTCTCAAAATTTACATGACTGAATGACTAGTTTGTCTTTTCATTCCTTGATTTCAAAATCAATACAGAGGGAGGACATATCATTGCAATTTATGAGAAAAAAGTATTGATATAAAAACATTTATTTTGGCTTTTGAGGAATGCAGTCTGCAATCTTTTTACGATAAAAGAGATTTAGGAAAATAACCAGGAGATGTGGTAAACCCATGAACATTGAAAGGTCACTTCAAATTCAGACAAATTAGTTTAAAAATCCGAAAGCGCATGACCAACTGGCAACAGAACCAGTATCAGTTTTTGTTGACCATCACAAAGTTAAACATACAAGGAAAAGACTTTTGTTCAAACCAACCTCACAGATACCAATTTAGACAAATGATATTAAGATATCACACAGAACCAAAAAACAAAGTTGCTTTAGAATAGTTTCTAGCATTTACATGTTAAAAGTTTGTAGCCTAATGTGATTGAAGAAAATAAACGTTTATGCCATTTATATTAAGAACTTCTGCTATATCAGAACTACTTCTAACTGGAAACAGATTCTTACTACTTCTAAATTCAAGACATATCAATTTCCAACCCAAACAAAATGATTATGACCTCTAGCAATCGTAGGTCTCTAAGAACATTAATAAAATTAAAATACTGAGTTAGAATATCACTTTGTATAGTTTAGAGGTCTGTTTACTAGTTCTATAAACAGTCTTACTAGTGAACAGAAGGATGTGAAAGATTAAAATACAATGTCCTAATTTTTAACCTTATGGAATGATGTCCGTTTTGCCAACTCAGATCTAACAGTGATGATACAACTAATGAAAGTAACACTGTTACTACTTTACATGATACAGATTTTTGCCAAAAGGAAAAGCTATCTGATCTTATTGAATATAGGAATGTATACTTCTTCGGTCATTTTTTTCCAAATGAATTGATAGTTTAAATAATGATAGAAATGCAAAAAATAATTAGAATAAACAGCCAGTTTCTGTGTTATTTGCTTTTTTTTTTTCCTTTTAAAGGAAATCAACATTTCCACCATCTAGTGCAAGGCACATTTCATAATCTAGACATCTTAACAGGTCTGAATCCCTAAGAGTATAACTCAAAATGTTTAGAAAAACAGTAACTAAGATATAGCACATGCATCACACAAACAAACAGGATGCTGGCAGCCTATACAACCATACCCAGAACCTATAAAAACTAAATCAACATGCTAAATTCTAAAATGACAAAAGAGGAGAAACTATTCTTTTGCTGAAACTATCCCTTCACTATTCTTTCTCCCACTTGGAAAGCCAACTCTAGAAAACTTATGGAGAAGAAACAGCCATAGGGGTATATGCTGTGCAGAGAAGCAATAGACAAATGCTTCCGGCTGGTGAGCTTTTTTATCAGTGCCTCAAGCAAACTGATCAGGGAAAGCCCAATAAATTCCCTCATTACATTGTCCCCTGTGTTAGTTTCCTATGGCTGCCTTAACAAAGTATCACAAACCAGGAGACTTAACAACAAATGAAATTTATTCTTTCACAGTTCTAGAGACTGTAAGTTCAAAATTATGGCATGGGTATGTTTCTTCTGAAGCCTGCAGAGGAAAATCTTTCCTTGTTGCCTCTTGCTTCTGGTGGTGCCTGCAATTTTTGGCATTCCTTGGCTTACATATGTCACTGGAATCTCTGCCTCTGTTGTCTAATGGCCATCTCTTCCTTTGTCTCTCTGTCTCTTCACACTGCATTCTCCTTTCTAAGTCTCTCCTCTTCTTATAAGGACACAGTCATGTTGGAATAAGTGTCCACCCTACTCCAATAGGACCTTAGATAAATAATTACATCTGCAATGACCCTGTTCCAAATAAGGCATATTGTGAGATATTGGAGCTTCAACATATCTTTTTGGGAGACACAATTCAAACCAGAACATCTTCCTCCCCTCCAAAAAAAGAAAACATGTTAACAATGTGGTATCTGCAAGGAAAACCTACCTCTTTAGGGAAAATACAGTTAGCTATTTCTCATTTTATACAGCAGATTTAGTCCTGAACTGTAAAATCAGTAGAGACCAAAGGAAACTACCCCTCTCCCCCAACACACATACCTTTTTTCCCGTGGTGGGTGAGCACTCATCTGGGAGATGAGAAACCAAAATTCTGTTCTGCAGATACTAAGTGGCTGAATGAACTTGAACAAATCTGGGACCTCGTTTCCTGTTTCCTCATGTAAGAAACAACTCTTCCAGCAATACCTTTCTGTTTACAGTACCTCATGTAATTGAGTTCGAATACCGTAGCTTGTGTTCAAGCTCTGGTCTTTAAGATTTTATATTACTGTAAAATTTATAATTTCCCTCTACTTAAACCAATACCATAGCTTAAAATTTAAACAATTGAATTCACTCTAGAAAACAGTTTGGAGTACTAGATAGGTTAGTACTTTATTTCAAACAGTAAAAGCTCACCTTGTTCTTTCAAAGCTAGCCACAATATCATCCAATAACCTCAATTTTTTTAAGAAAACAATATGTCAGGAATCAAGAATCCTAGGTTCCCCTCTTCCTCTAGCTAGCTGATCACAGTGTACATGTCAGTAAATCTCTGGACCTCAATTTCTTCATTCTATATCAGTAAGACTGAAACTTCCCCATGACTTCTGTGATTTCTTCTAGCCACATAGTCCACCTCCTATTCAATAAGGGTGAAATTCAAGTAAGATTCTACTTTTGGAGATTGGTTTGTTTATTTAAGCTTAAGTCACTTTTCAGTTCTAGAATGAAGATATGTAGTTTTACCTAGCATTGAGCAACTTTACTATATACTCTTAATGCCATGATATAGGTACAGACTTTAAAGACCTCAGGACTTGAGTAAGTCTCTTAATAAGGAATATATTTAGTTGCATAAAACTTAAGACAGCAAACACTATTTCATAGGAAGAACAGTTGAGTCTTATTTATAAGAGTCAGAAGACAGTAAAACTTCTGAAGAAGATTTGGCTAGTGCTGAGGAGCAGCTGCAAAGTCACCTGTCCTACTTATTTATGGTAAAGATACTGGTGACTCTGGCTTACATAAGTGGGGGGAGGAAGACAATAAGGCAAGTTGAAATGTTCCTGTCCTTTGAAGGGAAGTTGCATTGTTTCTCTGTTCACCTTAATGTTGTTTACTTCAAAGATAATCTCTAATTTAGTGTCAGCACTGCATACTCTCAGGAGGAAAAAGTGAACATGGATATTCCGCTTGGGACAATGCTACTAAGGTATAAATAAAGAAGGAAAACCTGAAGAAAAATGCAGTACAAAGTTTTAGCTACAGTCCCCCCTTATTACACAGTGAAATTTCCTTCCAAAATACCCTTGGCTCAGCTCTAATGGAATATAACATAATAGAGTTTTGTTACCTTAGGGTATTAGCTACACCATTCTATGCTTCTTTGACAGTTTTCTTGATTCAATAAAGGAGAAGAAAATTGCTCCGATTTAAGGAAAAATCTATTAACTCCTTTAGTTCTCTAAGGTACTATTCTTCAGTACGCTGAAGCACTAGCTTACAAAATAACATCATAGAAATCAAAAAGCTCTGACCAAGTAGAACCTGGAGTATATATTCCCAAATTAGGGGGAAGATTGTATGTCTGTCTGCCTTAATCTTCCTCCTAAGGCCATGTGGAGTGGTTTGTAAAAGAGAAATGGCACACATATATTTTTCTTCAGCCTTTCATATAAATACCATCCTGCCCAGCTCCTACAATATGGCAGTTACTGTTCAAGGTCTCTTTATGTATATTTATCTTATTCACCCTAACAGTCATTTTCAAAGATCATTATTACATCTGCTTTTTATTTGGGGAAACTATTTTCAAGGGCTGAGCAACTTTCTCAAATCACACACCTATCAAATTAAAGACTAATGATTCACATCCAGGATTATCTGGATTTAAAGCCTGGCATTTTACTATCACACTACATATATTATTAATTAACCCCTTAGCTGAACCAAGGCTTGTCTTCAGAAAGTCCCAGTTTGCACAAAATCCACTCATCCACACCAGAGCCCCGTAAGAACTAGACACTAGAATGGTAACTATTGTTAGTAGAAGAGGAGAAGAGGTTGGAGGATCTATAATAGTGGGTAGGTATGACTGTGAGCAGCTCTGAGCCCCTAAGGGAAGAAGAGGGAATATACAGGCACACCACCACACATTGTCTTCACAGATATATCGAGATCCAACCATCAACAGTCGCTGCTGGTAAAGGGAAAAAGGTCAGTGAGAGCCGAGCTGACAAGGGGAGAGGACTAGGCAGGCCCAGAAGAGAGGACCTGATTCCAGGGGGAAAACTAGGTCACAGCACAGTGCCATGCTCTCCCAGGCACCTTGCCCAGTGGGCATGCCTCATGATGGTACCTGGACTAGTCTGACAGTCAGATGACTCCACTGAAAACTGAGCTAACTAACCCCTCATGTGAGGCGAAAACCATCTCAGCTCATCAGGTCTTCGGCGTATGAATGATAAACAATGCTCAAAACATGCAATTAAATGAAAGTGGGAAAGACACTTGACTTTAAAATATCTCTGAGGCACACTAGGCATTTTGGATTTTAAACAACTAACAATTATCCATTCAGTCATCAAGCTAACCACAAATGTTCATTCCTGAGAAAATCAGAATAAAATCCATTAAATTTCCAAGTCTTCAAGCCTTACACCATTATGTCGCTCGCTATTGCTCAATCCTTCAGGGTGATGATGACACTATCAGCTCTCTCCTTCCCATGCACCTCTGTATGCATTTTCTCAAGGAGATCGTTCATTTCCTTAGCTTTGATCGTCAACTCTATGACAATGATTCAACTCTCCATGACATCCAGCCCTACTTTTTCTTATCTCTCTGCCCTTATTCTCGATGGCATTACTGATATTTTACTTAGTAAATTCTCCATTCTCTAGAAACTGGTATTTCTGAAATGAGCTCTTCATCCTTCCCCATGTACCTGACCCCACTCCCATGCCTTCCTCCTTCTGGAGTTTCTGATCTCTGTCAAAAGAGCCACTCTCCTCATCCATTCATTCCCTGCCCCAAATCTTCTCCATTCCAATCATTTTTTAAAGTTTTCTGTCTTCTCTGGGAGACCACTATTATACCTGGTCCTTTCCCTGCATTCCCATTGCTACCTTACTGGTCTAGGTTTTTATCCTATTACACACTTCTTACTTCCTTCTACCCATTCCAAAAATCCCTGCTTAAGCCTCAATTCCTGCATGAAGTGTTTTTTTTTTTTTGACCCATCCAACCCTCATTGATCCCTACCACTCTGGAATCCCCTCCACATTTATCCTAACTCATAACATTTGTTCTACTTTACATTTGCCTCCTCACTGAGTATTTCAGCCCATCCCACCCCACTCTCAACTATGACAGTGCCTGGTCCAGCCTGAGTACAGGACAGATGCTCAAAAAATACCTCAACAATGGTTAACATTTGGACACTGTTATATATAATGAGTGTGTCCCCTATCCCCCCATTCATAAACCTTAATGCCCAATGGATCTGAAGATGGGGTCTTGAGAAGGGAATTAGGGATACATGAGGTCATAAGAGGGAGAACCTAATCTGATAGGACTATGGCCTTATAAAATTAGGGTGAGAGACTTCTCCCTCTGTCTCTCCGTCTGCCATCTGAGGACACAGTGAAATGGCAGCCATCTGCATGTGAGCAAGAGAGTTCTCACCAGAACCCAACCACCATGGCACCCGAATTTGGACCTCCCAGCTTCCAGAACTGTGAGAAATTAATTTCTGCTGTTTAAGCCACAGGGTCTAGGTATTTGTTATGGCAGCCTAAGCTGATGAGACAGGCACTGAGGAAAGCTGGTGTTACCAGTACTGCTTTCATTCTCCTTTGACTGTTTCATCCTCATGAAGAAAAGGGAAGAAGGGCTACCATGTGATGATCCTAATTGATGACATTCCTTCCTGGCTATGCAACAGGAGTGTTTCCGTCCAGCTTTCTACCTCTCCTTCATGATAATAGTTTTCTTTACACCACACCTTTCAGCCATGAGAGATGGATGAGCTAATGAAGAGTAAGCCCTGGTTAGCTTAGTCTTGTTACCTTGGCCACAGTGAATCATTCAAGGATGGGCAAATGACCCAGTGCTGACCAGAGGAATGTAAGAATTTTTTGAGGATTCCTGGAAAACTTCCTTGCTCTCACCAAAGACTTGGCAAGACAGACATTCTCTCTTTCACAGGAAAGTGTTGTATGTGGAACTACTTCAGCTGTTCATTTATTGTGTAGGAAGCCAGGCTAAAAATGAAGCCAACCCTGAGAGACAGATCTGAGAGATTCAAAAGAGAAATAGAGCCAGAGCCTTGATCTGACTATGCCTGAAGTCTGCATGACCTCTCCCCACACATGCACTAATAAATTTCCTCCATTGCAAGCTTGAGTCTGGCTTTCAGTTACTTGCAACCAGAAACATCTTTCTTACAGAAGAGAGAGTTAAGCCCATGACAATGAGGAAATTATTATTCACAGAAGAAAATTCAAAGCTTCTCACTGTGTGTCAATCTGACCCAATGCACACCCCAGTGCTATGTACAGACATTTGCAACTATTCCCCAGTACTGTATCTATGTGAGCGCTGCTCCAGCCCACAGCCTGACACACTTTACTCCAGTACACTGCACTGACATTATATTAATTTGCCCTTTCAGAACAGCAAACTAAAATCCCTGATAGAATAAATAGAACAACAGAATGAACACTTGGAAAGGTAACACAAAGGCATATATTTAGGAGGACCAAAACTCCACTAAGAACTGAGGAATAATTGTAAGACACTGAAAATCCTGAGTTCTACTTTCTTAGCCATAGAATAGGAGTCAGCATTTTAACAACTGTGGGAGCCAACTGCAAGCAGCCGGACTTTTGTTGTAGTTGGGATAATACCCCTAGCTAAGCTCTGTTAATGATTCAGGAGTCAGAAGCCTGATTTTTTTAAAAATTATTTTCATCAGGAAAGTCCAAAGGAGGGATCTAATAACTGCAGATTAAGATCTAGGAAGAAAACTTTAAAGCTGGACCCAGATATTATAACATCAAATGCCTTTAGAGACCAGCCAGGTACTATGTAATGAGTTGTGTGCAGTGAGAAGTGAAATGCACTGAAGACTACCGCTCTGTCCATAGTGCCCAGGGGCTACTCAGATCCAGCTGAATGGTGCTCTGTACAAATAGCAACCTTGTGTTATTAGACTTCCCAATTTTTTTCAGGATAAGTTGGAAACGTGTGTGTGTGAGAGAGAGAGAGAGAGAGAGAGAGAGAGAGAGTGAGAGTGAGAGAGAGAGAGAGAGAGAGAGAGAGAGAGAGAGAGAGATCAGCTATCTGAAAAAAGCACTGTTCAGTACAGAAAAGGAAAGGAAGAAAAAGAAAGTCAGTGAGCTATTGCTCTGAGTTTTCCTTTAGAGAAGTCATTTTAGAGGAATCTGGGGAGCAGACCACCTGAGCATCATTTTCAAACTATGATCTCTTCTCTCCCCACACACCTTGAAAATACTCTGTGCAGAGCACATAAAGTTGGGCAGGAAACAGCCAGCACTAGAGCAGGGCTGCTTTACCATCAATGTGCAAATAAGAACTCCCTGATAATCTTGTTAAAATGCAGATTCTGACTCTAGCAGGTCTAAGGTGGAGCCTGAGATTTGCATTTCTCAGGAGATTTCCAGAAGCTGCTCCTTCACACTTTGACTAGCACACTTGTACAATAGGTTTTTCCAACTTGTTTTGACCACAACCTAAACTGAGAAATACATTTTACTTGGCAAGCTAGAACACATATACAAAATAGGCATATATTTGAAACAGAGATAAAAGTTATTTTATTACATGGGTTGTACCTTGATATTTTTTATTTGACTTTTCTTTTTTATCCTACCATGTTGTATTATATTTTATTCTTTTAAACTCTGGTTGTGACTCATTAAGTAGTTTTCATGACCCACTAATCAGTTATGATATAATGTTTGAAAAACATTTCTATTAAAGTTTCATTCAAACCCTTTCTATTACATTTTCTTTGATGTATCCTTCTATCACTCCAAAGGACAGAACAAAAAAGAAAAACTGTAACTGTTTTTTGAGGAATGTAGGTCTGCTGAGATGAGCACTTACTATTTTCCAAGAGTTTGATTAAGCACATGAGCCCTAGGACCACCCTACAGGATTCTAATCCCGGCAGAGCCACCCACAAACTGTGAAGCCTTGGGCAAGTTATTTAGTCTTTCTTTGCCCACTTTCCACATCTGTAAAACATTCAATAATACAAACTCCCTATGGGGCTTTTGTGAGGCTTGCTGTCTATGTAAAATTGTGTATGTATAGGAGAATGTATTGCACACAGCACATGCCATTGAAGTGGCTGTCATTGTCATCACTATTACTAATTGTTTTGTAGGAGTTATATCATTTAGCTTTCAGTAATCTTATGGGATAGATAATATAACAGAACTGTTAGATGACCAGTTTACAACCATTCCCATCTACTTCTTTGTTGAATTCCTATTTATTCAGGGCTCCCATCCCTCACAAGTGACTCAGGAGTGAATCCAAGCTGGTAAAGTGAACACAGTAAACCCTCTCCCCTTGCCAACAATGGGTAAGGAAGAGCATGTGAATCAGTTCTGGCCAATGAACCACAGGGTATCTGGGAAATGTTTCCTCTCCCTTAAAGTAAAACTGAAGGAAGAAACATCCTATTTTCTTTCACTGTATGCTTTTATGTCTAGATGTAATGCCAGAAACTGCAGCATGCATTTGGCAACTATGCGGGAAGCCAGTAGAAAACAAAGTGAAAGGCATGCTCGTGGATACAGGTAGGCATGGTTATCCTCTCCAGAACAGGTGGGGAAGGTGAGGGCTAAAACAGGTGTAGGAAATTTCCAGAGGCCACATTCAGGAAGTTGCCTATTCTTTATCCACCATTCTACAATAATCCCACTTTTAAAAAAACACAATTATTTTTTAAAGTGCCCTGAAGATAGTAATTGATGGATATGGAAAGCATT
Source organism: Manis pentadactyla (assembly GCF_030020395.1). Taxonomy (NCBI): domain Eukaryota; kingdom Metazoa; phylum Chordata; class Mammalia; order Pholidota; family Manidae; genus Manis; species Manis pentadactyla. Next base: position 69,982,262 of record NC_080020.1, read on the forward strand.
TCCGGAATCAGCTGTCCACCTTAAGATTGTTAAGGTCAGTTAAGATGGTCATTTGTTGAGGGTAGGTAGGTTGTGATCCTGTTAACATTATATATTTATTTTATGCCATACTCTGCCAGTCTGTACATGTTTATTACTTTGCAATTATTCTTTTTATTACATGTCTATGGATTAGTTTCTTTCTAACTAGGCTGTTGATTCCACAATTATTCTGATAAACAATCTTAACCGGAGCTGTTATTGACTAGTAACAGGTTAACACATCCCTGTTTCTACACTGTTTTTAACATGCATCTTCCCTAAAAGAATTTAAATTCTTTGGAATTTCAGAGACTGTGGCAGGGATATAAGAGTTATTTGGGGGCAATGTAATCACTTTAAACTCTAAAAATAATACCCTATAAGGAGCTGCCGTGGACTCTAGGTCTGAAATTTTTCTCTAAAACCTAGCAGGCATAATATTCTTCATAGCATCCTGTCTTATTATTCCAGTGAACACAGGAATATCTAAATAAAAAAGTATTACATAGGCATGATGTTTAAAATCTATTAAGTCCCTTTACTAATTTACAACTGCCTCACTCAGTTTCTTGAAACAATATTTTGATTCTAGGAATTTTATTTCATATTTCAACTTCTCTGAAATTGGATAGTATCTTGTAATCTTTGTTGGCCATGTAGGAATCATGATGCATTTTCCAATGATTGTATACACTTTTAGTTCATCTGGAGGCAAGACTGGAAAACTATGAACCCATGTCATTTTAGGATGACTTGAGTCATGGTGATTGTCTAAAAGCCTTCTGCTGACACCATTTGGCAAGACAGAAGAAAGCTACAGCATCAAAACTTGTTAATAGGTGTCAGAAGCTTGGAGAAAAAAAAAGCATACTGAGCACAGTAGGGCAGACTTTTTGAAAATGCTGCCCCATCATCTACAGGCATTGATAAATCTGATTCAAAAGTGAATTTGAAAATCTGGATGCCAAGGAAATTTTAGTAGTACCTTAACTAATTATTTGGTTTCCATTTTCCTTTTTTTATACACAAGGGTAAAATGTGACAAAAGTCTTTAAGTCTAAAAACGCTCTTCCAAATAGCAAAAACAAATAATAATTCTAGGTGATAAAAAGAATTGTGTCATCATTTAATTGGCATAATGTTTTTCTTTCTTAATGATAGCTAAGATAATGGTGCATCTTCACGTCGATGGCTAATTGAAGCCTATGAATATGATATTATTCATAGAAAAGAAAACATGATCAGAAAGGCTAAATGACTCATACACACACACACACACACACACACACACACACACACACACACACACTTTCCATAGGATTAGAAGACAGGTCTTTTCTATGCACTGCAATATTTTGCCTCTCCTTTGATGGGTATCTGGGCATGAACCAGTTCCCTAAGGCTCATTTTAGTTTAAGCATTCAATTTGGAGATGATGTTTGCCACCCATGGAATGTTAAGTGTATTTTTTCTCTAAGACACAGTGCATATGAAATGTAAAATGACATAGCAGGGATGTTTTCTCTCAATGTAAACTACTGTGAAAGAACTTGATTGTCCAGATTGTAGGCAGAAACTGCAGTCCTGTGAGACAGAGACTGTATATGTTAAAGGGAAAACCACATTGTGCACACATGCTCAGTCTGCTAATACACATATGTTCTATCAGAGCCTATCAGCCCATGAAGAAAGTCGCAAGCTTTTGCTAGGTTGACATGCAAGGCACATGGTGTAAAATGTTCTGATGTCTAGATTATGTTTTAGAGTTTAGCTTCATTGATCAATTGAGTAAAGGAGTGATCAAAATTTTCCAAGGTTTTAAGATCTAAAAGTGCCTGAAAGGGAATTCTAGTCTGATCCCAGCAAGCCCCTGCTGGACCACAAGTAAACAATTCCTTGAAAGAAAAAAGTGTTCTGGGAGAAAAGTTGGAAACAATATACAAACTCCTAGACTGTGTGGTAGTGCTGAAGACCTACCAAGATTTAACTTATACTCTAAGTTCAGAATGCAATGCTTTAAATTAAAAACAATAAATCTTTCTAAACTCCAGTTTTCTGCCAATAAAAATTTGGAAACTGAATCACAAAGCATTCAGTTGAACAGATCTATGGAAGGGAAAGAACAAAATCCAAGAGAATTTTCCCTGCCGGGAGGCCTTTGAAAACAATTTGCCAAAGGGACAGTTTATGGGTGTGCTGACTTGGGGAAGGGAGAGGATTTTTGAGGAGGGTGCGGACAGGGACAACAGAGACCTTTATATACTATAAAAATACTAACAGAACCACTCTCAATCAGACCAATAATATTAAAATCCTTATACTAATTTAATTTTACCTTCTTTAAAGCAAGTTAAGAACTATTTTTTTTTATTTTGGTATCATTAATCTACAATTACATGAGGAACATTATGTTTACTAGACTCCCCCCATCACCAAGTCCCCCCAACAAACCCCATTATAGTCACTGTCCATCAGCGTAGTAAGATGCTGTAGAATCACTACTTGTCTTCTATGTGTTGCACAGCCCTCCCCATCACCCCCCCATTATACATGCTAATCATAATGGCCCCTTAGTTATGAACTATTTAATAAACTAATTTAGGGCTAGATTTTTTCCCAAGGTGATTTCAATGGCTAGTCAAATTTAGAGATTTTGAGATAGTCACTTATTCAACACAATTTTTTGCAAGCCCTAAGTTAAAAAGTGTTAAGTGGAATCTCTAAACATTGATTATTTCTTTATGAATTATTTTTCATGCAAATCTAAAATAGCCAGGCCTTGCACTAAAACATCTGCTTAAGTTCTTTCATTTGTATTATTCCTTCAAATAATTTGGTACCCTTAAAGCAAACAAATAAATAAATAAATAAAATAAAATATCCAGGCCCTATGTCCAAGAAGAGGAAAAAATAATCACCGGCCTAAACTGTTCTAAGTTACTGTCTGTATATACATTTGCAATGTTCCTGCTTCCTCTTAAGGAAATATTATGTAAATAATCAGAAGCATATCTCAGTCATTCAGGGAGATTATGTCAGAGTTGAAAGAAGACTTTGAGAAATATGTTCTTATAAAGTGTAGGCAAAAAAGATTTTTGTTGTATTTTTTTTCTTATATTGATCCAAGTTTGTAGAAAACAAGTTTGAAATAATGAAACATTAATTTTGATAATGGAAAAAAACCCTTTTCCAATTCAGTTTCCATTTTTCCTTAAGATCCACACAAATTGAAATGTTATTATAGTATGCTCCCAAAAGAATTCAATTTTGTTGTGATTTTCCTATCAATTATTTTCAGAGAAGCCAGTCTGGAAATGTTTCACATTTCATGGATAATTTCAAACAAATAGTATCTACGTTCATATAGACCAGTGGTTCTCAACAGGGGCAATGTTTGCATCTCCTTTACTCTTGCCAAACCACAAGAGCATTTGGCAATGTCTAGATGCATTTTTGGTGTTCATAACTGGGGAGAGGAGGAGCCATTATGACATCTAGTGGGCAGAAGTCAGATAAACTGCTAAACATCATACCATTCACTGCACAGTCCCCGTGACATAGAATCACGCCATCCAGAACATTGATAGTGCTCGGGTTGAACAACCTTGATATAGACATATACTTGTTTCTCTTTTTTTGAAACATGCAAAGTGCCACAGGGCCCCTGGGACATAACTGCATGCACAGAGAAAACGATCTAACACACACCCTTTCTACTGTGTGTACTATCAGCACCCTAGACTATTCCACCATAAATTCTTGCTTGGACTTCAACAGCCTCCCCATTGGCCTTCCTGTTTCTGCTTCTGCTCCCTCTAGTCCATTCTCTCTGGAACCAGCCAGAGTGGCTTAAATGATGGGTGGTTTCCCTTCTTGTACTCTGCATTAAGATGAATATCCTATGAGACCCTGTGGGATCTACCTCCTGTCTCACTCTGTAGGGTCAAGCCACACCAGCCTTTTAGTTGTTCATAACGCCATGATTCCTTGCACCTCAAGCCTTCCAGCTTTGCCCCTTCTCTTACTCCTTCTTACCTTTCAGATCTAATCTCAGTTACAAGAAGTCTTCTTTAATACTTCTTCACTAGATGAGGTCAATCTGCTAGATACTTTCAATATCTTCATAATTTGCATTATATACTTGTATAAATTTTTACAAATAGCACCCATCTATGCCAGTTGACCATAAGGTTGTCAGTTGCAGAGTCACTACCTAATTTTCTCATTGTTGCCTCTCCAAGACCCAGCACAGTACCTCATATAGTAGCTCAGTTAATGTTATTGAATGAATGAATCCCAGGTTTTATCTTCTAGGATACGTAACACAATTGATGGAGGTTGGAATAAATGTCTCTTGTATTATCAATATACCTTAATGCTTCTGATTGCTATGGAAGGGGAAACATTGAAAGCATAGTTTAGATAGGCAGAGTTTAGTTCAAGTATTAAACTGCTTTGCATAATGAAATAAGAATTAGAAAGTTAGGGGATGGGAGGCTATGTAGAAGAGGAGAGACCTGGGGCCTCAAAAACACAACTGGAAGCAATATGTTCAGGAGACATAGGAAATGATATGACAGAAACTAACTACTAGACTTTAGGAGAGTGATGGTAATGATTTTGAAGTTTCCTGCAACGTGCAGTGCTGTAACCCTTTATTGTTGACACAGATTCCAGTAAAACCTTTGCATACTTGACCTTCTAATAGTAGTGCTTGGTGGAATGAGAGTAATCCAGGCTAATGTCTTATGTTGGGAACAGGATGGAAAAAAGAAATCAGAGTGGGGAGAGCCTGAGATCTGAGCGGATAACAGCAAACTGGAGTAGAATGAAGAGAAATGTAAGTTTCTTGAGGGTCACTGAAGATACTGAGAGAGAGACAGATGCTGAGTTTCCCCTGGATTTATGAAAAAGGTTTGAGTCAATTTTATGTCATTAAAGGTCTAGTCGCTCCCAGACAGGTGATACCCGGACCTGGCATCTGGGTTTTATTACAATGTGGAATGAACAAAGGAAGGATTAAACTAGATGATACCTAAGGTCTCTTTTTGAACACTTCCCCTCATTATTCTTTCTAACATAATTAAAGGCTGCAGCATGAATCTGAGAATAATTGCTTTTAATCTTTGTGTTTGAATGTGTGTACATTTCCTTTGGCATGTCCGAGTGTTATTTCTTTTGTTCCTTCAACACTCATCTGACAAATAAGCAAATGGAAATCATACCCTTTATTCTGAAGTTCCCAGAAAGGTTTACAACTTCCTAACTAAAAGTCAGCAAGTGACTCACTATGGAAAGAAATGGGAAAAACCAGCTCTAATGGGGTATGGGAAAAAGAGTTGCAACTTCTTCACATCTGGTGTTCAAATTGTACTGCTGGCTGACATCTATATGCCAGGTTCTATTTTTAAGTGCTTTCATATGTCAATTCACTGAATCAATTCACTGAGGTAGGTATTATTATCCCCATTTCACAGAAAAATAATCTGAGGCACAGAGAGGTTAGGTAAATTTTTCAATGTCACAAAGCCAGTAAGTGGTGAGCCAAGATTAGAACCTACACAGCCGGCCAAGAGGCTGACTTAACCAATGGGCATTCAAACTTCAATTTGATTGAGTTCGTATTGATTGGTAGGTTTTTTAATGTGGTGCAGTACTAGATAAAATACAGGATGACACCTCAGTTAATGCCACCTGTGTCCTCTGTTCAATTGAGGAACTGAGAGAAATGTCCTTGAATTCTTTCTCTTACATCCCACATCCAATTTGTCAGGAAAATTCCATGGCTCTGCCTTCAAAATACACCTAGACTCCAGCCAGTACTCACCGTCTTCACTACTACCATCCTGGTCTCAGTGACTGTTACCTCCCCACTGGATTACTACACTAACCTTCCAAACATTTTGTGCTTCCACCCTTGCCCTCTAACAAGTCCTCAAGGGCAGTCAGAGTGATCCTTTAAAAATGAAAATCAGATCAAGTCACTTCTCTGCTCAACTGTTCAGTGGCTCCCTACTTCAGATCAAAAGTCAAAATTTTCACTGTGGCCTAAGAGGCCCTGTGCTCTTCTTTTTCCTCCTCTCCCCACCACTGTCCCCCAGCCGCATCCTGACTACTTGCTCTTCCTTTCCTTGAACATTCCACACAGGCTTTCTGCCTCAGGGCTTTTGCATTGTCAGTCCCACTGTCCGCAATTCTGCATATGGTCATTTTCCTCACTTCCTACAGATTTTTATTTAATGGCAGACGTACCATGAAAACCCTATTTATAATTATAAAATACGATTGCCCATCTTTGAGCCCCATCTCTCTCTCTCTCTCTGTATATGTTTTCCCAGGGCACTCAATACACCTTCTAATACAATATATAATTTATGACTGATTTATTATATTTATTGTCTGTCTTCTTTATTAGAACTTAAGCTGGTCAACATAATGTTTCTTAAGTGCCATACAAATTTGTTGAAATTTGAATGAATAAATGAGAGAGTAAGTGGTCATAGTTAGTGACCCAAAGGAATGAATATCGGGTTTTTAAAAACCAGGAAACTGTCCGTAGAAGCAAGTGAGATACATTATTATTGGGCACATCAGTATTTTGGCATGCAGATATAAGTGTATGCTATTTTCGGGACCTAAATTTTTTCCCCATGAAGCACCAACATTAAAATATAGGTATAGAAGCAATGAAGATCACTTTAATCATGGAATGCCCCATTCCATCATAATACCTGCATATCTGCTTTCCATTTGCTTCACAGGCCCCCAAAAGGAACAGGAACAGTTAAATTAAAAAATTGTACACAAATTCTGTTTTCAGAGTCCTTTGACCTCCCAGTCTGCTCCACACACCCTTGTAAGTTTTATTCTCCCAGAGAACCACTCCATTTATGCATTATATCCTTGGGATAATGCCTAAGAATGCATTCAGATGAGTGGTGAGGAAGGACTCTGTCAGCACACATCACAGCTCTCCAGCTGACTGCCCATGGCATCAGCCCCTGAAGTGTGGCCCAGGGCAGTCTGCATCAGGATTCCCAGGACCCCAGCTATTCCTACTGAGTTAGAGTCCCGGGAGGTGGGGCTGGGCCTTTGAATTTTAGCTTGATTCTGGTGTGATTTGTAAATCCCACTGATGTTTAAGGACAACTATCCTATCCTGGTCTAGACCTTTCCTGACCTTTCTCCCAGGTACAAATATGCCTTTCTTGATTCATACTTCCTTGTGTCTCATTCTCTGCCAAGGCTAATCTTCTGAGAGATGTTTAAGCAATAATTATGAATAATACTTTAATGTCTTAATTCCCAAGATCTCTTCTTCACAATTTCATTGACACCCTTATGCACATTAGTACTCAGTGTCAGGTACTGTCAGCATACTTGCAGGCTCATAGGGAAATCTGTGACACCTCTCTCCCATTCAGTGCAACTGTTCCACTTTAATATCCTGTCCTGGGTGTAAGTTTCACTGAGAGGAAGGATATCTTTCTCTGTAAGGAATAATATTTCATCTTTCCAAAATGCCTTCTCATTTAAGTCATCTATTTGGAAATAAAAATTATGTTCTTGTTGATCAAGTTTATGTTTTTATTTTACTACCTACCAGGTTAACCTACACAAAACCAGGAGAAACCTAGTTAGAGTGGCATTAATCAATTTTGGCCTTGATCCTTAGTATTTGCTGCGTTACATCAAATACTGCTATAGAAAGAAACTTGTGGCTTTGTAAGAATAAAGCTATTCTGAAAATTGCTTGTGTAGAATTCAACCAAATAGCAGGTGTTTTTAAAACAAGGCTGCAATATAAATGCAGTTGACTTTCATTATTCGTGGTAGTTTTGTTCTATAAAATCACAAAAAAACATGAATTAGTGAACACAAAATCATTGCTCCTAGGGGAAACTCAGGATTAGTTTCTTGTAAGTCTTTGGTCACAATATTTTTATCAACTGATCAATACATAACTGTGTTTATATGTTTTCCTGTTTACAGATGTTAGTAATAATGTCATGGCCATTGGCACTATAATTCATGCCTCCCTGAGGCTCATCTAACATGTAAGACACATAACAGCCTTCTTGCATTTAGTAACAGCCCTTCGGCACTATGCTTATGGTCCACTTTGAACAGTTAAATCTCTAAAAAAAAAAAAGCACAAAAATTAGAAAAACTCAACACTAAATAGACTATGAAAAGGACATTTATTTACCCTATGAGATCTGAAACAATAAGGCATAGTGTCACCTCGTTCAAGTTCAGTTAGGAACATGCACTTCCAGTAGCTCCAATTTTTACTGCTCTGAGGAGGCACATGCCTACAAATGACAATGGGAGTGCCACAAGTATTATAGGGTTACAAATAAATTGTAGTGAGCAGCCAAATTTGTAAATATGGAATCCATGAATAATAAGGATTAATTGTATTTCAAAAAGAAACACTAACAATCATAATAATGCAGCTACCACTTATTGAGGGATTATGTTATGCCAAGCACACTCATGAACTCACTTAAAATTAAAACAACCCACATTTATAGCTAAGGAAATGGGATTCAGCTAGATTATTAGTTTTCTCAAGATCACAGCTCTTTGAATAGGAAAGTGAGATTCAAGAATTCAAGACTTTCTAAAGACAACTTAAAATATTCTTCCAAGACCCACAAAGGGCTTGTTTGGCTTCCTTTGTTTCGTTTTGTTTTTTTCACTCACATTTAAAACCTTAATCCAAACATCATTCATTTGAAGTTAATAGAAGGAAGTTTTCTGACATTTCTTTATATCAGTGGGAAAATCAGAGCACAAAGACATTAAATTACTAATCAGGCTCACAAATTCAATGTGTAAGAACAGGAGTTTCAACATCCTGTTGAAATGACACAGCCCAGACATAATGACAAACCATGCTCTATGGATAAAAAACAAGTGGTACTTCTACAGAAAAAAGTGGCATGTCATTTAAATTCGAATTTGCCAAACTATTCATAAAATCATATTAAATTAGGCCTGTGATGCTTTTCTGAGGATGTATGAAGAATCATTGTAATCATAACAGAACAAAAGCTTCACAATTTAATACTTTTACTATATCAAGATACTAGATAAGATATAATACTGTTGGTGAAATTGTTCATTACATGTTTCAGAATGAATTCCTCTCTCTGTGCCACTCCCACAGCATTTTGTAGCCATCTCTATTTTACCATGTACTGCAATGGTACTATAATTACATGCCCACAGTTCTTACTGTCCCACCACGATATGAGTGCCTCAATGGCCAGAACCTAATTTTACACACTTCTGCATTGTCTTGTACAGTGCTTCACTCAAAGTAGATACTCAGTGAATGTTGTTGGGTGGATTTGTGAATGAATGGGGAGATGAATGGGTTAATGATTGACTAAATGAAGTTTGTCTCTCATCATATTCTAGGTCTTGAAGAGTGAGACTGGGCCAAATGTTTCTTTCTGCTTTGTTCATATATTGAACATGTATTTCTTGAGCACTGCTATGTCTTGGCCACTGCACTAGACACAGGAGAGAAAACTGTGCAAAAAGATAAAAGGTCCCTGTCTTATGACACCTAGTATTTTAATATTTTTTTAGTAAAGAGAACAATAAGTAAACACACCAATGACTTCACACAGAATGGAGAAAAAAACCAACAAGGTCATATGAGCACAGACTGGGCTACAGGTGAGGGGGTCCCTGAGTGGGTGGCATTTGAGGCAAGGCCAAATGGTGATGGGGAATCAGTCATGTAAAAATCAGAGGGCCCTCTGCCTTGGCCCAGAAGTGATACATCTTTCTTCTGCTCACATTTCATTGGCTAGCCATGGCCTCATGGCCTCAACCGACTGTAAGTGAGCAAGGGAGTAGTGTCCTGTGTGCCCAAGAAGGAAGGGAAGACAGATCATAGTGAACGAGCAGTATCTACTCAGTGGCTCAAGAAAAGGGAATGGGTAAACAGTAACTTTGCTGTTTGAAAATGCAAGCAATATTTAATACTTAGTGTGGCTTTAAAAAATCAGAGGGACAGTCATTCCAGGCAGAGGAAGTGGCAAGGACTGGCCCATTAAAGGCACAGGGAAAAGGCAGTGGATAGCTGGGACAGGAGGGGCTAGAGGCTACAGCACAGTGTGGGCCCTGCCAGGGGGTATGGCCTTTCCTCTAAGTACAGCAGGGTGCCTTCATGAGATTTTGAAAAGGGGAGTCAGGTAATCTGATTTAAACTTTTAAGATATCTCTTTGGCTATTGTGGGTATAATAGATTATAGGAAGGGAAAGCGTAAAGATGGGAAGACAGTCAGGGAGCTCTACATGATTCCAGGTGAGAAAGGGTGGGAACTAGGTCTGGGGGACAGTAACAAAGAGAATGAAGGGTAGATCGAATACCGAACAGACAGGACTTTTTGGTAGATCGGGTATGAGTGGGTGGAAAATGGAGAAATCCTTTACCCATTAGTGGTGCTGGACACTTGCTTTCCTCCCCATCCTTACATCCACCTATTCATAAACTTAAGGATGCCTGAACATGTGCTGTGCTATGATCCTCACTGCAAGGTTTATGAACTGAATGACATAAAGTACCTGAGACACAGTAAAGAGTGGTAGCAACCGATTTCAAGCTCAAAAGTGAGTTACTCATCCTGACCAAGCCAATTGGTATCTTTAAAAAATAGAAACTATTTCTGAATTTGGATTTTAAAATATACCTTATCAGCTTCAGTAGTGAGAGGAAAAAACATATATATGTGTATATATATATATATATATATATATATATATATATATATATATATATATATACTTTATGACTGGGGGTGCACAACTGCATAATGTTTGTATTGAAAGTTTTCTAGAAGTTAGTTTATGACCCCCCCATGTGCTCCAGTAATAGAGCAGCAATTGAATTCTTTAAATCTCTGCATTCATTGTCAATGCCAATCACATGCTACAAAGGCAGCTTCCTATCTCACTACGACCATTGGTGACTTTGTAATTACATTACAAGAGCAACGTTCCTAACCTTATTTTTATTTTATTTTTATTTATTTATTTTTTTTGTTTGAGAGGGAATCTCTCATATTTATTGATCAAATGGTTGTTAACAACAATAAAATTCTGTATAGGGGACTCAATGCACAATCATTAATCCACCCCAAGCCTAATTTTCATCAGTCTCCAATCTTCTGAAGCATAATGAACAAGTTCTTACATGGAGAACAAATTCTTACATAGTGAGTAAGTTCTTACATGGTGAACAGTACAAGGGCAGTCATCACAGAAACTTTCGCCTAACCTTATTTTTAGAAATGCCAACTATAGTCTTCTATCCTTTTACATTCTGTAAAGAAACAAGAGGTTATTGTTACCTAACATTTTTATTTACTGTTCACAGTTTTTAATGAATGGGGATGTAGGTAAAATGAAATTTAAGCATGGGCTCCTCAGATATATTTAGGTTTACATTTGTATTACATTAAGGTGCAACAGAACAGGCTATTTGCTGCACAAACCACAAGTATATGAGACTAGACTGAAGTAGAGCTATGGAAACAATGTTAATTTTGTTGTGTAAGGTGACCATATGTGTTTAATATGCAACAGAAGCTGAGTCAGGTCTTCCATGAGGCTGAGCACCAGTGTGAAGCAGCTGTATGATGCTACCATAAGACGAGGCTCACAATAAGAGGCTGCAATATTTTACCTATTCTTCCATATTTTAAACAAGGATTCCCCCAGTTCTGGATCTATCTGTATGCATTTTTATGAAGCCCATTATGAACCCCTTTCTTATCAGATGTGGAAGTTGTTCCAGGAAAACAGAGAGGGTCCCAGACAATCCAGAGACATGCTGTCCCATCTTGCTGTTTGCTGGTGAGATCCTGGCTGATTCTTGGAGTGAGCAGAGATCATTCTGTTAAAGGACCACATTGCTCCCCAGGTTGCCTGGCTTGTGCTGGTGAGACTAGACTGGTTTCCATAACACTGTCTATGAGAAAAACTTTTTTAAAAATTAATTTAATATAGTGAATATCTAAGGGGATTTGCCAAGATGAAAGATACAGTGGAAAGAAAAATGGAATGCCAACATTGAAGAGGAAAGGGAAATTAGGGAGAGGGGACATTCCAAGTTTTGAGGGTTTTGTTTTGGTTTGGTTGGTTCTTTTGAGAAATGATTTTGAAACTCATTTGGGGGGAATTTTATATCTTCCTCTTTTTAAAATTTGGAATGTGTATTTCTGTGAAGTAAATAGGAGCTAATGTAAATGCACACATCTATTCCTCCTCTGTTGGCTAAGAAAATTGCCATTAAACATGCCACTGCTGCTCCCTTATTTGGCACCAAGTAAATGTTTAAATATTTTAAAATAAACATGTTTCAGCTGACTGCTGGGTGAGATTCATTACAGCCAGAAGGAACCAGTGGAACTGTTCAAGGAGATCTGGTTAATACCCCATAATTTATGCCTGCGGTAGAAATTTCACTAATATTTACATGAAGAGCATGGCTTGGGGCAATGGCAAGGCTTGACTGAAGTGGGAATCTGCACAGTCAATGCCCACTAATGAAAATAGCTACAGTTCAGTGCCCTGTCCAAAAGCATAATTAGACCCTTCAAATGACATGGTATTTTCACATTTTTACTCTTAAGCTGCAGCCTTTTTCTTGCCATCCAGGGGCTGCATTGAGATGATTACTTTGCAAAAATAATTAAGCAAGATAATACTAGGCTACCGGATAACTTTAAAAAAATGCATTCTAGTTTTCTTTTAGAAGCTTTACCACTGGGGAACAACATCATGATTTTCATAATAGTTATATATATTTTTTAAGTGATCTATGAGTTCTCTTTATAGTGCCTGGGTAACATTGTAGCAGTACATTTCTTGGTACTCTAAACACTTGAATGAGTTCCATGTGGGTGGAAAGAAACTTCAGATCAAAAGTTATACTGAAAACGTAGCTCTGCTGAAGTCCTTAAAGGTTTCCTCATTTATGTGATGAGTGAGCCAGGGGAAATCTCTGTGACACTGGTTGGCTATGTTTTTACTTTTTTTTGTTCTTGCTTTCCAAGCTCAATGGTTCTCTAATGTGTTTGGGAAGCAGAACATCCTGGAAGGCAAGGTGCTCTTCATGTTGCATGATAAACTATATACATATTTATTCCAATCCAAAAACCTGACTGAATACAAAAAGACTTATCTATGTATCTGAATCTAGATACAGATGTCTATTAGATATGTAAATATTTATGCATATTGTATTTATTTTTCCAGAATATCCAGTGTTGGTATTGTAAATTACACTCCCTTGCTCTTCTATTTATAAATAAAACAAGGCTGCTTCCTGGTTTCCAATTAGGGCAGTTTCCATCTTTTCCTGTTAACATTAACAGCCTGTGTTTGCTACATGTTCACTCACTTTTGTACCCGGCAGATAAGATGTAATAGCTGACGTTTTAAGAAATATTCATGAGAAAAAAACATCTAAAATTTTAAAGATTTTATCCACTTATTTGAGACTTTTCTGAGAGTTGGGAAAATTCCATTATTTGATTTTAGCACAGAAGCCATCACTCCAGATCATAGTCCATCAATAATAGGTTTGAGCATAGCTTGAGAACTGTTCTTCTAGTTTTGAGAGCATATTACAATATCTAATTGCTGCTCAAAGATAGAGGATATTAATGTAGACTAAGGTTAACTAGAAGTCAGCCCTGGACAGCTTTTTTTTTAATTTAAAAATCTTTATTGAGCTCTGTGTGCCAGGCACAATTTAAACTTTTTACATGTATTAATATTTTTAATCTCCAGAACTTTAAGAAGCAGGTAATATCATTTGTTCATTTATTAATACAGTCATACTAAGTGCCAGGCACTATTCTATGCCCTGGGGCTAGAGCACGACCAAAACAAAGCCCCTATTCCGCTACGGTTTATAATTCTCATTGGGGGTATAATTCTGCATTTCAATCTCCGTCTAATGCTTGCAAGCTCTGTGACCTTGGGCAAATTACACAACCTCTCTATGCTTCAGCTTCTTTATCTGTAAAAAGCAAATAAAAGCAGATTGATATGAAGGGATATGATACAGTATTAATGAGCTAATAGCTGTAAAGCTCTTAGAACAGGGCCTGGCAGACAGTAAAGCATCACTTAAGTGCATGGACATGGTCCTCATCACTGTCGACATCAAGTGCTTCCTCTGCGCCAGTCACTTTTCTGAACATTCAACACATACATGTGGTAGTAATAAGTGTTATGAAGAACAATAAAACTGGGCAAGAGAAATAGAGAAAGACAAGAAACAGAAGTGAGGGGTTCATTTTATCCAGGTGGATGGGAAACCCCTCACGGTGGTGATGACGTCTGAACAGACGCCTGACAGAAGTGAGACAGATCATGTGGCCTTCTAGGGGAGGAGCGGTCCAGGAGGAGGGAACAGCATGTGCAAAACAGAGGAGTGAGTGTGAGCACTGTGTTCCCAGGCCAGCAGGGAAGCCGAGCCGAGGGAGAAAGGGAGTGTGATGGGAGATGAAGAGAAGGAACAAGCTTTGTATCAGGCAGAGCCTTGTATGAGAACTTTATATTTTAACCAGAACTGTACTCTGAATAAAGTTAAAGTCCTCAGAAGAGCACACCAATAAATTGTACCCATCTTCCCCATCCAGATTTTAAGTAGTTGATGAAATAAAGCAAAGGGTTTTTATGTTTTTCTGTGCCCCCCCTCCTTTCATGTATCCCAAGAGCAGAACAGTATCTGGCAAATCACAGGCTTTCAAAAAATACTTGGTGAGTGAATGAAGGAAGAAATTCTGTTTTAAAGCAAAGATGGATTCCGACCTACTAGCTTTATTACTGATGGAGGTGCAGTTGTTAGATGCTGCTTTGTGTTGGTGAGCCAAGTGGACTTGCTAATACTGAACCCGAATATTAGGCAGAAAGCACCACTGAGCAGTACATTTATTGACCGGGGCCAAGGAAGCCCAAGGAAGACATAGAAGGTGGCTGTTCTTCTAATTTTAAGAACATATTACAGAGTCAGTGCCTGCTCTCTGCTGGTCGGCTCACTCCCAAAGGGTGACGGGCCAGCCTGGAGCTCTGCCCCACTCTCAGCAATCAGCTGAGTCAGTGCATCGTCCCAGGAGCAGTGTCTAGAGGGAGGAATGAGGGAATTGTTTAGGAATACTACCCCCCTGAAAGAAACGTTAAGAGGGGAAATGTATGTCCCACTGATCATCAGATGACACACATTTAAGGGGCTGGCTTAGGGAAAGAAATTCTCTGATTTATATTTTTAAAGGATTCCTTCTATTTGCCCCTCTAGATCTACTCTGTACTCTCCTCCTCCAGCTGAGCACCCAGATGAACAGGATTGGACTCTAGGGAAGGCATGAGAGGACTTGGGCTGGCTGAGGGCTGGGTATTCCCCTTTCTGGATTCTGGTAAGCACATTCTGCTTCCTGGGATACCACCTTATTCCTTTTTGATTTCCCTGAAACCTATCCTTACCTTTTAAAATTGTTCCATTATTAAACAATTTAAAAAAATACTCAGTTTGTGTACTGCATCTGTTTCCTGCCCAGATCCTGATATAGAGATATAGCTGCCTTGGCTGTTCTGTGGGGAAAAGATTATTTGAGTGTGTGGGGGCCAGGTGCGGAGGAGGGACAGGTCAGGAGGAGGCAGCCAAGTTTGAAAGTAGACCAGTTAGGAGTAGCCAGCAACGTCGGGTGAGCGGTGGTGCTGTGCAGCACAGTGGTAACAAGAGAGGTAGTGGTAAATGGGCAGAGTCGGGATTTAATTTGAAAGTAGAGCCAACAGGACTTGCTGATGCGATGCATATGGGCTCTAAGGAAAGAAATGGGTCTGAAAAGACTCCTCATATTCACAAATGTGTGAAACAGAATGGTGCTATTTAGAGGCCTGACAGAGAGGCAACTGCCTGTTTTTTTCAGAGGTGGGAGGATATCCTCCAAGAATTAACAAGACTGCTTTAGCAAGTTTTTTCCTCCTAGTAGTATTCATCTCAAAACCGTAATTCCTAGAGCTTATCCTGTGGCCTTTTGAGGTTTCTCCAATGATCTCTAGGTGGTTGCAGATATTTCCACCCAAGGGAATAAGTTTTAATCCACTTTAATTAAAAAAGCAAACCTGTATATATGCCTTTTAGCCTTTTTAGGAGAAAGAAGGAAAGGGAGTATTTTAAACCATGTTACCAATGGATACTGCAATTGCAAAACTCTTAGTAGCCCACAGAATAAAATCCTAAATTTCTGAGTGCTGAATCTTCTCACTAGACTACAAACTTCTGACTACTATTGTCTACATACTGACTACTACTACTGTGACTATGCAGAGTATATTTAGCAATAACCTAATAATATATAAGATGGGCACACATAAGTGTGTGTGTGTGTGTGTGTGTGTGTGTGATGAAACAAAAACCAAAAAGATAATAAACTGAATTGCTAGGATTATAAGTCACTTTAAATTTTCTCTTTGTACTTGTCCACAAGTTTCCTGAAATAATCAGACACTAGTTTAGGAAACAGTTTGCATTTTGATGTTGCATCTTTATAGTGGGCTTATATAACCCTCTATCAAAATTAGTGATGCATCCTCCCCACCCCACTTTCACACAATGCATGCACACACTGCTTTACTCTTCTTCACAGCTTATATCACAGTCTGAAATAATATTATTTGCCTATTGTTCAATTCCATCAGTAAAATTTAAGCTGAGACAGGGCCTTGCCTGCCTGCTCATTCTTCTAGTGCCTGGAACACTGCCTGGCATTTAGGAGGTTCAGTAAGTGTTTGTTAATTCACACACACACACACACACACACACACACACACACTTTTATTATAAAGGTATTTGGCAGCAGAGATTGTCATGTGATTCTAAAATATCTATATTCTTATAGGAGTATAAATTGATATACCTTTTCTAAGGAGAAATTGTACCATTTATTAAAAAGAACTTAAGAAAAATCATGACCCTCAATTCAGAAACCCTGCTTGTAGGGTCTGAGTAAGAGATTCAGACAAATATTTACTTAGAAAAGTGTCTTTGTAGCATTCATATAACAGTGAGAAAAATAAGGAGAACCAGTTAACTATATTATGAAAAAAGCCATAAAATAATAAATCACTATAGCAATTAAGTTGCTATATTAAGAGGTTCATCACCTATTATTAAACTTCAAAAGTAACAAAGTAGTATGTTCAGTATGATTCCTTGTACATGGAAAAACTTTGGGTCCAGGATATTAATTGTGGTTATTTCTGGGCTGTGAGATTGTAGATGTTTCAGGGTTTCTCTGTATGCTTATCTACATAATTTTAAATGTCTACAATAAACTCATGAAACAAAGTGTTGTTTTACTTTATTTCACTCTTCAATAGAGTTAAAAATTATTATAAGCAATCCAAAATGGATTTCCTAAGGATGCCAAACCACTGCATATCTCGAAGGGGAAAAAATGAAATTTGCAAGTGAATTAGAGCCACAAAAACATCTGAATATTTTCTCTCTTTATTTCTGTTACCCAACATTTATCTCAAGTGGAACATTTCTCTCTAAGATCCAAAAGGGATTTGTAGAATTACACCGTTTGCCAAGTGAAATTATTATTGCAAATAATAATTAAGTTGATGATGAAAACCCTGGGGGGTAAACACTAAAGCCACAATTCACCATTATCGTTGCATGCAATCTGCAGAGGTTGTAGGCAGGTGGAGAGGTCCTCTTTCAAATGCAAATCAAATGAATAATAGTAAGTACCAATACCTGTACTGGACCTACTCACTCACCTAAGCTCTGAGGAAAGACAAAATTTGTGAGCAAACCCTTGCTCGCCAGTGACTATACTGATGTGGCTGAAAAAATTCTCATCAGAAAGGCTGTTTTGAGGGAGGGGGAAGATGGTATTAGAGATGAAGAGCAGAGTTTATAGACAGTAAGCATTACTTCCTTGATCTGAACTAGGGGTTACAAAAATGTGATCTGAAAGTTGAATCAGCCCTGCAGGCGTTTAAACAGAGTGCTTAATTAAAAATAAAAGCTTCAATCTTAGTTCTTTTCAGGCATAGCACTTTACACAGCTAGTCCAATTCACAAATTTAATTTATAGAATCCCACAGTTAGAGTTTTTGATCCTTAAGTTTGTGCTATTCTTGGATCCCAAACTTGAAAGCTGGCCAGCATTTGTCAAACAGAAAATCCAGACAACACTGCTTTTTAGTGACCAATATAAAAGGGTGTGCTGCTAGATTTTAATAATGGTAACTTCTGCAATTCTCAGGAAACAGCTACTAGATAGGATTTCCTCCCAGGCCTCTTTCTTAAAGTTTTGTCCTACTGCTGTTTATCTGCCAGGGACAAAAACAGAGAAACAAAAATGTAGCAAGCCAGTGTTAAGGGAAAGCAACAAATAAAACATAGTGAGACAGGGACAGTGAGATTAGGCAGAGTAGGGTGAGGGCCTCTGAAGAAAAAAGCAGAGCAAGATAATTACCATCAGAACAATGTAGCAACGTGCAAAGAAGTCCCTATTGAAACTCTGTGATAAGCATTAGGCAAAGTCAGAGTCACACTAATTCTCTAGGAGTAAAGATAAAGTCTGGTAAAGATACCAGACTAGGAATATAGACATCTTCAGTGAGATCAGTTAAAACTCAAAAGGCCAGCAGCAACTTGGCCTGGAATGTTTGAGTGTTCTGCAGATAAAGAAAAGTGTCTCAGCATAACCCGTGACTTCACTGTATCAATTTAAATCATGACACTGTAAAATTTACCTTAGCCTGCTAAAAGGCCCAGCTTATTTTAAATGTACCTATGTGCTATATTTCCTTCTCTGATCCTAACCAAGTAATCTGCAACCTAGGAAAAAGACTAATTTAGTAAGCAAGCCCAACTATAAACAGCCCAAGAAGTTAAGAAGATTCTTAACTTACTTCAGCAAACAGGCAACAACCCAGCCCACCTTCGGGGCAGGGTAGGCAGTCTTAATTGACAAGCTCCCAGAGGGAAACTGATTATCTTGAGAAAGAATCAGAGCAGAAAATTTCTTCTGTTACTCACCAAGAATGAGCATTCTGGGACCACTCAACAAGTCTGCACCCCTAACCCTTTACCCTCATTCCTGAAAATCCTCAACGGCACATAAAACCCCTAGACAACAAGCCAACCACGGCCTCTCTTGTCCCCTCCTGGAGTGAGCCGGAAGCTCTGTCCTCTCACTTTATCTCTAAATAAAATCCTGTACCTTGCTCTCCTACCTTGAGTGTTTGTGAAGCTCATTCTTCGGCTTTGTGAACAAGAACCCCGTCATCAATAGTTAGAAACTACGGTACTGAGAAGGTCCTCATTTATCAGTTTCTGCAGGACCTCAATTGCCAGGATATCAAATTTTGACTTTATCCTAAAGACAATCAAAAGTTCTTAGTAGGAAGATAAAATAAAAATGTTAAAGCAGTTTCTAAATTTCAGAAATGGAACCCATTGTTAAGTCCATTTTGCAGAGGTGCCTCTACACTTTAGGCATAAAATTTTGCCAGTCAAGCAACTCATCTGCCTCCAGATTACCACTGGGTGACTGGGCATCCCAGCTGATGGGCTGGCAAGAAAGGAGTTATCAAGTGTCATATCAGAGACCGCCACAGACACCCAGGGCGACGGGATTTGTCACTTAGAGCAGGAGGCAGCCTAGGAGTGTTCCATCCTCCCGCTGCTGAGTCATCGCACTCCGGTAGCTGTTTAACCAGAAGCCTCCAGCAGACACACAATCAACACGCCACTCAGACAATGCCCAGACCTCCAGAAATCCTGTGTCCGGCTTGGACTGCCCACAAGTGCAATTTTCAAAACGGTTTCCACCTTCTTTTCCCCATATTGTCACACTAGGAGTTCTTCTGACTTCTGACTCCTTGCTTCAAAACAAGCTATCCAGCCGGTGCTCCTAGGGGACCTGGGCCTCAGAGGCCATCAATCCCTGTTTCAAATTTTCTCACAGTCTTTCTGGCTTCAACTTCTTGTATTTCTTTCCTGTTAGCAAACATTGGTTGAGCACCTGTTATGGATTAGGCACTGAGCTACAGGTAAGGGTTGGTTAAAGGATAAAACACATTCCTTGCCTTTAGGGGCTCACAGTCTAGTGGAAGAGACAGGTACCAGGCAACCACAAGATACGAAGTAATGGCTCTAAGACAGGTAAGTACAAGATGATGTTTTCGACCTTAATTTTGGGGGTGGAGAAGGGGACCACTACTCTTCTCTGAAAGCCATCACCCTCTGTGTATAGCTATCTGGGAGGACCTGAAGGGCTATGGAGGCATCACAGGGTTATGGGAGGATGGATGTTGCAGAACAGTTTTTCAAATCTAACAGTGCGTTCACATTTCTGCCTGTCTGCCAGCTGTCGCTGCCCTATGTGACCTCGGTTCTCACAGCCGCTCTGTCTGGCCTGTCAGTGCTCTTGATGGTTCTCTTCCCTGCCCTTCCTCTAGGTGCTGCCTTCAGTGTGTCAGATAAGGACTCCCTTCACACTTGGCTGTCATCTATCAGACACAGCTGTCCTGTACAGAAGAGCTGGCTTTGGCTTTAAAGGCTGCTTCCTGGCTGGGCTGCTCCACCACTCCATGAAGGATGCCATTTGGGATCACATGTGCTGCGGGCGCTGTTGATGAAAACGCTAACGGAGCTGGACGGGACTGACATCTGAGAGAAGGACGAGACCTAGTGTGCTCATGCAGCTGTGTCCAAGTGCTGTTCTTACCTCCCAATAGAAAGGTATTGTAAATAAAGAGAAAGGGCACAAGTTTATTTTAAATACCAAATACGAGCTAGGAGCTGTCCGAGGCACTATGTAAAAGCTATATTTAGTTTTCTCACAGTAATAGTGTCCTTATGCTAGAATCCCATTTTACAGACTGAGAAAACTATGGCCCAGAGAGGTTGAGACTTACCCAAGGTCACACAGTTCTACAGTTTTTTCTTGAGCTTGAATCTGAACCAGGTCTATGTGTCTTTGAATCTTGTATTCTTTGTTGGAATAGTTTGCAGAAGGAACTGTGGAATATTAACATGGCAGTAAGATTTCTGATTCTAGGCTGGTTGTCAGTCTTCTAAGAGTGATTACAAATACAGGATGTATGTATAATGTGAGTCTCTGAATCTTAATTCTAAATCATGAACCAATCTGAACAAATTGAAGTAGAAGGAAGCAAAGAACTCAAAGTAAAATCTTATTAGGCAGATGAAAATATGGATAAATATGTTTCCATTCCCAGAACTATATTGAAGAATAAAAGACACACTGGGAAAAGGATGGGGGGAAAATATGTCTGTTTTTATGACTTGTTGATATCCATGGGGCTTTTCCTTAAGCCTCAAAACAATTTACAGCATTGCCAGCAGCATTCAGTACATTCAGAACAGGATCATTTCACCCATGGCTGAACTAGGGCCATGCCTGGGACAGCACCAGAGCAGCCTTCCAGCAGACGAGGCGGGGAGTAAGCCAGGGTCAGGGAGCGAGGAGAGCAGGGCCATTTAAAGCAACACAGTTTATATAAGTGTGATCTAATTGCTTCCACTGGAAATGGGTCAGATTCAAGTCAAGAGAACCAGGGACCTTAATAACCCCAGTGAAATCTGATTATGGCTTTTCTTTCAATCTCCTGGGTGAATATGGCTCTCTGATGAAACAATGATGCTTGGATTCATTTCAGTTTGCCGTGTTTCCCACTCCCTTCTTGCCTCCTCATAGTTGATTTGCTATTTTTTTTTCTTTTCCTTTTGGTTAAACACATTAAACTAAACAGGATATATCATATGACAAACTGTGACAAATTTACTATTGGGAATAGGGAAAAACTAGGATAAAGAAATGGGTCTTTTTTGCCTCTCACGGCCATGATTCAGTTCTGACTCAAAAGGAAGTGTGCCACCTACTGAATCACGGAAACCACTTCCTGTAGCTGTTTGGTTTATTCTGGAAGGGCATCAGGCCAACTACTGCCCTGCCCTGACCCTGACTGGCTCTTCAGAGCCAAGACGTTCACAACTTGAGGTGGTTTGGCCTCAGAGTCTGAGAACATTACATATTAAATTACAAGTGTTTCGTTTCATAGCACGGAGTCTTTAGCAACATGGAAATGAACATGTGTTATTTGTGAACCAAGTGTGTCATTACTTAACCTGAATAGCCTTACTTTTTCATGGGTATATATTCTGGATGACCACTCTCAAGATCTGAATGTACACTCGTTCTGTTTTTCCTGAGGGAGGGCAACTTGGGCAGCCTGAAGGGTGGCATTAACCAGATGAAGCTTCAGGAGTACCCTCTCATCAGTGAAGCAATGCTAGACTGGTATTCATTCATTCAACGTATTTTTTGAGCACATGTTCATTGCCATGTATTATGCTGGGCAGGTGCACAGGATACATGGCAAACAAGACTGTGCAGCTCCTGACCTCATGGTGCTTATACTCTGCACTGTACAGAAATTATGTTCTCCCCTCTAGAGGTAGAGGTCTTATACACCCTTAAAAGGAACATCAACTAAAGGAAAACTGTTGTTTTCCTCTCTACTCATAGGATACTCCTGACACCAGATGTGCGGGTTTTTCCACACCCAGGAATTCTTCAACTCTCAGCACATGCTGAGTATTCTATGATTTAACTCAGTTCTGATACAAATGACCTGAACTAGCAAAGAATCTCAGACTTAAGGGCTCAATCCCACAGGCTTGCCCCCCTACTTCAGATGCCAATCATAAGACCCGTATTGTCACTTGTATTTCTGACCGACTGGGTATAAATTGAGCTTTTCCACCATCCCCTCCTCAGGTGTAATAATTAGCTGGAATGGTCACAGAGTGCAGAAAAACACTTTACTTCTGTTTACTGGTTTATTATAAAGGATACAACTCAGAAACACCCAGACGGAAGAAGCATACAGGGTAGGTTTGGGGCAAGGGAGCGTGCCTCTCCGAATGCACCACTCTCCCAGCACTGTGATGTGTTCACAACCTGGAAGTTCTTTGAATTCCATAGCTTAGAGTTTTATGGAGACTCCATTACATAGGTGAGATTGATTAAATCATTGCCTCTTGGGGATCAACTCAATCTCCAGTCTCTTTCACCTCCCCAAATGTGGAGAGGGTTGGGGATGCAAGTTCCAACCCTCTGAACTCAGGGTTGGTTCTTCTGGTAGCCCCATTCTCCAGTAACCACCTCCTTAGCATAAGCTCAGGTCTAACTGGGAAGGGCTTATAATGAATAACAGAAGATGCTCCAGTCACCCCCATCAAGAAATTCCAAGGGCTTTAGGAGCTCTGAGCCAGGAATAGGAGAAGACCAAAATATATGTTTCTTAGTACATCACAATCACACCGTCCCAGCATCTATCATTAGGCCTTGGTACAAAGGAGCCCACCAGTACTTGTCCGTTGAATAGATACACAGAAGAAAGGGAGGGAGGGAAAGAGAGAGGAGGGAAGAAAAAGAGAACGAGAGAGAGAGAGAAAGGAAGAAAGAATGAAAGCAAGCCGAGGAGGGAGGGAAAGAAGTCACCTCACTGTCATGTTTTGGTGTATTTGCAAGATGACAGCACCTAGTTATTTGTTTTATTCTGGAATGAATATTTGAAATAAAAGTTTTCTGATCCTTGGTGGAGCAAGAGAGTCTACGGTGCCTCAGGACATATGTGGGCTCTTAACCAGGGAATTTCTGGAAACAAGGAGGCCCATCTGAGACCAGGTCAACAGTAGAAGTCCTGAGAACCCCCTCTAAAAGTAAAGGCTTTTTGTCCTCCTCAGAATGGGCCAGAAACCCTAACAATAGAAAATCTATTATTCTTCTGGTAGTCCAAGGGATGTGTCAAAGAATGGCTACAAATCTGCATAACACTGAGGAAGTAATTTACCCACCTCACAGAAGAAGTGTGAGAATTCAATGAAGTTACCTCTAGAATGGTACTTGGCCCAAGTAGACTGCTTGGAAGTAGAAGCCATCACTACTGCAACTTTGCTTATTGTCATTACCATTACTATTTCTACTGCTATTTACTCAGGTTGCACCTGATAAGGCCACCAGTTTTCCAGGTGTTCTGAAGTTTAATACTAGAATTCCATGGTGCAGTGTGTCTCAGCTTCCCTAAACCACTTTCATGCTCTTCTTTTGACAATTATAAAAACCTTAAATCAGCCTCCAGTTGAAAATCCTTGTCAAGAAAATACTGTCTAGTTTACTTACAATGTCTAGTTTATGAGAACAATATTTTTTTCCCAAATATAAAATTATAATATTGAATGTTTTAAAAAATTATACCTAACCCCACTATAACTAGTGTTATAAACAGAGGCATATTAAAAATTTTAGAGTTTATCTGAATAAAAGTCAAATCAAATTGGACAGTGCCAAACCAGAAGTGGTCAGAAGCACTCCACCCACAGGAGCTAGGGGCAAGATTTTTTTTAGAAAACAGTGAAAACAATGCAAGGAAACCATTTGATTGGCTGTAACTTAAGTGCTTACATTATTTGGGAAAACCTATTGGCTGTTTGTGGTCCTTAGGTTTCCATTTCTTAATCTTGAGGCATTACAAACTTTGGTTTGCTTATGTAGGCTGCTAAGGCATTAGACATACGTCAAACTAATGGCCTCCAGTTTAATTAAACCCACATTGTTTTGCCCCCTGCCCTAAGGATATTCTCTACATGTTTGACATAAAAAAAAGAGGCACCTGCAACAACATGGAGGGACGTAGAGAGTACTATGCTAAGTGAAATAAGCCAGGGGGATAAAGACAAATGCCATATGATTTCACTTATAATGTGGAATCTAAACCCAAACCAAGACAAAGTGAACAAAATAGCACTCCTAGACACTGAGAAGGGACTGGTGGTTACCATGGCAAAGGGGTTCAGGGTGAGGGCAATAAAGGAGCACAGAATCTCAATCATAATATAAGTTGGTCACAGGGATGCAAGGGCAGCATGGAGACTACAGCCAATGATTCTGTAACGTCTTCCTATGTTGACAGATGGTAACTGCATTAGTAGAGTGAGGATTTAATAACGTGTGTCACTGTTGAATCACTGTGTTGTATACTTGAAATCAACATAATACTGTGTATCAACTATACTTCAAGTAAAAAAAAATAAGAGGAAGGCGAAAAGGAAGAAGAGGAGAAGTAGGAGGAGATATAAGGAGGAAGAAAATCCCTGTGACAAATAATGGAAAGAGATGGAGATTTTATTGACGTTTTCTTAGGTACTGCAGAGCTATTTGTAGTACACCACAATGATAACTAGTAACTTGTTTCAACCTTGGCCAGTTTCCCTCAGAGCTCCCCTTTCTATAGAAATCCCAACATTTCCTTGCACATAGATTCTTCCTACTTGAATGACACTTTTCTACTCCGTTTCCTCCAAATTATTGCAGAGTCCATCCCGGTTTCTACAAAGATCCATTTAACTTCTCTGCTTCCCTCGTTTCCCTCACTTATATCATTTGGCTTAACAAAGGGCAGGAAGTTAGACCCTAACCGAAGCTTTCAAAATCGAGGCAAGTTGTTTAGCCAAGAACTATGACGGCAAATACAGCAAGCAAGTAAATCAGATCACACGAGGGGTCCCCAAAACCAAACAATATTTCCACGCATAATTTTATTACTGTTTTTGTTTTGTTCACTGGTATATCCCAAGTGCCTATAAGAATAACTAGCATAACTATTTATTGAGTAAATAAATAAGCTTGAGAATTAACATTCAAATTAAAACAAAATACCATTAAAATACCTTTTCTACTTTTTCTCTTAAATATTCTGCATGTGACAAATAGTCACATACATCCACAGGAAAGGATACAATTTCCTGTCATTAATTTTTTATTATGTCACTTTAGGTCAAGTGTCACAGAAAATTATATTGAACTCTTGACCAATCTATCTATTTTTTCCATTGGAGTATTGTCCCAACTAAGCAATAACATCAAGGAAAAATTATTTTTGGCAGGAAAATATATTCTCTAAATTCTTGTGTGTTTTGTTTTGATTTTTCCTTAGTGACTAGAGGTCAGTTTCAATCCACTGAAACACAGATTCCAAATTTTCAATCTGGTTTTCTTGAGTACTGACTGAGTGCCAAGAATGAGGCAATGACATCACCACCAAGACACAGACACACACACACACACACACACACACACACACACACGCACGCATACATGCACACACACCAGAGTCCAGGGCATGTTCTGGTGACATCCCTTTAAAATTTACTCCCCAAATCATACTTTTAAATTTCAAATGGATCTATTCCCTCTCTCCCTAGCCAGTTCTTATGAAATTTTTTGTCTAATAAAATGGCCAGGATATTCCAGACCGTGAAAAAATATCGTAATGGAATCATTATTGATTAAAAATCATGTGTCCTCTACTTATCCTTTCTAGCTCTTTTTTAAAACTTGAATTTTAATATGCTTGGGAGTGGATTGATGATTATAAACATTATTATTGAAGAAACAACCATTTTGTTTCAGCCTAGTGAAAAAGGAACTACGTATTTGTTGGCAGCCCTGAAAGGATCACATGTTTCGTCTAGTGGAGGGCAGTGCCCTCCAGGAAAGGGTGGCATGCTGGAGAGCCAAAGAACAGACGTCCACTACAAGTAATATGAGCACCAGGTCTGGATGAGACCCATCTTTCCTGAGACTGGAGCCAAGTCACTTAACCTGAGCCCTAGTGTCTTCAGCTATGACAAGGTATCAATACCCGTTTACCTATTTTGTGAATCTTTTTACTGAAGTTAACTGTATCCACTGTTCTGTGATTCTATAAATCTAAGAAAATCTTTTCCTGTTATAGCCAAGTTCTCCATCATAGCTTCTCTATCCTGCTCGTGAAAACACTTCCAAGGGAACTTTTGGTCAGGAACTGACAATGGCACTTAAGGTCACTTCTGCTCTTAGGAAAGAAGGAAAATTTGAAAGGAGACCAGGATCTAACTACCAATAATTAATTTTTTTATTGGGACCTAGGGACTTCTCTGATAATTATATTAAGCTTGTATTTGTTACATCATTATTAATACCAAGACTTTGTATGCATTACCTCATTTAATTCTTACAGTAATCCTTTAAGATAGGGTATCAGTAAGAGTATTTGACTATAAGTTATATTTTAAAAATCCCTCCAACTGATTAAAACAATAAGGGCCCTTGTTGGCTCACAGTATCCCAAGGCCCCAAGGTCCTGACGCTGTCCTGACATGCTGTGCTGGATTCTTTCTAACACCAATTTCCCTCAGTAGTGCTGGCCATCAGTAGGGAACATGCTTCCTTATATATATCTAGCAAAGGTGAGAGAATGCCCCCACAAATAATGAAAAAGATGAAAAATGGCCTTCTCCTCCTTATCCCTAACTTCAGTCAGCTGCTTATCGCTGAAACAGGAGCCACTGGGAATAGAGATAGGGGAGGAGAATTACTATGGTATAATTAACTCATCTTCCTGAACCCAAGATAATTAGAATTATTTTGATTGATTTGGATGAATTAGAATTTATTCCTGCAGCTAGGGCAGTTCTCTAAACCACACTGCCTACTATACAATGGAAGATGGATAGATCAAATTTGAGGATGCCAACTACAGTGTACAGTGCATATAAATATTAATTCCCAATTTACAGATGGGAAAATTGAGCATGGTGGAGGGAGGTTAAGCAATCTGCCCAAGATTATAATTTAACCTGAGCAATCTATATCCATTCTGGAAATTCAACTATCTCCTGTATGCACTTCTTGAAAGCTTATGATGTATATAAGAGGAATTCCAAGATAAGGAGAGAGTAAGGCAAAGACCACGGCACTAGGGTTCAAGAGATGAGATTCCAGTCTTGCCTCTCCCACTTACAAGCTGTGTGAGTATTTTGAAAATGAGAATAATGAAACCTATTTACTCAAATAGAAACCATGCAGAAGAATGACATCACTTGGGAACTTGTTTGAAATGTAAATATTCTGTCCCACCTCAGACCAGCTAAATCAGAAACTCCGGGGGTGGGGCCCAATAATGTGTACTTTAAGAAGCCCTCCAGTTGATTCTGATGCTTACTAAAATATGAAAGCCCCTGGTCTAACACATTGTGTGGTGCATAAACTTATATTTGCTATTTTGTTCTAAAGACGATGAGTATATTGACTTCTATTTCCAAGAGTTCACAATCTAGGGAAAGAACATTCTGCATTTTCTTTAATTCAGGTCCATACTGATTTGATAAAGCTCTAATAAAGGTTTAGTGCCCTTTGAAAGCTTATAAGGGGTTGAGTCTATTTCAAACAAGATGAATCTCAGGAGATTAGGTTAGATAAGACATGGAAAGGCAGAAAATATGAACTGCAAAGCAGTACAGATAATTAAACTTTTAGGGGTTACTGAAAGTTGTATCTAGAAAGTTAACATGTTTAACATATATCAATACACACTAATAGATTAGAGACCTCATATTGCACAGGAATAAAAAACCATCATATGTCAGAGGATAAGGATTTAGTCTTGATGTTACATTCACCAGCTGGCCCTCCATGTCCTAGTTCATTAAAAAAGAAAGATTGGTCTGGATCCTTGGTTCTAAACCAAGGGAAAATAAGGTGGGGCTAGGGCCTATGGAGACTTAAAGTTTCCCCAGGGGAGTACAGACATACCCTCAGTAAGGAGCCCTGGACTAAACAGTCTTTGATTTGTGAATGTAGATTCAGTGTCAGGTTAATACACCTAAAGAAGCATGTAAATACTATTCAAAACTTATAAGCCAATCCCTGTTGTTTTGTTTTCCTTAACATCTCTGAAAGTACTCCAGTACCTAAACATCCAATTAATCAACGGGAAACATTTGTAATATGCAGCAACTAAAATGTCACCTTCCCTGTGTGGATCACAAAGTCCTTGGCAATCGCTTCCATACCAGACTAGTGACCATTGTTGTTCTCATTTTCTAGATGGATAAATGGAGGATAAAGGCCTTGTTCAGTGTCACACATTTCAGTCACCAAATGAGACACAATGAATGTCAGTCCTCTCATCCCTTCAACAATAAGGAGCTTTCAAGCTCCCACAGTCCAACAAGAACCTTTGGAAAGCTTACACTGGCAGAAAAGCCATATATATGGATGACATCCACAAATAGGAGGAAAATTAGCTTGAAGCTGGGTGTCTAACATCACTGACTCTTAGAAGAGACAGAAGAAAAGTAAAGTTTTAGTGAAGAAGGGGCTAAAAGAAAATAAATATAGCTAACTATCAGGTGCTGCTTTTACACAGTAAAACAAGGGCAAAATTACTCTTCTTTAAGTAGAAATTCTTATTTCTTGATTAATTGGTCATCATTCATTCATTCAATAAAGGCTTATTGATTGCCTTTTAGGTATCAAGTACTCATCTCTCTACTGGAAATGCAACAATGACCAAAGTGGATAATAATAATAATAACAATAATATAGCAGTACCAACAATATACTAATAAATAATTGTTTGTTGAATAAAATGTCAAAACTCAGTGAGAACTAGGATTCTCTTTGGGCTACATCTATTGACTATAATACAGCTCATGTATTCTGAAATTCTCCAGTATTGGGCTATCAAAAGAAGCTGTTGTTGGACCTGCCCGGTGTTGATGCATCCTTCAATGAGAGTGGACTTAAGCTCACTGTCCTTGGAAAGGCAACTGGAACTGAGAACACTGTGACCTTTCTACTGTGATTTTTAAATTACTAGAACCAGCACTCCTAACTTTCTTCTGTTCCCTACTTACTCAAATACTGTAAAAGATACATAAAATAAAAGGAAGGCGACCTCAATATTGATTTAACACAAAACAACAGTGTTCATTTCAACTGTTTTTGAGATGGAATAACATACAAGCATATCTGAGATTAATTTTCAGTGGTAAATTCATTCCATATATGATTTTTAAGAGGAAATACTTTGGAAGTTTTAAAAAACATCTCTTCATCTTTTTAAATGTCAGTTTATTTACACTGATGATGCTCTCAGATGTTAGGAAATCCTTTGAGACAGAAAGTGGGAGGAGTATGAGGAGGGCAGAGGGAAGAGTGAGGCAATATTTCTGAGTGTCATGTGATTTCACAATTTGTTTTTCAATCTGTTTGGACTTCCAAAAAGGAAGAGTCTCATATGTCAACAAGCATATGAACTGAAGCTTTAAATACCAGAAACAAAACCTTAAGAGTTTCAAATATATGACATGTATATATTCATATTCTTTGATAGGATGTTGGCTGGCATTAATGCTCGATCTCCTGAGAAATGTGAATTTTTCCCCGACAGATGTACTAGCTTGCTTCATCTGAACACAGGAACCATAAACAATGCCTAAAAGAAAACTCTCTGTCTTCTCCAAGGTCGAAGTTGGAACAAGTAGAGGGAATTTAGTTTTTCTTACTCATCAGCATTCATCATTCTTATAGTCAGTATGCTCGGTAAGAATGCAAATCTCTTAGAGTAAGTACAAAGATTCAGCACATTTTCAGAGCTGAAATATAAACTGATGAAATTGAGAAGATGTAAAAATTCAGTTGTTATCCTCTTACAGTCCCAGATTTAAGGTTTAAACTCTATGCTCTCACTGTTAAGATAAAGTCAATGGAATTGTAAACAGATTCTTGTTCTTTCATGTTGCGCCTGTCCAAGCACCTATGAGAATTTTTGTGGGTACTTGGCTGTTAAACTATTTATGCTTTCCAGGGTTCTATGTATTTTTTCTACCTTCTGTTGAGCAGTTCTGGTACAATATAAAAAGCTCAGTGATAACAGGTAAGTGAGGAGGAAAAAAAAAGTTGAGGTTCTGAAATGGCATTAAGAAGAGTAACAATAAAACATAATTGTCTGGAAATGACAGCCTTGAAGGCAGGCTGGTCAAATAAAATGTGTACTTGGTTTGTCAGATGGTTGGAGTTTGTCTCTATTGAGTATTTATTGGGCGAACTTTAGCCAGTTAACTTTTCTGTGACTCTTGATTTTTAGAAAAAAACGAAAAGTAAATGAAAACACAAATTTATTTTTAAAAGTGAATTTGCCAATTAAAAGTAAAATGGCATGAATAGAGTATATCGAAACAAAATGCAAGTTTAGTACTTTGTTTCCAGATCCAAAGCAAGGCTTTGAGATAATCTTTATTATTGTAATCATAGAATCCTTCACTACGTATTCTTCAATATTCTTAGATTTTTCTTATCATTAGTATACCCCATTGTATTAAGGGGTACCATAATCATATTTATTTCAAGTGATAGTCAACTTTTCCGTATAGATTACAAACTATTCTCCCATATAGCTTTTCACAGCATTTTAAGTCCTATGCATTTGATACTTCTGTATAGAAAAAGAACACCACCACACTAGAATTACAGTGATGATAGAAATGAGCCACATGTCAGTAGTAACTTATATGAAGTCTTAAACTCATTAAAGTAGATAGGGTACTAAAAATAAAATCCCATCCCTCCTAAAACTCTTTTACTTGCCAAGGCCATCATTTAAAATAAATGCCACATGTATTTCTGTCATATCTTGCTATTGTAAGATAATTATTACACTTTGCAAAGTGTGCAATTCTTTACCAAGTAGTAACTCGAGCAAAGGAAGAAATCTGGCCAGATCAGTGACTTGTCAGCAAGGCCTGAATCATAGGAGGTTGGTCTTTGGTGTAACCTCTTGCTCCAGAAAGTAAGAGGCGGTGGTCCAGTGAGCCAGAAATTGCCTGGCAGCATCAACATCCTGGCTGTTGCTCAGGGTAGGTTGCATTTTTTGGCTTTTGCTCCTGAACCAGAATTTCAAGTGTGAAAACCAGGACCGAAGAGTCTTCTGGGCTGGGGCCAGGACACCCCCAGTTCAGCCAGAAGTTAGTTTGAGGGTGTAGTGGCCTGGCATTCCAGGAGTGGCACATGCCAGCGGGAGGTGTGCCAGGGCTGTGTCCCAACTGAACTGGGCTTGCCACGCATCCTTCATTTCATTTATATACTAGGTTTCTGGGCAACTGGGCACAGATACTGTTGAGACAGAATCAAGATGTGACTTACATGCTGAGTCTATTATCTCAGCTTTGGGAGGCACACATTGGTGAAGAGTCAGGGTGTTGCCTGCATATTTCAACCTCCTTCTCCAGTGTACCCAAAAGCTTCTTCTGTACCCTTTTGTTCCATCTTGAGAGTAAAAAGCTCATGTTCCTCCTTTGCTCCTTTTGCATACTCAGAAGGTATACAAAGGCTTCTACAACAGGGGTTCCCATAGCTGACTGAATTAGAAGGAAGGAAACACCTCCCAACTTACCCTTCTGACATGACCTGTCCCCTTATAGTGCTGGCTTTGATGTTCTCCTTCATAAAAACAATTTTTAAAAAATGACAATGTAGACTGTACTTATGGGTCAAAAATCATAACAGCATAGAGTTGTATATAAACAGAAAGCAGAAGTCTCCCTTGCTGCCCTTCTGTACCCCTATCCTCTGACAGTAATTACTGGTAACATTTTGGTGTGTTTTTCTAGACCTTTCTCTGAACTCATGCAAATATATATGCATGCAGGTATTTGTATGAGTTTGTGCTTCTTTGGTTTGGTTTTGTTTTTACAAAAATGTGCTTGTGCTGTTCTCTGTATCTGCTAAAACGTCTGTGCAGATGGCAGCTGGAGCCAGTGCAGCTGCAATTTGCCTTGTTCCCCTCTCAGGCTTGCTCCACTCCTGGGCTCTGTGTGATCTCACAACAGAGGAGAGCTTTCCCGTGTGGCATCCAGGACCTGCACCATGCAGCCGAGGCATGGCCTCTGACACCAAGAACATCTGGTTTTCAAAGACATGTCATACAGCCGAGACTCAGGTACTTGTGTTCCAGAGCCTAGCACAGTCCAATATCAGATTGGTTTTAATTAGTTAGTGAAGAACATGTGGATGAATTTGTGATACATGATTCAGCTGAAAATGTCAATGATTGGAATACAATGAGATTGGAATGAACCCGCCCAGTGGGTAAAATTTTACAGCTCCCTTTTGCACGGCTGTTAGCAGAAAAAGCAATTACGCTGCATGTGCCAAAAGGTAGCCTGATGAGTTGTTCACACACATACACAATACAGTGCTTTTCACACATCTTAATTGCTTTTCTGCTAAGGAATGTGTTACTGCAAATCATGAAAGTATAGCATCCCCTTACATATTAGTTCCATTTCTTTAACAGGTAATATTCCTGAATATTGTTGAAAAGTGAGTACAAGACACATATTTATAGGGAAAGTTGAAGTTGAGACAATTACAAAGAATTACTGTTCACACTCATACATATCTCTGTACAGAAATTTTATGAGTTACTATTTTGAGATGATGTCTGAGGCTTTTCTTTATTGCATTTCTCTAGTTTGCCCAGATCAACCAGTAGGTTGAGGGGGAATATTGCCTCAGAAAGAGGCAGGACACAGACTAAAGAAGTAAATTAAAGAAGTCAATAGTTTTTCTGAAGGCTAAGATAAATAAAATCATCTTGAAAGCCAACACATACCAGAAAAGATTAAGTTTTAAATTTCATAAGACTTAGAGCCTGAAGGAGCCAGAGCCCATGAGTAACACAGCTCGTTTCCTCACCACTAAGATGGGAGATAAACATTTCACTAGCTTGAAGGAGGGAGAGGCTCAAAGGGAGCACTCATTAGTGCCTGCATTTCATCTGGGTCTCTGAGAGAGGGCACTAGAACCCCCTAAAGACTTAGGAAGACTGGAGATGGAGAATGTGGGCAGTCTGCTTCAATTCTCAGAGGACAGCCAGAGGGGACTCCAAGCCTTTCAGAGAAATGTCACATCCCATAAGGCAACAGATACAACAGAAGAAAGAGGATCCAGCTGGGTGGCACTGAGGGGAGCCTCATCCCGCACAAGGGGGAGAGTACGTACAGTTTTCAAGAGGACCACCAAGGCGGCCAGGAGTAGCCAGGGACCCAGAGGAGCCTGGGGTAGATGAAGAGGATGCAGAATGCCTGGGTATGGGTAGAGGAGGCACTACAGCACGCAGTCATCACCATGGGGGAAACCAAATGACGTGTACCTCAGAGGGAGAGCTGGTTAGTGCCCATATGCGGCCTCAGTAGAATGAGGAGGATACCGAATGGGTGGTCATGGCATCTGCAGTGTCTGCACTGTGAGCAACAACAACAGAGGCCAGCAGGGCCAGACTGGGTTCTACTTCAAGGCCAGCAAGGACAGGGATGATAGAAGACCAAGGCCTCCATTTCCACGGGATGTCTAAATGATACGTTTGCATGTATATTCTTCTTCTCTCTCCACTATCTCACCCCTAGACAGAAAAGGGGATGGGAAAAGAGAAAAAAGAGCAATCCTGCATTAAGGGAGAATTACTCAAAAGAATATGAGCTTCAAATTAGCAGAGTGCAGTTTTCTACAGGCAGTGGAAATAGGCTAAGATCAGTGATAGAGAAACAAAGCTACATGTTAGCATACCTGAGTCTATGTCTGGAATTCTCATGCCCACCATCCATATACACACATACATATGTGCATGACTAAACAAGTATTTCGATCTGAGTCTTTTTTCCATAGTATCATAGATGCTAGAGGCAAACAGACCTGGGCTGGAATCTTGTCTCATCCTCTTAATGGCTGAGTGACTTTAGACAAATTCCTCAATCCAAGATTTTGCTTCAGTGAATGAGGAATGATCATGTTTTGTAGGCTTGTTGTGAGGATTAAATGAGATACAGTGGTTACCCTAAAATCTAATTTATGGTAAGCCCCTGTAACTCCAGGCAGAAGATATGTTCCCAGCCCAGGGCAAATAAACATTTGAAACTGAAATCAGTCAAAGGAAGAAATAAAGTGGGAGAAACCCATTTATTGCTTACAAGCAGTCATTTACTTCTGCTCGCCCATGTCTCTCATGACCTGGCTGCCAAAAGTCCCCACCTGGGTCCATGGGCTCACTTGCCCCCCACCCCATGTTGTAATCACCTATTGATATGGAGATGAACTAAGGCCAGGCAAGAGATTCTGGAAATACTGCAATTTTACACACAGTCCCTAAGCAATGCTATTTGCTATTATCATGATCATGATAATAATAAAAATTACTGTTTGCTCATTTTGACTATGAATCTGAACTTTTGATTGGCAGAACTTTATTACCCATTGTACA
The DNA here is from genome assembly GCF_030020395.1 of Manis pentadactyla. Lineage (NCBI taxonomy): Eukaryota > Metazoa > Chordata > Mammalia > Pholidota > Manidae > Manis > Manis pentadactyla. The sequence goes on from NC_080020.1 coordinate 70,017,512, forward strand.
CAAAGCATGGTATATTCAGCTACCAATACTGTAAGTGCTTAGAGGCTAAGAAGACTGTCCTTAACAGTAGTATTTAAGGTGCACCCTGTATTACATGTTTATTTCTGTATTTGTGTGAGTTTGCTCTCGGGAAGGGATATGTGCCTCTAGGTTTGGGGAAATCTGAGGCAAAATTCCTTTTGAGCCAAGACAGATACCTAAGTTTTATACAAGGCAAGTCTGTTCCCCAGCCCCATTTCCTGTCACTTAGGTGGAGGTATGGTGGGTGGCCCAAAGTTTTGGGTTACTCTTCGCCAAGCTCATCAGAAGCATAGTGCCCTTGAGCCTCACCCTAACACTCACTGAAGAGCCCACTTTGTACATGACATCCTGAAGTTTCCTCTAGGAGATTCAGTCATGTAGTAGTTTTATTAATGTAACAGCCCGTATATAGTAACTGAGTATTTACTGTATTTCAACATATTTGATGTGGCAGCAACATCTACAGCAACGTCTCTGGGGTTTCCTTCTGATCTGAGAGATTTCACTAGACAATGAGTCCAAGATGCCTGAGCAACCTACACCTCTTACTTGAGGGTGGATGGGCAGTCCTAGTTCCATCCCCTGAAACTACTAAGTGCAAAGCCTGTAGAAAACCTGTCCCCAGTAATAAAGCAACATGGGTAATAAAGTAATAAAACAATACAGCTGCAGGGGCTAGTAGGGGCTAGTAGTCCCTGCTGTATTTGGCATAAGAGGCAGAAAAACATCTCTGCTTGATGTCTGGGTGGCCTCAAATAAAGAAGCTAATCTCTTGACTCAGTTCTCTTATCTTTAAGAGGGGGATTATGACATTGTGCCAGTTTGCCTCAAAGGGCTATTACGTAAAGTTAGAGATTGCTCTGTTGAAGGACAAAGCATTGCGCAGAGACTGTGATTATCGCTAACCAGCCCTGGCTTTATCCATAAGTGAACCAGTTTGTTTACTGCTTACTCCAGCCATTCTCTGTATTTACATAGTATGGGCAACAGCATTTTCACTGTGGGTCTCTAGATTTTATTCAGGATAGACCTAAAATTCATTTGGGTCTTTGAGCCTTTATCCAGATTCTGAAAAAACAACAACATTCTTTTCCATTAAAAAAGAGGTTCTGTCCTATGAAGTGTGCAGTGTAGAGGCATAGCCTTGGCCAAATGGAAGAGGGTAAGGGCAAGCTGCCACTGTTGGCTGAATTAGGCCTACCCTCACCTACTGATCTTTTGCTTCATCTGTTTATATGGGTGAAAAGAAAATTTGTGCATGTATCAACATTTGGCAAGTACGTTAGTGAGCAGAACTGTGTTTTCTTACAATTATTAATAAAAAGAATGTTCCTTGGCATATACATATGTTATTAGAATACAGAGAAGTTCCTGTGTCTTCAGAACTCAACTAGAAACGTTGGTGAATTTTCTCCAGCCACACTTACAAAGACATATGTTGTGTATACTTGTAAACACACACCAAGTTGCAAATGATCACTTTAACTGTACAGGCAACTCCTTGACATTTGAAGCCATGAGAAAGTCTGATTTTTGCTATTACTCAAGTTTCCTCAGGGTCTGTGGAATGTAATTGCTGAGGAGACTTAAAAGAAGCCCTGGTCTACTGGGACAAATGCCAGCTTTATCCTTTCGTCTGGCTGTGGAAAACCCCAGAGTTCATCTAGGAATATCTTGGTTTGGGATGATAATTAGATCACTGCCATTGTCATGCTTCTAGTGCAGAACCCTCCCTCCAATATTGTTTCTTTCTCACAGGGCTCTCAGGAGGCCTTCATCCTGTTAATGCTTCCCTTACTGACTTCAGACCTGAGACACAAGAAGGCCTAAAAGGTTGAGTGGCACCCAACCTTCACAGAGCACCCTCTGCAATACCATTTCAGGGAGCTTATTCAAGGGACACACCATAGTCAAGGATGGTCCTGTTAGGCCCTACAATTCCTCTCTTGACTTTGTTTCCTAAAGTAGATTACAGACTCCTGCAGGTGGGCATCCACGGTGATCCTTCATGCATTTCAAGGGCAGGCCTTCTCTGAGGAAAAGTGCACTCTGGGACAATTCATAATTTGAATTTAGGGCAGGGAGCTGTTTGTTCTTCCTTGGAGATAGTGATGATGTGAACTATGATTATTCCTCGTTGATCTAATGAATATAATTTATATCCTTCTACTTTTCTCAATAGACTGCCTTACAAAGTTTGGTTCATATAGTACATTAAACTACCACCCTGGTACCCGGTGTATTCCCACAATATGTTACTGTAATCTTTATGGGATACTCATCTTTTTTTTTTGCCATTTTATTATGAAACTAATTGTGGTTTCCTTAATTAACAGCTATTGGTTTTAAATACTGGGTGGGTTCAGGACACACTATCCCAAAATGTGACCTATGGCATACTGAATTTGAGAAATGGCGTAAGTAGGAAGTACTCTCTGACCTTCCCGTGAAGCAGGCCACAAAAACCTAGGTGAGGAGTGCCCTCCCTGTACCTGGAGGAAAGGTACAGCCTTATCTCCAAGACGCTGAGAAGAATCCAAATGAACAGCCTTTGTTATTTCCCCCAATTTTCCACAGAAGTTCACACCCCTTTTTGTCCTTTCACATTTTCCCACAACTTTCCACTCTTCATCAAACTTAGCATAAATGCACTCAGGATTAGCATCTTCAGGTCTTCATTTCCTTATGAAGGCTCCCATGTCACATGAAACTTACAATAAATAAATGTACAAAGTTTTCTTTAGTGAATGAATCCTTTGCTACAGGGGTTCCAACAGAGAGCTTAGAAAAGTACAAGAAAAAGCATTTTTCCTCCCTATGTCAGCAAAGTAGTAACCAGGTAATAAGTTGTCAACATTTGCCGAGAAAGTGGAAATTTCTAGAAGGTGAAAATAGTCCCCCTGTGTCAGTATTAACTGTCAAGGAGAGAAAGATTATTAGTAGCGGGGGAATGATACCACTCTCAGAAGTGACCTTTCCCATCTCTGAAGTGTCCTAGCATTTGCTATTATGCATTAGAATTGTTCCCACGTGTTTTCTTCGTGATCAATACACATGGATGATTTTGTACACCATAGCTAGAACATTTTTAATAATCATTGAGTAATAACTAAGCTTGGTTGAAGTCTTGTATCATCAAATCACCAAACACAATAGCCACATCTTCCATAGTTTTGTTAGGTTTAATGTTTCTGTAGTCAATTTTTAAAGATGTATTTTTTTAAAAAACAGGGAAAACTTTTCTAGTTACATTAGTCTATGGACTATCATGGGTCTCTAAATTCAAAGAACTGTGTGTTAGAAAATGTTCCCCTCCACATTCCCACATTCATGGGTAATTGCTTGCTAATTTTTAACATAGTAAAATAAACCAAGGAAAACATTTTTGGAGTGTATGTTGTTTCTTTTTTTAGATATAATTGACATATAGCATTATATTAGTTTTTGGTGTACAACATGACTCTACATGTGTAGGTACTTGCCTTTTCGCTGACTTCTACTTCAAACTGGTGAAGCATAAATGTACTTTGGAAAACTTTTTTAAACTAGACAATAAACTCATTTATTTATTCAACCAACACAATCAACTATACTCATTGTTGGATTATATTTAGCACTAATATACTCATAGAAATAGGCTAGAACAACCCAGATCTAAATATTCTTTGGTATAATAGATATCTGAAGCATATTACAAGAAAGAGAGCTGGTATTGGAATCCAGGCCTACTTCTACCAGTTCCTGAAAGTGAAGTTCTGGGTAAAACATCTAATGTTTCTCAGTCATAGACTCTCTGAAAAAAGGAAGAGTGTAGAAATGAGGCATAACAGCATCATGATTAAAATCTAAGCTTTGCAGTAGGACAGGATGATTCAATCCAATTATATTCTGCTGCTTACTAGCTGAGTACCTTTGAGATCAGGAAGGCAATGGCAGGGTGACACAGAAAGAAAGTCTGAGCTAGCTCGACCAGCTGGACCTGGGAACGCTGGGCTGAGCTGGCAGAGGGGCTTGAAACTGACAGACAAGTTGGGGAACACACCAGGAGGAACTAGGCCAAGCCCTGATGGCTCCCAGTTTTACTGGGAATAAACCTCTGACTTCATTAGAATCTCATGCACTTCGTAAAAATCATGCCCATCAGCACCATGACAGTTTACAGTTGTCATGACAACCCCTGGAAGAGACCTAATAAGGGAAAGACCCCATCTTCTAAGAATCATCTGGGAGATTCTGCCCCCTGTTTTCCATACCTTTTATACTTCCTATAAAGGAGCTAGCTAAGGGGGTTGGGGAGATGTACTCTGCCTATGAAGTAGTCAACTTCACTTTGCTATATAATCTGCATTTTTCCTCTTAATAAATCTGCCTAATACTGTACCTGGAGCATGTTTGATTTACATCCTGAGCATAGCCAAGAACCCTCTACTGCCATGGAGGCCCAAGCTCTAGGGCCTCCCACATTCTCCTGTAATACCCTTGGACAAATCTTCCTATTTAGTAATACCATTACTAAATCTTCCTATTTCTTAGTTTCCTTATCTGTGAAAATAGGAATAATACTGCTTTACCTCACTAAGTAGTCTTATAGGAATTAAATAAAAGGATATCTATAGTGCTTAGTTCAGTATCTGGCTCATAACAGTATTCAATAAACTGTGGTTTTAAACAAGAAATCCTGAAAGACCTTTTGGGATCATGAGGTATAAACCACTTCATTTTTCAAATTAGAAATGGAGGCTCAGAAGTTAAGGATCTTTCCCAAGTCCTCTGAACTCACAGGTTTGTGATCTGTATACTTCCTAAACTTTTATTAGTTCTATGATGGAGACAGAGTGCTATCTCTTTATGACCTATCTCCCATTTACCAAATATATGGACCATTAACTGAGGTGAACACCTAGTTTCTGCCCATGTAAAAATACCAGCGCATTGCAATTTACTGAATCCCTTCTTTCTTCAGGGCATCCTGCCAGATATTGTGGGTATGTGAGATTCAGTCTCTGGTCTCAATAGGGTTTATAGTTTAGTGGGAGGGACATTTATATAGACATTTATGAGATATATAAGCCATTGGTATAGCCACATGACATGGCCAAAGTTCTAGTGTCAAAAGAACTGGACATGGACAGGGGATGTATATTACAAAGTCCTGTGGAGAGTGAGATCCATTTGGCTTGGGTGTTAGCAACGGCTTCCTAGAAAACATAGAACTTTACCTGTGCATCAAGTTGGAGCTGGATTCGAATGTAGAAAGACAATAAATCAGGGTATTATGTGACTTGCAACAGCTTGTGCAGAAGTACAGAAGCAGAGAAGAGCACCATTAACTGTGGGGCATTCACTTAAGCACTGGTTCAATCATTTCTTATATCAAACTTAGTCCTCTCAGCGTGAACCTCTACTTTCACAACTGCCAGAGGGTGTTTTCATAAGCGGCCGCGCATGTGTGTGTGTGTGTGCATACATGTGCCAGAAATCTTGACTTTAAATATTGGCCAGGAAAACAACACCAAGACCTTGTAACTTTCCAAATGCTCAACTCAGAATCTAAGTAGAGGTCATCTTTGATTCCTCTTGCTCTTGACTCTCCCTCCAATCTATCAGCTCATTTTGGCTCTTCTATCTCTAGCATACATCTCACATACCTCCACTTTTCTTTACTTCTACTGCTAGCTACCTGCCTTATCAGCCTTCACTATCCACTGTTGAATCTGTGTTACAGATGTCCTCATTCCACTCCTGTCCCCAGCAATGCATTCTTCACATGACAAGTCTTCTGACAATGTAAATCACATCATGAAACTCCCTGCTGAAAAATCTCTCAATGGCTGCCAATTCCACTGAGCATATAATCCAAACTGTGTATTATGGCCTTCAAGGCTTTGCAGGATCTGGCCTCCTTACCACTTAGAACTTATGCCATATTACACATCTTCTCGCTTGCTGCTCTTTGAACAAGCCAAGGTTCTTCCTCACTCTAGGTCTGTGTGCTTGCTCTGCCCTCTGCCTGAAATGTTATTCCCCTGCTTTTGCAACTTCCTTACCCTTCAAGCTTCAGCTTAATGTCATCTCCTTAAAGAGGTTTTCTTTGATCTGTTTAAACTATTTCCCTGTGCTATTCTCTAATACGGCACTCTATGAATTTACCTTTCTAGGACTTACCAGTGTTTTGAGAATTTTCGATACTTACTGAATTTGTTACTTAACTTTCTTAATGTTTGTTTTCCCTAACAGAACATAACCTCTATGATCATATTTTGTCTGTCTTGCTCATTTTTCAGTCTCCAGGCTCTAGTACCAAAGATTGCAGAGATTACTGAATGTATTTATGAAAGGAAATAAATGAAAAAACATTATAGCAAATAATTCTCATCAAATATAGTTGCTTTAGTGACCATGTTCACCTGTTGATTCTGTAAGTAGGAGACTACTGTCATTTACAAAGCAGTTGGGGGAATTCTAAAAGAAATGTTTATCTTATTATTTCAAGGAATGGTTGCTACGTCTTATGAGCAGGGAGCTCAGAGCTCCTTGCAGAGCTTGCTGGGAGAGTGGTCACCAACCTCCATCAACAGCTAAGCAGCTTTACATTCGGAAAGAACTAAATTTCTGTCTCCACAAAATGATGAATTACTACACGTTAAGGGAATTAAAGTATAATTTAAAGGGCAAATGTTGTGTTCTCTCTGCTTAGTGACTGCTATGCTGCTGTTAAGTTGTACTCTGAGGACAGAAGAAAAGGGCTCTTGCCTGGATGACTTACCACTTTTCTGGCCAACTGAAGCTTGTAGGCATTCTTTTGATTTAGATTTTTTCCCTTCGTTCTCTCTCAAGCTCTCCTCGCACAATCAAATGGTATGAAACACTCACCCATGTATTTTACCAATCTTATGCAAGGATCTTGCCCAAGATTCCTGAACGAAAGTGTTTGTGATATATATTCCCAAAGCTTTTATTACCTCTGTGATCTGGACAACTAATACATCTTTGTGACCCAATCAACAGTTTAACTGAGTTCAGTAAAATGACAATAGGATACAAGCTTTCATTTACTGAGGGATTTTTCTTTAATGTGCCTGGCATTGTGCTAAGCCTTTTATAGGCAACATCTATTTCATCCTGCCTACAAGCCCATGAAATAGTGAGCATAATCTCCATTTCACAGAGGAAGAAACTGAGGCTTACTAAAGCTAAGTAACTAGCCCCAGTTCACACTGTTATAAAGTGAACTTGGGTTGCAAACTGAAGTTGGTCTGCTCTGTAAGTGCCAAGGCAACATCAATATGATTAAGGTAGTAACAGTGAATCTGAGTCAGGTACATATTCTTGAAACATCAAATCATGTATATACTTAGTTTTAAAATATTTCATCTGAGAGCAATTTGACACGTATTTTTTTTTTAAAGGGTAGCATATAAGTTTATCTCTGGTTATGAACAGTTCAGTAGACAATTCCGTTTCTGGTCCATACTACTCATTCTGCTTTTCTAGGCTCTCTTTCATGTTTCCTTGTTTTATTTAATTGGTGGCTTTTCACTCCTTTTAAAAAACTGGGTAGTCATGCTGCTCTGTAACATTGGTGAGCCAGTTCAATCCCTAATTGTCTCCTTCCCTGTAAGAAAAGCTGTCAAAATACAACACTCTCATGTTCTGCATCATCTTACACGCTCACGGGGATAGGGAGGGATAGACAGAATTCTCCCAAACCAGCACAACAACTGGTAACAGCTGGCACAACTTCTAAAGACTCTGAAATTCAGCCTCGAACTGCCCCTAAATAATTACTCCACCTATACCAGATTATCTGACTAACTACGCTTAATGATGTAATACCTATCAGCTTTCAGCATAGATGTAATCATTTCCATTAATATTTTTTAAGACCAATTAAGTTCATTTGTACGTCAGGACAACTATACATAAGTTAAGGTATAGGACACACAGAGACATAGCACCCCTGTTCTTTGTTAACCCCACATCAAATATAATTTCCAATCTTTAGAATAATTTAGCTATTAGAAAAGATGACTGGAAAAGAATAGCAAAGATATGCAATTTTTTTTAATTAAAAAGACAAATCGGAAAAGAGTTAAAACATCTTCCCCCGCATTCAGTTACAACTGTAGCCACATTAAAACTATTTTAGACCCCAAAGCAGTGTAACGATTTGACACATGCTTTTCAACACGTTTTATTAATCCATTCTTCCTGTGCTTCATTTAAAATACTGTAAACTATAAAAAGATCGGCGTGTTACTCCACTGCCAGGAAAACGATAAGAAAAAAAAAAAACAGCAGCAAAAACAAATGAAAAAACCTAACAGATACTAAAAAAGCCAGAGCAACTGGAATCTAGATTTGAGGAAATGAAAAAACCTAACAAATACTAAAAAAGCCGGAGCAACTGGAATCTAGTTTTGAGGAAACACATGGGATTAAAGCATCCGCCGAAGCTGCGTAGCCGACTTTCACGTGGGATCTTCCCCTCGGGGTGAATGCTGGACTTCACCGGGCTGGGGCGAGGAGGCCGTGAGTGCGGGCGCGCGTGCGGCCGCGGGGGGCCCGGCGGCCGGGGAGGGGACGCCGGCCTCGCCACGGCGCGGGGAAGGGTCTTCCCGGAAGCCGGGAGCTCTGCCCACAGCGACTGCGGGGCTACGGGCCGCCTCCGCCGGCACGTAGCGCCCAGCGTGAGTCAGCGCTGACTCACCAGCCGCGCAGCCCGTGGATTTCCCCCGTCGGCGCGCGTCCGTCCGTCCATCCGCGCAGGCGCCGCTGCCCCAGTGCTTTCCTGCACGCCAGACGCGCTCGGCCGCAGCGCGCGGAGCCGGGCAGTTTTTACAGCTTTTGAATCCTGACCAAGCAGGGAATTGACTGGCTTTGTTTTAAAAGTTAAGTAGTCCACTAATCAAACTCTTTCATCAAACTCTTTCATCAAACGCTTGTTGGAACCAGTCCCTCACCACGTCCCTCCACAATGACTTAGAGATGACCTCCACTCTGATTTTGCTTCTGGCTTACCAGGCTCACATCTTATTTTTGTCCCACATTTTGTGAGGTTATCTTTTCAATATGCTTGATAACCGGCCTTGGCACAAACCCACAATGGCGATGACGTAAATCAGGTTGGAACGTTGGCATCATGTGCAGGCTTTGGGTGACTTACTGTAAAAGCCAGGGTACACTTCATAAGACGTTCCTATCTGCCATCTCAGTTGCTGAATAGATGCCATGCTCATTTTCAGTCTGTCACTACCCTTTGAAAGATCCTGGGATAAAATCAGGTTGGAAAAATCTGGATTCTTGAGTGACCACGCTCATTTGTTCCTCTCCGGGATTTGACATGGAGAGCAACAGGGAGGCAGGATTGCTCCATCTGTAGCCCACGGACCACCCAAGTGAAGAATGCCGTGTATATTTGCAAAAATGCAGGTTCTTAGACTCCACTCTAAATTACAGACTCAGAATGTCTTGGAGTGGGGCCTGGAAGTCGATCTTATTAAGCAGTCAGTGAGGGATTCCTATGTACACTCAAGTTTGAAAATCACTAGCCAGAGGGTGAGGGTTTGAGACGTTATTATGTGAAGACTCTAGAAGAAATCCTTACAAGTAAGAACACTTTGTTCTAAAATTGATCTTGATGCCAGGCAATTATATTTCTAAAATCGACTTTATATATAATATTGTATTTGCTTTAACTGTGTACTAATAAAAAGTTTCCTTTTTAATTAGAAATTTGGGCATAAAAGAAAATGAAGTACCTATAAATTTTCATCTTTCAGACCAGTATTTCCCAAACCTGATTTTGAATTACCCATCGTGCCTGAAAACACTAATTCCTGGGCCAGACTTCTGGTTAAAGAAATGCTGTCTCTGAAGGTAAAGCGAAGAAGGGGCAGTCTGAAAAGCTTTGCAAGTTTCTCTCTGACCTTTGCAAATATCCACCATTCCAAGTACAACAGAAACTTCCTTGCCTCTTTCTAGCTTCTAGTGGTGGCCATGGTCCTTTGTGTTCCTTGGCTTATAGTTGTATCATTTCAGTCTTTGTCACCACATCATCTTCTCCCTGTATATCTCTATGTGTATAGCTCTTATAAAACTGGACGAGGGCCCACCCTAATGAACTCATGTTAAGTTGACTGCTTCTGCAGAGACTCTTACTTCCAGATAAGTCACACGCACATGCACTGGGGATTAGAACTTCAACATATTCATGAGTTTGAGGGACGCAATTTAACCCGTAACAGGGAGATTTGGAGATTCTGTTTTTAATAAGTAAAAATATACTAAGTGAAAAATTACATTAAAAATAAGCATTATTTTAAAATAATGTGATATTTTATAAAATAATTATATAGCATTCTCTCCTATTGACTGTAGTTCACACTTTTTATCTTGTATTCTTTCAGCTATGAAGTCTTTTCAAGGACAACTTTTTTTGCAACCTTGTAGCATGATACTGAGTTTATAGTAAGAACTTAGTAGTTATTACTTCTGATAATCAAGCTATGAAATATTACTGGACAAATAAACAAAAATGCCATGTTTTTAACCTATGGCACAAGGTAAGACAAAATTCTATTACAAAGATTAGTTTCCATAAAAATTAATCCCTAAAATAAAGGAAAAAAATAACTATAGCTCCAAATATAACCACATTGACAGGCAAACTGAAAATATCTTAGGATCAGGGCAAGAATGTGAAGGGAATGCTTATAACAGCAGGAAACGATAAGAGTAGACCAGAGAGGCAGCTCCAAGATAGTAATGTCTTTTTAAAAGCTCTTCACAATCTGTAGTGGGCATTTGTTTTTGTTTGCCCATCATTCAATCTCCTGCTATCCTTCAAGAAAGCTCTCCTCATCCGTCTAACGTTTCTGTGCAGGGTGTTAACCACAGTGTTTCCCTTCCCCCTCCCTCCCAAGGGTGAAACACATGACTCTTTACTTTCTGTCCTGCGCACCTAAACCTGGGTGAGTCTCCAAATGTTGAAAGTGGTTGAAGCTGAGTCATTTCAGTGGTAGTGCTCAAAGACACCAACCATGTATTTTGTTTGTTTTACCACTAAGAATACCAGAGTAACCCTAGTTGCTGTCCTCTGTAAGTCCCATTACTTAACACTTCCTTTTGCTCTATGACCTACCCAGTATCTTTTCAAATATTTATTACTTCAAAAAAATTTTTTAATTTCAAGGTTTTTAACTTAATTTTGGATTTTATTATTTTAATTTATTGCTAGTTATTTTTTATGGAGCCAGGAGTTAGCCACAGTCAGTATCTATGGCTTACAACCAAAGGAACTTCACTGCTACACAGATATTGCTGGGAAGAACACATAGTGCCCTTAGCCACCCCACTAAGACAGCTTGAAATGGTTGTCTTCATTCATGTAAGTAAAATATGGATTCTTGAAATATAATGAAGATCTTTTCCATTTCTTTCAAGTGATTTTACCAGCTATCCTGACTGCCCTGTATTTCTAGCTGAGTCATTCTTTCCATATGAACCACTCAAATTGCCAGGGAGTACAAAAGAGAGAATCACTCTTGTTATGCTACTTGTAGACACCAGTAATCTTCTTTATGATTCCTTTGATTCCTCACTGGGGTTTTCATGATATTTGCAATATTAAAGAGATTAAAGAAAAGTACTCCATGGTTTCTAATTAGAGCTCTTTTACCAGGGAGCTAATTGGCAAAGTCAAGTCCCTATTATGCCAGGCTAAACGTGACCTTTTCTTTGCAAGCAAAGATTAGCCTGAAGCCTTCATACTGGCCAACTCTAAATACAGGTCTTCAGAGCACAGACTGGTGGTTGCCATAGGTGAGGGTGGGGGTGAGGGGATAGGTAAAACAGATGAAAAACTTTTTCCAAAAGCTTGATACCTTCATCTGGGTGATAGCTACATGAGTGCATACAGATCTTAGCGTACAACTTGATGAATTTTGACATATGGGTCTATCAGCTTCTCAAAATCCTTACTCTTTGCTCTCATTAATCTCCCGCTATTCACGTGCTTGTGCCAATGGTAGATATGGTCTCATCTGGCTGCAGTAGGGGGCATACAGGAAAAGCAAGCCCAGAATGTAGCTCTTTTGAAATTATAGTTGATCGTGACAATCATGGTGAGGACTGTATGTAAACATAATTCTTTAATGGTTTTTGAACAAGATAAAAAAGGGACATTTATTGAGTGACTATTATGTGCCTGGATCTACATTATCCATTGATATCCTGCTTATGATAGGTTAGCACTTAGCTTTCTTACACCACCTATGATTTTAAGTAAAATGTATTTAAGCATCAAAAGACTTTTTTGATCAATGACAAACAGTATGACTATGCATTTTGTTAGAAGAGGGTATATGTTCCCCATCTTTCTCTTTGTATCTCTTTTGTCATTTATATTTTTAGTTCCCAAGGATTCATACTTAGTGACTGATTGTTCTTTTATTATAACATCCTGCTTGAATGTCTCTGATAAACTTATTAGAGCCTTTTTTAAACAAATAGAATTATTTGTTTCCTGAATTATTTATGTTTCTTTATGCCAGATTTTCTGTTGATGGATTCCTTTCATTTTGCAGGTTTTTCTCAAATGTCCACAGATCCTTGGCTGTGTTTGTATATTTAGAAAGAGGCAACAAAAAGGCATCAGTTAGGATACATAAGCTCTTAGGTCCTCAAATTCCAGAATGATTTTATTTTAGGGCATCAATAACCCACTGTAACACTCACTGTCCTAGTTTCCCCCAAACAGTATTTTCAATGCCTCTAGATGAGAATCTTCAGTTCTTGTGGATTAGGGCAAATTCCTGACTGTCAGATGTTTTGAACTAGGGGGTTGGAAGTAGGGAAAGGGGGAGCATGATTCACTGTGGTTCACCATTCTCAGTAAAGGCCTTCAGTTTATCTGGATGTTTTGGTCCCATTGCTATTACCCTTTTTTACGTCTCTTAGTCCCTGAGATGGGAGGCTTTCTAGGTGATGCATGCAGGCAGCCTTCTGCATTTTCTTAGGAAGCTCTCAAAAAGTATAAATTCCTGGGCTTTACCTAGGGATCCTGATTTAGTGCTTCTGGGATGGGCTTAAATATCTGTATTTTTAAAAATACCTTCCCTGGCTTATGTATACATACAGTTTTGGATGCCAAGAAGTTACTAGTGACTTTGGGAAGAGGTAACTATACAAGACAAAGCAGAGATAGAAGCCTCATGTCCTGGCAAATGACTGGGTCAAGGGAGAAGAAAGGGGAAGAAATCAAAAACATCTACCAGGTTTCAAGCCTGAGTGACTCCACAACTGCTAATTCCATTAGCATGAATAGGAAAGAGATAAAGCAGATTTTACTTCCTTCTTGATTTTTTCTTCCAAATATTATACTAAATGCTACTCCCACAAAATATTACTGAAGTGTTCTTTATATAGAAAGATTGTAATAAGAAGGATATGTTAGATTACAATACAATGATGAATAAATAGATGTATAAATAGATTTTCTGGCTGGAGAACCTTGAATTTACTTGCACAAGCTAAACAATCTATCCACTTCTTACAATTTATTAAAGTAGTTAAAAACATGCATAGAGCATTCCAAAACTGAACATGAGCAATCTACAGGTGGAAAATTCCTGGTCTCCTTTTAGTCAAGTGTCTTCATTTCTCAAAAGTAAAAGAGCAAAATCAAATATACAGTACCTCTTATGCTTCCTGTATCTGACCACAAATGCAGGAAAGCCCCAATAGGATCTATAACTCTTCATAAAATGTATATCCATACTAAAATACTGCTGTTCACACAGTTCAACTTCTATTAATAGAACAACCCGGTGACTCATTCTGTACATTTAGAGTCTAAGGAGGATTTTTAGATTTGCAATACCTGTGGTGACTATTTATATAGCTCCTTCACATTAAAAACACATTTATTTTTGGAAAGAGTTCTATGAAAATATCGATCTTTTCCTTTTTTATTTAATTTATAGACAGTAACTTTTAGCCTTTTTAGCACACAGTTCTGAGTTTTGAAGAATGCATTCATTCATATAGCCATCACCACAATCAAAATACAAAGCAGTTGCATCACTCCTCAAAGTTCTCCCGATACTCATTTGAAGTCAGATCCTAACCTCCCCCCAGCCCCTGGCAATGACTAATCTATTTCTTCTATGTGTAGTTTTGCTGTTTCCAGACTACCACATAAGTATCAGGCATGTGTCTTTTCAATTTGACTTCTTTCATTTAGCATAATGCATTTAAGATTCATACATTTTCTTGCATGTATCATTAGTTTGTTCCTTTCCATTGCTGATAACATAGCATTGTATGAATGTACCACAGTTAACTTACTCAAATATTGATATTTAACCACTTACCAATAACTTTGTTTTTATAGAAGAGGATGGTTTCATGACTATGAAATGATATATTTATCAAGGTAAAAAGTAAGGTAAATTTCTTTTATGCCTTCAATTCTTTACTTTAGATTTGTTTTACTATATATTGGGTGTGTTTTAAAAAACATTTTTCCTTATAACTGAAAAAAGTACAGATATTTGTCCTACTCTTTAATTGTGGGAATATATTTGAAGTATGTGTTGTGATTCAAAAGGTTTTCTCTACTTAGAATGGGAAATAACACATACAATTATTATTGCTAACACCAGATAATATTTTGCTTAAACTTCTGAAAATAAGTGCTCTCAGAAGACCCTATTCAACCTAGACCTCTGAAATGGCTCACTTCCCACTGAAACCCTATTAGTCTTGTACTCCATGGAGGCAACAGGTGGTTTAGAGAATAGCCAATAAGAGAGACAATTCTTATCCTTCTGGGATTGATGCCAGTGGAAAAAAAATGACCTGAAATACAGATCTCTGCCCTGACAGATGAAAATCTAATGCCACAGCTGTTGTCTCTCACAACTGTCACTCATCATGGTTTAAAAAAAATATTTTTTAATTGAAGTGTAATTGACATATTAGTTTTAGATGTACAACATAATGATTCAATACTTATTTACATTGTGAAATGATCACCACTATAAGTTTAGTTATTGTGGGTTACCTTAGACCTACAAGTATTTTTTCTTATGAAAGATCTTTGTTAAGCAACTTTCAAATACGCAATACAATATTATTGACCACAGTCACCATGCTATCTATGCATTATATCCCCATGACTTATGTATAACTGGAAGTTTGCACCTTTTGATCTTTTTCACCCATTTAGCACCCCCCACCCCCATCCCCCAGCAACCACCAGTCTGTTCTATATATCTATGAGTTTTGTTGCTTGGTTTTTTTTCTTAGAGTCCACATATAATGAAATCATATGGTATTTGTTTTTCTCTCTCTGACTTATTTCACTTAGCAGAGTACCCTCAAGGTCCATCCATGTTGTCACAAATGGCAAGATTTCATTCTTTGTTTATGTCTTAGTGGTATTCCATTGTATGTATATACCACTTGCTCTTTATACTTTCATCCACTAATGGACACTTAAGTTGTTTCCATGTCTTGGCTATTGGAAATAATGCTGCAGTGAACATAGGGGTGCATGTACCTTTTCAAACTAGTGTTTTCTTTTTGTTTGGGTAAAACCCAGAAGTAGAACTGCTGGGTCACATGGTAGTTCTATTTTTTAATTTTTTGAGGAACCCCCCTCCATACTGTTTTTAATTTTGGCTGCACCAATTTACTTTCTCATCAATAATGCACAAGAGTTCCCTTTTCTCCACATCCTCACTGACACTTGTTATTTCTTGTAGTTTTGATAATAGCCATTCTAACAAGCATGAGGTGATATCTCATTATGGTTTTCATTTGCATTTCCCTGGTGATTAGTGGTACTGAGCATCTTTTCATGTCTCTGTTGGCCATCTGTATGTCTTCTTTGGAAAAATGTCTGTTCAGATCTTTGCCTATTTTTTTAAATTGGATTTTTGTTGTTATTGAGTTACATAAGTTCTTTACATATTTTGGGTATTAACACCTTACCAGATATATAATTTGCAAATATCTTCTTACATTCAGTAGGTAGCCTTTTCATTTTCTTGATAGTTTCATTTACTGTGCAGGAGTTCTTTAGTTTGATGTGGTCCCATTTGTTTATTTTTGCTCTTGTTGCCCTTGCCTTTGGAGTCAGCTGCAAAAAAATCACTATGAAGACCAATGTCAAGGAGCTTACCACACATGTTTTACTCTAGGAGTTTCATGATTTCAGGTCTTACATTCAAGTCTATAATCCATTTTGTGTTAATTTTTGTATATGGTATAATGTAGTGCACCAGTTTCATTCTTTTCTATGTTCCAGTTTTCCAAACATCATTTTTGAAAAGACTGTCCTTTCCCCATTTGGGCCTCCTTTGTCAAAAATTAATTGACCACATATGCATGGATTTATTTCTGAATTCTCTATTTGTTTTATTGATTGATGTGTCCTTTTTGTACCAATACCATACTGTTTTGATTACTATAGCTTTTTTGTTTGAAATCAGGGCTTATGATGCCTCCATTTTTGTTCTTCTTTTATAAGATTGCTTTGGCTATTTGGGATCTTTTGTGGTTCCATATAAATTTTAGAATTGCTTGTTCTATTTCTGTGAAAAATGCCACTGGAATTATGATAGGGATTGCACTGAATCTGTAGAATGCCTTGGGCAATATGGACATTTTAACAACATTAATTCTTCTAATCCGTAAGCCCAAATGTCTTTTCATTTGTTGTGTCTTCTTCAATTTCTTTCACCAATGTCTTACTGTTTTCATGTATGGATCTTTTACTGCCCTGGTTACATTTATTCATAAGTACTTTATTCTTTTTGATGCAATTGCAAATGGAACTGTTTTATTAATAAATCTTTCAGATGGTTTGTTGTTAGCATATAAAAATACAACAAATTTTTGTATATTAATTTTGCACCCTGCAACTTTACTGGATTTGTTTATTCTAACAGCTTTTTGGTGGAGTCTTATGGTTTTCTATATATAAAATCATGACCATACACAAATGGTAACAGTTTTACTTCTTCCTTTTCAATTTGGATGTCTTTTATTTCTTATTCCTGTCTATTTGCTTTCACTGGGACCTCCAATACTGTGTTGAATAAAATGGGAGAGTGGACATCCTGGTGTAGTTCCTGACCTTAAGGAAAAGCTTTTAGCTCTTCACCATTGACAATAATGCTATCTGTGAGCTCATCATGTATGGCTTTTATTATGTTGAGATATATTCTCATTCTGTCTAATCCACTTTGTTGAGAGAGAGTGAGTTTTTATCTTAAGTGGATTTTGAATTTTATCAAATGTTTTTTCTGCATCTTTTTAGATGCTTGTATGATTTTTATACATTTTGTTAATGTGATATAATCATGTTGACTGGTTTTCAGACGCTGAACTATTCTTGCATCCCTGGAATAAATCTCACTTGATTATGTTGTGCAATCCTTTTAATGCACTGTTAAATTTTGTTTGCTTATATTTTGCTGAGGGTTTTTGCATCTATGTTTACCAGGGATATTGGCCTGTAATTTTCTCTTCTCGTGGTATCTCTGTCTCTGGTTTTGGTATCAGGGTAATACTGGCCTCATAAAAAAGCAGTCCCTCCTTTTCAACTTTTTGGAAGAATTTGAGAAGAATAGGTATTAAATCTTCTTTGAATGTTGGTAGAATTCACCAGTGAAACCATCTGGTAATACACTTTTGCTGAGTTTTTTGATAACTGATTCAATCTCCCTACTAGTTCTCAGTCTATTCAGATTTTCTATTTCTTTATGATTTAGTGTTAGAAGATTGTATGTTTCTAGGAATTTATTAATTTTTTCTAAATTTTCCAATTTGTTGGTACAAAATTGTTGATAGTAGTGTCTTAAGAATCTTTACTTTTTTTATATCAGTTTTAACTTTTCCTCTTTCATTTATGATTTTATTTGAGTCCTCTCTGTTTCCTTTCTTAATTAGTCTAACTACAGGTTTGCCAATTTTGTTTTTCCCAAGAACCGGCTCTTACTTGCATTGATCTATTCTATTGTTCTTAGTCTCTATTTCATTTATTTCCACTTTGATCTTTATTATTTCATTCCTTCTAATGAATTTGGACTTCATGAGTTCATCTTTTTCTAGTTGCTTTAGTTGTAATGTTAAATTGTTTGATATTTTATTTTATTTCTTTAGGAAAGTGTGTATCACTATAAACTTCCTTCTTGAACTGCTTTTGCTGCATCCTATTGAATTTGGTATGTTATATTTCCATTTTCATTGTCTCAAGATATTTTCTAAGATTTCTCCTTTGATTTCTTCATTGACCTATTTGTTGTTCAGTAGCATGTTAATCTCCAAATAATTATTTTCCCAATTTTATTCTTAAAATTGATTTCTAGTTTCATAACAGTGTAGTTGGAAAAGATGCTTGATATGGTTGCAGTCTTCTTAAATTTATTAAGACTGCTTTGTGGTCTAACATATGACCTATCTGGAGAGTGCTCCATATGCACAGGAAAAGAATGTGCATTTTGCTGTTTTGGGATGGAATATTCTGTATATATCTATTAAGTTCATATGGTGCAATGTGCCATTTAAGACTGATATTTCCTTATTGATTTTCTGTTTGGATGCACTATCCATTGATGTAAGTGTGGTATTAAAGTCTCTTCATATTATTCCTATCAATTTCTCCCTTTAGGTTTGTTAATATTTGCTTTATATATTAAGGTGTTCCTATGTTGGTTGCATAAATATTTACAAAAGTTTTATCTTCTTGTTATATGAATCCCTTTATCATTATGTAATGCCTGTCTCTGTCTTTTATACAATCTTTATTTTAAAGTCTATTTTGTCTAAGTATAACTACTCCAGCTTTCTTTTGGTTTCTATTTGCATGGAACATCTTTTTCTATCGCTTCACTTTGAGTCTGTGTCTGTCCTTACATTTGAAGTGAGTCTCTTATAAGCAGTATATAGATGGGTATTTTTTTTATCCATCCAGCCACTCTGTGCCCCTTGATTGGAAAATTTAGTCCATTTACATTTAAAGCAATTATTCATAGTTCTGTACTTACTGCCTTTTGTTGTTTTCTGGCTATTTTGTGTTTATTTTCTGTTCCACTTCTCTTGGTTTCTTCCCTGTGGTTTGATGACTTTCTTTAGTGTTCTTTTTACTAACTAGTGCCCTTCCTTTTCACCTTAAATAAGTCTCATTAACATTCCTTGTAAGCCTAGTTGAGTGGTGATATTTTTTTTTTAGCTTTTGCTTATATGGGAAACTTTTTATCTCTCCTTCAATTCTGAATGATAACCTTGCCAAGAGTTCTTGGCTGGAATTTTTTTCCTTTCAACACTTTGAATATATCAGTCCACTCCCTTCTGGCTTGCAAAATTTCTGCTGAGAAATCTGCTGATAGTCTTATGGGGGTTCCCTTGTATGTAACAAGTTGTTTGTACTGTTGGTGCTTTTAATCACTCATCATGTTTTAATTTCACAGTTTTGATTTAATCTTTTCTAAATACAGTAACTGGGTAAATAAGGAATAGGATAACATGAGTTCCCAGTAAAGGAGCCAGATTGGTATTAGCACAATTACCCTTTCATCACAAGGGCCAGAGCTTCTGTACTACCTCATAAGCTTAACAAGAATCATAGACTTTTGATTTCATGGTGACTTCTTTACCTTTATTACCATGCCAAACAGAATACTTTCACTAGTCATTTTAAGGTGTAACCCAGACTGGAGTTGGGTTTGAGGATAAAACATCAGATTTGTCAATGGTTTACTCTAAGATTCCTCCCTTGTCTAAGATCTATAATTGAAAATACTGTCTTCAGCCATGGATTACATTTTTTTCCTCATGAAACCACCATTTAAAAAATTAACCCCATACTGAATTATACCTTACATTCAATAAAGTACACTCACTCTAAGTGTACAATCTTGACAAATATATATACTTGCGTAAACCATCACTACAAATGTAGAGCACTCCCGTGACCCTCCCAAAGCCATCCTGATGCTCTTTTCACCCATTCGTCCCTTCACCCAACCTCAGGTAATTGATCTGCTTTGTATAATGATAGATTAGTTTTGCTTTTTCCAAAACTTCCTGAAATAGCGGTGTTCTTCTGGATATGGCTTTTTAACTTAGCATAAACTTTTTGAGATTCATCAATGTTGTAGCATGTATTTGTAACTACTTCTTTTTCCTTGAGTTGTATTCTGTTGTATGGATATACCACCATTTCTTTATCCATTTGCCTGTTGATGGACATTTGCA
Source organism: Manis pentadactyla (assembly GCF_030020395.1). NCBI lineage: Eukaryota > Metazoa > Chordata > Mammalia > Pholidota > Manidae > Manis > Manis pentadactyla. The sequence goes on from NC_080020.1 coordinate 70,037,801, forward strand.
TTGTATCTATTTGGGGGGGGTGTATTATGAGTAAAGTTGCCATGGACGTGTGTGTATAAGTCTTTGTGTACTATTCATTTCTCCTGGGCAAATATCTAAAAGCAAATGGCTAAATTATATGATTAAGTACATGTTTAAGCTTTTAAGAAACTATGAACTGGTTTCAGAGTAATTGTATCATTTTAAATTCCCACTAGTAATTGTGGGAATTCATGTAGTTCTATATCCTCAACAACACTTGGCTTTCTCAGCTTTCTAAAATAAATTTAGCCACTTTAGTGGGGTTGTAAAAGTATATCTCTGTGATTTTAATTTGTAGTTTTCTGAAGTCAAGGAGATCAAACCATTTTTCATGTGCTTATGGCCCTTTGGATAGCTTCTTTTGTAAAATTTCTGTTGAACTATCTTGCCAATATTATTTTGGATTGTGATCTTCTGAGTTATAAAAGTTCTTTGTATATTTGAAATACCAATCCTTTTTCATATGTAAGTACAAATAAATTCTTGCACCTTTGGGCTTGCCATTTTTAAATGGTGTCTTTCACAAAGCAAGTTTTTAATTTTGAAAAAGTCTGATTTATCAACTTCATTCTTTATGATTTGTGTGTTTTACACCTTAAGCAACCATTGCCAATCCCAAAGTTGCAGTGAACATTTATGCTTTCTTCTAGAAGTTTTATGATTTTAACTCTTATATTTATGTCTCTGATCAATTGACTAGAGGAGGCAAGGGTGAAAATAGGCAGACCACTTAGATGGTTACATACAATTGCCCAGGTGGAAGACTGGACCAACACAGTAGCAGTGAAGCTGGAAAGAAGTGGTGGGATTCTAAATATATTCTGAAGGTAGAGCTCACAATATTCCCAATGGATTGGAAGTGTCCTGTGAAAGAGGAGTCAAACTCAGGTCAGTCTAATTCCAAACCCATACTTCTTATAAGTACAGGGTAAAAATCCGTTAAAAGAAGAAAAGGAGGAAAAAATTGCAGTTTGAAGGGTAATTCAACTGGTAACTAAGTTGAAATCAGGGTCACTGGCAAATCCAAACTGCTTTAAACACTCAAAATATCTTCAGTCTAAATAGCTCAATGTGTCTACCTGAAGTAAATATAATGTTATAGAAAACTGTAATATACATATTATATGCCACTTTATGAACACTCAGAATTCTGAGCATATAAAAATACTGTACTCAACATTTAGAAAATAATAATAAAGTAAACCAAGAATCATAGCAATCCATGAAATATGAGTTGAACAACTATTAGTCCTACTATTCTGTAGGTTATAAATTTAAAGTCCAGATAAATATATGGCCCCTTTGGTTCAAATCTAATGAATCAGTAACTATGATCAGCATCTACCAATTAAGTTCTAGCACAGATATTCTCTTTGATTAATTGCTGACTCCTGCTCAAGGCTGCTTTTCTGCCTGTTTTAACTAAAAATATCAAGCATCGATACCATTAATACCCTGAATATATACATCCTGAAACACCAGTAGATGATTATATGAAGATCTTACTTGATGTTATCAGATTTAGAAGGGTCCACCAAACAATATCTCAATAAAGTACCAAAGACATTGGAAGAACCAATTTCAAAGAAAACTTTATGATCTACATCAGTTACCTTCAGCATTTTGAAATATCTAATGCCGCTTTTATTGTATAGATTTCTTTACACTTCTTTTGCAATGACAGCATCTCTTTAAATATATATGTGTGTTGTAGGTATGGGGATAAGGGAGGTTCACACAGAAAGAACATTTGCAAATATATTTAAACAAAGATTTGGGAACTGTAATTATTACTTCTTTGATGCTGAGTATATGACAATTACTTTTCCTCTTGAAATAAAAGGAAGGGGGGATGCGCTGTAGAATTTATCTGTACCAAGGCATTTGCGTTGTGTAGATTCTTTTATTCCATGGTAAATATTTTATGTATGTCTAGAGCAAGCACCATTAATGAGGCCATAATGGTAACTTGTCACTCTTAAACACAACAATTGTGTGTATTTGGAAAGATTAATGACAACTAGATCATACAGTAATTCTGGGAGGCTTGTTTACCAAGCTTAGATGGCCATCAAGACTCCTATTGTTTACTTGATATGATGTAAACGTATTTTATTGAATATTAAATATTTAAGACTACATAGTTTAAAATTTTATAAAGAAAGCTTTTTACCTCATTTTGAGGGGAATTAAAAGACAACTATTTATTTCTAAGGCTGCAATTTTAAAACTCTCTTTATAGTGCCTAATAATGTGCCATGTACAGTCTGATGCTTGATCATATTTTGGGTACTCAATCATAACTCATTACATCTATAAACACACGTATATTTTAGTATTAGAACTGGTTTTCTTGGTTGTCCCTTAAAACTATTCAGGAGATACTATTTCTATTTTATAGTCAGAGGTATAAATACTTAAATGTGGTAAAACAGGCTGAAAATCACATAAGTAGCAGAATGAGTACCAGAACATGATTCATTAATTTTGTATTTACAGATCAGTAAGCCCCAAATATCTCTGTTTCTAGGCTGTTCTTTTGGCAAGATGTATGCTGTGTTTATTGATGTAAAAACTCCAAATGCACATTTTATACTGATATAAGTTGAGAGCAGAATAAATTGTTAGTGGAAAGGACTACCTTTTCAAATAAAATCCAGGCTTTGCACAAACAAAATTGGGGTTCATATAATTCTGGAACATCAGAATAGGCAGAATAAATAAACTGATAAATAAAATAATAAGCAAAATAAAGTTTCTTAGTGACTTGTCTAATTGATATGGCTGATTGCACATCATGCTCATTTTTATAAACAACTTTGGAAAACTTACTAACCACCCATCTTAATATACATTCACAATACACAGATAGTAAATTTCAATAAAATCCATTTTAAATTGGAAAAGGTAAACCCATTTGGAAACTGCTGTCAATTATTTAACTGACAAGGGCATTGAACATCTATTTTATGCCCATGAATGATCTAGGGTGATGGAGAGTGAGAGAGGAAATGAAATGTTCTTTGCCCTCAGAGGATTTATAATCTGGTTTTATATGTCAAATTCCAGACAATTTTGTTTCAGATGGGTAGGTATAAAGCTTAGGTATTCCTTGATAACCTTTAGAGAACCAAATTTTGTCAGACTCACACAATTTTTGGTGGTATCATGGAGTGAATAAACAATACTGAGAAAGTTTATTGCAAACAGGATCCTTGTTTTTATTCAGCAAGCGAACATTCAATATGCCTATTTGAAACATCTCAGTGTGGAAAAACCCTGACAAGCCAAGTGACCTCTGAGAACTTCTTCACCCTCAGAAAGGAAAGCTAATACTGGTCCTGCCTCCTGGTGCCAGCAAGGAACACATGAGATAATGAGTGTACAAGCGCATACCAAAGACTTCACTGTCATTTCTAAACAGATTTCCAAAGCATCAACAAGCCAAGCATTTTAACCAACTAATTAAATTTTAGGAAAATAGCTTAAACATAAAATTTGAGTAATTTTATTCAATTTTGTTGGACACGCTGTCCAATCATCTCTCCTAGTTCCTACACACTCCAAACTGCTTCCTCTTGGTGTTTCTTAGAAGAAAAAATTACAGGCATACCTTGGAGATATTGTGGGTTTGGAGCCAGATGACTGAAGCGAAGCAGGCCAAATGAATGTTGGTTTCCCAGTGCATGTAAAGTTATGTTTACACTATATGGTAGTCTATTAAGTGTGCAATAGCATATGTCTAAAGAAAACAATGCATATACCTTAACTTAAAATAATTTATTGCTAAAAATGCTAACCATCATCTGAGCTTTTAGCAAGTTGTCATCTTTTTGCTGGTGGAAGGTCTTATCTCAGTGTTGATGGCTGCTGACTGACCAAGGTGGTGGTGGCTGAAGGTTGAGCAGGCTGTGGCAGTTTCTTAAGGCAACAATGAAGTTCACATCATTGATGGACTCTTTATTTCATGAACGATGCTGTTTAATAGCCTTTATCCATGAAAGAAATTTTTTCAAAATTGCAGTCAATCCTCTCAAACTCTGCCAGGGTTTTGTCAACTAAGTTTATGGAATATTTTACATTCTTTGTTGTCATTTCAACAATCTTCACAGCATCTGCATCACGACTAGATTCCATCTCAAGAAACTACTTTCTTTCCTCATCCATGAGAAGCAACTCCTCATCCATTTTAGATTTATCATGAGGTTGCAATAATACAGTCACATCTCCAGGCTCCACTTCTAATTCAAGTTCTTATGCTGTGCTCTTTCCACCACATCTGCAGTCTCTTCTTCCACTAAAGTCGTGAACCTCTCAAAGTTATCCATGAGGTTTGGAATGAACTTCTTGCAAACTCCTATTTTTGTTGCTATTTTGACCTTTTCTCATGAATCACAAATGTTCTGAATGGCATCTAGAATGGTGCATCCTTTCCAGAAGTTTCTGATTTACTTTGTCCAGATCCCTCAGAGGAATGACTAAGGCAGCTGCAAATGTATTTTTAAATAATAAAATACCTTACAAAATGTGTTCTTAAATAATAAAAGTTGGAAGCTGAAATTACATCTTGATCCATGGGTTGCTAAATGGATGTTGTGTTAGCAGGCATGAAAACAACATTCATCTCATTGTCCATCTCCATCAGAGCTCTTGAGTGACCAGGTTCGTTGTCAATAAGAAGTAATATTTTGAAAGGAATCTTTTTTTCTGAGCAGTAAATCTCAACAGTGGCTTTAAAATATTCAGTAAACCATGTGCTTTTATAAACAGATGTGCTGTCAGACTTTGTTGTTCCATTTATAAAGTATACGCAAAATAGAATTAACATAATTTTTAAGGGCCCTAAGAATTTTGGAATAGCCAATGAGCACTGGCTTCAACTTAAAGTCACCAGCTGCATTAGCCCCTAACAAGAGAGTAAGACTGTTTTTTGGAGCTTTGAAGCCAGACACTGACTTCTCTCTAACTAACTATGAAATCCAAATTGTCATCTTCCAATATAAGGCTGTTTTGTCTACAATGAAAAATCTATTGTTTAGTGTAGCCACCCTCATTAATTATCTTAGCTAGGTCTTCTGGATAACTTGTTGCAGCTTATACATCAGTACTAGCTGCTTCACCTTGCACTTCTATGTTAAACAGACAGCTTCCTTCCTTAAGCCTCATAAAAACCAACCTCTGCTAGCTTCAAATTTTTCTTCTGCAGCTTGCTCACCTCCCTCAGCTTTTATAGAATTGGAGAGAGTTAGGGCCTTGCTCTGGATTAGGCTTTGGCTAAGGGAATGTTGTCACTGGTTTGATCATCTCCCAATTGAGTATGCCATATTATAGGGGATCGTGACACCCCAAAGCATTACAATAGTAACATCAGAGACCACTGACCACAGATCACCATTACAAGTATAATAATAATGAAAAAGTTTGAAATATGGCTAGAATTACAGATATGTGACAGAGACATGAAGCGAGCAAATGCTGCTGGAAAAGTGGTGCTAAGACTAGTTCAATGCAGGGTTGCCACAAATCTTCAATTTGTGAAAAACACAATGCCTTTGGAAGCTCAATAAAGTGAAGTACAGTAAAATGAGGTATGCCTGTAAATCGCTTTTCTGGTGCCAATTTTTTAATAAAAATTACCTGAAGACTATTATTAGACTATTATTCATCTGTTAGATAGCATATATAATCCTGACTCATGATCATCTTGCTGAGTATCAGTTGTGCTTCAACAATCATTTACTGTGTAATTCACTGTGCTAGATATGGGGAGAAACACATGAACATAGTAACTTATATTTGATGTCCAGATGCTTACCATCTAGCAGAGATAAAGTCACAAAATTTTAAAATTAATTTGTACTGTTAAAATGTATCTGAAAGTTGTACTTTTGTTTATCAAGGGAAACAAGCTAATATTTTCATTCTTATTAATTAAAAATAGCACAGAGACTGTAAGGAAAACACAGTGTTTAGAGCTTGCTGGTTGTCTACATACCATAAAAAAAAGCAATTTAATATATATTAAAGTATTTTGGTGAAAACAGAGTTAAAAATAAATTAGCTTATACAGTGAAATAATCTCTTACTGAATTCAAAATATGGTGGAAATTATGTATAGAATAATTCAGTTTTAGAACCTACATAATGGGAGGGGAGCTTTTTCAGAGTCAATTTAAGAAATCATAAACTGCTATAAAAGTTAATAATAGCTCAGTAAAAAATTGAAAGCCAAAAATAGAATTCTCCACAGTTTACTGAACCCCAAATAAAGTTAGGGGTTCCATGCTAAAAGCGTTTTAAAAGATATCTATCTTCAGCTATTTTATATAAACCTAATACCTACAGTTTAAGATTGCTCACTATAAGAGCTAAATAATGACTAGTGAAGATTAGACTACCAAGTAAAGAAAAAGATAGATCACATATACTTTTGTTTGCTACCTTTCTATAATCTCACCAAAACCACAGAAAAATGATTTAAAAAGAACGAGCCCCTAAAGATGGAAGAGGAGTCAATACAAGTACATTTTAGGACCTTAAAAGCAGACACAGAAGTGGTGACCTATTAAAACTTCAGAAAGTAAGTGTAGGGAAAGTCAGAACACAAATTAATTTACATTTCAGATTTCCCGAAGGCTCAAAATTGTTGGCACTAGGTGCTTTTACACTATGGTTAATATGAGGCTATACACAGCAGAATGAGTCAAAACCGTTTGTAGGCTGCAGTTAGACATCTCCCCACCTGAGAGCTCTGCCCCTGCTCTGTAGAACGGATCATCTGTACATCCCAAACTAAGAAAAGAGATTGCAGGTTTATCCTAGAGCAGATCTTTGAAATGGAAGACACCAAGCCAAATAGAATTTAGGGGTTCCATGCTAAAAACAGTGGAATCAGATGAACTTTAATATAAGGAATTCAGCCCTTTTGTCTTCCTGCACTTGGTTCCTAGAATGCTCACTTCCAGCCTCTACCTTCCAGGCCTAGCAATGGAAAAGTCACCTCTAGGGAATCTCATCAGCCAAGAACTAAAGATCCTGATGTAAGGGTGCCTTCAATGAAATGGGTCACCCAATTCACCCACCAAGAGTAAGGCCTCTTTGACATACTGCAACCAAAGGTGCTCGAGCTTCCCGTCAGCTTCCTAGTCCCCCCATTTAGAAAACTGAAGGTCATTCAATATATGAGGGGAGCCTGTGGGTGAAAGACAAAGAATGGAAACAAGCAGATAAAAACACTGAAGAGACGAGCCTCGGCCAGACATCAAAACAGAAATACAATTGACACCTGAACAAATTGGGTTTGGAGTACATCAGTCCGCTTAAAAGATTTTTTCAATAAATATATTGGAAAATTTCTTGGAGATCTGCGACAACTTGAAAAAATTCACAGATGAACCTCATAGGCTAGCAATGTCAAAAAATTTAAGAAAAAGCTAGGTATGCCATGAATGCATAAAATATATGTAGATATTAGTCTATTTTATCATTTACCAACATAAAATCAGCAGTAGGGTATTAGTAGTTATGTTGCTGGGAAATCAAAGTTTATATATAGATTTGCTATGGGGCCAGGGGTCAGCATCCCTAATCCTTGTGTTGTTCAAGGGTCAGTTGTACTTTCTCTCATATCCCAGACAGACAGGAGAAAGTATAGTGTATCCATAAAATTAGAACAGGGTGATAATTTATCTAACTCTTAAAAGAACAAAAAGGACTTTTTAAAAATCTAAGTTATGAGAGCAGAACTTTTCAAAAATTGTAATTAAAGGCTTGAAAGATAGAGATATGTTGAGGAATTCTCTTTGAAAGTAGAGGAAGAGACAATGAGAGGCTATGAGAGAAAAGATCCAGAAATCAGAGGACTAAAAGACCAGTCCAGGAGGTCCAATATCTGAATAACTAATTTTAGGAAGGCAGATAAGAGAAAATGGATAGAAGAAAATTATCAGATAAGTAAATCAAGAACATTTTGCACAACTGAAAGACATGAATTATTCCACTAAAACGGACTACCAAGTGCCCAGAACAAAGATTTCTAAATTTTTCAGTGTTCTTTTTTTTGAGGTGGGTAGTCTTAGATGGTTGATAATTCTTTGCCCTGTTTTGGAAAATTTGCTTATTTTGCCGCTTCTGGTCTTTGAAGCTTTTGGCATTTTCTATTGACTTCCTAATGTGCCAGATGTAAATTTAGTGTTGTTTTCCTTTGTACACCTTTGCACCTCTCTCTTCCCATCCTCACATCAACCTCATATAATTATTGCAACTCTGATTAAATCAATATTTAATATTTACATTATTATGACTGTGTAAAAGCTCTCACCACTGAACCATGTAGCATTTTATAATTTCTGTTTTTCTTTTTTGCGTAACCTTTTGTTTTCTTTAGAGTTCATCTTTGTCTTGTTTTTTCATTTGCAAAATTGTGAAGTTCATGGTTTGACCTATTTCAGATACAGAGATTGGTCTGCTTTCTTCTGAACTGCCTTCTTTCTCAGGCAAGCATTCCTAGCAGACAGGCTGTAGGCAAATCCAAACTGACACACCAGAGGCTTAGAAACCCCAGCAGATAAACAGTCTTTCTCAACAGCTCCAGTAAGAGAAACAACCTCTTGCCCAAGAGGACGTACTACTCTTCTTGCTGTCCTGAGTCACCACTTCAGCCAGGGGTGGCGTCAGTTTTATCTGAGCCTCATGGATTGAGACTGAGAGGGGTCTGGACAGACAAAAGAGATAATAGACTTCAAAACACTTTAATGCATTTTTACATTTACACCTATAACTATAGCTCAAACTATATATATAGCTCAAACTCAGAAAAGTCCTAGAATTGGACAGGCTAGAAAGACAAGAGTTCATTTAGTCCATTCTTCTGATTCAGACAGAATCATAACTAAATTATTCCAGATTTAGCACCAAAATTCACTAATGTTGAGTTCCTTAAGTGAAGGTCTGTGAAAACTTGTCCAGTGGATAACCGCATTATGATTTTATAGCTAATTCAGAGATTTTGTACTAATATTCAAAGGGCAGAAATTAATACATAAATCAAAATTAGGACAATATGCATTTATGGCATCCTTCAATATCATAAACATGTTTTGAAGTTCAGTTGATCTTTTAAATGTTGGATCTAATTATTTTTGAAAAGTAGTGTGACCTATGCAACTGTTAAGGCAACCATTGACTATATGAAATTTAGTATTTAGGCTACTCAAATGGTTTGTGAGAATTTAGCTAAACAATTTCTGTTTGGTAGAAATAACTACAATTTTGGTTTCCAAGGAGGCAAGGCCATCTTCATATTTTCCCTTTTTTGGTCATGTATTTTTTTTAGCAAACCGAAAGTCCTTAAGCTGTATTTCAAATACCTTGTACAGAAAGAAGGATCAAGAGTGTTGACTGAAAAAACAAAAAACACCACAGTAGGAGTATTTTAAAACTAATGAACCATTCTGTAGTTGAGAGACCCTTTGAGTACTATTATGCATCAATCTTTAGTGTTATCATATTCCTATTTGTTTTAGGGTTCTTTTATTATTGCTCTGCAGTGTGATTATGCTTTTAAGCTTTCAAGTAAAAATTCTCATCATGCATTGATTGTGTTAGAGGATTATGATGACCACTTTCAGTTTATGACAATACAACCCTGCCACTTGCAAATAGTGATAATAATAGCTACCATTAACCCTCACAAAACCCCTTACAAGTTAGGCACATTATTATTTCCAGTGTACTGATGAGGAAACTAGAAAAGAAGATAGATAGAACCTTACCCAAGGCAATACATTTAAGTGGTCAGACACCAGCTGGTCTGAACCCAGAGCCTGCACAAGGTAATAGACTGTAAGAACACAGGGACAGCCAGCAATGGTCAGGCGGTGGCAGCCCGCCTACTGCTGATGCAGAATGCCTAAAGAAAGACTCCAGCATGAATTTTGAATGGCGTAATGGAATAAGCCAAGAGGTTTATAATTTGACAGAAAAGACCATGTGATAGTTGTTTTTAAGTGGAATCAACTACTCACTGAGTCCAACTGCTTAGGACTGTACCTATAAAAATGATAAAGGTAAGTTGTTAGAGATCAGAGCCCACCACGATAAACAGTATTTTTAGACGTTCAGAAGGGAAAAAGTGTTCTTTAGTGTGCCATCCCTCATTCTCTCTTTTGCCACATTACCTCCCCTCCCAACCTTTATTCTTTAAAATTTTTTAAAAATATTTTATTATAATACATATTTATATTACATACATTCATATTATTAACAAAATGCATAATATAGTATATAATTTATATAACCATATATAATTATAATGTATTAATATAATTATATACATGTATTTAATATGTAATATAATATAGTATACATTATATCTTAATGTACATGATATAGACTTATATAGTCATAATATATAAGTATGGAAAAAGTAGAGAATAACATGACATACATGTACCCATCATTCAACTCCATCATCCTAACATTTTGCCGTAATTGCTAATTTTTAAAATTATTCTTCTAAATTATGTGATAGTTTAGACAGTTTAAATAGTACATAGAATGTATCTGTATGCCTTAAGGAATAATAAAATGAATATTTATCCATTTTATGTACTCCCCAGAAAACCTAAAAAAATAAAGCATTCTCCCGGCTTAGGAGCATCCTGTTTCCCTCTCTAATGCTGATAGTTGAAAATCATTTACTGCAGAATTTTGAAGACACTGTTTCATTGTCTTCTGGCTTCCAGTGTTGCTATTCATACAGCTGATGCCATTCTGATACTTTATTCTTTGTGTGTAACCTGCTTTTCACCCTTGATATAAGTTCTTTTATCCCATTATTTTGAAATGTCACAGTGATGAATCTTGGTGTGAATTTATGTGTACCCATGTGCTGAGCATTCTGTGAGCCCTTTTAATCCGGAAATTCATGAACTTCTGCTCTATGAAGTATTATTAGATTATTTTGTGATGATTGTCTATGTTCCCTACTCTCATGTAAAGTTCAGCTATGATGGGTTGGTGTCCTTTCTTTTATTTTCTTATTTTTTAAATCTCTTTTTGCTCTACTTGCTGGGAGATTTTTAAAATTCTATCTGTAAGCCCTTCTAATTTCTACCATGTTTATAATTTCTAGGGGCTCCTGTGAGATAAGAGAAAATACATATATTCCTGGCTCAGAGCTCCTAAAACCCTTGTAATTTCCTAAGTGATAAAAGCAGTAGGCACATTGCTTGTTCTAATATCTGGTCTTTGACCCTGTCCATCATTCAGGGCTTCTAAAACCCTTGTAAATTCCTAAGTGATAGGAACACTAGGAGCATCTTCTGTTTCAATGAGGTGACTCTCAGTGGGCTCCTGGATAGAGACTAGTCACCAGAAAGACCAGCCATGAATAGAAGTTTGGAATTTTCAGCCCCACCCCCCAACTTCTCTAGAAAGGGGAGGCTAGAGATAGGATTAAAAATTAATCATGCCTAAGTGAAGAAACCTCCATAAAATCCCAGTAATACAGAGTTTGGAGAGCTTCCAGATCAGTAACAGCCACACCTGGAGTGTAACCTACTCCAACGCCACAGGGACAGAAGTTCCTGTACTTGGGACCCTCCCAGACCTCACCCTATGTCTCTCTTAACTTGGTTGTTCATTTGTGTCACTTATTACATTCTTTAATAAACTAGTAAATGAAAGTATTTCCCTGAGTTATGTGAAAACTCTAGAAAAGTAAGTGAACCTAAGGAGTGGGTCATGAGAGCCTCCAGTTTGTAGCCAAATTGAACAACAGTAAGGTAACCTGGGGACCTTCTACTTGCAATTAGCATCTGAAATGGGAGGCAGTCTTGTGGGACTGAATGCTTAAGCTGTAGGACCCAACACTGTCTCCAGGTAGACAGTATCAGAACTGAGTTAAATTGTAGGGCATCCAGCTGGTGTCCTGGAGAACTGCTTGGTGTGGGAGGAAAACCTCCACACATTTGGTGACCAGAAATGTCATGAGTAAAGTGTCCTATGTGAGCAGTAAAGGAGAAAGACACAGGAGGGGAAAAGTGGGTGGTTTTTCTTATATAGCTCTTTTTCCCTTTCTGTCCTTTTAATAAAGCGTCTTATTCTCCTTTTATGGCTGTACTATCTTATTTATCTCTCTGGATACATAAATAACTTTTAAAATGTATTTTTCTCCTCTTCATATGGTCTCTGTTTTCTTGAAAATTACTTTTTCTGTTTCTTTGTTTCGGTGTCTCATTCTCAGATTCATTAATATCTCACAGTGATCGTTGGCTGCTAGCTCTCACTTAAGTATGGGGCATTGAAAAGATGTTTGGAATTTCATGTCCATGTGTGGAGTTTGTTGACAAAACAAGCTTATTTTAAGGTGTTTGGCTAAACTGTTTCATTGGTGAGCCTCAGACATCTGTTCTTATGGGTATTTTTGTGAGAGCTGGAGGATTCCCCAGAAGAGATTCTTCCTTTCTCCCTCCTTGTCATTAAAACCTGACTGCTAATGTTTCAGAGTCAGGCTGCTGGTAGAGGAATGGTGACATCTCAATAGCCTATATGTAAACACTTCATTTAGTCCCTCTGTTTTCAGTGTGGTAGCAGGCTCTGCCCTCACTGTGCCTTGAACCCTCCAGTCAAGAAACACTCTGTTCTGTCCACAATAGGGGATAAACCTCCAGTGTCCTGCTCCAGCAGATGGAAATCCCCTGGCTACATGCGTTTGCAAGGCTTTGGGTATCTAACTACTCCATAAACATTGGGTCAATCCTTTTTTGGTTTAACTTTATTTCCACTTCCCAAATTGTTAGATACTACCACTGTTGAGCTGTTTGTGGGTTTTGAGGTATACAGTTGGGTTTTTTTCTCTACTATTATTTTGGAGTAGAAAGCTTCTTGAGGTCTGCCAAATTCATCTAGTTTTCAGATTCCTGTTCAGATCTTCCATTCTTTTTGTTCTTGTGAACAAATCTTTATTTTTGTTTTTGCTGTTTTGCAGTTTAACTATGGCAAGTTTAGGTGTGGATTTCACTTGTCTTGATTGGGGTTCCTTTAGTTCTTAAATGTAAAGAGTTGTATCTTATCAATCCTACTATATCCTGAGCTACATTTTAAAAAATTATCTACTCACAGTTTAATGGATGTATCATTGTGCAGAATTTTGGGTAATTTCTTCAGATTAATCATCTAGTCCACTAATTCACTCTTCAGCTTTGTCTATAAGCTACTTTTAAACTGTTAAGTCGAATTTCTAATTTTAATTACTATATATTTTATTTCTAGAACTTCTATGTAGTTCTTTTAAAAATAATTTATTTAAACACACTAAACATGTTTATTGACACATATTCCATGGCCTATAATTTTGGTTTCTATGGCCTTTACATGGTCATGCCATTTGTTTTCTTGTTTTTGTTTCTCCTGCTTGAAGTAGTTTGTCTTGTTGTTATGTTTAGCAGTTTTTAAATTCCGTGCTCTTATTTTTATATTCTGTGAGGACTCCTTGAAAACTGGATTTAAAATATCTACATTTACTTCTTTTAGTGCTATGTAGGAACATTGTCAGCTAAGGACCACTTTAATGTAAAATTAAGGTTGGGCATTTTGAGCTATGCAGAGAGTGTAAATTCAGACCCAAACTCAGACTGAGGTGTGGCTTGAGGTCGAACATCATCAAGGAAGACATCCTCACTGAGAGTTAAGGCCAAGGGGGACAAGTTTCTTCACTATTTCTTTTTTTCTTAATTATCTCACTGAGAGGAACAAATATTGTTATTGTTATTGGGGAAGGGTTGCAAATAAGAATTTCTATGTTCAAAGGGCCTAAAAGTTTATTTTCATCACTTGTATGAAGCCAATAAATCTGAAGCTGTAGGCTCCCTGGAGTTAGAACAATCTACCACACCCCTGCTTGCCCAGATTCAGGAAATTAACCAACTCCTTGATTGACCTCATAGCCCTGTTCTGTAGTTCATATTATTGTGAATAGATCACTTGAGTTATAGGGGAAGAGGAAGAGATGATCTCTAACCTTTTATCTCTAAAGACATATAAACACATCTAAATACATATACAAATATACAAACAAGTTATATTTATATTTAAATATATGAATACTTATTAAGAATAAAGGAGGGAAAGTTGTTGCTGACTGGTAGACAAGGAAACCTATGATGTTAGGCGACTATACTCAGGCAACTGTGGCAATGTACCCAGCCTGGCTGTCCTCATTTAACCCTCAGCTGCATGCTGACAAAAGATTCACTTCCTTTGTTTGGCAGCTGGAACATTTTTAGCAGCATTGGAGTCCAGACATACATACATTTAGCTCTTCAATGCTACTCCTGATTTGACAGTCCCCAAAATGGAAATCTCTGGAAATTTGGTCATTTATGAGTCTAATGTCTCACCAGAGACAACTAAAAAGCAAAAAGTATTGTTCCATTTTCCAGGCAATGTTATTCAACTACATTCCTCTACCACGTAGCCTTGAAATTACGTAGTGCTAAGCATGGATTTTCCATTGAATGAGGAAATCTTAACTGTAATATTAGTCTGTTTTTCAATGACCCAAGTGGTAAGGAACAGTCTCACCATTTTTGGAGACAAAGAGGTGGAGTTAGCTACTAGAAAGAAACAACTTTTCCTCTGAAGGAGTTGAACTTAGAGGGAAAAGGAACATCTGCTTTTTGTTTCACTTCTTTTTGCCTGATATGACTTAGCAGAGTAGTATGAATTTATATGTGTGGATGCTTGGGCCACTATAACTTGATACGTGCCCCACAAAGTCACCCAATCTCTTTTCCTATTTTCCCTCAGCACACTTTCCCACCTCCCATCCCAATTCGAGTGTGTGTGTATGTGTGTATAACTTGATAGGCTGAGTCTGTAATTTCCATGAAAATGCAAAAGCTCAAGTGTAACTATGACATGAGGAACTAGATGAGAATTCTGGTATACATCACACGAGAAAATACAGTGTAAGAAGTGGGAACCTTCAAAACATCAACTCTTAAAGAGAAGGTTAAAAGAGAAAAGCATTCAAAGGAAATTTCATATTGAACACTTAGAATTTGGGGAGAAGGCTATAGCAATAGTATTTGAAATACATAATACTTTCCAGCAAGCACTTAGAAAATGCTTGGAATTTATAGTAAAAAAAAATAATCTGCTTTTCAATTCTAACTATTCACATGTCACAAGCTTTCTTTCATCCCATGTAAAATGGGGATGATAATTCTAGAATCACTAGAGCAAACATATTTTAAATGAAAAGTATTATCATCATCATCATCATCATTATTACTCTGTCTCCTTTGAGAAAAGATCAGTAAGAGATTTAAATGGATAACTTTTATGGGAAATGATGGCTAGTCTGTGAGAAAATTCTTTGAAAGTATTTGGGGTGACAGGCCAATATAACTAAATGAATTTTTTCCACATTTTTCAGATAATTTTATTGAATATTCTAGATGGAAATAATTAAACAAATTAATACCTGTCTAAAAAACATAACAGATAACTAAAATTCTTGTGTTTTGGTCTATCTCCAGTTCATAGTTCAAGTAGTTAATAGTTGAAATGAGAATAATTTTTGTATTTCCAATAAGTATGATATTAACAAACATTTTCTAAATAGTTTCATTGCCAGCTCAGCACATACAACCTTCTGTGTGTACGTATTGCTTGTGTTTGCATGCTGCTGTGTGACACTGATACACAGGCCACTATCAACTATCTTGTCTCTCCCACTTATATGCAGGGACTGCAGTTGGAAGGTCTGTGCAATGACAAAAAATAGTGTGATTTCATATGTAATTTATAAGCATGACATGGAACTTAATGTATTATGTAATATTTTGGAAGTTTAAAATATTGCTATTTCTAAACTCAGTTTGCCAGAATTGTCAAAACATGTGTTATTGGAGATTTTGTATAAAATTTCAAAATAACTCATTATGAGTTATCTTCAAGAAAAACACACTTTTCTCCTTCAACAATGAAAAAAAACCCAATGTGATTATAATTAAATGTTGCTATATTTATAATACTTTCTCTGTTAATCATGTACTGGCCAGCTGATGGTGAACTGGCTAGTACTTCTGTGTAGGGATTCCAAGAACAAAATTTCATAAGGCCTTTACCTCTCAACAAGAAATATAGTTTTTTCCCAATGAAGAATGGGTCTAGGGGAATTTAAACATCAGGAATTTATAGTTCAAATAAATCTTTAGTTCTTTCTTTTGAAGGGTAAAATTATCATAATAATCATTATTATTGATACTAAAAACAAATTGTACCTTGGCAATTGTCTTGTTTATAAACTAGATACCAGATCTAAATATCTTATGTCCAATCTCCTCTACTATAACACAAAAGGCTGCCTGAAATAGTTAAACAAAAGTTTTTCACAGGTCAAATTCTGTGTATCCTTCAGTGGGATGTAAAAAGGTATGTTATGTTAATGATGTGCAATGCTGATACAAACTGACTCACAAGAATTGATTGTGAGCATGTCTTTCCAACTCCTTTTTCAGTGATATCATATGGATAGTTAGAAATTAGCCATGGCAGGAGTAGTTGAACCTCAGAAATGGGAAAATACTATAAGTGAGATCTTATCCTGGAGCCCCAGCTATTAAACATTCATTAGCACACCACTATTTGGGGGGGATGGGCAGAAGAAAAAGTAAAGGAAACACGGATGTGGTCTTAGTACTAAGAAGGCAATGGAATTTGGAAATGGAGTTCAGAGTGACTAGACAGATTTAGAATTGGAAAATATTACTCAGAATGTCATGTATTTGAGGAATATTTTCATGTTTTATGAGAGCAGCTAGTCTTGGAAAATTTAGAAACAGTCTACTAGGAATTTTAAGTTATAGGAAGTCTTAAGAAATATAGTGTAAAAGGGATACACAATATGATCAAATGAGTAATCAAGTACATCAATTCTAGTCTGCTCCAGGTTATTCTAATTTGAAACAAGAACAGTCTTTCCTAGAACCAGAGCCAAATCTGACACGAAGGGCCGAAAGACCTTCAAATGTAGGATGTAGGTTGATGTAACTCTGGAAAGTAAATGTATGGTATCATAGGCAGGGGTCAGCTTATTATATTCTCCACTTTGTAGAGCTGACAAAAGCCAGTTTTCACTGTAGAGCAATGAACATAGACAAAAATATTATAATTTGACCCCAGCTGAGTTCCATAGAACTTTACAAAGAAAAACATATTGTTATTATAGCTCATCTTCAATATGTAATTTGATTATGTATAAAATATAGAACCAGTTATTCTGAATATAATGAAACCAGAGGACATCCTAGCTTTTACAAATATTTATAAATAGGAAATAGATGTATTGTCAAGTATGTAAAGCCACGGTGATATCCAGATGATAAGTGGACCTATTCTTGTAATTACCATTTTATTGTTACTCAATACACCATATCCCTTTCTTGGATTACTTTTTCTTCATGTATTTATTCACCATGTCATACTACATATTTTTCTGACTATTCTTATACTACCAATTTCCATCCACTAGAATATGCAGCCCTATGTAGGCAAGGGCCTTTTCATTACTTTATTCTGTTTATTCATTACTTTATCTATGCTGCTGTGTCCTTGCTCTGACTGGCATGTGATAGATAACAAATATTTGCTGAATAAATGAATTAACTAATTCACACAAAGAGAAGTTCCAATGATTGAAACTACTCTGTGTGAGATTTCACTGTAAGCATTAAAATCAGAAAAAGATGCATAGACAATCTTGATATAAAAAAAGTTACTCATTTCTACCTAGTTTGCTAAGCATTGTAGTATTTGAAAGTATGTTTCAGTTATCATGTCTCAACAGTGTAAATAAGAAAATATCTTGCTAGCATTTTAGCTAATAAGAAATGGTAACTTCCTACAGTCAGATGAGATTAGCATTAACTAATCGGATTTTAAGGAACAAACTCCGCCATCCCTAAAAGTCCCAGGAATAGGACACTTTTCAATAATGAAATGAAATAGGATGGTTTTGCTTCCTTGTTTTGGAGGTATACATTTTCACTGAGTTTCTTTAAAAATATTTAAAGGTGGTCTCAGTGAAATTTATATTCCCACATAAATATGCTTTTATTTTCAACAACTTTCCATATTTACTTATTCTTATAGCTATTATATTATAAAGGAAATTTACAGAATAATTGTAGGTCCACTGTAGAAACAGGTTAAGAGAAAATGGATGATAATTAGCAGATAGGGGTTGGATAGTGGGAAAATAGCAACCCAGGTGAATTCAGATTATCCAGATATACAATATATGATATTAAAATCAATTAGAAAATAGGCTTTAAAAAAACTTGGCTTTGATTATATAAAGCTAGCAGTAAATACAGCTATACTTCTACCTTCCTTAGATGATATTTTTGAAGTTATATGTATGCATTGGGACGTGGGGGACAAATTGCTGAATTATTAACAAAAAGTCTCTGATAGTCTGATAATGGGTTCCTTGGAAGGCAATGGCTTTGTCATCCATAACATCTAACATGGATCTGAGACCATAATCAGTTCTCAATAAATGTTTATGGGATACACATTGCCTAACTGATTTAATAACAAAGTGTCTTTGCAACTAGCTCTATAGCTTTGAATTGAGTGCTAGGCTGGAATTTTGGTCCCTAAAACCCGTTGTCTTCACTGATCTCCCTTTTATTTGTTTGCTTTATGAAAGAAATGTAGACTCTGGAGCCAACAAAGGAAATAGAAATGTACAAAATATTATTTTTAATTCAAGCATCATGTGACCTTTAAGAAGAGCCCAAGCTCAATTGGCTGAAACATTTTCTGTGGGCAAAGCATTTTCCCAAGGTCAGAAGGGTTCAAAGAACACAGCAAACTTTGAGGAACATGCCAGTGAATTTTGTAAAAGTTGTTTTTGTGTGTGTGCAAAGACACAGGGCTTGGCTGGTCATTCTGGTCTCCAGATGGTCACAGGATGCAGCCAGTAATGACCGTGGAACATCCTGAAACAGATGATTAGTTTAATCGAGCAGCATAGTCTCATTTGTTTGCTTGTAAGAGAGAATTTGTCAAAAACGTTGACTGTTCTCTGTCATTCCTTCCACCACCCCAGGCTAAGTGACCATTGCTTTTCATCTGGATTACTGAAATGCCTTCCTAACAAGTTGCCTCTTTAATAATCATGCTTCCCTGATATTTACACAGTAGCTGTAGAAATAATTTTAAAACCTAATTTGAATCTTGTCATTTCCAGACTTCAAAGAGTTCTTAGCTTTCTATTGTAGTTAGGTTACAATCCAAAAATCTTCACCATAATCTACAAGACCCTGCTTTTTAGGACCCCACCTTCTTCAATTTTTGCTTATGCCACTGTCCCTTTGACCCAGTGTTCCAGCCAAAATATATATATTCATTTACAGTAGTGAAACTAAATCTGCTTTATGGGGGGAAGGAGGGTGATACTGAAATACAGTTTTTGAGAGGACAATTAATGAAAGGAAATATTGCAAGATAGAGTAGGGGATCTGCATCTGAACCAAGAAGAATTAACTTTTAGTGGAGAGGCAAACTCTTGAGATAGGAAGAAAAATGAGTCGCGGGTTTGTTACACATCTGTTCACTGCCCTTCTCTGTGAGGTAGGATATATGGTCGCTGCTAAGACGCCGAGGATGTGAAAAGTAGCAACTTGATCTCCGTAATTTTACTGATATATCTGAATGGTACAAAACCATAGTGGTTTTATTTGTCCCTGGTTTATGGTTTTGAGTACTTGATCAACAGATAAATATTGGCACAGATACATGCACATACCCTTGTGCAGTCTCTGCTGGATCAGAAAGAGGCATGCAAGGCCAGAGGTTTGAAAGTCAAGGATGTGAAAGTAGCTGAGATAGTAGGTGAATGCTCTGAGCTGTGAACACCCAACAGGCTGATTCTTCTTTGATATGGGCTCTGCTACTGCCTTCTTTTTGCCATTAGAATACCTTTAAGAATCACTACAATTCTAGGCCACTATCTGATAATGCTTGATTATACCTCATATTTGAGCTTTTAAATGTTTTCAAGTAACCGTTTAATTTTGAGAAGAATGAGAACTTTTGGGTGAGGGGTGATGTACTGAATTGTCTATCATTAAAATAAATAGCCATGTCATCCTATAGTTCTCACTGCGAAGTAACAATTAAAACATTTAAAGAGTAATTTATCAATATATTTAGCATACATTTGATAGGTACACTTAGTTTACATCAATAGATTGTAGCTCTGAATGATTCTTTACTTGTTATATCTGAGAACAAGTACTTATTTTCTACTTGTGGTACTCAAAGTTTCTTCAATGTAACATAATTTTTAAAATTCAGTTTTGTTATTTTGCCTTTTTTTTTTCCCTTGCTTCTAACTTTTTTCCTTTGCCTGTGTTATCCTGCTGATTTAACAGCTTCTGGACACAAAATAAACACTGGGTAAGTACCTGTTGATTGACTGACTCAAATCCCAAAGCAGGATGCTCCAGTCACAGGGTCCAATCAGGAAAATGACATTGCCAATTTAAACTGTCTTCCCAGTTGCTTCAAGCCACCCATTCGTGGCTGAGCAGCATGCTGAGTGCCTTGTAGCACTGCTCACAGTGGCCATACTAATGCTGTCAGGAGGAGAGGAGGGAGAATTTACTGGTGTAGAAATCTCTGGCTGGGGTTTTCTTTGTCTCCAGCTGTTAATTTTAATTACACTGTCAACCTAAAGGATCACTGACACACACCATTTCTTTCTTTTTACCTGTAGTGTCATTATCAGAAACAAAAATTCTTGGGATGAGGCCAGTGGGTTAAAGCTAAAACCATAGGATGAGAAATTGTCCAAAGCAACTGTATCTGAACACCTACTTTTAAAAAAATCACCTATTAAAAGGAATGTTTTAGGTGTTTCTATCATAAATAGTAAGTTAGGGCTTTCCTTTTCTATGTATTTCTGTCAAAGCTATGCTATGTATTTCTCTGCTGTGTTGTATTTTTAGCACACTGTTAGACTTAAAATGTTACTGACTTTTCCTAGAAAGTTTTTCTTATGCTTTTTAATATGTAGTTAAAAAATTTTTGCCTGTTGTTTCATGGTATTTTTTTTTGAATCATGTATGGCTTTTTAAAAACAATGTCTGGAAGGCTAGAATTTTCCATAAGAATGTGCTAAACTACAAGACAAACTAGATTCTTGCTCTTATGGAGTTATCTTCCAGTGGAGAAGATGTTTGTAGAAGAACAGTAAATGATAAATATATAATATAATTTTATGTGGGGATAAGCATTATGAAAAAGAATTATAAAAGTGAGAGGAATAAGTGACAGGGTGTGAGTGGGAGTAAGAGCGGCTGTTTTAGACAAGGTGATCAGAGAAGACTTTTGTGAAAAGGAGGATTTTGTGCAGAAATCAGAATGAGGTGAGGAACTGAGATGTGAGATTTGGGAAAGCTGACTCAAGCAGAAGGAAACCACATGTACAGCCCTTGGCATGGGAATGAACTGGGCACAGTGTTTTAAAGAACATCAGAGGGCAGAGGGCCTTGGTGCTAAGGGAATGTGGGAGAGGCTGGTCACAAGGCAAGTCTGTAATGTTGGGCCCGTTAGGTCACAGTGAGAGTTCTTGATTTTATTCCACATGTGAAAGTCAGCTCGGGCTGCCATACCAAAATACTATAGATTGGGTGGCTTAAACAACAGAAATTTGGTTTCTCATAGTTCTGAGTCTGGAAGTTCAAGATCAGGGTGCCAGCATAGTCAGTTTCTGTTGAGGACTCTTACTGGTTTGAAGATAGCAACCTATTCACGATGTTGTCACATGGCCTTTCCTCAATGTGTGCAGGGGCAGGGCCGGGGTGAGGGTGAGGGAATCCTACAAGCACATGCCAGCAAACTATGGTATCACTTTTCCCCCCAGTTTTACTGAGACATGATTGACACATAGCATTGAGTGAAATTAAGGTGTACAACATGATGATTTGATAGACTTATATATTGCAAAATAATTACCACAATATGGCTAGTTACCACCTCTATCAAGTCACATAATTACAACTTGTATGTGTGTGTGTGTGTGTGTGTTTGTGTGGTGAGAACATTTAAGATCTATTCTCTTAACAATTTTAAAGTATATAATACACTATTGTTAACTGTAGTCACTATGTTATACCTTGGATCCCCAGAATTTATTCATCTTCTAACTGGAAGTTTGTGCCCTTTGAATGACATCCTCCCATTTCTCCAGGCCTCCAGCCCCTGGCAGCCACCATTCTACTTTCTGTTTTTATGAGTTCAACTTTTTTAGATTCCACAGATAAGTGGAATTGCATAATTTTTATCTTTCTCTGGTTTATCTCACTTGTCATAATGCTCTCAAGATCCATCCATGTTGTAGAAAATGGCAGGATTTTCTTCTTTCTCATGCCTGAATAATATTCCATTGTGTGTGTGTGTGTGTGTGTGTGTGTGTGTATGTGTGTGTGTGTGAATATATATACACACACTGCGTCTTTGTCCATTCATTTATTGATGGACACAGGGTGTTTTCGTATCTTGGCTAGTGTGAATAATGCTACAATGAACATAATGGTGCATATATCTCTTAAAAATCCTATTTTCATTTTCTTTTGATAAATACCCAGAAGTGGCATTGTTGGATCATACGGTAGTTCTACTTTTAATTTTGAGGAACATCCCTACTGTTTTCTATAGTGGGCCTTATCCTTATGACTTCACTTAACCTTAATAACTCCTCAGAGGCCCCATCTCCATAAGTAGTCATACTGAGTTTTAGGACTTCAGCATATAAATTTGGAGGGGTGGGGACATAAACATTCAGTCCATAATAGGAATGATGATATGAATTAAATTTCTAAAATGTCATTTTGGCTGTTATGTGCTGGATAGACTATATGGGGAGGAGATAGTCTAGTTAAAAGTCTAAGGCAATAGTCCAGGTATGAGATGACAAAGCTCTGAATAAGATGATAGCAGTGGAAACTGGAATGATATGTGGTTTCAGATCATATTTTGAAAGCAAAGCTGTAAGGACTTGTTAGATGTGGGTGGATAAAAGAATAAGAGGAAGTAAGGAAGAAAAGACCATGGTTTTGAGTCTGAGCAACAGGGAGCATGGTAGCTTCATAAACTAAGACTGGAGGAGGAAAGGTAGAAAAATTAAGAGTTATAATTTGGACATGTTAAGATTAAGATGCTTATTAGTCACCTGACTAAGCAATCAGATGAATATTCAATTTGTGGAATGTTGATTCATAACCAACCTTCCTAAAAGCATCTATTTCATAAGGTTACTTCTTACTTAGTCATATACACTTAAAATTAACACTAGTTGGATTAGGCAGTAGAGTAGCATATTGAGTAGCTCATATAATCATTGGGGAAGTTGAAGTACCAGAATTAACAAAATAATCAAGTAAACACCCCAAAACACCACAATAAAGAACTAGCTCTGAGAAGAAAACTGCTAAATACATTATTTAGGATGATATTGCCTGCAGCTGGGCTTGAACTACCAACATTTCAATTGCTATCCTATCTGGAGATTAGCCAGCCTCCTGGTGGCCTATTGATTAATTGGACTCCTTCCATAATGAAGAGAATAATTATTTGGGAATAGATTATTAGACAACTATTCATATTTTATTTGCTTTGCCCACAACGTTTTGCCAGAATCACCATTCATAGTCTTACCAAATATATTCTCCATCATGAAGTACCATACAACATAACTTTTGATAAAGAAATTTACTTTATGGTGAAAGAAGAAAATGGACTAATGTTTATGGCATTACTGGATTTACCATGTAATTCCATTATCCAGCAACAGTTGACCTTACAGAATTTTTGAATGGCACACCAAATACTCAGTTCTGGTACCAGCTTGGAGAAAACGCTCTGTGAAGTTGAGGTGCTTGTCTGTAAGATAGAGTATGTGTTTTGAACGAGTAACTATTTATGGTACTGATGCTTAGATAGCCAGAATATGTGCATCTGGTAAACAAGGAGAATTGACAGTGACACATCTCAGAAATTGACATAATCCCTCACTCACAAAAACTCTGCATCCTAATCCACTCCCTTTAGGCTCCGCTGGTTTAGGGATCTTGGTAAGAGAGGACTGCTTCCACAGGGCATCAAGTAAAGACTGCTCCGATTGATTTGGAAGCTGAGATGCTACTTTTTCATTTCTGATTCTAAAATCACAGGATGAAAAATCCAAAAGGGGATTATGGTATGACAGGAATGATTGATCCTAGGTATAATGAGGAAATAGTATTGCTTATTCCATAGTGGGTTTCAAAAGGTGTTAATAGAAACCCAGTGATCTTCTGAGATGCTTCTTAATACTGCCATTTCCATTGTTAAGAGTTAAAGGAAATCCACAACCACCCAATATGGGAAAGATGATCAAGGGGTCAGCTTTCTCAGGGATGAAGGTAAATAGATAAACACTTTGCTGAGGGTAAAAGAAACATGAAATTGATAGTAGAGAAGGCAAGTTAATAATACATATAGCACCAAAGATGAGTTGTAGAAATAAGAACTGTAGCATGTACCCATATTTTCTGTCATGTGCATATATTTTATCAGGTTTTCCTACACCTACCTTCCATTTCTCCTTTTACTTATATAGTGTATTTTAGTGGTGGTTAATTTAAATATTAGTACAGAGTTTATAGAATATTGAGACAAGACCATGGCACAACTCAAGGAGAATGGGATATCTTCCAGAAAGCAAGGATTTCAATCTGGATGAGACTTGAGATCATTCCTTTTATATGGGGAACAATAGTTACTTTAGGTTAAGTCAAGCATTTTTTCCTGAACTTTCAGTATGAGAAGCTTGTAAGTTGAGGTTGAGCTGCAAAATGTTTGGCTTATAGTGGACATCTGTGATTCATTTTGGCTGCATAGCAACCAAGCCCCTTTCTATATTTGGGGAATTATGTCCTTAGGAGTCTTGATGTGGGGCAAAGAAAGTCTATTTCTACAAAGGCCAAGAAAGCTAGATACTTAGCAGCTTCCCTTGAAGACAGAACACTTTCATAAGCCTTAAATTAAGTTCAAAGCTGGACCTTGACCAAGGAGTTAGTGATGCAAGAAACCAAGAGCAGGAGTTGTGTGTGTGCATGTGTGTGGCCTCAGCAATGACGGCAATTATTTCGTTATGAAAAACAAGGCTGAGACTTAAGTTTGGTGCTTTTCCTTAGGATTGTTGACCTGAAATTGGGCTCTCCACCCCTCTCAGAGTGTCTATAAACTATACCCTTTTAATAAAGTTTCCATATCCTTTTAGTAAACTCCTTTTCTGCTTAACTCTAGCCAGAGTTGTTAGAAATCAAGAGTTCTAACTAATACAGCATTTGTTGAGGTAGTTCTCAGCATTATGCCAATGTTATGAATTCCCTTTCAAACAATCCCTTTTTAAAAAATGTTTTTAAAGGCCAGTTGTGGACCTCATAATTTTAAACTATTTTAATATTTTTAAAAAATGTGTTTATTAAGTCTGTGCAACTTTAGCTCAGGTAAAATTGTGTTATTCATCAATTTAAAAATACTGAAAATAACTTATATGCCTTCATCATAGTTTTTAGTGGCTCTGGGCTGAGGAACACCAGGTTGAGATAAAGCACACTATGCAATAAAACCTCATTAATTCAAATGAAATGGGAGGAAGGACTGTCTGCCTCAATGTAAAGTATCAATTTTTAAAGCAATGAAGTTTTATAATTTCCAAACACTTATGGCAAGTAACTGCATCTAAATACCAACAAAGCATTACTAGAAATGCTATGAATCTATTAGAAATTACTAGAAATCTGCCAAGCTAGAGTTACAGAGTATATGATCATACAATCAAGTTTTGTTATAGGGAACCTATATTATTCAGTATTATTTCTCTTTCAGACAATAGAAACTCAATTCAACTGCCTTAAATTAAAAAAAGGGAACATGTTGGCACACAGAATTGAAAACAGTGTTAGTCTGGCTTCAGGCTTTGCTGAACGTAGGGGCTAAAAAGAGCACCAGGACTCAATATACCTCTGCATCACTTGGCTATGCTCTCTTCTGTAACGATGTCATTCTCAGGCAAGCCTGATACACACCAGCTAGCAAGGTGGCTGCCAGAAGTTCTGGGCCTACATCTCATCCTTTTAGCAAAGGATTCCTGTCAAGACAAGAATTTCTTTTCCCCAGTAGTTTCTAAAAAGTTTTAGGACTGACTCGGAGTTGCCTAGCATGACCCATGTGCCATTCTTGGTCAAGACTATGGAAGATGCTGAATGCCTCTATCAGAATCACATTCCCATTACTGGATCCTGAGAATGACTTCAGCTCAATCCAACCTCAAACCTCATAGAAGTAGAGGTGAGGTGGTTCAACAAAGAATATTCGAATGCTATTACCAGAAGAAGGAATGGGATGCTATCCATGCAGAAATAAGAGCTATTTCACTAGAGGACCTTGAATTTCCGGCACCACCCTATAGCATCAAGCTCCTCTACAATGCCACTGATTGTTATTACCAAGCTCTGACATGTCTACTCATTGTGTTGGCATATTTTCTTTCTCACTTGGCAATCTATTCTATTGCCAATAGTGTTAAAGTTCTTCCTTACATTAAATTAAAATCGCTTCCTTGGATTTTAAAAACATTGATTTGCCTTTGCTCTGCTCTCTGGTAGACAGTATTTGCTCCTTCCTACTTAAAAATGATGCTCTTTCAAGTATTTGAGGTCAGGTATCACCAAGTCATGCTTCCCTTCCAGTATTCTTGTTTCCTCAGCCATTGCTCAAATAACACATTTTCCATGACCTTCACTGTCTTGGACACCTACTTTTCCTCAAGCATTATCATATTCATCTATGTTCTTTTTACTAGAGTATCCTAAAAATATGCTTTCATAAGAGAATGTTTTGGGGGGATAAACAAAACAACAAAGAAACAAGATTACACCATGAAACACAGACTATCATTTGGTTAACTGTGACCTACCTATCTGCAAACAGCCCAACTTGGTTAGAATACCAATCCCTGGATTTAGAGGTAAAGCCAGTGCAATAAGCCACTTCATATTTTGTCCTGAATAGAATGACCACAGTCTGCATTGTCTAGGATAGGCCCAAATCCAATTTATGCATATTAGCCTAGTATCATCATTAATGGTGTCCCCTTTCACTTTCAAAATCTCATTTTGGTTACTCTAGTCTTGAACCACTATCTGCCACTGCTGGGTCATGTATCCCACAGATACATGTGCACAAGGATATTAACTACCTGAGAAACTGTATTTTATTTAGCTTTGTATTCCTAGAGCTTAGCTCAGTTCCAGGTACATAGTAGATAAATAAGGGGATGAATAAACCCAACCAATATTAAGCTTAAACATAAATTTTGCACTTGTCCTTTAAAAGTATGTATATAACAGATACATGCTTTAACACAAGTGATATGCTTTGATATGTTTAAGTGCTTAAAAGTATTTCTCCACATATTTTTCAAAATAGCCCTGATATTTCATAGATAAGGTCATAGACAATGAACAATGACCAAATAAATGAAATTGAACCATAAAAACTTAAGTAGTGGAGTATTCATAGGCCTAGCACAGTTACAGATAGTAAATATTAAATAAATATTGGTAGAATCAAGACTCTTCAAAAATACTTAATTATCACATGTACAGATCATGATGGTAAAGTAGATATTGAATAAAGTGAATTCAAATTTGCTCTTAGATATCTATGAGGTTAGTTTAATACAGACAATGCAGAAGTGTAGAATCAATAAAACATTGGTTTAAAAAATGGTTTCAGAAAGTAGCATCTAGACCCACAGATTCTCACTCAAAAAGACTGTAGAGAACACTTAGTTCAAGTCACTCTTTTTGCAAGGGAGAAAACTTGGGTCAGAAAGGTTAGACTTCTAGTTCAAGATTTCCTGATTAGTTACAGCAGAAACAGATAAAAGAATGCAAGTCCTAAGCTGGAAAGTTTGGGGTTTTTCACTTTTTTTTTTTTTTAAGTGGGATTTTCTGTATTAATAGAGTTAATCAGAAAAATATTTTAGAAATTTTGTTATTTTGTTTTTAAAAAAGAAAGGTTGATTGACATTTCAATGACGGCATTTTCCTGAACAGTTATAGGAGTGTTCTAAATAACTATGGAGGGTTCACATTCCAATCATGAGGTTTCCCTACAGGTGTTGAAATGCAGATTCTGTGAGCTCTAAGTAGGGTGCCAGATAATTTATCACCCAAACTGAAACACTTCTGAGAGTGGGAAGGGGTGTTATTAATAATTATACTGCAACAAGAGGGATAAACCAGGCCTGTCCTGGGCAAACCAGGATGTATGTTACCTAGACAAATATGTACTTGTTTTGCAGTTGTTTGCTATTAGGGAGCTATGGGCAAGAATTCTGAAAATGGAAATTCGTGGAAGGGGCTTTGTTGTATTTGCTTTATAAAACATGTACTTTAAATAATAAATGAATTTCAGGATTTGGATTTAGTACAAGCAAACTGTACCTCCAGAATTTACACATCCAGAAATTATACATCTACTATCTCATTTGGGAGCATTAGGTTTAGTAACTAGAACATGAATCAGGTCTCAAATAGGCTGGGAAAAGGACAAGTTGTTTTGAGACACCTCAACCCTTCTCTAATCCCATTACTAATTATGAAAGCAATGGAAGTGTTTTTGTTTTCTTCTTGACTTGGGTCACATTCCATTGTGGGATGATATAAGAGTTTTAACCGAGCACAGAATAGTAATGAGCAATTTGGGAGACATAGTTCTAAAACCTTGCCTTTGGTCACACACAGCAAACACTTAGAACATGGATCCATTTGATTTGCAAGGTTAATCGTACACCTGTTTACTTTTGGCATATTTTCTAAGAGGTTAAACTGGAAAAGCAAAGAGTAGGTTATGGTCCACTTGTCCAAGAAAAAAAATATAAGCCCATGAATCTTCTAGTATTTTTCCTATCACATTGAAATATACAGGCTTAGCCACTATAGCTCTCCTCTGCAAACAGCTGACATCTCTTGACTCTTGCTTGTAGCCAGTACTTTCCAGTTTGGCTGCACATTAGAACTCCTTGGAGGGCTTTTTGGAAATCTTGATGCACAGGCCACACTTCAGGTCAATTAAATTATTGCTGGTGGTACCCAGGCATCATCATTTTTAAAACACTACAGATAATTCCAATGGGCCAGCAAGGCTGAGAACCTCTACTGTAGACTTAGTTCCATCCCCAGGTCTGCAGTCATTTTAGGGCTGATTTGAGGAGTTCTAGCCCAGTGCTCTGAGGGGTCTGCAGGACTAAAAAATCAAGTTACAAAGTTAATAGGACTTATTAGTTACAGGGACTGTTGTAGAGCTGCAGACCACAGTAAGAAAAAAGAGAGAATTAGTTTTGGGCTTAGGTAGGGTTTCCTTTTAAACTGGATTGGGTACTTAATTAGCTGTATGGCCATGGATATGTTACTTATTCTCTCTGAGCTTCAGCTTCCTCATCAGTAAAATGGGCCAGGAGCAACTGATGCTGAGCAGCTACTATTGCTTGTTAATGAAACCAGACCTCCTCTCCCACTGGCCCTGGCTGTGGAGGCTTCCGTTCCTAGAATTATCTGGAGCCCTGTCTTGATGACCCTGTGTTCTGGGACTTGGCCTTGCCTTGTTTATGTGGATGGCTTCTCTATGATCAGAATCTCTCCCTGCCACCAGCCTAATGTGATTCTGCTGCCCGCTGACAGATTGTCCTGACTCTAGTTTTTCAAGTCCATATACATTTGTGTGTAGATTTCTCCCTTCTGGGCTCCTGACACCTGACTACTGGCATGTTCCAAAGCTTCTTTCTGGATATCACTGATAGGCATTGCCTCTAAGTACACACTGAACACCAACCTCCATTGGCCTAATTAAATTTGCTCTGAGTACCTCCAACTGGGCTGACTCTCCAAATGCTGCCTCAACACCAGGGACTATATTGGGTTTATTGATTAAATCAATGTTTGCAGATCATTTATCAAATCTAAGCACTTTGGTTCTGCACTCAGACAATTCACAGATAGTAGGAGCAAGTGAGGGACAAAAGGTAGAGTATGTACAGTGGCAAGGGGCAGTACTAGGCCCCGGTCATCCCTATATCTTCTTTCTCATTCAAATTTAACACTTCTATATTTTTTTTATGTCACAAAATAGGGTCATTGTTTAAAAAATTATTTTAATATTTTTTGGGGGGAATGGCACAGAAAATAGTTATTGGCTTTATTATACTGGATACTCATTTTGCTCTATAGGATTGGAATTATTTGGGTTATTAATTCTGTTCTGATAATTTTTCAGTTCATTTGCACAGGGCAAATATGCCCTCAGTTTTATTTTGGGGCCATGATTGCGAATCTAAAGTGAATTCCAACTTTTCTTTAGAAACAATTTAGTATGCTGTGTGGATGAGGAATCCTCTGGCTCTCTAAACACTAACTAATCTGGCTCCATCTACTAATTTCTATTAAGACCTTACATGATAGTGGTGGTGGTGATGGCGACAGTGCTGCTGTTATTTTAGCACTTCATAGAACTCAAAAATAATCTGCTGCTTCCTGGCCTCTCTACTTATGACCAGTTAACCTTGAAGTTGTCCCATTTGCTCTGTGGTGATCAGGGCTGGTTTAGCAAAAATTACAAAGGAGAAAAAGGTTTAGTAAATCTGTCTCCACCATTATGTATCTAATCTCCTCATGCTGGTTTCCTAGGGTGCCCTCTGCTGGGCTCCAGCCAGGCCTTCTGATTCTGGGCGATAGCCCACAAAACGCACGCCTCAAATCTCATTAAAAACTTAGCCATTTTATGTCATACATCATGGGAATCCTAGTATTTGCCCAAAGCTGACAATTAATCCAGGTAAACTAATCTATGTCAATGAGTTAATGTATTTTATTCCAGAAATGGGGGGAAAAACCTCCCCCAGATCACTTAAGTGTACATTTCCATGGTGACTTTATGGGGATAATACTTTTACTTAGTGTCTAATTTATTGGTGACTAACGGAGAGAATGGAAGCCAGGCATATGGGGAAGGCTATGTCTTAAGAAATCAAAGAGGAAAATATTTCCCACCAGCCAAAGACCTTATAGCTCCCCTCACATTAAACTGTGTGGGCAGATGTCTACTCTAGGGATGTATATGGTCAACCCCACAAAGGTAATTTTCACTCTGCCAGCAGGAAAAGAATGAATAATATTATTTACTTTTAAGTGTATGAAGAATGCCCTGAGCTCTTTGGAAGGTATTATCTAAATCCGAATAACAAGTGACTATGTCTGATGGATCAGTTTGTCCATAAAAATGTGTATAAGGTGTACATTCATTGGCATGACCTCTGTTCCCCTGTGTGCTTTCTTGTCTGCTGAAATCAGTTAGGCAATCCTTGTCTGTAAGCACATTTCCCAAGAACTGGTTAAAGCCAGTCTTCATAAGAGGAACCTATTATGAAACCAGCTCCAGAGGATATTTACTTTGTTGAAGATCTCCTGAAAGATACACTTACTTGAAAATGAAATAGCTTGCTTTTGGCTCCTACCTACCCCTTGAAAACCAGAGGCCCTTGGGGCTCAGTTAGAATTACATAGAGAAGGGAGATGACAGCTGGAACTGGTCTGCATTTTTTGATAAACCTTGTCATTATTTAAGCTGGTATTTTCACAGCTGTTGAATGCATGCATTTCAAGAATATCAGCTAAATTAATAACCTATCAAGTTAATAATGTGCCCTAAACTGGCAACTTGGAGGACATAGCACAAAATTTTTTGAAAGCCCACCTTTTTTTCTTAAAATTTTATGTGAATTTAATCTTTCTTTTTAACATATCCATGATTAAGACAAAAATAACATTTTAGGTTGCTTTCCAGTTATTGAATCTTCAGTTAAATAAATGTCTTAGTAAGAAACATCATCTTTATCTTGTGGCTTCTGATTTAAAATTGTGCATCCCAGGGATATATGCATTCAAGTTTGAGAGGGATGAGCTCTGAGGAATGGTGAGGGAGAGCATCTAGTTGGAGAAGAATGTATGTTCATGATCTATCAGGAATCTGTGTCTACAGATTCCCTTTAGGTAATTAATTATACTTTGTTTTGTTCTCACTCAGTAGGTAAGAAAGACTGACCTGAGATCTGTTGTGGGCAACTTTCACAGGGAAACAGGGGC
This sequence comes from Manis pentadactyla, assembly GCF_030020395.1. NCBI lineage: Eukaryota > Metazoa > Chordata > Mammalia > Pholidota > Manidae > Manis > Manis pentadactyla. The sequence continues at coordinate 70,070,095 of NC_080020.1, forward strand.
ATTTGATAAGATCTAGTACATAGTTACAATGAGATAGGGATGTTAGGAGACTCTAGATAGCACTGGAGTTGAAGAGAGAACTTAAAAATAAAATAGCCATCAAAATGGATGTGAAAGAGGCAGAAGTGTGATTAAAGTAATGCAGAATTCCTGGGTTCCTTAGAGACCTATAGTAATTGTGGATGCATGAAGTAAATGGTACTGCAAATAAAAAAGAGGGAAATTATGCATATTAATATTGGCATGATGGTATCTTTTTCCTTTCTGTAATTTTAAAGTGACTATCCTTTTAATCTTTGAAATGCTATATATTTTTTACGAATAGTGTTTTATATTTATTAAGTGGAATATATTCATTCCAGAAGTTAATTTATCTATAGATCATTTGAAACTCAGAGCATGTTTTCCAATAGAAACTGTCTTTTTAGCAGTGAGTTTTCCATGCCAGTCCCCTAAGTGTGTTTAATACAAAGTATCTGGAATAGGTAATGGGAAAAGTCCTGAGTATCTGAAAAAAAATTTTTTTTGTAAACACTCTGAAGCAAATGATCTGAATAATACTGTTAGAAGCACTATTATAAGAGGTTGAAAACCATTGTGATAAAGGTAGAAGACTGAAGACTGAGACACTGACTAAAAGCCCAGGACAGGGTTGCAAGGGGTGTAGAATATTAAGCTGGGTGTCTGGCCCACAATACCTGGTAACTATACACACATCCCACAAGAGCAGTTACTTTGGCAATTAGGCCAGAACTGATGGCAGCATAGGTGGACACCAGACCTAACCTAGGTCAACTAGATATTATAACTTGAAAGCTTGCAACTAGAGACCGTTGAAAATAACCCCTGCTGGTTATTTGAGATTAAGAGATTTCTAGGGGCTATGGTCCTGTCAAGAGAATGGACTGGCAGAGGGCCAGCATACAGAGGAAAAGAATAAGAGACACAGAGAGATAAGGAACCATGTGTTGGGGGTAGAGAGGAAAAGGGAGAAATAGCCAAAAAAAAAAAAAAATGAAAATCAGAAAGAATTTTCCTTGGAGCCTGTCAATTTGTTACTGTAGATGCCAGTCCCTCCTGTGCTTTCCAGAAGATAGTGTGTCCTTCCAGTACTGAAGCTAATTTGAATGTGTTCCTGTGGGAGAGCACAACCAAGAGTTTAGGAGAAGAAAAGACTGAGTGAGATGTATCTTATTCTCCCTGCTGCCTCTTCCTTCCTGTCTTTCTGCTTTCTCTCTTCTCCTTTTCTTCTCTCTCCAACATCTTGATCCTTCAGATGTTCTTCTATTCCTAGTTTTAACCTCTTCTCTCCTTCCTTCCAAAGAGGAAGAGAACCCCTCCTCCTGTTCCCACATCTGTGCCTGTCCAAGCCTTGACCATCTCTGCCCTAAGTAGAGGTGAATGGCCAGGATGGAGAGAGCCAGAGGACATTCCTAGGACCACTTGGGCACAGAGAAGAAAGTGACTGCTTATACTCTGTGGAGCATATTTATTTAAAATAGCACATTTGTTAAGGACACTGCATTTTAAGAGGCAGCTTCAGGCTAGCTTGAGAGTATTTATAAGTAACAAATAAAAAATGCTTACTACTTCCTTTGAAATTTAACCTTATGTAACATTTTACTTGAAACATTTCTCTGTTCCATCAGCTTCAGTTGTTCTAACTGGCCTTTAAAATTAGATGCTCTTCATTGAGCTGAGAGAAAGAACTGCAGATGAGGAATAAAGGCCTAGGTTTGTTATTAACTTGAAATATAGTAGGCCAGATATAAGAATTATGACTTCATATCACTATGCTGTGAAGGCTGAGCTGAAAATGCTCCAGTTTAGGCTTGGATTCATTTTATGCAGCTGTGGGCTGAGTCATAAACTCACCTGATCAGGGAAGACAACATATTTGCCTGAAGAGGAACTTCAGTGGGTTTTCCTCCCTGCTTTTGTATGAACAGGAGAGACAGAGCTTACTGTGAACTGACAGAGAAGACAGCTTTGATTCTACCTCAGCTCTGTAGCTCACTGGCTGGCCAGAGGAGTCTGATTCCTCCACAATTTCTCTGGGTATAAATTTTTCTCATGTTTATAAAATGTGAAATCCTTTCTTTAAACAAAGCCACAAAAAAGACTTTTAAGTGGACTTGTGGTCTAAGTGCTCTAAAAAAACCCCACTAGAAGTGCTAGGTTAAAATACAAGACTATCCTTTAAAATGCATATCTGATTTCATAGGAAAGCAAGAGAAATCTTGAGGGTTTGGAAAGAACTTGATTCCATCTACTGTTTCTATCTCCCCTGCATGCCTCTGTCAAACCACCACAATCTCCCACGCTGACCACTTCATGTAAAAAATCTGGTCTCCCTCAACAACTCTTGTCTCCTCCAAACCATTCACCTAGTTGTAACCAGAATGGCTAAAATGTTTAAATACAAACAAAATCAATTGACTTCCTTGTTTAAGTCCCTTCTATAATCTGCTGTTGTTAGGATAAAGACCAAAATCTTATGGCGCCTGCCTCCAGACGGTATAGCCAGATTCCAGCTATACTGGTTCTTGGTGGGTCTCTGAGCAGACCCCTCTGCTGAGTCACCCCATACTCTCCATCCCGCCCCACCTTTCTCTTAGTTACTCCAGCTCGTCCTTCAGAGCTCTGCTCAGTGACATTGCCTTTGGAGACTTTCCCTGACCCCTTCAAACCAAGACATCACCCTTGATTATATTTCTATCAGTTTTCTGGACTTCTTTCTAGCACTTGTTGTAAGTCCAATTAAACAAATAATTAAGAGTTTAGTTGTTTTATATGTGTCTTTCCTGCTAAAATTTAAGCTCCAAGAAGGGAGAGACTGTATCTATCTTGTTCTTTATAATAATCCCTGTGCCAAGCATGGTATCTTTCACAGGTGATTAAAAATATGTTGAGTGAATGATCTACATGTACATGAGATTAAAATTTATATTAATTCCTCTCCACCTCACCCCTTACATCCCACCCACTACTCTATTATAAGGTAACAATCTCTTTAAATAAAAAATTTTAAGAGTAACATCCGCTACCAGTTTCCTTTTAGCTTTTCTTAGAATGCACATATAAAGAAATTTTTGCGCCATCCTCCCCTGACAAACTTTGATCACTACTGAAGGAAATATCTAGGGCAATATACTTCATACACTGTAATTGTTGGAAGACCTATTATTTTAAGCTCTTATTTAAAATCACTATGAGTAAATTTAATTGTTTAGGTTTTTCTCTGGACAGTAGTTGTGGTTGATGTAATTGATTTTACTTTATATCTGAAGCAAGTGTGTGGTCATAATTAAAATATTTAATTTTGTATTATAAGCAAATTGTGTATGTATGTGTATGTGACCAGCTCCCCAACTTAGGATAGCATAATTTACTAAGTTTTCCCTTGCCTATAATCCTCTTATTTTATCAATTCAGATATGATATTCAAGATGTTTAAGATTGGAGACAATGGAAGAAATGATTGTATAGAAACAGAAGAAATTCCGCTTTGCAATGACATAAAGCATTCTCATGTTTAACAATCCTAATTAATGCAAAAGGCATTCTTCAGCATATTAATAACCCATTTTCTCATGTAATAATTTTTTCTTTGTGCCATGTATGTATGCTATGCTATGTATAACATCTGTCACGTAAAGTACACTATGTAATATTCTTGAGATTGTTTACAAGTTAAACGTTCATGGGGCCTATTTATTTCAAGCTACGTTATTTGCCTACAAATTAGTATCAGCAACCAGATGAATGCAGAATTTTTTAATGCATATGATAAGAAAGTCAAGTGTATAGACTGGAAACAAAGGGCCAGTGCTAAAAGTAATATTAATTATCCCATCTTAACTCTCAAACCACCATTTGCAATGTAGTGGGTCATTTTATTATACCTTCATTATCCTCATTTTCTGAAACTTAGATTAAGTAATTTTCCCAAACTTCATAGATTTAGTGTATGTTAGGATCAGGAAGCAAACTCAAATTTATCTGCTTCCATATCCCTACTATACTCTGGTACTCATATATAAAATCCCTATATTGCCTAGTATTAAGATGCATAGGATTTATAGCCATGAATTTTAATTAAAATTGAAGATTAACTCAATTTTATACTTGTTAGGTTACAGTGCTTGTATCAGAAGCACCCAAGTGTCCTGATTCCCATCCCAGTGTTTTTCCCATTATACTATGCTACTACCAATTACAGAGCTTATTCACGTATATTTTCCTTGTGACATATACTAAAGCAATATTACTGTGCTCTGTGTTTAAAGAGGTATACATACCAGAAATTTTAAAAAATAATTTCTAATTTGAAGTTTTCTAAGTCTTACTTTTATATATTTAATTGTCATTAAATTGGTTAACATGGATTCCTAAAACCCTTGACCATGATGTTGGAAAAAGACATCTTCTGGGACTAAGACCTCAACCTCAGAGCTTTAGACCATCAAGGTATCAAGCACTCTCTCACTCTCTTTTTTCTTCCCTCTAACTCTCTCATACCAGAGAGAGAACTGCTAGAGAGAAGAGAATCATATAGAAATTCTACCCTAGTTCATGATGCCTAAATTTTCTATTGGTTGCACAAAGAATCACTACATAGCGTCAAGGAAGTGAACTCCTATTTCAGATTTTATTTTTAATCTGAAAACTTTCTTTCGAACAGTTAAAAAAATGATAAATCTCTCTCTGCCTGGCATATCCAAAGATCCATAGATATGGTGTTATATGAGATGTACATATCATGACCTTCTTTAGCAAATCTCATAGAACCTACACATTTGTAAATAATATCATAAATACTATTTCTTGTTAGGAATCCTAGTTCTACCCAAAAAATCCCTTTAACAACCAACAAAGAAAGTTTGGTGGTGGAATAAGTATAATATTTGAAGTATCAGGCTTTGATAAATTTTAAAACCATCATGAATTTTTTCTCAGGCTATTTTATTTCATGAAGAACTAGTCCAGAACTTTTCATTGTACCACAGAGCATTTCCAGTTCCTTAATAATCTCTTCTTGTTCTCTGATCTCTCTCAGTTCTCCATGGGCTTCTATTTTATGGATCATTGTTCTAGCCTCCTCAATCCAGAGAATTATAAAATCATTACCTTTTGTTCACTCATTTATTCAATGACTCTGGGTCAGGCCTAGGATAGGCAGTGGTGCTAGAGATTAAAAGCAGTATCTAGCTTTAGCAGAGACTGGATGACTACCACGAAATCATCTCTTTTTCTTCCTATGTGCACAGCTCAACTATTTTTCCCATCCCGCCTAGGTGTGGCCATGTGCCTGAGCCCAATAGCTTGTGGGCGTAAGTCGTATGTGACACTAGCAGTTCTGGCCCATAACACTTCCTTCCCCTTTTTGAAAGTAAACATGTATCGAAACTGGCTGAGCTATGATAAAACTTGAGACCCCAGCTCATGCTTGGAAAGAGCCACCTGACAATTAAGAACATTTGTTTTGGATTTCTATGAGCAAGAAATAAATCTCTGTTGCATTAAACTACTTAGAAGTAGAAGTTTATCTCCTACAACAGCTAGCAGTGCCCTAACTGTACTCAAGACCATAAAAGAAAATAGATTTTAAAACCCTATGCAGTACAGTGTTTTTTTTGAAGTATTATTCATATATATTATGTTGTTTTCAAATGTACAACACAGTGGTTCAACAGTTACCCATATTATTAAATCCTCACCCCCCTCTAGTGTGGTTACTATCTATTAACATAGAAAGGTGTTACAGAATCATTGTACAATATAGTGCTTTGGTAGAGGTAAGACATGCTCTGATCCAAGTACAGAGGGTGGCCTGGAGAGTTAGGATTTGGGTAGGTAATGTCTGAACTAAGTTTTGAAGGCTAAGCATCAGGTAAGCTAGGCCAGGAAAAAGTAGTGTTCAAGACAGAATTGAGCGTACAAAGGTCTCTAGCCAAGAAAGAGCGATTACAGAGGACTAAAAGTTATTGGGGAGTTTGCTGGCTTAGGCTTACCTTAAGGAGAATGGTGAGACATGAGCCTAGACGGAAGCTAGCTAATGGAGGAGGAAAAGACATTGGACAGGCAAAGAACAGGTGGGCGTAGGGCATTCTGGGCTTAAAAAAAAAAACAGAAGGCCTGATGTCCAGAGATTTTCAAGTGATCTCTGGAAGTGAGACACAAATTAGCAGAGATGGAGTGAGGAAGGAGTGGAAAATAGGACAGGTAAGAAGGTGAGACCAGATAGATGCTAAGACCCTTGTTCTCCTTATCTCAATTCTGAAGACAATAAAGTGTGGTTGAGGGGTTTTAAGCAGGAAAGTAGGGGAACATATTTTCACCTTACACTCCTCTGGCCGGAAGTCATGTGGAAAAGTTTCCAGCTTATATAGCCTCTTAACACAGCAGTGTTTTTTTTTCCCTACCAAATGTTATTGTCATGCATTTCCCATTGAATTCTACCTTATCACTGGGAAGATATAATAGTTTTAATGCTTATGGATCATCATCAGGATGTACTGGATTAGGAAAGATTGAAAGTTGGGGAACAAGTTAGGAGGCGAGCAGTACTGCCCAGAGGTGTCAGCTCTGGACATCCTGAACCAGGGTGGAGTCAGAGGAAAGACAGGAGGGGGAAGAATCTGAGAAACATATTAAACAACTGAAAGAGGGAACTTAGGTGGAAGCAAACAGCAGAAATGACTTAAGTTCTTCATTGTGGACAAATAGGGAAATGGTAATGCTATTCACCCAACAAAGGCCCAAGACATAGGAAGAAGACAAATTGGGGGAAAAGAAAAGTTTGGTTTTTGGAATGCTGAGTTGAGGTGACCACAGCACATCAAGTGGAAATGCTGGGTTTTCATATGGAAAGAAATACAGGTTTAGTCACACAAAGATCAGAACAGGGGAGGATAAATTGTGGAGTGTCATCAGTTTATAGAGGTCCTGAATGAAAGCAAGAGAGTGTCCAGGGTGAGCAGAGAGAGGAAGGCCAAGTACAGACACTTAGGGGCCATGGACATTTCAGGACCCAACCAAATAAAAGGCGAGACGGAGGAGGAGGAGGCAGGCAACTGCGAAGCAGGCTCTGCATCCAGAACGGCGCAGTTGCCACATGTGATTAAGCAGTTTAAATGCTGCAACAGTCAGGACCAGAGGCTTCTGTATTGCTCACACAGTAGTCCTTGGAGAACTTTTTGGGGAAAAGTTCAGTAGAATGGAGAAGTGAAAGCCAGATTATGGTGAGATGGAGGCATAGATAGGGAAGCACTGAATGTCACTATTCTTTCTAGAAATTTTGCAAAATGCTTGGACATAGAAAGGTAGGACAGAGAAAAGTTCTAAGAGGAAGAAACACTTGAAAAAGTCTTTAAGGATTGGGGCTTGTTGCAATGCAGGGGACAGCAGTGAAGATGAAAAAGCCTGTGGGCCAGGGCAAACTCTTAAATGAGCCGTGGGGTGCATGAGGCCTCTTTTTCCATTGCTCAGAGTCATTTTGGCAGCTTCCATTACTTTGGCTCTGAAATGAAACCGCTCCTGACTGAGGGTTCCACAGAGAAAGTCCCTTCTGAGCTGTCGTGTGATGTGGCCAACTTTGGAGCCAGTTGGGCCACTAGCATAAAACTGAAAATGGGGAAACACTCACCAGAAAGAGATGCGGACTCAGCATACGCATTGAACATTGACTGATTGGATACACCTGACTCATCTGAAAAGGAACCCGATTTCAAAAATCTGAACTTAAGTGAGCTTAATGTGGAGAAATTAATGGTGAAAGGATTGTTTTAAAGGCCAAATAGCAGTAACATATTTCTTTTTCTGTTTTCTTTAGTTTTCACAAACCTCAGAAAAAATATGTATCTGAGGTGTAAACCAAGTGTATTTTATATGTTTCTTTGTTTTGGAAATTAAAGTTGAAGAAATAGGCCATTTTTCATGGGGGAAAAAAATTCCTTTTTAGACTATCTGTGGATTCATGTTGCTTCCTTCCTACTTTACAACTGGTTCTTTAAGAACTCTGTTAATATAATCCATAATTTAAAGAAAAATATTTTGTATTTTAGTGCTACTAACTTCGTGTGATTTTCAAGTTAATAAAAAACCTAGCTTATTCTATTTTTGTCTCTACTTCTCTATGTTAAAATAGGTTACCTGCTACTTAACCTGCTCTGCTAAAGTAGACACTTAAGATAATTTTATTCTAGTTGTAAATGCTTCATAGAACAAGAGGTGACAAGGGATCTAGAGTCAGAGAATTCAGGGTTGAGCCCAGCTCTCACACTAAATGTAAACAGATTCTCTGTTGGTATCATAGGAATGATAAATAAACTTCCAGACTGGACTACTGTGAGAAACTATCTGTGAAAAAGGACTATGTAAATTAATTGAGACTTCTACAGTTCTAAAAAAAAGTAATGTGATAATAGCCTTAATAGTCAAGCAATAACCTCATTTCTAAAGATAATATATATTTCATGAGGCAAACAACAAAAAATCAACCAGCAAAGTTAATTGAGTTTCAACAAAACCTCCTTTGAAGTTCCCCATGGGGGTTGCTGATATCTAAGCGCATATAAGGAACGTGTGATTTGGACAAAAAACCTTTATCCTTCAGATCAAAATATTGACATCGGTGAGGATTTAAAGCATAGATAAAATATAAACACATTGATCCAAAGAAATTAAGCTTCTTTGTGGCTTGACATTTTATGTATTTTTTTACATAAACAAAAATTTGACTTACGGATTACCTTCATTCCTTATTTTTATTCCCTTTTAAACCCAACACTTGACTCTATTACACCAGCTGCCCTAGAGCTCATTTCAACTTTGAACTTTAAACAATGTATATGCTTCATCTCACCTATTTATTATCTACTTGTTATCTGTTTCTTCTTTCACTGCCTGGAGTCTGTGTTTTTATTTTCTTAGAGGGCAAGGCAACATGTGTGACATAGGCAGCTTGATACATATTACAGAATCTTAACAAACTCATTTCAATCAAGTTTATTTGCCTTTAGAAATGTTCACATTTATGATGCAGCTAAATTAGTCATTCTGATTATTATCATATGAAATTAGAACAGTAGTATGTAGGGCATATTTCCAGGTTTATATGTTTAGGACAATCTATTCTTGAACTAAAATGAGCTCATACTGAGATACACTCCCAATATTGGGCTCTTACACTTAAAAAAAAAAAACATAGATCTTTACATATTCCAAAATCTTGATCAAGTTTCCTGGGAAAATACCTGTTCGATTTTTATTGGAACAAAAATTTGTGTACTTCACCTTTTCCAATTCATAGTGCACATTGTAATCATATTCATCTTCTGGAAATGATTTAATAATCTTTTCCAAAGGGTCTCTCAAGTAGTGTTTGTGTTTTTTCCAATTTATTGTTGGTACTTTGCTCTTTTTGAGTTGCCTGGTTACGTGTTGGTGCTGTTTGTAAATTATTTTCTGAGAAGTTGTGGTATGAAGTAAGGACTTTGAATGTAGGATAGGCTCTTGATTTTTAAAAGAACTGTAAGCTATTCTATGGCTTAAAGGACATAAGTTTATTAGCTTTGAAAAGTGTTAGCACCCAACATGACTGGATCCCAAGAGAACTACCTTCTTTAGAATCCCTTAGCTATTTACAGGGTTTTTTTTTTTCTTTTTATTTTATTTGGTGCATACCTTTGACTATACCCAAAGATTCCTTGGATAAGTCCAACCCACACTGGTCTTTCCATATTTTGAATTTCTTTACAAGAACCACTGCTATTCAACTGCTTATCTGTTAACTGTCTTATCCTTGCCTCTCACATAATCTCCTTGAATGCAGCATAAACGTTTTCAGGGTTTCCCACCATTTTCAGCTCATTGCTTTTTACATATAGTAGTATGCAATATATTTAACTGTAAGCATTCAACTGAGTTTTCCCACCCACTAGTGAAAGCCTTAACATTCCTACTAGTACTTAAACATGGCAAGATTATCAGTACTTGCTCAGACTGGCCAAGCACAAGCTACAGTAGCTGAATAACAATTCAGTGAGGCAGCCCAAAAAGAGGCTGTATTAGTTGGATTACCAGTGTTAGTAGGCATAACACACAGATGCCTAGAATCTCAGTGGTTTAACACAACCAAGATATATATTTCTCCCTTCCTCTCTGGTCTGATACAGATCTGGTGGCTTCCACCATCTTACAGTTAAACAAGTGTTCTGGTGCCTTCAGGGGGAAGGCAGAGAAGAGCTAGGGGGATGGGGCGTGTCAAGGAGCCAGAAGCCAATCGTTCCTCTGCCCTCATCCTATGTGCAAGTTTGGTCATGTGGCCCGGATATGTGAGGAAGGCCGGGAGTGTGGAAAGCACACAGACACTGACCACTATAGTTTCTGATCCTCTTGTCCAGACCTCACCTTCTTTTGTTTTTTTTAAACTGAAATTGAGAAAAGCAACCTTCTCACTGTAGCCCCTTTAAGACTGAGCAGCATCAGGAAAGGTCACTTTCCATTTCAGAGGGTCCCTGAGCTAAAGGTCTGGGAGCTAATAGAGACAGAGGCGCATGGGGGCCGCGGGCAATCCTGAGTTCAGGACTGCGCAGACGGCACCCAGAGCGCTGCATCTTAGGACTCCTTCGGGTTTTGTGGTGACGACAGGAGAGCAAAACTCGAGGGAAATCCTAGATTTGGGGCTACCTGTCAGCTTCTCAGCTTCCCAGACCTAGGATCAGTTGGCCAGTGAATCTGGGCTGCAGGTTTGATAACCTCTCATTCTTGAGGTCAAAGGTGCCACTTGACTCAGTCCTGGGAAAGGGATTAGAAATGGATTGTGAATCACTTAATCTGGCAGGTAAAGGATTCTTTTCTTTCAGGGATCTGGATTGAGAAATAACTGGTTCAAACATCCAGCAAAAGAAAAAGATTTTTTTTCAGGCCTCTGTATACTCCTCAGAAGGAAAAACAGATACTGGGTGCACCGATGTGAAACAGGCACCCTAGGAATATTCTAGAATAATAATGTACCTGTGCTCACTACAGCCTCGTGGTAGCCTGCTCCCCAAAGTATGGTCACAAAATCAGGTAGGATAAGTCAGCCTTCTTACAATTTTGCTTCACTGGGAAATTTAAATAATTTAAAATTAACTGATTTGATTTCCATTTGATTTAGACTCACTCTGTTACATAGTCCAGCAAAGAGATGGGCAGCTGGCACGTGTCTGTGGAATTGCTCTCCAGGCAGTAATAATCATCACAATATTACCTTTCATTGACAGCAGGTGTCTCTGAGGAACGCCAGTACCAGAGTTCTGTTTGACAGGTGGAAATACAGCCCTTTAATGTGCTCTGTGCGTGGAGAAACAAGTGAGGCACAACTGTGATGATGGGCAACCATTTTATGACATGGCTATTGCATTATCTCTATTGCTGCAATGGCATATCATTGGCTACCACTCATCAATAGATTTTTATGGCTCGGAGTGATCCAATAAATAGCAGCAGATGGAGTTTTGAGTCTCCTTAGAGAACTGACTAATCCTATAACCTGTAGAACTGCTCTCTTTACATTTATGGCTTGGCCTTTTTCAGAGACAGAAAATGAATATGACAGGGAAACTGACAGAAGGAAAACTAGTTGCCAGGGCTTAGAAGCTGTTCTTTTGTCTGTACTCTTTGGGAGCTGAATCTTATTCAAAATCATACTAATTTCTTTCCCATGCCAAGCAAACTCACTACTTTTGCTCACACTGGAAATTAAAACTCTACATGGTGCCAGATCAGCTAACTCAGTCAGGGGTTTATTTCTGGTCCCTACAACCTTCTGACTGTATCAGCCTGCTCAAGCTGCTATAACCAATACCATAGACGAATTGACTTAAACCACAGAAATCTATTTTCTCACAGTTCTGGAGGTTGGGGGTATGAGGTCAGGGTGCCAGCATGATTCAGTTCCTGGTGAGGGCTCTCTTACTGCCTTGCAGGTGGCTGCCTTCGGCTGTGTCTTTACATAGCAAAGGTAGAGACAGAGAATAAGCTCTCTGGTGTCTATTCTTCTGAAGGCTCTAATTCCTAATTCTTAATTCTTATCAGGGCCCTACCCTCATGACCTCATAAACCTAATTACCTCCTGAAGGCCCATCTCCAAATACTTCACAATGAGGGGATTAGAGCTCCAACGTATGAATTCTGGGTAGGACACAATTCAGACCATAGCAATAACATAATATATGAATAGCAGTACTCAAGTACTCTCCTGAGGGATCTCCCTGTTCCTCACCAGACCTGGCAATATATTCTCAACAGACATAGATTTTTGAAAAGCATAAATGAGATCATCACTCCCCTGTTCAAAATCCTCCAGTGACTTCCCATCTCAATTAGAAAAAATACTCCATGGACCACAAGGCTCCATATGGTTCAGGCTTCTCTCCCTTCCAGTTCCTTCATTGTTCACTTCCCTCCTACCGTACCAAGTCCCTTGCTATTCCTCAGGCCACCATGCTTACTTCTCCTCCAGGCACTTTACAGTTGCTCTCTCCTTGGTCTGGAGCACACTTTTCCAGAGCTTTGAATGGCTTGTTTTCTGTCTTCATTTTCAACTTAATTGTTACCTTCTTGAGGTACTCTTCCTTTTCTAATTCTAATTGTATATTCTGGTTAGTGTATCTACTGTATCTTCAAAGGAATTCATTAAAAAAATATGAAACTTCATTTTTTTCTTCTTTACATTTTCAGTGACCAGAACAGTGCTTGACATACAATAGGTACCAAATCAGCATTTATTACAAACAGATAAATATGATGGACATGCCAATAACTTCCACATATGTATTGTTATCCCAGTCTTCTGATTTCTAGCCCTGTACACCCAACTGCCTACTTGATGGCCCCACTTGGCCATTTAATAGGCATCTCAAAAGTTTTCAAAGTTGATTCATCTATCCCATGAAACCTGTATCTTCTATGTTCCCCTTCATATAGTGATTCAAGCAAAATCTGGAGTCACCTTTAATTTTTCCCTCCTCCTGACCTCCTCACTCCAGCCAATAACCAATCACATCATTTTCTCTGTAAAACGTTTCATGACTCTGTCCTTTGCTCCTTCTCTGCCACTGTCTTGCCAATGGGTTTCAGCCCCGGGCAAGTTCACTATGGATTCAGTGTGACCAAAGAAATAACAGTAGAATGTTCTTGGGGTGAAAGGGTTTATACCCAACTTTATTTCCATGGTGGCAGGTCAATCACTAAAATCCCATTCACTCAGAGCGAGTCTGCATGCAGCAAGCCCGTCTCTGCCTCTGGGTCTCTGGACTCCACACTGCCACCACTCCAGCCTCTGCTCTGCTCCCCTGCAGCCATGCCACTACATTGCCCAGAGCACTGAGCAGAGCTCTTTATATAGAGTCAATAATGACATACTGCCCACACGTATGTAGTGAGCTAGCCAACCAGGGCCTGGTGAGAATCCTGGCCACAGGAACTTCCATTTTATCCACAGCCACCCTTGTCCAAAATGCCACCATCTCTTCCTGGAGCACAGTCTTACAACAGGTCTCCCCACTTTCACTCTTGGCACACACACCCCTATTTTCTAAGCAGTAGCCAGTGATGCTGGGTATGTATTTTAACAGCAATAGTAAATGTGCCTTGGCTTCTACTATGTGCTTCTCTATTGATACTTGAAGATGAACAAGCCAGAGTCTGGGCCTCCTGAAGATGAAAAATGCCAGTCTGTTCATGTCATGACCTTACACGAAAATCCTTAAACATGTATTCTCATTGCCCTTAGAATAAAAGCCCACATGCATTCCTGGCCACCAGGCCCTGTGTGACCTAGTCATACATACCTCACTGCTCTCAGCTTATGCACCTCTCTTCCCACCTCTCTGGGTTGAGGTGGCAGTGGCCCTTTGAAACTGCCATCTGCTTTTCCCCTTTAGCATTTTCATGCATGATCTTCCTTGTCTGGGAAGGTGTTTCCTCCACTCTTGCCCTGAGTAACACTGCTTCTTTTAGGCGTCACCTAAATGTCACTCCTCAAAGAATGCCTCCCATGAAATACCTATCAAAACTGAGTCTCTCCAGCACAGTCTGTTCACAGCACTTCCCTTTGGTTTTGTCACAGTAATTACAGATTGTGGATAAAATGAGAGTTCCTGTGGCCAGGATTCTCATCTGGCCCTGGTTGGCTAGCTCACTGCACCTGTGGGCAATTTGACTCTATAAATAGAGCTCCGCCCAGTGTTCTGGGCACAACAGGGTGGCAGGGCTGCAAGGCTGCAGGAGAGCAGAGGCTGGAGTGGTGGCAGCACGGAGGACAGAGGCCCAGAGGATGGCTGTGCAGACAGAGGGGCCCAGAGGCAGAGACCGGCTTGCTGCATGCAGACTCACTCTGAGTGAATGGGATTCTAGTGACTGACCTGCCATCTGGAAATAAAGTTGGGTATAACCCTTTCACCCCAAGAATGTTTTGCTGTCAATTTCTTTGGTCACATTGAATCCATAGCAAACTTGCCCGGGGCTGAAACCCATTGGCAAGACACAGATTTATCTGTAACTGCCCAAGAGCTGCCTCTGCCATTGGATTGTAAATGCCGTGAGTTCAGAAGTCATGGTCTGTTTTTTCAACTGTCGTATCTTCAAGAGCTGAGCAGAGTACCAAATACACAGTGGGCATCCTATAGATATTTATTATTGCAGCCAAAATAAGTGGAAAACTCTTCCCAACCCCAAAAGTACCCTCCAGGCTTTTCTCTGTGGTCCCTGGAGTGACCTAAAATAAGACGAACCAACAGGTTGCTGGAAAATGTACAATATGCCAAAGCACCGAGACAAGGGGGCAGCACTTAGCCATGGCTTTCATTGAAATCATTTCGTTTTCTGTTCAAGAACAATACTTTTCTATAAATAATATGAAATTACCATACTTTCTGGTAAGAAACTTACTTGCATTTGGTAATTATTTGTCATCAGTTGTTCATTTGCAAAGCAGATCTTTTAAATCTATTCTTACGATAAACTCCCACTTCATTAAGGAAGTGTTGGCATTTCATCAAAGTGAAAGGCTGCTGCACCAAGTATGAAGAACACTGTTCTAAGCAGTGATTCAGTTATTCTTAGCTACAACTACATTGCATATTTAACATAGGACTTTGACACGAATTTTTAAAGCCCAAAATACTGTTTTGTTTTGACAACAACAATCATTATTATTACTAACAACCACAAAGGGCCTCAACCTCTAAACCCAGGTGTTTTTAATCAAAATACAAAGGATGAAGTAGCCAATCATAACAGGAGACTATTTTGGGACTAATCCTGAGGCAATTGGTTATAACTGAGTACATCAAATTGAGGGTCAACTCCAAGAAGGTATCTCAGGGTTGGTTTGCAATTTACACAGGGCCCGTGGGCTATGAATTATCTTATATTTTTACATGGTTGAAGAGCAATCGACAGAAAATATTTCATGACATGTAAAAACTACATGAAACACAAATTTCACACAACAATGCCTATTCATTTACATATTATCTGTCTACTTTCACACTATAACAGCAGAGTGAAATAGTGGCAACAGAGACCATTATTTTGACTGTAACCCTCAGTAATATATTTCTCATTGATAGCTGTACATCCACATGAATACAGAGCTGAAAATTCACAAAACAATTTATATTATAATGTACTGTACTATGTTTTTCTGCTCGTTTCTATATCATTTAAACAATATTTTTTATGTTACTTCGGAATCCAACCCATTAATGATTTGGGTTTGAAAAACCTTCATTTGATTTGTTTTCTCAATCCTGGTAACATAAATCACCTAGAAGTTCTTTTAAAAATACCAGACCCCACTTCAGACAAGTCAAATCAAAATCTCTGGGCACCTGTGTGGCACCTGGGTATTGGTCTTAAAAAACAAGCAAGCAAGCAAACAGCCTCTCAGGGTGGTCTTACTGAGGAGCCTGGGTAGAGGGCTGATTCCTTGCTACTCGAGGCTGCTCTTCCAAGCAACAGTATCAACACGTGGGGTGTTGTTAGGTACAGGGACTCTCAGGCCCCGACCTAGCCCTACTGAATCAGAGTCTGCATTTCAACAAGATCCGCAGGTAATTTACCAAGAGCATTAAAGTGAGAGAAGCCCTTCTCTAAACCAAGAACGAGTTAGGTTAAGTGCTGCAGCAGGAGGCTATACTCTCCATTTTGTCAGGGAAAGGAAAATTAACATATTTTTGTTAAGTATTGGATGTGAACCTACAAGGGCAAAGTGTGAAATGGCAAAGGAAATGTATTCAGACAAACCCTTTCTCATAAGTGGGAGTTCCTACCTGTAGGAAGCCGGCTAACTCCACAAAAGGGGAGTCCAAGCTGGATTCCATGAAAGTAACAGAAGTGACTTTTATGTGCCAAACCCAACCAGACTCTAAAGCTGGGTCCAAGGGTGTGCTGGCCTCGCCCTCCCCCCCCTCACCCCGCAGCTGCAGTGGGACCCGTTACACAGCTTTTTCTCATCTCAACCTTTGCACCTGGGCCAGAACCAAACTGACTTCTAGGAATCACAGTGTAGGCTCCGCTACTGTCTATTTGATCAGAAACATCCGTGTTTTAGAAACCCAAGCTCTCCGGTGCACTTCATCCCAGGGAGATCAAAGGCTGAGTTTCTGGGAGTTCTCTGGTTGCTGAATCTGAGGCTTCCCAGGGACACAGTGAGTCACAGAGGAGGCACAGAGGGGTGAGGTCTCCAGCAACCTACACAAACTCCTTGGCAACTGGAACCTTGGACGGAAAGTTTTCCCTCTGTAATTTCCTCCGGCCTCTTCTACAGTTTAAACTATTTGTGTTCTCACAGCATTTCCAAGTGCTGGTTTTACCCTCTACTGACCTGAGCAATTCTGTTTGGCCCTGTTGTTAACTTTTTAAGTGCTGGTAAGAGAGCACAACATTTAGTTTAGATTTTTTGCTTTGTTTTGTTTCTGCTGGAAGGAGAGGATGTGAGCAGAGGTACTGGATTTAGAAGCAGGCATTGACAGAGATTTAATCAAATAACACTAGGTCTAGACATGTGTATTAGAATCCATCTCTTTTTTTCTTTACTACTGCCTTCCAAAACAAACAAACAATAAGAAAACAAACAAATAAAAAACAGATCTAATTTTAAATGACCACATCTTAACCTCTCTGGGGATGTTTTTACAATTTCCCTTGGATGTTATTGCTCTCAGTCCTACTGGTGAGAGAGAGCTTTCCTAGGGCCGTGGTTCTCAAAGTGTGGTGCCAGGAAAATCCACTTCACCTGGGAACTTGATAGAACTGTACATTCTTGGGCCTCACCCCAGAGCTGCTACATCAAAAGCTCTGGAACTGACGTCCAGCCCTCCAGGTGATTCTGAAGCATGCTAACATTTGAGGACCTCTGTTCTAGGGAATAGCTAAATTCATACTAGCTATAATTTAAGTTGGTCTTAAAGACATGTTGACCTGTTTTGGAAAACAGCTCATTACTAATCCATACTATCTTAAATAAAACAAAGATGAGTTTATGAAAGAGAACTCTTATTCTGAGCCTAAAGATTGACTTTTTATGGCCACCATAGCACTTTCCCAAGAGCTTAAGTACAAAGTAGTATAGAACAGTACCAAGCCTTGTTTGTCCTCAGTTACCTTTGTGTTGGTCACCTTTTGTTGAAGATGATCCATTCTGATGGACATGAATCTGTCAAGAAGGAAGAGAACCCATTGCTCTAGCTTGCATTTGAATGATAACTTCTAATCAATAAACTAGATAAATTAATGCCTGTCTGGAAAGAATTAAAATGCCTCCAAACAAGACAAAGTTCACCTGTCAGGATTCAGTTAGCAGAAAGAAACCTGTTCCCACAACTGTTTATTTGAAAGCTAGAAGCTAACATGCATATAAATACAAAGACACAGGCTGTGTCTGAGACATATTTGTTCAGTGAGCCATAAAATGTGCCCTAGCAGGGATTTCTGAACAAAGTGAAGACCGGAGGTTGCTGCCCAATCCTCTGGGACAGCTGCAGTTCCTAAAGGATCCTAAACCCAACATCTCTCTAGGCACTAAGTAGACATATCTTAAGATGACACTAATATGTATTAAGGATTGCTAAAACCAAAAACAAAGGAATTAGAGGAAAAGTTTTAAAAATGATTTTCCATTTAGAAAAATCAAAAAGAAAACAAAAACAAGGGTTAAATTTTGGGTAATATTTTAAACGGAACATCCTACATGGCTCAGGGGACAAACAGCATGAGAAAATTCAAGTGAAGAGAATTCCTTCTTAAACTTTACATACCCTGTGTTACTTCATTTGTCAGTCTTTTATTTGTTCATTCCTTCTCTTCATACTTTGAGCTCTCCTTGCCTAAGGAATTGAAAATCATCATTGGTAATAAGTATTCTGACCTACAATTATTGATCACCAAGGAAACACAAAAGGCATGGCTATAAGCTGTATGACCTTGAACAGTTTAAGTTCTCAAGAGCACATCACCATCAGTTCTGCAACAATTTTTATAAATTGTTGGACATATAAAGGAAAAATTATATTTCCTTTAAATGGTTCTTGGTAGTAGACATCCTGTACATTCTACCGATTTCCTACCAAGGGAGAAGAACGTAGTGAAGAAACATGGGAAATATTTATTTGGATATTTTGTTTTGCTTTGCAAACTTAATGTGGATATGCTGAATTTGTTTATTCTAAGTATCCTTTAAATTCAAAATGTCCAAAAATAAGTTATTCCCCACCCAACAAAGCCTCCATTTTGTAAAAAAGAAAAGCAAAAAAAACAAAAAACAGTGTTTACCAGCCATATTCCTATTGATCAAGCTAATCATGTCTTTTGCCCTCTTTACAACCTGACAAGTCCAAAGAACACCACAGTCCTCTGGTGTCTACCTCGCCTACCCTCTGGCAGTTCCTGCTGCCTCATCCTCCAGGGGTCTGGACTATTGCAATGCAGTTACATAGTTGTCTGCTTTCAGCATCTTACCTAGTCAGTCCAGCCTTGATGGGTGGTGGAGGATCAGACAATCTTCAGCACTATTCTGCACGGGTTTGACTCCACCTCTACCCTTTTATGAACTTGGGCAAATCATTTCAACCTGAATAGCTCCCATTTCTTCATCTGGAAATGGTATTATAAAAGCAACTATTTTGCATATTTTTTTGGAAAATTCAGTGATATTATTGATATAAAATACAGTACTTGGTTCAGAGCACACACTATGTAAATATTAGCTTGTTATTCTATGATTCATTGCCCAACTAATCTTACTACAGCATGGCCACTCAGAAAAATCCAAAATTGTTTCCATGGTATACTAGAAATTCTATAGAGTAACGGTCTGTTCTTAAGCAACCATTTCAATTAATGTAGAAAGGGGAGCTATTATTTGGACACTAATACAGGAGAGAAAAATAGATAAATCAAGAACACCTCATAATCCAACCTGGAGGTTCCATGTGCGAGGCATCCTCTCCATTTCTTGCAGGGCTATGCCATCATTGCTCCCAGCTGACCACTGCTTAAACCTCTGCCTTCTCCAGTTCTAAGCCCCCAGTTTCTTGCCCCTATCACAGCCTGGAAGTTTGTTTGTACTTCACCCACTCCCAAAGCATCTGAGACAGCTTACAAAAATGTGTATAGCAAGAGGAAAAAAAAAAAAATACCCTGTTAAGTAAAATTAAAATTTAAGATATAGCCAAATGAACCATCTTAAAATCTGGAGTTGTCAAACGAATTTTCCCTGTATTATGTATGTTTGAATTAGGCCCAATAAAATAGCTCTTTACCTATCTACCTGCCTCCATCTATATTTCTACATCTCTACCTATCTATATGTAAATTAGGGGGGCAAACTGAGATTAAGTTTGGGATATCTAATAGTGAATGGTAATTTGCTGATGTATTCAGGTACTCAAGGTTCTTCTAAAAGGTGAATCCACCACTCTAATAAAAATTGGAGAATTTTAGAGAAAAACTGACACTTTGCCTCCAAAATTAACTTGGAAGTGTTCAAAATAAAGCTAATTGTTTTTGAATAAATGTTGAAATAGTGGGAAGGACTGCAGCTATTTTAAAATAATCTTCTGGAGGGTTCACAGAAGTTTAGATACATGGAAAACATACATCTCAGTTTCACAGAAATAAAATATGTGATGTTCAAAACAGATTAGCTGAGACCAAAAATGTAGGATTATTTTACAAAAAAGTGGAACAAATCTTATAAAAAATGAAAGCAAAAAATATATTATGAGGAACAGAAAAAACTGTTTCAAATATGCATATATGGGTGGGTTGACACATGTCCTGTTTTGCCCTGGATGGTCCAGAAATATATCTGTTGTCCTGGTTGTGACCTTTCACTCTTAAAAATGTCTTGACTTAAAAGATAAGCTTTATGCTCACCCTAGATAGATAAAATTAGATGAACATTTTATATGTTGACATATTTGCCTGATTTGTAAACACAGAGCTCTAACTAAAACTACCTGCTTGAGTTAGAAGCAAACCAATTTACCTTTCTAAATGGGTGTTGCTTCTAGAAGGTGTGAGGACATCCCAACTTTGTTTTACATGTATGTAATAGTAATGATTCTGTGTGGATCTGGAAATCCCAGTGTCCGGTAGGAATTATCATTTTGTTTTTCCATTTGATAAACCACCTGTAAAGGACTTCTGGGAAGGGCTGGGCCTGCTGGGAACGGGAGGCTGAACATGAGTCCCCTTGAGATAGAGTTAAGGGTAATGTATTAATCTCATAAAAGTTCCTTTCACAAATCCTAGAGATGCCAATGTATTCATAGGTCACAAGCCAACTGTGAAGATTAATTAAACCCTTAGGTTAATGCTCCTTATCCAATTCCCCAATTTTCCATAAAAATAAGCCTTTCCAAGTCCTTATACCTTTAAGAACATCCCCATTTATGAGCTGTCTAGAAAAGCAGTAGACTTCCAAGAGGTTATAGCAAGACATCTTAAAAGCAGCCAGTACAGTCCAACATCCCTGTGGAATATTGTCAACTTGTATCTATTGGGGGAAACTACCCATGGCTCTAAACAGATGTCTCCACAGAAATGAGGGCCACCTAGTCCTTTCTGTGTTTCATGAAACTGCATTAGAAAACTATTAAAATGGACAAAAAGATAGGATTTTTTTCAGCAAAGTCTAAAGCTATTTTAGAGGTCTCAAGCCATCTTCACTTTTAACTCAAACTTAATTAACGTAAACTTCAATGAATAAGGTAACTTAAGTGATTATATGAGATGACATGTGAGAACATTCTTTGTAAAGATGTTATACAAATAAAAGGTATTATTATTAAAATTTCACGTTTGAATCCTCTAGATTCCTTGGGGTATTTGGCCCCAGGCTAATACAGTGTTAAGAACTGAATGGCAACTGGACCAGTAGAGGTGATGTTTACCATCCTGCTCTCTGAGAAAGTGGGTGGGAAGTGCACAATTATTTTGCAAGGCTAATGTGCTCACTTCTCCCTCCTCAAACTTGTATTGGCAGTTGGGTGGGTGAGCTAGCCAACTCCTCTAGGAAGAAAGTAGGCTAGTGGGGCCAGGGCCGGGCCGGGGCTGGGTGTATCATCATCCTGTGGACCTGGCTTTTTTCCCCTTTGCACAGCAATTTCACGTCACGCAGGTTGTACTTGTCTTATTTAAATTAAACACTTATGCTTCTAAGACTCTGAACTCTTTACTCCTGAAGCCCCAAAAGGCAAATGAAAGGAAACCAGAAAAATGAAGGTGGAATAGAAAGAAAGCTAGAAAAGAAGATATAGAGAGGAACTGATTGAGGTGGAAATAATTATTGGGTAAAGTTCTTAATTGTTCTTCGTTTCAGTTTCTCTTCTGTAATACAGATAACCAAGGAAATAGCTTTTAGGAAAGTTGGGAGAATTCTGTAAGCATATAAAGGACATGAAGCAGTACCTGGCATATTAGTGGTGATCAGGAATTATTGTTAACAAGAGACTTGGAGAATAAGGTATAATTTTTAAAGCACAGCATTTTCATCAATCCATCTTTGGCTAAAGATAGCTCCATTACTTTTTCTTTTCTTTCTCTCTTTGTTGTTGTTGTTGGTGATGGGAGACAAACCATAATCCCCACCCTTGCTGAAATGTGTGGTAGAGGTGATCTGACCCTTTCTTTCTGGTCATCATACTTGGTGCCTTTGATGGAAAGTGTGCATTAAATATGCACAGATCTGCTTTCCCCAGGTCTCTATTATGAACCTATGATTCTTATGTGTGTGGCCACTTTCAATAAAAAAAATGTGTGGTTTACTTTTCAATAAAAATCACATGATTCACCAAGCAACTCAGGGCCTTTTGCAATGGAAATAATTAGAAAGGAGCCAGAGATGCCTCATGGGTTACAGCTGATCTCAATGAAGAGTCAGGCCCCGTGTCCCTGGGCTTGTTTGGTGCCAGGCCTGAGAAGCTGCCACCTGGATTCTGGATTCAGCTGGTTTGATTTTGGATGGTGTAAGAGGCAAAAGAAAAAGACATATCATAAAACATCTTAAGAAATCCTTTTGAATTGTAGGTGTGGTGTTTTCAAAATTACTGTTTTCAGTGAGTTCAGCTCCACCCAGAGGAGAGGAGTCTGTATCCAGCCAAAGAGAGATGACTTTGTTAAAGTTCTGCATATAGAAACAGGGAAGAAGGAAGCTGGGGAAAGAAGCTGATGCCTCTATCTTTATCCTCGGGTGCAGTGTTTATATGAATCAGGCCATCATCTAGTTATATGCAAACCCCAATAAATGTATTTAGGGAATACCAGGTCCTCCCTTATGGTAGATCTCTGAAGGATACCTTCTGGTCTCCTGAATTCCTGTTCCTATCCCAGCTAAGAGAAATTTTATGCCTCAATTATAATCTTAGTCACAATCTAGCTATAGAAGGAAATGCAAGTGGTATCCAGGATATTCTGTCAAAGGAAAGAGTTAGCAGTTGGGAATATAATTTTCATATACCAAATATCTAAAGACACAGTGTGCTGGGAGATGGAGAAATACCTATTATTATTTTCTGGACTGCCTATTGGACTTTCTTGGGTATAGATATATCCATTTTTGTATACATCTTGCATGAGGGAACTACTATAATGCCAGGAAACATATGAAACAATAAATCAAGGAAAGTTGAAGCTGAAAAAGACACCCCAAATTATCTAGTTCAGTGGTTATTGTTGCTAGTTGAACATTAGAATTACCAAAGAAATTATACAAAATACCAACACCTAGCCCTACTCTCCAAGAGATTTTGATTTGTCCTGGTTTGGGGTCCATGCTCAAATAGCAGTTATTAAAGGAAAGGATAAATATATTAATAAATGCATAGTTAGTACACTTAATTCATTAATAATAAACTTGTAAATTAAACATTTTTCTAGAAAGTTGCAAACAAAAGCAAATGTTTTGAGATATCTTGATTTGCTCCTTCCTTTGGTGTTCCCATTTTCCAATATAAGGGGGTTCCCCACCAACAGTTCTCTGGGGACACAGCTACAATTCAACTCAATTCTGACACTTTGTCTTTTCAGAGATAGCATCAGATTCCACAGAACGGCTCAGTCCCAAAAGATTGCTCTCACCACCACCCGACATCCCCCACCCCGCACCCACTTCAGATGCCAGTAGCAAGCATAGGTTGTTAAATCCTGTGCTTTTGACTGACCATCTATAAAGCCGAAGTTCCCACAAACTCCTCCTTCCTTGGGTTTGATTAATTTGCTAGAGAGGCTCAGAGAACTCAGAGAAATATTTTACTTACTGGATCACAGGCTAATTATAAAAAGGTAAAACTCAGGAATAGCCAGAGGGAAGAGATCCACAGGACAAGGTATGTGGAAAGGGCAAAGAGCTTCATGCCCTCTGTAGAGGTAACGCTCTCCCCAGTCTCCACATTTTCATCAACCAGAAAGCTCACCAAACCCTCGCCTTCTAGGTTTTTATGGAGGCTTCATTACATAGTCATGATTGACAAAATCATTGGCCATTGGCAACGGACTCAAGCCACATGCTTCTCCCCTTCCAGAGGTCCAGTGGTGGGACTGAAATCCCATCTCTCTAATCAAATGGTTGGTTCTCCTCGCAACCAGATCATCCTTAAGTGGAGTCAAAAGGTCACTCATTAATGTAATATGCTACACCTTTGTCACTCTCATTAGGCAATTCCAAATGTTTTAAGAGCTTTGTGCCAGAAATGGGGAGAAAGACCAAATAAATATTTCTTCTTGTAAGTCATGACATCACACTCCTATGCCTCACTTTGGTGAATTGTACAATGCAGTCAATCAAAAAAATTAGAAATTGAGAACCAGCTCAAAGACAAACTCTGAAGATGCCATTAAAAATTAATGGTAGTTTAAAAAATATGTCCACAGATTCTTTAATATTCCCATCTTCATGAGGTCGAGCCTAATTTCCCCCCACTTGACTATGGGTTGGATTTAGTGACTTGCTTCTAACCTATAGAATAAAGCAGAAGTTGTCAGGTAAAAAGGCACTGTGACATGCTCCCCACACTCCCTCCCTCTCTCTTTTCCTTCTCCTCTCTTTCTCCCTCATTAATTACTCTGGGGAAAACAGCTGACATACCTTGAGCATACTCAGGCAGCCTGTGAAGCCCATGTAGTGATGAACTGAGGCCTCATGCCAACAGCAATCTGAGTGAGCCACCTTGGAAGTGGACCCTCTAGGTCCAACCAAGCCATCAGATGGCTTCTCGAGAGATGGCAGCTCTGGCTGACAGCTTGAATGCAACCTCATGAGATCCCTTGAGCCAGAAGCTCCTAGCTAACCTGATCCCAGATTTCTGGCCCTCAGAAATTATGTAAGATAATAGATGTATGTTCTTTGAAGACACTAAGTTTTTGTGTAATTTGATATATAGCAACAGATAACTAATACAGTAATACAGGATCCCTGGCCTCCACAAGTTTGCAATGCAATTGGACAAGTAGGTTACAGCACAAAACCAGCAGGCTCTAAATGTTCTATCATAGGAAGAGGGCTGCTGTGCAGGAGCATTCCAGAGGATGTTATCCACTCAGATCGCTATCTTCATGAACTGAGAGCCCTGAGGCTGAGCGATCTGGAACCTGTGTGACAGTACAGAACAGTGGACTGGATAAATATAGATAGATAGATAGATAGATAAGTACATAGAGAGATAGGTGATATGGACAGACAGAATGATAAATGGGCTATGTCTTTGGGAGTCTTCCTCATAGTTGTGAGATGTCTGAGGAAACCAATAACGGAACTAATACATTAACCTGTACTTTTAAGTAGTTTGTTGAGATTGCATGTAGCATGCTACTACAGCAGTTACTCTGTCAGATTAATCATAAAGTTCAGTTACCTGCTTAATCATAGTGTAGGTTTACTTATCCAGTGTTTAATGCTACCATCGTTCTTGCCATTGTTTATTGCTATCTATCATTTTCCTTGAAGTGCACCAGCAGTGGGCTATTAATCCCCATTTGTATGAAATGACCTAGCCCCTGCCAAAATTCACTGGAGTAGAGGTTGAAAACCTGATTCAAAGTGGACAACCTGATCCATTTGCAAGAACTGAGAATTGGGACTTGGTTGAGGTAATCTCTTAAATGGAGGAGAGGTTGGTATTTGTTGTCAGCCACATATTTATCGCTTATCAACCCAGGAAGCACAGAAATCTAGTCTGGAGAGAGAGAGAGACAGAGACAGAGGCAGAGTAATAGAGAAGAGAGTTCCATGGCATGATCTGTAATTTTATAATCAATTTCCCCTTATCACTGAAGTTGATTACAGGTAGATCTTTTCTGGTACTGACAGAATCCAACTATCACATTATTCATAATTTTATGGTTCAGACTACTCACACTGAAAACGACTTGAACTTTGTCTCTTGCATATTTTAATAAGGTCCTGATGGCAAAGCATCTATTCTTTTGCACTTTAAATGATTTTCTTTTTCCGAAATTGAATAACTTTCCAGAGAAATGGCACAAGTGAAAGAATTTATAAACAACATCTGTCTAGCTCATGTTATGGGTTATTTGTGTGAAAATTTGTCTTATTACTCACACAAGATTTCTTTTACCCTTTGGAAAAGAATAATCTATGATTTCCTGTAAGTAAAAGAGCTAGGGAAAATATTTATTCTGATCTAGGTTGTTTCTTCACTTTTAATTATAATACCTATTATTGTTCCATCCAGCCAAGAAAAATCTGACTTAGCATAAAAGCTTTAGAATAATTTTTATTTAAAAAAAGTTCCAATAGCAACAACATCTCAAATTAAATCAAAAGTATAACTCACATTATACTTCCATAAGTCATTAAAGAGGTATAGATTAAAAAACTGATAAGCTAAACCTAAAAAAAGTCTGGAGAACTATAACATGCCCTGAAAGAAAACGTGTCGTTATTACTATAACTGAGTCAAATAGGAACATTTTTATTTCACTGTATATTAACTGGGTGGATACCAGCAAAGACTAAAAAAAGACCAGCAATACTCTATTATTTCTTATTCTGTTTATTTTTTCTTGCAGTGTTGAGATGATTCTGAATTCCAGAAGGGCAGGGAGGTCTTTTCATCACAGGGTTTTTTTTCTTTTGTTTCTGGGGAAGAAAAATATCTGGCTTAGCAGCGATGTCTAGTGGAAGAGATTGTTTTTCAGAGTATTTCAACTCCGCTTTGGGTCACTGACCTCAGGTCTGAAAATCGCAAGACGCCTCCTCGTGCAGCGTGTTCTCTGGCGTGCTCCCGGGGCTTTCCGGTAGTGTCTATCCCTGGGCTGTGTCTGTTCTGGCACAGAGGAGTTATCTTTTCATCTCAGGGAATTTTGAAGGATTCTAAACGTGTACCAGAGTATCAGAAATTATTGTGTTAGTCTTTTAGGAAAGATGATTCTTATTATAACTTCTGTCTTCTGTAGAATTTTCACTGTAGTCATTTTTATTGTTTCTTATACTTAGTAATCATGTTTTCTTATGGTAGTCAGTGATGATTGTTAGCTTTTTTCTATCACATTTTTTCCCCAAACATTGAAGGAATGCGATCTGAGGGATCGATACTAACTTTGGAAGCTTTTGATTCCTACTGGAAACCTGAGGTAGAGTGGTGAGGTAGATGGCAGGCACTTATTTTCTCAGATCCTGGGAGTAGCTCTGGGTGAGTTAAAATGATGATACCACAGAGGTAAGACAGAGGGAGCAAAAGGGTGGCAGGAATGTTTGCATGAAAACAATGCCCTGGATAAGGGCTGCTCACAGTGTGGAGGGCATCAAGAGGCTCGCCACGTGGTAGAGCCTGGTGGTGTTCACCTATACCTGCTCCCTCATGGTACACAGCTCAACATATTTCCTCAGTAGAGCCATCTGACTGAGTCCTGGTCAGCGAGCTTCTAGATCTGATCACAACATATTCCATGAAAGCTTCCATTCTCTGTCTCTCTTTCCCCGGCCACCCTACTAAAAATGGACTCTAGATGCTGCAGAAGGTCTAAAATATGATGCTACCACAGACAGAAGGAGCTGAGCCTCTTTGGGTCATTGCTTAGAGGAGAAGCATACTGGACTTTGCATACAAGAAATAAACTATGTTAAGCCACTGAAAATTGGTGTTTATTACAGTAGCTAGTATCACTTATCCTGACCAATGTAATAGCTCTTTGGTTCTGATGTTGTGTTTGATTTTGTTGCAGTAAGAGAATAAAGGAATAAAGAAGCAGAAAGTATTACTCAGCGAGTGGATATTCAAAGGGGGGGAGGAGGCGCAAGAGAAACAGATGGCATTGGGCATGGAGGGCCTCCCAAGATAGAAATCATTTTGTGGATGTACTGATCTAATTTTAGAACTGAGCAGGACACCTCTAAATGGGCCTCAATTTGTGTAAAAGTAGACTGATATGTTTTTGACAGTTACAAGGATACCTATTTGTACAACTGTAAATGCAATACAATAAATCATTTATTTGAAAATATGGGACAAATCAGAAATCAAATATCAAGTTCTTAAATATACATTTTAGAAGAGAATTTTGAAAAAATTCTCAAGTGCACTACATGTTTTTCAAATTACCATGGGGAGAAACAGGAAAGACGAACCCCCTGAGGTTGCTGAATGGAGGGTGCTGTGAGGGTGGGCACTGGGTGTGGAGAATGTTTAGATTGTGTGCAGGTAAACATGAAGGGTGCTGAGCCCGGGAGACCACAGAAAGTGGCAGGAGAGAACTAGTGATTCCCTTTGCTTTTTAGTTCTTAAGTACAGTGACTCAGAAGTCAGTTTCTATGCAACAAAAGAAATACTTAGTGATCAGCTTCAGAGTAATTATTTGAAATATCCAAACATCTGAAGGGTAAAAATTTAAAGCTAAAACTTCCTTTGAAATATAGCGTAGTTTTTTTCTGGAACATGGACTAAATCCAGAAGTCTGAAATAGTACCTGAAGTGCTCACTGATCAGTGAATGATTCATCTGTGGCCACTACGTAGATGCCTTTATCTGACACTGTGATGCCTGTTAATGGGGGTGAGCACTCCTTTGTTTCTTGTATAAACTGCCAGGGAGAGATCTTTCCTGTGGCTCCAGGGCTCCCTCTTCTTTTCCATGCCCAAAGTAGATTTCCTTAGGCCCAGGGGAAAGTCTCAGATTTCACAAGGAGAGATGCCACAGGCTCTAGCACCCGCAGTTCCTGTGGTCCCGAGGCCTCCAGCGGTCACTGACAGTCACTCCTTGTGGTTATCTAAGATCATCTATGGGGCAGAGTATAAAAGCATGGCTTTTGCACTAGCAACAAAGTGCCCAAGGTCCTCAGACTCCAAACACCTCACCAGCCAGGAGTAGGGGCCAGTGCGGGAGGGATAAATAGAGCACAGAGGATTTGGGGGGCAGTGAAAATCTCTGTATGATTTTATAATTATGGGTTATGTCATCATACATTTGTCCAAACCCATAGAATGTTCACCACCAAGAGTGAGCCCAAAGGGAAACTCTGGGTGATGATGTATCAACACAGGCTTATCACTTGTAACAAATGTACTAATCTGATGAGTTATGTTGGTAATGGGGTTAATTCTGCATGTGCGGGGGCCAGGGAGTCTATATGGGAAATCTTTGTACCTTCTGCTCAGTTTTGTTGTGAACTTAAAACTTTTCTAAAAACGTTCTTAAAAAATAAAAAAATCTCACTAACTGTAGCTGTTTCATTAGAAGTTGACTGAGGAAAAAAAATAGGCACCTTAAACCCACCCCCCATGCTAAATTCAGGGCTTAAATAACTTCCAACCAACTTCTTTTTATGCTTTCAAAGATAAGACATGTTCTTTGTAGAAAACTTGAAAAATACAGAAAAGCCAAAGATATCTGAACACTATTAAGGACTTGTTATATAGATGTGTACATGTGTATTTATATATATGTATGCATTTGTATGTATATGAAGATGTATATATATTTACATTATGTGTTAAATTTTTATATACATAACTGTATTTATATTATGTATTTACATATATAAATATGTAAAATTAAATTATACATATTTTTGTTAGCTTTAAACTTTGAGTTGTATTATAGAAATCATCTCCTTTATTAATATTTTTAACTGTAAAAATACTTTCTCTCAAGTGACTGTCTTCCTACATTCATTTCATTCTCTAAAAAATTTGTACCACAGAAGGGTGTATTTAACTGTGTAAACATCTAATCTTACCACTGTTACATGTTTCTTTAAAACAGATGATATTCTCTTCTTTGAAATGAAGCTTTAGAGTTATCAGGCAGGCCTGTGAACTCTAACTCATCATCAAAAGGAGGCTTATTACTTCTTTTATCATGTGCACTTCTTTGTATACCACAGTCATGTGTACTGCCATCAGGGGGTCACTGCAGAAGAAATATTTTAAAAAGTCTACGTATTTGGTAATGAATTTAATAGTTTGGGCCACTGTTTACGACTCTTTTACAGTCTTTGAAGGGTCAGTTATTGCCTGAGGAGAATCAGTGGTCTTTCTGTTCTTCCCATACTGAAAATGATACCTGGTAAACCATTTTAATGGTTTCCTGTTTCATTGGAAACCTTGGCACTCTCAAAATCTATTTATAAAGAAGGCTCATATAAGTCACTTAAAAGTGTGTGATGACAGGCTGAGCTGAATTTTTACTTTGCCTTGAAGCAGGCAGAGTGTGAGCAGTTCCCGTCACTGCTTCATGTTACACAATTCAGTCTGAAAACAGAAAGCAACTATTGTTTATTCTAAGAGCCATACAGGGCCTTGAGTTCTACAGGTTATATATCACATGACAACTGGAATCAAGATGATGAAATGCATGAAATTTATTATAGTTCTAATTGGCATTTTTCCACACTGAAGTTCTAAGTCTTCAACTATGCTTAGGTGAAGGTGTGAATGCAAAGAGAAGTACAAATCACTGAGGTTAAAAGGCTTGTCATCTGTAGAGGGTTTCTAAATTGTGGTCACAGTATTATTTATTACAGTCTAAATCCTGTGAAGAAAGTTTGTTCTCCAGGAACAAAACTGGTCAAATAGTTTAAATATTGAAGACTAAAGGCATCTTATGCTGGATGGACAACCTTGTATTCTAAAAATAGTATTTGAGAAAAATACAAAATCCACTGAACGTTGACTATAGACTTCTATTGGTTGGATGAAATAGGAGTTTATAATCTCAAGTACAGCATCAAAAAACCAAGTAAAGTATGTAGTCATATGTGTTTTGTTAATAGAAAATACAAGCAAATCTCACTGTAAAAATGAAGCAGCATCTGAGTTCACTTACATGGAATCATGGCATACTAATTGTAATAGAGTTTTAGAAAATGTTGGGTGTTTGCAAAGGAAGGTTTCCAGAGTAATCATTTAGTAAATAATTCTGTCTTAGTAAGATAACCTGTAAGTAAAATAGGCAGACATTAATCTAGAGTTTCCAATCTCTTAGTAAATCTTTTATGTTCCAAAATTGACAAGTGTTTTCCAGTGCCCGTGTCCTTTACTACTTGACTTCAATGTTTGTGTTGCAGAAGAAATCTAGTTTATCTCTTGTCTTTAAAGCATGTTCAATTCCTACTTTATTTCTAATAGTTCCATCTACTTATGACCCTTCAGGAAGTAATTTTTCCACCTGATTAGAATTCCTTTTATTATTTGCTCTTAATATAAGGCCTATTATGAACATCCAGTATATGTTCTATACATTTTCCTTTAGTTGTAGAGTCCAGAATTGGTTGTATTTATTTGTGTAAATTCCTTTGTTTTATATTCAGAAAAGTACTTTCCTCTATAGAGTTTCTTCACTATCGGCAGGCGGTTTATGAGTCTGAATATCAAAAGGAACTGATTACTGTGTAAATAAAATATTCTTGAACCTACCATGGATAATTGTTTGGACTTGTTATCTTGTTACTAACCTCTAACAGCTACTTCAGACTAAAATTTTTAGGTTTGTGTTTATTCCAGAAAAAGAATCACAAAATCTTTCTGAGTTGAGGAGAGAGCAAAAACGTTCATCCCCTTCTGCCCCTCGCCTCTATCTTATATCAAAATAATTTACCCATATACAAAAAAAAAAAAATCCCGTCTTTGCCACAAATTTAAGTTGCATTGAGAATACTTACAGTTGAGTGTTTTCTACCTCATCTTTGCTGAAAATGGTGAAAACACTAGAAGGTAGAAAATACCAACTGTTCTCCACTTCTCTAAAGGCAGGACAGAACTGGTATTTATTAAATGACTTTCTAAAAGTCCAGTATTGAATATATAACTCATATCTCAGCACCTGATGGGGTGGATATAGGTGGGTATTGTGTGAAGAAAAATGTATTCCTATGTCCAGCTACAAAGTAGAAGGGATGTATATAAAAAAACATGTCTGAGGGGTGAAAATATGCTGATCATTTTGGTTCTGCCCAGGAGCAGTGCTCAGAAGGGGGATTTCCCCAGGCTGGCACATGCCAAGCACCTGAAGCAGGAAAGCAGGTGGTGGCACGGCGGGGGACTGAGCGGGGCTAGACAGGAGAGTCTCATTCTGTGCTGCAGACCTCCAGACTCAACTGTTCTCTGGACTCAGAGGACCTTATTCTCCATGAAGAATTTAGTGACTGAATACTCTGAGCCTCAGCTCCAGTGGCTATTCCATCTGCATCAACATCTCTGGGTTAAGAAGTTAATAAAACATTTTAGAGCTGCTATTGGTCTTAAACCCTGGTAACAAGATAAAAATACAAAGAGGGACATATTTTTCATCACCCCCCTTTCCCCATCTGGCTCTGTGTAGCCTCTAATCCATGCCTTAGCACCTGAGTCTACATACCATCTTCAGCAGCTAAATCATTATAAGGTGCTGACTTAGGCTCTGAGAACTGGCTAAACATCACCCATCTTCATTTTTTTGACATTTCTTTTTTCTTTTTGGTGAGCAGACAGATGCACTTCATCTCAGTGTAAGTTAATCTTTTATCAGAATCCTTATGCATAGTAAGATTTTCCCATATAGAATGAAAACTGATAAGCTTTAATAAGAAAAATAGGGAGATTTTGTAGGATTAAACAAATGTTTTTGCTCTTTCAAGATATTCTATACTGTTCTAGTTCGCACAGTTTTAAAATACCTGGTCCAAAGATAAATTAAAATAAAATCTGTTCATCTTCTTGTTCAGCCCTCCAATCTGGCAATTCCGTTGTATACGCTATACTCTCTTACAATGGCAAATTGTGATTTTAAGCAATTTATCAAATTTTGGTTTCAGCAACTTTAAAATGTTTATTTTTTTAAAAATTAGTTGCTTTTTTCAAACATATATTGTGTCCTTTGCCAGAAAGAAAGTCACTTTCCACAGTTCAATCTTTTATCTTGGCAATTAGGAAGAAGCAATGACTTTTGATTCATAGCCTTTGTGTTACGTTGAGAAATAACAATGTAGCTAGATAAGGGAAGGTCTTGACTCTTATCAGTGATTACTTCCTGAAAGCATGGGATGGAGGCATTGCTCAGTTATGAAGATGAGAGTATATTCTTCAGAACCTTGGATACTGTTATCTTAGCTTCAGATTACAGTCTTATTTCCTTGGCTCACTAAGATTAGAAATGACATATTATCTAGGTTTGAGTGTTATAATATAGACTGTTATTTCAAATGTATTTAGTACAGACATAATCAATCAACTATGAAATGACAAATACACACTTCTTTGACATCCTACTGTGGAACCACATTTAAGTATGACAGAAATTGTAGATTATAAACCCTTTGGTTACAAAATATTCATGAATATGTAATTTTCCACACACAATGCCCTTATGACTAACAGGCCATGGAATAATAATGAGATATAAAGAGAAAATATCATCTCTTGTTGTCTATTTGCTCTTCGTTTTACCTACCCCCTTGCCCAGTAATCCTTAAAAAACTACCTTAGTTTGAAACTTGTTATGTAGACTACTGCCAAAATGAAAACAAGTTTATCACAGGTCTTCAGTAGTTTTCAAGACTCCTTGGATAACTAGGAAGCAGAATGAATTAGATATAATTCAACAATTTATAGCTTTGTAAATGAAAACTGTTTAATAACATGAAGATGATATGGCATCTGACATGTTCAATAACTACTATTCATTTGGATTTTTAAAGGTAAAACATCTGTAATTAAATCTATAAAAGATAAATTAATTATACTCTTATTTAAATATCAGGATAAAGATGAGTTCTTTTTCAATATAAGCAAATATTTATTGGGCATCAGTTTTGCTCCAGGCATTGTGGTAGGTGCTTAGAATATGAAAACAAGTATGATGTAGTTCCCACTCTTCATGAGCTTAGGGTCTAGTATGGGTTTCCTAATTGGGGTTCTGCAGGTATCATTAGAAGTTCCGTGAGAGGTTTCCAGTAGGAGTTCCAGAAGAGATTGGAAAACATTTAAAATACTGAACTTCCTTCTCCATTCAATGCCAGCACTTACAGTGAATAATTGTGATCAAGGAGCTCTGTCAGGAAATTCACAAATTTTTTTTATGTTACTGTGGTAAGAACATTTAACATGAGAGCTACCCTTTTAACAAAATTTTAAGTGTACAATAAAGTACTGTTGACTATAGATACAATAGTGTACAGCAGATCTCTAGAACTTATCTTGCTTAACTGAAACTTAATGCCCACTGATTAGTTAACTTTCCATTTCACCTTTCCCTCAGCCCCAGGAAAGCACCATTCCATTCTTTGATTATGTGAATTTGACTATTTTAGATACCTTACAAAGTGGAATCATGCAGATTTATCTTTCTGTCACTGGCATACTTATCAGAAGGGTGAAAAGGCAACCTGTGGAATCGGGAGAAAATATTCACAAACCATATATGTGATAAGAGGTTAATCTCCAAAATACAAGGAACTCTTAAAACTCAATAGTTTAAAAAAACCTGATAAAATTTTTAAAAGGGCCTAAGGACTTGAATAGGCATTTCTCCACATAAGACATAAAATGGTCACAGGTATATGAAAAAATGTTCAACATCACCTATCATCAGGAAAATGCAAATCAAAACTACAACAAGATGTCACCTCACGCGTGTCAGGATGGCTCTTAGAAAATACCAAAAGACAACAAGTATTAGTGAGGATGTGTAACTCTTGCACACTGTTGGTGGGAATGCAAAATAACACGACACTGTGGAAAACAGTACAGAGGTTCCCTCAAAAAAATTAAAAATAGAACTATCATAAGACCAAGCCATCTCACTTCTTGGTATTTACCCAACAGAACTGAAATCAGTATCTCAGAGATATTAGCACACCCACATCCAATGGAGCTTTATTTGCAACAGCCATGATATGGGAACAACCCAAATACCCATTGAAAGATGAGTGGCTAAAGATTGTGTGGCATACACATATAATGGGATACCATGAGGCCTTTAAAAAAAGAAAGTAAATTCTGCACTCTATGACCATATGCATGGGCCTATAGGATGATCTTTTAAAAGAGGAAACCATCCATTAACTACATCCCATTTACTATACAATACCTGTGTATTATTTGATAGGAGAGAATATTCAGGAAAGGAACCACAACGCCTCTGATAGCTCTTGGGCACCTTTCTAATTGTCTTACTGTTCTCACTACTCTTTCAGCTCTTTTATTAAATGATTGCTTACTTCCCTCTTGAAATGTGGCAAAAGTCTTCAAAATGATTTTGATGTAAGGACATATACTATAGGGCAGGATGATGGACAGTTTCATACAATTCATTAATCAGCTTTTCAAAATATCTTTAAATCATGCATTGTAAAAGGTAATGGAAATTATTATCACGATTGTCCTTGCTTTTCTTTCTCTGAATTCCAAGAATTCATTTATCCCATCTCTATTTCTGACACACACACAAGTATACACCCTTACCTTTGAAATGAATGTTATCATACTCTGAACCCAAAATGAGTGATGCTGAAGTGGCTTGCACTGTCTCTTTCCTTCATTCATGGTAGAAAACAAATGCTATCAGTACATTCCTAAATTTAAAGAATAAAACCAAATTTCTAGGCTGATCACAGGCATAGAGAATGGTTTACCCTGCTTAAATTGGAATCCTCTTACTCAATTAGAAAAGAGTGATTACTTATGTTTTTTCTCAGGACTAAAACATTATTTCATGTCCTGAAAGTGCTAACAATTTCTTTTGAGCTGAATCATTTCTAGGGAATTAACTTTAATCTTGTGCTCAGAGCACAGTCAAAACAGTTAGGCCCAGCTCTTGTGTCCAGGCCAGGCAGGGAACTGAGCTGAAGCATCCAAAGCACTCCCAGAGACCGTGGCAACAGTACTTGATAACCACATCCCAGTGTCACGGGGAAACATAACAGGAAACAGAGTTATTTTCCAGTTGCTTCTTCTCCTGAAACCATGTAATTTACTTAAGGACAAAATGTTTGTTAACCATAAATCAGCGATACTGAAGTGTTAAGTGAATATCTTGGTTGTTTTAAATATATTTCTTGTTAAACTTTTATCTCCAGTGTAGTAAATTTCTAATTAAGGGGGTTGCTGAACTTGTCAAGGTGATTTGAATAGTAATAGTTACAGACTGCAATACAACATTTCCATAGGAATAGTGTGTATGCATTCATTGTATGTACCAGCTAGCATGTGTTATAGTTACATAAAAAATCTGGGGTTTCCTGAATCTTTGTAAAGGTTAGTTGACCCACTATAGTGTTGAAATTATTTTTATGGGATAAAAGTTTGGTTAGAAGAAATGCATTAGATAAGAATAACTTCAGTGTACCAACTAAATCTTACCAATAAGAATGTTACTCATCTGAGTTGTACTTTATTTCATTAGAGATTTGAGATACTGGAATCCCTGGCCTCAGTGGCTTGGTCCATTCTTCAAATGCCACTTACGGAGAGTATGGTCCTTTGGCTTACATCCTGCTAGAGAAGAATCGGGGGAGACAGGATCCCTGCCATTAACAATTAAATGGCAATATGAAACACGGACAGGAATGCGCTTGCTGCTTTGTTTCCACCAAAGTCAGGCTGTGTAGAGGAGATCCACTCTGGCAATCGATAGGCAGCTTTGAAAAGGTCAACACCACTTATCTGATTGAGACCTATGCTCACACAGATCTGCCTAGGGGCGTAAGGCTTAACTCAAGGGGGATCTTAAGCACTGGTAAATACAAGATGAAATTTTTGGGAGTGATTTTCCTGAACGGTATTTTTTTTTTCCACTTACATCCCAATTATGTGTTTAAATCTCTCTGGTCAGATTTGACAGATACAGAAAGTATTGATTAAACTCTAGAACACCTCAGAGTTTGAATATCAACTCAAAGCTAAAGTTCCTGTCTTTTACTTACTAAGATTTTCATTTGCCTGGTTTCCCACCTTAGGGATCCAACCAACCCCACTGCTGCCTGCACCTCGATGACATACCTGTCTGCACTTGCTTCCAAATTAGGAAATCCCTTTTTTTTCAACAGTCTAAGAAATGACAGTTGAAAAAAAACCTAGAACAGAAAGAAACACAAGTTTAAAAATCACAAAAATACAGAAGCAGGGACAGTGTCTACTGACAGAGGAAAGAACATGTCGTGGAGATGGGAATAAAGTGTTTCTCTTTGGGGTGATTAAAAAGTTTTAGAAATAGAGGTGATGGCTGCACACTCTGAATGTACTTGATGCCAGTTTAAAAATACACAAGAGTGGCTAAAATAGCAAATTTTATGTTACATACATTTTACCACAATTAAAAGAAAAAACCCCAATGGTTTCATATACCCAGTACTGCTGAATCACACTTTAAATGGGTGAGTTGCATGGAATATGAATATATCTTAATCAAGCTGTTTAAAAAAATGTCTTGGAGAAAAAGAGGATCAGATTTTCTGAAAAAAGAAGGACAACAGTTGTAGTGTTATAGTCCCAGCCTTCCTGTTTTCATTTTGAAGAATTTGGTCTGATTTGCTTCTTCCTACATAGTACTGTAATTCCCTGGCAGATGTCCCATTTATTCTACATATGGAGGAAACAGGACCACAAAATATTGCTGCTGTTTGAATATGAAGCTTATTTGTTTTAGCACTGCTGCTTCTAGAGCTCTTCCCATATTCAAAATCATGCTGAACAGTGGCAGGTGGCCCTTTGATTCCTTATCAAGAGGGTGTTTCTGACAGTAATAGAAATCCAGTAACCAGAAGAAAGATGTCCTTGATTGATCATGTTTTTGGCCAGATTTCCCTAAAATCTGACATGTAGAAATGAAAGTAGCAATTGACAATTCATGTTGTTGGGGAATTCATCATTGGTGAGGCTATAATCCTTTTAGGAACATTAGAAATGATGGTAATAAGATTGAATTTGCTTTAAGTGACAAATAAGAATCTAGTCATCTGCAAAATGTTACAATGATTATAATTCATGGATTCCACACAATGAAAGTTCACATTTCTGTAATGATGACCTATGCCACACATTCATTAAAACCTATTAACAATTTAGAATGCTTACTCATTTCATTGTTTTCATCTCTAATTTTAAATATTATAACCAATTTCATCCTTTGCTTCTACCCTATCATAGAACAGACTGCAATGCAATGCTGTAGGTTGAAAAAGACAACCAATCTCTTTCACTTAAAGTAAACTCGATCTTATTATCACAGTTGCTAACGTTCTGAAAAAGGATTATAACTCCTCAATGATGCAGCCTTTGTCTTTCATGCTGTTGGCTTTTTTGTCATTGTAGCTTTTGTTTTCTATCTACAAAGACAATCCACTGATCAAACTCAATCTAAGAGGGAGGCGATGAGAGTTGGGGAACAGGAAGAGGAGTCATTTTATAATTTATCAAGATAAATAATGCCACCTCAGGTTTTATAAAAAATAAATCCACTTGTAACAATGATGATAGAGCACTGATGTTTTAATTATGTCTCTAAAGGAAATTATTAACAGAACAAAATTTTTTTTAATTTTACTTTTTTCTTGAGATCATACTGATTTTCTCAAAAGTACTTAAGAACTCCAAAATAAAAGGTCAGAAAGAGTTCCTTAGGACAAACGTATTCTGTTCCTAATGATTCTTTTGGAACCATAGTCAATGAAATCATCACGAACACAATAGTGTTTGTTCTGGGATAGACTTTCAGATTTCTCATTCCAAGACAAAGGAAGGCTGGAAAATCCAAACCAGAAAACATTTCTCCCAAACAAACTGTACTGTTTGAATCCTCCTCTTTTAAGCTGTGCTAAAATGCTTGATGGAGTTATTTTTAACTGGGAACAGAACATTTATTCTGGAAAATGTTCAGATCCCCAATTTTATCATGAGCAGAAATACATACTTTTGATGAAAGACTATGAAAAATACAGTAACCCTATCAATCCTTAGGTGCAGAATCATTAACAGACAACAAATTTTACGGTTTAAGGAAAGAACACTTTTTAGATGTTGTTTAGTCTTGAATCTGGATCACCTGTATCAATGCTGGAACAGGGTGCTTGACATCATCTAAGATAGGGTTTGTTTCTTCGCTCATGCACACCATTTCTTCATAAATAATGAGCCGGGTGATGCCAAAAGGATTCTATTGTTTTTATTGATTGTTATTACTTTTATTAAACAATGTTAGCCATGTAGGATGACTAAAAAACAACTATGGAATATGTGCATCCTATTAACTGACAGAAATCAATCCAGTCTTTCATTATAGCAGTAAGCTGTTAGGTTTCACGAAGATGTAAGTAATTTAAGATTGCAAAAACAACAGTCACTTCTGGGTTAATCATCCAGTACAATCCATATATTTCTGTTTATGTGGCTGTATCTACTTATGAAATGTTAGCACAAAACCAATACAAATATGAAAGTATCCTCATTCTGATGGTTACTGAGGGGCTAGAGGTGGGTGTCGGCGATGGGTATCCTCCGGAGTTCTACGATCTGGGAGTCAGTCAAGGTACCGCCCTCCTGGCTGCCTTGACCAGATTCATTGTCACTGACACTGAGACCAGCACCTACAGCAGGAAAAGAACACATAACTCCCAACTCTTAGTGCAGTGAATTAAGGGTCAAGTCACATTAAGCTAACACAGATTTATTTCTATTGTATTAGTAACAAGTGAGCTATAGAATAAATATTAATATCTAAAAATTATAAAATTATATTTTGAATTTCTTTCAGCAGTTTTTATAAGTGAAAATTAATTTCTGGACACAAGTTTGGGCTTTCAATCTTTTTTCCTGTTTCTACATGGTTGACAGGTATAAATACTCCCAAGAACAGTATTTCCCAGTTAGGAGCTTACTACAACTAAAAAAAATATAGGGCAGATTATTAGGATTTTTCAACAAGGAGGGTAGGATTTGCTGTTAGAAAACAACCTCCAGGCCCACATGTACTAAATCTGGTAGATCCTTCAGCTGAGACTCAGTGTGGGCAGAGATCTGAGCAGACAGACCGCACGGACAATACCTGCGTCCTATCGGCACCTGGAAGACACTGGCGCTGACTGACTCAGCTCTGATCCCACGATATAAATAATTACATAACCCAGTGCCAAAACAGATCCACACAAGAATCCCACACGGCTGGCTGTTCATTACAGATAGAGCTCAGAATCTGTTTTTGAGGAAGCTCCACTATTCACTTTGTTTTTTGCAACTCAGAATAATTTTTAAAATGTAACACTGTGTCAGAGTAACACCTTGTTCTTTTCCTCTCTACGGCACAGAGGTTATGTACACTCTCCGGGGCTTGTCCTCTGCCTTTCACACACAAAGGCAGAAAGGGGATGTGGTCGCAGGGCGTGCTGCTGGTCTGAATCACCAGAGATTACAGCTCCCAGCTCCTCCCTCTCTGCCACTAGACTGCGAACAAGGAAAGTGAAAAACCAGTTGCTAGGCAGCTCAGCTATCTTTCTGTCTGAGACATAGGTAAGGTGATTCTGCAGCGCTTGTAGCTGTAGGAAGATGGTCTTAACCTCTTTGGAGATGGAAGCAGAAGCCCACTAACAACATTCTTCCAGCCAAACCCTCCGTCTTCTGGATCTCTGTCTTCGGCACCCTCTCTCTGTTAAAGGCTGCTGTTGAAACCCCACTTCCTCTCTCCGCTTTCCTGACACAGCACTTGCATATCTCATCTTCTGATCTGCTGCTTCTTTCCAGAGCTCTTCTGCTTCTCTTGAATCTCTTCCTGTCTCACCATGGGAAGCCCTGCCTTCCCCAAACGATCTGCCTGACCCCTGCCTGCTCTCCAGCTTCATATCTCACTACTATTTCCACACGTGCCTGGGATGCTCTTCTCATTCCCTACCTCCATCATCTGGCTGCCTCCATCCTCCATTCTTCCTATAAATACCAACTCAGGTATCACTCCTGCTACCCATGGAAACATGAGGATTCTCTTTTGAAACTTCTGACTCCCCCACTGGATTATGTCCTTTATATCTTTGCATCTTCCAGCTCACAGGACAGTGCCCAACCCACGGAGGGGTGTTCAGTAAATGTTTGTTAAATGTATTAATGAACTATGCTCTGCCTTCTAGCTCTTGAACATGCCTGTTCCAGCTTTATTGTCTCTGTCCCTCTGATCCCTGCTGCATTCCAGGGCCATCTCCTTCTCAATAACAGACATTCGTTCCCCTTGCCAGTGGCATGAAGTCTGGAACCTTGTGCACTGGCTTTCAAGGCACTTCCTAATCTGCCTCCATGCTACCACACAGTCATATTTCAACCTTTGCCCATTGAGGAGTTTTCTCCAAGTGCAGGTCTTTTGGTCCTGCATGTATCACATTAATTCCAGCTTGAGTGTCTTCCCACCCCTTTATCGAGGCCCATTTCCATAGCCTTTCACAAACACGTCTTTCACCATTCCTTCAAAATGAGGAAGAGGATATTTGAAATTATTCAAATAATATTTGAAGAGAAAGTCCTAGATTATACCTGAAAAAATATTAATCACATCCCCTTTACTCTCTCAAATTGCCCTGGTTTGGATGACAAAATAAATGGCACCTCTACATACAACGTATATGTAAACCATGAAGCAAAATGTGCAACAAACACCCTTGAACTCTCCTCAAGTTAAGAACTAGGTAGGATATTGCCACTGACAATGTAGCTTAAAAACAACTTAGTTACTTGCCAAAATTAATACACGCCACATAAAAAATACCAGATTTTTGGTATTTCTTGAAAAAGCAGAAGGCAACACAGGGCCTGCATTTCTGGATTGAAAAAATAAATAAAAACAAACATACAGATCTGGTATTCCTTCTGGTTTGCCGCTGTTTTCATCCAACTCTTTTGAATCATTTATGGTATTTGCCTGGCCCTTGAAGGGAATCTTTGAGTCCTCCATCATGCCTTAGAAGGACACAGGGCCCATGCTTCTCTGCCGGGGGAGCAGGGAAACTGTCCATCTTGTAATAACCTCAGTGGTTAAGTATGACATTGGCTGCTCTGTAAGGAGAAGGTGACTGAGGCCCAGAGGCCTGTAGCGGCTAGATCTGAGTGAGAAGAACTAAAGGGCTAGGTAACAAAGTTGCCCAATATGGGATCAACTATAGAGAAATAGAGAGGACCCCATTATTATCATCAGGGCAAAGTGGGACTTCCTGACCGAAACTACTGATTTCCGTGTTGCCTGCTCTAAATCTCATTAGGAATACATATGCATTTGCCTGCCCCGGGGACACAGTACACAGACAGGGCTGGGAGGTTATCACAGCCTGCAGCTTTGCAAGTGAATGGGTATGACTGGATTGGTTAATAGCCCAGAGCCCTGTGAGGGGCACCAAGTTTTAGATAGAGCCTCCCCTTGAACTACCACATCTCCATGGCCCACCTCATCCACCTTCTCAGTTTCAGCCCAGTTGAGAAAAAGTGCATAATACTCAAATCCCAATCCCTCATTGAGACTCAAAAACGGCACATATTACATACAGTAGTAACATGGCAGACTGGGAGCACAGTCTGTCTCTCGTCCGCTTGTAATTCATTAAATAGTCTGGGAGGGCATTTTGCAGTGAGTATTGTGATTTCCTGAAAGGCATTTTGAGCTTAAATTTTAAGCCAAAAATTCAAGAAAAATCCAGTAATTGTGATCATGGTAAAAGTTACTATCCCTTTGGTAGACAGACAAGGCAATATCAAAGGAACTAGAAATGATCATTTACATTTACCTAGCACCTCACCTTTTCTCAACATTTCAACATGCTTTAGTCAGGAAAAGGGATGTTTATTAGTCCTGTTTTAGAGCTGCGGGGACTGAATCAGGATCAGACATGTTCATGGAGTTATTCACATCATACAGCAGGAAAGTCACAGAATGAAGATATCCAACTGGCTTCCAATCCCAAATGGAGGGTATTTTCTTCTACATCATTTATTGAAGTATTGTTGATAGACAACCTTACATTGGTTTCAAATATGCAACATAGTAGTTCAAGAGTTACCCATATTATTATCACCCCCTCTAGCATGGTTACTATCTGTCAACATAGGAAGACATTACAGAATCACTGACTATATTCTCCATGTTGTACTACTATCCTCATGATGAATTTGTATTATGTTGTTCTTTCTGTTTTGCTTTATTTTTATTTTCCACAAATAAGTGAAATCATATGGTATGTGTCTTTCTCTGCCTGGCTTATTTCACTGAGCATAATACCCTTTAGATCAATCCATGTTGTTGCAAATGGCAGGATTTCCTTTTCTTCTAATAGCTGAATAATATTCCATTATGTATATGTACCACATTTTCTTTATCACTTCATCTACTGATGGACACTTAGGTTGCTTCCACATCTTGGCTACTGTAAATAATGTGGCAAGAAACATAGGGATGCATATATCTTTTCAAGTCAGGGATTTTGTTTTCTTTGGTTAAATTCCCAGAAGTGGAA
Organism: Manis pentadactyla; assembly: GCF_030020395.1. Classification (NCBI taxonomy): domain Eukaryota; kingdom Metazoa; phylum Chordata; class Mammalia; order Pholidota; family Manidae; genus Manis; species Manis pentadactyla. The sequence continues at coordinate 70,113,556 of NC_080020.1, forward strand.
TTACTGGGTCAAATGGTATTTCTATTTATAGTTTTTTTGAGGAAACTCCATACTGCTTTCCACAGTGGCTGTACCAATTTACATTCCCACCAACAGCATAGGAGGGTTCCCATTTCTCCAAACCCTCACCAACACTTTTTTCTTGTCTTTTGGATAGTGGCCATTCTGACTGGTATGAGGTGATATCTTATTGTGGTTTTGATTTGCAATGTGGAGCATCTTTTCATGTGCCTGTTGGCCATCTGCATTTCTTCTTTGGAGAAATGTCTGTTCAGGTCCTCTGCCCGTTTTTTTGTTTTGTTTTGTTTTTTGATTTTTTAATTAAAATTTATTTAATTTTAAATGTTCTTTCCAACAGAAGAGGTAGGTATATTTCCACATACGAAAAATTGGTAACAGCCACAAATCAAAACAAGGAAAGCCTGATAATATCAACATACTCTCTTCTAACAGCACATATATGTAACTACTTTATGTTACTAAAAAAGACATGAATAGTTTCATGTTCCAATTAGACAATAATCTTAATTTTTGTAATATATTACCGATAGTAATAGGAGTATTGAAAGGCTGCCTTTTCATCACAAAACTTGCTTCCCATAGTGATTTCTGCCACAAGTCATGGTGACCTTTTGGTTGCCTGACAAGATTTTACTGTAATTCTTTCTTATTTCACCAACCCCATCATCATTAAACCTCTAAGAGTCTAACAGAGATCATCAGGTTCTTAAAATTTAATTACAACCTAAAAGGGTATATTCAGGACTAGAGGTGGAGAGATTCGACCATTCCAGTCAGCAAATGAATTCAAATGTGCAAATTTTAAAGTATCCACATTTCCAGCTTCAGACCAGAAAATGTAAGGTAACTGATTTTAATTAGTAGGTAATTAGTAATTTAGCCAAAAAGTTCATAAAGACTGTTTCTGCAATCATCAGGCTGAAGAATGACTCTATTTTAAGATACATGAAAAATCTCATGCACTAGACAAACAGATGTAATGGGAAGAGCCTCCAAAGTCACATAACAATTGCTTTTGTCTGGACAATATCAAGGCTAATAAAAAATGTTTAAAATAAAACTTCATAAATAGAACATGTGGGTATTTAACACTTTATTCAATCTAAAGGTTACTAATACATAGAGCACATTTGACTTTTTCTCCCCACCCCCAAACTCTCATTTGCTTCTGTTTTCCCTGAAATTTTATATGAAATGGGAGCTTCCTTACTGTCAACGACAGATAAGGCCTAGTTCAATTTACTCTCCTTTCACTTTTCCATTTTTCTGCCTTTTTCCATTTTCTGTCACTAGCTGTTTCTCTGATTTGCTCACACCATTTGCTGAAATACCATTCACAGCTGTTTTTCCAGTTTTGGGTTTCTTAGGCTCTTTGTATGTCCGAACATAGAAGTTAAGAAAGAGGAATATGAAGCTTATTGCATAGGCAATTAGAGCCCAGTGCATCCATTTTGGGAAGGGGCAATCATATAGAGAGACAGTGCTGTGTGTCCAATGGTCACATGGAACTGAATCAGCTGCAGCATGGTTAGGTATCATTTCCACCAAAGGTACTTCTGAATCCACGGGCCAAATGCAGTTAACCCATAGTATGCATACATGATCACATGGATGAAGGAATTCAGCTGGGCCCCAAAAAACGCTTGGCCCCCTGCAACCCACTTCACCACAGTGTAAACATTGTACAGTGATGATACACATGAAGGAAAGAGACTTGGTTGTTTTTCTTCCTCAGAATAAAAAACGTTGTGTCCAAATACTCAACTCCTTTCGATACAAAGTACCACCACAGAGCGGCAGCTATCCTGACTTCGTGAACATTATCAGAATAATCCACACTCTGGCAAATATAGCTATATCCCGCATTATATGATCCCATGAATAACTCTCTGAAGATAAAAAAGTTAAGCAAAACCATCCCAAAATTATAGACAATGAGTACAAAGTGCATCTGAAAAGGTTCTCGGTTCTTCATCCATTTTGGGCCCAGCCACACGAACAGGAGAACTTATACAAAGTGTAGGCCATGGAGACTGCATCAGAGGCCAATTTTCCACACGTTTATCTGCGAAGGACCAGGTCCAGCGGTAGAACTTTACCATGTCGTTCAGTGCTGTAGACACGACACTCAGGACACTGCCCGGTTCTGAGTCCAGGAGCCCCATCGCGGCGGCAGCAGGGGGACAGAGCGGGAACCGCGGGAGGGCGGGCCTTGGGGGCGAGTGGTGGCCGGGGGTCCCTCTCTAACGGCGGCGGCCCCACTGTGCCTTCTCCTCCTCCTCGGGACACCGCGGCGGCGGGGATGCGACGGCGGCGGCGGTGAGCAGCCGGGCGGAGAAGGTGCGGTCAAAGCTCCCGGGAAGAAGAGGAGGAGCAGGAGATGCGGCTGTGCGCGCCCGGGGCCGCTCCAGTCTACTGCCCATTTTTTTAAATGGGTTGTTTGCTGCATGTTGAGGTGTACAAGCTCTTTATATATTTTGAATGTTAACCCATTATTGAATGGGTTTATAAATATATTCTCTCATACTTTAACAGGATGTCTTTTTGTTCCGCTGATGGTGTCCTTTGCTGTACACAAGCTTTTTAGTTTGATGTAGTCCCACTTGTTCATTTTTGTTTCCCTGGCCCTAGGAGATGTGTCTAGAAAAATACTGCTCATACTTCTGTTCAAAAGATTTTTGCCTATGTTTTCCAATAAGAGTTTTATGGTTTCATGACTTACATTCAGGTCTTTGATTCATTTCAAGTTTACTTCTTTCTGTATATGGAGTTAAGACAGTAACCAGTTTTGTTCTCTGGCGTGTAGCTGCCCAGTTTTCCCTACACCAGTTATTGAAGAGGCTTTGTCTTTCCCCACTGTATGTTCACGGCTCCTTTATCATATAGTAATTGACCATATATGAATGGGTTTGTATCTGGGCTCTCTATTCTGTTCCATTGATCCATGGATCTATTCTTGTGCTAGTACCATACTGTATTGATTACTGCAGCTTTGTAGTATAGCTTAAAGTCAGGGAGCATAATACCCCCAGCTTTGTTCTTCTTTCTCAATACTGCTTTGGCTATTCAGGGTCTCCTGTGGTTCCATACGAATTTTAGGATTATTTGTTCTAGTTCAATGAAAAATGCCATTGTTATTTTGATAGGGATTGCACTGAATCTGTAAATTGCTTTGGGCAGGATAGCCATTTTGACAATATTAATTCTTCCTATCCATGATCATGGGATAGGTTTCCATTTATTTGTGTCTTCTTCAATATCTGTCATCAGTGTCTTATAGTTTATTTAGAGTACAGGTCTTTTACCACATTGGTTAGGTTTATTCCTAGGTAGTTTCTCTTGATGAAATTGCACATGGAATTGTTTTCCTGATTTCTCTTTCTGCTAGTTCATTGTTAGTATCCAGGAACACAACAGATTTCTGTGTATTAATTTTGTATCCCACAAATTTGCTGAGTCCAGTTTTAGTTTTAATTATTTTTTTTGGTGGAGTTTTTAGGGTTTACTATATATATAGTATGTCATCTGCAAAGAGTGACTATTTCCTTCTTCCTTACTAATTTGGATGGATTTCATCTTTTTTTCTTGTCTGATTTCTATGGCTAGGACTTCCAGTACTATGTTGAATAAAAGTGATGAGAGTGGACATCCTTGTCTTGTTCCTGATCTTAGAGGAAAGCTTTCAGCTTTTCACCATTGAATATGATATTAGCTATAGTTTATCTTATGTGGCCTTATTGTGTTGAGGTATGTAAATCTATACCCATTGTATTAAGCATTTTTATCATGAATGAATGAATGAATGTCAAATTTTGTCAAATGATTTTTATCTATTAAGATGATCATATGGGTTTTATCTTTTCTTTTGTTGATGTGGTGTACCACACTGATTGATCAATGAATATTATACCATCCTTGCATCCCTGGAATAAATCCCACTTGGTCTTGATCTTTTTGATGTATTTTTGAATTCGGTTTGCTAATATTTTGTTGAGTATTTTTGCATCTATGTTCATCCAGGATATTGGTCTATAATTTTCATTTTTTGTGGTGTCTTAGTCTGGTTTTGGTATTAGGGTGATGCTGGCCTCATAGAATTTCTGAGTTTGGAAGTATTCCCTCCTCTTCTACTTTTTGAAATACTTTAAGGATGGGTATTAGCTCTTTTATAAATGTTTGGTAGAATTCAGCTGTGAAGCCATCTGGTCAAAGACTTTTGTTTTTTGGGAGTCTATTACCAATTCAATTTCATTGCTGGTGTTAGTCTGTTCAGATTTTTTCTTCCTGGGTCAACCTTAGAAGGTTCTTTCTTTTTAGGATTTTGTCCATTTCTTGGGAGGTTCTGCAATTTATTGGCATATAATTTTTCACAGTATTCTCTATTAAGTCTTTGTTTTTGTGGTATCTGTTGTGACCATTCCTTCTATATTTCTGATTTTGTGTACTTTTTTTCCTTGATAAGTCTTAAATGGGGTTTATCTATTTTGTATATTTTCTCAAAGAACTAGCTCTTGGGTTCACTGATTTTTTTCTGCTCTATTTTATATTTTATTTCTGCTCTGATCTTTATTATGTCCCTCCTTATACTAATTTTGGGTGTCAATTGTTCTTTATCTACTTTAATTGCAAGTTTAGACTATTTGAGATTTTTCTTCTTTCATGAGGTAGGCCTGTATTGCTAAGTACTTCCCTCTTAGTACCACTTTTGCAGCATCCCACAAATTACGGACTGTCAAATTTCTGTTTTTACTTGTCTCCATGTATTGCTTGATATCTCTTTTAACTTGGTCATTGATCCACTGATTATTTAAAAGCATGTTGTCTAGCCTCCTTGTGTTTGTAGGTTTTTTTTCCTTATGGACTTTATTTCTAGTTTGTGATCTGAGGAGCTGCCTGAAGCAATTTCAATCTTTTTGAATGTATTGAGGCTCTTTTTGTGATCTAGTTATGTGATGTATTCTGGAGGAAGTTCCATGTACACTTAAGAATGTGCATCCTGCTGCTTTTGGGTGGAATGTTCTGTAAATATCTGTTAAGTCCATCTGATCTAATGTATTATTTAGTGCCTGTTTATTTTCTGTCTGGTTGATCTGTGTATTGATGTGAGTGATGTGTTAAAGTCTCCTAAAATAAAGGTGTTGCAATCTATTTCCCCCTTTAATTCTGTTAGTAGTTATTTTACATATTTGGGTGCTCCTATGTTGAGTGCATATATATTTTAAACGATTATAGCCTCTTGTTGGACTGACCCTTATCATTATGTAATGTCCTTGTCTCGTTACTTTGTTTTGAAGTCTACTTTGTCTGATATCAGTACTGCTACTCCTGCTTTTTCTCCCTATTGTTTTCATGAAATATCTTTTTCCATCCCTTCACTTTAGTCTGTATATGTCTTTGGATCTGAAATGAGTCTCCTGTAGGCAGCATATAGATGGATCTTGTTTCTTTATCCATTCTGCCACTTTGTGTCTTTTGATTGGTGCATTTGGTCCATTTACATTGAAGGTAATTATTGATAGGTATGTACTTATTGCCATTTTATTGTTTTTTGGTTGTTTTTATAGCTCTTTTCTGTTCCTTTCTTCTTCTCTTCTTCTCTTCTCTTGTTATTTGATGATTTTCTTTAGCGCTGTGGTTGGATTTCTTTTTTAATTTTTTGAGTATCTATTACAGGCTTTAGATTTGTGGTTACCAAAGGTTCAAGGATAGCTTTCTGACTATATAGCAGTCTATATTAAGATGTTGACTGCTTTATTTCAAGCGCAATTTAAAAGTACTTTTTCTCTTCTTCCTCCTCCATACTTTATTAGATGTCATAAACTGCACTTTTTGTGTATCTCCTGACTGATTTTGTGTATAGTTTGTTTTACTACTTTTGTTTCATTTTAATTTTATACTTCCTTAGTAATTAATTGGTCTACTTCCTTTAGTGTGGGTTTATTTTCACTGGAGAAAACTATTTAGGCTTAGGAACATTTCCATCTGCAGCAGTCCCTTTAACATACCCTGCAATGCTGGTTTAGTAGTTATAAATTCCCTGAGGCTTTGTTCATCTGGGAATTGTTAAATCTCTGCTTCAAGTCTGAATGATAATCTTGCTGGGAAGAGGAATCTTGGGTGAAGGTCCTTCTGTTTAATAAATTAAATATTTCCTCTTTTTCCTTCTGGCCTGTAAAATTTCTGCTGAGAAGTCTGATGATAGTTTAATGGGGTTTCCCTTGTAAGTAATTGTTTTCCTCTCTCTGGCTGCTTTCAATATTCTCGATATCCTTAATATTTGTCATTCAAATTATTTTATGTCTTGGTGTTGTCTCCCTGGGTTTCCTTTTGTTAGGGACTCGCTGCACTTCCAGGACCTCAGTGTCTATTTCCTTCCCCAGATTAGGGTGTGGGGTTTCAACAATTATTTCCTCAAAGAGACTTTCTATCCTTTTGTCTCTTCTTCTGGTACCCCTTGTATACAAATATTGCTTTGTTTGGATTCACACAGCTCTCTTATCATTCTTCCTAGAAATTCTTTTTTCTCTCTGTTCCTTAGCTTCATTGTGTTTTTGTTCTCCAATTTCCATCTCATTGATTGTCTACTCTACTTGTAGTAATCTATTATTCACTCCCTCCATATTATATTTCATTTTAGGTACTGTATTCTTCAGCTCTGAGTGGATCTTTTTCAACTCTTGTATCTCTTTTGAAGTCCTCCCTGAGATCTTCAATACTTTTCTGCAGATCTTTGAGCATATTTGCGACTTTTACTTTGAAATCTTTATCAAGAAGATTGGTAATCTCCATTTCGTTTAACTCTTTCTGGTGTCTTATCCTGTAGTTTTGGTTGGAACAAATTCCTTTCTCTTCATTTTGTCATGGTTTCTGCATTTCTTCCTTTGTAGTAGATAGATATGCTTTGCTTCCTGGTCTAGAGAGTAATGACTTTGTGAAGAAAGAGTCCTGTGGTGTCCAGAAGTTCAAGACTCTTTACTGTCCAGTGCATGGTTATCCTTTGTAGTGGAGCCCCAGTTGCTGTTGGTGGGCAATGCGAAGGCTGACTTCCTGTCTGCTGGAAATGCTCTCAGTCTGCTGTAGCTGGCAGTTTGCCTCAGCCAGCCCTTTGCAATCAGGACAGTGGCTTCTACTGGGATCATTGTGGGTTGGGTGAGGTGGGGATCTCTGCCTGCTGTGCAGTGATGGTGGGGATGCCCTGAAGTGAATGCAGGGTGGTGGTGGTGGCTGGTACTTCTGGGGCAGCGTGGGGCATGGCAAGTCGCAAGGTGATATGGTATGCTGTGGCAGTGAGTTACATGGGTGCCCCCTGGTGGTAGTGAGGTGTGCAAGACATGGGTTGGCCACTGGCAGGGAGGGAGGAGCGCTTGGAGCTGGCTCCTTCAAGTGTCTCCTCAGTTGGGTTGAAACATGGCCTAGAAAGCTGGGAGAGCCTTTATGCAGCAAAGTGTGATGCTGCTGGTCTGAGTGGGCTGGCGTACTAGCAGTGTGCAGGGAAATGCCTTGGGGCTGAACTGCCAGTGAGGGGGATGGAGCCTCTGGGAGTTCTGGAAGTGCTCAAACTTTTGGACCAAGGGAGGGCTGGGGAGATATGTCCACCTACACTTTTACCTACTTAGAGAGTTCTATTCAACCTTCACTGTTCTGGGATTGCTCACACTGCTGGCAAGTCTTTCAAACTGCCACCTCTGCTTTGAGTCTCAGGACCAGTGGAGCATGCCTGTCCTTCACAAGCAGTTGGATTCTCAGCTGCCCAGAGTGTTCCATCTGTCTCTGGTGTCCAGCCCCACTAATCACCAGAACGCAGTGCAATGAGGACTCATGTTCCCAGAGCAGATCTCCAGGGCAGGTGAGCAGAGTTCCTGGACTCCTATCCACTCCCTGCTCTGTTCCCTCTTCTTCCTGCCTAGAGACTGGAATTGGGGAAGGGCTTGGGTCCTGCTCAGTTGTGGCTCTTCCACTTTACCCTTTTCTGTGTGGTCTCCTCTTCTTCCACAGGTGTAGCTGGTCTGTTCTGCAGTCTTCAGGTCATTTTCAGGTTTAGTTGTATTTGCTGTAGTTGCTTCCTTGGGGTGTTTGTGGGAAGAAGTTTCTGCCTTATCTTCCTACTCTGCCATCTTAGAATGACTTATAACTGGTTTCATTTTAAACTATTTCATTGCTTAGGAAACAGGCTTGACCAAGTGTTTGTCAATAAGTTTATGCAAATATTTAAAGCTCTAACAATGGTTACTTCCAGGATGATCTGAGCATCTGCCTGCAGAAGTGGTACCTCTGAAAGAGAAATTTTTAATGAGTTTTTTGAGTATTAGGGTCTGGATTCTGAATGTTTTCACTTGTGTTCAAAGACTTGTTATTTATCTTCTTCTGAATGAAACAAACCATTTGAAGGAAATGTTTACCATGACATTTGTGTCATTGGTCTGCGGTAAAACCAGTAAGTTAAAGGACTAGGGATAATGGGGAATCAGATTAGTCTTTCTGGGAGAAGCCTTCTGTGAGGAAAGACCCTAAATCTAAGCCCATTATGCCCCAAGACTGACATATTCTAGAATCTTGTCAGAATTGGGTTGACAGAATTGCCAAGTTTTTGTATGCCAGTCCTACATTCTTGTTAGGAATGTAACTAGAGTACACGCCTTTCCATTCTACCCTCACTCTCTGGTAAACTGAGTCTCTGAAGGCTGTACTAGGGTGACTGTTCTGGTTCTCCTGAAGTCTTGGTTGGAGACACTGATAATACCAGGACACCACTAGTCTAGAACTGAGTTGGTCTCATTCACCTGTGGAAAGGCTGATGTGTTTCAAGAGCAATTAATTGAAGGATATTATGTTCTCCTTTTAGAGTGAAATGTAGATTTCTCATAGTAAGACAAATAATTCATTTAACAAATTAAAAAGGTCAATAGTGTTTTCTCTTTCCCCTTCTTCACTCCCTTTCTCTCTCTCTCCCTTCCTTCCTTTCTTGAAATCAATACGGTTAAAATTCAGATAGAAAAAAGTCCACGACTGCTTGGGGCCAGGGTTTCTATTTTATACCAAATCATTTTAATATACTTGCCTTTGTTATTATTTTAAAATATGCAAAAAAGTGTACTCTAACACACTGGCTTGAAAAACAATGTCTTGATCACTTTGGAATTCAACTGTAGCTGTTAAAGAAGGCCTTGGAGCCTGCAGACACATTTGTAAATGCTTGTAAAGAAGTGATGGTTTTCCAATTTGGAAACTGGCTACCTGGGCTTTTCCTCTTACAAGTCCCCTAGAGCAAGGGCATTCTGATATTTCCCTTTACAGTACCCAAGGTGTTTTATCTACTATGTTAAAAGTATTTTAGTATGTGTTTAAATATCTCAAAATTATTCCAGGTTGAAAGCTGATGAGTTCTGAGAGTGATTAAAAGGGTAAAGAAATGGTATCAACAGTTACTGTTAAAGACCTGAGTTATCCCACTTCCTGAAATAATTCCATGCATCCATCCATTCACCTATCCATCTATCCATCGTATACAGAGCATCAACCCAGCACTGTTATATATCCAGGGTTACTGAGATGAATTCTAGTCCTGTGTACCATATGCCTTAGCCTATCAGGACTAGCCCTGATTTTTATTTCAATGTGTTCATCTGGCCAACCTTTCTAGCTATGTAGATTTTGAGCTTAGATGGATCATGCTTCCTAGGCTCTTGCAACTGGCCTTTGTGACTTATTTGTGGCTTACTGACCTCTATTCTGCCTGTTATATACTCTGCGACACATATTTTAGTGCAGGACCTAGAGAAAGAGAAGTACACAAGACAAAACTGATGTGTAGGTGCAATTCAGAGGGGACAAATAGATCTCTTCCCACCTTGTCCTACCAGTGCCTGAAGTCCCACAATTAAGGAAGCACTTTTTTTTTCACCTTTAAGGTAGTTCTTAAAAGAGTTTTCTATTAAAATACAAAAACACAGAAAATGCTTTTACCTACCACCTGTGCATAGAATGCTTTATTGTGAATGACCCTAAAACTAAAAAATAAGAATGTTAAAAAGAAGGGTTATCTAATGCCAAAGGCCTATTTTTATCTTACATTTCCAGTATTGCCAAAGGTCAACTATAGATCTAAGAAGTGGTGGAAGGCCCAGAAAGCCTGGAATGCAGGGAGCAACCTGTGGCTGACTATTATATAAACTCTCAAGGAGAATATCCTTAGGTACACTCCAGAAATTATTGAAAATAAGAAAATATTCTCAGGTACAGTTTTTGAAATAGAAAGGAAAATAGCAGTTTGCTAGCCCAGCTATTATAGATGAGAAGTATGTTAAGTGATTTAGCTAAAGTCCATGCTAAATCTGGGAGCTGGCTGCCCCGCCTCATACTCTAATGCTATACTGTGCTCCAGGTTAGTGCCTTTGGGGTCCTTTATAAAGTGGCTGAAGCAGGAGCTTCAAATTGAGATTCCTTTAACTCGTGGTATATGAGGCTTTTACAAAGGATGCAAGGTGATGTAGCAAGTACAGCTTTCAGAAAATACACTCCCAGATATTTAAACTGCCCTATTCACTCTTCTGAAGAGCTTTTTAAAAATAATGATTTGTCAAAACACTTAATGTTTTTGTTATCAATGCTGATTTATTCAACTGTAGACTAACAATAATTTTAACAATAAGTTCATACAAAAGAAATTTTTGATACTTTGAAGTCTTTAAAAAAATTTAAGTTGAAATATATATATATATATATATATATATATATATATATATATATATATATAAAATTGGAGAAAAGTATGAGTGGGTGAAGATTAAATGAACTTGCAAGCATTAAGTATATTCCATTAGGATAAAATTCTGTTGTAGGAGTGGAATGGAATACAAGTTCAAGTAGAAAAGAGAATGATGCAAAGTTTCCGACTGTAAAAGAAAAGTCTGCTCATATATTTTTAAAATGAAATCATTGACAGTGGGTATCAAACTGCCATGGTATTTAGGCTGCTTTGAATTTGTTTAAAAGAACAACATAAAATTCTTATTTTAAAATACCAGAATTAATAATACAGTGGAATTACATTATTTGATTCTATTTGAACTTCTAATGAAAATCTTCAGATATTCATTTAAATATATGTAAAGGGTTATATAGCTTTTCAAATTTGGGGCTCAAATAAAAAAGACCTCAGGACTACTCTTCCTAGTACTTAACTTGCAGTGGCCCACAGGTAAGGTAGACCTGAGACAGATCAAGGTTTGCAAACCCAAATGTCACAAAGGCCAGGGACACTGGCATAAACCAGGGACACACATCTGACGAGCATCAGGCAAACTGGACAGTTTATATTCTATCTCAAGGGGCAGTCACTACTCAGCTCCAATCAAGCAGTGTTGTGCTAGATTTATTTATTTTTTGAAGAAATTCTGGGTTTTTAATGAGCTCTCGATGTATACATTTTTGCTCAAAAACTGTTAAAATGCTATAAGCGTTCAAACAAAACCCCTGTTGTTCCAAATCTGGCATATGTGTCAATGGCAAATTCTGCTGTAGATGGAATGACACGTGGACTGCTCCTTTGATTTGACCATATTCCATGATGGAAAGTGTCTAGGGGGTGGTGCTTGATTATTACAGTACCTTTTCTGAAAATAGAGGTAACCAATGTTACAGACTGCTATTTTGGTTCTTTTAAGAATTTAATTCCTAACTAGTTTAGTGAACTCCAAGGAATGTGAAACTCAGTCTATAAGTAAGCAAGTCATTCCATACATTCTTGAACTGAATGCATTTCATACTTAGTTTTATATATATAGGACCCACATCTAATTTAATTATGCTACAAGAATTTCTTTTATGTTTCCAGTATTATAACATCAACAACTGACCACTTTGTAGTGTTGGGGACATAATCTTCCCTGAGGATTATTTGTAATCTGAAAGCTGCTTTTTAGTCCAAACACTAATGAGCATTTTACGCAGTTGTTCCTTCCCTCTGGCATGAAACCCTCTTCTCTCTAGTTCTCTTTCTCACTGAGGGACCCTCTTGTCATTTAAACACGGGTATCATCTCAAGTGTTCTTATCTCCCTTCCTCACTCACGTCTTTTCTTTTCCTCTCAGCTCTCTCTTTCCACCGTCCCAGAGCAAATTTACTCATCCCCATAGCTTCAAATATAATCTTCACACTGAGACATTTCAGATTAATACCTCTGACCCTGATCTCCTGCTTAAGATCTTTTAATCTGAACATTTAAGAGCTACAGGTCTAACAATCAGTGTGCCCAAACCTGAACTCACTAGTCTCCCCCTGCGAACAAATAAATGAATGACTGCTCTCCATACAATCCCTGTTGTGTTGGTGAAAGGCCTGAGCCTTGGCCGGCTGTCCTCTTAGGGCTCTGCGAGTGTTCCTCTTGTGCTCATCTTTTTTATTTCTAATTCCCAAATCTGAGGTCTGAATCTCATTCCCTTGGACAACTGTAACAACCTCCCGGCCTTCCCGATTTGGCTTCTAAGTTTATTCTTCATACTTTCGTAAGAGTTATGTTGCCTCAAAAACCAGTGGGAACATGCCATTCCTCTCTTCAAAAACCTCCATGGCTCACTAGGTTCTATAAAAATTCCACTCCATAGCATGGCATCGGAATAGCATTTTAGTATTCTACAAAATACCAGTAAGCTTTCTGCTCCCCTAAAATAAATTTATCACCAAATGTGTTTTGGAAACACCAAGTTAAATTAAGTGAAGTGGGTTTCTTTACTGTCGAACTTTTTAGAGCTGCTAATATACTGATGTGAATTATGAATCTCTGCAGTTTCCCGAATATATTCAGTCGGAGGATTCTCCTATTGAGGATGACTAGGAATGTCTCAGGGAGGGTGTTCACTGAGACCCAGCTGGGGCACTGCAGTAAATTATTAACAACGCATTTCAGGTCTTTTTCCTGCTTCCTGGCCCACTCACCCTCCACCTCAGCCACACTGTAGTGCCTGTTTGCCCTAAGCAGGCCATGTACCTGCAGGTGCTGGGCTTTGGCTAATTCCATGCTGTCAGTCTGTAATGTCTTCCCCTCTACTCTTACCTGTTTAAAACCTACATATTTTTCAAGAACTCTCAACTGAAAATTAAAGAAAAAAATCTTGATCTCAATAATTAATAACTCTTTACACTACTTATTTTACTCTTTCTTCTTCCAAGAAAACTCTAAGTTTCTTTCATTCATTCATTCCCTGACTCTCCAACAATATCTACAAAAGGTTTACCAATTACAAAGCATATTCTGAATACAGGGACATATATATATATACACATAAAGTAAAACATACTTTTGAATAATTATTTCAACAGGTTCATTTGACAATGGGCATATCTTGTTGCTTGTTCGTACATCTAGAAATGAAAAGTTCACTGAAACTTTTATAACAGTGACAGTTCAATGTTTTTCTGAGGCAAAGAAATAATAAAAAACTGCATTTTTGATTTGAAAATAACTATCCATTGGAGTCACAGTTGAGTGTGGTGAAACATATAGGAAGAGCCAATTAAATACTATATGTGTTGGCACTTTGGAATCTGTAAAACTACAGGAGGCCCATTATGTTGCCTTTCAAAGTTTCTGGTTCAAAAATACCCCATAAGGAAGTCTTTGGCAGGTTGGAGGCAAAACTCGGTCCCTACGAGATTGCCTTGTAGTGCTGAAGTTGTCTTAATAGTATCTTGGGGTCCTAGCATGATCCCAGAACAGAGAGATTTACATTTAGTATGTCTTTTCCTAAAAAGCAAACTGTATTTTTAGGTTGTGTTATATTTGGTGCCAAGAACAAAATATCCTAGAGTTTGGCAGGGGTTAGGAATTGATCATGAGAATCAGGATGTGCTCAGGGTGACTGATTATACTTCTGCAGCTTCATGGGAAGAAGACAGAATTTGTAGCGAAGCGAGAGTGCCTACTTCTAATGTGGCTTGTGGGTTCATACGTACCAGTTTTTAATGCAAATATCAAGTCATCAAACTCCTGGGACTCTTCGTCAGCTATTAGTGACCCGTGGCCATATCCTCCGGAGGAAGGGAAAGTGGCACCATTCTGTGGACTTGGCTTTAAGTCAGGGCTGGCCTGACTGGCTTGTTGGAAGGATGCTCTCTCCCAGTCAGGCGGCACCTTTTTGGGTTGGGGTGGGGAGAAAAGGAAATCATAATATGAATATGTACATACTTACTCTGAAATCTGTATGAACAATTTATCTTGCAGCTCATCACAAAGACCAAGTGAAGGGGCTGTTGAACTGTTTAGAATTGAGACCATTTATTTACACCTTTGTTCTTTAAAAAAATATGTCTCTCCATGAGACAGTCTTAATCTGCTGATTCTAAACACTTTCTCTATTTGAATTACTTGTAGATTTCTGTGCTGTCATGTGCAGGAGAAGAAAATTATTTTTGTAACTCAATCAAAACTTGTTTTTTTTGTAAGATGTGTGCAAAGCAAATTGCTAAAAATCTAAGAACTGGAGAAGAACTCTCCTAATGTTTAATCAAAGGTACAACACAGAATTTTAAATAGAATAGCTATCTATAAGGACATACTGAACTGAAAAATAAAAGTTCTTTGATAGTATTATAAACTTTCTTTTAATTAAATGATTAAAAAGATAGTTCTCTCCTAAAAGGATTAAAATATATTCACTTCCTTCTTGGTGACTGATAAACAACCCCTTAATCCTTCCTTTCCTAATGGTTTCCCTTCTCCTGGATGACTTTCTAGCATGTCCCGGACAGTCCCTCACTGACAGCTGGATCAAGGCCAATTCTAAGCCTCTGAGGAATGTCGAGAACACTTTAGGGTATGTCATTGTGCAACACTCCAAATGAACAGTCAAGTAATGGCTCAGGCCCAGGAACTGAACTGTCACAGCTGCTGCCTCTTAATGCATGGTTTTCTGAGATTGCAGGAGTGTCTCATACTGAGAAAAGGGACCTGAAGATTGTCGAAATAAATTTGTGAGACGATACCTTAAAAATTTCACTTAGAAGTCGCACATCCAGACCAGCACTGTCAGAACTTTCTGTGATGGTGGAAATGTTTTATATCTGTACACTCCATTTGGGGAGCTACCAGACACATGTGCTTACTGAGCGCCTGAATGTGGCCAGGGTGATCAATGAACTTAATTTTTAATGTTATTTAATTGTAGTTAGTTTAAATTTAAATAGCCACACATAGCTAATGGTTATTGTATTGTGTACTTCAGATCTAGACAAAGGGTAGCTTGGCTAACCAATTAAAGACAAAAAAATTTACTCCTGAATTGCTGATGCTAAAGGTTTCCATTCCTATTGGCATCAACTGTGATGTGGAAATAATTCAGTTTTAAGAACTTTGGAGTACAAATGAGACAGGGACCACGGGCTTAGACAGAGTAGGGTGAGGGCCTCCGGTAAAAGCAAGTCAAAACATTTACAGTCAAAGCAGTGTAACAATGTAAAGTCCCTGTGTTCAGCATTATGCAAAGTCAAGGTCACACTAATTCTCTAGGGTAAAGATACCAGACTAGAAATAAAGACATCTTCAGTGAGATCAGTTAAAGACCAAAATGCCAGGAGCAGCTTGGCCTGGAATGTCTGAGTGTTCCGCAAGGGTATCTCAGCATAACCCGTGACTTCACTGTAAACAGCCCTAGCAAACAGACAACAACCCAGCCCACCTTAGGCACAGGGCAGGTGGTACAAGTCCACACCCTAAGCCCTCAGTTCCCCCAAATCCTCAACTGCCTATAAATCCCCTAGAATATATTTAATCCTTTCAGGATAGAACTATCTTTTTAATCATTCAGTTAAAAGAAAGTTTAGAATACTATCAAAGAACTTCTATTTTTCAGTTCAGTATGTCCTTATAGATAGCTACTCTATTTAAAATTCTGTGTTGTACCTTAGATTAAACGCACCACCCCGGGCTCTCTTGTCCCCTCCTGGCGTGAGCCAGGAGCTCTTTCCTCTCATCTTATTTCTAAATAAAAGCCTGTACCTTGCTCTCCTACCTTGACTGTTTGTGAAGCTCATTCTTCGGCTTCATGGGCAAGAACCCCGGCATCACAGAGATGGTTTTAGATTTTTAAACATTAAACAAAGGGCACTAAAGACACATCAATTTTTAAATATTGTAGTTGATTGGTGATCACTTACCTTAATTATAACCTGACATGAGTAAAATTACTTCCTATATGAACACGGAAGACAAAAATATCTTTGAGCAGGTAGATTATCTTTCTTTCTGCCAACCTGCCTACTTACTATTTATCAACTGTTTCTTTTTTAGACAGATGTACTTAGATTTCTTGCCAATTTTCAGGATGTAAACACAAATACTGTACCCCCTGGTTCTTTAATACAGAGGGCAACATGAGCTATGTGAGGAACGGTGGGTAAACACATGTCAGGCACTGCAGAAATTGTCAGGGACCTGCACACCACCTCTTCCTGGATAAATGTCTTCAGGTGTGTTTTAAAATCCGAGTGGCCAGAGCTGACGGTGGCATTACTGACAGGTTGGTGGCACTGTGATTTAGACACAGGAAACCAGAATGCAGAGACAATGGGAGGTAGATTTGCCAGCGAACATCCTGCAGAGATTTTCCTGGTAGTGCTGCTGAAGCACCCTTCCAAGCCTTTGTCCTAAAATATTCCTGGTATTTAAAATAAAGAGTTTTGGTGTATTTTCTTTTCACTGAGCATTTGCTGAGATGGAAGGAGTGAGTTGGGATAGCTGAAGCAGGAGAGTTGTCAAAGTATTTTTAGGAAGAAAAGTATTTAAAAAACACTTTCTGAGGCAGATTAAGTCACTGCCATGTCCAATTAGGATGACTTTGAAGAAAGAGATAATAAATGATGCTATGACTTCCCAGTACAAACTGTGGGGTAGTATAGGTCACAGGGGCAGGGAAGAAAAAGAATTAAATAACAGGCCTGATACCACATTTTCCCCAGTGGCATCTAGGAAACCTGCTGTTTAACAAACCCATTTTTATTTGGTTAAAACATAAAACGCAGATTAGCCAATCAAATACCATGGATCAGAGGATATCAGTAGGGAAAGGATTTATAAGTCACCTAGCACTGTTTAACTTGAACCCTTTGTGAGACGGGAAAGCTGTAGGGAGAGAAACAAGAGGGCAGGGCCGAGGGCAGATACCTCCTCCACAGCACTGATAAGATTCTGGGTGGACTTGTTGATTTCCCCTCCAGCAGGAGGCATTCCACTCCCCGGTGTAAAGAAGGCCGCGCTGGGTCCTGGGTGCCCATTCATTTCCACTGTGTAGCTGGCCTTCATAGGGCAACATGTCTGGTTGTGTAGAATGAAATAAACCACAAAAACATAAAGTCCCTGCAACAGAGAATAACACTTGCATGTTAAAGGTCATGTTATGTCCTGCATACATAATTGAAAAAAAAGCATGGTTGTAAGCAGAGCAGATTTACTACAAGTGTTCTCCAATTCCACCTAAAGTTGGGAGTTACTGAACATGCTAGAAGTCTAGCAAGAGGCCACCGTAATTTCTGAATGTCAGAAAAATGTTATTCAATGTCATTTGGGAAAGCTGCCCTCTAACAAATCATTTTTACTTGGTTAAAACATTAAGTAACTCTGAAAACTGACCCAAGCACATGAAAACAGAGTTGCAGAAGTATATCTGAGTAGCTGTATATGTTTTGTTTGAGAAAGCAAATGTCTTGCTTTCCAAAAAATTACTGGTTTTTCCCATCTCATTTTTTCTCATTTTTTTTTCTTAGCAAAATGGTTGAAGTGAAGTACTAATGTTCCAAGCACCTTGTAGGCTTCTGGAAGGGCAACACTAAATAAGCCTTCTGATTTTATTTATCACCTTTTTATCTAGTTTGGAAACAGAATCACTGGGTAGGGACTCAGAGGAATTCTGTGGATTGTTTAACATTTAGCATGCTTTGCATCTCAGCAAATGTTACTGAAGAACAATAAAACTATCTTGTATTTTCTTAAAGATCTGCTGGCCCTTTAAATTCTTTGCAACTTAGTCAAACTCTTGACAACTGATTCCATCAGAGACAACAAGTGAAATTTTCTATTTGTCTTCCAGACACTTCCTACACTGCCTTTCCTTCTTGATTTCCACAAGGGATCTACTGTATCCTTCTAATGGTGCTTCTATGAAGCTTGGTAATTTTGACCTTTACAGTAAGCCAATAAAATATGTTAAATTGTGCCTTTTGTGTCTCTCAATCCTGGTGTTTAAGTCTTGGAAGTGAATAAGGATCTCCTTAGTTACTAAAAATTTTAAATTAATCCACAAAAATGAAAGCAAGACACTCAGCTTCTTTAAGAAGGAAAGGAGTTAATGTCAAGATTTTTTATAAAACAAATAAGTATCTTCATTTTGTGAAGTTTGAATTCTCTCATGGTTCCTAACATTTCTAGGAGTGTAGAAGGAACAAAGCAAATAAAGTACTTGTGAGTTTGCAACTCAGCTGGGTTGGTATAAGTAATAAAACGTCTATTAGAAAATACTCGAGGAATAAGAATTACAGTAAACTTCTAATGTAAAATGAAATTAGGGACAGTCTGCAAGGCAGGCATGCTTGCATTTATCTCTGCAGCCATTTCTGGAACACTTACAAGTTAGGCCTTTCTCCCCTCACACAGAATGGCCCCTTCTCCAGTTGGCATCTAGCCTATATAATTAACAACTATGTTTCAAAATCAGTGGTTTAACTGCTAAAAATATTTTAAAATGTAATTACTCTAACCATGATATAAAATTAGTATCAGAAACATTTATTTCCTTTTGTATTAGGGTTATTTTGTTATTTTGGGAAACAACATTAATATCTTGAATTATGTAGGATAAGTGAATTCGTTTCATGTGCAAAAGATGTTGTGAACATTAGCAGAAACAAATCTTCCTGAAAACACACATACACATCTGAAAATTTTCTCATACAAGTAATGTTTCACATGGGTACAACCTAATTACACAGGCCACACCAGAAAAAAATAAAACTGTCAGCCTTGAAAACAGAATATCACTGATTTATTTCAGAATTTCTCTAAGTGTTACAAAGTGATATGGTAAAAGTTAGATTAGGAGGCAAAAAAACCACAAAAAAACCTATGCTTTAAAATATATCTCTAAGGACCCATTTGTTAAAACAGTGAATTATCTTATGTTTTTTTAATATCTAGCCTTTCCTGCTTCAGGAAAGGAACTGCCTGCGAAGAAAACTTGCATGTGAAAACTGCATGTGCTTTTTTTCTTAAAAGCACATTTACATATACAGTAAATAGTTTGAGTCTTTTAGATGTGCTCTAGGAAAGATAAACACTTAAAATGGAAAGAAAAAAAATGTTTAAATGCAGGTTGTATGACGTTTGCCTGTGTCCAGCCCAGGCTGGGCAAATACAGAAAAGCAACCTTCATTATCTAAAGTATTCAGTTGTGGAGGTTTCTGACCTAAGAATAAAAACACATCTCTATTTCAAATGCTGCATCTTAAATCTCAGTGTCTTCTTTGTATGCTGGTCTGTAAAATAAGAGAGAATTTGAGAATCTCAATTTTTCAATCCAATATGCTGACCATCCACTATGTGCGGGCCAGACACTGAGATGCATGGATAAAACATTAGGCTCCTACTCTCAAATTGCTTACAAACACAGCAATATCCTACAAAATAGTAGGTTAATTATTTTAGGAGAAAGATACACTTAATTTCTCTGTTCTTCCTGTTCCTTATCTAGCTCAAGCTTACACAGAAAGGAATTCTTTTTAGATTATTTTGTTGGATCTCCTACTACAATGATGAAAATGCTTTCAAAAGTCTTTAGTTAGAGATTATAACTGGATTGACCATACCCACTGGCCAATTCTGTATTTCTTTTGATTCAGGGACTTAAATTCATTATCAAACATCCAGTCAGACACAAATGAGACTGTAATAGTCTAATGAAATTAATAAATGCTCTTAACATCATCAAGGAACAAAGTAAGTCCAGATTTTTGCCACTTATGTCAATAATTTCTGTCAGTTCCATAAGAGGTGGGAAAGAATAAACATTGCCATTTGACAAATTTAACTGAGAAGCACTGGCAGAAGAGAACTGGATAAGACAAGAAGTTGACTGAGCTGCCTATTTCTAAAGGAAAGGAAATCTCAGGACTTCACACAGATTTGGAGAACTCATCTGAAACCAGAGCGCCCCCGCACCGAGGACTGAAATACAGCCCTCAACTCAGAGCAGTTAAGCTTTGTAGGACTTTAAAAAAATTCTCAGAAGAGGGTAAAACCCAGGTATTCAGATATTGAATACCCAGATATCAATACCCAAGTATTGATAACAGATTCCTTAATACCAAACCACAGCCTTAGTAACTTTTGAACTTTAAGATGTTCAAGCAAGAAAAAAAGCCAATCTTTTAATACATGTTAAAATTTAAGCTTGCTTCAGACTTCATGTCAATTTTCAGTGTTAAAGGACAATGGAACAATATCTATCAAGTTCCAAAGACAAAAATGGTCAAGAACAATAATATTACACCCAGCCAATGAGTATTTGAAATGATTAAATGTAAGAAGAATGCAGCAACCATGGATCTTCCTGGGGAGGAAACCCAAACTACATGGTAGTAAAATATAACCAATAAAGAGATGAGTTGCCCATACAGAAGAAAAGACAGAACTCAGTACTGAAGATGGCAAAAGAATCATGTAAAAGGACCTGTACCTATGTACTTAGATATAGGACCAATACTGAAAAAACGACGAGAATTACAGTTACAGAGTCAAATATAAATGTTAGTTAGGTATCTAGACAGGTAAAAAGCACAATATTAACTAAAACAATATATCTAAAGTTGGGAAGAGTGGATATGGGAGGAGATCTGAGTATTGATGACTATCATCTCTTAGAGCAAACAATCAATACTATAACGTTGAAATACCTAGGTGATAAAAAACAGTGATTACAATTCCTTTAAGTATTTATAATTTCTTAATTTGAGACCATTTATCTCGTAGTGATTAGAATGTCTTCTGTAGTGTAAAAGTGTTTTCTGATATTCAACAATTACTTCTCTACCATTTTAGTTTTTCTTGTGAAAAATTCAAGTAAATTGAAATTAAATGTACATTATAGCAACCATAACATGGTCACATATTTAATACCTACTTATAATTAGGCACCCAATCATGCTTAATTTGCCTAGAAAGATGTCTGGAATGATGTTCACTTAATGTTATTTTTCATTTAGAAAAGTCAATAGTCATTCATTAAGGAGACTTAATGACACACACACACACACATACACACCCATGTATAAAATAGGAATGATTTTCAAAATGATTTTAATGACCTATTTTTTTTCTGGTATTCTTCATTCCTTTCTGCAAAATCAGAATTTTCTCATAACATTTCACTTTCTGCAGAACTTATTATTATTATTTCTTGTAGTTCAGATTTGTTGGAAATGAGTTCTTTCAGCTTTTGTCTGCCTGAAAATGTCCATATTTGCTTTAGAGGAATATTTTCACCAGATGTATATTATTCAACATTAACATGTTTTTTTGTTTGCTTCTTGGGGGTCTTGAAAAATGTCATTCCATTGTATTCTGGTTTCCAGAGTTTCTGATGAGAATAGTGTTCATTTTTAACACTATGTTCTTGTATGCATGTGATATTCCCTTCACTGCCCTCCTGATTTCCTATTTAGATTTCAAAATTTCAAGAGTTTGAGTATGATATGCTTATGCATGGCTTTTTTTTTCTTTTTTGTAGTTTTGCTGTCGAATTAAGACAATTCCTAGCCACCGTTATTTCCATTATGGTTACCTAATGTTAATGAGGGTTACCTATGGATGAAGTGTGAAGTCATTTAAAAAGTTTTTAATCTGTATATTTTTAGTAATTTATAATAAATATTTATAATTTTTTCCAAAAATGACAGTAATAAAAAAAGTTCCAAGCAATTTTGTCAGTATATTAGTAATGATCAATTGTATTTAATGGGAACATGGAAATATGGACCATTTATTATTGTTTTTTCTCTCTAGTTTTAAAACTCTGAAACACAGAGATATTAAAATAATAGGAATAATGTTTTCAAAACAGGAAAAATGTATAATTTCAAAATCTCCAGGTATGTTAACTCATTTATGAAAAATAGTTAAGAAATAGGCAGTGGACTCATAAAAGTGGATCAAAACCTGTTACCTTTTAGATAGCCTGAGAAAGTACAAAAAACAATGCAGGATAAGGGACTGAGAGGGATGAGATCTTTATTAAAATTAGCCTTCCTTTAGCTAAAAAATTACAAATTTGGGATTAAAAAAAGACTATCTTCCACTAAACTCTAACTTCCTAAAAAGCAAGAGACCATGTCCAGTTCACAGTGGTACTTTTTAGTTTATACCATGGTCCCTAGCACACAGAAGGAGCTTAAGAAATATTTATTAAGTGGTTTAAAATTTCATCAGTAGGATGGGATGGGGACTGACATGGGCTGAGGCGTGTGTTGGCTTTAGTCTTCTAACTTTCTGATTAAAGTTAGATAATTCAGTAGTTGGTCAATAAAATTCTGTTTTGGCTTAGTTTTTCTGTTTCACATTTTGTGCCAAGACTCTCATGGGAGAATGAAGCACCCACTTCCAGCTGGGTCTCTGCTTTTCTGGGTCGGTGCCCCTCTGGTGGTGGGCTTGCTTGGCACTGTGCCCAGGTGACTTCTGGCTCCTCTGCTGGGGTTGGGTTTGCCCAGTCCTGCTACTCCTTCTCGTGGCCACTTCTCCTTGAACGGCTTCACAGCTTTCTGCCTTTGCTTTCCCCTTGACAGACACCCGAGAAGTGCCCACGATATTGTATCTGGCTCTGCGCTGCTCGTGGGATGCTGGCCCACTGTTGTTTTGTATCACCAGTGACATAGCAGAGAAGACAATGGATTTCATGACAAGGACAGAATCGAAAAAACAAACATGGTATTTTGTGCATTGCTATATATTTTTTTCAGGTGCAAGAAAAATAGGAATCTTTTCTTTGACCTATGAATCAAAGAAATCTATGAATTGCTTCATAATTTTTAACTCTTATTTTTCACAGTTGAAGTTGCTTTTGCTAATGTTCTCATTTATAATAAGAATCCACAATCTAATGTGTACATTAAATATACAAAGAAAGGAAACAAGTGAGTTCACCTCGATGGCCATTGGTTAGACAATACAATTCAAATATTTAGAAATCCATGGAATCTTTATAGCCCAAATGCTTTTAAAAATATTTGGAAGGTATAGGCAATTACCTAATGTTCACCATGGGTTACGTCAAGTTCTTCGAATATTTCTTCTTAATTTAAGGGACACTTTCCCTTCAGAACTAATAGAGTTAACGGAGGTTCCATTGGCTTAATCTGCTGCCTTCAGACATGCGTATGACCAAAGAATCTGGATATCAGGCCTTCACTTTCAAGGTCTGGGCTTAGAATGACGCCTATTCTAAATTTTGTAATCAGGAACAAAAATTCTGTATGTTTTTAATCATAAATATCCAGAGTATAGACACTTTTTTTCTTCTGTGTAACCAAAATTTTAATCTACAATTTAAGAACATATTTCTCTGCATATCACTTATGGACAGAAGACATATTTGGTCAGTCTTCTTTGTCATAAATACTCATGAATCTAAAGACAGTTTAATATTAGGTCATTCTCAGCAATCTCCTCTCTGGATGAGGTGGTCTCCATTGCTGCAGACTTTCCTCTTAAACTTTGTTTAATAGTGCTTCATTTCTGAGACTTTCAATAGTCTTCATTCGTGAAGCACTAGTCAGTCGTGATATTACCTATTAGGAGCCAGACTATTTCTGACAAGATAGAAGGAACTGAAAATTAAGTTAAAAAAAAATTTTTTTTTACAAGAACACAAACCTGTGACCCCACCAACATCCTGCTTTGAGTTCCTAAGTTAGAAAATTTTCAGAGGTACAAACTGAGTTGGATGGTAGGACTGAGGGGTAGAGAGGACTGGAGGGTATTGGAACTAAAAAAGTATAGAGATTGAGAGATGTAAATGGATGGAACTAAATAGTGTAGAAGAGGTTTGGAATATGAGAGTAATTTTTTTAAGGTTTTAATAAAAAGAGAAGAGAATCAAGTTAAAGTAAGCTCTGAATATGAAAAAAAATTAAATTAAAATTATAAAAAAACCAAAGTGTACCATGATTATGTATTTAAATCTTGTTATATTTGAGTGCTTTTAAAGATTTTAATTTAAACTCAATCTTTATTGTGTAGTTGATACACATTATATTTGTTTTAAGTGTACAGCAAAGTGATGTGACAATAATATACATTACAAAATGCTCATGGTAAGTGCAGTTACCATCTCTCACCATACCATGTTATGAAAATATTATTGACTATATTCCCCATGCTGTACTTTTCCATTCCTGTGGCTTACTTACCTAATAGTTGGAAGTTCATACCTTTATATATTCTTCACCTATTTTGCCCTTTCCCCTCTCTCCCTCCTTCACAGCAATCACAAATTTGAACTCTGTATTTATGAGTTCTATATCTTGAACTCACCTTTGTTTATTCCATAAGCACTGGAAATACTCAAAATCTGTAGGTTGAAATAATATTCATAATAACAACAGAAATAATAAAATAGTTAAAGTGAGTCTTTTTCATACTCTCTAGGGTGGTTTTTCTATGCAGAAAAGATTATCCAGCAAACTGTGGCCATAGGTCAAATGGGCCCACTGCTGATTTGTATATGTATCTCAAATCACCATGAGGCACACTTTAAATATCTTACACTTTTATTTGTCAGTAATACCTCAATAAAGGTATATATAAAAAAAAAGACTAACAATAAATAGGACAAACTACTGACACAACAACAGGAACGAATCTAATAAGTGGTGAAGAGACTCAAGTTGAAGAGAAATGGTATGCTAGATAAAAAAGAGCAAGACACAAACAAGTACTTACTGTATGATTCTATTTATACAAAATTCTAAAAAAATACAAATTAATATTCAGTGACAGAAAGCCGATCAGTGGTTGCCTGGCTTTGGAAGCAAAGGGAGGGATGTTCTACAAGGGGACCTGGGGGAACTTTTTTGGGATAATGGAAATATTCTGTATCTTTATTATGGTTTCAAGGGTGTGTAAGCACGTGTTTTTTAAAAACAGATCAAATTTATTTTATAAATTGAACATGAATTTTTGTAACAAGGGTCAGCAAACTTTTTCTGAAAAAGAGTCACATAGTAATGTTTTAGACTTAGGACATGGGGTCTCTGTCAAAACTACACTGAAATTGAAATTTCATACAATTTCCCCATATCACAAAATGGTATTCTCCTTTCTATATTTTTCAACATGCATAAATGTAAAAATCATTCTTAACTCTGTAAGTACTTTAAACAGTTTTTGTCAGCATCCTTTAAATTGCCTTTATGTTTAGACATCTGCTGACCACTCTGTGGATTAAGCTGAATTGTTTGGGCCAGTGATAGCCCACCAAAGAATAGTGTTGATGATGATGAAAAGGGAAAATTGGGTGACACAGTGCCAATAAAAATAAGAGAGGAAAAAGAATCACTTTGTTGTGGAAACTAAATTAAATATTATACCTATTAAAGTGAAAATAAGTCAGATTATTTTAAGTACTAGACTGGAGACCAGGAGAGACATACGTGTGGAAATAGCTGGGCACTGGCAAAAGCTGAAGCCATATGGGCATATGATTTTTCTAAAGGAAGACACTATGTTGAGAAAAAGCTGAGTGCTCAGAATGAAACACAGCTGGAGGACATGAACAGGAAGAGGAACCAGTGAAGTAAACAAGGAACAGTGGACTGGTCAGGAAGGTCAGATAAGAGGACAGCCACAGCTAACCATGCTAGGGGCGCCAAGAGAAGATGCTGTTCCAGAAAAATGATGTGGTCTGCATTGTCAAAAACAGATGACACAAAAAGATGAAGCAGAAAGAGGCATTTATTCATTTCAGCTATAACTGTCTTTGGGAAAATCACAGTGAGAATACAGAAGAGTAGTGAGAATAGATAGAAATAGAGAGAGAGAGATGTCAAGAAAAAGGTGCACTTACGTTAGGGAATAACCTGAGTCATGACATGAGACCAGCCAGTTTGATAACTCTAAGTCAGCACTCCATGGGAGTGTTTTCCTCTTCCCACCCCACCTACTTCATTCATTATTATTCTTACTCAGAGCAAAAGAGCAAAGAATTCAATTCTTTAAACCACAAACTGAATTGGGCATTCCATCTGGAGACACTGAATGAACAATGAATATTTCACATTTTCTACCATGCTGGATTAATGTGGGTACCCTCCTGTCATTTATGTTTTCAGTGACACCAAGGTCCCTTCTGGAGATGCCCCATTTTTGTATTCCTGACTTATTCCTGTCCCATAAGTTGCTGAAGACAGACTGTCACCTAAAGACATAACTATTGGCTTCTAAATCTTTTATATTGCTTTTAAAAGCAAGAGAAAAATCTAGTAAACTTTAAGAAATTATTCATCATAACATGGTTAATCAAATATCAAAGATTATCTAAATGACTTGGTTTTAAAAACATTCTCAGATGAGTCAATTCCAAAATAATGATATAGTTTGTGTAGACTTACAGAAATGTGGAACTCAAGGTCCTATGCTCTGCTATATTGAAACACAGGTATAAATCAGGCACTGAGAATACAGGAAGAGGTTTCTCATGATAATTGGCAAATCTAGAAAATTCTGGGACATTTCACCAGCAGTTAAAAACTTCCTGAGGTATCACAGTTGTGATAGCATAGCATTTAAACAGAAATCAATACTGATTCCAGATACTAAGAACCAGAATATACTATTAAAATATATTTTGTTATTTTTTCAAGTACTTTTTCCTGACAACTAACAAGCTATTTGGTAGGGACAAGTCACTTAATATCTCTTTGTTGCAATTTTTCTAAACAGTAAAACAGGACACTAGTGTTTCTCCAGGGATGCTCGATGGACTAATAATTGGTTCACTCACAAAGCTCTAAAAAGTGTATGGATAATTTTAAAAAGCAAAAATTTACAGTGGCCCAAGTCCACTGTTAACATTTATTTCAAAAGGAGGGAATAAAAGAAAATACAGAGAAGTAAAACAAAACAAAAAACAAAACCCTAAGATTTATACCAAATCTTAACACTCAGAAATAACACTCTATCCTGTATATGAATTTTCTTACAACTACAATTTCTAGAAAGGGTTTATTTTCCCCAACTTATTAATTACATAAGGACAGGTTTTCGTATGTAACCATTTTTACTGGAATTAAGAGCTGAAGGTTGGATTTGTAGTTGGGCAGTAGCTAGGGTAACCTCAGATCCTGGTTTGCTTGAGACAGTCCTGGTTTACTTGGGATTCCTGGCTCAGCCTGTTGTCTCAGCATTTTTATTAACATCATCCCCTTTCACTTACGTGCCATTGAGAATGAATTATGTGGCAATTTAGTACGGCTGGATAGGACTCAGCCAGGGTCTAGCACTGTGGAAGCTGTCCTATTCGATGCAGCAGAGCTATCAAGAATATACTAATAAAAACCTCGATTCTATACCCAGTCCTCTTTAAATGACAATGGCCTGCAACTTAAGTTCCCTCCTCACCATCCCACCCATTCACTGAGTCAATACATGACACCTGAGTGTCCACCTAGTCGTGCACTGCAGCTCCGTGGGGCAATGAACAGGCATGCTCAGTCCTTTCCTCAGAATCCTTCCTTCCCAATTGTGTGCTTCAAGGCTTGGAGCTCTACCGGGAGTTCCTCTGCTCCCCAAACCTCAGACTCAGATCACTGCCTGAAGGGGGAATCAGTAAAGTGAAAGAGGGATCCAGTAATGGGCCCTTTCTGAATTTGAGATTTTTCCAAATATTTTATCTTTCTCCAACAAAATAATTTTGTATACTATTCTTTTAAAAGTTTTTGAAAGTCTAATGAATGGGACATTAATTCTGTGATGCATAAAATAATGTAACAGAGGTAGTAATCAGCTTTAAGGAGCTTACACTAGTGTAGTCTGCTATGTGCTAAATACTGTTATATTGAATACTGTTATATTGACCTATATGCTTCATTTATATGAACCTCGGTTTTTCATCTGTAAAATGGCCATATCAATACTAGTTACCCCAATGGGTTAGTATGAAGCTCAAATAAAATAACTGTAAGGCCTGTATTTGTAACCTGTCAATCTGCTTTAGAAAGGTGATACGGCTTTTCTTGCTGACCAGATTTGCATAAAGTTAGTCTCCTGCTTAACCTGGTTGGTTTATTTCTTTGTACTGCACTCTCCTACCTGCCAGTTAAGGTGGCCTGCCACAAGGTTGTGTTCCCAGAAATAATGTAACACATAAGGCCAAGCAGGATCTTCACAGTCAAATATTTTACATAGCTAAGAACCACTTCTTTCCCAGAATTGGTAAAGAATAGAAACAAAGGTGTTGTTCTGCCTGAAGTGTGATTACATACACAATTATTGACCATCTTTCTTAAGGCATGGCATCAGTTTCTTCACTGATAGGGTTTATTCTTTACTGAATCATTTCATCAAGTGGCTCAGGGGAGGGCGGTGTTAATGCTTCAGTGGTCCCCAGACCTTCGGAATAGAGAATATAATTTTGTGATTTAGCTTCTAATTTCAGAGTGGAAAATATAATTTTGTAATAAAGCCTTCTGTTATAGGTCCTTGTCTGTCACCACTCCCAGAGTGTAGCCCACACCAGGTGTACTCGAGTGCCAGGCTCGCCGGTGCTCTAGACGTGCTGCACTCGGTCTCAGCCTTGCCTGCGGTGGCGCCGCTCCCTCCGCGGCTCTTCCTCCCTGCCCGGTAGCCCCAGCCGCGAGGGAAGCACCAGCCTCCTTCAGGACCTTAAGATGCGCCTCTGGCCTCCCCTCCACACTGGGTCAGGGGAACATGCCCTCGATCTCCACACCCTGCACTCCCTTTGACAGCACTTCTGCTCCATCCTAACTGCCAGTTTCTAGTTGGTCTCCTACATCCCCCTTGTAGCCCGGGAACTTCTTCAAGCGAGACAACTGGGTCTCCTCACTGCCGTCAGCGCAGCGCAGTGCCCTACGAGAGCACGTTCATCATAAATACTTGTTGAGTGGATGAGCGAATATATATCAAGTCCAAAAAAACCTGTTTTTACCTGGGGCCTAGGAAGACACAGGCAAGAAATATGAGGATTCTCTATGAACAGCTTCTACACCTTAAGGGCTTACTCTTAACTAAGAAGTGGCTATAGTTGCACCATCAATGCCATTTCCTTAATATATCTTCCCAGAAAATCTAGAAGACTTAAATTGGGGTGTTCTCTTTGGCAGCTGCTCCAGTGACTCAGATCCCAAGTAACTACGGGTATGAGGGCATGTAATCACAATTTTTTATAGGCTGTTAAGTTGGAACAAAAACCACCTACAGTGGGAGGGGATGAAAACCATGTTATGGGAAAGGCAATAAAAGTTGAACTCCGTGTGTGTGCGTGTGTGTTTAAAGGCTTTGGAATATATGTAAAGGCATGACACATTTTACTATTTTATTGGTTTAAAAATAAATTTAATTTATGTCTATGAGGCAATAGTTATGTCTGAAAAGAAAATTTGCTAAAATTAGGGAATAAATTCCAAACCCCAAATTTTGGTTTCCTTTGGGTAGTTTTGCAAATTTTTCATGCAGAGATTGGTTTGTACCTTGGCTTTAAATTTTACCACCCTTATAAGAGTATGCATATTTTATAACATTATTCTAACCTATGTTGTAATTTTTAGAACAAATAAAAATGTGGGATTATAAGACAAAGAAATACAGTACCATATTCTCTGAAAAGATAATCTTAAATCTATAAGGAAATATTCTAGGTTTGTGTGAGGAACTGTTCTAACAGTTAATAAAAACAATCTAGGAATATTTATTTCCAGGTTATTGGGGAAAAATAGTCTGTAAATTCTACCACATGGCAAAGGGATGACTGTGATTCTTTATATGACTTGTCAATGACAACAAAGTCCGGACAAAGAGAAACAATAGGCTATTTCTTTAAGATATGTTACACAGGGAAAATAGATTTCTATATTTTTGCCTACTTTTTCTCTGAGAAATCATGGACACTTATCTGCATAGTTTACATACTGTTGCTTTTTTCCTACATATTTATGCATATATGTAAAATTAATAGGCTTCAGATGTTAGTAGTTGGGTCTTTTTCATTTTATTAGATCTTTAATATATGAAGGTGAAGACAGTGGTATACTGGGCATTTCTTTTTTTTTTTTTTAATGGTAGCTACATTTTAGGAAAGGGGCACCCTCTTGGAGCTACAAGCAGAGCTACTGTGATTTATAGTAAGAAATATGTATTTGGTCTGTGTCCCTGTTTCTGGCACAGAGCTCCTAAAACCCTTGGAATTTCCTTGGTAATCAGAGAGACAATTTATTATGTTACTCAGGTGACTTTTGGAAAGCACCTGAGGATGGGGGCTGGTTGCCAGTGGAGCCAACCATGTGATCAGAATTTTGGGGCTTTCAGTTCCACCTCTTGACCTCTGGGAAGGGAACAGGGGCAGGAGGTTGAATCAATTGCCAATAGCCAATGATTTGATCAATCACTCCTTTGTAATGAAGCCTCCCTTAAAATCCAAAAGGAGAGGGTTTGGAGAGCCTCCAGGTTGGTGAATACATGGAGATTAGGGAGAGTGGCAAGCCTGGAGAGGGCATGCAAGCTCCATACCCTTTCCCTATGCTCTACCCTATGCATTTCTTCTCTCTGGCTGTTCCCAAGTTACATCCTTTTATGATAAACCAGTAATGTAGTAAGTAAAATGTTTTTCTGCATTCTGTGACCTGCTCTAACAAATTCAATGAACCTGAGGAGAGGGTCTTGGGAACCTCTGTTCTGTATCACTGTTTGAGCCTGATAAAATGAGTGTTGTATTAAAAATATATTAATTTGTTGTAGCAGCTAATCAGACAATTTAGTGGGATTTCCAGAATTGTAAGACACAAGAATCAGCACACAAAAAAGGAAAGGTCATTTCTATCTCATTGCACTTCTGTATGTGCCACACATCATATTAGAGGCTTTGCAAACATTGTTATTCCAACAATTTTATGAAGTATTTTTTGTCATCATTCATCCTATGAGCCTTCCTTCAGAAAGTTCAGAAACTTCCCCAGGTACACAGTTCTCCTTAGCAGGCTCAGAAACCTAGGTGTGAAGGGGCTGGAAGCATAGGGGCTTGCACTTCCCTTATGTTGGAGCAGTGAAGTAGTTCAGGATATGACACAGTCTGGGTGGGACCAGGTGGCATCAGTGTGGCTGGAGAGGACCAAGAACTGTGGAAGGCAGATGTCTACACACACTGAAGTCACCCAAGGTGGCCTGGGTGACCCCTTCTCTCTCTTCCTTCTTATCCCCCCACAATCCTATCCATCAAGCCCAACATTATCTCCAAAATATCTGTTGAACTTGGACCCACTGCTAATATGCTAGTGAAAATTACCACAATCTCACACCTTTACCAAGGCAAGAATCTATCAGCATAAGCTGACTCTCTTCCCCTCTTCTCCTGCAGTAATTCTCCATAATAGAAGATATCACTTCACTGCTTACAACCCTTTAATGCTTGCCACTACTTGAGATAAAGGTCCCAGTCCTAAGATGTCTGTAAGCCTCTGTGTGACCAGTATACCCACTTTTCCAAGCTACTCAGCTGCCCACCTGCACTCTCCACATCCGGGTGCACTAGTCCACGTTCAAGGCCTGTGCATACTCATTTCATGACCATTCCATGAATGCGTCAGGCACAGTCCTAAGTGCCTCTCCGTCACATGCTGCCTCCTTTGACTAGAAAGCTCTTTGAGAACCCATAATCCCTGTGGGCCTGGCACAGGTCACTCCCAGCCTTCTGGTCTCACTTCCTCAGGAATCCCACAAATAAAGAAAGATGGTCTGTCTAAGCTTTCCCAGTACCCTGTACTACTCTCCTGTAGAACTCATCACAACTTTTAACAATGTTAAAGTGATACTTTTATTGAAATCTGTCTCCTGCAGTCATGCAGCCCCTGGTCCTATGCATTCTGTTTGGGACCGTTCCTGCTGGCTCTGCACTATGCCCTCAGAGCCTGATGTGGTGACCGACTTAATGTCTTTGAATGAAAAAATGATGAGAGAGACTATCTGTTAAAATCTTCTCAGAAATAACTGTGATTTGTAAATGTATTGTTGATGAAGGTAATAAAACTCAAATTTCTCAGAAACTCTAAAGGGACTTGTAATTAAAGACTCATTGATCAACAATATAAATAGTTAAAACAATTTGTTCTATAAAGATAAAACATTCAGGAAACCAAGGAGGCAGCCAGTGAGAGTCAAGAATCTCTCAGAGATTCTTTACCACTAACCAGTGACCCAGATGTTATTTTTTGATGTTCTCTTTCATTTTTAAATTTAGAAATTTACCAGTCCCTCTACCCAAAGTGGAGACAAAGATGCTTTATCAGATGACTTGGGCTTAATGGAAATATTCCTTTTGAGCCTTTTTTTTCTTGTTTAATTTTAAAGTCACTGAAGAATTTAGACCATCTATAAGTCCAACTTCTCATGACCAATCCCACTAAAAAATCAGGTAGGCAGCAGGGGTTGTGAAAAGTACATGCACCTCTATCCAGGAGACCTGGATTCCAGATTCAGCTCTGTCACTGAATAGTGATGACAACCCAGGGTCCCAATTTCTCATCTGCAAAATCAAGGTGTGCTGGAGACTGGATTATATGAATCTTTCTAGAATTAAAGTTTGCTTTTCTGAAATAGATGCAGAACATAGTCCAGTTGCAGGTATTTTATCTCCTCTTGTGGTTTATCACAAAGAAGGTCAAACCTATGAATTTACTTTTTGTAAACAACAGGTCCATTTGCCCAGCTACACACAAATCTCATTGTAAATTAATGCACCATCAACACTTGATTAGTGAATTAGCTTTCTCGAGCCTTATCAAATTCAACTTTTTGAGCCTTCAAAGTTAAGGATCAAACTTTGACCTATGGTGCCCCCCAAAGATAAAGGTTCTAAAATATATTTGAGGGAAAAACAAACAAAACCACATCCTACACATCATTAAAATACTGCTGAATACAATCATGGCAAATGATTATAGCATTCATAGGAAGGAAAGAATTATTTCTTCTTTCCCAAGTGCTTTCTAATTTAGCCTGGCTCATGGCTTACACGAGAATAGTAGTAAAGGAAAATTAAGAAAATAGATTTTTAATAGTGATTTTTGCTCTTCTTGCTACGAAGACCACAATTATATGTGTTACCAAAGAGCATCTCTAATAAATGTCGACCACATTTGTTTATAAAGGAAGTGACTTGCAGAGCTAGCTTTAGCCCATAAATGCAATAGCGAAACAGTTTACATATATCTGTCTAAACAAGTTTGATATTACAACACCCACAACAGTCTGCATCAATTTCTTAGTCCACAGAAAATTAGATATCTTAATAAACCTAGGCTTTTCCTATTTTAGGTTGACTATTATTTTTCCTCATCTGTGCTTTTGGTTTTAATTACAGATATATTGTTTTATTTTTCCAACATTAAAGAATTCTTGCCTCACTCTGCAAACTTTAAGGGAACATTGATTTCCCAGATCTGTCCTTTCAGATTTGCTTAGGACTGAACAACGAAATGATTCAAGTGCTAATTTCTGGGTACCTGGAATAGACTATTCTGGAATTAGTGTGGTTATCATCAGTTTACTGCAAGAACAGCATGATGGGCCTTCACGTCTTCACTGTTTTTTTTCCCCAGTGTGTGTGGAGAGGGAATGGTGGTGGTAGAGTCATTTAAATTTAGGCTACATCAATATATGTCAACATGCTGGAAAAGTACAATACACCTTTAATTATTCTTAGCGTTCATTCAAGTATTTATTCAGTCATGGATCCATTCATTCATTCAACATTTACTGAGCATAGGCATTGTTAGAATTCAAAACAGAGAGATACAACACGTAATACCTGTCCTCAAGTGGTTAGCAGGTCAGAGAAAAACAAAAGTACTGATAATATAGCCTATGAATGCCATGATAAAGAGAAAAATAATATTGTAGGAGTTCAGAAGACATACATCAAAAAGTGTTGGGGCAGGTAAGAATCCTTGTAAAACTTGACTTCTAAGTGAGTTTTGAAAGAACAAATAGGAAGCCAGGCAGCAGGCAGGAGGGAGCAGGACAGGTCTTCAAGAAGACCAGATAAAGTGCCCATGCTAAAGTAATAACCAGTGGAGAAGAGCAGTGACGCTTCTTCTTTCAGACTCGATGAATCTTCAGGTAGCACTTCATTTTCAGTGTACAATGAAAGGGATCAGAGATGTTTACTTAAATGGGCCAAATGGGTTCCCACTGAGTATATTTCCATCCCCAAATGAATCCTGTTGATTGTTCGATATCATAACTACAAAGTATGATTAGATCTTAAACTATTGAAGAATGCTGCTTTGAGGGGGCATGAGGGACTCTGAAGACCTGTAAATCTAGTACGCTTCTAGTGAGTTCAACAATCAGTGATGTTATTTAAGAAAGGGTTAACAAAGTAGTTTAAGTTGTGATCAACAGCATGACAGTCCTTTGATTTCGAAAGTGATTCAAATTTGTATTACGAAAACAGAAAAGACTTAAAATGGTTCAGAAAGTATTGGTGTCACCTATGAGGTTAGCTTCCTAATTTTTTACCCAGGACTCAAGCTGCCAATAAGATCTTGCTTTTCCTTTGTCTCCTGTGTGACTACATGAACTATTTATCCAGCTGAAGAGGTGTTTTTCTAAGACATAAACTCTTTGGCAGTCCCTTTTGTAGTAACACAAATCTTTTGGTAAGATTATTACTAGTTAACAAAGTCTCAAATGCTTTAGATGATGCCTGCAGAGTAAATTCAAGGAATAATAATAAATAGCCCTGACTGGTGATGGACTTCCCTGGTGTAATGGCTAGTTCATCTCTGACCCGAGGGAGTTTGTATGAAGGGTCAAACCACAGCACCTACAAGACAGCACAAAGGTGCTCTTTGTCCAGGTAATCAGAAGTCCATTGAGGTGAAGTGAGGTGATATCAGGTATTATCTGGTTCCCACAATTCTGGAAACAAGCGACTGTAGAATCTATCAAATGGACACCTGGGCATTCTGCAAGGTTGGCTGCCTGCCTGCAGATGTGAGGAAGTGAAAAAACTTTACAGTATGGGTATGTTGCTTGCTGCCTCTGTGAGAGGCGCAAACATTCAAACACCAGGCATTTCTCCTGTTGCTGCCAGACACCTTCCGTACAGAAGTGGCCCATAAATGAGAGAGCCAACCAAGTCACAGAACAAATCCTGTTTCCAGTTCAATGCTGCAAACACAGATTAAGTCATATCTTGGAATGCTTCCACTGAGAAAACTTACAAGAAGCAAAGCAACTTTTCAAAGCATAGCAAAATAAACATTTGCTTCATGACTTACTGACTTTGGCACACAGAAGATACGTACTTCCAGTAAATGCAGTGACTTAACTGAGGCACCAGCTTCACCTTCCTGGTTGCTTAAGGCCACCAGACTGCTCTGGGAGGTTAACCTCACTTCTACCCCTAGCCCCACTATGGAGTCTATTATTTGAGGCCAAGCACGTAACCACTAGCTACTTATGCTCGTAAGTGGGACATTGCCGCTGGCTATCACCACAGTGCTTAGGGCAAAGGCTAGATAATTAAATACGTTCTTTTAATATAAACACTTTTGGTAGCACACACTGGAAAACTATGAAACATGTAAATAATTTGGAAATGTCAGTTTGGGATGAGGTGCTAAAACTGGTGAGTCATTTCAAGAAACTTTCTTAAATTGAGGGGATTTGTGAGAGGGGAGTGGAGGCATTGGAAATTTCAAATAAGATTTAATTCAACAAGAATTTACTGAGGACCTTGTGCCAACCCTGTAATTAAGCTTTCCGGGCAGCACAAAAGAAGCAGGGGAGTGGGTCTTCAGGGAACTGGTTGGGGAACAGCCCCAGGTGGTGGAGAA
The DNA here is from genome assembly GCF_030020395.1 of Manis pentadactyla. Taxonomy (NCBI): domain Eukaryota; kingdom Metazoa; phylum Chordata; class Mammalia; order Pholidota; family Manidae; genus Manis; species Manis pentadactyla. Next base: position 70,149,676 of record NC_080020.1, read on the forward strand.
AGTGCCAAAGGAGTGGAAATACCAATACTATGTGGGATTTGGCACTGGAAGAGATTACAGTAAACAAGTGAGGCACAGAAAAGGTCAAGATGTGGCACATTTAAAGCTGAATCCTTAAGCAAGGTAAGATTTGGAAAATATCTTAAAAGGGGATCAGAGTTACACATGAACATAGCATCATGGTTGGAGGTAAAAAAAAAAAAAGATAGGAATGAAATAAAATCCCTCTATATCATTCATATACAACTACAGCCTCAGTATTTGTTCATTCCAGACAATATATCCAAGTAGTAAAAGCTCTAGCACAAAATGCATTCACTTAAAATAAATTTGGGGAATTATTTAAGGTCATGTAGTTTTTTTCCCTCTTTTCCTTTAAAAAGAAATTAGGAAAACTGCTCTTTATTGAATGTTGACTTACATGCGAACAACCATCAGTCTCAGCCTTTTGAGTGTTATTTCATTTACTAGGACTGAGGGATGGCACTGCACCTGAATTCAAACTCAAGCCTGTCCAATTCCAAGTCCTTGACTCTGTGTTCTGATTCACCAATACTGTATCATTACCTGGGTTCTCTTGGGGCCTTACAGGGTGTCAGAGCATCCTCATGGATCAGGTTATTTATCCTAGTAACTCTGTGATGTGATGGCCCAGATTACAGCTTTCATTGTCTTCTGACTGCACTCCCGACCCTTTCAGAGAGGTATATTAATGTCTACTTTTTGGGCAAATGGCATTACACTACATGACCCACTCAGAATGAGTGATATGCACTTTTAAAGACCAGTATTTACGTGTCACGTCCACAATATAGTTTAAAAGATTGTCCATCATTGGTTGCACTTCCCTATTCCCACAGATTTAGGGGGGTCAGGTTGTGAGTTGAGAATACGGGCATTAGGGAGTAGAGAGAAAAGCAGCATGTGACGGCCCCTCTGTCCACTCTGTTGGTTTTATTTTAGATGGCCTTATTGATCCTGGGCTGAGCCTGGCCACTCTGAGGTCTGCACTGCCCACTGACAAAAGGTGCCAGAATCCCACGTCTCTGAGGGACTGTCTTCAGGTCTCCCACTTCTCCCTTCTCCTCTTTTTCTCACAAATATAGACAGTCCAATTCTGGAGATTTAAAACCTATAAAAACTCAAACTCAAAAGAGAGCATTATGGAAAATGCTGGAGTCACATATTTTCATGTAATTTCTCTGAACTAAACCAGTCAATCTAAGTTTGTCTTCCTGACATGTAATGAAAATGCTAGTTTGTTAAATGAACAGATTTTTTGAGGCAAACTACATTTTACCATGAAGTTTGGTTTTGTCCCATCTGTCAATCTCTTCTACCCTTCTTTATGTTAACTTCAGGTGTCTACACCAGAAGGCTAAAGTTTTTACTACTACAGCCAAATTAAAGTCACCCCTGGGACTCTACAACCTCCAGATCAGGTACTTTTGTTCTAGTTTTACTCACATTACACCCACTTTGGTAAATGATGTCAAGCAAGTAAGTTTTAACTTCCTTTTAATGCAGCAATATTAGATTGGCCTAAGGTGATGAAGAAACCTTACATAATGAACCCTACTTAACTGTGAGGGAAAAGCAAGACAAACATTTAAAATTTGTAGTGCTTGTGGATAGATGAATGCAAAATATACCAGAAAATAAATGCAACAGGAAATTCTAGAAAAGAGGCCACAAAATACATCAAAAGAGCCGGTATAAGAGATGTTCACTTTGTGATACTAATAATAGAGCTCATTGATGGCTACTCAAAAAATACAAATGAAAAGTTCTATTCAGGAAAAATTTAAAAAATAAATATATGAGTCAGACAAGGAAGTAACTGCAGCTGATGGACTCTGAGACCTTCCCTTGCTCCCATCTAGATGTGGTCATCACCTGCCTTCTCAATGAGCTCTGCCACCACCTATTTAAAATCGCAACCCACCTGCCTGCCCCTCACTCGCCAGACCTTGGCATTTGTCACCTTCTAACATACTATATAATTTCCTCATTATGTTTATTTGAATAATCTATCTGCCCTCCCCCCTCATTAAAATGCAAGTTTCCCAAGGGCAGGCACTTTTGTCTGTTTTGTTAAATGATCTGTCCAAAGTTCATAAAACAGTTCCTGGAACAGTAAGTAAGTAAAAAATTAAGGTTAAGCATCTTCTAGTACTAACTATAATAAATTCATAGTTCAGGGAGGAAGAAGTAATTATAAGTCAGTTCAGTAAATACAGTTTGTAAACTAGGAGTGGGAAAGTTGGGAATAACAGTAATAACATAAACATAATTCCCATTTATCAAGGGCTTACTATGTTCTATTGTTCTTAAATGCTTTATGTATTGTGTCTCATTCAATCCTCACAACACTGTGAGACAGGTCTCATTCTCATTCTCATTTTATAGGCGAGGAAACTGAGGCACAGGAATGTCAAGTAACTAACTTGCCTAAGATCCCAGAACTAGCAAATGGCAGGGCCAAGGTCTGAGCCCAGGAAGTGTGGGGGAGACTTTGTGCTTGCTATCTGCATCCCCTGGAAGGTGGATCACTGAGACTGAGACATGTTCACTTTCTCTACAGGAGTAGGAGAAATGAGAGGAGTCTGAAATCCCTTTTTAAAATGCCAATATCCTGGCAAGAGGCACCCTGGAAACTAGCACTGTGAGACTGTCAGTGGGGGATTAACTGACCTGAGCCACACTCGGCAAAGGAACACAAAGGAGGGGGCAGTGGGCAGGAGGCAAGAAAAGGAAGAAGATGGGAAGGTGAGTGGAGGGCTACTAAAGGCAAACTGTTGCATACTGTACTTTGAAAATGTCACCAGAATGTGTTCTTCAGTGACAGCAACAATCACTTCCTAACCTACATTTTGCCAGACCACTCTCAGCCTTTGCAATAGGATTAGAAGATGCAGTTGAATAGAAATTTTTTTGCACTGTTAAATGATGCTGTTTTATTATTTTTACTTTAAGAGTAAAAATTTAACAAAGAGGTTAAAATGTTGTAGCACATCATGACCAGGTCAAACAGTGCTAATAACAATGGTTCTTTGGAAATAACCTAGAACAAACAGTGCTTTCTCTTTAGCTGGGTGTATGAGCTTAGTTTTCTATCACTGGTTAGGAAAAGGAGATGACTTCTCTGCTTAAGGAGCAAGTTCCTGGTTACCATTTGGTAAATGCCACTATGAAATGTATTCATTAGAAGAACTTTTATTTCCAGAACTACATTCTACTGAAGACCATTAAAAGGCAGAAAAGCACACTGGGAAAATTATAATGTCCCACCCATGCAACATGACAACATATATTCCAGATATATGTACATACAGAGTAACCTAAATAACTTTTGCTGTCAGGCTAGTTTTTTCCTTGTTGTTTTCCACTGAAAGACCCAGAAAGAGGACGATTGTAAGACAAAGTCATTCACTTGATTGCAATCTAGTCTGTCTTGTTTCAGAGCCACCAAAACATTTTTAGATTAAATTTTACTGGTAAATAAAACACTTCTAAAGTTCAGTAACTTTAGAATGGTCCAAGTTTGGGCTACTTTCCCCCCTCTTTAAGCCATGTTGACCTTTATAGAAGCAAATGAACAATATTTAACATTTTGTAGAAAATAAACATAATTTAGCAATTTTTAACCAGTTGCCACTCTCTACAGCTTCAGAGTTGCTCAACTCTTTCCAGACACAAATGTCTCACTAGCATGCTCCGTATTCTTTCTAAACTCACAAGCAAATAAACAAAATCTTAATTGGATGAGCCTGCATTGCATATTTGGCTGATGTCATCCTCTCCTCTCAGGGGGAAAAAAAAAAAATTCGTTTAAAAAAAAACACACAAGACACAGATGACAGTGGATGAGCAGGACGTGCTCTGGTTCCAGAAGCCATGCTGCAGTTTTGAAAGGCTGCTCGGGAAGCCAGCCCTGCGGGTCCTGACTTGGTTATGCAGACTTCTGGCCCGGTTCCCACACCGTAAAAAAGAAACATGCCCGTGAGTTCAGGGGCTGACATTTCTTTTGACTTGCCCCACGTTTTTATCTGTGCATGTGGCCTAGTCCTGCATGGAACAAAAACAGTCTGTTGTCTCCAGCTCAACGGTCAGGCCACTGGCATTGCTTCTATTTTTGGTGAAGATTTCCAAGAGCCTGGTGGATGGATGGGCACATTCACTGCACATGTCAGGAAGGAGCACTGAGCTTTTACCATGGTCTGATTACTTAGCTCCTCTAATTTTGATGGCTTCCTCTTACTTACAGTTGAGGAATAGGAATAATTACTATTCCCCTCCACTGTTCATGCTATGCCTCCTTTGTATTTTCTGTCTTCCAGAGCCTCTCACTCCCTTCCAACACGGACACACCTCAGACTACCAAGCACAGCTGAGGAGGTTCTGGCCCGACTTATGCCCGGCATGAGCCTTTTCTCTATCTGTCAAGGGGAACTGGATGTGTGCCTGCTCTGGGGCTGCAGACCTGGGCAAAGTTGAGCCTAGTGATTGGCAGTTGTCCAGAACAGGCCCAGCACGGCCAGCCTCTCTTTCCTTCCCTCTCAGATCAGTCATGGACTAGAGGTTACTTGAGGGCCTGATCATCCTGAGGCCACCCTGGGAGTTGGGGTTGTTCCAGGCTATGTTCAGAAAAGGGGTCCAAGAATTCTTAGAACAACTTCTATTTTTTTAAATGTTCAATATAAAAAATTTGTGAACGATAGACAAAGCCAGAAGAGTTGCTTTTCCCTGATCCACACAGACTATGAGGGAGGGCTTTGGTCCTTTATAAAATCTTCAGTCAGTGCCTACTAGGTAAGCCAGAGGTCCAAAACCGGCAGCTTGAATAGTGCCTGCCAACAGGTTTTGATTGACCTGCACAGTATTTAAAGGTTGTCTTTGAACAGCTGCCTACATTAACAAATTAGGAGCTTTCACATAAAAATCTGGTTTCTGGCTTCTCTAGCAAAATCAGAAGATCTGGCTGACACTGCATCTGCTTCCTGTCTAGCACACGCTTCACTGGAGCCAAATGGCTGCCCCCCCTTTAGACAAAGCATCCTGGCTATTGACCATGGGCCCCAGCCTGGCCTGCCTTCAGCCCCAGGGGACCTGGGAGTGTGCACTTCATGCAGAGGCATCCGAAGTACCTGGTACCATATTCTCATCAGCAGATCTCGGCAGGCTTTGGCTGATGCTGTTCTCTCGCCCTTCCCGTCCCCTTCCCACTTGCCTCTGGGCTGCCCTGCCGCTGCAGGCATTCACTACTAAGAGCATTTTCCTTTGCCAAAGGGTCAGAAGGCCAAGCAAAGCCAAAATGTGACTCTTCTCTGATGTCCCTGTGTCTGTGAATCCAATCTGTGCTTTGGCTGGAAAAGACCTATTAGTGAAAAAGATATATAACTCATATAACTGAGCCAATTATTTGCCAATAAAAAATAGCTGTGACAAGGGAGAGAGTTCTATGGGCCAAGGGAGAAGGGAGTGTGTGTGCGGTTTTTATTTTATTTCATTTCTTAGTGTGTGCCCAAAACTGGGCTGCAAAGTTGATAAATGTAAGGCATGATGTCTGAAGTCAAGATAACAAGGGCTCAAAGATTTCCTTTGCTCCAACCTGAGACTATGGAGGTTACATTTAGACTCCATATGCAGGCCAGTTGCCAGCTTTCTACTTCTAAAACAGCAGAAGCTGGCTATTGGTCACACACAGCAAGAAAACCACTGCAGGGCCGGGTGTTAAGTTAGTAACACAGAGGCAAAAGACAATTAGGGGCGATTTTCAAAGTCCTGCAGGGCCTGCAGCTGCAGGACACCTGTGGCTTGCCCAGCAGCGGTGTAGCTCCATTTCTCTCTCTCACACAGCTCTAAAAACATGAGCAATCAACTCTTGGCTGACTTCAGTGATCTGGTTGCCTATGTATGATTCCTCGCAGCACCTGCCACTATTAACTGCTATTAGGAATGTGCACCAGCCTCCTAAAGTGACACAAACCTGGCTTTATGGTTCTTTTTTACCCTTTCTGAACTGGGAAATTCACCATGTCTGCAAAAACAAAATAAGGCCCTGGTGACCACTAGTAAGGGAATGTTTTGGTGGTGTTTGTCTTCTTCAATGCGAAGAGATGTGTCCCTGTGTGCAGAAGGCTTGCCTTCTCAGAGGATAAGCCCTACATAGTTAGCTTTGGATTACTGACAGATTCCTGAATGTGTGAGAATGAGCAAGATAGATAAGAGATGAGGAGAACAATGGGATACAATAGAAAACAGATGCTGAAAGGGACAGAAAAATGGTAATAAATTCCAGCTGATGAAATAGAGATGGAGACAGGAAGAGAAAAAAAAGAGAACTGCCAGTAATTTTAGAGGGATACCCACAGTGCTAAATTCAGAGGGCCCCTCCATGGAACTGTTCTCTAGCCTTGAGAATTAGACAAGAAGGTTCTTGCGCTTCAGCACCCATCGTGCAGTGTCCTAACAGCAAGTGCTCCCGGAATTCAGTTCAGTAGGTTCACACTACGGGAGGGGCTATGGCTGGGAGATGCATGGCAGATTTATAAATCAGAGCCCCCAGTCTCAAGGTTACACTCTGGATTGTGATTTTATTTTATGCATTTATGTTTTATTGATTCACAGTCTATGCCTTTCAAACTGTTCTGAGCTCACTCCTTTGGAGTCCGTGATAGGGAGAAGCAAGAGCATCCGTGATTATGTTTCTGTGTTCCAGCAAAATAAACTCTCTGGTGGCTGTCTTTGAACTTGTCTTTACAGATGGAATGCAAGAGGCCGAATTAAAATTTGGAGCATTTAAGGTATTAACAAAAGAATGATTTTTTATTAGTTTTTTTTTTAAGCTCTTTAAGCTGTTTTAATAGTCCTCATAATAAGAGGCACAAAGGCTTTGCTCATATCACTCCACTCCCTACCTCAGGGCCTCGGGAAGGCTATTTGCTATTTCCTTTTATTCTTCTACATGGAAGTCGTTCCAGCTAGACAAGGCTAACCCTTCTCTCATCTTGTGCCTCTGCCCATTCCTTTCTTCTGCCTGGAGAGCCGGAAGAGACTTTCCCTTTTCTCCAAACTTGTTCCAAATTTAGTTTCATTTGCAGCCCAGCTCTAGGACCACACCTTTCAGGAAGCCACCTCTAGCTTTTCTAGACCTTTTTATGAACTTCTCTAATTATTATTATTAGAGCCAAGAATAATTACAAATAGCACTAGATAACAACCACCATCACAATGAAAGTAACCAATATTTTCTGAGCCTTCTTTCAGCTCCACACAGTTGGCCATGCTTCACATACATTATGCTATTCATGTTAATCCTATCAGCAATCCTAATGCGGGTATCATCGCCATTCTTCAGAGGGTGAGAGAGATAAATTCAGGCTTAGAGAAATTGTTTCCCAATGATAAATATTAAGTGCTAGGGAATTTTGTCAGTACCATCAATTTAGCATTTAATCTTGAAGTAATCATTTGCGTCTCCTGAGTTTGCTATTTGTTGCCCATTCATTCAACTATTTTAAATGTTCTGCTTGGGTGAAGAGTTTTAGTAAAAAGCAAAATCTGGGTTTCAAATACAAAATGTACTCTTCTGCAAATCTCATGATTGGTATTTCAGGGTTCTGGGAGATGAAATTTTGAGATATCTGAGATGAGCAGAAAGAAGCTCAGGGAGCACCTACGAATGAAGAGAGAGCGGAATCCCAGATCACTGGGGCATCACCAGGGCCCAGTGGTTGTTGCTGGGAATCCAGGTGTAGTTCCCAGAACTGTGCTCTCCTGCCCATCACACTCTTTCAGGCCTCCATTTCCCAATTTGAAACAAAAGAACAGCAGAGAACATGTTTACTTGCAAAAGTTACAAAAAGAATGAATGGCAAACACAATGTCTCTGAACTTTTTTGGGTTCCTTACACAGATCATTTATTCATTTTTATGCTGTTGGAATGGAATCATGAAGTTCCAGGGTTAGGTAAGGTACTGTCTGATTCCATTCATTTTATAGACAAAGAAATTCTAGCATCATGACTTAGCTAAAGTCACACCATTACAGTGACACATTTGTGCTTCCTAATTCATCATGACCCGCACATATAGCCCATTCCAGAGGTGAATCCATACTTGTCTGTTTCTATTTGGGCTCTATAGTAATAAATTTGCAATTGATTTCCTTTTACAATGGTGTTCCCAAAGACAATTTTGGTCTCAAATGAAAAGAAATAGGAAAAGTAGAAATTTTAAGAAGCAACGTTAATGACTTAAAGCAAGTCAGTCTCTCCCAGCCTTGGTTCCTTCATCCATAAGATGAAATAGTTGATTCAAGATCACGAAGTCAGTGATAGTCTGACAGAATGACCAAAACACTTTTGGTGCCTAAGAATTACCCAAGTTGTTGTAGGGAAAGGAGCCAAAAAGGCAATACATGTCATGGAAGATAAAAAATCCAGAGGAGCAGGAAACAAAGGAGGTGGTTAGGCAGGGGCTGGTGAGTGCTACAAATGGAAGAAGGGAATTATAAGAAGTTTGGGTACCAATAAAGAGAAGTGTAGGACCTCCCAGAATTCCAGATGTAGACAATGAGAGTGAGGCCTCTTCAGAAGAAGAGGAATGTGCGAAAGGAAGAACGGGGCTGGAACGAATCCTATAGATGTGAGGGGGGTACTGGCAGCCAGGGAGGATTCACCATGCAGCAGGGATGGGCATAGACCCACGTATAGCATGACAGACCAGCCTCTTTCCCTCAGGTCAGTAAAGAGAGGCAGGAGATGGGAACACTGTTACTTAGCATCAAGATAGGGATCGATATGATTCTGACAATTTACACTGATTAACGAACTCATTTGGTGATTCAGAGCCAGAATTTCAATCTTGGCTTCTATTCACTTTTGCATTAAAAACATGCATCCCATGCTTGAGAGAGGAGCATATGATGAAATTAAATATCAAGGACTAATGAAATGAGGGTTGTTTTGGTAGAGGGTGACCTGTTTCTCTGACTCTACTTTTCCTAATAAAACATTTGATTTATATGGTTTAGAGGCAAAAAAACAAAAAAACAAAAAAAAACCATTGTGGACTTTTCCCAAAGATTAGGTACTAAATTACAGTGGACTGAGAGAAACCTACCAGTTGCAAAACACTGTGGCTTTTATCATTTATATGTAAATAACATATTGAGGAATAGAAAAAGAGGACAAAATGAGGATTTTACAAGCACATCTTATAAAACCAACAAAAATTGGGCGGATAAATACAGCAGGTACAGAAAATTGGCAGCAATGGTTCAGAGGCACCCATTCTTCAAGATACCTATCTTTTCTAGTTTCCAGTCACATCTGTATTATGCTATTCAAACATTTTTCTGATAATTTAATTTTGAAGTGGAGCTCACAGGTAAAGAACAGAAATGAGAAGGGGATTTAGTATAGAACCTATAGTCAGCTACCGCAGTCAAAAGGAACTTGTCAATCTTCACTTCGTTGTAGAATATTATTTCATTTTACTGAAGACTGAACACATGTAAAGTCAGATTGGCAATGCTGAGAGTCATCCAAACACTTTATCTTAAGCCAGTATGTATTTGGAAATAAAACGGTATTCCTCAAAAGTATCTCATAGGAATATAATATCATACTGAGAAGCTTTCACAGGGATAATTATTTTTCTTAAAGTTGTTTCAAGCATGAACACTTCCAAAAGACCCTGAGAAATACATAAGAGTATTAATAATAGGGACATTATTAATAAACTTTTCACTAACATAATTATTATAATAAAATAACAGAGACACAGATTCCTCACGGACTCGGGAACCCCCAACTACATTTTTATACTTGGGATAAACAGTGGAAAAGGTGAGAATCCATATACAACCTCCCTTTTCTTTTTATAGTGCATCTTCATGAAAAGTAGACAACCTAAAAGCATATCCTCTGAAATTCAGTAACATTTGTTAGGCTGGAGAAAGGAAAAACAAGGACATGCAAACAGAACAGAGAGATGCCATAGGGGGAGAACAGACCAGACCCCAAAGTCCATACCTTATATGGAAAGGGGACAGCTCTTCCTGAATTCCATCCTTCTGATGTGCCAACTAAGACCCAGATGTCAGCCTCCTCCCTCTTGGAAGGAAAAAAGTTTCTAGTTGTCTATTATGTCACCTTTAGCCAATCATACCTCTCCATGCCCCCTAGGATAGCTTGCCCACTCCTCCCCCTCCTAATCCCTTATCAGCCCCCACCTCCCTAACCGGGCATGACTTCTCTGGCCTCAGGCAAGAAGGCCATAGAACCTCACCGGGGGGTATTTAAATAAATTACCTGGCCCTTTGTTGCCTCTCTTTGCCTGCTTACTCCTGCTAGAATTTATCTTACAACATTTATTACAATTGCTATAAAATTCATTTAGCAAGGCTTTACCACCTCCAACTCATTGTAATAGCTCTGGTTACCACAGGAATTGTTACTCTGCCAGACTATGAAGGGAAAAAGTATTCAGGGGCTTTTTTTGGAGGTGGGAGATAAATTATTCAGGATTAATTTGCCTACCAATCTTCACTGAAAAGAGAAAAAAATCTCTTGAAAAACTTCCTTCTAGCCGATGATCAGGTCACTGACTCCGTTCGAAGGAGCAGGTTGGCCAGTTCCGGTGAGCTTCTCTTCTGCTCTCTTCCACCTGAGACTCTCCAACTCTTGCTAGTATTAGAGATGGAAGTGGACACTCAAGGGTAAAACACAACTCTTCAGGACAAAACGGCCAACCACACCAACAAGAGGCTTGCACATATGCCCAAAGAGAGAAAATAGAGAAGCAAAAGGGAGACAGTGACTTCTCAAACACCAGTTTTCTCACTCCATTTTAGGAGAGCCAAGGCATTTGGGACAATTGCTCACCAACTTGGACAGATGAACACAGCCAGTGAATTCAGTTTCTGCTCTCTTTTTTGCAATTTCCTCATTTCAGATGGCCTGTCTAGCCCCAGTCAGTGTTAAGTTCACTATGTCTTTGTCTTCACACATCAGTAATCAATTAAGTAGAGAAAACTAAAGCTAGAGACTTCTAGTGTTTTACTAGAAAAATGTTAACTGGTGACTATACTGTGCATTTGCTGCCATGTTTAAACCCAGCTGTTATTTGTTGAAAAGTAATGCGTGTTAGGGATTTCAGAAAATAATGGAGTTCATCGGTAAGAGTTGTACCAGAGGTTTGGGAAACTGACCCCATCTGGCCCATGTAGCTCAATGCATATGGCTCAGGGTCCCTTCCCAGGCATCCTTCCAGGTGTGGAGAGCCCGGGCCACGCGATGCAATGCTTGATTTCCTCTAGCTCTACCTCGGTCTCTAACTGTGTCTCATATGTAAGTTTTTTCTCCCCAGTAAGGTCTATATGATATTTAAAGAGACAGATTAGGCAGTGGGTCTAGGTGGAAGGCAGCAGCTAAGAGCATTGGCTTTTGAGAGCGGAGGGGATGGTGAGACATGGGCCAAGAAGGCAAGGAGACTGTAAGGGAAACTAGACTCAGTACTGGCTTCACACTTGTTTCAGAGCTCTTCCTGCCTTTGGGGGCAGGACTCATGTTTTTTATTTCTGTTCTAGCTTTTTCAGTGCTTATATATAATGTCCTAAGCAAGCAAGAGGAATCAGACTTACTAACTTGACTTGATTTTCAAGGTCATTGCTCTTAAGACTGGCTAAATTACTGAACTAGGGGAATGAAGGACGTAAGGTAACTTAGGGGGAGCATACTGACTGTGGAGTCATCTGTCTAATCTGCAGCCTGCTGCGTGGTACTGCTGCCCACCAGCTCCCTCAATAAAGATCTTTAGTTAAGCCAAAATGAAACTGCTCTTTGGGAGAATGTGACTTTCTAATGGTCATACAATGTTGACATAAGAGTATTTGTTGAAATGCATTGATTTTTGTAAGTGAAAGATAACCAAACAATAATTCATATGTTAATTATACTTATTCATTTAAGCTCATTTTACTTTTTAATGCATTTTAATTTAGCAAAATTGTTCATTCAACAAGCATTTGTTGAATAGCTACTATAAGCACAGATTTCTGCTAAGGTACTGTGGGATACATAAATATAAGACATTCAGTGGTCTAGCAGAGATGCATAACCTAGGAGGGGATCTGATCACAGTTGATAGAATCCCAGCTCATGAGTTACTGGGTATGTGGCCTTGCCTAAGTTACCTAGCTTCTCTACATAACTGTTTCTCTATATGTAAAATGGCAAGAGTAATAATCTCTACCTTGCAGCATTGTTGTAAGAACGAAATGGAATAAGTACAATTCCACATAATAACCAGTTAATAATTATTATATATTTTTTACCTGTTATATATTTTTAGTATAATATATATGGAGCATAGAGGCATGGGGATGTGTAGACTAATATATACATACATGAATACATTCCAGATAGGTTAATGTTCTTGAATGAATGAATGTAGATTTCCAGTGTTAAGAAGTTGGCTCAAACATTATGGTAAAATATATATAATCTAACATGTCTGCACTTTTATCGAAATGGACAGAGTCTGAAGTATTGCCTAAAAATGTTTCAAATTGTTATAGAACAAAGGACAACAATAACTAATAGATTTTGTCTACATCACTCTTATATAGTATCTATACATTGGACTCTATGTATGTATAGAATGGAATCTATACATTCACAACAGAGTGAATAAACAATTAGAGAATTAATAATAACTGATCTCAGTGATATGCTATGAAGATCTGAAGCTTAGACTTTTTGTTTGTGTGAAAATAATCTTAAATTAAATCCATGTGCAATTACGGCAAATGAGTGACTACAACGGACCTGTTTTTAAACTAAGCACTGTGATGGTAGACAGAGGGAGCTACAGCATCTGCAGGAAGGTAACACCTCTGAGTGAGTAGATGAGATCATTCAGGAGAACCAGTGGCTTAAGGGAGGGTTTAAAGACAAAGCTTACAAATCTCCTCTTTGGCCTCTCAATTGTCCTTATATAGCTCCTGAGACAACCATTTCTTTTTGTCCATTTATTCTTTTGTAATATTCTGTATTTGTAAAACATTATGTAATTTACAAACTATATGTTTATACATGTATTTTTACACAATCTTCAGGATGAAACGTAAGGCAAGAACCAGCACCTCTGTTTGGAAAGCAGATAAGTAAAGCCCAGATATGTCAAGTCACTTGGTAGAATAGTGGTTGTGTGACACATAACTGCACGTACCTGTCAGCTCAACACTGAATGTCACCATAATATATGCATGTGAAGTACTTATAACAAATGTATTCTCCCTACCCCAATATCTGAGTACAAGAGATAGGAATAAAAGTTTAGACCCTGGAAATAATTATAAACAAACACTAAAGGCACAGACTCTGAATGACCAGGTGAAAACCGGACCCAGATGTCACCTGCTTGCTTTTTTTCTCCCAAAACTGTTTTAATAAGAGGTTTGTGACTTGTTTACTCTAATTCTTATAGGCTTGCTATTTCAAGAATCAGAGTATGGTAGTTTTTTTCACAGGTAAAGGCCCACTGAGTCCAGGAAGGCCTGCTATGTGGTTAAAATGAAAAAAATGTGGTCACAGAGGACATAGGAAAAAAATCTCTGAAATGGAAAAATCATGGAGTAAGAAACTAAGACAGAATTAGGGACGGAGAAGGAGAAAGGGAGGCACCTGTTTTGCAAATAAGAAGCCAAGTATGAAGGTAGCCTATACAATCCATTCATTACAAAAGCTGTATTCATGGATGATAATCACTAGCAGATCAGACCCTGACACTCTCACTTAGGAAACCTAGCCCAAACAAAAGTGAAAATCCTGCCATCTATCTGAAAAGCCCTGCCTGGCCAATCAACAGGCCAAGGAGGAGGCAATGCCAGATGCTGTCATTCATTGTCAAATGGAGTCAGAAGCTTACTGCGTGAAAACACAAAGACATTTCACCAGCCCAGATTCTACTGAGCACTGGGCACAGTGGCAAGGCCTAATCAAGACAGTTTAAATATACCTCCTTGTCTCAGCTTCTGTGTATTTATCTGTAAAGTTGTAGAAAAGTTTTGGGATATTCTGAAGAGCACACAAGGCATTCATTAGTCTCTCATTCTCACTCTACAAGTCTAGAGATTTATTTTTTCACTGAACTTGGCAAACTAGTGATAGAGTTCCAACCTCCCTAGGCTTCTACATGTTTATTCCAGGTTTTCTGGGAAGATGCCTTTCCCCTTTCCATGAAAGTTCATGTGCTAATCTCCAGTGGAAACAAAGTGACATTTCTTATAACTGCTGGCTGTTGGGAAGCAATTGCAAAGGGAGTGCCTTGAAACAATTAGTTCTCTGTAACTGATTATTTAACAATGTGTATTTCCCAAGAGCTGTTTAGCTTCAAAAGGAAGCAGCTAAGACTAAATATGTACTTCATCTAAGCAGACACCTGCACTAATTCTCACAGAAGAAAATTAAAGGAGGATTATTAATTTTCTTTTCTATTCCATTTGCAATGAGCTCTGTATGTTTTCATGAGCAAAGAAACATGTTCCATTTGTTATGATACCTCAGGACAATTTGCGTTTGGGAAAATCTCTTCATAGAAGATGGCTTTAGTTTAAAAACTGAAATTCAACACTTAACAAGAGATACACTGAAAGAAAGGAAGGAAGAAAGGAAAGAAGGAAGGAAGAGGGAAGTTAAGGAGAGAGGGAAAGAAAGGATGGAGGAAAACTGGAAAGAAACACTATTTTTCTGTGTAAGAAAAACGGTTTAGGTGTTGAAGGTATGCTAAGTGGCCACCAAAGAACAGTAAAAAAATGTAGAAGAAACTGTTCCCACCTTTGAGTCACTGATCTTCCAGCCATTTAGCCATTTAAGACATGAGGCTGGGAGTGAGAATGATTTTAATTGCCGATCTTAAACTGAACATAGGCTGCATATTTTTAGCTACAAATTCCATGTTGTAACTCCCTTCTCTGAAATAGCAAATGATTTGAAAACTGCCAGGGAACAAACATCTCGAGACCAGATGCTTTCATAAACAAGCCTGTATAAGCCTGTTACAGAGAGACAGTCAAAGAGGACTCAGAAGAATGTGGTCTCATAACTCATATCCTGAGAAGTGTCATACCCAACACGCGGAGAGTGCCACTCCCTTGCCAGCTTATGCATTCTAAGAAAAGTGCATTTCAGCTTTTGGAAAGCTTCTTCTATGTATATGAATCTTCTCCAAAAACGTATTTTCCAGCATCTCTAAGGAGCTCATTCCTGGTACTGCTGGCTATAGTCTTTCATGGGATTCCCCACATGTAAGAAAAGAGTGAACTTTTGACATAGTAAATGTGAGAAAGTCCTAGAAGAAAACCTGAAATAAATGATATACATAATAAGCCTGAATCTGACTAGTTCAGGTTAAAAATAGTAAAATATTTCAGAATGTAATTAAGGTAGCAGTGACATGTAAAATGTGCAATGAGTACAGCATAGGCATGGACCCATCAGCACGGCTGTAGGAGCCCTGGAGGAGGGTCCTTGTGGCTCCCAGGCTGCCAAGTCTTAGCCTTAAAGTTCTTGGAGGTCTGGAGATGCTTCTAGCTTAAGTGGCCTGAAGCCTGGGACACATGCAGGGGGTTTAACCAGTAGCTTTTTCAAAATTTTAAAAACTGCTAGGGTTCTCCCTGTGCCTACCAGCGGAGTTATTGGCCTTGGTGATTACTCCCGTTAACTGTTATATGAATTTGGAAATACCCTGCACTGAACAGCTTAAGAAAGTTGTAACCTGTAAGTATTAGCATAAATCTTCTTAGATATGAGAAACGCATTTTTTCAAAAAGTAGAGGTTATTGGATTACTGGGTTAAGGAATTAAGAAAAATATTAAAACACTTCTTTCTAAATTTCTTGTGGACCATATAGAGACATTTGGTTATATGATGGATCCCAAGGTTATTAATAATAAAGTGATGTCACATGGATGCAGTTTCCTAGTGGCTTGAAAAATAGCTGTCTTGGCCTTGTCCAAGCTTGTATCAGTGAACAAGAAAATTTAGGAAATATGTATAGTGGGCTACTGTTACTTTGGCCTGCCTAGCACTGTTGCCCCCTTTTACTGGAAAGCAACCCTTCCCCCTGGGGGGAATTCCATTCCATGTGGTTTTTGTGAGATTAGCTCAATACCTCCCACCACTGGAGTCTGCTTATGAGCCAGTCCTGGCTAGAGTATCTGTCACCATGTGGCTGGCTTCTGGATGGACTATTGCCTGTGCAGTGGTTTGACAGGTTGCATTGGCTACCATTTTAATCTTATGGTTTATATTTATTTAATTCCCACTGGTTGATTCAATTTCAGATTTCAGGTGTCCAACCTCCATTGCATCCCACTAATCTCTAGTTAAATTTTAATTTAACTAGATTTAATTTAAAACTGCTCCACACTTTTTAGTAGATTTAACTTGAGCTTTCAACTCATTCCTCTCAACAAATGTCTTTGCTTTCTGACTTTCTAGAGAAAAGCAAGGGCATTAGATGCAAATTCTAACTTTCTACATCTTTGCTCCAAAAAAGTTTTTCCATGTTCACCTATCCTTCCTTCTTTCCCTAGCCTCAGAAAAAGAAACAGCTCTTCTCCTCCCTCACATAAGTTTTCTATCACTTTTGTTTGGGCTCTGTCCATGAGCTTGCCAGGCAGTGAGTCTTTCTTCTACTTGTCAGTTTCTTCCGTGTTGGTTCTTTTCACAAGAAAACAAAAACAGTCACCTTTGAACCAACCAACCAACCTTCCTTCTGAAGCGATTTCTATTTGTATTCTCCAATAAACTGCTTGAATAATACAGAAGAACTGTGCTTTACTTCCATTATGCCATTCAATTAAATCAAACCATAATACTAAATGGCATTTATCCCCATTTCACTGTTGAAGAAAGCAGAACTGAGGGAGTATCTATGACTCAGCTGAAGTCAACCAGACCTAGGCTGGTGGGGGTAGGGTCACGCTCTTCTACACCAGTGGTTCTCAGACTGTCCCTAGGCCAGCTGCATGGGATTCATCACATGGGAGCCTGTTAGAAAGGCAATTTCTCAGATTCTACCCAAATCTACTGTATCAGAAACTCTGGATGTGGAGTATAACAATCTGTGTTTAATAAGTCCTTCATATGATTTTGATGCAAACTACATCCAGGGAACCACTGAACTAGACCACGTTTCTCTTTAGTTCTCATCTTATTTATCTCTCTGCTATACTTTGAAGTTAGATATTGTTTTATTTTGAAGCTTTCTTTCCTACCAGCAATTTAAAACCACCCTATCTTGGTTCTTATTCTCTAACAATCTCTCACTAACTCTCTCCCTATACCTCATTACATTGGTAGCTTTATTAAGTCTACCAAATCTCATCATATTGGGATCCATTGTATAACCAAATATCTCTATATGGTCCACAAGAAATTTAGAAAGAATTGTTTTAATATTTTACTTAATTCCTTAACCCAGTAATCCAACCTCACTGCATATTGGCTAGGACCCTGCTCTTGATGCAATCTCCACGCTGACTAAAGGTGTCAGTGCCCAGACATTCACCCAGCCAGGCATTTCTAAGTGACGTCGCTCTCTGGCACTCCACCTGCCTACATTTAATGGGCTAGCCAAATTTTGTTAATATAATTTTTACAACAGTTCTCAAACCTGTCACCTACTCTGTACTCCCAGGTGTGCCAGAACATCATAAACTGGACAATGGCCATAGCCCACCATGCCTAGAGCTTCTCCCCGTTTCAGTACCCTCCTGAACAATGTTTCTAGCTGTTCTTCCACAAACTAGGTATGAGCATGCCATCCCAATTTAACATTAACAAATTTTTTAAACTAACAAAAATTTAAAAATCAGAACAAAGTAAACAAAAGCCCCAACTTCGATGGCTTTTCACTGCTTGAAAGCTGAAGTTTAATATCCCATTTTGAGTACGGTAATACGGCACTGAAGCCAACCTAACATACTGTCTCCCCTCCCACAACTGCCTTTCTAACTACAACCCCCTCCATCCCCCACTGTAACCCTTTGTTTAACCTATACAAAATTAATCACTTTCTGTTTGCAGCCCAGGCTAACACTGTTTTCTCTGCCTGAAATACCCATCTCTAACCACGCACTCATCATTTATTTAATGAACATTAAAGGTGTTACAAACTCATGAGCAGGTAATCTGAATGAATGAAGCCTATCAGATGTGATGAGGTCACATGTCCCCTCCAAGGGATTGGTACCTACTCAGGACTCAAAACCTGCTGCCAAGCAAGCACAGCTGTTAAAGAAAGGTCAGAAATTCAGGTTTTTATGTGAAATCTCTCAATTTAAAAGGTTTGCGGCAAATATTTAAAAAAATCTAAAACACTGTGTGCCCACCAAATAAAATGCATCGGCAGGCTGCTAGCGCGGACCTTGGCGTTGGTTCCACTGGACCCCAGGGATTCAAAGGCGGCTGCAACCGGGCCTCCGACCTGAGCAGCTCACTTCTGGGGCTCACCTCAGAGGCTAGCACGGGCAAGGGTAAACGGGCTCTTGTAACTCAAACCAAGCACTCGGCTCCCACAACACTTTGGTTACACGGCACCTGACACAGCTAATTGTTTACTCCCCCGAGTCATCAGATCATAGAGGAGCAGGGCCTAGTCCTCCGGCCGCAGCTACCACACTGTGCTAGTGGTAGGTGCTTAATTACCATTATCGCTGTAGAGAACCGTCTAGGTATCAACTTGAATCAACTTGATTCCAGACTTTTAGGTTACTTTTTGTTTTTCTCCTTCCTAAATCAATACTATGTTTGATTAGGCATCCTGCTGTAAGATATGATCTCACTAAAGAATTTGTCTCCTAACAAGCCTACCTAAAAATGCTTTTAAGTGGTATGCTATAATTAGTTGTATGCTCTAATACTAATAAGTTCTTCTACACATGCTCCCATTGGAAGATGGTGGTCAAAATAAGGTCTGTTTAGTGGTATCTCTGGTAAATTCAAGAAATTATTTTGGTCGACGACAGACCTTTTCACTTTGGAAAGTATGGAAAATGAGTTCATCTGTTCCATTTGTTAATTTCAGGGTGCGACATTTTTCCATTTAACAAAAGCACTAAACAAGTCAGCTTTAATTTTTGCTACAGTTATATAATTTCTAGTTGTGCTATCCAAGCACGCTCACAAAACGAATTTAAGCTGGGCACTGCCAGACTTAGAGGGTGTCAATCATGTTTCAGTGAACCAAAACACTCTCATTTCACTAAGCACCAGGCTTAAGAGAGGACTGCTTGAACATCAATGTCTATTCCATTTCTCAGCTGATCTAATTTCTAGACACAACCATGGTCCAAAGATAGTGTGTAGGTTCTCCATGGCTGCTATCTGTAAAGTTTATAGCCATCAATCCTGCTGGAAAAGAAATATGTTTTTTGTAGTTACTCAGATGTTCTTAAAGGAGGGTAAATATTTTAAGTCTCCCCTATTTGTATAATCAACAAGTTAGCAGCTCAGCCATATTTTAGGTGTTAAATATTTAGCCCTCTACCGTTTTATTCTACAATCGTGGATGACATTACTATGTGCATGAATTCACTGTTTGGACACTTGATTTCTTTACACTGAAACCCCAGGCCATGTTTTCTTTAGGGTACATGTGTGCCATTAGTAACCAAACCGTAAGGCTTACCTGCAGACTGTTGAAAATGACAAAAAGGACCAACATCCAGAAGTGTCTGTAAGCCATGTGCAGGCCTCCCCAAAGCCATGTCATAGAAATCAGGGCAAACAGATATAAAACCAGTGGAATTTCTGGAAATGATAAAGAAAAGAAACAAAATTTTTGAGCTTTGGAATTCTGTGTAGTCACACGTATACCTAAAATTATTTTTGGCTCTGTTCCTGTGCTACTCTCTATGCCAAAGTACTCATTTTGAAAGAACAACCTTGGAAATCCCTTTCTTATGCCCAAGAAGAGAAGGCACATTGCTGAGTCCACATTCCTTCTGTTCTGCTGGTAGGCAGGGGGAAGGGGAAGAATGAGAACTGTTCCTCTCCTAGACCGCCACCTGCTGGAGGGTTCAGGAAGTGCCACAAACAATTGTGGACTGCAGTCACATTTCAACCCCAGGTAAATCTCCTTAAAAAAGGACTCCACCAGAAAATGGTAGGCAGCAGTGTGCTCCTGAAATTAGTGTAGTCAAACCAGACATTTTAAAACAGAAATAATACAAAAACCTGTTTGTGTGTGTTGGGAAAGTATGTGCCTATCTCTTTTTTCTGACTGAAAAGACACCAAACTTCAAGGTTAAAAGCAAAGATGAAGGGACGGGTTCCCTACTGCCAACACTAAGCTTACTCTACCCAACATTTTCTCGTTCAATTTCGTTGAATAGTTTTCAGAACAGATTTCTTCAGGGCCAAGGGATTCTATTACCCTTCACACCTGTCTTTGATATCTGGGTTTTAGAATAATAACCTTAAAGAGGAGATTTTAATATTTAAATGACAAGCTATATAAGATCCAGAAAGTAAATCAGATCTTAACAGTTGCAAATAAACACATTTTCAAGCCATTGAAAGACAACGGGATGATGAACACCACCACCCACTGACACTCTCACGACAAACCTCAAAATCTACACATACCCACCTCTATCAGTTCATGCCTGAAATCCACATGTCCTCTGGAAATGTGACAATTAAATACAACAGTAGCAATTTTTAAATTTTGTTTTGAAACAATCTCAGAGTTACAGAAGAGTTGCAAGTACACTATGACAGTTTTTCTCCCCTGAGCCATTTGAAATTTGCCAACCTGATCTCCCATCATCCTCTGAATACATTAATGTGTATTTTCTACAAATACTTAATGTTTTCCTACATAAACACACTACAACTATCAAATCAGGAAAGTAACACCGATACGTTACTACCATCCTTTGATCCCATTCAAGATTTGTCAATTATTCCAATAATTTCCTGTGGCAGAAGGATTCAGCTGACATCGCCGAGTCTGCTTTCAGAGCAAACAGTCTCTCATTGGACCTTGGCTTTCCTGACTCTGCCACTTTCGAAGATTACCAGTCAGTTTTTCTTCTAGAGTGTTCCTCAATTTGGGTTTGTCTGGTGTTATGATTCAGATTATAAACTTTGAAAGAAATCACAGAAGTGATGCTGGGTTCTTATCAATGCATTCTGCTGGGAGTCACAAGCATTTAGTGTGTCCCATTACTTAGAATGCTTATTGGTCATTTGATTAGGGTAGTGGTTGCACAGATTCTCCACCATAAAGTTAGTCTATTTTCCTTTGTAATTAGTTAAGTATCTATATGGTATACTTTACTAAGGGTTATGTAATAATAATAATGCTCAAATTGTTCTAAGCTTGATTGCTGGGAGCCTGTTCAAGATGGTTTCTGTGACTTTGGCTATGTCCTGTGGCATTTAGAAACCAAGATCTGGGGCTACATTGGCTCATTGCTCCTGAGGTGGTTCTGCTCCATAGCCCTCTTGAGCAAGAGAATAAATGTCTGTCCACCTTTGCATTCACACACACACATTTTTATCTATATTTCTGTATCTATCTCTATATAATGAAAATCATTACTTTACACCAGTACTTCCAATTCCAATCTAACACCAACGGTTAATTCTAATTTTTCCCCTTTCCATTTTTGTAACTCCCTTCTCTGTTGTTAAGAAATCTCTTTCTCATCATTCTTAATATATTTACCTATTTGATCACCTGCCCTATTTGACTGTACCTATCTCCCGATGCTGTCATCCCTTCCCTTGTACATACGGCCTCTGAAACACACTCAGAGCCAGGCTGCACCCCTCATACGAGTGACTTCCTCACAGTGATGGGTTTCTGACACCCCATGCCTGAACACCCCCTGTGGATGCATAGCAGGGATGGAATGTTTGGGGAGGGAAGGGAAAGGAAAGAAGGGAATGAGGGAGAGGAAACCTGGGCACTTTTAATTTTTTGAGAAGGAAAAACAGGCTTTTAAAAGAGACCATGCTGATATCTTGTCAGATAGGCCTTCATAGAAAAATATGAAATTATCTGAGTTATTATTATAACTGCACAGAGAAAATAAGAGTAATACAAGACAAGGTTTATACAGATGAATAGTTACTTTGTCATTAATGCTGTATAGCAGGACAGGATTTAATTTTTATAAAATTTCATTTTTGTTTAATGAAATCATACAATTTGATACAGAGCCACAGGCTTATTTTTACTTCTGACAAGATACCCAAATACTTAGGAAGCTGCCTCAGTGATGCTCACGAAATTTTTCAAAGATTAGGTATTGAGTATGGCAACTGCATTCTTTGCTCCCACAGTGAGAGTACAAAATTCTATTTATGGCTCTGTGCAGAGTACAAAAGGACATGTGTATTTTGCATGAACAAGTAGGAACCAAATTTCCAAAATTTGGCCTGCATAGTCCTCTAAGTGTCTAGAGCCAAACAAGGGCTGTGTGCCGACAGAGCTCAGTGGGGAAGCCAAGGGTTCATACGGGGCCTGGCTAGAAACACCTAGGGCGCATGTTTTTCTGGAATTCTGAGAAGTGTGGTAGCTTGGTACCCCAGGTCAGAAAGTCTGCAAGGAAGAAAGCCAGTCACAAATAACTCAGCATACTGAGCAATACACCCCAGGCTGCTTTTCCAGCAGTGCAACAATTAAGACATTGTTTCAGGTAGAAAAAAACATACATATACAGAGGCACATGCAGATTTCATAAAGTTTATAAAACTTGGAGAAGCTCCTTAAAAAAAAAATTGCGAAAACATAATTAGGTATAAGATATTGGGAGAGGCCCTGAAACTTAAGCTTTATCAGCTTTACGGTAAATCCACCTGAGGAGGCACCTTACCTGCCTCTCTGGGACCTACAGTAACAGTGGCCGAGGGAAAAGGCCTGCTGAAGTTGAAGGGGCACTGAGGGCTGGGTGTAGGAGTGGTGATGGGGGGAGGCTGTTGTTGAACAGCTACTATGAATTTCAAATTGAAAATTAATGCTCCATTTAATGAAAATCATTTCCCATTTGCAAGCTGACATTCTTCTACATTTGGTGAACTAGTAGTAGTAGCTTTTCAGTTGTCTACGTAAGTGAATGCTTAATGAAGCAGGCATTTGTAATTGGCAATGTTAGAAACTTATGTTTAGTGCTGAATTAGTTAACAGAAAACAGAATCATTTCAATGGTTCTAGGTAGTTTTGCCTTAAGCATCTTTGTCGCAAGCATTTCGCAGCAAACATTTTTGCACCATAACTTATTGACCGTAAGGTAATTTTGCCATAAAAGATTAAAAATAACCAGTTGACAGTTTGGTTCGACAGTTTCTTGGTGACATCAACTGGCTGGCAGCTGGGTTTCATTCCTCCATTGACTCAAGGCTCCCATGCTCGTATTATATAAAGCTTAGCCCTCATCATGGTCTGCACAGTGGAGAAGAGTTCTGGACGCACATTTCCCATAGAACTCTGGACTGTCTATCAACAGACGTGATAATATGACAAGAACAAACAACAGCTAGAAGGTTTTCACAATGCCTACAAAGCTCAATGACAAATATGCATCCCAGTATTTAGAAAATGGTACCTCTTTTAAGAAATTCAGATGGTCAACAGGCACATGAAAAGATGCTCCACATCGCTAGTCATCAGAGAAAAGCAAATTAAAACCACAATAAGCTATCACCTCACACCAGTAAGGATCGCCACCATCCAAAAGACAAACAACAACAAATGTTGGCGAGGTTGTGGAGAAAGGGGAACCCTCCTACACTGCTGGTGGGAATGTAAATTAGTTCAACAATTGTGGAAAGCAATATGGAGGTTCCTCAGAATGCTCAAAATAGAAATACCATTTGACCCAGGAATTCCACTTCTAGGAATTTACCCTAAGAATGCAGCAGCCCAGTTTGAAAAAGACATATGCACCCCTATGTTTATTGCAGCACAATTTACAATAGCCAAGAATTGGAAGCAACCTAAGTGTCCATCAGTAGATGAATGGATAAAGAAGATGTGGTACATATACACAATGGAATATTATTCAGCCATAAGAAGAAAACAAATCCTACCATTTGCAACAACATGGATGAAGCTAGAGGGTATTATGCTCAGTGAAATAAGCCAGGCAGAGAAAGACAAGTACCAAATGATTTTCCTCATTTGTGAAGTATAACAATGAAGCAAAACTGAAGGAACAAAACAGCATCAGACTCACAGTCTCCAAGGAGGGACTAGCAGTTACCAAAGGGAAAGGGGTGGGGAGGGAGGGAGAAGGAGCTCAAGGGGCATTATGATTGACACACATAATGTAGGGGGGTCACGAGGAAGGCAGTATAGCACAGAGAAGACAAGTAGTGACTCTGTAGCATCATACTAGGCTGATGGACAGTGACTGCAATGGGGTGTGGGGCGGGACTTGATAATATGGGTGAATGTAGTAACCACAATGTTTTTCATGTGAAACCTTCAAAAGAGTGTATATCAATGATACCTTAATAAAAAAAGTAATAAAAACTAATAAAAAAGAAAATGATACCTTTTTTAACGAATGAAGAAATTTTAGTGAAAAAAGGGAAGTACGATACCAGACAAAGAGATGAATCAACAAGAAAAAAAATTTTTTTAAGGTATAATACTATAAACAAAAAACAAAAGGCTTTGAAGACAAGTGCTTAGGTACTATAGAATCCACAAAACCATTTATTTGTTCAGTATTGCCATGAGTCATTATGTATTTTAAGTGTATTAAATATTTTGTATTTTGCAATAAAGTTTTTAATTTTATTATTCATTTTCTATGTTTCATTATGCCCTTTTTAATGAATGATCCTCTTTTATTTTTGTGATTTTATCTCATGGCAAAATGCCTTATAACCAATTAGTTATATAGCAAAGACACTTATGGCAAGTTGCTTATGAGGAAATACCTGTGAAAATATGCAATTCAATGTTCTCACTAAAAGGAAGCTCTAAAAACACAGTATTAAGGTAGGGCAGGGATATGGGACAAGCATGATGATTAACTTTTCCTGCCTATGAGGAAAAAATGCCAAGATATACACATTATAGTAAGACCAGGAGGGACCCCATCTTAAGGCTAAGATTCCATTTTAAAAACCAGGGAGTTAGGAGGTAAGATTCCTAACATACTTTATGGTAATCAGCCAATAATCAACTCTATCTTAAGGTGGGGCAAGCAGTCCTAAATAATATGTCCCCACTGCTTGAGGGTAACCACTATCTTGGAGAAGAACAGGATCAAGAAAATTGCTTGTGTTTATCTTACAGAACATCTAGAGGACAGACTATGGATGGTGACACAATGTCTGCCACTGGAGAAAGACATCACGAGACCACATGTCATCCTACACCACCCCCACCCACCCTTTGCCCCATTCTTGAAAGCCTTAAAGACAGAATGCTAAGCCCTTAAGTGCGCCTCCTGAGGTTTCCCACACTCCCCTTTCTTCAAGTGTGTACTTGTTGCCTTAAATAAGGACTTCTCACTGCTCAACTTACTAGGTTTGTGTCTGTGCTTTTCTGCAGTAAGCACCTTTGTTACTTCATTCAATTTTCTAGACTTAAGTGCAAGTCTTCTCTCTCTCTCTGTCCTACTTCAGACAAGAAGGGACAAGCTACTAAGATCTCTGATTTGGGCTTGCCAGTTCCTGTCACCTGGGTGACCCAGACTGGACTGCAGCTCTATGATCATGCTCTTTAGTATCCTGCCTGAAAATCTCATTTCTCTGCTTTGGGATGTTCTCAGAACATAATCTCACTCTATCCAGTGCTCTGTGGCTCCCCCAAATCCTGGGGTGGTAGGGGCTTAATTCCCACGCTGTGCAGATTCAAGTGGACACGAACATCAGGTGACTCTGGCTTTAGGAGCTGGCAAGGGATCTGCCCTGTGCCAAGCAGGAGTTCAATGAGGTTCCCTTTCCTCCCTCCCTCTGTTCTTCCTTGCTCTCTGCTGCCTGCACAGTTGCTGCCATTCACTGGTACTCTCACATTAATGAATTCCTTCCTTACCTATGCTTGTCTGAAGTGTTTGAGAATTCTTTCTCCTTCAGAGGCAAGAACCCTCCCCTGTCCAGGTTGAAGTTTCACCTAGTGTACGTACAGAGAGAAACCTCCCCAGATGCAGATGCCTGACAACAGTATTGGGCCCAAGGAATAAGGGTATCTGTATAAAAGACTGCTATCCAGAATATATGAGTAACTCCTACAATTCGTTAAAAACAACCAGCCCAATTCAAAAATGGGCAAAAGCTAGAACAGACATTTTTCCAAAGAAGATAGACAAATGGCCAGTGAGCATATGACAGGATGCGAAACATCCTTAAGTCATTAGGGAAAGGCAAATCCAAACCACAATGAGATATCACTTCACACCCACTAGGCTAATGTCAAAAAATTAGACATTTACAAATGCTGACAAGAATGTGGAGAAATTGGAGCCCTTGTACGTTGCTTATGGGAATGTAAAATGATGAAGCTGTTGTGGAAAGAAGGTTGGTGGTACCTCAAAAAGTTAAACACAGAATTATCATATAATCCAGAGATTGTACTTCAAGGTATATACTCAAAATAGTTGAAAATGTACTCAGAACTTGTACATCAATGTTCATGCACATCATTCACAGTAGCCACAAGGTGGAAACAACCACAATGTCCTTCAACAGATAAATAGATAAAATGTGGCATATACATATAATGAACTTTTTTCACCCTTAAAAAGGAATGAAATTCTAGTACATGCTACAACATGCATGAACCTTGAAAGTATGATGTTAATTAAACTAATCCAGACATAAAAGGACAAATATTGTATAATTCTACTTATATTAAGTGCTTAGAATAGAATATTTTACTTTGAGCAAGTACAGCAGAGGTCACCAGGGATTGGGAGGAGAGGGGAATAGGGAGTTTCTGTTTAAAGGGAGCTAGAAGAGTTTACGTTTGGGATGATGAAAAAGTTCTGGAAATGGACAGTGGTGTTGGTTGTACAATATTGTGAATGTGCTTATTCCCCCTGAATTTTACACTTAAAAATGGTTAAAATGGTAAATTTTGTTATGCATATTTTATTACAACTAATTAAAGGCAGGCTAGTGTCATGATGAAATTATACAACAGGTAGAAAAAAAAATCAAATGCACAAAGGACTTGATTTAAATACTTAAATTATCAGGGAGTCACTAATGTGAAAAATGCAGTAGTTTGAAGAGGTTTTAATGAAAGAAATTACTTGTGGAAAGGAAAAAAAACCAGCAACTGGATGTGTCAATTCTATCTTCACTACTACCATTAAGAAAGTCTACTTATGGGAGTCAGTAGATTCCACTGAGAATACACGAAATCTGTATTTTTTAGTGGAAAATATTATTTCAATGAATTTAATTGCCATTTTTAAAGAAAGCATGGTGCTGTATTCTCTCTCCGTAATTGCAGCCTTGGCTTTATTGTTATGCACCAATGACAACAATAATGTCTTTATTATGGAAATCACATCTCATTTACGTGCTGCTGAAATTTATTCTGTGTTCACAATCTTCTAAAGTACTTGTTTTAATTTTACCTCATTGACCTTCTGATTCTAACAATTTGGATGTGCTATGAAAACAAATTCATCAATGTAAAACAAGGAACGCAGTTGTGAAATAAGGCGGATTTAAGATTATTATCGGCCTATTTCCAACAACGGGCATGCATTTTTCTTAAATTAGAAATGAAGGTAATCAAAAAAAGGTATCAAGAGTCCTTATTTCCAAATTGTGGGCCATACTCTGAAATTAACAGATACTTGGAGGCAAAGAAGTTTCACTGGTCTGACCCATTTCTTGGTGAGAAAATATTAATTGTATTCTTGAGCTTTCTTAACAAGGGTTAACACTAATCCCATAAGGTATGGTCACCACTGGTGTTCTTAACAAATAAACCTAGCATCATAGAAGAAATATAACAGGACACATATTGCAAAGAACTGCCAAATCAGCATTATGCAATTATAGGTGAACAGTATGGATTAGATTTGCAAATTGAATGTTCTAAGAAACACTCCACACCTCATTTGGGTAGCTTACATGCTTAAACTTTGGTTACACTAGTGCTATACTTGGTTCCAGTTTTAGAATTTTCTTCTTGCTTCAGGATTTCAACACATTTCCGTAAGTGCTCTTAAAAACCGATTTGGAGAACAGGGAATCCACTCTAAATACTGTGGCTCTTGTCTGTAGATATAGTTGCAAATGTTTATTGCAGCAGGCTAGAGTTTGTATATTTACATTCTTCACTATGTGCCAGGTTCACTTAATGTAGCCATCCTTACTAAATTCATGACCTATTTATGGCCATAAGTACTTTAGGGCCAACAATTTCCAAATATGCATCTCCCCTGAGCTCTAGAACTTTAGATCTCCAGATGCCTGGAGATCCCCAAAGCTTCTCAAACTCAGTTCATTCAAAGTTGAATTTAGTATCCTTCCTCTGGATCTTTCTCTTTCTTCTGATTACTAGCACCACCATTCACACAGATTTACCCTATGCCTCATTTTCTCTCATGCTGCACCTACTAGGGAGATGGAGACCACCACACAAAACAGTTAACACAGAACCCGGTGCAAAGCATATATTCAATAAGCCTTACATGCCGTCATCCTCATTCTAATCACCATCATAACTTCAGTCAAGTTAAGGAAATAGTGCATGGCTACAGACATCCCCTTCTAACATATCTGAAGTGCCAAAATATCACATAAACATGCTGAACTTCTTTAGTATCTGAATTTCCCAAAGTAGTTTGGCTACAGAACCCTTCTGTTTGCCTGACATAACCTGAGGATCACACTTGGACAGCTGCTTTCAGTGTGGAGACTCTTAAGTTCCATCACATCCAGACTGGCACTGGAAACTTCCTGACCAACCTATTTAAAGTGCACCTCTCAGCATCTTCCACTTTCCTGCCTCTTCCTTTGGTATTTTCTTTTCATTTCTATTCCATTCTACTATATTCTGTTCTATTTCATCCCATCCCACCCCATCCCACTTAAAAATGCTGACATGAGTCTCACCAATGTGGTGTGACCCACAATTTATAAATTTCTACTCTAAAAGGTAATTTAAGTAGCTTGAGGGTATCTTAGACATAAGGTCGGTACAACACACATAACCAGGGTGGATGCCTACACCTACTACCTTCTGACATGGATTTATCGTGATTCTTACTGATATACTGAGGAAGCAAACCTAGTCTGGAAGGAGCTGTACAGGTGAGATCCTGAATCTACAGGAAGAGGAGATAGTCATTACTGGCCTAGAGTAGGTCTTCCAGGGGTACAAAGGAAGAATGTGAGCAAATTATTAAGAGTAGTCTCAAGGTCTGCTGAGAATCTAAATAGCAGGACTTTGCCCATGGCTGACTTAGGGCTTTCCTAGACGCTAAAGGACAGTCCAGTGTCAGGCCTACTTTGAGTGTGGTTTATTGGGATTGGAAAAAAAGACAGTATAAGCTGAGAATTATGGTCTTGCCTTGCAAAAGCTATATATAATTTTCAATTTGCAGGCTATAATTTTGAATCTAAGGAGAATAATTGAGTTAGATGAGATACACCCACATGGACCTTGCACAAACTGTTCTTAGAGTAATTCCATGTGTAGCATGTATTTCAAAGTTGCTAAATAATATGCCACTGAGGAGGTCAAACAGGTCTGTGATTCTTAAAGGAAAGGTTAAATGGCTTTTCTTCTTCTGAGGAAAATGTTTTGGAACTATGGGAAGGAGAGTTATCATTTGGGTTCACAGCCAACAGAATGATTCATAAAACATACTTCATAAATGCTCCATAAAATGACATTATGATGAAAGTTTTTAGAAGGTCAGAGATCTAAAACAAACATGAAGTCAGCCAACTAACAACTCAAGACCAGCTTAACCTAGTTATTCAAACATTACCAGTTAACTCAGCTATTAAAGAGTTCAAAACACTCACCTCCCGGCATGCTCAGGCACCTAACCGTAATTTCCAACACACTTAATTTTTATAAATACAATGAACATGTAGAATGCATCTTTCAACCTGCCTAAATCTATATTTTGAATCTTATTAGATGGCCTCATAATTTTTGGAAATTAGGTTATTATTTATTTGGCCATGAATAGCCAGTTACGTTTTATAGACGGTTTCATAAGACACCACACAGCAGTCAGTAAGACTTAATAGGCTCAAATTCAACAATGCAGTTTTGAGTCAATTCTGACACAATGTCTCAAAAAAATTAACGCTAAAAATAACTCTGTGTCTAAGAAAATATTTTCAGTGTGTTGAATTTATCAGTTCCCAGAACTGTTATCCAGACCCTCAATCTACATAAATGTCAGCTCACCTCAGTATTTTTTCCCTTCTTTACTTTAGTTCTCTAGTTATTACAAAACTGTACCTCAAATTAAAAATTTTATTTTACTTTCATTTCCTTTGCCATGTCACTACTCTAAAAAGTCTACTCGAGTGAAATCCTTTGGTTTTTCCCTGTTGACATGATGAATTGCATCTCTTCTTTCAACAGCTATCAGATTATCAGGGCATTGTCTGATCTTAAAAATAATGTTATATATTTCACAGAAGCTTTGAGGATATTACTTACTCTCTGTTGTGAAATAACTTTACCTGTAAACAGAGAAAATTAATACTCAACCCACACACAGAGCTGTTTTCAGAAATATACAATACCAGACCATAAAGTGGTATGATATGTGTTATATAAAAGCTTATCATTATTCATTTAAACAATGGCACAGTACCCACAGGTGTGGCTGGGATTTTATGCCTATGAGAGTGAACTAGTATCTTATTGCTCATTCTTACTAACAACCTTGGACCAAGACCTTACGGAGAAAAGAAAGGGAAACCATTGTAATAAGAAAGAAAGGCAATCTCCAGGGTGAATGTCATGTGTATGATCTAGGGAGAAGGAGGCTGTACAAAAAAAAAAAAAAAAAAAATCAATGACATCTGCATTGACAGTATTTGTGTTTACTGATCAAAGTATTTTGATCAGAGTGATGTGTACCTGATGATACCAACTGTGAACATTCTCTTTGTGCATCTGTTTGTTAGTGTCATACGCAGACCTTAAAATGTGTGAGATTTTAATTTCAGCTTTTTTTCTCTTTTTCTCCTCTTTCATTTGGAATTGAAACTGTTAATGGTTAGATTGGTTCACAGGTATTGGATATTTAGCAGCAAATGTAAGGCAGATGATCTAACTTATTTTTTCCCTAGGCTCAAAACTGTAAGTTTCCACCTTTTTTTTTTTAAGAGTGAGAGCACTAGAATTTTAGCTCTAGGTACATGGGGTTGGCATTAGTAGGTAAAACTAATGAATGAGCATTTTTGTTGTTGTTGTTACAGTGCTTCCCAAGTCCCCCAGGGAACTATTTTTACTATCAATTCCATCTTTAATAAGCTAGACAGATTCTGCTACATTTTTTGTTTGTTTCTGTTTGTTTTTTTCTCACCAGGTAGCTTATTCTGTTAACAGAGTTTGCGAAACACATCTGAAGAAAACATTTTTTTTTTCATAGTGGTAAAGCACCTTTAATATAACCATAGGTTAAGTGCTTATTTGCAAATACTCTGGCCGTGGGGAAGAGGGAAATGATGGAGAAAGGGAAACCATCACATTTCTAGGAAACTGTATAATTAAATGAGTGTAAGACTCAAAACTGGTCATTTCAATTACTTATTAATTTGTAACCACAGTGATTTACACTGTCATTATGAAACTGTGCAACAGGCTTTAAATAGCTCTTTGACACCTTTAGTTACTTCCTACAGTCCGATTTCTACTTCTTTCTGGAAGTTGATGCATCCTAATTATAAATCATATCATTTACTTTTAATAACCTGAAGGTTATTTATACTAAATTTTGTAACTTGCTTCTGTCAAATTCTATTAAAAAGATCTGTTTTGTATATGGGCCCTCAGCCCATTACATTTTTTGAAAAAGCATGTACTGAGGTTGATTGTGTGGGATTTATCTGTAAAACTGGCAGAATGGTAGAGTTATGAACATAGACTCTGGGGCCACATTACTTGAGGGCCATTTACTAGCTGTGTGACTTTGGTAAGTTACTTAACTGTTCTGAGACACAATTTCCTCATCTGTAAAATGAGAATATTTTTAGTATCTCTCAAATAATGTTTTGTGGATTCAGTGAGGATTTAATGGTTCAAATATAGAACACTTAGAACAGTTTTGACTTTGACTGCTATTTGTAATTCTTAGAAAACATCACAACTGTGTGATAGATAAAAGGACGAATTACATGTATACACACCCACACATCCACCCACACCCTGTGATAAATGGTAGAAGGTAAGTATTAGAAGAGAGAGACCAAGTTGTATTAAAAACTCAGGGAAAGTAGCGGTTATTTCCTGTTGACAGCATCACGGACATCTTTGTTAGGAGGAAGGAATTTCAGCTGGGCCCTGAAGATGAGCTATATCCGAACAAGTCAGTACTGAGGCTAAGGTAGTGACAACACCACAAAGAGAGGCGAAAAATGCAGGGCTAATGTCAAGTAGTCTTCTGATTGAATTAAAGGTCCAAGAAGATAAGGAGTGAGAAGAATGTTTGCAGCAGCAGCTCATGAAGGGCCCTGGAGGGCCAGGTTCAGCATTACAGAATTATTTTATAGGAAATGGAGAGTCACTTCTTTTGAGAAAAGGTGTGGTCCAATAAAAACAGAGCTTAATCTCACAGGAAAGTAAATAGATCAGAGGGAATGCTGGAGGCAGGGATATCAGTAAGGTGACTATTGCAGTGGTCAAAGTGAGCGAGAATGAAGGCCCGAGGTGAGGGGATGGCTGACGAGCGGCTCCCACAACGGAAAGAAGGGGACGGACACAAAAACATGACAGAGTGTGTGTATGGTGGTACCCCCAAATCAGAAAACAGTGAGAAACTTTAAAACTATACAGATATTGGCACTTTATCACTGGAGATTCAGTAAGTTTGTAGAGAAACTCATCAAATTATAAATTCCTGAAAGTGTGATTTCGATGGTAAGTCAGTTTTGACAACTTCTGACCTGAAAGTCTATGATTAGGAGTGAAAGCACTACACTGGCTTCAAGGTTAGGGAAATCAGAAAAGAAGGGAATGAAGGGGGAGAAGGAGTAACAAGAGATCAGAGCTACTGGGGCAGGCAGAGGAGCAAAGCTGATGACAATTTTTGTACTTCCTGAGGACAAGATATTATTCTCAGAAAGATGATAGAGGAGAGAGATGGGGAGAGAAGTTGGACTCAGGCTGATGGATTTGAAAATTACCATTCTGACAAAAAATAGGCAAAGGAAATCCCTGAAAAACAATATTCTCCAGAGTTGTGAGTCACAAGAAGAATGAGGCATGACCTGGGACTTAGCAGGAAAATTAAAAAAAAAAAAAAAAAAGAGTATCATAAAAACCAAGGGAAATAGCCTATTCAAGGAAGGGCAGTTATCAGTACTGATTTATGCAGTCAAGTTTCAGGATAAGGACATGAGAAGAGAGGTCAGAAGACTTGGTCTCCAAGGCTACAGGTAATGAATGAGAGAGAATAACAAGCAAGGGACTCCAAAAGCTTAGCAGTGGACAGAAGGGGAACAGCATAGGGAGCTTGTATGGACTTCTCTTCAAGAAATTTGTTGGTTGAAGGAGGCAGGGAAGTAACTTGGTAAGGCAGTAGTGTCATGAATAAGCACTTGTAGGCGGTGAGGAGAGAGGGATGTGTTTAGATGGAGAGGAAAGGCCCAAAGGAGAGATGTTTAAAAGGTAAAGCAACTGTGGGAAATTTAATGAAACAAGGTCTGAGAGAAGGAAACACAGATAAAGGGTATAATAAAGGTGGGCTTTGGTGACAATTATTTACTTCCTTATCTAAAATAGGAGGAAACAGGCTGAGAGGGGAGATAAGAAAGAGAAAGGAACAGGAAATAGGGAAAAAAAGAGTGAGAAAACACCTTATTAAATGCAAAATTTAAGAGCAGTGGAGTCTGTTCGAAAGGTTACTTAAGAATCACTGAAAGATGATCCATCTGAGAAGAAGAGATGGCTCAGGTAAAGTTACTTAGAATAGAGGGAGCCAAGATGGCGGCGTGAGTAGAGCAGCAGAAATCTCCTCCCAAAACCACATATATCTATGAAAATATAACAAAGACAACTCTTCCTAGAATAAAGACCAGAGAACACAGGACAATATCCAGACCACATCCGCACCTGAGAGAACCCAGCGCCTCGCGAAGGGGGTAAGATACAAGCCCCGGCCCCGCGGGACCCAAATGCCCCTCCCCCCAGCTCCCAGCGGAGGAAGAGGAGTCGGAGCCAGGAGGGAGAAGGAGCCCAGGACTGCTGAACACCCAGCCCCAGCAACCCGGATCAGAGTGCAGACAGAGTGCGTGCGCGGGGCCCTGGATACTAGGGAAACAGGGCAGCAAGAACAGTGAGTGGGTACCAGAGGTCTGGCGCCGGAGGACATAAGAAAAGCGAGCGGCCATTTTTTTTTTGCTGTTTTGTTTTGGCGAGTGCTTTTTGGAAGTCTTAAAGGGATAGGGACCCCAATACTAGGGAAACAGGGCAAGACCGGTGAGCAGATGCCTGAGGCTGGCGCCGGAGAATAAAGAAAAATGAGCGGCCATTTTTTATTTATTTATTTATTTTTTTAATTAAAAAAATTTTTTTTTTTTTGGGGGGTTGTTGTTTAGGCGGGTGCTTTTGGGAAGTCTTAAAGGGGCAGGGCGGGACACTTAATTAAGAGGTAGGGAATCCGGGGATCTCTGGGCACCCTAATCCCCGGGGTGGCAGGGAGCACGGAGGCCCCTTACAGAGATAAATAGCCTCCCAGCCGCTCCCCCTCCAACGCGACTCCACCACTTTGGAGCAGCTGCCTGAGCCAGGCCACGCCCACAGCAACAGCGGAGATTAACTCCATAGCAGCCGGGCAGGAAGCAGAAGCCCTGTCTGCGCAGCTGCCCAGCACAAGCCACTAGAGGTCGCTGTTCTCCCAGGAGAGGAAGGCCACAAACCAACAAGAAGGGAAGTTCTTCCAGCCGTCACTCGTCCCAGCTCTGCAAACTATTCCTATCACCATGAAAAGGCAAAACTACAGGCAGACAAAGATCAGAGACAACACCAGAGAAGGAGACAGACCTAACCAGTCTTCCTGACAAAGAATTCAAAATAAAAATCATAAGCATGCTGACAGAGATGCAGAGAAATACGCAAGAGATATGGGATGAAGTCCGGAGGGGGATCACAGATGCCAGAAAGGAGATTACAGAAATGAAACAAACTCTGGAAGGGTTTATAAGCAGAATGGATAGGATGCAAGAAGCCATTGATGGAATTGAAACCAGAGAACAGGAACGCATAGAAGCTGACATAGAGAGAGATAAAAGGATCTCCAGGAATGAAACAATATTAAGAGAACTGTGTGACCAATCCAAAAGGAACAATATCCGTATTATAGGGGTACCAGAAGAAGAAGAGAGAGGAAAAGGGATGGGAAGTATCTTGGAAGAAATAATTGCTGAAAACTTCCCCAAACTGGGGTAGGAAATAATCGAACAGACCACGGAAATACACAGAACCCCAACAGAAAGGATCCAAGGAGGACAACACCAAGTAACATAATAATGAAAATGGCAAAGATCAAGGACAAGGAAAGAGTTTTAAAGGCAGCTAGAGAGATAAAGGTCAACTATAAAGGAAAACCCATCAGGCTAACATCAGACTTCTCAACAGAAACCCTCCAGGACAGAAGAGAATGGCATGATATATTTAATGCAATGAAACAGAAGGGCCTTGAACCAAGGATACTGTATCCAGCACGACTATCATTCAAATATGATGGTGGGATTAAACAATTCCCAGACAAACAAAAGCTGAGGGAATTTGCTTCCCACAAACCACCTCTACAGGACATCTTACAGGGACTGCTCTAGATGGGAGCACTCCTAGAAAGAGCACAGCACACAACACCCAACAGATGAAGAATCGAGGAGGAGGAATAAGAAGGGAGAGAAGAAAAGAATCTCCAGACAGTGTATATAACAGCTCAATAAGCGAGCTAAGTTAGGCAGTAAGATACTAAAGAGGCTAACCTTGAACCTTTGGTAACCATGAATTTAAAGGCTGCAATGGCAATAAGTACATATCTTTCAATAGTCACCCTAAATGTTAATGGGCTGAATGCACCAATCAAAAGACATAGAGTAATAGAATGGATAAAAAAGCAAGACCCATCTATATGCTGCTTACAAGAAACTCACCTCAAACCCAAAGACATGTACAGACTAAACGTCAAGGGATGGAAAAAGATCTTTCAGGCAAACAACAGCAAGAAGAAAGCAGGGGTTGCAGTACTAATATCAGACAAAATAGACTTCAAAACAAAGAAAGTAACAAGAGATAAAGAAGGACGCTACATAATGATAAAGGGCTCAGTCCAACAAGAGGATATAACCATTCTAAATATATATGCACCCAACACAGGAGCACCAGCATATGTGAAACAAATACTAACAGAACTAAAGGGGGAAATAGACTGCAATGCATTCATTCTAGGAGACTTCAACACACCACTCACCCCAAAGGATAGATCCACCGGGCAGAAAATAAGTAAGGACACGGAAGCACTGAACAACACAGTAGAGCAGATGGACCTAATAGACATCTATAGAACTCTACATCCAAAAGCAACAGGATATACATTCTTCTCAAGTGCACATGGAACATTCTCCAGAATAGACCACATACTAGGCCACAAAAAGAGCCTCACAAAATTCCAAAAGATTGAAATCCTACCAACCTACTTTTCAGACCACAAAGGCATAAAACTAGAAATAAACTGTACAAAGAAAGCAAAGAGGCTCACAAACACATGGAGGCTTAACAACACGCTCCTAAATAATCAATGGATCAATGACCAAATCAAAATGGAGATCCAGCAATATATGGAAACAAATGACAACAACAACACTAAGCCCCAACTTCTGTGGGACACAGCAAAAGCAGTCTTAAGAGGAAAGTATATAGCAATCCAAGCATATTTAAAAAAGGAAGAACAATCCCAAATGAATGGTCTAATGTCACAATTATCGAAATTGGAAAAAGAAGAACAAATGAGGCCTGAGGTCAGCAGAAGGAGGGACATAATAAAGATCAGAGAAGAAATAAATAAAATTGAGAAGAATAAAACAATAGCAAAAATCAATGAAACCAAGAGCTGGTTCTTCGAGAAAATAAACAAAATGGATAAGCCTCTAGCCAGACTTATTAAGAGGAAAAGAGAGTCAACACAAATCAACAGTATCAGAAACGAGAAAGGAAAAATCATGACGGACCCCACAGAAATACAAAGAATTATTAGAGAATACTATGAAAACCTATATGCTAACAAGCTGGGAAACCTAGGAGAAATGAACAACTTCGTAGAAAAATACAACCTTCCAAGACTGACCCAGAAAGAAACAGAAAATCTAAACAGACCAATTACCAGCAACGAAATTGAAGCGGTAATCAAAAAGTACCAAAGAACAAAACCCCCGGGCCAGATGGATTTACCTCGGAACTTTATCAGACATACAGGGAAGACATAATACCCATTCTCCTTAAAGTTTTCCAAAAAATAGAGGAGGAGGGGATACTCCCAAACTCATTCTATGAAGCTAACATCACCCTAATACCCAAACCAGGCAAAGACCCCACCAAAAATGAAAACTACAGAGCAATATCCCTGATGAACGTAGATGCAAAAATACTCAACAAAATATTAGCAAACCGAATTCAAGAATACATCAAAAGGATCATACACCATGACCAAGTGGGATTCATCCCAGGGATGCAAGGATGGTACAACATTCGAAAGTCCATCAACATCATCCACCACATCAACAAAAAGAAAGACAAAAACCACATGATCATCTCCATAGATGCTGAAAAAGCATTTGACAAAGTTCAACATCCATTCAGGATAAAAACTCTCAGCAAAATGGGAATAGAGGACAAGTACCTCAACATAATAAAGGCCATCTATGATAAACCCACAGCCAACATTATATTGAACAGCGAGAAGCTGAAAGCATTTCCTCTGAGATCGGGAACTAGACAGGGATGCTCACTCTCCCCACTGTTATTTAACATAGTACTGGAGGTCCTAGCCACGGCAATCAGACAAAACAAAAAAATACAAGGAATCCAGATTGGTAAAAAAAGAAGTTAAACTGTCACTATTTGCAGATGACATGATACTGTACATAAAAAACCCTAAAGACTCCACCCCAAAACTACTAGAACTGATATCGGAATACAGCAAAGTTGCAGGATACAAAATCAACACACAGAAATCTGTGGCTTTCCTATACACTAACAATGAACCAACAGAAAGAGAAATCAGGAAAACAACTCCATTCACAATTGCATCAAAAAAAATAAAATACCTAGGAATAAACCTAACCAAAGAAGTGAAAGACTTATACTCTGAAAACTACAAGTCACTCTTAAGAGAAATTAAAGGGGACACTAACAGATGGAAACTCATCCCATGCTCGTGGCTAGGAAGAATTAATATCGTTAAAATGGCCATCCTGCCCAAAGCAATATACAGATTTGATGCAATCCCTATGAAACTACCAGCAACATTCTTCAATGAACTGGAACAAATAATTCAAAAATTCATATGGAAACACCAAAGACCCCGAATAGCCAAAGCAATCCTGAGAAAGAAGAATAAAGTAGGGGGGATATCACTACCCAACTTCAAGCTCTACTATAAAGCCATAGTAATCAAGACAATTTGGTACTGGCACAAGAACAGAGCCACAGACCAATGGAACAGACTAGAAAATCCAGACATTAACCCAGACATATATGGTCAATTAATATTTGATAAAGGAGCCATGGACATACAATGGCGAAATGACAGTCTCTTCAACAGATGGTGCTGGCAAAACTGGACAGCTATATGTAGGAGAATGAAACTGGACCATTGTCTAACCCCATATACAAAAGTAAACTCAAAATGGATCAAAGACCTGAATGTAATTCATGAAACCATTAAAGTCTTGGAAGAAAACATAGGCAAAAACCTCTTAGACATAAACATGAGTGACCTCTTCTTGAACATATCTCCCCGGGCAAGGAAAACAACAGCAAAAATGAACAAGTGGGACTATATTAAGCTGAAAAGCTTCTGTACAGCAAAAGACACCATCAATAGAACAAAAAGGATCCCTACAGTATGGGAGAATATATTTGAAAATGACAGATCCGATAAAGGATTGACGTCCAGAATATATAAAGAGCTCACACGCCTCAACAAACAAAAAACAAATAACCCAATTAAAAAATGGGCAGAGGACCTGAACAGACGGTTCTCCAAAAAAGAAATACAGATGGCCAACAGACACATGAAAAGATGCTCCACATCGCTAATTATCAGAGAAATGCAAATTAAAACTACAATGAGGTATCACCTCACACCAGTAAGGATGGCTGCCATCCAAAAGACAAACAACCACAAATGTTGGTGAGGCTGTGGAGAAAGGGGAACCCTCCTACACTGCTGGTGGAAATGTAAATTAGTTCAACCATTGTGCAAAGCAGTATGGAGGTACATCAAAATGCTCAAAACAGACTTACCATTTGACCCAGGAATTGCACTCCTAGGAATTTACCCTACAAATGCAGCAATAAAGTTTGAGAAAGACCAATGCACCCCTATGTTTATCGCAGCACTATTTACAATAGCCAAGAATTGGAAGCAACCTAAATGTCCATCAATAGATGAATGGATAAAGAAGATGTGGTACATATACACAATGGAATACTACTCAGCCATAAGAAAAGGGCAAATCCTACCATTTGCAGCAACATGGATGGAGCTGGAGGGTATTATGCTCAGTGAAACAAGCCAAGCGGGGCAAGAGAAATACCAAATGATTTCACTCATCTGTGGAATATAAGAACAAAGGAAAAACTGAAGGAACAAAACAGCAGCAGAATCACAGAACTCAAGAATGGACTAACAGGTACCAAAGGGAAAGGGACTGGGGAGGATGGGTGGGTAGGGAGGGATAAGGGAAGGGGAAGAAGAAGGGGGATATTAAGATTAGCATGCAAGGGGGGGTGGGAGAAAGGGGAGGGCTGTACAACAAAGAGAAGGCAAGTAGTGATTCTATAACATTTTGCTATGCTGATGGACAGTGACTGTAAAGGGGTTTATAGGGGGGACCTGGTATAGGGGAGAGCCTACTAAACATAATATTCGTCATGTAAGTGTAGATTAATGATACCAAAAAAAAAAGGCAGTTTCTGTGTGGTGACCTCCAATGAGTTCTACACAAGGGTATAAAGGGCATATAAAAGTGTAGGCAAAGGGTCTGTTTGTGTTTATACAGAGGATCAAAGCCTAATTTGGCTACCCCGAAAATGAACTAAGATGCAATATGAAAAAGAACTTCCAACATCAGCACTCTCTGGAAGACTCATGCCAGAAGATGATCATCAAAAAACCCCAACAAAGATCCACGCACTGCTACAGCTGTAGATGCACTCATCCCACCAGTTTCAGGACTTGCCATGGAAATGAAGAAGGAGATATCTAAGCTGGCCTGTGCATACAGTAAAACAACAAATTTGACTGGATCTATACTGTTGGAATTCAACCAAGAATTAGGAGAAGTGCAAATTGTAGCACTCCAAAATCTTACAACTACAGACTATTTACTGTTAAAAGAACATATGGGATGTGAACAGTCCCCAGGAATGGCTTGTTTTAATTTGTCTGATTTCTCTCAGACTGTTCAAGTTCAGTTGGACAATATCCACCATATCATAGATAAGTTTTCACAAATGCCTAAGGTGCCTAACTGGTTTTCTTGGTTTCACTGGAGATGGTTGGTAATGACAGGTATGCTTTGGTTATGTAACTATACTCCTATTATGTTAATGTGTGTGCACAATTTAATTAGTAGTTTAAAACCTATACATGCTGAAGTTACAAGAAGATATGTCAAAGAAATAATCAATATTCCCATGTTTTCTTCCGCCTGCTACTTCTATAGCTTTTCTTCTTCCTTCCTAATTACAACCCTTAATTAGAATTCGTGCCTCATATCAAATTTACCGAGTATCATAATTCTTCCAAGTGGTAAAGATACCTCAAGACAAATGCTGGGCATAGAAGCCACAGGGCATAAATATGCAAAGAAGTAAAAAGCTAACCTTTTCAAACAATAAGGCTTCTCTCTCACTTACCAACTTTACATTTCCCTGTATGGCCCCAGAAGATGACTGGTTAGCCAGAGACGGGTAAGATTCCTCAAGGAAGGAACAACCTAAGACAGGCACAGTCGCAGGGGGGCCATCAGGTGAGA
Source organism: Manis pentadactyla (assembly GCF_030020395.1). Classification (NCBI taxonomy): domain Eukaryota; kingdom Metazoa; phylum Chordata; class Mammalia; order Pholidota; family Manidae; genus Manis; species Manis pentadactyla. Next base: position 70,191,142 of record NC_080020.1, read on the forward strand.
AATTGGGGATCAACAGAGGTGAGGCTTAGAACCTCACCCCCCCTGTTCTGAGAGAAATCTTCTGCATCCGTGGATGTTTTATTGCCCTAGTCTAGCTTGGATTAACACATAGTCTACAGGCACACACCTGATCATCTACATTTGCTCTCTTACAACACTAAACTATGTTTTCTACCTTTATCTTGTATCTACCTACCACTTCAGCATTTTATTAAAAATAACAATAATAAAGAGAGAAATGTGGTATCCACATATAAATCAAGTATAAAAATCAAATGAGTATTCATATTTGAACTGTTTATTGTTCATAATGCATGAGCAAAACCGAAAGTTTCTATGATGTCTGCCCTTGTACTGTTCACCATGTAACTTATTCACTATGTAAGAGTTTGTTCTCCATGTAAGAACTTGTTTGTTATGCTTCAGAAGATTGGAGACTGACGAAAATTAGGTTTGGGGTGGATTAATGATTGTGCATTGAGCATTGACTCCCCTATACAGAATTTTATTGTTGTTAACAACCATTTGATCAATAAATATGAGAGATGCCCTCACAAAAAAAAAAAAAAAAGTACACTTCCAATTGTAAAATAAATAAGTAACCAGGATGTAATGTATAGCATAAGGAATATAGTCAAAATATTGTAACAACTTGGTATGGTGATAGCTGGTACCTAGAATTATCATGTATATAAATGTTGAATCACTGTGTTGTACACATGAAACTAATGTAATATAATACTGTGTGTCAACTACCCTTCAATAAAAAATAATTATCTACAAAAAAAAAAAAAGTTATTTAGAATAAATTAGTATCTACCACAGAGTAGCAATAGCTGGCTGGTACAAAAGAGATGTGTGGCACAGACTTGACCAGTGATTGGTGAATTGCTTAAGGAGGGAGCCAAGTTGGTGAGAAAATCAAGTGAAAATCAAAAAGCTACTGAAAACATCCTTGTAATGCCCAATCACAGGGTGGGGGAAGGGAGGTCACAGTGAGGATAAAGAAGCAGGGGCGAAGAAGGAGAGGGGGACAGAAGAGGTTGTGTCCACAGAAGATCTGGAGAGGGAAATGGTCCCCAAGGGAGGATAGCATGAGAAACGGTGACCACAATAAAATGAATAGGAAAAGGGTAGTGTAAGCAAAACCACATTTAAAAATAGGAAAAATTATTAAGCAAGGACATTGTGACCTTAAAGTGCAGGAAAGAGCAAAAGTATTTCTGACATCCAATTAGTGGAGAGGAGTGGCCTCTTTCACCATGTTTTAAGGAAAGTGGTCTTTTACAAGACAGGCCATTTCAGTTACAAGGCAACTAAAAGAGTACTTTTGTGAAAGGATCAGACCAAGTCTGCTGGTGTTCTGGCCAGGTCCGCCTCTGGCCCAGAGAAATTCAAACTTCACCTTTGATACGGTGTACTTTTCTTCTAAAAGGAAGCAGTTTATCATAAATATGTCACTTTCAACTTTCTGAGTTTCATAATATGTAAACTATTAAGTATGTCATCATCGCAGGTATTGTGCCAACTATATATTTTAAAAGAAATTTATGATGCTGTCCGGATTTCCATCCCCCTTTTCTATTTCTCTAGTCCTAGAAACCCTATTTTCTTTTATTTCTAGATCTTCTTTTTAAGATAGTATCGGTTAATTAAAGTGTGATCAAACCACGATTTTGTGACTATATACTTTTTAAAGAACTGTATACACCCTATACAAGTTAACCATTAAATTGGAAGGATCTCTAAATAAGGAGAATGGCAATAAATAATACATGGAAATACTTGCAAATCAAGAATGGAACTTATAACTGAGAACTGGGGTTTGGCTAATTAGAGACTGTGGTGCATTGTAAGCTCATCATGCTGATACCAACTGAAGTGGCTCATAGATAAGATCAAGGGGGAATACAGGGTTTTCAATGCCATAAATATGCTAAGAAAAAACAGTCTTGAAAAACTGACTTTTCTACTCTCTAGTAGAGTTTTATATACATTCTTGGCAATGGACTGAAAATAAATTTTAGAGAGCAATATAAAAAAAAAATCAGAAATTGTCTTTCATCAGCCAGGAGTTGAATGGAAGACTTCAGCCATCCATTAAAAAAAAAAAGTGCTCTTAGATCAAAGCAGTAAACATGAGTAACTGTTTTATGTAGCTTTCAAAGGAGTTCAAAGTAATGCCTCATCAGGAATTTTTCCAGAATAAAAAGAAGGACTTGAGGAGGAAAAGGTCCTTTTAGAATAGAGTACTCCAGCAAAATTAAAATATAAACTTTTTATTGATTTGGAGAAAAAGCCCCAAGGAAATAAACTGGAAACTCACTTAGCCTATATACAAAAATGATAAACAATTGGGTATTATAAAAAAATATCAACAATCATTGATTCTTTGGGTCAAGCTAAGGCCTGGCAATGGCAGGCATGCCAACAGGAGATGCCAGACACACTGAAGATCAGAGTGCGCAGCGCTTCGGCGCAGTGAGGCCCCTGTAGTGCTCTCAGACGCTGGCTCTAAGTGTACGCTGAAGTCCCACTGGAGCCGATTTACAATGCATATCAGCTGGAAAGGAATTTCAATTCCATTCCCTCTTCTACCTGGACACCATACATGAACTCAGCAAGTGAGAGTGAATTCATTGTGCCGTTTGAGTCCAGACTTTTAGGCAACAGCACCTAGTTCAGTATGAGAGTACTGAGCATAGAGAGTTTGTATGTGCAAGTAGTGGAACTTCTTTTTTATTCTACAGTGTAAGGATTGCTACTGGATGATTTTAATGATGTGATCAATTTCATATGATATGATAGGGGATAGAATCCAGGTACTATGGACTGAATTGCATCCCTCCAAAATTTGTATGTTGAAACCCTAACCCTCAATGTGATGGTATTTAGTGATGGGGCTTTTGGGAAGTAATTAAGTCATGAAGGTGGAGCTCTCATGATGGGATTGGTGCCCTTATAAGAAGAGACAAGAGATCTCTCTCTCCCTTTCCCATGTGAGGACACAGCATGAAGATGGCCATCTGCAAGCCAGGGAAAGGACTCGGATCAGGAACTGAACTGCCAGCACCCAGACTGTGGGACTTCTTAGCTTCCAGAGCTGGGAGGAATCACTTCTGTTGTTTGAGCCAGGTAATCAATGGCATTTTGTTATGGCAGCCTGATCTGATTAATATACACCAGGTATAATCTGAAGAAAGGAAGAGAGAGGCCTACTTGAGAGACATTTAGGAAGGGCACAGGACAAAGGAGTTAATATCTGACTCTATTCTGCACCAATTATTCACTGAAAGAGTCGTTATACTAATCAAATTACCAACACACATTGAGTGCTTGTTATGTTCCATAGAGTGTACTAAGGACTTCGTATGAATTAACATTAATTCTTCAAACAGCTCTATAAAGTTAAGTATGACTATTACACCTGCACCACATATGAGAATGGTGAGGAAAATGAAGCATGTTTTAGGACCGCAAAGAGAGGGGGCAGTCATCCTCAGATATCTGCCCATTCTTACCCCAGATTCTTTCTGCAGAGTGAGGTCTGACACCTACTTTTATGGAATTAGAATTCTCCAGGTTTAATTTAATGTGTACATGTTGTTTTTCTCAATGAAAATTCCTATTTTAAACAGTAAGGAGTGAAGTGTTGACACCAGCAGCAATGGCAGCTCGGGAGAGCGTGAGAGTCAAGCTGTGGTTCTAATCCCAGCAACAAAATGGAACGGCTTTGCAGACTTGGGGGACATTTTTCTAAGCTTCTCATTTCCTTGACTTTCTTGTCTGACTGTGAATAATAATACCTGTTTCATAGCATTCTTGTAAAAACTGAGATAGTACATACGAATGCTCAGCACAATGTCTGCCAGATGGGCGTCTTCACTGGTAGTGGTTATGGGGGTAATGATTACGACCACCAGGGCCTAAGAAAGTTTCACCTGCCACTTACACTGAGTTTAGCCCTTTACTCTTTCTTCCAAACCTATCATTTCTATAAACTATGCTATCTGCCCAGTAGAAAACAAATGTACGTGGATCTTGACAGTTTAGCACTGAAATAGCCTGAATAGAGAACTATCCCTGTCCTCATCAGTATTCAGCTGAGATTAGCTAAAGGCCAGTTCACTGGGGTAATGTTCAGGAAACTTGAGCTCTAGAAAAACCCAGCTTTGCCACAAATTATCAGTCCCTTTTCTTCTTTGGTTACATGTGTAAATCAGGAGTTTAAACAGCAATTTCAGCTTTCTTTCAACTGTAAGATTTTATTTTTTATCTGGACGGTCTAAGGCTCAGTAAACTAAGTCCTGATGTTATTGTTCTAGGAGTTTTTAATGCACAACATCCAACCCCAAATGTTTTCAAAATCAATAATGAAGAAAATAAATGAAGAATGACTACAAATTATCTTTCAGGCTTAAAAGATTTCTGATTTGAATCTCTGAAGACTGAGGTCACAGATACAAAGCTAAGCAGAGGATGAGCAGCCATAATAATTCCTTAAATATTTTGAATTTTTCCCACTACTACTGGTGAAAGGTGGGAAGACTGAGCTCACAAAGACTTCCCAAGTTCAAGGGGAAGAACTGTTCAGTGCCTAGTGAGAAGATCTGGGGTTTGCCTTAGGTCCTTAGGCATTGTTTTTTTATATTTTTTCAGCAGTGGAACTGAGAGTAGACTGCAAACAAGCAGCTTACTGCCAAGGACATGTGAAACCTGTTATATTGGTCATTCTGGATCCTATTCAAGCACGTCCTGTTACTAGGTAAAATTACTTTTACTTTGCTTTACTGGAAGCCTTAATTTTGCTTTAGGAAAAAGAAATCATTCTATTTTTCCATTTTTATTTATAAACCACGTATGTTTCTGCAAGCAATAAAATTTAAGGTGCCGATGACATACTTGTAGTTTTGACATGAGAATAATAAGGATACTACTAGAACCACAGTGCTTCAGCTATTGTTTGCCATATACTAAACCACCGTAAGACTTAGGGGCTTAAACTAATTTATTATTTCTCACAATCCTACAGTCTGGCTGGGTGCATGTGGTACCTACTTGGGCTGGAACCTTCACGAAGGCTTTTTTACTCACATGTCTGGAATCAGAGCTCGGATGCCTGAAACAAATAGCCCAGCCTGTGGAGTCACATGGCCACTCCACACGACTGGCTTGGGGTTTCTGACATCATGATGGCTTCAGATAATTGGACTTCTTACATCATGGCTGGCTGCCAAGAGAAAGGAAGTGGAAACAGCTAGTCCTCTTTTTAAGGCAAGACCCGTATGGGACAGTATCATGTCCATCACAGCACATCAGTCTCAGCACATCGGTCTCAGCACGTCCAAAGCCAGCCCAGATTCACAGAGAGGGGAAAGAGATCCCACCAATGATGTGAGGAGTGGCATGTGTGCAAAGGAAGGGAAATCATCGATGGAAGCCATCTTTGGATAAGGACACAGAGTGTATTGCATTTACCAGAAGCTCTTGCCTTTTCTTCTTTTTCCTTTGGATTTCAACGAATTCCTCTGAACTCTTTCTGAGATTTTTTAAATGTCAGGAGAAAAATTAGAAAAATTTTAACATCACTGTGCATTAAGGATGAATATTCACTATAACAAGTTTTCAATGATTTACATAAAAGCAATGTAATCTTCATTTATATTACCATTGTTTTTACTCTGAATATAAAGAAATAGAGCTCAGAAAAAATGGAAGCATTCACCCTCAAGTATGTCCCCAAACAGAAAAGTGGCCTTTACAGGACCAGGAGATTCCAAATACTTCAGATACATGTTATACCCAGCTAGCTGGATCAATCCTTTTACATTTGTATAAATCATATTGAAACACATGTGTGGGATTTTTATAAGAAAGGGATTTGTAATCACCTACTTCCTTTTTTATTAAAATTAATTTTCCTTCCCTGATCCATGAATCATTCCTCGCTGAAGAACTGGCTGATGAATCAGAAAGGAGCCAGTAAATTCTAATGAGCCCTAAAGGATAGACAAGCTTATCATTGCCAGAGATCAAAACCAAACCCTAAAATTACAGGCTTTGTTTAATGCTGTTTGAGACACTGAAATTTAGCGCGGGGAACGTACCTTCATCCCCACTCATTCTCACTGCACATTCACCCACTGAAGGGAAGAGAAGGCCAGTTAATCTCATTAGGAGCCACTGACCTTTGAAAATGTGTTTCATAGCAGTTTGGCAGCAACAAGGCCAACCTGTCATCGCTGCCCAGGCCACACTCAGAATGGGAAGGGATTGATGAGACCATCTTTGGGCGATTACAGCACCAGGTGTATTTTATTTACTACCAGCTCATTCTCTTTTCCCCCTTTCCTTTGGATTTCATTGAGTTTATCTGAACTCTGAAATTAAGGAATAGCATGAGCAAAAATATTAAAATAAAGAGATTGAGAATTAGCAGTCATAATAACACAAGTGTTGATATAAAACTGCTCTTGTTAGGCACATTTAATCTGCAAAAGAATGATTAGTTTGGAGAACAGTTCTATACAACTATGGAAGATTCCAGGCCTAACAAAATGAATGGTGCAAGCTCTTCAGTTATTTAAATACATGTGATTCTGATGCTAACTAACTGCATCTGTTTACCAAAACTCAAACTTAAAGGTAAATAAATAATCATAATTATTATAGCTTCTAAAGACAAAAACAGCTTGGGTATAAGGAAACTACAAATTGACTTTTCTTTCTCTAATTCATCTTACGTGCTGTTAAGAGTGATTTATAAACAAAGACACCCTTGACAACATTTAATCAAAAATACTCAAAATTTAGCATAATTTGAAAACTAGGAAATTGTGCTTTTGTAAGAAAAGGGGATTTACTTTCAATTCCTGATTTAATACTTGAGCATATATTTCTCATAATACTATCTGATATATGTAAAAATGCTCATTCAATTAAAAAATGCAAGGCAAACTACAGTACAAACCATCTGAGTTGCCTTAAGAAAAAGGACTACTTTAGTATGCTTGGAATTGCAGAGAATTAAGCTGGATCTGCTTGAGACTAACAAGAACTGCCCTACTTCTCTGGTATAAAGTGGGGTGTAAAAAGCACAGGCTTCTCAGAGGAAAGTGAAGAGGCTTGGTACCAGTCTGTGTGTTACCTCTGAAGCTTAGGGTTTGCAGAGAACTAGCTTCCTCTGCTTGCACGATGGAATCTGAACTGGGGTTTGTAGCACTTGTAACAAGAGAATATTAAAAGCAAAGGTACTCACTACCCAGGTTTCAAAAACACAGAACTTCCAAAACATACTGCATATTTTGCTTATATACTATATTCAGCATTCACCTACCACCCCCATTTTTTTTTTTACAATTATTTATTTTATCTGTAGTTATGTGAAATATTTTCTTTGATTTTGGAAATTCTGAAAAAATTACTTCTTTAAGTCTCACATTTTCTCCATTTCCTGTATTCTTTCCTTTTGGCAATCTATTCTTATACCTCTTAGGTTTGTTTTCATATTTTCCTTTTTTGTTTCTTTGGTGAATTCCCCAATCCTAGCTTCAGATTCTAATTCATTAATTCCCTCTTTTCTGTGTCTCACCTGGAGTTTATCTCAAATATTAAGATAGTTTAAAATTTCAACTGGTCTGTTTTCATTACCAAGATCTGAAATTATTTCATTTTCATATTTGTCTGTTTTTATTTGCTTATATCTATTTTTGGTTTTTATGCTTAAGTGCTTTTAGTGGATATATCTTCCTTTCTATCAGGCGTTAGTCAATCAAACTTTTCTGTAAAGGGCCAGATGCCAAATATGTTAGGTTTTAGAGGCCACATGGTCTCCATTGCAACTCTGCATTCTCAGCTCTGCACTCTGAAAGCAGCTGAGGATATATGTAAGCACATGGGTGTGACTGGGTTCCAAAACAAACTTTACTTACAAAAACAGGTCACTGTAGCCACTTCAGAATACAGTTTGGCAGTTCCTCAAAATGTTAAACATAGAGCTACCACATGACCCAGCAATTCCACTTTAAGGTATACACCCAAGAAAAATGAAAGCATATGTTAATATAAAAGCTTGTATATGAATGTCTACAGCAGCATTCTTCAAACAGTCAAAAGAATCCAAATGTCCATCAATGGATGAATGGATAAACAAAATGTAGTATATTCATTGGGTAGAATATTATTTGGCAATAAAAAGAACTAAGTACTGACACATGCTATAACACAGATGAACTTTGAAAACATTATGGTAAGTGAAAGGAGCCAGACACAATTGATGACACAGTCTATGATCCCAACATATGAAATGTCCAGAACAGACAAGTTTATAGAGACCAAAAGTTGACTAATTGTTACCTAGACCAAAAGTTGACTAATTGTTACCTAGGCCTCAGGGAAGTGGAGAATGGGAAGTGACTAATGGCTATGGGTGAAATGATGAAAATATTTAAAATTAGGTTATGGTGATAATTACAGAACTACATAAATATCCTAAGGACCACTGAAGTGTACAATTTAAATAGATGAACTTTATGGCATGTAAATTATATCTCAATGAAGCTATTAAAAAATAAATAAAACTGGGAAACAGGTGAGTGGCTGGTAATATCATAGTTTGACAACTCCTGCTTTACATTTTTGAGGGTCTTAATATACCTATCAAAGTTATTCATAGTTTATTCTATTTCAATTTTTTTTCTGGATTAATCTCTTTGATTAACTGGCTGATTTTAAGTACTGCCTTTTTTAGTTTTCCTCCAATGTTTGGCACTTTTATGTTGTAGCTAATCTTGAGTAGAAAGCATCTGTTTCCTTAATTGTTGTTCTCTGCCTATCTTTTCTGTCTAATGGTTCTGTGGTTGCCTCCACTCAGCCCTCCTGTCCAAAGAGGACTAGCTGACGTCCTGGGCCTCCAGTCCACATGGTGACATATGGAACTGCAGACAGTCGGTGAACTCCAGAAGGCTTGGCTCAGGTATTTATTTAATGAGATGCTTTGTCTACTCTCTCTCCTTGGACTCCCAGATTCCTGTAAGCCACAGCCCAAGCTCCTGTGGCAGCTTATTTTCAGGCTCCTTTCATGAAGGTGCTATTGCTCCAGTCTGCTGACCCTAGGTGGGACGTTTACTTCCCGAATTACTACCACAGCAGTTGAGACTCCTGCATCCACTGGCTTGTGGACTCAGAAAATGTTGGGTCCGTGGCTGTAGCCCCACTTCCCACTTTGTATTCCTGCTCTATTTCTGACCTGCTGAGATATTCATCTTTAAAAAAATTTTCTCTCATTTATTTTGACTTTCACTGTCATGGACAAGGAGCAGGGCAGTGGGCAAAACATGAATTATAGTGCCATCTTGATTGATTATTTTTCAGGTCAATGCAATGGAATTTTATAATCAAAGAGAGTAAGTATCATGTGCTCCTCGATAAACAGACTTTGTTTTTCCCATAAATTTTGAATTTGAAATAAGTGGAGTATATCCAAGTAGAGGTGAGTTATAGTAGGCTGCAAATAAAATATGAAATATCAGGTCAGAGGTCAAAGCTGAACACTTAGTTTTGGGAATCACAGAAGTGAAGAAAAAAAGAAAAGTTCTAATAGTAATAACCTTCAAAGAGATATCTAAAAACAGGTGGGAGAAATCCTTTAATTTCTACTTTTTATGATATAGAAGATTTCTCTTAATGCTATATTTAGCTTGGGGATATAGCCTATACTTACAAAATTTTTATAGTGCATTGATGATCATTAATTTATCTAACAAATATTAATTATGCCCTGCTATCCATTAATCTCCAAGGCCCTGGTGACATGAAGATGAGTAATAAATGGTCTTTGCCCTTAAGGAACTCGTAATTTATTAAGGAAGTCACCCCAACACACCAAAACAGGTCACCATTCCATCTAGGATAAGTGCTATGATGGCTGTAGGGACAAAGTGTGAGTAATTCTTAATTGATATGATTCTTGAAGGCAGTAATTCGAAAGACTGTGCAAAAGAGACAGCATACTGGGAGCTTCCAGAATTTCTATAAAGATGTGAGCAGTTATCTTGGACAGGGGCATGCAGGGGAAATTAAACTGTATTTATCTAATACACCATTTTTACTAGATTATGGGTTTACTTTTATAACTGTGGGGAGATTATGAAGAATATGGGAGGGTGACAAGACCCTTCCACCTCCATCATCCACATTCTCCCACAAAACTTAATAAGCACACGGGTTTTATCAACTAATGGTGACAAGGTCAAAGTAGAGGGCTTGTTACATGAGCAAAGATGGTGGTATTGGGTCAATTTTAAATACATGCCCTGGTCAGGATACAGGATAAATGGTAACTAATATATGGATAAAAAGATGGCCAGAGGTGGACTATAGAGACTCTTATACTGGGGGCTGGAGAGACTGGACCTCTTTTGGGCAAAGAAAGAGACCTTGAATGACTGTCATGATGGAGAGTGAGGGGATCCACCTTATGCTTTTGAAATGGAGACATCTGAAGAAGTGAAATGGGTTAGAAAAAGACTAGAACTAATGACCAATCAGGAAAAATATTGTAGGAGTCCAAGTGTAAAATAATGACTATTAGCTTGAATTATCATGAGAATAGAGGAACTAGAACTATCACACATATATATTGTTTTTGAAAAGCTACAGTAACAGCAATGTTGTGAGAGGTTTCCCTAGTCAAGATACAAATGTGCTAGAGATTTTAGCATTATATTAGCTTGAGGGCTATGTTTTCCAAAAATCGGAGTATTGTTTTACCTACTATATCTATGATGGATCAATTCTAAAAGGCACAGGGGTGATTTAGGGATGAGAAGGATTAACTCATTAGGTTAGGCCCTTCTGTTATCAGCACTGAAACATGTGAACATTGGCACCTTTATATTCTACAGAAAACAAAACAAATCTTGTTACTTGGGGAAAGAAACAAACTTTCCCTTCAGAAGAGAAGATGCATTTTAAAAAAGTAAATCCCGTGTTGAATAATAAAGCATAGCTTTTGGATAAATTCTATGTCCCATGAAAAAGTAGGATTTCTACATTGAATCTTGCTTTTTTAATTGGAGAATTTAAGATTAATCATAACCTTACATGATATTTCTGCCCACACAATGTGTGTTAAATGAGAGACGATAAAGAAGAGCTGCCTAGACACAGCTGTCCTACAAGTTACCCCACAAACTAATATAAAAGAGTCCCTTCTCTTTACAACAAACAGGAGGAAAATCTTTTCATATCTTCCCTGACCCATTTCAGGAACTAGAAGGCTTTTCTTACATGAGAGTGACTCCTTTTATTGTAAGTGACAATATCTACTGAGCCCCTAATAATGTATTAGATGCTATCCTAGGGATTTCATATATGGTACCTTGCTTAACTCTGTAAAGCACTTAAGATGTGAAGAATTCCTCTCATTCATTTGGCTTTAGACTTGTAAAAGCTTAGAAAAAAGGAGACTCTTCTTCATTGTCTCAAGAGGGATCCCCACGCCCAGCTTGTAAGATTGTCTCTAACATCCCAGTCCCTCACACCATTTTAGAGAGAATTTCTATATATAGGTGTGTGATTATTGTTCCTTGTTAAGAAAATTCCTAAGAGACTCTAATCTAACAACAACAACAAAAAAGAATCACATTATAAAAACCTGTGTTAAGTATGATTCAAAGGGAAAAAATGAGCTGCAGTGAATGCCAGTTTGAGCTGGAAACTCTCACACTCTTAAGTAACCAGACATGTGTAGCCAGTTATGAAGCTGTCTGATCACACATGTTTTTAAACATCTGTCAGCACAGTGAGAACTCCACATGCAAAATACAGCACTCACAAGCCTTATGAAGGTTTGTTTTGATGAAGTCTCAGAATCTGAAAGGAATGTATAGATTTTACAGGACGAACACAGGTTGTTATTGAGTTGAAGAAAGCTTGGGGGAGCAGTTCCCAAAGGCTGTGAGTCATTTACTTGAACATTAGTGTCTTAAGGACAAAACGGGACCAGTGATAAAACCTCGGGAGCCCCAGAGAGAGAGAGTTGTTACCAAGTACCGAGAAGCAGGAGAAACCGGAGAGCTATTGGTTAACTTAGGGCTTCAGAGCCGAAAGCAGTCTAACTTCATTCCTTTTTTTGATAAAATATATTCGGTGACATTGTCCCATCATTAAAAAGTTCCCATCTCCAAAGTACAAACACAGCTCCTTCCAAACCTGTAGCATTTGTTCTTCCTCTGAAGACGTCATCGTATGCCTTCCACTGTGGCTTCACCTGGTAGGCGTGGATGAACACCACAAACACCACCACAAGGCACATTAAAGGAACAAGGGCTGCAGTGAACAGGGCTGCGTAGATGTTTGGAATGAAACACCTGGACGAAAAGAGAAAAGATAACAGACAACTTTAATGCAAACATTTATAGATTCAGAACACATTACATCACTACTCTATACTAGCTTGTTCCCAAATGCTGGCAAAAGCAAATTTTTGGCTTGCCAAATCGAAGCCTTCTTTGAGTAGAGACTATGTGATTAAATCTAACCCACTGCTTCAAAAATAGGTTCCATGGAACCTATTTGCTTTTCCAGCTTTTCCAGCTTTATCTTGGTGGCCTAATGAGACCAAGGTCTCAGTGGGGACTGCACGAGAGGAAGTGTTAGGGCAAATTTGAGGATTTCCAGGACTCAACTCTATTTCCACAATCTTGTTTTCTGACTGAATGACAGTTTTGTCATTCTTAAGCTAAACATTTCCCCAAGAACCATTAATTCTCTTGAAAATGATGACAGTTTTCCCTTTAGTAGCTATACTGCACAACCAGACCTATTATTACTGAAGTTCATTTAGATCAATGAGTCCCAAGGTAAACTTACATTATTTATTTTGGTAATGCTGCAATTTTGTGGAAAATGGTTCTAGAGATGTAACTGGAAATTTTTACTCATGGGTCATAAAATCCTCTTGTTCTTTACACAAAGTCTTTCACAAAAACATCTCAAAGTGGAGGGCTTCTGAAGAGTTTCTCAATATCTAAAACTGTGGTTTTGAGGTATTTTATAAAGGACATACCTCCTACAACTTGTAGGACTATACTACTTTTAATTACAAAACATTTTAGCAGTAGGGACTGTCTCTTTGTATTTTCTCCAACTAGTACATTTTTTAAGTATCTAATATCTATAAACCTAGATTACAATGCAAACAAAAATAATGGATTCTAAAGAAAACTCAAGGAAAAAATATAACCTGTTTAGAAGGAAGCCTCAAAGTCCAAATATCGGTAGTCAGGGGAAACAGCCATTCTGACAACTTGGGAAAATAATGTTTTGATTTGAGACACATTATAAAAGACCTTAGTCAGATATTATTTCTAATTAACATGACCTGCTAAATGCATTCCTCATGTAAATAAAACACATTTCAAGAAATACTTCAATACACACTCTGCATCTGCAGAGAGGTGTCAGAATGATGAATATCCCAGCTTTTAGACTTTGACTTGGACAGCATGAAGCCTGAATCCTTCCCTGAACACCCACCTGTATGCCATAAGGCCTGTATCTTCCAGGTAGAAGGCATATGATTAAATAAAACAGGCAAACATGAATGGCCTTGATTTGAATATATTTCTGCACTAATAATAGTGGGCATGCTGGCTACTCACTTTTGTGCACATTGGCATGAAATGCTTTCTTACTGCTTTCATCTGATTTATGGATTCACAGCCATAGTCTGGCCTAAAGGTGCTTAGACAAACGAACTGACAAAGGAACTCACACAGGCTTCGCTGCTTTACTTTTACTCTGAAAACTGTCATCGCAATTCAATTTCAGGCCATAAAATGGGAATAATATCAGAATCTACCGTGAGCTGCTGGAGGAATAACAAACATTTTTCACAGACTCCTATGGTCCAGGTTGACTCTCCAATATCTATACTTTCCAATGACTGACCAAGTTTGGTTCCCACTTCTCTATTTGACATGCTTTCCTAAAAACTTTCCTGTACTTCAGAGGATAACCTTTGAAAGCTGAATCCCAACGAATGGTACACCATCCTGGTTAAACATTTATAGGCAAGGTTAGAAGTGACCAGGCATGCTGGCAGTGGCTCCTGGGAAGAGAAGTGAATTTCCTAAGTGCCACAGCTCTTAAAAATCTCCTATGCAATTCTCCCTGCTTGTATATGACTTGGCTATGCTGGCCCATTGTTTTTTCAGAGAAAGGGGCAAGAAAATTATCCTATCCTGAAGTGACCCACTTTCCTCCCCGTTTCTTCAGAGCACCACAAGTCCTAGCCTCTCCTAAGTACAGGCTGCTGAGAGGGCCCTGTCTGTCCCTCACGTGGTCAACATGGCACCAGGCCATTAATGAGGGCTTTGGACCCACAGCATAGCTGCCTGTGTTGGTGCCCCTCCTACCTTCCCCTCTACCAGGCGCTATCATACTCAGGGCCCTTCCCTGGCCCACTCCTGTCCAGCTATAACTCCATCCCAGGTTCCCTGCAACAAAAACATAAGACCTGTCAGGGACTAGGGGGTCAAACAACTCTTCTGAAACACTATTCTTTGCAAGTGAAACAGAGCTGAAGGGGTAAGCCACAAGCACAGATAGCGGTTAGGACCCCACACTTTGCATGACCCTGTCCTGGGAAGTAGGTGGAGCAGACTGTTACTCCACACCCCACATTGTATCTCATATAATAACAACTGCTTGTTCTACATTACCTGCATTTTAACTTTTCTCTTAAAGCTAGTAGGTATTAGTCTAATTTTCTGATCACTATTGTCTAATGGGATTTTTACTGGTCCAGAATAAAACTTCCTATGCATATTTAAAATTACCCAAGATAAACGGAGTATATGCTATCTTAAAAGAAAAAAAAAAAGGCAGGCCTCATCAGCCAGAATTTCCTTCAGTCCAATCAAGTAAGAGGCACAGTACATCCACGTAGTTTGAGGATTAGATCACCTGAAAGTGATGTGGGAAGTTAGGAAATTATGAATATCACATTCGAAATAGTTCCTGAAATAAGGCTGGGAACAAATTCTTGGAAAAACTGAGCGTAATGTAAGAAATGAGCAGGCAGGATGCTCTGCACACACAAGGGCTGTGGAAGCAGTCAATTAACAGGCTGGCAGCTATGGCTTCAAGAACAGATCTGGCAGTCACCAGACAATGAGACAAAGGCCGTGTGGATTTGCTTTCTTAAAAAGGGCGAGGAAAGTGTGTTCCTTGTAATTACCAGCTCATCCAGCTTCAAAGTACTCCTGAGACCTTTCTTTTGGTGTCGAGTATTCTTCTGGGTTCTTACAATCATACAACTAACTTTTGCTGTTCCCTTTTAAATGTCCATGGGTAAATTTTCTTTCCTATTATAACCCCAGACAATCCTAGTTTACTTCAAAATCTTGTCAGGACTTCATTTTTTAGTTTTAGCCAGATGAAACAAGTAAAAACTGTTTCCCAGTTTTTCCTCTTCCAAGTCTATCCTTGGAGCTTGCACAAAGCCGAACGTCACTTTCTTACTTAGTAAGAGGATTACCTCCCCTTGGTAGCACTTTGCACTTACGCATTTTCAACTTGCAGTACCTAACTTGAGTTTTAAAAAATGTATGTGGGTGGCATGAGGTATTTCACTTTCCTTGTTCCTGTAGGAAATAAGGACAAGTGGCAGCCCAGAAGCAAAGGAGTCCAGGAGAAACATAAGCTCCACTTGACAGCTGCTGTAAAGTACTGGGAGGGATGCCGGGGACTCCCTGTACATGACACTGTGATTTCAGTCCACTTAAATTATATTTTAAAGAACAAGTTGATCCTGGCAAATGGGAGGACTTGAAGAAATCCAGGCAGATGACTGACATCTGGGTTACATCTGGGTTACACAGGTAATAAAAAAGGAACTAGGTAATGAAACAATGATAAATGTTTTTTTTCCAAGTTCTTCTTTACAATAAGAACGATAATAGTTATGATTCACAGGCTCATGTGCCAACCGCCCCAGGTAGGTTTCAAGATTTCTTTAATGATGGCATCTGTACCAATAGCTACACTTTTTGCTTCAACTTTTTCCTCTCCACATGGAAACTGATGGTGAGGCCTACTTTATCTGGAGATAAGATAAAGGAGATAGTCTGTTTATTCTAGAAACATATTTAATGTACGGTGGATCAAGAATTGTACATTTACTGCAAACTGGTTTCTACTTTGTGTAGAAACTACAATATATCTGTTTATTGACCCTATTAGTTGAAGAATACAGATGTTATTCATTTTGAAGATGCTTATTATTTGTAAATAAAATCTAAGCCAATACTTATGATTTCAATATTCCTTTCCTTTCATGCCCAATTTACTTCCTTCCCAAATAAGATGTTTTCTTATTATACACATTTTTATTCACCTGTGATTTTATGTGTATATGTATGCATGTATGTATGTATTTCTGTGTGTATGTATTTCCTGTTTCATCCAAAACAGCTGGAGAGAAACACTTTAAGCACATTAACTGTTCCTAGTGAATAAATTAATGATGACATCAGAATGAAGAGAAAATAACAGTCTGGGTTTAACAAGCTGCAAGGTAGGAAAATATATTCTTTTTTCTTTCTGTTGTAGAGCATACAGAGGTTTTTGTACCAAGGGAAATCAGTTGAATTCTAAAATGCATTTTCCTTTAAGTTTAAACTTTAAACAAGTGAAGATTAAATTACAGATAAGCCTTATAAAGTGAAATCACATATTGGGATGACATATGGACTTAAGAGAGGAAGGAGAGGAACAAAAGAGTTCCCTAAGCTGAATTAGCTGGATAACACGAACTGTCTTAAATATCAGTACCATTCCTACTTTCATCACCACTACTGATAGTACCAGCAGTGATCGTTTACTATGTGCCAGGCAAGAAGCTCCATCCTCACGTGAGTCATCACACACAAACGTCACAATGAACCCATGAGGCTCACTGTACATACGGAAAAATGACACCAAAATTACAAAAGGTCAAATTGCTAGTAGCATAAATAGGCTTATTTGCTTCCTACAATTCTAATATTATTTCCACAATTCTAGTAATGACATATTAGAGTTAGTGTCAAACAAGACAGTTTTCTTGAGGCTCATGACACTAATACTGTCTTTCTTTATCTCCTACGGCTCTGCATAATCAGACCCTTAAGAAAGACTTCTTGAGCTAATTTTCAGCAGTCTTTGAAAACCATTCACTTAAAAAAAAACTAGGCACAGAAAGTCCCGTCTTTCAAAAGTGCATTCAGTTCAGTCACAATCCAAGCAACATTTGAGTATCATATCCAAGGTATGTGGAACATAGACAAGGAAGGGCATATAAAAGTGCCTAAGGCACAGTCCTTCCTATCTAGAATATTATATTTACAATAAATGTACAGCACTTCAGAATTGAGTCTTCTATGCAAAGTGTTGTCCTTCCATCAGCATCATCAGCACATTCCATCATCATTTGGAAGCTTGTTAAAAACACAGAATCTCCTACCTCATGACACAGCTCCTGAAGCTGCATTTTAACAAGATCCCCAGGTGTACATTGTACATTCATGTGTACACTGAAAGTTTGAGAAACATTCTTCTATCACACTCATGGGACATAAAGGAGCTTAATGTAATTAACAAATTAATCCATCTTTACATCTCTTTGGCAGTGAGCCACGGGACTATGTAACTCCAAGAGGAAGAAGATTCAGAGACTTCACAGCACATGGTGATCACAGCAGCCTGAAGAACCAGGGGGAAAGCAAAGCAGCTGGAAGCAAAAGGAATAGAGAAGCAGAGATCTGTCATATTTAGAAACTTCTGTTAGCAACCTGAACATTCTAACAGCAGAAGGGGGGAGTGCCAGCAAATAAAGTGAGAGAGGACACCACACATCTGCAGACTGGTGGAAGGAAAGGAGAAGGTGTGTGCTGGGATGGGGGCTTGAGGATGGGAGGTAAATATTCAGTCCTGTTGCATCTAAACAACCCTGGAAGGAATGGATTTCTGTGAGAGAGTGCAACAGACATGCTCCACAACTTCCCACACCACTCAAGGTTTCCTGAAAAGGTCATCTCATGTGCCACGTGCCTCCATCCCCACACCCCACACACAGATGACTAGCTCTGAGATGGATATCTGGCCCAAAGACAGCCATCCTTCTGGCTTGTCCTGACTTGTAACTTGGTGACTCTACCCTGAAAGCTGAGCGGAGCCAATTAGCTATTTGCTCTTGAGAATTTGCATGGATAGTTGCCAGTTAATAGTGGGCACTAGAGCTGATGTAAACTCAGGGCAAACAGCCATGCTGTAGTAAGTACCTGATGAAGGTACTGATGAAATGGACAGAAAAAGGAAGAAGAGCAGAGGGTTGGGAGGCGCACTCGGATGCTCGCCACAGGAAGTGAGAGGCCGTGATTGCTGGGAGATGAAGAATGCTGTCTTGGTTTTCCCATTCCAGTTTCTGGGTCTCTGAGGACCAACAGTACCTCATTTCTTGCTTTTGAATGACTACAAGAATGCCTGGAGGCACACGTGCTTCAATAACCCCCTCCCCTTTACTTGAGGTAGTTTTGGTGGGTTTTTATATGCAGCTATAATGGCTATAGTAAAAACAGAGCTAGTGAGTGAGTGAGTGATAAAAAGAGAAAGGGGCATGAACACACAATTGTTCTTTAAAACAATGCTGCTCTTGAAGATGGAGAAGCCTATCACTGCCATGTCTACCAGTTTTAGAGCTCACTTTGCACCACAGTTAGCATGGCTCTCTAGTTCTATGCGTTGACAACTGCCACAGAAGCAGCCAGAGGACCAAAGAGTATTAAGGATGAGACTCATCTTTTAGTACTTAAACTGTACCCATAAGCTTATATTACTTGAAAAGATGGAACAAAGAAAAATGTGTACATCTCTGAGAAATACTTCTTCATCTACTTCAAAACAGATTATTTTAATTCATTGAATTGTCTAAATTTTGAAGTAGTCAGATACACTGTATACACTAAAATACAGATGTCCATTGAATGTAATTAGCTCTTGGTCAATGAGACCATTGCCTGGGCTCATTAAAAAGGTAAAATACATTTATACCTCAATTCCAAAGATGAATAATGGGCTTGAAGTATTAACAGGGTAGTGACAGTTGATGAAAAACAGTCTGCAAATTCTGATACCCCAAATGACCTTTTTCTATTTCTAAGAAACTCAGGTCTGAGTAGTTCATTGCCGGAACAACTTGACAGCACTGGGACAGTGTTTGCAAGCTTCATTCCAGGCAGATTCTAGTGATCAAGCCCTTTCAGAATTTAATCACCATAAGGTCAGGGTGACTTGTGTTTTTTGCAGGTATGTATGCTCTATGTTCTAGTGCTCTATCAAACAGAATTGTTTGGTACTGGAAGATGTCATTGTCCATTCAAAGCTATCCTTTCTTATTTCTTGCTCACCAAGCCTCTGAATGAATGGCTAAAAAGTTTTTTCTGACTAATCATATCTCCTTCTCATATTTGAGGAAAGTTAAATTATAGGTTTTCCAAGCTTATAAAAAATAGATTTACAAAGGTCACCATTGGAATACAAGATTCATGTCTGAAAAAATGTATTTTTTCCTTACCCCACTCTCCACTTCCATGTATCATGATAGCCCCTGTGGACAATCATCCTCAGATTATCACCATGAGCAGGAAAGCATCTTCAGGTGAGGCTAATCCCTCATCACACAAGGCAGCATGCAGTACTTTCTGATCTTAGGCTAATGTTGGAGGTGCAATTTTTACTTTTAGTGCCTTAAATCTGTGATTTCAATAAACTCAAGCATTTAGGAATAGCTTAGAAGAAATTGGGGGCCATGTATCATGTTAGCATAAAGGTTACTTCCTCTTACTGATGAAGATGTTGTGGGCGTTTGAAGTGCTCCCTCCCAAAATACTTTCATAATACACTTGTATATGTTTCATTTAGAACCCGTGAAAAATATAAAACAGAAATATACATCTATGTTAACAAGAGAATCACTGTAGCCACTCTATTAATGATGTAAATGTAAGTGGCAAAAATCCTGACAGCAATGGTGGTGATTTCTCAAAAGGGCAAAAATCAGTTGGGAGAAGGATAATCCAACTTTTATTCAGTTATATTTTTCTGGACAGTAACTATATTACACTGTCTGGAAATTAGGGTCACAGATTCCTCTAGCTTTATGTGAAAGCTGCAAATGTTCCAAGGGAAAAAAGAAAAAAAACTTCTAGAGCATTCCCTGTCAGAGGAACAATAAGTCATACCTACATCTTGTAGTCATATTAACATTTACAGCACATTGCAGTAGCTGATGTTCCTAAATGTTGACTTAAAATCATTAAGAAACTGTTAACTGAAGTTGATCATACTCTGTTTAAAATACACTATACCTTTCTTTGCGTCATTAGTAAAATTTTAATCTTAAAATTCTGAAAATAACAGGATTAACTTTTAATTATTGAGAAAACAAGGATCATGTAAGTAGATGAGGTAATACGTCAATCATTTTAAGGTCATTACCTCAAGTTGTAGATAACATAGTTTTGTTTCAACTCCAATACTCAGCTTTGTTGCTGAGCCCACTTCAATCCTGATATCCTGATTTTTTATTGAATAAATATTTAAGGATGTTGGTCTTCAGAGTAAGGAGTTTACAAAAAATATGTGTTTCAAGATTGTCTGAACACTCTTAATATGCTCATACTAGGTGGTTGCTACAGCTGGCTTATAACACTACTAGTAATTAGTATTTATTGAGTTTTTTTATATGCCCTGCAATGTTGCAGTTATAGCTGGAAACTTAAGAAATGTAAATGGCATACCTCCTAACCTGAAGGATCTTGGAGCAAGAAAAATACAATGTAATTATAAGAGAATATTACACAATCCCATAAAACACTGCCAACATGTGAGGGATATCTAATAAATGTTTATAAGGTTAAGAAATATGGACCAAAATACCTGGGGAAAATGAAATAGAGTTCATAGATTAGTTTCAGAAAAGGAAAGTAAAACTGGAAGTAAAGGATACAAAGGCCAAAATTCTATTCACTCTTTGGGGAATCCCAGTGTTGATAGGGAAACGACACATTTCATTTTCCTTGAAGTTCTGGTATCTTCAGGATCAGATAATACAGACTGAGAAGCAACATTTGAAAATCCCAAGTTGGAAAGTCCTAAGCTAGACACCAGACAGGCAGATATCCTTTATGATTTATGTAAAGAAGTTTGTCAAAAGAAAACGATGTTGTTATTCACGGTATATGTATTTTGGGTGGGGGGAGGGAGACAAAGTGGGTAGAAGTCTCTTATTGGATTAGGATAACACTGCCTACAAAAAACATGTACTGTTGAGAAATGAAGGCTCTGGAACCAGACTATATTTGACTCTATACTAGATTCTCAATCCAAAATCCTCTTGTGTACTGTGGATAAAATGAAGGCTCCTGTGGCCAGGATTCTCACCTGGACCTAGTCGGCTAGCTCACTACACACATGTGGGCAATATGTCATTATTGACTCTATATAAAGAGCTTTGCCCAGTGCTCTGGGCGACACACAGTGGCATGACTGCAAGGCTGCAGATCAGAGCAGGGGCTGGAGTGGTGGCAGAGCCAAGGACAGAGACTGGGACGGCTGTGCAGGCCAAGAGGCCCAGAGGACGGCTGTGCAGGCCAAGAGGCCCAGAGGACGGCTGTGTGGGCAGAAAGGCCCAGAGGCAGAGACCGGCTTGCTGTACGCAGACTTGCTCTGAGTGAACGGGATTCTAGTGATGACCTGGCACCGTGGGAATAAAGTTGGGTATAACCCTTTCCCCCCAAGAACATCCTACTGTCATTTCTTTGGTCACATGAATCCACAGTGAACTTGCCCAGGGCTGAAACCCATTGGCAAGACATGTATATACAAGACTTAACCTGTATTTAAAATAGAAGATACCAAATAGTAGAGAGGGAAGTGCGAACATCTATCATCTTTCTTTATGGGTCAAGGAAAAGTGCTGAACAGTATGAGTTCTATGATAGAAAAATCCTTTCCCAAATCAGGGAAGACTTCGTGGAAGAGGTGGGGTTTGATGCCAGCCTTTTCCCTCTTGAATTCCTTACCAATCAGCAAATTTACTGTGATTCAGTCATGCAAATATTATGACCTGCCTGTGTCCATAATGGCTCTGCAAGAGGGGAAAGAGGAAAACTTTCCCTTTGCAGCTTTTCCCCATGACTCATGTGTGTTCCTGCAAAACCAGTTGTTGAATTTTGGTTTCAATTTGAAAAGTCAAGGTAATTATAGTGCATTCAAGAAAGAGGCAGGTAATACTCAAAGAAGTCCAACAAAACATGATGGCACCCCACAGGGGAGAAGCAGGCCTGGCCCAGAAGTGTCAGCAGCAGTAGATTGAGCTGTTTGTCCAGGGGCTTCTCTAGGGATTTGAAGTGATGGCTTCTTGCCTGCTGTACACCTGTCCTCATCCCCTCTCAACACTTCCCCCAAACCCCAAAAGCCTTCAAGGAAAGAGCAGATGGTGCTGGGGGGAAAGGCCAATTCCCTGATGGTTTTCTAGGAGAGGAAGAATGTTTAGCCTCTTGGAAGCCTGCATTCCAGATGGGGTGACGCTGGATGTTTCCCAATGTTGATGGCTAGAAAGCAAGGCATTGAGAACATCCCCATCAACTTGAGCTCCCCCGAGAAAGGTGACTCCACTTCCTCCTTTAATTTACCAATGTCTTTCCTTCACAGAATCTTAGAGCTGGCAGTGCAGAGGTCAGCCCATCTTCCCTCTAGCTTTATGGGCCAAGAAACCGAGATGCAAGGACTTCTACAGCTTGCCCAGCATCTGCCCGTCTGAACTCCTTACATCAGTGCTCTACATAAAGCCCGAGCAGAAGTCAGACTCAAGAGAAAAATAACCAAAAATGTTTTCAGGGGCCATATTCTGTGAATAATCTAAAAATCCCTTTAGGAAGTGTTCCCAGTGTTTTATTTCACTTTGCACGAGAATTCCTAGGGTATAGGTGTCTCCTGAATAAATCATTGAGTCCAACAGCACGTGCCCATATTTCTGAATATAATACTCAGTAGTAATGACCCAGGCAGCTAGAGCATACTAACTCCACCCATGAAAGTTTTTAATGACACCACACATTAAAATTTCTGGAAAATATAAAAATTCATACAGAAGAATAAATTTCATTTCAGAGATATAAAAAAGATATGAGGAAAGGGCAGTGAATCCAAAATGATATTTTGTCATTCATTAAGCACCCCCTCCCATGGAGGGCTTCAATCCCCATCCAAAAAAAATTGGCTTTAGTTGAATCAGTATTTTATCATAAGGAATTTATTTTTGACAACAGGATGTTCCTGTTATTTTTCAAGTCCTGTAGTTTCAACAATAGGATTTCAGGGGAGTGAAATGAGATGGGAACAGCAGAGTAATATTAATTCCTGAGCATAATTGTGAATGTGTATGAAAAATTCCAAATAGTCTACAACCTGCCTTAAAAATCTAATGCTATCGCATTAACTTTCTGAATTTCTTTTAATTAAAAAGAAATCACAATCTAACATGTAGTAAAGATTTTTTGGGTGGCAGTCTTAACTTTTTAATTGTAGTTAAACTTCTTACTTGTAGAGCTAGGCCAGTTAATGTCTTCAAAAACTTCCCTTTGTGATGGTGACCTTATTTGTTCTTTTCTTTATTTCTTTTTCTCTCTTTTTTCAGATAAATGTTCCATGTGCCACAAAATGGAAATAATTTTTAAAACATGCTGAAAATTCAAGAGTAGGATATGCATGCCATCTGGGAGGGTATCACATACTTTTAATTGACAGAATCTTACCAACTGCAGGACTGTCGTTCATGGCTCATTTGGAGCCTATTCCTTAGGTGTGTGGAGAGGAGTCAGGTAGATTCTGCTACCTGTGATTACCAAGAACAGAGATAATCTAACTGGGTTTGATTATGGATGAAAATGCGTCAAAACCTACTACTGTCTAGGGCATTCGCATTAAAAAAAAAAGGCAAAAACAGGATGATTTCACAAAACAGAGACTGAGAAAGCCGAGTGCGTACGGATGTGGACTCTGAATCAGACAGGCCTGGCTTTGAACCTTGGCCCTGCTGTTAGTAGATATGTGACTATGGGTGAGGGAAATTACCTCTCTGAGCCTCAGTATCCTCACTTGTAAAATATGAAAAAATCTATTTTTTTCATAAGTGTGCTGTGAAATTAAATTAGATTAATTTGATTAAAGGGCTAATCATAGTGTCTAGCATGTAGTAAGGACTCAATAAAGGAGAACTAGTATCATTCACCTTAGCATGTGAACTGGTTTAATTACTTTGCTGAAACACTGTAACACTTACTCATGTATAGAAATTATACATGGCATTTAACTCTATTCATATTCCATTTCATAAGATACCGAAATATTTATTTAATGGATCATCGATTTTTTTTGCAACAGCAAGCTTATCTACAGAGTCATCACCTCTAACACAGTATCTAACACTATTTCTCAGAAGAGCAAGCATTTCTGTGAACACCAGCAGCAGTGACTTAAACATGAAGGTTCTGGTAGATGTTCAGTCATTTGAAAGCAAAAAAGACATACAATGTTTAAAAAATATGCATGTGTTTAAATCTCTGGTTGGTTCTGCCAAGGTAACCCAAAATTGCATACACTAAATCTTAGATTGAAAATCACAGAAAGTTATGATTGAATCTTTCTGCTGGAATGTTTCTCTATGGTTGCTGTTTGAAGGTTAAAGAGGCACACACCATCCCAGTGGCCTCCTCTGCTATGACTGAGCTATTATTTTTATAACTATGTTGGAAGACATTTGTTTTGCCAGTTAAGGCAGCTTTGTTAAAGGTTCCTATTATTTTATTTCAATATCTGGGTAACAGTAAATAGCATCCTCATGACAATATTTTCTCCTATTTTCCTCCTCAGCAAAGAGATACTGAACCTTCCTTATGCTTCCTTATTAATTCTATGAAATATTAAAGTTTAACTGATGTTCCTAAAAGGGTTTTCAGTAGCTTATTAGGACATATATGCTACATAAAATAAAAATGAGAGAAATGAGGCAAATAAAAAATAAACTAAGACTGAATCAGGAGTGGGGCACCAAAATGCTATTTACTAAAAATGGGCTATACAGTTCATCCCAGTGTGTTCTCTCTGGCAGGTGTTGCACAGGAAGGTGTGTGTGACCCACTACACACACAGTAGTTCAAGGGAAGCACAACTCTTTCCAACATGAGAGAAACATGCCTACTGTGTCATATAATGGACAGTGTTCTTGATCTTATTTTCATTGCAAATCCAGTATTGACTTTCACATGACTGCTGTTCATTCATTTACATGCTTTTATTATGCAACAACTATGTACGTGCTGTTTGCTATGCTCTGGGCCTACAGTGATGAATGACACATGCCTCCTGACCTAGAGAAGATCAGAGTCTGTGTAGAGGAGAGGCTCATGCCAAATCTTAATGCAATGTGTTAAGTGTGACAGCATAGCCACCTGGAGGGGTGGCAGGAGCTCAAAGGAAGGAGTGAGTTATTGTCTGCAGGGGAGCTGGACAGTGAAATCATATTTTCCAAGAAAGAAAAGAGATGAGAATCAAGAAGGACATTTGTTACTTAAGTGACCTGATAGGAAAATGATCTGGACAGCCTTGGGAGAGCCACACTACCTTCTTGGGACAATGGCAACAAAAAGACAATACGCAATAACTTCTCAGCTTTGTTTCCTGTTGCTTCAGGAATCATCTGTGCTCTTAAAAAGGGAAGCAGGTCTTGAGATTTTCAGGAAGAAACATAATTAGGATTAATCTTTGTTCCTCTGGGGCTATAAAACTTCCAAGGCCAGGGACTTGTGTATACGCCATGATTTTAGGGGGCAGGGATCAGAATGAATAATTACATAGCATTAAAAATGCAGGCTTGGTTGGCGCAAAGATACATGGACTATGTATTTCACTACCTTTAGTTGAAGCCCCAAGTGGAAGGGAGACCCTTCATTTCACAACTTACCCAATACAGTCTGTATGAAGGACAACCATGAAGGAAGGCTCAAGAGAGCTGCCACATAGGAATTTCAAAAGAACCCCAGGCAATGAGAAATCACAGCTGCATCAGGAAGGAAGCAGCTCCTGAACCAATGCTCTCCTCCCAGGACCCTTCAACCAAGGAAAATGACCAGCTATGTCCCATTCAATCAGGGCTGAGGGGAGGGGGCTTGGGAAGTGGAGCAGAGGTATAATTCACCACCTCTCAAAAAATTCGGCTTTCTTTTATTAGCTTAAAACTAAGCTGTGGGTAAAATTGTAATATTTCCAGAATATCTCCCCTGGCTTTGGTACATCTGCATATCAACAGGCGTTCAGAGGTGTAAAGAAGTAGGCTTTAGTGCATTTGCATCTTTCATCACCATATCAATGGGTAATTACCTGGGCAACAAAGGGCTTATCTGTACCAGAGAGGTGAGGAGGGGGGTGCTGGGGGTTGCTGCTTGAGCAGGAGAGAGAGATGGGCCAGACGGCAGTTTTGCAAGACCCCTTCACCCCAAAAAGCATTTTGCGGTCAATTTCTTTGGTCACACTGAATCCATAGCGAACTTGCCTGGGGCTGAAACCGATTATCGAGACAATGGCGTAGTCGGCAGGATTCACTGTTGACCAAGGGAAAAGACAGGCTGCCCTTATGGGACGGGTACTTCAGCGGGCTGCCCCTGTGAATGGGGAAACAGTGGATTGTCCCCCAATGGGTATGTGGTCTGAGGTGGCCTGCCTCCTAGAGGACTGGGCCCCACCCCAGGACTGGAGGCAAGTGGAGGTGACAGCTGAGGCAGTAGGGGTGGCCCTTGGTCTAGTAAGCAGAGCCTTTGAGAAGCAGAGTGCCCGTGAGGTAGCGGGGAATGTGGGTTGGCTGCTTCTCACAGTCTTAAAAAGGTCTATGGAGAAGACCCAAGAAATGGCAGCACGAGAACCCGAGCTGCAAACTTCAGTAGATTCCCTGAGGAGGGAAGTGGCATTGTTGCAAGAAGCGGCATGAGAATGCGAGCTGCAGACTTCTGTGGATGCCCTGAGGATGGAGATGGTATTGATGTGGGAGGAGGTGGCACGAGAATGAGAACTGCAAGCCTCTGTAGATTCCCTGAGGAAGAAGATGGCATTGATGTGGGAGGAGGCAGCACGAGAGTGCCAGCAGCAAGGTGCCACTGGAGGTGAGACAGCAGTGCTGCCAGGCGTTCTGAAGGAGGAAGAGGCCATCAGGGAAAAAGACAAACTCCTGAGGGAAGCACATGAAGAGGTGGCACGAGAACATCAGCTGCGCAGCATTGAGCTGAAGCTAAGAGAGCTGCTGAAGACTGAGGTAGCATTGCTGCGAGGCACAGTAGAAAAGGTAAAGGTTGTAGCAGAGGAGGCACTCAGGGGAGGGGAGAGAAAGGTGCCATCATCCCCAGAAATGGAGGAGCTGGGGAAGGATGAAGGGGTGGTGCTGGCGGCACTGGAGCCTCCTGTATTGAAAGCATGCCCAGTGGTTGTAAAGAAAATAAAGACCCAGCAGCTGAAAGTTCCCCAAGGAGAGGAGCAGCCCCCTCCCCAGGCCGTGGAGCACTCTATGCTCCGCCCCTATACTCAGGCTGAGCTGGTGGATTTGGGCTCCTGGTTTAGGCAGAAGCCCTCGGAGTCAATATCAGCTTGGCTCCTGCGTCTGGGAGACATAGGGTTGGATGGAATTGCTCTGTTGGGATCAGAGATGGGAAAGCTCTCTTCCCTGACAGTGCAGCCTGCCTTGAGGCAGCGATTACAAAATGCACATCAGACCCCAGGGAGTCACCCCCTCCTTGATTGGCTTATGGCTGCACTTAATGCTGTGTGGCCCAATCCGGGTGATCTGCCATCCTCTCCTGTTAGATGGCAGACATATGCTGAGCTCCAGGTGCTACAAGAGCTAGGCATAAGAAATGCCATCTATAGTCCAGACAATTATGGCCCAGATGAAGAGGTTTTCACTACTGGGATGAGAAATATTGTTCTTCAAACGGCTCCTATATTCTTCTTTGGGTCTCTAGTGGCCATTCTTTACCCTCACTTAGGGCATCCCATAAGCGAGGTGACACGTACAGTAGCAGACTTAGGAGAGGCAGAAGCAATGAGAAGCTGGAAAGAAATAAGACCTGTTACTCACAAGAAGAATTTACAGGGCCCTATGAAGGTTATGAGGACGCAGATGTGGGTTGATTTAATATGGACAGGAGCAGATGGAAAGTCCAACAGGATCTTACTAGAGCTATGGCAACAGCTGAAACCAGAGCAGCAGCTCCAGCCATTAAGACCAAAGAGGCAGAGGTCAGAGACAGAGCCACAAGTCAGGCCTGTGTGTTTGCAAGAATTCCTGCTGGAAAACGAGCCAACCTCACTTGAGCCCACAGAGGAAGGTGATCGGGGAACACGGTTTGACTGAGGGGAAGGTCAAGGTATCTGCCCTGAGGGACCAGGGGGTGACCAGAGGCCACATGTTGAAATATGTGTATTTCACATATATGTTTCACAAGAAACAAAAGAGTATACTGTGTATATATCTCCTATTCCTGAGTATATTTTGGGGATTGATATCCTGCAGGGTCTATGGTTGCAGACCACTGTAGGTGAGTTCAGTCTGAAAGTACGTGTGGTGAAGGCAGTTCTGAGGGGTCATGCTAGGCACCCTCCCATAGCTCTGCCTGTGCCTCAGCGGGTGACTAATAACAATACAAACTGCCTGGAGGGCATAAAGAGATTGGAGGAACTCTCCAGGAGCTGGAAAAGGTAGGTATTATAAAGCCCACCCAGAGTCCTTTCAATTCCCCAGTGTGGCCTGTATAAAAGCCAGATGGCTCCTGGTGTATGACTGTGGATTACAGAGAACTGAATAAAGTCATACCCCCTATGCATGCTGCTGTCCCCTCTATTGCAGGCCTGATGGATACCCTCAGCCATGACCTAGGAACATACCATTATGTGTAGATCTTGCTAATGCCTTCTTTTCCATTGACATTGAGCAGGAAAGTCAGGAACAGTTTGCCTTCATGTGGGAAGGACGGCAATGGACTTTCACTGTCCTCCCACAGGGATACCTCACAGCCCCACCACCTGCCATGGACTTGTAGCCCAGGACTTGGCTACATGGGAGAAACCGCCATGTAGCAGCTGTACCATTATATTGATGATGTCAAGCGCATGTCCGATTCTCTTTCAGATCTAGAAGGTGCAGCACCTAGACTGCTGCAACATTTACAGGAGAAAAGGATGGGCTGTGAATAGCACCAAGGCTCAGGGACCTAGTTTGTCTGTTAAATTTTTGGGGGTCGTTTGGTCGAGTAAGACCAAGGTTATACCAGAAGCAGTTATAGACAAAGTCCAGGCCTTTCCTACCCCTACAACTGTAGCATTGCTACAGGAGTTTCTGGGTCTTCTAGGCTACTGGAGAGTGTTTATACCGCACTTGGCACAAATTCTGAAGCCCTTATACCAGTTGGTATGAAAGGGCGTCAGGTGGGACTGGGATGAGACATGTGCATCTGCCTTTACTACAGCCAAATGGGCAGTCAAGGCCGTGAAGGCCTTGAGTGTGACAGACCCATCAAGGCCCTGTGAGCTGGATATTCATGTGACTGAAGATGGTTATGGCTGGGGTCTCTGGCAGCAGCTTGAACGAACTTGCCAACCCATTGGATTCTGGTCATAACTCTGGAAAGAGGCAGAGGTATGATACACTTTGATAGAAAAACAACTGGCTGCTTTATATCACACCTTGCTGGCTACAGAACCCATCACTGGAATGGCCCCAATAAAGGTAATTACCACCTATCCCATCTTGGGGTGGGTACGAGACTGGACCCAAAAGCCAAGGAGTGGTGTGGCACAAACACCCATACTAGCCAAGTGGGGTGCTTACCTACAGCAGCGTAGTGCCCTCTCTAGTAGCCCCTTGAGGGAAGAACTCCAACGCTTGTTGGGGCCGGTGACATATACTAGTGAAAAGCAGGAAGAACTTGCTTTCGAACCATTAGCAGCAGAGAGTCCCTTTTGGGAGGGAAAAGCCCCTATACCTGAAGATGCATGGTACACAGATGGCTCCAGCCATAGGCAGCCCCCAAAATGGAGGGCCATAGCTTTCCATCCTAAGACTGAGACAATATGGATGGAAGATGGTGAGGGGAAGAGCAGCCAATGGGCAGAGTTGTGGGCTGTTTGGCTTGTGATCAGCAAGGAGCCCTCCCCTATAGTTGTCTGCACTGACAGCTGGGTTGTCTATCGGGGCTTGACCCTGTGGCTACCAACCTGGTACCATGCCAACTGGCTGGTTGGTCACCAACCCCTTTGGGAGCAAGATTTATGGCAAGACTTATGGGCCTGTGGTCAGACTAAAATAATTACAGTATACATGTGACAGGTCATTTGCCACTGGCATCCCCAGGAAATGATGAGGCAAATAAACTGGCCCAGATACGTCGGTTAGAAGGAAAGCCTGCCTCTGATGTAGCCCAATGGCTATATCAGCATTTTTTGCATGCAGGGCAAAAGACAATGTGGGCTGTAGCCCGTCGGTGGGGCTTGCCTTTGACCTTCGACGAAGTTAGTAGAGCCCGGCAGGAGTGTGTGTGTGCTCCAAAAGGAACTTACACCGAATTCCACAGCAACATGGGACAATAGCTAAGGGGCCTATACCCCTCATCAGGTGGCAGAGAGACTATATTGGGCCTCTACCTGTGTCAGAAGGATATCGGTACGCGATGACTTGTGTGGTCACAGCTACTGGACTTCTGGTTGCTTTTCCTACCCATTGTGCAGACCAGCAGATGACCAAAAGAGGCCTGGAGCATCTCTTTGCTGCCTATGGCCGACCACAGGTGATTGAGAGTGATCAGAGCACCCATTTTACTGAACACACACTGCAAGAATGGATACGACAGCTAGGGGTCAAGTGGAAGTTTCATGTGCCATACAATCCTACCACAGCAGGCATGGTAGAGAGGCACAATGGCTTGTTAAAATCCGGACTAAAGTCAGATAGATACCAATAGTCTGCGGGGATGGTCAGTCCGCTTATGGACCGTGCTGGGGTGTTTGAATGAGAGACCCCGAAAGGCAGCCCTGAGCCCTATAGCCATGTTAACACATATGGCTGCCTCCCCTATACAATTGCAAGTACAAACCAAGGAAGAATCACTGAAGCCAAGGTTTGGCCACCAGAATAACATCTTGCTGCCAGCACCAACTGCACTGAACCCCGGAGACTCTATTGAGTGGATGTAGCCTTGGATCTTTCGGCACATGGACCAACGATGGCTGGCTCCCCTGGCACCTTGGGGGCAAGGCCCGGAAGCTGGCCTCCTGTGTATTCCTGGAATAACAGCAGAGTGGCCACCAAAGGTCACAGTAGTATATCCTGAATGGCCAGAAGGTAAGAGCATCTTACCGGGAGTTTTGTTTTATCATTGTGGCCAGTGCATGCACCTCCAGTAGCACTATATACAGACCCTTCAGGGACCCCCATGGGGAAAGGAGTAGAAGTATGGTATACTAGACCTGGAAGGGACCCCCTTCCTGCTACAGTCCTATCACAGGACCACTCTCTTTCATGCATCCTACCTGGTGGACAAGATTTACCTATGTTGGTGACATTAAAACATGTGTCTTATCACCCCTAAAGTCTTTGTGGACTGGAACCTCCTCTGGCTTGAGGATTATTGTAATTTTTGTATCAAAATCTTGCTGTATCTTAATTTTTATTATCTCTAAGTTGTTGTTATCCTCTGTTGCTATTGTAGAATCTGGTTACAGTGCTCCAGCTTTCTCGCACAGGGACCACTGCAGAAGATAGAAAGCGTGTAGATTGTAAGGCAAGAATCCTGGAGGGGTGGAGTGTGGGTAAAATTGTAATATTTCCAGAATATCTCCCCTGGCTTTGGTACATCTGCATATCAACAGGCGTTCAGAGGTGTAAAGAAGTAGGCTTTAGTGCATTTGCATCTTTCATCTCCATATCAATGGGTAATTACCTGGGCAACAGAGGGCTTATCTGTACTGGAGAAGTGAGAGAGGAGGGCGGGGGGGGGGGGGGGGGGTGTTGGGGGGGGGTTGCTGCTTGAGCAGGAGAGAGAGAGATGGGCCAGACAGCAGTTTTGCAAAACCCTTTCACCCCAAAGAGCGTTTTGCGGTTAATTTCTTTGGTCACACTGAATCCATAGCGAACTTGCCTGGGCTAAAACCCATTACTGAGACATAAGCAAAACTTAATAACTGAAGAAAGCACTAATACTGGATAAAATAGCAAACTGAAGAACATTGAAGCAGCAGGATTCTGGAGGGTACTGAAAAGCAGGTCTCTGATTCTGCTTTTCCCCCCTATCTTTCAATATACATTTATTCCTTATTGATAAATAAAATTTCTTCCACAACTGTAGCTGGATTCTGATGCAGACATCTTTAACAAGACACAAGATATTTAAAATGCTAGGCCTAAAAGCTGGACTCTCCTGACAGCCCAACAGCAGTGTAGCCATCAGCATGTACTTGTAAAAAAATAAGGCAGAGCTTGTCCTGTATTTAAATGCTATCAACAATAACAGAGAACAGAGCACCGCTATCCATACAATAAATGCTACTACTATGCAATTTGGGAAAGTTACATCCCAAGATATATCTTTCTGAGGAGAAAGGTTTAAGAAAATCGAGGCCATCACACATGCTAAAATCAGGTACCTTATGCACTGTAACTTTTCTCCAATCACTGTAAAAACTCACTGCAGAGACCCTGATGTTAACATTTGCATTTGTTTAAGAGTTTCCTGTGGAGCTAATGGATCTATGGCCTTCCTGGAGGTTCATTTTAAAAAAGAAAAGCAAAGTCAGAGAGTCGTTCTGTGATTTTGGTGTAATTATTATCAAGTAAACAGTGCCAAGATACTGGTCAAATAAAGTCACAGTAGTTCTCAGTCTATGGCTAGGTATGATGTTTAGGATTTTCTTCCATCTTTTACATGAGAACAGGCTAGATATTTCTTGATACTTTTTGAGAGAGAGAAAGCGTCCCAAATTGTGCTGTGTAGAGCTCGATGACTCCTTTGGAGCTGGGGGTTGGGGAAGGGATGAGAGATTCTGGTACTGATTCCCACTGGGAAAATAAAACAGGTGAGAGACTGGCTAGTTTGCAACTCTAATGGCAGGCTACAAGTGTCTGGTTGGTTTGGGAACCTGAACTTCAAAAGTCTGCTGGTCAAGTATGCATTGATGTTTCTGGTGCATTGTGCCAGAGCTGGAATGAGATGATTCTAGCTCTTTCCAAGAGGCTCTCTTAGAAGCGCCAAGAGGCCTCAGCAGAGAGAAGCTGAAGGTATTGCTGAGTTCCTAGAGACTGTGTAAACAATAAGTACCTCTCCAGAGGAGAGCAGCTGACTATGACAGTATCAGTTCGATAAATACGCCAGTACTTTCCTGTCTCCCTTTTCTCTCCCTTCCCATGTTCCAACACTGAAGAATGAGAAAGATTAACTAGCAGAGGTGAAAAGGCACAAGGCTTTAAAAAGCAGCTAACTCCACCCTCTTTCCTTCTTTAAACTTCCTGCCTTAGTACTGCCTACTGTTGGAAGGCCAGTAGTTTTAACTAAAGAAAATTAGTAACTTGGCCATTCCATGAGTCTGGAAATCGTTACATAATTAAATCAAGATAATTACATCTTTGTGATGTAAAGTAACCGAAGGACTTCTTAAAATTTCCTAAGAGTGATTAGAAATGTCATGAGGTTTCCCAAGGTTTTATCCAGGGGCAGAAGACTTCTACTGAATGAATTTTAAGAAACAGTGAATGGCAAATTATGTGGTTTAATGATGAGATTTCATGAATCATAACAATAGCTAATATGTGATGGAAAAAAAAGATTCTGATAGCTATGGCTATTGGTCAAAATAAATTGCCTATTTATTAAATCAGTATACATCAAAGACCTATCACTTGGCTTCACATAAGGTTCTTAATAAGGGACTAAACGATGTGGGAGATGACTTACAACCATATTCTTATAGAGTGTTTCATGGTTTACAAAGCACTTTCACATGCCCTATCCTCCTTTTAGGCCTCAGGGCAGTTATTATGATGATCCCTTTTATAATGACACAGAAACTATATGGCTTACAGTTATTAGGTATGGAAACTAATGCTCAAATCCAGATCTCTGAACTCTCAGACTGGTGCTATTTTTACTCCGCCATGTCCACCAAATTTTGATTGATGAGATCTAAAATGAGTCTCTCCCATAATGAATCGTACTAAAAGCAATTTGGCCACAGATCTGTTTGTATTTTGCTTGCTTGCTTTGCTTTCCATGAGTTTCTTATTGTATCCTTACAAGAATATCACTCTTTACAGATTTACCTTGGGTGGATGCCTTTTGCTTCTGACCAAAAGACCTCTAGCTAAATATGAGTAGAAATATATTCTATTTTTTTTAAAGTTAAATACTTGCTAACTTACTAAAGCACATGCCTAGCATTCATTGGAAAACTTGAACTAGACAGGGATAGGGATCCATTTAGATAAAGATTATTTTTACATTTTTTTAAGTATTGATAAACTGGTAAAATATGCCCAGACCAATGGATGATCCTGGGTTCAAACCATTTGCTCTGGCGTTTCAGCCATTGTAACTTGCCCATTTTCATCTTTGCTCAAGCTAGCCTAAAATTCATGCATGAATTTCCTTCCAAACTCCTCTCCTTCCAAAGTACCTGGTAAAATCTCTACATCTGAAGCATAAGCCTTTCCTCAAGTCCTTCTTTGACCATATGTACTCACAATGGTCTTCCCTTCATCTGAATTTCTTTATCACTAATGATTTACTCACCTGTACTGGTCTCTTACTGTTTTTGCATCTTATTACTACAGACGACTATAAGCTTTTCAAAATCAGAGCTATAGTTTGTTTTTGTATCATGTTCAAAGCTAAACATAATGGTTCAATAAAGGTTCAGGAATATTTATTCCACTATCTTTATGGTACTGCTATTCTGTTCTTAAATGAGATTTCAGAAGGCAAAATCAACTTATTTTTATTTGAAAATATTGAAATAACAGTATCAAAGCAGGTGCAATTTGGGTGTGGGTTAGGAGGTCTTCCATTTTTCTGACATCTCCATTTTTTTACTTAATAACCTTCAGATTAAAGAGCTCTTGGCTATTTTACTCTTGAGGTATGTTTCAAAGCAAAGCAATGGCTTTAACAATTCTTTTGAATTATTCAAGATTGAAAATGAGGAAGTACTTGCAACAGTAACTGAAAAAAATGCATACTAAGTTATTACTACTTAAAAAACTCTTTACCAGTGATAGAAAATATTGCTATCTTTGGGTATGTGGAAATGTCTTAAATTTTTCAACTTGTAACTCTGCCTTTTCCTGTTTCAAATTTATGCTAAACTCCATGTACACTGAAAATAAAACTGACTTTGAAATTGACTAAAAGGTTAGGCTTATGTTGGGAATCGTTAAGACCCTCCTAAGTGTGGAGTATGAGCATATTGTTCTTTAGTTCACTGCAGGCATGATCTGAAACCAAGACCATGCTCATTTTGGAGTATTTGTGATTATTTTGTGCTTTTGCATGTTCTAGTAGAAAGATTCATATATCTACAGAAATGGATTCTAACGTAAGTATCTTTCTATAGTGATTTCTTCAGTGATTTGGTGAAAACTAAATATTCATTGGGTGCCTACTATGTATGTACCAGACACTATTCACAATTTTAGGAATACAGTGCTACACAAAAGACCTTGTTGAGATATTCATTTTGGAGAAAAAGAGAGTTAGAAAGATGAAATAAATATAAAATACAATATTGGGTGGAATCAGGGCTATAAAAAATAAAGCAATGAATAGGGATAAAGAGTGAAAAAGATGGTCAGGAAAGGTCTCTGCGAGGAGTGACAACTGAAGTAAGAGCATGCCAGGCCAATGTCTGAAAGAGGAACATTCCAGATGGTAGGAACAGCAAGTGCAAAGGCTCTGAGATAGGGAACAGCTGTAAAAATATGTCACACACAAGTGTTATTTACTAAATGCTAGGTAGTCTTCTCAGTGGTAGAAAAGTAGAATGAATGCTCTCCTAATGCTTACAACAATCTTAAAAGGTTCTTACTAGTACTATCATCCCCATTTTACAAATAGGTAACCAAGGCACAGAGATGTTAAATAACTTGTTTGAGGTTAAAACTCTATGAGGAGACAGAGTTTGAACCTAAGCAGTTGGTCTGGCTTCTGAGTCCCTACTCTAACCACTATGAGCACTGCCTCTCAAAACGAGGCTCTAGGACTGGGCACTGAGCAATATCTCCTCACAAAGGTTAGAGCAAGAACTTTGAGGACTTCAAAGAGTATCACCATCAAGACACAAAAATATAAACTTTAATTTAAAAAAATTAAGGTTTATCAGCTTGAACCAATATAATACTTAATAGAAGTATATCTGAAATAGGTTCCTCTGGAAAGAAAATGAAAACAGATGGATTTGTGTTCAGACTATGAACAACTCTACCGTATTATGGCCAAGAACACACCATAGGTTTGCTCACTGATTACATCTGAAATAATAAAGCAGAGATGGAACTTTGGTGCTTCTTCTCAAAAGAGTTACATCTGGTGTAACTCCAGATGGTAAACAGGAAATTGCAGATACATGCTGGACTGTGGATAAAGCAACCAGACAAGGCTCAGGCTGTTGCTGAGCATACATTAATAAAAACGCTTGGGGTTACTATTGGCTGAAATTGTAACTTATTTGTCCTCTTGGGAAGGAAAAAAAAAATCCAGAAATGGAGTTTTAAAGATCTAAATAAAGAGTTGGAACAAAACAGTGAACCCTTTAAGAACTTGGAATCACATGTAAAACCATCATGGAGGCTACTTTCTAGGGTGCCTCCCATTTATGTCTACAAGCACGAGTTTGTTAAAGCCCTCCTATATATAATTTTAGAACTATATGAAGAAAACAGGACAGAGACTGGTTGCTAATGTGTAAGGTATTATTTTTTTAAGACTGCTGTTATTTTAATTCAGATTAAATTATCCTGATTTAATAAAGATAGTTCTCTCTGCAATATGATTGGCTAAAAACAAAAATATATCATGTTGAAGTAAATCTAACATTCGTTTTAATGGCCCAGATGGTAGACATGTCTTGTGATGTCCAAATGGACAGTGTTGGCCCAACTGTGACATATTAAAACAGTTTACAACTGTAATAAAGGTGTTAATTTTTATATACCAACTGTATTCTGATTCAGTATCATTTATGGTGACTCCCAGTATGACTACTGGATTTTTTTATTATTCAAAATTTTAAAAATTGTCTGTGGCAAAGCACAATCTTCATAATGTACTACCTACTTAGCTGATTTCAGAGAAATTTGGGCAGAGCTTGGGGAGCTCCTCCTTGAACTTAATGAGCATATTCCTGGGCCAATGGTATATGGATAAGAGTAATTAGATCACAGGTAAATCAGTACAGTGAAGATCCTCAAGCTTAAAACCTCGGTGAAGCAGTAAACAACTTCAACATTTCTTCACTCTTTAAATTATTTTCTAATGGAGAGCTAACACAGTGTAAGTTTTCCTCAAATCTATGGGGTTTCTTATATAAAGAGGAGGGAAAACAAACATATTAAGCATGTGTTTATCTGCATGTGTTGAACTTGTTTTCAAAGCATCATGAAAAGAATAATGAAAAATCGAAGATAGAGGTTAACATAATATTCATTCATTAATATAAATTAATTGATTAGCCAGTTGCAATTCATATTTCTACTAAGATATGGCCTCTGAGAACTTTCCTCTGGTTTCAGGAAATTTTCCTCTCTTTTTAAGTAGGCTCTAGTCCAGGTTCTACCATAAAAAGGTTTATTTCATGTTGCGTAAGTCACTTAAACATAGCTAGGCCTCTATCTCATTGCCACTTAAATAAGAAGATAATTATAGAAGGAAAGGTTAAGCAGAAGATGGGCCTTCAGTTTTTCTGCTGAACCCCAATTCTATTGTTCAATTCCACTATGACCTGGATTCAATATTCAATCTTTCACAAAGGCGCTATGAGCATGTGCTTTCTATTTAGTTTAACTTAGGATTTAATAAACTCCATCTTCCATAATTACTGCTCAAATGACCTTAGTTGTGATAATAATAGATGGAGACAATGGACCAGATGATCCAAAATTGCAGATAATTGGGAATTATATCAGTATCACATTGCCATTAATCTTTTACTAGGATTAATACTGTATTTCTATTTACTGAAAACACAGTAGCTAAAAAGTTGGCAGTTTAATAGTCTGCTATACATGATGACAATACCAGCATAAATATACTATTTGTTTGGTAGATTCACAAAACAGTTTCCATACACAGGTAATTAAGAATTGAGTGTAATTAGCATCACCACACATTCACTCAGCAAATATTTAAGTTTATTATGCTCAGCCTGTAAGACGCAAATCTGCACAGCACTGATTCCTGCCCTCATGAAGCCTATACTCACCTAACTCCTCAGTCTGACTGAACAGCACAGGGCCCCAGCCAAATGTACCACAAAGAATTTCATTTTAAAAGATTCCAGAGAAAGCATCTAATTCAGTCAAACACTTACTATCCCCCAGTTCAAGTTTTCCTATCTCTAATCTAAATGTTTCATGCTTCTGTTCAAACTCCTTTTATTCTGCTTTATTTTGAGTATAGATGAAGAAAATAGTTTTTCTGAATTAGAACAATATGTATAAAAATATTATATTTCTTTTACTATTGCAATAATTTTAACATCTTTCATCCACCTCAAAAGGCTTTATTTTGCATAGACAATGCACTACATACATGCTTACTGATTTTTAAATTTCATTTTCTACCCAATACTCATTTTCATAAAACTCTTCTGAATCTTTTCCCATTTGTTTCCAGTCTACGTTTTTCGTTGAAGAGCTCAGATTCAAGCATCTAATTTAGAGGTAGTAAAATAGTAAAACTAAATCATCACTCCCACTTTCTATATATAGTTTTTACTCATCTTTCTATTGCTTTGCTTTTAAAACTTTGGCACCTACTGATTCACAAGCAACACACTCTAGTCTTTTCATCCTTTATTTATATTAGTGTATAATTACCTCTTCTCCATCTTACATTTATCATATCTTGTTTTAATTTTTTAGGCCTGCAATTCTACATTTGCCCTTATTAAAATCATTCAGTAATGTTTCAGCACTTTCCCAATTTTCCTACCTGAAATGGACACCTATTATTTGTTAGTTTATATGCCCACCCACCATCCTTTACCTAGGTCCACCTTCTTGCGGAAAAAGATTACACAAAGTTCTGGTTAAACTGGCCAAGGCAGACAGATGACTTGAGGTGGACAGTCAGTGCTTCTTCATTTTATGGCCACACTGAGTCTTCCCGGTTTTCAGAGTAAGAAAACAATACACTTTTCCACTGGGAAACCAGAAGGACCACATAGGCTAGGAGCTGTCAGTGGCCTCTCTTCCAGCCTCACCGAGAAAGGCTGTCAATAATGAAATAATGAAAGTAACAGAGGAACCCAGAGGTTAAGTCATCACGTGAGATAGAACCTTGATGCCATGTTCTGTATTCAGAGCTGCCTGAATCCTACCTTGCTCTGAAGGTTTTTACATACTAAAACTGTATGTTTTCTTATGCTAGTTTGAGTTAGATCTGTGTCAACTGCATTTTTAAATACTCCAAGAAGTTGCTTCTGGGAGACCCTTAATCCTAAGGAGTAAGTCATGCATTGTGAACATCAGGCTACACACATACTTGATATGGTTATCTGTCTACTATATATTCAGAATGTCTGTAGGCAGTAAGACAACAAGAGAAAAGAACACAAGCCTCAGAATTAATATACTGGGAATTCAGAGTTAATTTTCAGAGTTAATGATGGCATTATACATTAATTTAAATTGCACAGTTTGGAAGGGATCTACTGGTAGGAAAATCTGAGGTGTGATTTTTTTTCCAAACTGATAGCATTGAGGGTATTTTTCTCCAGTGAATTCAAGCAAACGAGAGCTGTATATTGAGGTTAGGAGGTATATGTGACATCTCAACAGTCTACCGCTCATCTGTCATCTGCACCAATGTTAATTCTTAGAGCTCTGGAGAGAATCAGGTTCCTTATGTGTATATATCTAAAATGCCTGCTGTCACTGAAATACAAGTGACTTTATGAGATAAATCTGCAAGAGGCTAGTTAATTCTTTCTAGGAACTCTGCCGGGGCAGTTGCCCATGCCAGAAATCTGAGAATTGTCCATGACTTTATTTTTCCTCCCCTCCCTCTAAATCAAATCAATCAACAAGGCCTGACAGCTATACTTTATATTTTTTTAATCCATTCATGCTTTTTCATCTATACTACCACTGTCTGTAGACCAGATCACTCTCACCTCTTGCTTGGTTTACATAAATAAGCTTTCAACTCCACTGTCTACATACACCTATTCCCCTACAACCTATTCCTCACACAATAATAGGACTGGGTGGGGCTTTTAAAGATGCGAATATAATAAGGATATTGTCTTTTAATCCTTCAATGATTTTGTGTTGTCATCAGAACCAAGTCCAAAATCCAGTCTGGTCCCTGCTTATTCTGATCTAATAAACCTGGTCTTTTGGTAGCTCTCCAATAATCC
Organism: Manis pentadactyla; assembly: GCF_030020395.1. Classification (NCBI taxonomy): domain Eukaryota; kingdom Metazoa; phylum Chordata; class Mammalia; order Pholidota; family Manidae; genus Manis; species Manis pentadactyla. Next base: position 70,231,909 of record NC_080020.1, read on the forward strand.
AGGTTTCCTTCAGCTAGTAGGCTCTCCTTTCTACCCAGAACACTGCATTCCCTACTTACTTACTTACTTACTGATTTATTTATTTGGTATCAATAGTCTACAATTACATGAGGAACATTATGTTTACTAGACTACCCCCATCACCAGGTCCCCCCCACATACCCCATTACAGTCACTGTCCATCAGCATAAGATGCTATAGAGTCACTACTAGTCTTCTTTGTTTTGCACAGCCTTCCCTGTGCTCCCCCCCAATATGCATGCTAATCATATTGCTTCCTTTCTTTTCCCACCCCCCTTATTCCTCCCTTCCCAGCCACCCTCCCCAGTCCCTTTCCCTTTGGTAACTGTTAGTCCATTCTTGGATTCTGTGAGTCTGCTGCTGTTTTGCTCCTTCAGTTTTTTCTTTGTTGTTATACTCCACATATGAGTAAAATCATTTGGTACTTGTCTTTCTCTGCCTGGCTTATTTCACTGAGCATAACACCCTCTAGCTCCATCCATGTTGTTGCAAATGGTAGGGTTTGTTTTCTTCTTATGGCTGAATAATATTCCATTGTGTATACGTACCACATCTTCTTTATCCATTCATCTACTAATGACACTTAGGTTGCTTCCATTATTGGCTATTGTAAATACTGCTGTGATAAACATAGGAGAGCATCTGTCTTTTTCAAACTGGGCTGCTGCATTCTTAGGGTAAATTCCTAGGAGTGGAATTCCTGGGTCAAATGGTATTTCTGTTTTGAGCTTTTTGAGGAACCTCCATATTGCTTTCCACAATGGTTGAACTAATTTACATTCCCACCAGCAGTGTAGGAGGGTTCCCCTTTCTTCACAACCTTGCCAACATTTGTTGTTGTTTGTCTTTTGGATGGTGGCGATCCTTACTGGTGTGAGGTGATATCTCATTGTGGCTTTAATTTGCATTTCTCTGATGACTAGCGATGTGGAGCATCTTTTCATGTGTCTGTTGGCCATCTGAACTTCTTCTTTGGAAAACTGTTCAGTTCCTCTGACCATTTTTTAATTGGATTATTTGCTTTTTATTTGTTGAGGTATGTGAGTTCTTTATATATTTTGGATGTCAACCCTTTATTGGATCTGTCATTTATGAATATATTCTCCCATACTGTAGGATGCCTTTTGTTCTCTTGGTGGTGTCCTTTGCTGTACAGAAGCTTTTCAGCTTGATATAGTCCCACTTGTTCATTTTTGCTTTTGTTTTCCTTGCCTGGGGAGATATGTTCATGAAGAAGTTGTTCATGTTTATGTCCAAGAGATTTTTGTCTATGTATTTTTCTAAGAGTTTTATGGTTTCGTGACTTACATTCAGGTCTTTGATCCATTTTGAATTTACTTTTGTGTATGGGGTTAGACTATGATCCAGTTTCATTCTCTTGCATGTAGCTGTCCAGTTTTGCCAACATCAGCTGTTGAAGAGGCTGTCATTTCCCCATTGTCTGTCCAGGGCTCCTTTATCATATATTAATTGACCATATATGTTTGGGTTAATATATGAACTCTCTATCCTGTTCCACTGGTCTGTGGGTCCGTTCTTGTGCCAGTACCAAACTGTCTTGATTACTGTGGCTTTGTAGTAGAACTTGAAGTTGGGAAGCAGGGTATTCGTCCTTCTCAGGATTGCTTTGGCTATTCGGGGTCTTTTGTGGTTCCATATGAATTTTAAAACTATTTGTTCCAGTTCATTGAAGAATGCTGTTGTTATTTTGATAGAGATCTGTATCCCTACTCTTAACCTGATGATTCCTACTATTCTGTTAGGCTTTGTTTTCAAATGTTACTTCCTAAGGGACATCTTCCCTGACGTCAGGAACTAGATCAAGTCCCCCAGTAAATAACTTCATAAATCCATTGAATTTCCTCTAGTGGAATTTATCCAAATTGCAATTAATCATTTTAAGGCTCATCTACTTAAAGCCTGTAAGTTTCCCAAAGGCAATCACTATGTGTTGATCTTGTTCTTTTTGTATTCCTCCTATTATAGTGAAGAGATGATTGATTATCCACATAAACTAATTTTATTCCCCTACCCCAACTAACATATGACAGTATCTTTCCCTCTTGACTTGATGGGGCAAATGTTGGGAGAGTTCTCCAGGGGTCTCTCTGTTACTGTGTGGCTTGCAAGCAGAGGCATCGACAGCTTTTGTCAAGACTATCTTTTCAAGAATGTACAGATAGCCTTGGAAGATAGAGATAGTGCTTCCCTCTGGAGCAGAGGGCAGATTTATTTCCTGTCTAGTATAGTAAAGATGTGTCTTTCCAGGGCAAAGATCATACAGGTTTTCTTGCAGCTCCTTAAGAAAGATGGGTTTCCTAAGCTTAATCCAGTGTGTTCACAACATCCACCTGGGCTGCTTTGCACTGCCCCTGTGTCTTGGGAGGGCAAGGGGGACTGATGTGACCCTGAGCTGTACTGCTGGTTGTGTCATAAGTATTAAAGTTGCTTTGTCTCTGACTCATATCTGCAAATATTCATGAACTGTGGCACGCTAATTTGTTAGCTAGCAAGGAGGGTCAAATTTTAGATCCATTAGAGTTTCTGACAACAAGAAGGTCATCTGCATTTTTAAATCCTTAACATTTTAAAATAATTTTAAAAACTATTTTTGTGTATCTGAATTCCTACCAGAAACTCTTAAACCATGAATTCTTAACCTGAGGTACCAGGATGGGCTTCATGAAAATTGCAATCCAATATATAAGCAATATTGTTTTAACATAGTTCTTGAAATGAGTTAATTGATTTTTAACAGATTTTCAAGGGCCAGAAAAAATATTAAAAATCACTTAAGGGTCATGCCTAACCCCTTTATGACTATTTGAAATTTATTTCACATACATTAGGTTATGTTGAAAGATAGTGATTTCTTAAGTATATTTTAAATGTCAGATATGTATGATACTTACTCTAAAACTTTAATCTGTCAGCCTCCTTCTTATATCACACTTTTGTTCTCTAGTTCAAGATGTGTGTGATGTGAAATCTTAGCTAAGAAGATGCCAGGCATTGGTCTAAGAGCTTTACATGCATTGACTCATTTATTACAATGTCTATATGAGGTAGGTAGTATTATTTTTTTTATTATTATTATTGGATACTACAGATTAGATAATTGAAGAGCAGAGACATTAAATCACTTATCCCAGGTCATAGGGCTAGTAAGACATGGGAGAAGATCTGAAACTAGACAGATAAACATGTGAATTTGTCTATGATATTGATGCCCAAGCTATACTGGCTTTTCAATCTGATTGAAAACTCACAATCTTCTTGAATTTCTTTTGTTGTTACATGTTAGCTTAGGGGTGCTATGTGATATAACCCAACTAAATTGGGCTAATCAAGAATATACTTACAAAATAATAATAGCTTGCCAATCACATTCTTAAAATTTTTACTATTTAACAAAATCAGAATTACTCAAAGCATGTCAGAAAATTGGAGTTAAGCGAAAAGTTGTAAATTGGTTTTGAAACATGTTGTGGAAGAAAATGTATTATTTCACAATCTGATAAATGGAATTATTTTTAGAGATATAATTTGGTTAGCAAAACTTCCTAATAGGCTACTGGGAGGTAAACGTGTGGGCCTCAAAAGAAAGAAAAGGCGAGGCTAAGGGAAAGCTGATTTGCCTTCAAAGAAAGTGAGAAAAACTGGTTCCTTTCCAGGGGCAGCCGAAGAGGGAGGCCGTGGGAGTTGAGGACAGAAAGTGGGGTAGATGCCAGAGAATATGTGAAGGACAGGGTTGGAATAAGAAACAGAGCCATTGAGAAAGTCTCTATGTTGAAGATGACGGAAGAAGCTTTAAAAAGGATGTCAAATAAAACATCTATTTTACCGTTTTGTCTGCTCTTCACCCTGACTTGTACTTGTGGAATATGGCAGGATACAAAAAAGCAAAAGAGTCTATGTTACATGTCTGTGTTGGTAAGAAACAGAGAGAAGCAAATGTGTGAAGGAAGCAAGATGCGGAGTGGAGATGGGGAATGGAAGTGCAGGAATCCCCGGCACAAGTGTTCCCGGAGAGCCAAGCAGGGCCCTACACTCCTCACACTTCCAGTGATGCGGAATCAGGCCAAGCCCTCCAGACCATTACGTGGAAGGGAGACACTGGGAGGAAGGAGGATTTGATAAATACAAGTTCTAGGACAGTTTTCTAAACAAAACTGATTTTAACAATCTAGTGACATGTCACACTTCTTGACTCTCTCTTCAAATGTGCACAGGCAACCTTGTTGTGATGCGGACATCTACTGAGACAGATGGTCTGGTGAGTTTTCTGTTACTCAGATTTTAACCTGCTTAAAGTTTGTAAATCAGATCTTACTGGATTGAAATGTAATATGCTTTGTATTTAGACTGACCTTGACTAGTTTTCACTAGTCAATGCTTGGGTAACCTTCTGGCCTACCCTGGGCTTGGTCTTCCAGTTACATTTTGGAAGATTCAGAGGAAGCAGTCACTGTTCCCACGTTCCTATGAGCACTCAACGAAACGTTAAATAAAATGCTTTAAACTTTAGTTTGGTATTCATATATAAAATCAAGTTATCACAAAGCTGCAGTTGGTTATTTCTACACACTGAACTTTATTCCTTTTACATAAAGGAATTGAAATATTTGGTGCTTCAAAACAAGAAAAAAAAATTTTTAATGAACAATGTCTTTGAATAAGGCAGCATCAGAAACATGAAATAATATCACTAATATTTTGAATATTAGTTTGAAATAACCATGTGGAAGATGGAATTCAATATGTTGACTGTACTGATGTGTAAGGAGCCCCCACTCTGCTCTAAATAAATAGCTTAAAAAATAAATAAGAATAAAAATTTAATTATACTGTCTAACTCAACTTAGGAAACTACAAATCCTCATGTGCCAAAAATAAATCCACACGATGGTCAATGGGACTGCAGTCCTGTGGCTCACAGAGCAATCGGAACTAGGAAAGCCCGAGTTCAATGCCTGTGTGGAGGTTGTAAATTCCTGTCTGCAAGGTGGACTGAGTTATCTGTAAAATCTAGGAGCTTTAAATGGATGCATGAACCAGATAAATCTTTGCTTGCCCTAAGGAAAATAGTTGCAGCTAGAAATCTGAACTCTAAACCCTCCCTGATGTAAATGTGGCATCCAAATTCATACTATTCATACAGATCAGGAACATCAAGGTGAGAAATTGAGGTAAAACAGGTCTGGAACCTGTGAATTGTGTAGGATCCCACTAAAGAGCTGAGGGATTCCTATAGGAAACAACCCTTGTATAGCCAAACTTAAAATTACAAACCACATGAGGAAATAAAGGTCCTTGTGTGATTCAAGAAAATTATTAACATTATTAACTTTAAATTTTTTGCTATGTATATTTTACAAATGACACAAACTTGTAAAGAAAGTGGATTCTTTAATCGAAGCAATGAGAGGACCTCAAAAAGGAAGCTAACAAAAAGCTTGATTTGTAGAAAATACAAAGTGAGTTAGTAGAAATAACTCGAAGTTTACCAACAATCATAATACATGTCAATGTTTTAAACCCATTAGCTAATAGGGCTCCAGATTTGATTTAAACAAATCCATATATATGCCACATGAGAATCACCTAAAAATAATGACCCATAAAGTTTAATAGTTTAATAGACGGTTTAATTAATAGAACAAAATAGATAAGAAAAGGTGGTTAATTGTTCAACTAAAGAAGACAACAATAAAGATATAAGCCAATATTGGTGAAACAAAAGTACACAAAAACAGCAGGGAGAGATGATCCCAAATTCAGCTCTGTGTCCCCAGTGCTACCACCTTAGGCCAAGTGGCGATTACCTCTTGCCTCTATTATTGCCAACAGTTTTCTCACTTCCCCATCCTGCTTCCATCTACATTTGAAACTGTAAATCAGATCATGTCATTCTTCCCATTGCCTTCCCAATACAAACCCAGAGTGATCACACCTTCTCTCTAACTTCCCCTTTCCCTTTTCTCTCACTCCCCAGCCACACCAGGCATTCTACCATCTTAGGGCCCTTGCACTGGCTGTTCTATCGGCCAGGATATTCCTTACCAGATATCCACATGCCTAACTTCCCTTTTGCCTTCAAATCTTTGCTCAAATTGCATTCTTTTAATCCCTCTTCTCTGCCACCTCACATCCTACAGTCCTTCTGATCCTGCTCACCCTACTCCATTTTTTCTGTAGCATTTCTTTTCTTATAACATCCAGTGTAATTAATTATATTTTGTGTTTGTGTTTTGTCTCTGTCTCATAAACTCTACAAGAGCAGGATCTAAGATCTGTTTATTTTTCACTATTTTTTTTCTCCATTCTAATCACTTACAGTTTGATAAACAGCAGTTACTCAATGAAGTTTACTGATCACATGGATGAAATATAACTGTTTAAAAAACTACTCCTTTGGAACACCACTAACAATCATCGGCACTATTGGTAAGAAAAAGCACAAAAGCAATGTTAAAGAATGAGAAGGGGGACATGCCATTACATATAAGAAAATAATATGAAGCATTTTATGCCAACAAACTTGAATACTTAGTGAAATATATGATTTTCTAGAAAAAACATTCGAAAGTGATGCAATAAAAATAGAAATCATGAATATACAAAAACTTTAAAGAAATTAGAGTATTTTACAGGTGAGTGTTAAACAAACCTTGATAGAACAGATAATTCCATCTTACATAAACTATACGATAAAATAGAAAGTTCTCCACTTTCATTTCTTGATGCTATCATAACTTGGAAAACTAAAGACCAGAAAATAAATGAGAAAGAATCACAGACCAATCTTGCTTATGCATACACAATGCAAAAAAAATCTAAGTTAAACATTAATCATTTGAATCCAAGAATGGACTAAAGCAAAATGGATAAATGAAGAGTTTATCCAAGAATTTCCAAGATGAGTTAATGTAAGAATATCTATCAATATAATCTCATCATTAAGAGATTAAAGGATATCATACAACAATTAAAAGGGTATGGATTGCTTTAGGGTAAGCAAATGGAACTGAAGAGCAAGCGAGCTTACCCACATGTCAATGTGAATTTTAGTAAATGAAATTACTGGGGAAAAATTACTAACTCAATAAATGGTATTGAGATAATTGGCTGTCATTTAAGAAAAAAAATCCCTCCTGACACTATTTGTAAAAATATATTCCAGATAAATAAAATATCTAAATATGAAAAGTAAAACTTCCAATATTTTAGGAAACAAGTAAGGGTTTACTTTATGATATGGGGATAGATTTTTTTCTTAGGCAAGAGACAAAAACAAAAGTGATTAAGGAAAATATTGATTAACATGGCTGTATCAACCTGAACACTTCATTTGATGCACAGAATTAAAAAGAAGGGAGACACTAGAAGTGGGTATTTCCAACCTATTTAAAAAGTGTTATCATGAAAAAAGTTATGTAAAAGTCCTACAAATCAATAAAAGACAATTATTAGAAAAATGAGCAATTAGTTGCAAGGACATGGCACTAAGTATCTATGAAACTGTGGAGATATGCTCCTCCATGTCTGGTGGAGTATAAATTGCTGCAACCATTTTCAGGACCAATTTGACAATATCAACTAATGTTCAAGATGTGCTTGCAAGAGGTCCAGCAATTTCTAGTTTTATATTCCAGAGAATTTTTGTACACATGCATATGCAAATATATTCCCTGAACCACTGTTCATTAACAACAAAAAATTAAGGAAGCCCAAAGCAATATACAGATTCAATGCAATCCCTATCAAACTACCAACAGCATTCTTCAACGAACTGGAACAAATAGTTCAAAAATTCATACGGAAACACCAAAGACCCCAAATAGCCAAAAAAATCCTGAGAAGGAAGAATAAAGTGGGGGGGATCTTGCTCCCCAACTTCAAGCTTGTAATCAAGACAATTTGGTACTGGCACAAGAATGGACCCACAGACCAGTGGAACAGGATAGAGAGTCCGCACATTAACCCAAACATATATGGTCAACTAATATTCGATAAAGGAGCCATAGACATACAATGGAGAAATGACAGCCCCTTCAACAGTTGGTGTTGGCAAAACTGGACAGCTACATGCAAGAGAATGAAACTGGATCATAGTCTAACCCCATACACAAAAGTAAATTCGAAATGGATCAAAGACCTGAATGTAAGTCACGAAACCATAAAACGCTTAGAAAAAAACACAGGCAAAAATCTCCTGGACATAAACATGAGTGACTTCTTCATGAACATATCTCCCCGGGCAAGGGAAACAAAAGCAAAAATGAACGAGTGGGACTATATCAAGCTGAAAAGTTTCTGTACAGCAAAGGACACCACCAAGAGAACAAAAAGGCATCCTACTGTATGGGAGAATATATTCATAAATGACAGATCCAATAAAGGGTTGACATTCAAAATATATAAAGAGCTCATGTACCTCAACAAACAAAAAGCAAATAATCCAATTAAAAAATGGTCAGAGTTGCTGAACAGACAATTCTCCAAAGAAGAAATTCAGATGGCCAACAGACACATGAAAAGATGCTCCACATTGCTTGTCATCAGAAAAATGCAAATTAAAACCACAATGAGATATCACCTCATACCAGTAAGGATCACTACCATCCAAAAGACAAACAACAACAAATGTTGGTGAGGTTGTGGAGAAAGGGAACCCTCCTACACTGCTGGTGGGAATGTAAATTAGTTCAACCATTGTGGAAAGCAATATGGAGGTTCCTCAAAAAGCTCAAAACAGAAATACCATTTGACCCAGGAATTCTACTCCTAGGAATTTACCCTAAGAATGCAGCAGCCCAGTTTGAAAAAGACAGATGCACCCCTATGTTTATCACAGCACTATTTACAATAGCCAAGAAATGGAAGCAACTGAAGTGTCCATCAGTAGATGAATGGATAAAGAAGATGTTGTACATATACAGAATGGAATATTATTCAGCCATAAGAAGAAAACAAACCCTACCATTTGCAGCAACATGGATGGAGCTAGAGGGTATTATGCTCAGTGAAATAGCCAGGCAGAGAAAGACAAGTACCAAATGATTTCACTCATATGTGTAGTATAAGAACAAAGAAAAACTGAAGGAACAAAACAGCAGCAGAATCACAGAACCCAAGAATGGACTAACAGTTACCAAAGGGAAAGGGACTGGGAAGGATGGGTGGGAAGGGAGGGATAAGGGTGGGGAAAAAGACAGGGGGCCTTACGATTAGCATGTATAATGTAGGGGGGGGCGCACGGGGAGGGCTGTGCAACACAGAGAAGACAAGTAGTGATTTTATAGCATCTCACTATGCTAATGGACAGTGACTATAATGGGGTTTGTGGGGGGGACTTAGTGAAGGGGGGAGCCTAGTAAACATAATGTTCTTCATGTAATTGTAGATTAATGATACAAAAAAAAAAGATTGTATATCAATGATACCTTAAAAAGAAAAAACCTAGGTAGTTCTAATGTAAAAAAATTAAAAAAGATGTTAGTAGGTCCCAATCATTTGGCACTCAGTAAATAGTAATTATTTTTAAAAGAAATATAATACCTTAATAAAACTTTGTAGTTTAAAAAAAATTAAGGAAAACCCTACACATCTATCTATTGATAGGTAATAAACTGGAGAAATAAATTGTATTATATTCATATGTTGGTACACAGTAAAACAGTTTAAACAAGTGAACTTAAGGTATGTGCATCATGTTGGAATAACTTCTACAGCATTGTATTTATTAAACACACAAACTGCAGCAAGGTATGTATGTTTATGTAAATTAATACTCTATGTAGTTCATGAAGAATATAAAAACATGGGTGGAAAGGATATACACTAACCTGAATAATATGGAGGTGTGGAAAGGAGAGTTCAATTGTACCTATGCATTATTTCTTAAAAAAGGAAAAAGGAACTAATGGTGAAAAGTCTAATGTTTTTATTTGTGGGACTTCGGCTCAGTTATGTTCAATGATGTGTTAAATGTGGAACAGGTGTGTTTAAAGAGGCTGGTCCTTGATAGTAGAGAGTCCTAACACTGGGGTAGCGCAAGGCATCACCAGGTGATTAGGAGAGCTAGTGTGTCAGGTAAGTCTGGTCATGTATAAATGGGCCTTATTCCTGGGAGGATAAGCTTAGGGACAGGGTGTGGGTTGGGTCAGATAAACAAACTGCAAAATAAAAGGATACCAAAAGCAACTTTAAGGATATCAAAGTCAGCTTAAAGTCTTCTGCAAATACAGCCCTAAGTAAATAAGCAACCAGTCAAGAAGGAATGGTGAAGGAGATCTTGGTCAATGAAAATTTCTTGCACAAACCAGGACTGTAGTCCAGACCAGCCTTGGCTCTGCTTAGAACTCTGGGTTCTATAGGCTCAGGGCGCCTATCTAGGTTGGTGCAGATAACTGGGTTGGAGGGAGAAGAGGCATAATGGAAGTGTTCATAGTTTCATGGATTTCCCTACACCATGATCCAGACACCCTCAAAACAGACTCAGAGTAGGGATGTATAATGCTATTCTATACTCATAAATCTATCTTTCAACTTCTTTTTAAAGAAACACAAGAAGAGAAAATTTGAAATTCAAGTATTTGTTGGTGTAGAGAATTCAAAACAAAACAGAACACTGGACCTGAGTAGCAAGTTGGGTCTCTTGTGTCTTCCAGCACAGACTGTTATTTAAGAAATCCTGATTGAGAAAACAAATTATATTAACAACAAAAGAAGGTCTGCTGGATTGGTAAAGCTAGGAACCAGCAGGCTATTTAAAACGTTCATTGTAAGACTCAGTATTTACCCCACCAAAAATACTGTCAATAAATTAGACTTACTATTGTACAACACAGGAAAAAGCAATGTTCCCTGTTTATCTTTGGCTGCTGTTTACTTTTAGCTCTGCTGTGGGAAAAGAGAACTCAAACAATGCTAAGCTTTTCCTTAATGAGATCCTGATTAGACAGCCTGGGCCAATGTATACTAAAGAAGGAGAGCAAAATTTACGATCTTTGTTACCCTGTACTCACAAGTAAAACTGCCAAGTCACTCAGTTTGTTCTCAGCACTGAGCAGAGCATTCTCACTTCAGTGACGTCCCGCTTTCCACTGAGCACCTGTCCTGACTAACCCAGTTCCTTCTCAACCCCCCTTTCTCATGCTGTTCCCATATCTTTTCATATTCTGGCTGGCTTTGTGCCTTGTTCCCAAACAAGAACATCCACTGTATCTCAAATTCTCAGCATTACAAATTAAAAGAATCACTAAAGTAGGTATTGTCAACAATGTGAGAGATTTAATCTATAAAATTTTTAACCTCAGTTCTGTGACAAGGTTTAGGTACCCAAGAATTCCCTTGAGTTTATGCTTGTATATTCCTAGAGAGAGTTTTGTTCTTTTATTAGGTTATCAAGGAGGTTAGCAACCATTAGTTGGTCCATTAATTATTTTATGGATTGGAAAATGAACTGGGAGATTGTTCTCTTCCTCTAGTTAGCTTATTAATGGCAGAGAGAGAATTAGTTTGTAGTCCTCTGGACTTCCAGTCCTACCTTCATTGTACTGTTAAGAGCTGAGGTTAACTTATCTTTTGGAAAACATTAAAAAAAATTTTTTTTATTAAGGTATCATTGATATACACTCTATGAAGGTTTCACATGAAAAATATTGTGGTTATTACATTCACCCATATTAGCAAGTACCCCCATACCCCATGGCAGTCACTGTCCATCAGTAAGATGCCACAGATTCACTACCTGTCTTCTATGAGCTACACTGTCTTCCCCATGATCCTCCCCAAACAATGTGTGCCAATCATAATGCCCCTCAATCCCCTTCTCCCAATCTCCCCATCTACCCTTCTCCACACCTCCCCTTTGGTAACCACTAGTTTCTTCTTGGAGTCTGTGAGTCTGCTGCTGTTTTGTTCCTTCAGTTTTGCTTCATTGTTATACTCCACAATTGAGGGAAATCATTTGGTAGTTGTCTTTCTCTGCCTGGCTTATTTCACTGAGCATAATTCCCTCTAGGTCCATCCATGTTGCAAATGATAGGGTTTGTTTTCTTCTCATGGCTGAATAGTATTCCACTGTGTGTACATACCACTTCTTCTTTACCCATTCATCTACTGATGGACACTTAGGTTGCTTCCATATCTTGGCTATTGTAAATAGTGCTGCAATAAACATAAGGGTGCATATGTCTTTTTGAGTCAGAGATCTTGCTTTCTTTGGGTAAATTTCTAGGAGTGGAATTCCTGGATCAAATGATTTTTCTATTTTTAGTTTTTTTGAGGAACCTCCATACTGCTTTCCACAATGGTTGAATGAATTTACATTCCCACCAGCAGTACAGGAGGGTTCCCCTTTCTCTGCAACCTCACCAGCACTTGTTGCTTGTCTTTGGATGTTGGTTCTTTTGGTTCAAAGCCTTTTTGCTTCATTGCATTAAATACATCATGCCACTCCCTTCTGGCCTGTAAGGTTTCTGCTGAGAAGTCTGATGATATCCTAATGAGTTTTCCTTTGTATGTGATCTGTTTTCTCTCTCTGAATGCTTTTAATACTCTGTCTTTATCCTTGATCTTTGTCATTTTAATTATTATATGTCTTGGTGGTGTCTTCCTTGGGTCCCTTGTGTTGGGAGATCTGTGCACCTCCATGGCCTGAGAGACTATCTCCTTCCCCAGATTGGGGAAGTTTTCAGCAACTACCTCCTCAAAGACACTTTCTATTCCTTTCTCTCTCTTTTCTTCTTCTGGTATCCCTCTAATGCAAATATTGTTCCCTTTGGATTGGTCACACAGTTCTCTCAATATTCTTTCATTCTTAGAGATCCTTTTTTCTCTCTGAGCCTCAGTTTCTTTGTATTCCTGTTCTCTAGTTTCTATTTCATTTACCATCTCCCTCTACTTCATATAATCTGCTTGTAAATCCTTCCATTGTATGTTTCTTTCAAATACTGAATTCTTCAAACTTTCTCATTCCTGAATTCCTCCCCGAGTTCTTGGATATTTTTCTGTAGCTCAGTGAGCATGTTTATGATTTTTCTTTTGAAATCTCTTTTAGGAAGATTGATAAGTTCTGTTTCACTTGGCCCTCTTTCTGGTGTTTGTGGGATTTTGGTTTGAATCAGGTTCCTTTGACATTTCATATTTGTAGGTGGCGTCCTCTAGTGCCCAGAAGCTCTACGCTCTGGAGCTGCTTAGCCCCTGGAGTGAGGGCAGGGGTCGCAGGTGAGCTGCGCTGGTGCCTGTCAGGAGGAAAGAGGTCCTTACTGTTTCTTGCTGCAGTGACTGTCTTCACTGCCAGGGCCAGTGGGCCAAGTGTGCAGGGAGAAGCCTCTATGCTTTGCACTTGTAGCTGCCATAAGCAGGGCTGCTCTCTGACTGGCCTGGTAGCATGGTGGGGGCAGCTGGTTTGCAAGCTGGTGCTGGCTGGGAGGAAGGTGCAACAGGCTGCGTATCATGGTGGTGGGCCTTGGAACTGCGTAGCCAGCCAGGAGGATGGAGTGACTGAAGCTCCTGAAAGTTCTCAACCTGCTGGGCAGAGTGCGCCCAGACAATTTTGTCCACCTGTTCTTTCTCCTGAGCAGCAAGCTCTGTGCAACCCTTGCCCATTTAGCAGCCCTCTCACTGTTAGAAAGTCTCTCAGACTGCCTGCCTTCTTTTGTCCCAGAGCAGCTAGATGTGGATCCCTGTTTTCCAAAAGCTGCTGGAATCTTAGTCTCTCCAGCTATTCCACCTGTCTCAGCTTGCAACCCCACTAATCACCAGAGCACTATGCAATGTAGGTTTGTGCTCCCAGAGCAGATCTCCAGGGCTGGGTGTTCAACAGTCCTAGGCCTCTGCCCCCTCCCTGCTCTGTTTCTCTTCCTCCCTCCAGTGGGGTGGGGTGGGGTAAGAACTTGGGTCCCTCCGGATCATGGCTTTGGTACTTTACTCTTTTCCTTGAGGTCTGCTGGTTTCCCCAGGTGTAGACAGTCTGCTGCAGCCTTCTTTCCTGTTGCTCTTTCAGGATTTGATGTATTTGCTATATTTTCATATTATATGTGGTTTTTGGGGGAGGTTTCTGTCTCACCTCTCACACCGCCATCTTTAATCCTCCTCCTCCAGAAAACATTTATTCTTATTGATAGAGTAAGCATTTTAACTGAGGCTTTCAGCATTCCCATCTCTTACCTGCCAGGTCTTTTTGGCACACCTCGAAAATCTACTCTAAGGACAGATGGCTGAGAGTTCAGGAATGTGTTCACCTATGAGTTCAGGAATGTTCATGTTCAAAGTGCTATTAAACCTCCCTAAGAGCTTTATACTGAACACATTCCCTCTGTTAACCAAATCGATGGAGGCACCAATCCAGAGTCATCTCTGATTGGCAGTATACCACCATTACTTCCTTCTACTTCTACTCAGTATCAAGCACAGAGGTTTAATCTTGACATTTTCCACTTTTCAGGACTTGTGTTGGAATATAGGGAAAAGGAACTGTACCAAGATAGAAAAAAATATTATTTAATAATTAAATTGTAGGATTTAAAACTAGTGGTTTAGTTAATATTTCCAAGGCAATAAAGTGGTCAAATGGTCTTGGATTGCCTTATTTTTTAAAAGGCATTGTTTTATGCCTTGCTCCATAGAAATGTTTTGTATTCCATTTGCTGGTACCACCCCTACTCTGCTTTAAAGCATTTGCAAACACTGAATCTTGTTTTTTAAGGCATAGAAGTTCACTAAAGGTAAACAGAACTATAGGCTATTCCACTGACCTTGAAGCAGGTTCATACATTCTGGCTAAGCCAGTTGCTAGCTGGGTGACTTACACAAATGTCTCAGTTTTCTCATTTCTAAAATGGAGATAATAATAGTAAGTACTTTGTAGCAGCACTCTGTAGCAGGCACTTAAGTAGTATTATTTTTATATGGCATTTTCTTGGTTATAATCTTATCAGTATAATGTGCCCAATTCATCAAATCTGTCACCTCTGCCTTGTTGAGAATCAAGGTGCTTTTACGTGTTGAAGTTGACCTGTCAAGCTTTTCTATGTACTAAGCTTTATTTTTTTAATAGTATAGACAGAGTTCCTGGACCAATCACAATGGAACAACAGTATTAAAGCAAATATGTTCAATTCTCCATTCGGGGTAGGAGTGGAGTTAACTGGAACAAATGCCCATCATGGAAACAAAGGTTTAAGGTTTGTGTGGTCTCTTCACTGTTGCTGGCTGATGGCCCTGGTCCATAGGCTACCATTCTGAATGAGTAGCAGAAGGATAGAGCTTTGTCTTTTTCCTATAACAGTTCATTGATAGATCAGCTGAATAAACCATCTTATCTGAGAATATACCTTTCCTCAGTGTCTCTCACAGCAGAGAAAAGATCCTATATATCCAAAAAACAATTTCTCCATTGTTACAACTGTATGTCCACAAATCATTCAGTTTTACACTAATTCAATCAAGTTCTTTTTCAGGCATTTATGCATCTGTTTTGATACCTGGTATTATAATGCCTATCAGGCTTTGACAAGACAAGCCTCAAAATCTTCTTTCTGCCCCTAGGCAACTTTATTGTTTTTGCACTATGCTAGCTCCTGATTTTGTCCCTAATTGCTTGACTTTTATGCACATTAGTTACGGTCTGTTTGGGGGAGAAGGTGAGGAACTATGAATGAGAGGAGTAAATGGAAAAATAGAACAGAAAATCCAGGGAATGTTAAGAGAGAAGAGAGGGAGAATTATGCAGAATAGTAGGGATACTGTAATTTAATGTGCAGTATGTCTTCTCCTGTGATGGATTGGGAATGATCTCAAGGTTGCCAGGGTTGGTCAGAGAAGCTTGCTATAGGCTATCAACTTTCCTAGACTAATGAGAGCTCAAAAAGCCACAGTTTATAATTCAGAAGTAGCAATGGAAACTGTAAAGCCCTTTATCTTGGCACAATTCCCAGGAAAGTCGATGTGGAGACCCACTGGCTATGAACACCATTCTGTGCAATTTGACGCTTTTCATTTGGTAGAGTTTTGTTGCCAAGGCTACTGCATCAAGTTTTTGAAATCTTAGTAGATGCAAATTGTCTCATCTGTCACTTAGCCTGGCAAGAAATTTAAGGGGCATGCTTTCTACCGAAAGGAAAGGTTTAACCTCTTTCGCCTATTATGCAGTGAGCAGCACTCTAAGCCCTATGGAAATGCTCAGGCTGTAACTTAGGTCTAGGAGAACAAACTGAATTGTTTTTTAACCAAAAAGGAAAAGTTTTAGTAGAACCTAGTTCTCATTATGAAATATGCACACATTTTCTAGGAATTAGGAATTTTATTTTATATCCTTTAATCATTTTGTGACTGTTCAGTTTTTAGAAAAAAATTGTAAATGAACACAGCTTTTAGTTAAATCCCAGGAGAGAAACAAATCAGTGGTGATTTATAGAGGATGTAAACAAAGGTTTAATGTTTTCAAATCCTAAGTGTTGGCAGAATAAAGACTAGCTAATAGAGCATTTTAGGGTTTATTAATCTACTAAAATAATTCAGGGACACAGAGATTGCTTCCCTTTCTAAAACAATTTATTATTAACATAACTTCCAGAGGAAGAAAGCTTCATCTACATGGGGAATTCTCAAACCTTCAGCTTCACTGGCATTCTTCTCTGTCTCAAAATCATCACACAGCAGACAAGGTTGGTAATACAATGGAGGCAATGGCTAAGATGCATCAAGAAAATAAACAGCTGAGACAAAGCAATGCTACAGGCTTGAATGTCTAGAGGAGGAATCACACATCAGAATCAGCTAGGGAGTTTTTTGAACACATTCATATCTGGGCCCTAGGTGCAGAAATTGGTTTAGGGTTGGGCCTATGCATTCATACTGTAGTCTCCCTTTAATTACTGGGGATACATTCCAAGACTTCATCAGATGTCTGAAACTGTGGTTTGTACTGAGCCCTATATATTCTATGTTTTCTCCTATACATACATATCTATGATAAAGTTTAATTTACAAATCAGGCCCAGTAAGAGATCAACAACCATAATTATAAAATAGAACAGTTAGAACAATATACTATAATAAAAGTTACGTGAATGTGGTCCCTTTTCCTCAAAATATCTTATTGTACTGCAGTCACTCTTCTTGTGATGCAGGATGATAACACTGCCTGCATGATGAGAAGAAGTGAGATGAATGCCTCAGACATTGTGATGTAGCATTAGACTACTGCTGAACTTCTGACAGTTTGTCAGGAGATTGTCTGCTTTCAGATCTCTGGAAGATAAATGAAAACCATGGAAAGCGAACAACAGTTAAGGGGGGACTCCTGTATTCATCTTAAAAGCTTTCCATTGGCTTATGTACTTGGCAGAGGGGCCAATGGGGTGAAGCTACCATCTGTGGGATTATGAATGAACACCTCTAAGGTTAGAATCCTGCCCAGGCAGAGCGACAAGACAGCGGGCATCACACAATGTACATCGGTGGGGAAGAACTCGTTGTAAACCATTCACAGGCAACCTGCTTCTGAGTTGGGGATGCACACCTAGCAGAGTAGCTGCCTTGCTTTGATCTACTGAAAGTTGATCAACACAAGGGTTTGTTTAAAAAAAAAAAAAAAGGAAAAGGGAGAAAGAAAATAAAATGAAAAAACAAATAAAAATAAAAAGCTTTCCAGGTGATTCTAATGTGTGGTCACGGTTGAGAACCAACCATTAGCTTATAAGAAGAAATACATGAAGGAATAAACTAGCTTGTGAAGGTTTATTATGGGTAGTTATTAGTTACTATATATTATTATATGTAGGTTTTGAAAATAAACACAAATAATATTTTCAAAGCATTTTAGTAATATTCCCCGGTTTTCATCCCATCTCTGTCAGTACAAACACTTGGATTTTCAAAAATGGAAATGTAGCTCTAACAGCCTCACTCAGCGCTCCAGGGCGACACAGTGCCAGACTCCAGGTCTCCAGCCCCCCAAGCCACCATGGAGCTTGGGGGTAGTTCTAAAATCCTTTTGGAATTATGAAATAGAAACTATGGGTGGGGACAGCTGTGAACAGCTGCAGATCAATCTTAATGCTCAGAGTATGTAGCACTTGTATTAAACTCATAGTTTAGCCACACATTATACTGTTTTCAATCATGAGAGTGTTTTTAATATTTAAACACTGGCTTTATTAGCTGTAAAACTGTAACATCTAAGTTTGCTTATAAATAAGGGTTTCTTCTGATTAAGAATCCCCCTTTAAA
Organism: Manis pentadactyla; assembly: GCF_030020395.1. Classification (NCBI taxonomy): domain Eukaryota; kingdom Metazoa; phylum Chordata; class Mammalia; order Pholidota; family Manidae; genus Manis; species Manis pentadactyla. The sequence goes on from NC_080020.1 coordinate 70,250,173, forward strand.
ATCATTAGGCCTTAAATTTATCTGCAGGATCTTCAATAGGGAAAATGAAATCATTTCTGTTTTAATTCATACAAAAGGAAGTAAGACCTGAGACAACAGGGAGCTTAAAAATTATATAAATAGTCACAAGATCCCAAATTTCTTTTCAAAGGTCCCAGGATTTCACACCTAAATTTAGTTATTTTAGCTCTTTTGTCTCCTTTCAATGTAACATCTTAAAATAGAAACACAGAGCAGCAGGCTAGAACTGTAACTTGTAAACCTGCTGGAAGAAATTCAGCCCTCACATTAAGGAAAACAAAATTACAGTACTCATCTCCCCAAATTTTTTCCCTACAAGTAATCAAGCTTATCTGTGACTCAATTCTAGTTGCTCATAAGTGGGGGTAGTGTTCCACAAACCCACACAGTGGAAACACTTGAAGGATGTATGAGCCTATAAATGGATGTTAGCCATCTCAAGAACACACAGGCCAAGCCAAACTCTTAGCTGTCTGTATTTAGCTTTGATTACAGGGGTTACATAAATAAGAACCCAAATATATCCAGGACTTAGAAAATTGCTTAGAGGCCTTCCTTTCCATAAATCTTAAAGCATAGGCAATACTCTATACTGAGTCTTTGAATCAAATCTTTCAGTCAATTTTTTCCCCCCTGCTGCCTATTTTCATGGCAGCAACAAAAAGAAAGAAAATGTTCTTAGGAGCCACAGAAAAATTTTGCAGCTTAGTATTCATCTCTCTTGGATGAATAAGCTTAAATCTAGCTTTAGCAGAAATATGTTTATTTGGCTATAAATTCTACTCCTAAAGATCTGTTATCAGAGAGCCTACATTGCACTGATATATATATATAGCGGATAGCATCTGCTAGGGTTGAATCAGGTAGGTAAGGCTAGAAGAAAGATGATGATTATACTATTTTAACTAGCTCAAAATGGAATTGTTTTGAGGGTCATGAATCAAGTGGGATAATGTAAATGAAAGTAGTTTACTGTATGTACCATTCCACTGTTTTTTTTTTTTATTTCAAAATGTTTTGCATTGCTTGCTCTATCAATTGCTTGCATAATTTTAAAATCTGTATTCATAACCTTATCTGCCATCTTTGCTAACTGAAGAGTAAAACTAATAATGGTACTGACCCATCTGCACAGGTAGGCAAGTATTTAAAAATTATCTTCACTGGGTTTTCCCTGGATGTATGATATCTTTATTCACATGAAGCATCTAGATCAAAAGTCCAAGTTTTTCAGCTGCTCCAGGTGCAGATACTACTGCCACCTACCTAGATGCTGTCTTTCTTTTAAAAATTTCAGAAGTGTATTTTCTGAGTATATTGGACAAGGATCACTATGGGTCTGTGCCACCCAGATGTAATGATTCAGGGGGTTCAACTATACTATATCTTACCTCTGTTTTGCACCTCCTTGGTAAGGAAGGATTCATATGAAAACTGATGAGATGAGACGGAACTATTTTCACACAGGAAATGTGGAAGATAAGCAGTTTCTAACCTGGTTCTCTGTGTGGGCTTAATTAGGTCTCTGATTCTTTCATGGGCACAGAAATTATTAGTCTCAGCTTTGATTTCCCCACCTCATATAAATAAAGCTGAGTTCATTAAACCATTCGGTCTGCTTCCAGCCACTCAAACTGGATTTTATGTGCTTAACTTTGTAAATACAACATCATGAGGAAATTGAGAGAAAAGTAGTGTCACCACGGGAAAGACAGGAGGCCTGTTAGAATTCAAGTCCCATCTCACTTACTGATGAATGAAACTGACAACCTTATGCCATTTTGCATTACAGCCCTTCAAAAATATCACTTGTGGCAGTTGTAATTGATATTCTTTGAGAGAAACAAAAATGAGGTTAGATAAAATATTTTTCTTTTTCAATTCCAAGTCCTTACAATAAATTAACTGACTTAAAATACTTGTTCTTAAGGGCCCAAACCACTGATTTGTGTCTCTTTCTGATATGGAAATATGTATTTAGATTTACACATTAAAATTTGAAAATATATTAAAAGAAATGAAAAGGAAAATTCTCATTTATATACTGGTAAAGAGGGGATAAAAAGTTTGAAAGAATTCCAAGTTAAATATTACCTATTTCAAATTAAGTGATAGTCAATGAAAATACAGTTGACCCTTAGACAACACAGGTTTGAACTGCACAGGCCCACTTACATATGAATTTTTTAAAAAATATTTTGGAGATTTGAGACAATTTGAAAATTTGTTTTTCTCTGGTTTACTTTATTGTAAGAATAATTTAATTTTATTTTCTCTAACTTGGTCATAAGAATACACTATATAACACATAAAACATAAAAATATGTGTTAATTGACCATTTATATTATTGATAAGTCAATATTAGGCTATTAGTAGTTAAGTTTTTGGGGAGACAAAAGTTATACCTAGATTTTTAACTGCACACAGCAGGGCCCCTAAACCCTGCATGTTCAAGGGTCAGCTGTATTTCTTTTATTTGTGAGACAAGTAGTACAAGAACTAACTTGTACCCAAAGTCAGTATCTCTTAAATATTTTTCAGAGATTTAGATATCAAAGCAATAGCATTCAGGGGGTTTAATGTCCTTTAAAATGCCTCCTGCTGGTTCATTCCTCTTCCGAATGTCTCCCTGATGTCTTCATTTCTGTCAGGCCCCTTATACCTTCCAGCTGACATGCCCACACATTCCTCATCCTTGCAGTCTTCCTCATGGACATGCGCAATGACAATGGGTCTTTACACATGCTTACATCTGCCTCACATTTGCAAATGCCAGAATGGATTACAGGCAATGGCATGACAGAAATAATACGGACTCGGTCCAGAGCCTGATTCTCTCATATCCTACTCAGACAACTGGGCGCAAGTCTAAAGGTCCTCAAGCTCCAGTCTTTGCTTGAAAATTTAGAATAATGATACCTCACCTGTTGTGAGAATCAAGTGGGATAATGTAAATGAAAGTAGTTTCTCAAATGTAAAGCTATATACAAAAGGAAGCTATCTAGCAAGTTCTTTTTTCTGTGGGTAATGCAGAGCAGTGAATAGGTCAGTACTGAGAAAGTAACATAGTTTAGACGGCTGAGCATGGGACTGGACACATGTTGGATTCCTAGTCCCCCACCTTGGTATCAAGGCCAGCTTACAAAGATACACACATGTGGCAGCCTGTCAAGAATGATTACCAGGACCAGCTCAGAAATAATGTGAACCAGCTAACAATACACAGAGTTGTATCATGTGCAACCTATAGGGAAGAAATCATAGCCTTCCTGCCGTAAGTAAAAGCTATAAAAAATTATAGTTAGGAACATTATATTTTCTCCTAAGTTTTTCTTGGACATGACCTATTTTGATCACCAGGGGCAAAACAGGCCCAATTATTTGATGAGAATTTTAAAGCTCCAGCTTCTCAAATGATAATTATACAAGGAGAAAGCATCAGAGATCTGGGGTGGGAGAGGTGCAGAGAGTGAGAAATAGCTAGACGAATGAGTAAGAACATTTTCTAAGAGAGAGAAATTAGATTTCTTTCCACACGCGTTGAAATAGATACATGAATCTTAAGAGTTAAAATGTAAAGAACTAAAAATACTCATTTTTTGAAGGCCATTTGCTTCAATGACAGCACTAATAGACAACCATTATATTTGGCTGACAGCGATCACTGAGAATGCCAGGAATTTTATAATTAAAAAAAAAAGGCAGCAGAGCAGTTTCCTAATCATCAGCCTCCTATGAAAGAAGTGGGGAATCTAATGGCACCATTTCCAATATCCCTCCAGAAAAAGAGAACTTAAGTGAATTAACGGCATAGTGATTCTCAATCTACCACATCTATTACCATTAACCAAGGGTTCAAAAAGAGCAATCTTAAAGTTGGTTTCATTTTTGTACTAATTTAAGGCAAAAAGAGATGATTAAAAGTGCTCTAGTAAAGAGCAGTCATCTATCTCTGAACAGACACTTCTCTAAAGAAGAAATTCAGATGGCCAACAGGCATATGAAAAGATGCTCCACATCACTAATTATCAGCGAAATGCAAATCAAAACCACAATGAGATAGCACTTCACACCAGTTAGGATGGGCAACATGCAAAAGACAAGGAACAACAAATGCTGGTGAGGATGTGGAGAAAGGGGAACCCTCCTACACTGTTGGTGGGAATGTAAATTAGTTCAACCATTGTGGAAAGCAATATGGAAGTTCCTCAAAAAACTCTCAGTAACTCCACTCCTAGGATTTTTTTTCTTTTTTTGAGAGGGCATCTCTCATATTTATTGATCAAATGGTTGTTAACAACAAAAAAATTCTGTATAGGGGACTCAATGCACAATCATTAATCAACCCCAAGCCTAATTCTCAACAGTCTCCAATCTTCTGAAGCATAACGAACAAGTTCTTACATAGTGAATAAGTTCTTACATGGTGAACAGTACAAGGGCAATCATATCACAGAAACTTTCCATTTTGATCACGTATCATGAACTATAAACAATCAAGTCAGATATGATTATTCATTTGATTTTTTCCACTCCTAGGATTTTACCCGAAGAAAACAGGATCCCTGATTCAAAAAGACATATGCACCCCTATGTTTATCGCTGAACCATTTACAATAGCCAAGACATGGAAGCAACCTAAGTATCTATCAGTAGATGAATGGATAATGAAGATGTGGTACACATACACAATGAAATATTTTTCATTCATAAAAAGAAAACAAATCCTCCCACTTGCAGCCACATGGATGGAACTACAGGGTATGCTCAGTGAAATAAGCCAGGGGGAGAAAGACAAGTATCAAATGATTTTACTCACTTATGGAGTATAACAACAAAGCAAAACTGAAGGAACAGAACAGCAGCAGACTCACAGACTCCAAGAAGGGACTAGTGGTTACCAAAGGGAAGGGGTGGAAAAGGTGGGTGGGAAGAGAGGGATGGGAAGGGGATTAAGGGGCATTATGATTAGCAGACATAATGTAGGGGGGACATGGGGAAGGCAGCATAGCACAGAAAAGACAAGGACTCTATAGCATCTTACTACACTGATGGACAGTGACTACAATGGGGTGGGGGGGGGACTTGATAATAGGGGTGAATGTAGTAACCAGTGTTGCTGATGTGAAACCTTCATAAGATTGTATAGCAATGATATCTTAAAAAAAGAAAAAAGAATGGTCATCTATCTATATCAGATCAAAGTAGACAGCAATCAGAGGAATGGGTGTCAAAAAGCCCACTGTGACTTCCCTTACATTTTCTTAACCCTAGAACTGCATTCATGTACATTTTTGCATCTTACTTACTTAATATGATGTACTAGATATGAATGCTAGTTGTGCACCCAGAATTCATTCTGGTAACGACACTTTAGAACTTGCTTTGAGATCCATGATTTGGCCAGAGCTGACCTCACTCTTCCCTGCTCTAAGCATGGGCCTAAGACCTGGCCCATCAATGTTATCGCTCCCCTGCCCACCGGGAAAAGCTCCGGAAGGACCTTGACTCCAGGAAGGCAGTGAGACTCTTATTTAGGACTTTTGTTGGAACTCTCGGAAAGAAAAAAATCTCTTTTAACTGGATTGGTTGGCTGAAAAGACGAGAGTCTGAAGCCAACAGCCATTATGCTGCCACCCTGAGGGGAGCATTCTGCAGTGATGCAATGACTGAAAGACTGATCCCTATGATGTGGGCTTGATCCCTGAATGTGAAAGTCAAAGCGTTGTGACATCTTGAACCCCTGGTCTCTGATGCCTGAAGCAGTCATTACAGACAATTAACTTACCTAATCTTTAAGGCTTATGCCATGACAGTTTGCACTGTGTTTCTGTCATTTGTGTTAGCATGAATTCTGAATAATATATATAAGATTCATAAAATGTGGGGATTTTTATTGAATCTGCATTAATATGCTTTAGGACACTGCTTTTGAAAGGAATCTCAATGTGACTCTTTCATAAAGGATTTAAAACTAACTTTGTAATTTATTTGTATGAAGAACAGTGCATTTTTCCTTTTAGTGGACTTAAAGCAAACTAAAATGAAAGATTTAGTATCTGCTCCTTTTTTCAAGGGCAAAAGGTGTCTTTCACACCTAAGAACCCAAAGCAAACATTATTTGAGGTCAAGATACCGAGGAACATAAATCTCAACTTCTCTTTCAACACCTCTCTTAAAGAGGCTCTGCCAAAAACTCTGTCCTACTACACTGCTATGCAAACCTGCCGTATCCTGTTCACTCCTGGCATCTGCCGTGGAATCTCTGTCCAGGTTCTGGGACAGCAGAGGGAACTATTCGAGAAACTCAGCTGGCTACCAGAGCTGTCTGCAGGCTCGATTAACTCACATATTTAAGGGCAGGAAAAGCCGGCAGAGTATGAAATTGCATTCCCGGAAGCCCACCTGGGACTTCCTGCAGGACATGAGGCTTTTAAAACAGACAAGGTTAGAAGGGGAAGGAAACACTTCGGAGGCTTGCAAAAAAAGGTTTTCCTTTCCCTTCCAGAACCAAGATTTTTACGAGGTCTCTGTATGTTGCCTTCTTTTCCAAAGTAAATATGGAAAACCCAGCATGTGCTTGGTAAAAACTGGGTATGATTGATTATGAGTACTCTCAATAAAATAAATTTGTTTTACACTGTGTTTTGGTATGTTATACATATTCTGTACTTTTGAACATGTAATATAGTTTTATTAGTATTAACAATGTAGTCATACTGACTGATAAGAAGAGATTCTATTCCTTGTAGGCCCGTAGCTTTCAAACTTCAATTTGCATTCAAAGCCTCTGAGGACGTGTTCAAAGTGCTGACCCTCAGGGCTTACCCCAGCCCTGCAGACTCAGAATCTCTGTAGGCAGAGCCTAAGAATCAGAATTTTCAGGTGACTTACATCATCTGAGAACCACACACTGAGAAACATTACATGGTAGTAAACTCACATCCAAGGGTATACATTCATTTATTTTGCAAATCTAATTAATAACCATTCACATCACTGGTGCCATGTCTGCAACTTGATACTTTTATCATAAAATCTTACTTAGCAAGAGCTACAGAGTTACACAGTTTGTAATATTGCTCTGACTGGTTATTGTGTCTGCAGTCACCCCTGTATTCATGCCACAGGAGGATAAAGTGTTCCTGACTCACTGCTGAGGTGGTAGCACAATATAAACAACCAGCTTCAGTTTCCCTTCAGGTGACAAAGCAAAAGATATTTAATAGACGCCGTGGATGCAATGATGCATTTTAACTTGAAAAGTTAAACACTTTGGGGGGCCCTTATTTTCTACTTTAATTTTTAACAAAGAAATACAGGAAAGTACCTGATGTATTTCACTTGACACTAGAACACACTCTGCCAGCTGTGATCTAAATGTAGTTCATATGCTTTGGTAGCTGATCAATCATTATTGCAAGATAGAACATCTTTTAATGAAAAAAAAAAGATGTCAAAATTGAATGGTTAGCAATAGCATATAGAACAAGGCTCTTCATGAGTCACATATAACCACTTTGAAAGCCATACTTACAGTAAGTCCTGTTTGAAATACATAACAGTTCTTGTGAACTGCTAAGTACCATTCAGTGCAATGGGACAATAGTTTCATAAATGGTTCACCCACTGGACCTCCTCAAATTATATACTAAACATCCCTAGGTTTTAAAATCACACAACAGTCTTGACTAATGTCAAAGTCCCCTTCTCTGTTCTTTTCTTCTCTCTTTATCCTCCGCTTTTCATTCTTGTCCCTTCATTCTTTTTACCATCATCAGGAATAATGTCAGGGACAATTTTTATTACTTTACCTTCAGTGTCTACTTACGCTTGGTACATAAAAGGTGATTAATAAATACTTAGTAAATGATTTAACCAACAAATGAATAAATCAACTAATGTCCTTCTCTTCTTTGATCACATTTTTATTCCATCTTAACTTTACTCAGTCAGTCTGTCTACTCAAGCGGGAGTGGGCGAGAGTAAGCTCTCATTCTTACTATGTCACTGGATAAAATTCATCAACTTGGCCCTTGGTAGGCTTAGGGGATTGATGCCTGCTTCCTCAACTGATGATCCAGGAGAACAGAGAATGTTTCTTTTTTGTAGAATACTGGCCAGCATTTCCCCTCACTCCAAAGTCCTGAGGTTTTACTTCTATAATCAATAATCAGCTTAAGGACATTCAGATAGACTAGGAGACCAAGAAGGAGACTTGGGTCACAAGTGTGAATCCACACATGTGGGGTCTTTGTCTCTGTATGTGGGCATGCATGTGTGCCTGTGAGGCTTGCAGGGCTGGAAGCTTAGGTGGTGGGGAGCATGTACAAACAGGAACCCTCCAGGGTCTCGTAATTTCTGAAGAATTTCCCACCACACAGTGCCTAGAAACACAGAGATGGTAAACAAATCTTTGCTGAATGAATAAAAGTTTTTTTGTTGTAAAAATAAAGTGTGGCCTAAATCAGTCAATTAAAGGCTGATTAAAAATTATAAACAGGTGTGTATTTGAGTTGTCTCAACTTTAAACATGTTTTAAACATTCATGAATATACTTTGTCATGGACACTCGCTCAGGCAGGAAGCAATTGCTTCTTGTTTTTCATTATTCCCTTAACAGCGCATTACTTGACATATAGTAGATGAGTAAAGTAATACAGAAAGAAAAGGCTATGTAAATGATACAGAAAATGTGTTAAGTGCCAGAAGAATATTTACTTAAAGAGAAAGCTACCCATAGAAGCAGGAGAGTCTATCTGCAATGAAAATGAAGCAAACCTTCTAAAAACTCATGGAATTAAGCCCAAAGTATATGTAAGATTTTAACAGACAGAGAGGTAGGAAGAAAAAAAAAGACCGAAGGCAGTTTATTAAAACAAATGATATAAGCAAATGGGTAGCAAAAGGAAAGAGTAAGTTGTTCGAAGAGGAATAATAACAAGTATTCCAACTAGACTGGAACAAATGGAATGTCTAACAGTTACAGACCAAGCCAAAAAGGTATCTAGGGACACTGAAAGTTGTGCTGAGGGAAATAAAATTTTATTTAGGGATAAGTAGGAAACCAGTCATCAGGAGAATGGCAACAGGGAATGGTAGACCAACCTGGTCCCAGGGTAAGGAAAAAGTTAAGGGGACCAGTAAGCCTTTGAAGTGTTTTTTTTTTTTGGAATATTTTAGGTCATGGACTTAAGTGGTAGTAGTGGGAACGGAAGGGTCAAATGTGAGAGGTATTGTGAAGGAGGAATCAAAAAGGAAAGGGGATTTTTTAGATGTGAAGAGTGGAGCACAGGGAATGGACTCAAGGTAAGTTCAGATGCCTGGGAGAATTCTCAGAATTGAAGGAGGATATGGCTCATTTCCCAGGGAGCAAAGTCTTTTAGTTTAAATGGATAGATCAGTTAATTGGTACTGCTATCAACAGAATGGAATTCAAAGACAATAACGTAGCTTTATTAGGTAGGAAACCATGTCTGTTAGCACCACTTTTTTTTCTTGCCTTACCAAATCTAAAGAGGAAAAGCCTTTGGGACAGGAAAGCATAAGTATGTCATGAAGAGAGAAAGAGATAATAAGATGGTTGTGAGAGGAAGAACAGAGTAACTTAAAATTCATCATTTCTTAGTTCTATAGATGAGAAATACTATATATGTACTTTATATGTACACAATAGTACCCAGTATATGCTATCCACAAAAGTAATATTCTGAATGTAACAGTGTTTTGAGTGAATGAGGAAAAATGTGGAGTGAAATCTAAGATCTAGGCTGTAGTGTTTTTTCCTCTTAATAAGGTGATGAAGACTAAATGTAGAAACTATGGAAAAAGAGAAATAGACACAGAACTAGGAAGAGAAGTTGAATCTAAGAAATAAGAAAAGAGGTAGAAATGACATGTTCCTGATTACAAACATGTTCAAATTAAATTCTCCTCCCTTTGAAAACAAAATAAGTGGTAACAATATCAAGCAAAGACTCCAGTATAAAGTAACAAAGAGGTATTTGCCAAAGTTTTCCCATCTACAAAACTTTAAGGTGCCACATATTTTGACCTTCAATATTTTTATTATGAAAGTTGTAAAACCAATTTGTGGTAAATACAATCAGAAGAATCCAAGGCAGAAAGTAAAGGCCTTCTGCATCCTTTCCCCAACTCATTCTCTAGAGAAAATTACTTAGTGGATTGTTGCATATTGTTATGGATCTTTTCAATGCATATTAACATTTGTAGTGTAAATAGAATTCAATAAAGCATGCTATCTCTAAGAAATCAATCAAATAGTGAGTAATTGTGCACTATATGCTGAGAACCTAAAGTCAAATTATGTTTGAGCTAATTTTCAGGAATTTACAGTCTAGTGTGAAAGAGAAGTAAGCCAACTACTGGAATACAGAACTCAGTGCTACCACTCCTTTGGCTAACACTTATTTCCAAAATTTCAGAAAATTTTCAGAAATTAAGATTAATATACCCTATTTGAACAAAAAGTGATTTCTAGGATACAAATCTAGATCGAGCGATAGAAGACTTTTATAAGGCTTCTATTGCAAGTAGTATACGAGTTAATCAGACATTTTCAGATAAGGCAAGTAGAGTGTTTATATTACAGAGTGACTATCACTTAAAGTGTTCATCTTCTGGTGATTTTAATATCCAAAGCTATCTTTGACCTAAGGTTTTCCATTTTATTTTTGGCCTATCAAAAATCCATTTGAACAAATATGAATACTGATTTCACTATTTCCAAATATTTTGGGACTCAAGAGAAAAACTGCAGTTCACTTAGGATTCCTAACTGTCTGAACAGGGCAAACAAGAGTGAATGAAAAGGCTGCAAAGACTGTCTGTTCTCTGAGAACAAGACTGCTGTTTTGTTCAAGCATTTCCTTTGTTTTAGAAGACAGATGAGTGCCCACATATAGGGGGTCCTTTTGATATGCCCTAGGAACTGAGTATGAAACTACCGCTTCTCAGAAATGCTGAGTGAGATCATTATTTATTACTTAGGAAGCCCATGTGTCCATGATGCATTGTTTTCATACATCCCCATTCATTTTGTTCCATTACAAACAGCTACTTCCTAACCCAGCCAATGTTTAGAAACTCTCATTTAAGGACAATTTTTTTTGTGACCTACCATGGACAAATTTTTATGAATGCAATGCTAAGATGATGGCAGTATTACTGGGGTGACCCTGACGTAGTCAGTGTTTGTTTTATAGTACCTTAATTTAGAAATTAAAGCAACTTGTGGTGTTTTAGAAACACATGAAATAGTGTACCTATAATTCGTAACTTATTGAAACATGATATTTAAGTGTATGCCCTTAATTTTCTGATGCTTGTCATCTCTTTTTCTCCTTGATTCCAAATACCTGAAAGGGCTGTTTTGAAATCCATCCAATTTAGTGCTGTAGGTATGACAGCACAACTTAATATACACATATAACTTAGGTTTGTGGCACAACTGACTGGCCTTCCTTTCAAGGTACAAATGGCAAAAGAAAACTTAAAGGGGGCTCATTTATTAAAATCACACCCAAAAGTTAGAGCTTTGACAAAAGAAAATTTTAAATTATTTTTCATTATTTGGACCTAATTATCTGTCACAGATATTTAATATATGGCAAAGCAAGTATCAGAGGGATGAACACTTGGAATAAAAAATAAAATTTATCCTGAAATTTCCCAGGAATATCCTATTTCACGTCAAGAGAAATCATCAGTAGGTCATTCTGGGGACATGCCAGAGCTGTATGATTCACCTTGCCTCATTTTTAGTTTTCTCCAGCAGAACCAGTAAGTACAATCTGAGGATTTGAGGCCTGACTGCAATGCTGAGCTAGCAGAAACCTTATCAGAGGAAATACTGACAGCTCTGGTTATCACATCCATTCTCTTCATCATTTCCCTGATGAAAGATCATTTTGCAAAGATTGTGAATGAAAGGTCGTAATTGCTTCCTTTCACCTCTTATATGAGGGAAAAGTCACAGTAAGAGGAAACTTAGGAAATGATCAACAGTCTTCATATTACACTGTCTGTGATTTGTCCCTATGGACTATACATTTTGAGGATTTTTATGAATTGAAGATATAGCAAGTCACATAGAAATGCAATAGTTATCTGAGGACAACATCAGTATCAAGTTGAGAGAAGTAATAGTGAGTAATAGTGTTCCTACTCCACTACCAGCACAACTTTTTTCTAGAATCCTCTGAAATGGATCATTAGGATTTGTCAACATTTACCTCTAAGGAACCACAAACAGTGCTGTGCTTGCGTGGACTTATACAAACTCATGAGAACTGACTGTTAAATTTTCAAGAATTTTGTGAACCATTGTTAAACGTAGCTATTATTAAAAATGGAATTGTACAAACTTATAATTAACTGTGGTAAAAGCAAAGGTAGTAAAGTCACCACTTTCTAATTATTTTCACTGTTTTTTATTATTTTATTATTACCCATGCATCTAATTTATCTGTGTGGTGGAACTGTCATATAATGGTGTGCTATTATGCATCTCTTTCCACCTCTGTGTTTAGTGGTGTCACCTTCATAGGTTGACACTAGCCATAGTGGGAGTATTTACAACATGGGAATTAACCAGTGCTTCTAATCAGTTGTCTCCTGCCCCCATTATCCAGTTGTTAACCATTTACCAATACAACGCTTACAGGTAGGTTCCAGAACTACAAGGACATAGTAAGATCTTGCCTTCATAGAAATTATGATCTAATTGGGAGAGAGGTAAATACTTAACTGTTAAGACATTTTATCAATGATAAAATAGGGATTACAGGTGTTTTAAGAAAAGAAAGAGATGTAATTAATTTTGCTTGAGGTGTTCTGAGAAGATCTCATAGAATAAACAACTTTGACCAGACCTTAAAAGGTGAGTAAACTTCATCTGGCAAAGAAGAAGAGAATTGCTCTTCCAAAGAAGCACAAAGGCTAAAGTATGACATGCCTCGGCATATTCTGGAAAGGGTTAATAAGTATGTCTAGAGCAGTGTTTCTTAGACTTTTCTACTTAGAAACACTTGTGGCAAAGAATGATTGGGTAGTTCTGGTGATATGAAGCAGGTTGAAAAGGCTCAGGGCTAAGAGGAATTTATCTATTCCATCTTAAAATTTTGCCAGGACTTTCCATTTCCTTCTTATGTATTTTCACTTGGCCCAGGGTTGTCTTCTTCACCTTATTTTTGCCATCTCAATCTCTCTACTAGGATGGAAAGGCCTTTCAGCACATGGCCATATTTAAAAGTATGAGGGACAATCAACATTGTCAAGAAAATGTGAGTATTCTTCGTAGATGGTCTGCTCTGAAGATGTAAGGATCTACCATAACCTCCCAGGCTGGAGAGGGAATTGGGCAGGAAGAAAAGATGCCACAGCAGAATGGAGGAGGGCCACGGGATAGAGGAGGAAGCAGGCAGACCACAGGAGGAAAACCTTCTTGGCATGACTCTAAGCACTGAAAGCTACACTACAGGGATATGTTTTCTACTATTGCCTAGATGCCAAATATATTTATGATCAGCTATCAGTCAAGTGCGGTCTTTCTTCTAATGAACCAGAGGTAGCTAATGTAGCTTCTTCTAATGAACCATGTAGCTAATGAAGCTTAAGCTTCGAGGCCACTCATTTGCACAGGACGTTTCCAAGGCTCTGCAAGTAGCCCTAGCAGTATGTTCACTTGGTCATGAGTTTTTGTAAAATCAACAAAACTAATATATTTTAATCACAATCAGTTAAGAACACTGTCTTTTAAATCCCAATTTCCCTAATGTTACACTGCCTTTTGCATTAGGTGGTCCTGGAATGACATAATTTGGGATGTGGCTAAGGGGAAGTTCAGATAGGAATAAGTTTTGCTGGAGGGCATAGGATATATTCATGGGGCTTAGAGTCACTTCCATGTATCATCAAGTTGCTGTTAGCCTTTACCTACTGTACCACCTCCCTTGGCATCAGTGACAAGGATATGCAGGGTCAGATTTTATACAGAAATATGAAAATGTGCAGCTGAGTCCAGTCACAGAAGAACATGGAGGGGAAACAAGGTATAGAATGTATATCCTAGATATGCCAGTCTGTGGAAAATGCTTCCAATTATTATTAGACCCCTATTTCTCTTCTGTCAGAAAAATATTCAATGTATAAGATTATAAATGGTCTATATATACTTGTTTTCTACTAAGACAATTCTTCTGGAGCAGTTTTAGGTTCATAGCAAAATTAAAGGGAAGGTACAGAGATTTCCCATTGATCTCCTGCCCCTACACATGTATAGCCTCCATCCATTAACCACATCTCCTATCAGAGGGGTTTCAGTTGTTATAACTGATGAAGCCCCTACACCAACACATCTTTATCATCCAAAGTCTTTGGTTTACTTTAAGATTCACTCTTGGTGTTGTACATTCTATGGGTTTAGACAAATGTATAATGACATGTATCAACAATTATAGTATCACACAGGGTATTTTACTACCTTAAAAATCCTTTGTGCTCTACCTAGTCATCCCTCCTCTCTCCTCCAACCCTGGCACCGTCTGATTTGTCTACTCCACAGTTGGGCTGGAATCTGGATCTGCCTCTGTAAGGACATATATGCGAATATTCCCCTTCAAACGCTGCAGGGCATAATACTATGGGTCTAATATAAAAATGGTATTTTAATTTACTTAACAACTAATATACTTTCTTTTTATAACCCTAGATGTTTAAGTAAAATTAAAATTCAGGATGATGAGCCATATCTATCCTGAGGCTCCATGACTTTGGGGCACTCTATAAATACCCTAGCTTAAAAAGTATATATGTCCAGGGCTTAGCATGCATTAGTGGCTATGAAGGGCTAGAAAAATATAGGTTGGGCCAAAGCATTAAAGGCATCATCACCTGCTGTGTACAGGAGTTTGGACTTCTTTTCCCAGACAATCACTGAAGGGTTTTAAGCAGATCTTGTTTCAGAATCAACTTTGGTGATAGTACAAGGAAAGGATTAAAATGGGGAGTAATTATGAAAACCAACTTGGAGGCTATTGGAACAAACTTGGTTCAAGATCATGAGGCCTTGAATCAGGCCTATGAAATAGAAAAGGACAGGAGGGAACAGGTTTTAAGTGTTATCAAAAGGATCAATAGCTCTGTGACTAACAGGATGTGGAAAGTGGGCAAGAAGGAGCTGCCAACGATGACTCCCAAATTCATAGCTTGAGCACCTACAGGATTAACAGTGCTGGTGATTAAGTTGGAGAATGCAGCATAAGCAGATGGCTCACAACATAAATAGCAGTGGCAAATGAACTGGAATTGCTGACTTCAGAAAGTTTTGGTACACTTAAAAAACATATTTTAAAATTACTATTGTTTCTTTTTTATATGAGTATCTCGGGGTATCTCATTTCCCTTAGGAGGAGTTAAGTTTTAGATTATCAGTAATAGCCTAGGTGATATTTTAGCCACAACTAGAATCTTAAAGCAGACTAGTCAACCATATTTATTTTTTACTGAGCATTTATTCTAAAATCAGCACAGATAAGCTATTAAATATAAAATGAATTCTGAAAAAAATATACAAAGTATGCTCCTGTAGTGTAGGATTGATATTATGTGTTATATTTAAAAGCAGTTTTAAAAATATATACATCCACGTTTCAGGTTTCTGAAAGAGAATCAAATTCTAATAGACTAAGGGGAGAGGAACTTTAGAGGTCGCTGAATTAAATTCCAATCAATGCTGGACTCTTTCAGTTGACTCTCCTGGTCTCCCTTTGTTGTTATGTCTGTTCTTCACACACTTGAATATACCGTGTTGTGTCCCCTAAGGTTTCCCTTTTACAGAAAGGGCCCTGCTTCAATCCACGAACCTCCAAATCATGTCATTTGACACCCTCCTAAACATCATGGCCATTCTCGTCCTGGTATGCCATTGTTTTCCAGCATTTTTCTTTAACTTTAGAATGCAAAATGGATTATTAAATCAATACTTTTGTATACCTTTATTAAGTAAGCATCAAACAACTCAACCACATTCGGTTCATTATTTACCACCTTGTCCTTAAGAAAATCATGGGAAAAGATGTCATAGATTACATATCTACAGCATTCTTCATTATACTGGTATATTTTCTATAAAGGAAATTGTTCTTATTAATAGGATATGTTATCTTTTAGCTTATCAGCACTTTCTTTTCTCTGAGTGCTCCAAAAGAATCAATTTAGTAAAATATTTGGGCAATTGTTTTCAGGACTAGGAAGGTTGAGAATGCAATTTGTGAAGCCAGGGACCATATTGGCTTATTTTTCCATTTATTTTCTATTACCAAACCTTCTTCAATATATTTCACATTCCTCAGTGTCAGCTCATCAAATCCCCCCATATTTGATGATCATTCATGCAGGAAGAGAAGTAAGAAGTTATACAGAACACCTATGTGCTCTGATAACAGCTCATTTCTTTTAGATTTTAAAGTCTTTTACTGGTAGCCTTTTATTCTTCCTCTAGACATTCCTTCTACTTGATAGAGAAAAAGCAAAAAGTGACTTGATGATGTTTTCTTTTTCTAACATTAAATACCTGCCTATACTAGAAATTTTCTCCACTATTGACTATACCTTTAATCTGAACAAAAACTTTAAATGGGGTCTCCTTTCCTGCAGTTGTTTTATCATTTTTAGCAAGTGTCACTTCATTTTTGGTTTAAGTTTCCCTTTTTCTTACATAAGCCATTCTCCTTCTATTAATTATATATTCCTTCTTTCATTACATTTGTCCTTATTACATCTGAGCCCATCAGAAATAATATACACCCATTTTGATTTTGATGAGTGCTTTCCTTTATTCCCTCTTTAAAATAATATTCAACCATTCCACTTGAATTTAATTTTTAAAACATTCATTCCACTGGTATTGTCTTTCCTTTCAGAGTTTCTGGTCATAAAATATTACCCAATATTTGTCTGAGTGTTTCAAAATTGATCTTCCTAAGTTTTAGTGTACATATATATCTAATTACATTCAAGATTCCCCCACCCCATTATCAAGGGCCCCATTTGGCGAGAGTTGCCTTCTGCTGTATCTTATCATTTCTGT
This sequence comes from Manis pentadactyla, assembly GCF_030020395.1. Classification (NCBI taxonomy): domain Eukaryota; kingdom Metazoa; phylum Chordata; class Mammalia; order Pholidota; family Manidae; genus Manis; species Manis pentadactyla. The sequence goes on from NC_080020.1 coordinate 70,267,305, forward strand.
TTCTAGAACTGAACAGAATTATGTCAAGCAGTTTGTCTTACTGCTTCCTCTGTCTTCTGAGAGACCATCATATATTCAAATAAAAATAATCAATTACTCCGTTTTAAGCAAAATAGCATTTCCTGTGTGGGGTGGGGAGCAAGAACAGCTATTATCTATAGATAAGTCAGACTCACTAGGTTTAATTTCAGAACCTATCATTGTTCTGACTTGGCACCTCTCTGCACTTTGACATCCCCTGAAGAAACAAGTTCCCTAATGGTTTACATGGTGTTCATTCAGCTAAAACCAGTCAGGATCTCTATCAAGTAGAAAGCAGGGCAGTTCATGTTAGATTATGGTACTCTGAGAGGTATAGTTCTAGGAAAGACATACTACACAGGCACAGAGAGGGAAGATCCTGGCAGCAGGATCTACTGAGGCTGACATTTTCCATGTATTCTACTGATTTAAAGTGTCAGACAACTAATTACACTATGACATGTAGTAGATGTATGCTATTAACCACTGTTAATGGGACTATTGCTGTGTACACAGACCTTAAATGAAGCTTGATACTTGAAAAGAAGATTCCAACTAAGAACAAAGTAAGCCAGAAATCATAGCTTCAGGTATTGGACAATATAAGGATCCATGGAACTCTCATTCTAGAATGAGTAAATAATAATTAAAAAAAAAAAGTCAACATGGGATACATGAGAAGAAAAAGCAAAATACCAAAAATCTAGAGAAAAGATGATGATTTAAAAAAATTATTATGGGAGCCAGAAAAAAAATTTAGAAACTATTTAGCACTCTTAAATAAGATACATGAAGACAAAGCCTAAGAGAAAGAACCAAAATAAGGTCCAGACTAAAATCTGAGGGAAATAACAAAGGAACAAAAGGAATGGAAAAAATGCAATAACAACTGAAATCCGCATTGGAGGCAGTGATGAACAGAATGATAATGGAGAAACCCGACTGACTGACAGAGCAGACAAACTTGAGAAGTTGTGATAGGATATATGGGGAAAAGTCCAAGAGTTGAAAAATGATTATAAAGTGCGACTATTATGATTATAGAAGATAAGAGATAATGATAAGTACTCAAAATGCTTTGGTATTTCTGATTCTAGAACAGGCAAATAACAAATACAATGTTCAATATTGGAAATTCGAGTGAGCAAAACACACTGTTGGTGGAGCTAAGGGCTCACCAAGTAATGGACAAATTAAAAAAAAATAGCTATAACTACGTACATTGAGCCCAAACTTTTACATTGGAGAAATATAATTCTAAGGATCTACGAGCATCTAAGAAGGTGAAGAATAAATATCCCTTTATAGAAAAATATTATCAGGCTACTCTCTGTAACACAAGAAACAATATAGTATTTCCTGAGTTTTGATGTGAAAAATCTTATCAAACACAAATGTCTTAATAGCACATGAAATTAAATAAATATAGCTTCAAGTAAATTACAAAAGTAGGAAATGTTTGAGAGAAAAATACAAAGAGGAAAGAAATTAGCGAGAATACAGTGCATAAATGGGGGATACAAAGATCCAGAAAGTTAATAAGGTACTCAGGAAAAAAAAGAACCCCCTACAATGGAAATGATTAAAATGGCATTTAAAGATATAATTGAAAAATTTTCTGAAATTAAGGAAAAAGTAAAACTTCACCCTGAAAGAACACAAAAGGTTTTTCTAAAGTACACAAATAACATACGGGAAAAATGTATGAAAACACAGATTTTACAACAATCTAAATATGTAAACCACAAATTGTGACAAATATTTCATCAAACAGCACAAAGGATGATATCTTTAATAGGAACAAAGCTGTCACAAATCAGTAACAAAAATAGAAACAGAAATCATATGAGCAATTTATAAGAGAGGTATACAAACTGCCAATAAACATATAAAAGTGTCTTTGAACTTCCTGGTCTCAATAAAGAAATAACAACAAAACAGTGGTATTTCACTGCATGTGATGGTTAATTTTTGGTGTTAACTTGATTGGGCCATAGAGTGCCCAGTTCTGGTTATGTCTTTGAAGGTATTTTTGGATGAGACTAACATATAAACGGGTAGATAGAGCAGACTGCGCACCTTATGTGGGTGGGCCTTGCCCAATAAGTTGAAGGTCGTAATACAACCAAAAATACTGGTTCTCTCCTGAATAAGCAGGAATTCTTCTTGCTTGAGGGTTTTTGAATTGAGACATTGGCTTTTTTTCCTGCCCTTAGAATCTAACAGAACCACTGGCTCTTGCTGGGTCTCAACCCTTCTGGCCTCTGGACAGGAACTACACTATTGGTTCTCCTAGGTTTCCAGCTTGCTGACTTTCCCTACAAATCCTGGTAATTGCTGGCCTCCGTAATCCCTACAAATCTTGGTAATTGCTGGCCTCTGTAATCTATCTGTCCATCTATCCATCCACCCACCTACCCACCTATCTCCCATTGGTTCTGTTCTTCTGGAGAACCCTGACTAATACACTGCATTTACTTCTCAAAATTGTGAAGCTCACAATCAAGACTGGCATTGGTGCTGGGAGACTGGTACTCTTCAGAAATATCATTTAGACTAAATTTTAAACCTTCCTGGATGACAGTTTGGCTATTTCAATACTTCTAAAACTGCAAGTCTTTAATCCCATAATTTCATTTCAAGGAATCTGTGATGTGAAAATGTGACACAGCACATTCATTGAAGGCTCTTTAAATATTAAAAATGGGGATAGGGAAGAATTTAAATGTCCAAAGCTAGGGAAAGGTTATCATGTTATGATAAACTTTGTGAAACAGACATTTTGATGCCATTGAAAAAATGTTGGGATATACCTAATGATACAACACTAAGTGAAATAAGGAAGACATAAAACTGCATGATCCAGTTTTTGTATTAGAAAAAATACATAAATCTAGACATAAACAGAAACATATCAACAATCAGAGGCACTTACATTTGAATGATGGGGATATATCTGATTTTTATTTTTAAAATCGTATTTTCTATGCTTTCCATATTAGTAAAACAAACACTGACTAATTCTATAATAAGAAAGAAAACATTCTTTTAGGGAAAAGAAATAGCAGGCAGATACCCTGCTCCTGAGAAGCTACAAAATAGAATATATAACCCCAAAATCAACTGTCAGAAAATCCTTTTAAGCTGAGAATGGTTTTCTTAAGTTGTACTAGGTATCTTGTTTGATAAATTGTGTATATGTACGGTCATTTCTTTTTTTCCTTGGACTTGTTTTCAACAGAACTTCCTCTATAAATAACTGGGCTTGTTTCCTGGACTAATACACACTTGACTGTGGCTGTCTGAGCTTTTTCTGTTTTCCAAATGAGACTTTTCGAGACACTGCAGATTACCTTGTAATATGGAGCATCTGAGATGAAACCTGACCAATTTTTCCACCTTATTTCTACACATATTAAAGAAAATAAGCAAGATGAAATACAATTTCCCAAGCATCTCTATCATTACAACTCCACCTCCTGCTGTTTGACACTCACCACTTCCCTAACACTTTATGCAGCTTGGTATTTCACATGCCTAAGTTCTCACCACTTTGCATTACAAAGAAATCATTAGTTTTCCTGATTCTGCCTCTAATTAATAAATTAGGATGAACAGAGGGTGAAGTTCTTCTGGAAACATGTTACCACCGTTCTGACCCTGAGTAAACCACTTAAAATATTTTCAGCATATTAAGTGTACTATTACTGCACTTGGAAAAAGTAATTAATTAGCACAGAAAACACTGAAAATAATTCTCCAAAATATTCCAACATTACACAAAAGCCCATCTCATATATTAAAATGTAAATTTTCCTTAAAAATGGATAGGAGAAAGCTGTGTTAATAGAGAAATAAAAATTCAAAAGAGACAAGAGCTTATAGCCTTCAAAAAAAGGAAAAAAGAAAACATCTTTGAGAAAATAAACAAAACAGATAAACTAACAGCCAGACTTATTAAGATAAAAAGAGAATCGACACACATAAACAGAATCAGAAATGAGAAAGGAAAATCATGACGGACCCCACAGAAATACAAAAAATTATTAGAGAATACTATGAAAATCTATATGCTAACAAGCTGGAAAACCTAGAAGAAATGGACAACTTCCTAGAAAAATACAACCTTCCAAAACTGACCAAGGAAGAAACACAAAACCTAAACAAATTACCAGCAATGAAATTGAAGCGGTAATCAAAAACTACCCAAGAACAAAACTCCTGTCCCAGACGGATTCACTGCTGAATTTTATCAGACAAATAGAGAAGATAATACCCATTCTCTTTAAAGTTTTCCAAAAAATAGAAGAGGAGGGAATACTTCCAAACTCATTCTATGAAGCCAGCATCACTCTAATACCCAAACCAGACAAAGACCCCACAAAAAAAGAAAATTAGAGAACAATATCCCTGATGAACATAGATACAAAAATACTCAACAAAATATTAGCAAACCGAATTCAAAAATACATCAAGAGGATCATAAACCATGATCAAGTGGGATTCATCTCAGGGATGCAAGGATGGTACAACATTTGAAAATCCATCAACATTATCCATCACATAAATAAAAAGAAGGACAAAAACCACATGATCATCTCCATAGATGCTGAAAAAGCATTCAACAAAATTCAACATCCATTCATGATAAAAACTCTCAACAAAATGGGTATAGAGGGCAAGTACCTCAACATAATGAAAGCCATATACAACAAACCCACAGCCAACATCATACTAAACAGTGAGAAGCTGAAAGCTTTTCCTCTAAGATTGGGAACAAGACAGGGATGCCCACTCCCCACAATGTTATTCAATATAGTACTGGAGGTCCTAGCCACAGCAATCAGACTGTATCTATTTTATGATATAATTATAAAAACTATAAATACATATTAGTATGTTAGGTATATATTGTTACATGTGTGTATACATACATATGCATAAATATATGTATTTTTATATATGTGTGTATATATAACAAATATATAAATACATATATTTCACATTGGCAAACACAGAAAAGAAAACTTATAAGGCCTTGAGTTGGCAAGAATGTGGGGAAATAAAATTCTATCATAATTTGTGATTTGAATATAAACAGATGCATCCATTTTGAAAACACTTTAAAGTAAAAAAATCTTATATGTATTCTTTGAATGACACACTGCTCAAAATTCACCCTATGGAAAATATGAACACAAGAATACAAAGATATATGTATAGGGATATTCATTATAACAATGTTATAAAGAAAAACTTGAAATAGTCTAGAAGTCTACAAATAGAGGGATGGTGAAATAGAACATTATAGTATAAAATCTGACCGATATATACTGACATAGCCAACTGTCGCATAAATAAAAATTAAATTGCAAAACAGTACAATTTAATTTCCTATTTTATTTCTATTGTATCCTATTTCTGTTGTATGTGTATCTGTGTGAGCATGTACATACACATATATTAGAATACACACATATCTAATACATATATTAGAAAAAAGGTAGAAAAATATATACCAAATATATTTGAATTATGTTATAGGTAAGGTTACATATTATTATAATATTGTTATAAAAATAAGTATTAAGACTTGCAAAAAGCTATTACTAATACTAACGAAGTCCTTATAAATGGAGAACACTATTTTCTTAGAAAAATTTCAGAATAAACCTAGTTGTTTCTGAGAAAAATTTCAGAATAAACCTAGTTGTTTCTGAATATAAAAGGAAATAGTTCCTCATCTTTCAACACAGATGAAGCTGAAGTACTACTTTTACCAAAAAAGACTCCCTAGAACTAGATGGAGTAATCTTTTATTTTATATTGTATTTCATATAGAAAAACTGTAAAAATACCTGCTACGGACTAAATGTTTGTGTCTCCCCCCCCCGCCAACCCCCACCAAATTCATATGCTGAAACCTTAACCCCCAATGTGACATATTTGGAGGCGGGCTTTTTGAGAGGCTATTTCTATTAGGGTAGGGCATGATTGTGGGGCCTAGTGATGAGATTACTGCTTTTATAAAAAAAAATAGGTAGAAACATGGGATCTCTCTGTGCACATCTCAAGGAAGGCCGTGTGAGGACATAACCAGCTAGGTGCCCTCATAAGAACCTGACTAGCCTCCAGAGCCGGGAGAAACACGTGGCTGCTGCGTAAGTCACCAAGTCTAGGGTATTCTGCTCTATCAGCCTGAACTAAATGAGACAGTATTATAGACGAGTACAAGCTTTACAGGCATTTTCCCCACCTCATTTTTGATACACAGACACACACACACACACACACCCGCACACACACATAAACCCTAACTCAGGCTGATAAAAACTTCTGAGTTTCACAATTATTCAAGAGTATATTGTTTGCAATCCTAATGACAAAGATGCAGAAGCTGAAGATAGAAATAATTTAAATAACAGCTTCAGAATAACTGGAAGTAGTAAAATGGTAAGCTGACCTTCAAGAATTTATAGGGTTAATACTGTTTAGGCAGGCTTGTCCCATAGGTTACATGTAATTACTACTTCATATGAGACACACATGCACAGACTCATACATGAAGCTCTCACAAACTGGCCCCTTGCCTGTCAGGTAGTACACATGTATCATCTCACTCAATTTACATCACAGTCCTATGAAACAGGTTTTATTATACCTTTTCTGCAGATGGGGAACTTTGAGTTCTCAGAGGGTAATTTTGTCAGGGTCATAGAGCTACAACCTGGCAAAGCTAGTATCTGACTCCTTTCTACATCTACTTCTATTGCCGAAACCCCTGCTCTTTCCACCTCATTCCAATCAAAAAAAATTTTACAGTGATGTGCCCAGATTTATTTAGTAGCCAGATTTTCTAGAATTAAGCACATTTACTTAAGAGTTGGATGTTTATGTACCAGAAATTCAGACTCAGAGTTGCTTCCTCTCTTCCACTCTCTCTTCTACTCATAGGTGCTTATTTACAAATATCATCTAGCTGGACAACTAAATAAATATTCTTTTTACCAAATGATGCTACTTGGTGATGCTATCTCCTTTTATAGAAGGATATTTGAGGTGAAGTTTGAGTGTTAGATAATGTATAATTTTTACTCAAATACAAGGCATGGTGGAACTGGTTTATCTGATATCCTATTTAAACAGTGTTCGGTGAATGTGTTAGGGCGAGCAAGAGTGAGAAAGATAACATCAGAATTTCCTGAGTACTTGTGACAGGTTAAATTATCCTGGGGCTTCATTATCTTGAAGGTTAATTTGATCACAGGAAATTCTCATCTTCGTCTTCTAATGGCAACTTTCCTTACTTGAATGTTTGCTACTGCATTTTAAGTATTATATTACCATGGGAACACAAATACAGAATACAAAAGCCCTTGTAATTATTACTCACATTAAGACAAATACTGACAAATGTGTGCCAGACACATTTTAAAGCTATTATATGCCTTCCCTTCATTATCACAGCCACAATCAGCTATCACAATAATGTCATGCTATTTTACAATAGCTAGAGGTTACTATGGTGAGGTCAGTTGTGGAGAACAGAATTTCATGTCTGTGGGTTTACCACAAAGGAGTGATGAAGATTTGCAGCCCTCCATGAAGCTGAAAACCTACATGAAATGAGTAAATTCCTAGATAAATACAGACTACCAAAGTTGTTGCCATTTGATTTACAAAGTTTAACGAGACCCATTTCTACAAAAGAACAAAAATAAGTTGTGAAGGAACTACTTAACAAAAAAGAGGCAGGCCCAGATGGTTTTACAGGGGAATTCAAACAAACCTTCCAAGACAAGGTTGTCTCATATTCTATATAAAAAGGAAAAAAACTTCCCAAGTCCTCTTAATAAAGCAAGGGAAAAAATTGCTATATAAGTCAAGTAGTGCCATACAAAGAAAGGAAAGTATACATCAATATCACTCATGAACAGTGATACAATACTAAGTGAAATATAAATAAAGAGAATACAACTCCACATTAAGAAAATAATACAGTGACTAAGGGGGATTTCTTCCAGGAATGTTAGATATCTCTCCAATAATCGCACATATCATATTAATGTATTGAGATATGCTAATAAAATAATACACTTGTCTCCAAAGATGCTGAAAAAGCCTCTGACAAAATTCAACACCCATTCACAATAAAAATAGTCAAGAAATAGGAATTTAGAGACACTTACTTAATTTGATGAAATATGTATCTCTTTTTTCCTAAGGCCAATATCTTATTTAGTGAGGAATATAAAAATAGGTAAGAATCCTATTTAAGGCGTTTACACTAAAGGCATATCCATCATGATCAACGAAACGGTAAGGGTGCCCACTATCTATTCAGATACTGTTCAGCACTGTGCCAGAGGTATTAGCCAATGAAATCATACAAGAGAAATCAATTAATGGCTTAGTAGATTTAAAAAAAGGTAAAGCTTTCTCTATTTGAAGTTGATATAACAACATCACTGGAAATCCCAGAAAATCAATGACAAACTAAGTCAAAAAATAAAATAGTTCAGTAAAGTATAGTACTTCATAATGTATAATTTACATGCAAAATCAAATCTTGCATAATTGATACACAAAATACACATGCAAAATTCAATAGTCTTCCTTTCATACACCATAAACAAAGGATATAATGGTCAGAAAAAAACATAATAAAAACAAAGAAGATAAAATATGTAGAAATAATTTTAAAAAGAAAGGTTCAAATCTGGAAGAAGATAATTTTAAAACATTCCTGAAAGACAAAGCTAGACTTGAACAAAAGAAAGCATAACCCTGATTCTTGGACAGTATGACTCAGCATTATAAAGATGGTAATTTCCTCTAAGTGAAATTATAAAAAATCACAGTAAGAATACCAAGAAACTATTTCATGGAGTTAGACTACTTACACATAAAGTTTACATAAAAAAATCAACATACAAAAATAACTGGGAAAATAATGAAGAGTAAAAAAATAATGCTATGAGGGTGGAGCCCTTAACGAGGTGGTTAGCTTTACCAACTAATTAAAACATACTAAAAAGCCTTGATAAAACTGAGATTGATATATGAATAGACAGAAGATGTGTGGAATAAAATAAAAACTCTAGATATATACTCAAGTACTCATGGCAATTTAGTATATGATAAAGGTGGCATCTCAAAGCACTGGTATAAACATAGGCTTTTATAGCAAAGGAAACCATCAACAAAAATGAAAAGGCCAACTATGATATGGGACAATATATTTATAAATGACATATCCAATAAGGGACTAATATCAAAAATACATAAAGAATTCATATAACTCAATACCAAAAATTCAAATCATCCCATTAAAAAATGGGTGGAGGATCTGAGTAGACATTTTTCCAAAGAAGACACAGAGATGACCAGCAGACACATGAAAAGACACACCACATCACTAATTATCACAGAAATGCAAATCAAAATCACAGTGAGTTATCACCTCACACCAGAGTGGCTAATATCAACAAGACAAGAAATAATGAGGAGAGTGGAAAAGATGGTGGAGTAGGAAGGCAAGGTGGAAACCTCCCACTTATACACCAAGGAAGCACCAACTTCAGCAAAAACAATGAACCCTGACAATGACCTGAAGGCTGCAGAATAGACCACCTACACCTGGGGAATAAGAGAGGACCACACAGAGAAGGGTAATGTGGCAGAGCCACAATCAAGCAGGACCCAAGCTCTTTCTCCATCCCAGCCCAAGGAAGGAGGAGAGGAGCGGAGCAGGGAGGGGACAGGCTCTCAGAACTCTGCACACCTGTCCTCCGACATCTGCTCAGGCAACATGAGTCCACATTACATTGGGCTTTGGGGATTAACAGGGCTGGACACCAGGGAGAGTTGGGGCACTCTGGGAGGCTGAGACTCTAGCCACTTGTGGAAAACAGGCACACTCCATTGGGCACATTCCGTCTGGCCTGCTGAGACCCAAAACAGAGGTGGTAGTTTGAAGGACTTGCCCGTAGTGGGGGACATATGTCAGAATGTGCCAGGTGAACGACACTTCCCTGGTCCTCTCTCAGCCCAGCTGCTGGGGGCTCAAAGCAGCCAGCCCCAAACACTCTGTACCCCACGCTGGTGGCTCGGACCTGGGGCATGCTTCCCTATGCACCCACCCAGGCACCCAGCCTGTGTAGCCCAGCAGCCAGCAGTCAGACGTTGCTGCCTGGCAGGCAGAGGGAGACTTTCCCAGCTTTCCCAGCCCTCTCTCAGCCCAGTTGGTGAGGCACCTGTGGGAACCAACTCAAAACACTCCATCTGCCCTGCCAGTGCCTCAGCCCCGCTGCGATGCTCCCGAGCATCTGTCCCACCTCCCCACTGGCGCAGCAGCAACAGCCACTGCTACCCAACAGGCAGAGGGTGGCCCTGTCCACAATGACACCAGCAGAAGCACTGCGGCACACAAAAGGCCTGGGGAGGAGAGCTGTGAGCTTCTGCTGACAGAGATCAGCCTCTGCCCACAGGTTTGAATCATAATGCTTTTGAGGACATTTATTAAGGCAAGTTGGATATTTTCCAACCCTTTGATTCTGTGACTCGAAGACCTTGTAAGGAAGCACATTTTCAGTATCTGTTTATTTTGGAAACTGAATAAGTGGAAAATGCTAATTTCAAGTTATTTTATGTTCATGTATTTGTGTGTGTATGTGTGTGTGCTGCTGTGTACGTGCATGTATGCAACCGTATGCCATAATACACGTCCCCTCCCCCGCAATCTGAGCAGATCCATGAAGAGATCCTGACAACATTCCTCTTTCACAGATTTACGGCAGTAGGTAAACAGGCTTCCTCTATTTATAAACATGTTTTCCATGGTTCTCTTTTTAAGTAATTTCATGAAAATACAGACTCTCTCATATGATATTATACTTCCTATACGGTGCTATTACTTCTACTTAGTTCCAATTTAGAATACACAGACTTATCCTCAATATTAACAATATTTTTCCAATATAGCAAGCAAAATTAGATTGTTTTCAGAGGACTGAGCAATTTATAAAATGGGTAATTCAGTTCAGGAGCAGAATAATCAGAATAGGTTATAATTAAGACTATTAAGAATATGTAAAGTAAAACAGGAGGGAATACTAAGAAATTTAAATACTGAAAAACTAAAAAAAATCAACCAATTTTTAAGTTTAGTTATGCATTTTGCCATTATGAGCAAATAATTAGTTTAAATAGAGGAGAGTTCACTTAGAACTTTGCATAGAATAGTTATTCAATAAGTATATGCTGATTTTCTTTAAGTTTGAATTTATATGAATTAGCAAGAAAGAGAAAAATGCAAGTGTTCTGGAAGTAAAACACACCTATCATCATTATGCTGTCACTTTTACTGTTTTTGACACTTATTAATTTGTCAGGGTCTTGCAGCTCTAAGGCAGGGATATTGCGATAAGCAATATCTTCACTACCTTCCCCTCTGTATGGCATGACTCTGACACTTGTTCTCAGTTACTCAACCCTTCCACAGTCACATAGTTGTGAACCCACATTAATATTACCTCTTTAGGGACAATTCTCAGGGCCATATTCCCCTTGCTTACAGAGACTCCTGACTCAGTCCTATATTCTCTTCCACACTTTGCATGACTGAGGCTAGGGATTCTCCTTTCGCTTGGTTCCTTTTCCTGAAGCAGCCAAGAAAAATAGGTGACTACTTCTTAGGATGCTCACAACGAACTATTCAACAGAGACTACCTGTGGAAACTTTCAATAGAGTTAATTCTGATAACCAATGGAAACCAAATGAGGAAGGATTTCATTTACTTTTACTTTATTTTAGGTAAGCACTGTTCAGTTATAAGAAGAAAGCTTAAAGAATTTTTAGTATTAATGTCAAATAATGATGAAAATGTCTTTAAAAATATTTTCAAGTTACGGGAAGCCTTCTTTTGTTAGCTTTGAGTACAGTGTGCTTCCTCAGGGTCGCAGGACCAGTGGCTCAGTGACAAAGCAGCAATAACAGTACCACATGGGGTTTTCTACTCCAGAGACAAGTTTTAAATTTTGTAAGCTCTTTGGGCCCCTTCTTCAAATCATGTTACGTGACTTAAATCTAGATTTAAAAATCCATTAGTCTTGGCAAATTAGAATTTGCTCTCTTATGTATGCACAATAAAATGTCTTTCTTATAAGATATGACATTCTTCAGTTAGTACTTAAAATGTTAAGACATTTAGCATTATTTGGTGACTTTCAGGTATTTTAGAGATATTTTGCTAACCATATTACTGTGAAACAATCTTATATATGTATTGCATAGAGAAAGCATGTTTTCTCTAAACGCTCATTTGTGTAAACTTACCTTGCATTGTTAAAGCGTCTCTATTTTCCAATTCAACATTTCCATTAAAAGGTAAATTAAGCTCCATATCATTCATAAACTTACTAAATTTTACCATATATTCTGTAATTAATCACTGACCTCAAGGTGAATATCAGTTTACATAGGTGACAAAATCAAATATTTATAATATACTATGATTGGTGCAATCATAGGATTTATGAAAAGTTCTGAGTCCCAAGGCTATATACAAGAGGTAGTATTTTAATTTGAAAATAGACACTTTACAGAGTTGATTTTTAAGTAGATGTTTATAGAGGAAAAATAGGTAGCTTCTAGGCAGACCAAGAAAAGAAAGCACTGCAGACATGAAAGATATATTCAAACTAAAAGCAGAAGAGCCCATGTGCAATACCAAGCGACTCAGTCACAAAGGATAACTAGAGGAAATGGGTAGGAGGGATGCTTAAAAGAACCTGGCTAGACAGTTTAGTGTCAAACTGTGGATAACCTAACAACCCATGACCTTGAAGGTAGTGATAAGCAACCATTGGGTTTTAAGCCTCAGAGTACTATAAATATTTCTATATTTCAGAATTTAGGAGATGAATTATAAAAGGATGAAATTAGAGATAGGAATACAAGTTAGGAGGTAATCCAACAGACCAAAGATAACAAGAGTTGAACTGAAGTGATGGTGATGAAATAAGAAATGAAGATGAAAAATAAGAAAGTGGATTAGGAAGATTTTTAGGAGTTAGACTAGAAGATAATTTGTGATTAACAGGATGTGAAGTATAAGGGAAAAGAAGCAGCAAGTTCTCAAGGTCACAGCTTGGATAGCTGGGTGGATGGTGGACCTTTCATATGGAATGTAGATCAAAGCACCCATTCAGACAAATTTTAAACACACAAAATATAAGACAGCTGTGTGGCATTCTGATAAAAATGTTTATTGGACTTCTGAATATTATTATAGGTCCCTAAACTAATACAAAGAGATCTTCTCCAAAACACATTATAAAAAAGTGTTAAAAATCAAAGACAAAGGAAGAATCTTAAAAGCCACAGAAACCTTACAGGCCGGGAGACAGTAGAATACTGTATTCAAAGTGTTGAGAGAAAAAAATCTGCCAACGAATGGTCCCCTATCTGCAAAAGCCATCCTTCAGAAATGAAGGAGAAATAAAGACTTTCCTAGCCAAACAAAAGGTGAAGGTGTTCACCACCAGTACGCCATCCTGATGGGAAAGCTGAAAGGAATTCTTCAAGCTGAAATGAAAGATTAGTCACATGAAAACATGAAAATATTTTCACAACACAGTGGTAAAGGCAATTAGTCAAATTTAGAATGCTCAATACTGTAACATGATAGTGTATTAGTCACTTAACCCTAGTATAAAGGCTAGAAGAAAAAACTAAAATAACTACAGCTATGCAAATTGATTAATGAATACACAATGTAAAAAGAGGTAAATTATGACACTGAAGACAAAAGGAGAGTTAAAAGGATAGAACTTTTGTATGTGACTGAAATTAAGTTGTCAGCATAAAACAGACAGTTACATCCATAAGATGTTTTGTGTAAGCCTCATGGTAACCACAAAGCAAAACCTTCACTGTGCACATAAAAGACAAAGAGAAGGCAATCAAAGTATACTACTAAGGAAAACCATCAATGCATAAAAGAAGACAAAAAGAGAGGAAGAAAGGAACATGGCAACTACAAAACAGCCAGAAAACAATAAGCTGGCATTAGTAAGTTTTTACCTATCAATAAATATTTAAAATGTAAATGGACTAAATTCTCCAATCAAAAGACACAGAGTGGCTGAATGTATTTAAAAAAAAAAAAAAAGAACCAACTCTATACTACCTACAAGAGAGTCAGTTCAGCTTCAGGGACACATATAAGCTCAAAGTGAAGGGAAGAAAAAAGATATTCATCAAGTGGAAACCAAAACCAGATGTTGCTATACTTCTATCACATAAAATAGACTTTAACTCAAAAGGTATAACAAGAGAGGAAAAAGGCCATTATATAATAATATAAGGTCAATTCACTAAAAAGATATAACAATCACAAATACATTATGTACCCAACATCAGAGCACCCAAATACATGAAGTAAATAATCTGAAGGGAGAAATAGATAACAATATAATAACAGTAGGGAACTCCAATGTCTCACTTTCAACAGTGGATAGATCATCTAATCAGAAATCAATAAGGAAACATTGGACTTTAGACCAAAAAAACCTACAGACATACAGAACATTCCACCCAACTGCAGGAGAATACACACACTTTTCACATATACACAGAACATTCTCCAGGATAGATAGATCATAAGGTAACAAAACAAGTCTTAACAAATTTAAGAAGACTGAAATCATACCAAGTATCTTTTCCAACCACAATGGTATGAAAGTAGAAATCAGTAACAAGAGGAAAACTGGAAAATTCAGAAATATGTGGAAAGTAAGCAAACTCCTGAACAACCAATGGATCCAAGGAGAAATCAAAAAGGGAACAAAAAAAATCTTCAAACAAAGATGGAAATACAACATACCAAAGCTTATGGGATACAGCAAAAACAGTTTTAAGATGAAGTTTATAGTGTTAAACACCTACGTTAAGAAAAGAGAAAGATCTCAAATAAACACCCTAACTTTGCACCTCAAGGAACTAGAAAAATAAGAATAAACTAAGACCAGAGTTAGCAGAAACAATGAAATAACAAAGATCACAGACTGTTGGTGGAAATGGGAATTAGAACAGCCATTACGGAAAACAGTATGGACATTCCTCAGAAGATTAAAATAAAACTATCAGAGGATTCAGCAATCCCACTTGTAGGTATATATGCAAGGGAAAGGAAATCAGGATCTCACAGAGCCACCTGCCCTCCCATGTTCACTGTAGCATTAATTCACACTATGCAAGGCATGGAAAACTACATGTCTGTCCACAGGTGAAAGGGATAAAGCAAAGAGATACACACACGCACACACACACACACACACACACACACACACGCATGCACGTGTGTGAATATTTTTTAGCCAGAGAAAGAAGGAAACCCTGCCAGTTACAACAACATGAATAGAGGGTATTATGCTAAATGAAGTAAGTCAGACAGAGAAGGACAAACACTGTGTGATTTCACTTACATAAGGAATCTAAAAGTAACAAGATTAGAATGGTTGTGGCTAGGTGCTGAGGAGTTGGGGGAATGGAGAAATGTTGGTCAATGGGTGCAACCTTCCATAGATAGATGAGGTCTAGGGATCCAATGAATAGCATGGTCACTACAGTTAACAATAGCGTGTATATATTTGAAAGTTGTTAAGAAAGTAAATCTTAAATGTTCTTACCACAAAAAAAAAAGGAGTTAGGTGATGGTATTAACTAATACTATTGTGGTAATCATTACTCAATAGATACATGTATCAAATCATTACATTGTACATCTTAAACTTGCACAATGATATATGTCAGTTATATCTCAAGGAAGATGGAGAAATTAAAAAAAAATAAATGCAAAGTTCCAGGCACATAGTAGGCACTAAAAAAAAAAGGAAAAAAGAAACCCGATAAAACCCAGACAGTAAAAGTAACAAAATTTAAAAATGACTATAGACATTGATGAAATTGAAATGAAACTGAAGACAAATGTACAATAGAGAGTACCAGGAAAGTCAAAAGCTGTCTTTGAGAAAAAACAATAATATTGATAAACCTCCAGGAGACTGATCAAGAAAGAAAAAAAAGTGAGAGAAGACACAAATGATCAATATGAAGAACGAGAAAAGATTCATCACTGCAGATCTTACCAACAATAAAAATTCTGAATAGTTAGATGAAATGGAAACATTCACGAAGACAATTTACCAAATTGACACAGAAAGAACTAGATATAGAAAATATGAATAGTTCTCTGTTTTAAAGATAATGAATCTGTAATAAAAAGTCTTCCTGCAAAGGAAACATGAGGATTAGCTGGTTTCCTGTGTGACATCTTCTAAAATAATAGCAAAGATGTAAAATTTTTCAGCTAATAGGAAAAAATAGATCACTTCTTAACTCTTTTGATGAAATTATCATGATCTGTTTTAAAATTTGACAAAAGCATTTAAAAAATAACAGCCTGTAAATATTAATTAATTAGAGATCTACTCAGTGAAATTTGTTCATTAAAAAGAATTTTATTACCACAAGACCACACAACAGATGAGCTGTTATTTCACACAACCACAAATCCTATCATTACCTCTAGCAAAAAGGCATGTTTTTAAAATGATTTGGTATGCAATATTTTACATACATGATGTAGTATTTTATATGCTTATATTGAGATTAAAGTGACACTGAAAAATAAAGACTTAAAAAAAAATGTAATAAATTCCCATGGGCATAATGTAGAAATATTCTATGTGAATGAAGTAGAAAAGTAACCCATGATACTTATAAAGGTTGGCCACTTTTGGTCTAATCCTATAATATTGCAACGAGGCAGAGGTTAATATATTTTACATTTCAATTATTATAAGGAACTGGCAATAAACTTTTTGCAAAAGGTTGAAAAGGCAAATATTTTAAGAGTCAGTCAGTTTGGACATTTTTATATAATAGTTTATTTCTCTCTTTGAAAATCCTTTTAGAAGCAATGAGAGAGTTTCTTCTAATTAACATCACTTTCATCAGGTCCATTTATCAAGGCTGGGTGGGTACACATGTAATGCTAAAACTGCCGCCAAATAGATCCTGTCTTGCCAGTGAGTTCATGAAAGGAATGGGTGGCTGGTCACCAGGGCTTGTCTCATAGTTCCTTTGTATTTGACAATGAATAATGCAGAACCTTCTGAAGTTAATTCTGGCAGTACAAGATTTAAACTAATGCCAGGGGTAGTAAAATATCCTAACATAATTTTGAAAAGACCCAATTATCTCTTTCTAGAAGATTAGGCTTTAAAATTTTCATATGAACTAAACACATTATAATATTATAAAGTAATCAGTATGAGGAAATCTTATTGAATCTCAATAAAAAGACAAAATTATTACACATGTTATCTCAGTGGGTGTGTGTACAGTACATAGCTAGTCTTCTTGGGTTGAATGGTGTGTGGGGTATGTCTGTGATTGCCTATCGGTGAAATATACTGCATACATCAATAACACATATTTATTGAATATATAATGGATGATCAAAATAGATTAGAGGCAACAATGATATTAAAATGGCTTCTGTGTGATAATTAGGTAATATGTTCCCAAAAGATTGGCTAATTCTTTCTCATTTAGAAATGATACTTTTTCCTTTACTCCTGATTACATCAAGGGAGCTAATTAAGCTTTATAAGTATAAAGGTTTTTTTTCTGCATGTGAAGTCAATAGAAGGGGCTGAGTGGTCCTCAGAGCTGTCAGATACCAGATTCAGGATTAAGGCATGTATATACATGTGTGTATAAAGACTTGTTAGATTTCAAGACTGCTAATGTACTTTAACAAGAATCTATTGAAAGAACCCAGTTACCCTTGTCTCCTTCCCAGGTACTTCTGCACTCTCCATTCACTCTGAGCCATCTTTTGATATTCAAGGATCTTGTAAATGATGGTGCCTGCCATCCTCCACCCTCAAAAAATACCACACTCCTTAGATAATGTGCCACACTCCAAGTTTTCCACTGATTCTATTCTTTATCAAAATTTTCATAGTTGCCTATCTTGCTATGTATTTTTGTCTCAATCTACTAAGCCAAATTACGCTAAGGCACAAATTACTGTGAAGTGTTTGATACACCAACTCAACTGAGAAAATTACATTCAGCAAAGGAATTGGGAGGTGCAATGCTTTCTTATTTAAAGGAATAATTAGAGGAAGTAGAGATTCAGATGGTATAACAGCAAAGCAAAGATCCTTGGGTACTACTCCTCAGTCATACTTAGTCAACTGCCTCCACCATCTACTAATAAAGTGGCCTGGGTACATGAAGGCTCAGATGGCAGTATGTTCTGCTGGGGTGTACTTACAGGTCACCGTGGATGAGGCCATAGATCTGTGGCATGCTCTGATGATAGATTCCTCTCAAAATAACTATGAGGAGAATCACCACAAAAGCTGGAAGTCCCCAACTCAGAAGGAAGAACAGCAAATATCGCCTTTCTGTGTGTTCATCATTCATCACCAGTACGTACCAGAAATTCACAGACTGAGGAAGGAGACAGAACATAAAATGAGCAGGCTCTGGTCTAACAGCACAGGACACAAACTTCACTGGCATAGGGATAAAGACTTACTGACCAACAAAAGGTCTAGGATCTACTTAATAACTATACTTCTGAATTGATTTTTTTTCTTAGTTCACACATTCATTCTTTCATACATCCACAAATTTCAGTAACCTCAGAGGTCTAGAAACATTGGGGAATCTTTGTTCATTTATTTTCCTTATTTGCTTTGATTTACTGTCGTAATCATCTATGATTATTCTGTAAATGTGTTTTCTTATATTCAAACCTACTTCCTATGTGAACATCAGGGTGATGATGAAGTAAACAGCCCTATCTTTCAGACTTTTTGAAAATTTTTAGTTATTGAGGGCTTTTCATTTGGCAGCGCCAGTCACTGGTCCAGGGAATGGGGATCTAAGTGTGAGGACAGCCCCAGTCTCAGGCCCCAGCAGAAGATACAGACACAGGAACACAAACTGACTGCACAGAGAAAAGACTCTGATGGGGCAGGTTTTGTGGCTGTTTTTCTTTCTCAGTTTATACTGTTCGTTTACTTGACAAGTATTTATTGAGTGCTTACTAAGTTTCAGGGACCAGTCTGGGGACAGGGAATATAGCAGTGAAAAAGGTGGTGGAGGTATTTACTTCCTTGAATCTGAGTTTCCAAACAAGTGGGAAGAAATCATTTAAGGAAAATATTTATTCTATAATCTATTTTATATGTGTTATTCTATAATCTATTTTATATGTGTTATACGATGATAAAAATATAAAAGGGGCAAGTGTACAGAGAGTGTGGAGGCTGAGGGAACAGAGTGGATAGAGAGAAAAGGAAACGGGGGCTTGGAAATATTATTGGTTCTAAGTCCCACATGTAGCTTGTATCTCAGACAAATCTAGAACTTCTAGTGTTCTCTTATGTTTAATTAACATTTAGCACAAGAACATTGAATATCATGTCATACATTATTTCACATAATGATACTTATTCCCTAGATAAATCCCCTTTTTCAGTTACCTATATTGAAAAGAATATGAATACAAATGAATTATACACATGTACAGATACATGTGGGAGAATCTTATACAAGTAACAACAATCCCAGAGCCTAGGTTCCTTCATGTGTATGAAGTTATTCTAAAAATTCGATGAAATATTACATCCAAAATACTGAGCACATAGTCACCATTGGAAAATGTTAACTGCTCTCTTGAATCTCCTATGAGGATGTCAGGCAGTGTGAAAGACAAAGGATAAACAGTTTAAGACCAAAGGCAAGCAGTGATACAATGGAAACTCTATGTGACAAACAAACATGCCTAAGGTTCCTGGAAAAGCTTTCAGATGCCATTTACTGAGGCTTCCAAGTAAGATTCTATCTGGACCAAGTTAGCCTCGGGGGGTTAGTACTGATTGGGTTAAATAAAGAAAGGATACAAATGTTTGGTTACTTGAGAGATTTCTGTCTCTGGATGTTGTTTAATGTCAGCCCTTCTTATCTTTATGTACATCTGCTTTTACTATAATTATAAAGCATGACTTGAGTTGTTGCTTATCTAAATTGTTCTAACTTCTTTTTAAATATTATTAAGTTCAAAAAGGGCTGTTCCTCCTCTTTCTATAATTAGTATGGGTGCATGTGGCCAAATAAGTGGGAGTGTATCAAGAGTCTGATGCAGAGGTGATCAATGCTGCCTGTTAGATAACAAAAATTCACGCAAAGGATGATTATTAGTTCACCTTCAGAATAAAAGTACGAAGTATTTATAAGAACTAGATGTTCGTGTGAATCATGTAACGTGGTGACTCAGTGGTGCAGTTAGTACAAGAACCAGGAAGGAGGGTGCAGATTGGCAATGTCTTCTAAGTTGATCCATCATGATAAAGATCGAGACACGTCCAAAATGTCTGCTTTTAAACAGACGGACATTAGTTCCATCAGTTAGACTCACTGAACCTTTTAGCGATTGCCTGACCTTTACCACAGGCTCAGATAAGATTGAGACAAGCGTAAACGTTTGTTAGATTTATACATGCAATGCCTTTGCTCCAGAGAGCTCAAGGCACAGTGTTTCTGAATTTGTGTATACAAAATTAAGTAAAGCAAGCTCCAAAATCACAAGCTTTTGATAATTTAAGGGAAAAAAAAAACCCTTTCCTTCTCAAAAACACCTATTTATTGAGGTATACTCTAAGGACAGTATTTCCTATTATATGTCTCTTTTTTTGTGGGGGCTTGAAGGCTATAGACTGGAAATACTATGTAATGAAATAACATTTAATTACTCTAGAAATACCATATGGCACAATTGTTAAGATTTGTTTTGACTAACTCATTTCAAGTTCTACTTGAATTTTAAAATATTTTAATATATTGTAAGTGGGTACATTTTGGGTTATACCTAGGTCATGAGCTCTCCTTCTCTGAACCCTGTCTCCCTATTCTTCCCAGCCCCAACACATGCAGAGTGGGTTCACGATCCTGCTTCTCTGTCTACAGCTGATCTGATCTGGGGGAGAAGCATGACCCTGGCTGGGCCAATCAGCTCTCACTGAATTCCTCGAAATTCAGGGATAGACTATGCTGGTCAACTGAAAAAAGACATACGAAGTTTGGTGGTGAGAATAGCCCAAAACACAGTGTGTTTACTATAGAGAAGAAGAATGGGCCGACACAGCCTTCTATTCATGCTCACATCTCATGTGAGGTCCAACTATATTTACAGTTCTTTGGTTCAATGAGTTAATCCTATATGCCTATTATTCCTTTTATTATTTGAATGCTTGCTTAAATTAGCTCAACTTAGTTTTTCTTTCTTAGTAAAAAAAAACTTGACTGAGCAATATATAATTAAACTGGATTAGAACCTCCAGCTATTGCCATTGTCTAAATGAGATGACAGTGGAGCACTGACTGTATCTTTTCCCGATAATCATGGAACCTCCCTTGTAATCTAAGGTAAGAGTATTAAGAAACCGTGATGTTTGCATAATAATTTTGTGTTGACAGATACATAGCATATGTGATCTGTGTGCCTTAGTCTGTGTGATTATCCAATGCTGAAAGTAACAGAATTACGGGAACTCAATACAAATTAAAAGGTGTCACTCTTACACAAACACATTTCATGCGGACTGAGCACGGTTCCCAATTCACTGCTCATCATACAATTTTCCCGCTAAAGACTAAATGTGAACTGAAATTTTCAACACCTAGGTCTCTAGTTATATTTCTACCTCTATGTTTTAAAATTTTTGTTAGAAGCATCTTAATGGACTATATCCAGACATCACCACTACGTACTAATGTTACATTTTTAGCCAACATATTATTATCCCCAAATTTAGCCAAGTATATTAATTTAACTTGACTACAATTCATATGCACTTAGAATACAGGCTTTCCTAGCATTAATGTGCAGCAGGCTCTAAACATTTTAAATTTTAAAGATTTTAAAAATATTTTCAGAAATTAGTAACAACCAGAAAGATTTAAAAATATTTTCAGCATTAGTAACCATCAAATTAGCCACTTTGAAAGGGAAAAGTGAATAAAATGTTCTGCACTGTGTTTAAAAATGAGTGACGTTGCCACAGAAGCATATGTAAATGTCAACTCACCATGTTAGCATAGTTGAGTTAACACCTTATTTGTCAGTTCTTGTCAGT
The DNA here is from genome assembly GCF_030020395.1 of Manis pentadactyla. NCBI lineage: Eukaryota > Metazoa > Chordata > Mammalia > Pholidota > Manidae > Manis > Manis pentadactyla. Next base: position 70,289,550 of record NC_080020.1, read on the forward strand.
GAAGGATAATGCATTTGAGTTTGCAGACTTCTCACAATTATCAGCGTTTCAACACTACTGGGGTGACTATAACTTGAGAGAACTTAAAAGCCCATTTTAACAAAGAAAACTAACTAACGATATATTTTTAAATGTCCTATAATAACACAATCTATAGAAATACAGAAAAGGAAGATTTGCAAAGGCACACACTCTCAAAATATCAACTTTTGGGTGAGTAATGAATAATATAATTATTTTCTAGAAGTTTATAAAAATTTGAAGACATGCTCATTAGTGACTAGATTTGAGTTTTTGACATTGTTCTGCATGGATAAGCTGTCTATTTTGGCCAATATCATTTGGCTCTTCTGGTGAAAGGAGAGTTTAAACCATAAGTTATTAACAATTCCTTCACTCAAACTTTGTGACTAAATTATTGTAGAGATTCTTCTAATAAAAACACTGGTGGCACGGATGCACAGACTATGAATTTTAGCAGTGTTCCAGGCCCTTACAGATCTTCTGACCATACCCTTTTATTTAGAGATGAGGAATTGCAGGCAGTGAGAGAAAAGCATTGCCTTTTCAAATTCTGGTTAGTTATAGAACTGGAAGTGGAACACAAGTCCACAGCATCTTGTAGAGACTGAATAAGTTTCAGATTTATTTCCACAGCAGTTCATACAAATATTGGCAATACTATTATTTGCATGAGAGCTTAATTTTTTGTCATTTTGCCCCACTCACTTTATATGCCAGTGGAAAGGCATTTTCCTGGCCTCTCTTAATCTCTCCATTTTTATTGACACTAAATGAAAACTTTTAAAGGTTTATCAGAATGTAAATGGCATAACTGTGAACTGTGGTATATTAATTTTTGTATACCTCACAGTACCTAGTGAAATGCTTTGTATATATAATCTTTATTGACAAATATCAAATTAATGAAGATGTACACGATTTCAATTAACAATTTTTATTGATGTTAATAATTTCAGTATTTGGTTTAGGTATTAGGTTTATTCTTTAAATACTACCTTGCCAGAAGGAATTTTAGGAGGCACAATAATTTTAATTGATTTAATTGAACTCCTAACTAAGTGGTGGAAAGTTAAAAATGTTAAATGCAATAGTTTTAAGAGAGGGAAAATAATTTCATATTACTAACTGGGTAATAAATGTAGAGCCCATATTAAGCTATATCTCATGTAATCAAGACAACTGTTCTCTTCAGTTTTATGGTATTTTTTTTTCTACATAGGAGTAAACTGAGGAAAGGGGAAGTATGTTTTTAGACTTAGTACTGAGGCTGTTAGGATTTAAGCTGACTGAGTAAGATGTAAACCAATCTACTAAAATACCCAGACATAATTTAGGTCAAATATCAATAGGAACAAACTAAAAGGCTGTGTGTTTGTAAGCATATTTACTTATATTCTTATATAGAGATGTCTATTTATTTTTACAGTAACACTTTCAATGACTACTATATACTATCTTTCAAGTGTCCACACAGGAAAATCGAAGACATACCTTGTTAATTGATTATCTAAGTCAGAATTATGCTTTCCTATGTTCCATGAACAGAAATTCATTAACTTACCCACGTAATACATGCCAGCATATGCATATTAGCAGATCTGTTAAACATAAGAGAGATGTGACTTTTCTTTAAGTTAAAAATAGGCTCTTTGAGCGTCATAAATTTTCATAGTATGTGGAATAAAATGGGTATCTAGTCTGTCATTTAATATTTGGTTACTAACTGTTCTCCAGAAACCCTGGATTGATTTATAGAATCACATTTAGTCGGAGATCACGAATGCTATTAATTCTGTCATCACCATGTTCTTAGTCATCCATTTCAGAGGAGAGTCTAAGCAGTGTTACCACATGTCCTTGCTCCAGTTATCCTCTTCCTTTCAAAATTTTTTGCATGAAGTAAACTGCAAGGCTTTTTTGAGGGTTGGAGAATTCAGTATTTCCGCTGTATATCATTTTTATCTTGGTAATGACCAGTTTGTTGCCCTTAATACCTTTGATGTTCCCAACAATTAAATCAATGATGAAGGAAAAACACAGCTAATTTTAGCCTTTCTCTCCCTGTTGTTAGGCTCTGATGCTATGTAGCCTTTCTTCCAAGGACTAAATAATGCGCATGTTTGCTCCGTCCTAGCCTGATTACAGGGAAAAATGAGGGCTCAAGATGTCGATACTTGGGTACAATTTTAAATGATTTCCAACTTTTTTCTACCATTTAAAAAATTTGTTCTCAAAAAAAGCATTAGTTTCAAAATAAAGTATTGTGTTTGTAAAGTAAGCTGTGTCCTTAAGCATAAGATGAACAGACTGGAAGGACAATTAAAGGTTTGGATAATGTTCATAACTGAAGTAGACTGCTATAGTATTTAACTTGGTGACAGGAAATGATCATAAAACTGGGCCACACAAATATACAGAAAAATTAAGTTTCTACTAATCTATATTATATGTTAGTATCTCAAATAATTTACTTTTGGCTTATTTCTTTCATGGATTAACTCATGGTCTGGAAAGCCATCTGGTAGCATATTTCATGTAGCTGTTAACAGTAATGGTGTAAGTTCTAGGAATTTATGGATATTCCATAAGTAAGCAAATATTCAGAGTGCAGGGATGTTGAAGGAAACCTTGTTTGTAACAGCAAAAATACCTAGAAATAACCAGTACTTTGTTAATAGCAGACCAGGAAAATAAATTATGAAATAACCATATATTATAGAAGAAAAGTATGTCTGTACTTGCAGAAAATATATTGATGTCTAAAAGTTTATGTTCATTATAATATATAAGAACACAGAAGAACATACACATATGTGCTTGTTTATATATTTATAAATATTTGTGTATTTGTGGACTACTTCTAGAGGGACAGACAGGAAACCATTGACAGTGTTTACTGCTGGGAGTAGGGCTGAGGATAGAGCAGGAAGTAGAGTGTGTGAAATACGGAGAAACAGATGAACTTCTCACTTTCTATTTTTTTGTAGTGTTTGATTATGTTTTATACCATCATTATATGACATTTCTAAAATGAAAGCAAATCAAAACAGAAAATGGAAATGAAAATAGAACAATAACTAGGAGAATAGAGTAAAAATATTGCAAGTTTAAATTCTCAATGTCAGTCTTAAACTAGACATAACCCTGCTGTTTTAAGGAAGTGGGAAATTATTTCAGTACATTCATGGAGTGTCCTATGAACAATAAACAATAACTTAGCTTCCATGGCCAAAGAGGGAATCTGTGAGTTGTTTGCTTTAATAAAAAATAAGCAACATAATTTTTTACTATATTCCCATCATGCACAGTGGGACTTCCTTGTTAAAGAAAGGGGAAGGCTAAAGAAACCAAGTCAAGGCCACCAGTTAAGGAGCCTGCTCTGAGCCACGCATGTACTTTAGTAGGAGGTTAGAGGGTGTCCAGCTTGCTAAGACTTTGTAGCCTCTGAGTGTCTGCCCCACTCTAAGTCAGCCCTCTCTTTCCACTGTACAAAGTTATCTCTCATTTGTAAAAAAGTTTTAGATTATATATACTCTGGAAAAGCAGAGTAGTCAATATGTCTCAAAACCTATGAAATATTAGCCATATATATTTGGTTAGTCAGTAATATGGGTAAATATGTGTGGAGTGTGCAGTCTGTGACAGGCACCATTCCAAGCTCTTTCCATGTATTAATTCACTTCATCTTTCCACAATCCTCAAAGAGAACTATTTTTATAAATCTGATTATTCAGATAAGAACATCTAGGCTCAGAGAAGTCATGTAACTTGTTTACCAATAACATTTTTCATTAACTACTCTACAATATAATCCAATTTGAGTACATTGTATTTAAAGTATATGATATAGAAGTAAAGTAACATTTCAAAAGTCATTTAAATGCATTTATTCTAAGATTGAAGGTATGATGCAGGTCAAAATAAACTATAATTTTGACATACTTAGCCAAATGAGTAAAATTTAATCATGAATTTTTGTCATTATAAGTTATGCACACATGTACATGTATCAAATTCTCTCCTATACTGCTAAAAAATATGAAGTAGAATCATTAAAATGTTAGCATTCTTTCAATTTTTTCAACCCCATTCAACTAACAGGATTGGATTAGCAGTAGCCTAATCTTTTACATAATGTTTTAAACATGGATTCTAGTTTTAAAAACAGATTTTAGCAGACAGTATTATATAAATGGGAAAACATAGGTTGGTAGAGTGACAACCTCTGACCACAAATTAACTCATTACAACTAACTTACCTAGAATCAGAAGTTATTAAATTTCTCCCTTGTGGTCACACCACAAACCATGAAAAATGTGTGGCGTACCATCTAACATACATTAAACGTTACTGGTACTTTAAAGAGGTTTCCTAAAACATTAGCCATGGGGAGATCTAACTGTGCATCAGCCACATCATATTTACTTAAGACTTGAAGAGAGATTAAATACACCAATCTCTATCGAGTGAAATAGTATTTGCCATCTTGTCTACTGCTCTCCCAAAGCAGGAAATCTATCATGTTTGAAAGTTGGTCATTTCCCCTTTTGAACGTATTTCACTGACTGGATGCTCTCTACTTTAAGAAACAGCCTCTTCTGACAGTTTCATTGCTATAAAAGTTCTTAACAGGAATCAAAATTTGCTTCCCTAATTTTTCACCTATTTGTTATGGTTCTTCCAAATGGAGCTATACAGTCCACTCTTCCTTTCCTGGAACAGCCCTTCCAGTTCTTGTACACAGTCATCATTATCTCCCTAGGTTTTTTCCAGGCTAGATCTCCAGCTGCCTCAGGGTTTCTTACAGAACTGTTTTCTGACTTCTCTTTGGCTGGTTAATGTTCCCGCTGAAACATGATTCATCAAAGTGGTTGCGGATCCAAAGGCTGTCTGAACATCACGGATCACAGTGTAACCATGGCTCCCTCAGCTGCCTCCATACTGTTAATGTCACTTAAGGTCTGGGCTGTTTTGCATTTACTATAGTTACTGTTTTCAGCAAACTGGTTCCACATTTGATTGCTTCTGAATTTGTGTTAAGATTTCAAATTGTTTATTAACCCTTATCAGATTATGTCACTTTCATGATAGTTTTTAATCTGTCACAGAACAGTTTCTCTACATTAGTTCTACCTGTACTTTTAACACAGGCAGCTTGATGTTTTAGCTATCTTTTCAGCTCTGTATCATTTGCATACCTGATAAGATGTTTCCTGCATTTTCATTCAAGTCATTTATCAAAAACTCAATAGGTCAGGGACATGGACAAAGATTTTCAACACACCATGGGGGACCTTGGTCCAGGCAGAGAAATAATAACATATACAGGGCACATAAAATAACGTTCAGCTTAGATAAGCTCCTGAGGAATTGTGTAAGCAGAGAACCTAGCAAACGCTATTTTAATTTCAGCAGATATTTAAGTTTTACGTTATGAAGTTTAGATTTATCTTTACTTTTTAATTGTGGGTGGGGGCCTAGAGAACACCACAAACTTTTGATAATTAGAGCTATTCAAAGAGGTATGAAATAATAATTCTGTGAGGTAGGAATTATCATCCTCATATGCAGGTTTAGAAACAAAACTTGGAGAGAGTCAATAACTTAACGTTACCAAGATAGTGGCAGAGCCAGAATTCAACCCCAGATGTAGGGCTCTAATTTTTCCAACCAAGTCTATTAACTAAATAATTCTCTTTCAGCACCCACTCATAATGTCATACCAGGGGAAATACCCATTCCTTAAGGCTGTATGGTATTTTCTTCCTTTCATCATTGCTATATGGTGGAAATCCCACATCCTTCTTATTCAACAAGATAAAAGAATATGCAAGTGCCTGGGTGCATCTCTTTACATAAAGTGATTCACATGCATACTCAGAAACCTATATGAAACTATTTTATCATATGGAAGATTGAACAATATCATGTTGTAGAAAGCACTACTAATGGCAGCATTTTGGCTGAGCCGTTCAGTTAGTGCCATTGATACTGCTAACGTGGATCTAACTCTCTCAGCCCTTTAACAACAACTCAGCATAGGACAACAGGATTTGGGATTACAGTTGGGAAAGGAGAGCTCAAGTCCTTCCCCAATGTTCACTAGTTCTGAGGAGAATACGCTGCACTATTTGGGTCTCACTCTATACTCCCTTCCAAAGTCATCTCTTCCAAGGCAGTGGCTCTATTTTTCAACTCTAAATCAGTTTTGTACTGCATTTCTATAGGGCATCCATTTCTGAGCTTTATCCCCATGTTTCCCACTTTTCTTAAAAGATCCCATTGGAGGGTTCATAGGAACTTCATGTCCTACAAAAAACTCATCGTCTTTCTCCCAATTACAATAATGCAAGTGATCATTATTTCAGTTCAAGACATCACCATCCACTCATGCCAGAAACATGGGAAACATCCTTGGTTCCACCTTCTGCATTCATAACCAATGTCTATATAGTATAGTTCTACTTAAAAAAAAAAAATCTCAAAAGCTGTTCATTCCCATTCTCCTGTGCTTCTTGCGTTTACTCCCCAAGTTCCATGATCTCTTCCCTGGATACAGTTAACACTACTTAACTGACCTCCTGTCAGCTCTGTTTTGCATTCAGTTCACTACGAACAGGAAGATCTATCGAAAATGCAAATATTATCATGTCACCTCCCAGCTTAAAATAATTCAATGACTTCCCCTAGAAAGAAGTTCAAGTTTCTTACTGTGCCTTATAGGGCCCACATCACAAGCTTCATCTGTTAGCACTCCCTTATTTTTAATCCTACTGGATTTCTTCTCATTTCCTCAAATTTCAATATGTGTTCTCCTATGTTTTACAGGCTTTTAGATATTTTCTTGCATTGATCTCCTGCTGATGCAGCAATGGATATATGTAATTATTTCCATTTTGGCATAAAGAATATCAGATACTAAGACCACTCCACCTAGATTCATTGGAAAGTTGAAGCTGGAGGGGGGAAGAAATGAAGTACCCACCTGAATGAGCATCCAGCTAAACTGGCAAAGATACAGGTAATGTGTGACAGCAGCCATGGCCGAACAGCTCTCAGCTCTGAGTTGGGGACTTGCATATGCAGATGCCAGAAACATAATCTGTAAGAAAGAAATACTTTAGTTTTTAAATCATGCTAAAATCAATCAAGAAAATTAAAAAACTGAAGTGTTTTCCTATCTGAATCTATGATTCAATGACTCAAAGGGAAAATAAGTTGATTTGTTGCCCAAACTGAGACAACTAAGAGTCATTCTAAAATGACAATATATAGATTTTTATATTTTTAAGAAACCGTGAATTATATGTAATTATACATATTGCTATATATATTGCTTTGGGCTGTCAAGAGGAAATTGTCAAAGTAAAACTTGTTTTTATCATGGATGGACAAAAATCCATAACATACATTTATTTTAGCTGAATAGAAAAGAGAAAATAGAATCGAAATACCATTCCTTGTTTAAGTTAAAGCTAATGGGAGAGAAAAGAAAAAGACGTAAAAACTCTGACTTTACTATCATCTGCATCCTCTTGTTTGGAAGTAACACATATAACAAAACAGGCTTAAAATAAATGAAAAATTTCAGAGCCTGTGATTACCTTAACCCTTGGATTTTGAGTTCAACTGCCTTTACGCCTTTGTTCAAAAGTAACCTTTGCAATGAGGCCTTTCTTCACCACACTACCTAAATTTACACCATTTTTTTCTTGCCTCCTTTCCACACATGTGATGCCCCTGCCTCTACTTTTCTTTTTCCTTTTTTTAAACAACACTTGCCACCTTCTAACATGTTCTGTAATTTGTTTCCTGAGTTTCTTGGCTATAGTTAGCCTCACCCCTAGAATGCAATCCCTAGGAAGTTCGGATCATTGAGTGTATTACTCACTGATGCATCCCAATCACACAGCCCAGGGTCTGGCACACAGCACACAATAAATACTTTTTCAAAAAGTAAATAAATGGAGTAAAATCCTTGTGATTTACCTATCATTTTGTATTTTCTCCAGGATGTGACTACTTTGTCAAGTTTTTTAGTGAAAAGTGTAGGTGGCAAGGGAAAATTTGGAGCAGAAGTGCAGCATTGCCTCTCAAGAACAAATTCTCCCTCTTCAGGACAGAGATCAAGTTTTTTCGACTTTACATTTTAATAAGCTACCACTGTGCCTGGAATATAGAAATGTTCAACAGAAAAATTGTTAAAAGGAAGAATGACTGATTCCAAAAACCTAAAGGGGTGTTGCAAGGAGAAAACCAGCTGACATGGCTCTAAATACCTCAACTTCTAAAAAGGAAACATCAATAGCTTTAATGCTGTTTTTTTTTTTAATGAATAAGGTGCTCCAAGCCAAATCAGAGAAATGGGGTGAAGTACTTTCTTTTCAAATGAAATATGCCCCATCTCAATCGTTTTGTCCCAAAGGTGTGTCCATTACATCTCCTTGAAAATTTCTGCCCAAGCGTTGTTTCTAGGGTAGCATTACTGTGGTGAATTTGCCAAGAATCTGGGGTGAGGCTTTGCATGCTTCCAACATCTCTATTTCGCAGGGACAGGCTCACCTTCACCAGCCTGCTTAGCCAGTTATAAAAGAACCAAAGTGCCAATTAACAAATTTGCAATAATATGTATCTCCTGCCATGATGAAGTGACTCTTCCCTCTTGGGAATTATTTATTGAGTACTTTCTGCACCAACTGCACAAAAAAAACCTTTTCTTTTTTAAAGCTATGGGTACTGAACAAGTAAGTTTACCCTTATGGGACTAATTCCCTCATCAGTAGGAAGAGAAGATGGAAAAGATGAATTCTAAAATCCCTTTCTACTCCAAGATTCCAGGATTATTTTTTAAATGAGAAACATTCCTGACTCAACTTTCTGTTTATTTAACTCTAGATTTGGAGCACTGTAACACACTCTACTAAAAAAAATAAAGCAGATGCTAGAAATTTATGTCTCATTATTTCCTAACAATCTGGTACAAATGAGTCCCCTGAAAAAATAATGCCAACAAATTTTCTTTCCCAGAACATATCATAAATAGCTTCTGAATTATTAGAGCTTATTTGAAAAACATGCTTAAATTTTCCTAGATTTTCACTTCTAATTCCTGAACTGTAACATATAATAGGTCACAAATTTAATCTTCCTAAATTCCACAAATATTCCTTGAACAAATACCTTGGGAACACAGTACTGTGAGATTCAGCCAACAATACAAATAAAAAAGAAGTAATTTTAACATTTTATGTTCCTTCTTTTTAGAAAATGGCATCTATTTCCATAAAGTCTATAAGCATATCTACAGTAAATTTCAGTCTAATTCAGATTCCGTAATATGGAATATGTCCAACTTTGATTGGTAGTTTGTTTTAATTAACCTCAACAGCTTGCTATGTGTAAATTCAACTTATAATTGAATATGCTTAGTTTTAAGCACTCTATGAAATGATTTATAAATGACATGCTAATCTAAGTAATTGTAATTCTTTTCAGTTTTTTTTCTTTGAAACAAATTATACAAGTTAGTGTTTAAACTGTACTTTCAGTATAGTTTTAATGTGCAAAATTCTGTTAAGATATGACTTATTTTATTGATTTAATCTCCTTTTCAAATCGTAAGAAAAGCAAATACAAATCCGCTTTTGTGAACTATGAACATTCTTCCAGAAAGTTCTCTGAATTGTAAGACATACTTCTGTCTGTGAGATGATTAGTCATCTAGAGAAACTGAGCCCTCACAATGCACATCACTACAAGAGGAATGAGCTAAGAGATGTGAGAACCAGCTATTACATGTAAGTAGGTCTATCAAAATTAAATGAAATTAAAATAGAAATTAAGTGATCAAAGCAAAATAAAACCAAATCTCCCAGCATATTTAGCTCACACATCTTTAAGGCACACAACCTAAGAGATGAAGATTGTTCGTTTACTCAAACAGATAGCGATAACCAGGAAAAAGGTAATTTTCATAGTCAGCTCTCTGGATGCATTAAATTGAATACTGTAATGGAATAAAAGGAATATTTTAAAGGTTCTCAGTCACTCATATGTTGATTCACTTATTCATTCAGCAAGTGTATGAATATCTACAAAGCATTATGCTATCTATGCAAGACGGAAGACAGCATGGCAGAAAACTATTGTGGACCAGCAAGGTGCTACTTGTTTTCGTGTGTGTGTGTGTGTGTGTGTGTGTGTGTGTGTGTGTGTGTGTAACCCACATATTGATGACATGAAGTCATTACTGTTTTTAACCCAAACAATCGATAAATGAGAGGATCTGATAGGGGAATCAACCTATTTGAGAGTCAGTGAACAAATTTTAAAGTTAACATAGGATTCAAATCCTTGTGTTCTGATCTGTAAGGCCAGTGTTCTTCTTAGAATACCACACTGCTACCTATGAAGCTAAATCAAGCACAAGTTCTGTCTCAATGTGCTGAAATTCTAGTTCACTGTTTCTCAAGTCCCAAAACTCACTGCAGGTTCATAATGGCAATAAAATGTAATTTCAACAGCAAATATAATATTATTATCAATTCTATATTGTTGTAATATATATATATGTATATATTAACTAAAGAGAAAAAATATATATTTACCAAAAGAGAGTATCTGATACATTTTGTTAACATAAAATCCTTTGCTTCTTCTGGTTGATTAGAGCTCTGCTGTAATCACCAAGGGAGGAAATACCTATCTTTTTCCACTTTTAATATATAGCATGTGTCTCTGCTTGGGTGACATAATAACTAATAATAAAAACTGGCTTTCCTGTAAACATCAATTCTCAGTATTCCTTAATATATTACCCTCCTCTACACACACACACACACACACACACACACACACACACACTTTACTAGGGACATTCCCCCTCCTCTATGAAATGCCATTCTCTCTAGTCTCTCTCTTACCCAAAACCTACTCAGGTTTTACAGGACCAGTTCAAATTTCACCTGCCTCTTCTGATCAAGACAGACTACTAGACTTTACTATTTTTGAAAGTGGACAGCACTTGTTACTGAGCATTTGTAATGAGCCAAACGTCTGTTCTAATAGGAGAGTGGCTAGCGGTAAAGCCAGACACACACGTGATGCAATGTGACAGGTGTTACAGTATGGTGTGGAGTAAATTATCAGAGGAATGCAGAGTCAAGATTGATTAGTTCTGCTTGTGGGAGTCAAAGAACTATTTAGAGGAAAGAGAATTGCCTTGGCTTGGCCCATGTGCCCACCTTCTCTCCTCCTACACTTATATTCCACAAGACCCTTTGCACTCCAAATATTCTACTCTCAGTGCCTCCACTGCACTCCCTAAAACATGTTTCATCATCTCAGTTCTGTCTTGTTTTTCCACTTTCTTCTGGCTAGAATTTCTGTTTCTTATCTTCCTCTGTTGAAATCATGTCCATTTTTCAAGTCGTGGTTACGATATTAACTCAATCATGAATGTATGGTTTTTTCTTCCAACCATAAACAAACTTTTCCTCTGAATTTTTAAAATAGGATTTTATTAACATCAGGATTGGTTTTTCTATAAACCTCAATTCTCTCAACTCTTAGATAAAATCAGCTTTAATCTCTTGGAAAACTGCCAAGTCCTTAAAGGCAACAATTTGATTTTATTCTCTAGTATAATTATTCTGAAATGCACTTTGTTAAAAAGAACACATAGCTAGCATTTACCATCCTGTACAGACCCATCATGGGTTTGAACAGAGCAAGCATTTTTAAACAGCTTTATTGAAGTACAGTTGACAGACAATAAATGGCAGATGAAGTGCATGATCTAGTAAGTTTCAACACACACATATATATATACACCTGTAGAACCATCATCACAATCAGGACGATCACATCATACCCACAAGTTTCCTCACGACCTTCACAGTACCTCCCCGAACCACCACTGCTTCTCACATCCCGAGGCAACCCATTTTTTTTTGTCACTACCTATTAGTTTGCATTTATTAGAATTTTGTGTAATTGGAAGCATATGTACACTCTCCAGTTTATTTCACTCAGCTTAGTTATTTTGAGCTTAGTTATATTCTTCCAAATAATGATTCATCCAAAAAATTCATCCATGATTCATTCAGTTTTTATTGCTGAGTAGTACTCCAATTATGTAGCCTTTCACCTGGTGATGGATATGTGGGTTGTTTCCAGTTTTTGACATTTACAAATAAAGATGTTATGAACGAATAAAACTTTGTAAGGACATATGCTTTCATTGAAGCTCAGTAAATATCTGGGAGAGGAATGACTGGATCGTATGGTAAGTATGTACTTTATATATTTTTTAAATTGACTTAGTTTCCAATATGGTTGTAACATTTTACATTCTCACCAGCAATGGGTGAGTGCCCAGCTGCTCCACATTCTCACTTAAACTTGTTATGGTTAGTTTATAAAATTTTAGCCTAATAGGTACACAGTAATTCCTCATTGTGGTTTTACTGTACATTTTCTGAGTAATAACGTTGATCATTTCTTCTTGTCCTTACTTGCAATCCATACATCTTCTTTGAGGAAATGTCCATTTAAAAACTTGGGTTGTTTGTGTTCTTACTATTGAGTTCTCTGAGTTCTTCCTATAGTCATGACACAGTCTTTCATCAGATATTTCATTTGTAAATACTTCTTCCCAGTCTGTGGTTTCCTTTCTCACTCTCTCAACAGTGTCTTCCTGACATTGATGAAACCTAATTATGGATTCGATTATACTTTTTTGTCTTTTAATGATTATACTTTTCATGTCATAGCTAAGAAAATTTTGCTTGGTTGAAATCCACAAAGGTTTTCTCATATATTTTTCTAGAAGTTTTATGGTTTTAGGTTTAAAAATTAGGTCTTTGATTGATTTTGAGTTACTCTGAATATGACTCAAAGTATGGTCCAAAGCTTTTTGATTTACATGTGGACACCCAATTTTTCCTGTACCATTTTTTGAAAGGCTATCCTTTCTCAACTGAATTACCTTTGCATATTTGCCGACATATGTGGGGGTCTATTTCTTGGCTCTCTGTTTCCATCAATTTGTCTATGTTTACACCAATACCACATCACCTTGATGGCTGTAGCTATAATTCTTGAAAACAAGTAGGGTTGATTTGTTCCTTCTCAAAATTGTTTTTGTTATTCCAAGTTGCTTGCATTCCTACGTAAATTTTAGAACCAGGTAGTTGTTTTCTGCAAAAAAAGTCCTGCTGGGCTTTTGATTAGGACTATCTTAAGTCTCAGGAGAACTTAACATTTTAACAATACTGACTCTGGAGTTTCCTGAATACAGTTTATCTTTCCACTCAGAAGTGTTTTATAGTTGTTCATATACAAGTTCTTTGCATATTTTGAAAAAGATTCCTAAGTATTAAAGATTTTTGCTGTTGTTTTAACTGATTTCATTAAATTTTATGATTGTTCATGGCTAATAGTAGAAATACATTCATCCTTGTATATTGATCTTGTATCCTGCAAACTTACAGAATGCACTAGTTTGAGCAGCTCTTTTGTAGAAAGCACTTTATACAAAGGATCATGTCATCTCTCAATAAAACGGAATTTTACTTATCATTTATCTTTTCACCAGAACAGCTTTAATTTTTCTTGCCTTACTTATTCTTGCTGGAATAAGATAGCTAGCTAGACAGAAATACAGACACAGACACAGGTACAGTGTATATACATACACACAATATTGAAAAAGGTAAAAACAAACATCCTTGTTTTGTTTCTGATTTTGGGGGATAACATTTGGTTTTTCACCATTAACTACTTTTATGGGCTGAACTGTTTCCCCCCAAAACTGTAATCCTGACCTCCTCCACTACTTCGCAATGTAACTGTATTTGAAAATGAAGTCATTAAAGAAATGAGTTATGATTTCTTTACAGTGGGGCCCTAATCCAGCATGAGTTGTGTCCTCATAAGAAGAGGAAATTTTGGATATAGACATGCACATAAAGAAATCGAACTTATCCTTAAAAACATAAAGTAAGAAAACTGTATGGTTTTACTGAATTTTAGCAAACATTTAAAGAAGAAAAAGGAAGAAGGGAGACATCTAAAAGCAAGGAGGCCTCAAAATGAAATCAACCCCACCAGTATCTTGATCTCAGACTTCTAGCCTCCAGAGCTGCAAAAAAAATCTTTTTAATTTTTTGTATTTAAGCCATCCAGTCTGTGGTATTTTGTTATGGAAGCCCTAGCAAATTAGTACAAGCATAAGGTTAGTTAGAACATTTTTGTAGATGCCTGTATCAGAGTGAGAAAGTTCCCCTCAATTCCTACTTTTTTGGGGTTTTTTAAGCAGGAATGGATATTGAATTTGGCAAATGCTACTTCTCTACTGAGATTATAAAAATACTGTTCTATTTTTGTTTGTCAATATGATCAACACTGATATTTGAGTACTAAATCAATCCGGCATTACTGGAATAGTCACTTTGTTGTGATGTATTATCCTTTTGATTTGCTAAAATTGTAGTAAGAATGTCTCCATCAGTGTTCATGAGGAACACTGGTAGGTAGTTTTCTTGCAATTTCTTTATCTCATTTTGGTATCAAGGTAATGCTGGCTTCAGAGTGAATTGAGTATTTCCTCCTTTTCACTTTTCTGGAAGAATATGTGTAGAATTGGTGGGTTTTTTTTTCTTCTTTAAATGTTTGCTAAAATTCAGTAAAACCATACAGTTTTCTTACTTTATGTTTTTAAGGATAAGTTCAATTTCTTTAATAGATACATAGCTACAGAGCTAGTCAGGTGATCTCTTCTTGAAAGAGTCTTGGCTATTTGTATCTTTTAAGGAATTTGTACATTTTGCAGAAATTGGCCCATTTATAGATATAAAGTTATAGATAATATTCCCTTATTACCTTTTTAAGATCTTTAATATCTGTAGTGATGCCACTTCTTTCTTCATATTGATAATCCAGTTCTACTCTTTTTTTTTCTGATCGTTCTGGCTAAAGGTTTATAATTTTATTGATCTTAAAGAACTGGCTCTTGGTTTTACTGATTTTCTCTATTGCTTGGCTGCTTTCTATTTCAGTGTTTCCGTTCTACTCTATATTATTTCTCCCATGTATTTTGAGTTTAAATATTTTTCATTTTGAAATCTTCTTTTTCCACTATAATATTTAGCTCTAAAAATTTCCTCATAAAATTGCTCTAGCAGGGTTCCTCAAATTTTGATATATTGTTTTAATTTTCATTCAGTTCACACTACTTTGAAATTTTCTTACTGATTTCTTTTTTGACCTATGGGTTATTTATAAATGTGTGAATTCATTTCCAAATATTTGAGGATGTCCCAGCAATCTCTGTGTTGTTGATTTCTAATTTAAATCCATTGTGGACAGAGGACTGGCTTTCAGTGATTTTACTCTATTTTGAATTTACTATCCTATGATCCATGTGCACTTGATAAAAATGTGTATTCTGGTGTTGATGGGTGGAGTCTCAACTAGATCAAATTGGATAACATTTTAAAAATATTCTATATTCTTATGATTTTCTGTTCATTTTTTTTCCTATCAATTATTCAAAGAGAGGTCTTTAAATTCCTAACCATAATAATGGATTTGTCAAAATTTTCCCTGAAGTTCTCTCAATTTTTGCATGGTATATTTGGAAACTGTCATTAAGCACATAAGTATTTATCATTATTATATCCACTCTGTAAACTGATCCCTTACCATTATAGGATGACTTCTTTTTCTCTGGTATTATTCTTTACTTTGAAATCTACTTTGATGTTAATAGAGTCAATCCAACTTTTTTCCATCTTTTTACTTTCAACCTGTAGGTATTTTGTATGTAGTGTGTTTCTTGTAGGTAGCCTACAGCTGTGTCTTTTTTATTCAATTTGAAAATCTCCTTTTAAATGGTATATTTAGACCATGTGCATTTAATGTGATTTTGTGTGAAGTCCATCATCTTGTTGATTTTTGCCACATCTGTGAAAATTATCTGGTGATAATTTCTTTCAGTTTTTGTATATTTGAAAATATGTTTATTTAACCTTTATTTTGAAAGCTGTTTTGTTTGACAGGTTTTATTTTTTCTCCTTCAGTACTTTAACATGTTGCTCCACTGTCTTCTTACCTGCACTTTTTCTGACAAAAAACTCTTGTAATTCTGAGGTTTCTCCTTTTGTATGGCATTTTTTCTTTTACTTTTTGCTTCTTTTAAGATTTTCTCTATCACTGGTTTGGAGCAATCTGGCTATGATGTGCCTTGGTATAGCTTCTTCGTGTTTCTTATGTTAAGGGGTTTGTTAAAGTTTGTTGAGCTCTTTGAATCGGTAGGTTTACAGTTTCAATAAATTTGGAAATTTTTATATCATTATTTTTTCAAATGTCTTTTTTTCCAAACATATTCTCTATCACCTCACTTTCTGGTACCTCAGTTACACATATATGAAACCGTTAATGTTTCCCCCACAACCCACTGGTACTCTTTTAATTTTGATTCCCTACTCTAATTTTCAATGCAGATACCTTATGTTGCTATCATTTTCAAATTCAGTTATTTTTTCTTCTGCTATCTTTAATCTGCTATTACTCTTGTCCAGTGTGGTTTTCATCTCACGTATTTAAGCTTTCATTTCTAAAAGTTTGATTGTGTTCACTTTTACTATCTTCCATACTTAACCTCTTGAATGCATGGAATTCAGCTATAGCAAATATATTAATGTCCTAGTCTGACAATTCAATTATCTGAAAATGTTCAGTATTAGTTGATTGATTAAATCACCTCAATGTCATATTTTCTTGCTTTCTGCCATATCTTATAATTTTTTAATTGAGTATCAGGCATATGACTCTACTTCTTTGGGTGCTGGATATTCCTATAAATATTTTTGAGTTTGTCCTAAGATGCAGTTGGAAGTAGTTTGATCTTTTCAATTCTTGCTGTTAAGATTTTTTAAGCAAGACCTAGAGCTCAGGTCAATTTCTCCCTGGGATGGATGCAAGACTCTTCCATGAATTCTACCCAAATGATTGCTAATCTTGAGGTTTATTGATCGAACTAGCCCAAACAGATACTATTCTTGGCCCTGGGTAAGCCTCTGGCATTGTTTCCTTTCATTCCTTGGGTGATTCTTTTTCTGGCCTTGGGTAGTTTCCCTGCATACCTGCGCTAATCAGTACTCAGGTAAATGCTGACAGCCCTCTGTCTAACCTCCAGAGTTCTTCCTCCGTGTAGTTCTTTCTTTTCAAGTATTCTGTCCTACAAACTCGGGCCACGCATAACTTATCATCAGTTTTGTGCGTCTGCTGGACTCCATCTGGGTTCCTCTTTCTTGTGCCACAGCTTGGAAAATGTTATAAGGCAGTATTCCAGGGCAATTATTAAGCTCATCTTGTTTCCCACACCTTAGGGATCCCTATCCTTCACTGCCTGATGTCCACTCTACTGAAAATTGTTTCATATATTTTTCTCTTTTTTAAAATTTGTTTAAGATTTTAGGGTAAATCTCATCCCTGTTATTTCATCTTGGCATGGAACAGAATCTAGTAGGCATGGGATGGTTTTTGAATCCTGTTATTCGTATTCCGTGTTTTTTTAATTAAAAAATTTACCATTATTATGGTGCTCTGTCTTGAGCTCAACTAGAAAGCAGTTAATCTAAATTGTTCATATACTCTTTGTGAATTTTATAGCTCACATTTTCTAATTCTCTTAGCTTCTCTTGACCAGAAAAGTTTAAATATTCTCTTGATCAACATTAGCTGATGAGTAAGCTATTATAAACATTAATTTCAATGACAAAAGCAAGATATTTTAAGTTCAGAAAGAAATTACAAAATGCTGAGCTCTAAATTATTTCTACTACTTGTAAATCATTTATGTCTGCAAAATCTCTTTCAGTAGAAAGGAGTGTATAGCTTAAATTTGACGCCAAAAACAAGAAGACCTTTCTTTGCATGCTGCTGATGTACTGGCCAAGGTGGCAGTGACAATGACTGTGGTATTCACAAGTGTAAAGATATTCCTGAGACACTAAATCATCATTCTGCGGGGACAGGCTTCCTTTTGTTTAACTTTCTATTAGCTTTACTGGTACAACTTTTAAAATTATTTGAAGAAACATTTAAAGCTACCTGGAGACCTTTAACAAAGTATTAAACATAAAACATCAATAGAACTTAGTGATAATCTTTCATTCCTTATGCAATAGAGAAGAAGACAGAAATGGAAAAGACACTCTAAGGAAAGGCTATCAATTCTGCCTGCTTAACTATGCTCAGTAGAGACTGTCTGCAGCATGTTCCTATAAACAGAGCACTGGGAATAATGTCATACTTAATTTCTTGTATCTTTTCTTCATTACCTTATGATCATGTAATATATTTCCAGCTTTATTTTTCTGGGCTTGCACCTTTTTCATTGGTATTTCTATGCTATCCTTTAAGAGAATGGGTATCAGCAATATTCTGTCATTAGTAAATCTAACTTTTCTCTATTATTATAAACATAATAATAACAATTTTTACTTTTTTCACTGATTTCACAAAGCTATCCCTTTTTTTCCATATTGGCTAGAAGACTTTAAACATTCCTGGATAGCCTTCCTATGGTCTTCATTTCAAGAAATGTAAAATCTGTTAATGCTCACTTTTATGACTTTCCTTCCTTGCCTTCCCTCCCTCCTCGCCTCCTGTCTTTTCTTCTGTGTCAAACAAATCCCCATTCCCTGTATTTTATACTTACTTTGGCTGTTATATAAAATGTATGGAATCAAAAACCCTGAGTGCTAAATATGCCACTGAATGTTTTGGGTGTGTCATGAATGTTTTGGGAGGTGTTTTATGCAATGCCATAGGTTTTTGGCAACTACTAAACGTCAAAAACTGGTCTAAACAGGCTTTTGTAATTATTAGTTTTTTTATAGTTGCCATAGTGAAAATACAGTACAAAAATCAATCAGCATATTCACAGTTTCCAATTGGCACATTCTTTATATGGCCTGTCTTTAGTGTATCCTTGCCCCTGCTGCTGTAAATAATACTGGGTGCAGATCTCCCATTAATGCCATGTGTTGCTGTCAGAACATTAAGCTTGTTTTCTCACCGTATTCAACAATTAAAATGTACAAACCTACATCATTAAGTAAATCAGTAGCTGTTACCCAGAATCAGAAGTACATGGAGATTGGAAATGCCCACTTAGATTTTATGTGCACAAGGTCAGATTAAATTACTTGTTTTTAGTACCTGATTTAGAGTAAGTCAGTCAATCAAATGATGTCAAGAATCATTAAAAAAAACTTTGGCCCATCTATACACACCTCAATTTTCATCTTAGCTTATCTTTGGTAAAGTAGGCTGCTTGGGATATCTGCCACCTACAGATAAAGATATTTTAAAAAGCCATTCTATAAAAGACAATAGAATTTATTCTCCCCCCCACAAAAAATCTCTTAGCATCCATTTCAGAATTTTTTGTTTTTTATTGTGTTCTTATTTCTCTTTTCTTTAAAAAGTAATTTTTCCCTGAGACAGAGATCTTTATGAGTCACTAGCATCAAGGCTAATCTCTTTTGTATGGTACATAGCCAAAGAGTACTAACTTATTTTTATCAGTAATAATAATAACAATAATTACCATTTAATGGATGGTTATTATGTGCCAAGTACTAAGCTAAATGCTCTGTGAGACATTATTGCATCTTATCCTTAAATTAAGCCATGCAATTAAGAGATCACTGCCTCCATTTTATGGAAGAGGAAACTGAGGCTTATTAAAAAATTTTGAAAACCTTAGAATAAAAGCCCTATTGTATATAGGGTTTACATAATATGAGGATATCTAATCTATTCTGTTATCATTAAGAATCAACTTCAGCTTAACACTGTTACCTCAATACTTATTTAAATATAAAATGTACTTAATTACTATTGATAATTATTTGAGCAGTCCATTGTTATAGTCAAAATTAAATGAGCACAGCAGAAGAAATTCAAGTCACAATTGAAAAACTAAACCTATTTCTACAGGTCTTGAAAGAAAGCTTTTGTCTTTTATCTAGATTTTTAAGGAATAAAAAATAAATTCCCACAACCATTACCATACTCTTTCTCTATTATATTCTTTGCACCATTTCTCCTTTTAGAATTATGCAAGAAATTTTGTTATAACAATTGTTATGAAGGAAAGACATATTATTTTCTTAGTTAATTAGTTTCAATTTATATTTTTACTTCAAATTAAATCAAAAGCTAAGTTTTTATATACAACTTTTTAAACTTTTCACTTGAATTAGTCCTCTTCAAGACCTGGCTAAGTTGCACTGATTTTACCTGTAATTTCATAAACGTCATTAAATTCATTAGTAGCAAAACAGATGTACTGGCAGGGCTGAGGGCAAGAACAGTGCATCTGCAAAGTGACATGACTGAACCAACTCTGGTAAGGGTTACTATTCAGAAAATACAGCTCAAACAAATGAAGTCTGCCTTACATTTAGAGCATCAGGCCCTTCAGAAGAAACTGGGCACCTGTGATCTAGAGTGGAGGCTATCTGCGGTATTACAGCAGTTTATAATCTCATTAGCCAGCCCACAATCACATGCCCGTAAGGAACTTGAGAAGCTTAGTATGACATTAATAAGCTGTGTTCTTTGATCAGACATCATAAATCTATGATGAAAATAAAACCAAGATTACACATTTTATTCAAATCAAAAGAACATGTGGGTGTGCCTAGATTTCTTCACTGCACACTCACCTGAGGAGGCTGTGCTCTGGAACCACAAACGAAGCTCCCTGTGTGGGGGAATGAAGGAAAGGGCCAGGACTGCAGAATTTAGGCTGGAATATTTTACCATTTCCAGTTCATAAGCTCTTTGGAAAAAAAAACAGAGGCCACAAATGCAGATTTCATCTCAGTGTTGTCATGAGAATCTGCTAAAGACATTTAATATTTAGAATTAAAGGGCTCTGAGAATTTCAGTTTTTCAAGCCTTCCAGACATTTCATGAAAACAGAAACAAAATAGTATAAAATGGTGATTAAGATCAGGATAAGCTCAGAGCCAGAATACTTTGGAAAATTACCTCTTTGTGCCTCTCTTTTCTCATCTGTAAAATGGAAATGATAAGCCTAATGACTACCTTATAGGGTTATTATGAAGATGAAAGGTATTACATGTAAATTTTGTGTCAGCGTCTGTCATAAAGTAAGCATGAATAATTTGTAAGTAGATGCAATTATTTATGTGAAACTAGACAGGCTGAAGAACAGCTAGCAAGCTCTTATTTCCAACTGGTATATAACTTGGAAGTAAAAAAAAATCTTATTTTAAAGACATAGTGGATTTTATGGTATAAATGAGGTCACAACTTCCTATGAATTTCTCAGATTTGGATAAGTTTAAATTGTGTTTTACTTTTGTGTAACTCTTCTTGAAACAGAAACATCAGGATGTTTATGAATTGTCAAGAGCCTACATTATCTGAGTAGGTTGGCTGAAACAAAAACAAAAACAAAAAGTGATTGCACTGAAAATAAGCTAGGCCCTCCAAGAAGACCCAGTATTCATGGAATTGTAGAAGTGAGCATATGAAATCCCAGAACTGTCTTAAAATACTGAGTACTGTGGGTACCTGATTCAGTGTTTTGACTCAAACTAATGGGGAGGGAAGTAATGAACATTTATTGGGTTCCTGAAGTGTGGTAGGCTTCCAGAGCCTTGCTGTAGAAAGGTTATTTCATCTTAATCTTCATAGTAACCTATGAGGTTATTATCTCTGAGTGACAGCTAAGGAGACCAAAACTAAAAGGTTTTACAGCTAATCAATGACAGAGCTGGATCAGTCTTACCTGACCCCTAATTCAATTCTTTTTTTTTTTCTCTTCTCTGCTGCTTTTATGCTATCTCATGAAAACTACTAAAATCCAGACAAGGGCTGCCATTAGTTCTTTGAATGTGGAGACAGAATTGAGATTTGCCACATAGCTTTCAAGAATACCTCTGTTATAACATATTCCCATTTCCTTGTTCAAAGCTGGCAACTGTCATAAGTGATTCAAACTGTTCTTTTCAATGAATACATTTTATTACACTGCTTTTAAGTGTATTTTATAATAATACTAAAATTTATATTCTCAAACTGATAAAAAAGGTGGCACAATTTTCAGCAGAAAATCCAAGTGCCTCTCTTAAAAAATTTTTAAATGAAAAGCTACTATTATAGACAATATAGAAACATACAGGAAATAAAAGAGGGCTATGTACAAGGAAACAGGTTAAAGCACATGAACAGGTCAACATCTACAGAAAAGTTCACTCCTATATCTAAATAGTAGAAATCTGAGGGGATGTTTTGGCACTTTCCTCTTGTTATGTATGCAAAGAGCTCACCTGAGTTCGTGGCCTAAAGGAGAAAATTTGTTATTCCTGGACAGGGTTATGAAATACTATTTGGAACTAGACAAGGGCTTATGGGAGCTGAATTGTACTTTGATTCTATTACATATGTTGGGTGGTATATGTAAATCAGCCTTCTGGCAGCTTCAGGAATCCAGACTGCTCTAATCCCCAAAGTAGCCCACCCTTCCACACATTCCATTCCTTCTCACAGCCCCATCCTCAGGTACAATTGTGACTTAACACAAGTGCATCATCCTAGAACAGAAGTAGCAAGGAAAATAAAAAGGGCTCAGAGATAATTAATGACAGCCCGACTATCTGAGCAGAAGGAAAAGGGCATGTCAACAGTTTGATGATGACTATAAGCAATCAGCTGTTTTGAACTAAAGTGATTCTTTGGAGAAGTGGCAGAAATCAAAAGAAAGAGTAAAACAGATGGGGGCATTAATATTTAGCATTGATTTTTTATTCAGTTAATCTTAGCATCCATAGGAAAAAAGACAAGAGGTAACAGAAGAACATTATTTACAAAGCAGATTATTCATGACAATGTGAATTAATGAGAGATACACACTCAGGCATAACCCCACTCTACAAGGTTCCTCACAGAAATTTTGGTCCTCTCCTATGAAAGTACCCTATTAGACCCCAGTGTTGTGTCCCATTCAATGGCTCCACCATCTATTCAGTTATCCAAGCCCTTGATTCCCTGTATTTTTAATCCAATGCAATTAATTCTCTATCAGTTACACTTTTTAAATATGTCTTGAATATGTCAGTCCCATCTACTTTTCCACTATTATCTCTCTCATGGACTACTTCCTCTCCACAGTGATCACTGGGTTGAATTACCTTAACATTCAGCAATATATACACCATATATATATAATCTATGTGTTACATATATGTACACACACATATACACACACACAAAGATATATACACTAATATTTCTTAAAGGCAGGAATAAAAAGATGTTCATTTTGATCCAGGAGATAAACACAGTTTAAAATGAAGTAGGAAACTAAATCTTGGTCATGACTCCATTTTTCATTGAAATGACTACCACTTCAACAAATGTATTGGTAATTCTCCTACATTCTCAAACATTCAGTTGTTAAGATGCTGAAAGAAATCACGGCCCAACCATTGTACAAAGTTCATATTTAACAATGCATTATTCTGGAGACGGTTAATCAAACATGAGTTAAGGTGTCCCTCCTTTGTCAAAGAAACTTAACAACAGAGCTCTGTGTACTTTACTGAGTCACTTCCAAAGAGTCAATGGAATACAGTCCATTTTAAAATCAGAAGGTAGTGCTGGAAGAAAGCTAGCATATCTTACTATACGACGGCTATAAGATACAGTAATTTTTACTCTTTGCTTTCTTCTGACTTATTCAAAAATGTCTCTGAATACCTGGGTCAGAAGCTAAGGCAAATCCAGCCACTACCTTCAAGGGCACCCTGTGATGCAGAAAGCCTCGTTTCCCTGTAACAGGCAAAGCCGGGTCCCCTCTCTTTTCTTCACCTGTGCTCACAACGGAGTCCCTCTTCTTGGTTAGAAAGGTGGGAGGTAAGTGGGAATGGCTGACCCC
Organism: Manis pentadactyla; assembly: GCF_030020395.1. Taxonomy (NCBI): domain Eukaryota; kingdom Metazoa; phylum Chordata; class Mammalia; order Pholidota; family Manidae; genus Manis; species Manis pentadactyla. Next base: position 70,313,561 of record NC_080020.1, read on the forward strand.
TGGCTCTAGTCCTGCTAGCTTCCCAGTCGTTGTGGGGTCAGTTTTCCCCTCTTCCATCATTAGTGCTGACATGTTAGAGGGGGAAAAAAAAAGAAAAAGGAACAATCTGTCTGTGGAACAGGAAGTAGTTCAGCTCATTGTGAAGGAAGTGCCTTGTATTATTTTGCTTCTTATCCTCAACATTTAACCCTGGATTAAAATGTACGAATTGAACTGAACTGAAGGCATATGATTTTTAATGAACACCAAAACCGTGACTATGTTAGGATTTCCAGAAAGATTAAAAAATGCTTATTAATAGCTTTAACACTCACCAAAAGAAAAGCCTAAAAAATATTAATGTAGTCAGTTATTTACCATTTTTATTCCACAGTCATCTTTCCTTTTAAATTATAAGTGCTTACAAGTTTTGGACTTGCATTTTTAAAAACAAACATTCTGAAATTTAATGCAAAGTTGTATTTTAATCAAAAGACTGTCTATTTTCTCAGTAGAATCAAACAGATTTTTTTCCTGATGGCATTTAAAAGTCCCAAAGAGTATGCTAGAGCAATATTGTAGTGTTACAGGTGTCAAAACTGATCACAAATTTCCATTCATTTTCCAGTTGAATAATTCAAACCCTGATAAATTAACTTCCATGAGAAATAATTGTCCCACATCTTCTTAAATTACAATGAAATGACTCATACTATACTCCCATGAAATAAAACTGTTTGAAGTAAAAAAAGTCTCTTGGGGCATTAATCACTCTGAATATAAAAGAGAAAACTACCTGAAGTACATTTAAATTTTAGGTCTAGTTTTTTATTATCTGGTGTATTTATTTTAACCCAGAATGAATGTTTACTACACTTAAAACATGATAAGAATATTCAATTTGGGAGAAGGAAAAAAGTGGCATGAGAAGTGAGGCAGAAATCTCCTCCCAAAACTGTATGAAAATACAACAAATACAACTATTCTTGAAAGAGTGACTAGAAGTATGATTGCACCAGCCACTCTACATCTGGGAAAAGAGAACAGAAAATCTACATCATGGAAGAGCGTAATGTAACAAAGCCACAACCCGGTGGGACCCAAGCCCTCCCCCCATCCCAGCTCACCAGCAGGAGGAAGAGAAACAGAGCAGGGAGGGAGTAGAAGCCCAGGACTGCAAAATACCCAGCCCTAGAAATCTACTCTGGGAGCACAAACCCATATTGCATGATGCTCTGGAGATTAGAGGGGTTGAAAAGCAAAGTCAGGGACAGATTCCAGCTGCTTATGGAGAAAAGGTTACCAAAACTGGCTGCTCTGGGACAAAAGAAGGGTGGGCACTTTGAAAGACTTCCCAACAGGGAGAGGACTGCTAAAGGGGCAAGGATTACACTGAGCTTGCCGCTCAAAAGAAGGAACAGGTGGATAAAATTGTCCCAGCACACTCAGCCCAGCAGGTTAGGACCTTTTAGGAGCTTCAGGCCCTCCATCCCCGACTGGTAACACGAGGTCCCCAATGTGATAAGCAGCCTGCTGCTGCATCCTCCCCTCTAGCACCTGCGTGTAAACCTGCATACTCCGCCATCAAGCTAGGCCAACAGGCCGGCAGCCCCACCTATAACAATTATACTGGCTTAACGCAGAGTCTGTTCCTTGTGCATGGGTCACTGGCCCTAACAGCAGAGGCAGGCAATGCGGCTGGGAAGCAGGAAAGGGTTCTCTCATCCCAGCAAGCATCAGTGCCACTTGCTTGCGACCCCCACCATAGCTCCAGGCCAGCCAGAGGGAAGCCCCACTGACAGCAACAACACAGGCTTAGCAGAGGCTGTTCATTGTGCTTGCGGCTAACTGGCCCTGACAGCAGAGGCAGGCTTCACAGTTGGGGGGCAGGAAAGGGATCTGCCCTCCCAGCAGGCAACAGAGCTGCTTACCTGAGACCCCCACCATCACTCCAGGCCAGCTGGAGAGCAGCTCTGCCTGCAGCAGCTTAGGGACTTAAGGCACAGGCTGCTCCCTGCGTGCAGCTCACTGGCCCAGACAGCAGAGGCAGACACTGCACCCAGGAAGCAGGAAAGAGCTCTCTCCTTAGGGTAGGCACCAGCACTGCTCACCTGCGACCACTACCATCGCTCCATTTCCTGGGCAGTTCTGAAGAGCAGAGCTTCTGGGCACTAGAGGGTGCCGCCTAGACAAACCCAATATTTCTCATTAGCCAATAGGATTATGAAAAGGGAGAAGAACCTTGTTCAATCCAAAAGCCCTCAAACACCAGAAAGAGAGCTCAGTGAAACTGAAATCACCAATCTTCCTAAAAATATTTCAAAATAAAAGTAATAAGCATGTTAACCGAGCTACAGAAAAATATTCAAGTGGTAAGGGACAAATTCAGGTGGGAGACAGACACCTTGAAAAATACAGTAGCTGAAATGAAACATTCACTGGAGGGATTAGATGAGGGAGAGGAGATGGTAATGGAATAGAAATTAGAGAAGAGGAATACAAAGAAGCTGAAGCAGAGAGAGAAAAAAGGATTTCTAGGAATGAAAGAATATTAAGAGAACCATGTGACCAATCCAAATGGAACAATGTTCACATTATAGGGGTACCAGAAGAAGAAGAAGAGAGAGAAAGGGATAGAAAGTGTCTTAAGAAATAATTACTGAAAAATTCCCCAGTATAGGGAAGGAAATAGTCTCTCAGGCCATGGAAGTGCACAGATCTCCCAACATAAGGATGCAAGGAAGACAACACCAAGACATATAATAATTAAAATGGCAAAGATCAAGGACAAAGACAGAGTATTAAAAGCAACCAGACAGAGAAAAAAGATCACATATAAAGGAAAACTCATCAGGCTAACATCAGATGTCTCAGCAGAAATCTTACTGGCCAGAGGGAGTGGCATGATGTATTCAATGCAATGAAACAGAAGGGCCTCGAACCAAAAATACGCCATCTGGCAAGATTATCATTTAAATTTGAAGGAGGGATTACACAATTTCCAGAGAAGCAAAAGCTGAGGGAATTTACCTCCCACAAACCATCACTACAGTGTATTTTAAAGGGAATGCTCTAGATGGAAGTGCTCCTAAGGCTAAACTGTCACCAGAGAAAATAAAACCACAGTAAAGGAAGTAGACCAATTAATTACTAACCAAATGAAAAATTAAATCAGCTAAACACAAAGTCAGTCAAGGGATACACAAAGAGTACAGAATATGACACCTAACATATAAACAGTGGAGGATGAAGAAAAAGAAGGGAGAGGGGGGAAAAAACCCTTCAGACTGTGTTTGTAATAGCATAATAAGTGAGTTAAGTTAGACTGTTAGATAGTAAAGAAGCTGCCCTCGAATCTTTGGTACCCACGAATCCAAAGCCTCTAATGGCAATAAGTATATATCTATTGATAATCATCCTAAATATAAAAAGACTGAATGCATCAATCAAAAGACACAGAGCTACTGAATGGATAAAAAAACAAGACCCATCTAATGCTTCCTACAAGGACTCACTTCAAACCCAAAGACATATACAGACTAAAAGTGAAGGGATGGAAAAAGAAATTTCATGCAAATAATAGGGAGGAAAAAGTAGGAGTAGCAGTACTTGTATCAGACAAAATAGACTTCAAAACAAAGAAAGTAACAAGAGACAAAGAAGAACATTATGTAATAATAAATGGGTCAGTCCAACAAGAGGATATAATCATTATAAATGTCTATGCATCCAACACAGCAGGACCCAAATATATGCAACAAATACTAACAGAATTAAAGGGGGAAACAGAATGCAATGCATTCATTTTGGGAGACTTCAACACACCACTCACTCCAAAGGACAGATCAACCAGACAGAGAATAAGTAAGGAAACAGAGGCACTGAACAACATATTAGAACAGATGGACCTAACAGACATCTACAGAATACCCCACTCCAAAACAGCAGGGTACACATTCTTCTCAAGCACCCATGGAACATGTGCCAGAAGACATCACATAGTAGGACACAAAAAGAGCCTCAGTAAATTCAGAAAGACTGAAATTGTGCCAACCAGCTTCTCAGACCGCAAAGGTATGAAACTAGAAATAAATTATGCAAAGAAAATAAAAACACTCCAAAACACATGGAGGCTTAACAATATACTCCTAAATAATCAATGGATGAATGACCAAATCAAAACAGAGATAAAGCAATATATGGAGACAAATGGCAATGACAGCTCAATGCCTCAAATTCTGTGGGACACAGATAAGGCAGTTCAAAGAGGAAAGTATATAGCAATTCAGATCTACTTAGAGAAGGAAGAATAATCCCAAATGAACAGTCTACATTCACAATTAATGAATCTAGAAAAAGAAGAGCAAATGAGACCCAAAGTCAGTAGAAGCAGGGACATAATAAAGATTAGAGCAGAAATAAATAAAATTAAGAAGAATTAAACAATAGAAACAATTAATGAAACCAAGACCTGGTTCTTTGAGAAAACAAACAAAATAGAAAAACCCCTAGCCAGACTTATCAAGAAAAAAAGAGAGTCTACCCACATAAACAGAATCAGAAATGAAAAAGAAAAAATCACTGTGGACACCACCAAAATACAAAGAATTATTAGAGAATACTATGAAAACTTATATGCTAACAAACTGGATAAACTAGAAGAAATAGACAACTTTCTAGAAAAATAAAACCTTCTAAGACTGACCTAAGAAGAAACAGAGAATCTGAACAGATGAAATACCAGGAATGAAATTGATTCAGTAATCAAAAACCTACCCAAGAACAAAACTACCAAACCAGATGGCTTCACCACTGAATTTTATCAGACATTTAGAGAAGACCTAATACCCATCCTCCTTAAAGTTTTCGAAACAGTAGAAGAGGAGGGAATACTCACAAACTCATTCTATGAAGCCAGCATCACTCTAATACCAAAAACAGGCAAAGACACCACACAAAAAGAAAATTACAGACCAATATCCTTGATAAACATACATGCAAAAATACTCAACAAAATATTAGCAAACTGAATTCAAAAATACATCAAAAAAGATCATCCATCATGATCAAGTGGGATTTATCCAGTGATGCAAGGATAGTACAATATTCGAAAATCCATCAACATCATCCACCATATCAACAAAAAGAAGGACAAAAACCACATGGTCATCTCCATAGATACTGAAAAAGCATTCGACAAAATTCAACATCCATTCATGATGAAAACTCACACCAAAATGGGTATAGAGGGAAAGTACCTCAACATAATAAAGGCCATATATGACAAACTCATAGTCAACATCATACTTAACAGTGAAAAGCTGAAAGCCTTTCCTCTAAGATCGGAATGAAGACAAGGATGCCCACCCTCCCCATTTTTATTCAACATAGATCTGGAGGTCCTAGCCACGGCAATCAGACAAAACAAACAAAAAAAGGCATTCAGATTGGTAAAGAGGAAGTTAAACTTCCATTTGCAGATAACATGATATTGTACAAAAAAAACCCTAAAAGAATCCACTCCAAAACTACTAGAACTAATATCTGAATTCAGCAAAGTTGCAGGATACAAAATTAATCCACAGAAATCTATTGCATTCCTATACACTGATGATGAACTAGAGAAAGAGAAATCAGGAAAACAATCCCATTCACAATTGTATAAAAAAGAATAAAATACCTAGGAATAAACCCAACCAAGGAAGTGAAAGACCTATATCCTAAAAACTACAAGACACTAGAGAGAAATCAAAGAAGACACCAATAAATGGAAACATATCCCATGCTCATGGATAGGAAGAATTAATATTGTCAAAATGGCCATCCTGCCTAAAGTAATCTACAGATTCAATGCAATCCCTATCAAAACACTCACAGCATTCTTCAATGAACTGGAACAAATAGTTCTAAAATTCATATGGAATCACAAAAGAACCTGAAGGGCCAAAACAATCTTTAGAAGGGAGAATAAAGCTGGCAGGATTACGCTCCCCAACTTCAAGCTCTACTACAAAGCCACAGCAGTCAAGAAAATTTGGTACTGGCCCAAGAACAGAGCCATAAATCAATGGAACAGAATAGAGAGTCCAGATATAAACCCACACATACATGGCCAATTCATATATGATATAGGAGCCATTTATGATAAAATGGAGAAAGGACAGTCTCTTCAACTGCTAGTGTTGGCAAAACTGGACAGCTACATGTTAAGAGAATGAAACTGAATTACTGCCTAACTCCATATATAATAGTAAACTTGAAATGGATCAAAGACATGAATGTAAGTCACGAAACCATAAAAGTCTTAGAAGAAAACATAGGCAAAACTCTCTTGAATATAAACATGAGCAACTTCTTCATGAACATTTCTCCCCAGGCAAGGGAAACAAAACCAAAAACGAACAAAAGGGACTCTATCAAGCTGAAAAGTTTCTGTACAGCAAAGGACACCATCAGTGGAACAAAAAGGCATCCTACAGTATGGGAGAATATATTCATAAATGATATATCTGATAAGGGGTTAACATCCAAGATATATAAAGAGCTCACATGCCTCAATACCCAAAAAGCAAATAACCCTATTAAAAAATGGGAGAGAATCTGAACAGATACTTCTCCAAAGAAGAAATTCAAATGGCCAATAGGCATATGAAAAGATGCTCCATGACATAATTATCAGAGAAATGTAAATTAAAACCACTATGAGATATCACCTTACACCAGTTAGGATGGCCTACATCCAAGAGACAAGAAGCAACAAATGTTGGCTGGGATGCAGGGAAAGGAGAATCCTCCTACACTGTTGGTGGGATTGTAAATTGGTTCAACTGTTGTGGAAAGAAATATGGAGGTTCCTCAGAAAATGAAAAATAGAAATACCATTTGACTGGAGAATTCCAATCTTAGGAATTTAGCCATAGAAAACAAGATCACAGATTCAAAAAAAAATATGCACCCATATGTTTATCGCAGCACTATTTACAATAGCCAAGACATGGAAGCAACCTAAGTGTCCATCAGTAGATGAATGGATAAAGAAGATGTGGTACATATACACAATGGAATATTATTCAGCCATAAGAAGAAAACAAATCCTACCATTTGCAGCAACATGGATGGAGGTAGAGGGTATTATGCTCAGTGAAATGAGCCAGGTGGAGAAAGACAAGTACCAAATAATTTCACTCATCTGTGGAGTGTAACAACAAAGCAAAACTGAAGGAACAAACAGCAGCAGACTCCCAGAACCCAAGAAGGGACTAGTGGTTAACAAAGGGAAAGGGGTTGGGGAGGGAGGGATAAGGGGATTAACTTGTGTTATGATTAGTGCATATAATATGGGGGGGGCACGGGGAAGACAGTGTAGCACAGAGAAGACAAGTATTGACTCTATAGCATCTTACTATGCTGATGGACTGTGACTACAATAGGGTGTGTGGGGGGGAACTTGATAATATGGGTGAATGTAATAACCATAGTATTTCTCATGTGAAACCTGAGATTAAGATTGTATATCAATGATACCTTAATAAAAAAAAATATTCAGTTTGTCTTTTACCATTCTCTTTTCAATATCAGGTAAACTAAATGTTTTTCCAGTGTCATTTGTTGTTTTTTTTTTCCTTTTTCTTCAAGTAGAACCTTATTAAAAGATACAGTGTAATTTGAAAAACATCTCCTGCATGCAAATACATGCTGCACTGATTCACAGACCAACTTGGGCTACCAAGCATCTAAAGAAAGGCTTGAATCACTTATTATTAGAACATTATCTGCCTTGAAGATCTGTAATTCCAAGCCCATCATGTCACCAATGAAAAAAACTATCCCAAAGAAAAAAATTACTTAATTCACTGAATAAACATTTTGATTAGCTTCTAGGTATCAAAAATTATGTAGCACTGAGTGTACAGATGTAAATAAAACAGAGTTGATACTTTGCCCTTACAGAACTTCCATGTCAGGAAGATAAACCAACTGTACATATAACTACAAACATGTCAGTGCAATGAAGGAAAGAAGTAAACAGTGGGCTTGTTCTGGTTTGAAGAGTGCCACCCAAAAATTGATGTCCACCTGGAACTTTAGAAATAAGGTCTTTGCAGATGTCCTTTGTCTTGATGAGGTCCCACTGGTTTAGAGTGAACCCTCAATCCAATGACTAGTGTCCTTACAAGAAGGCCAAGTGAAGAGACACAGACACACATACTGGGAAGAAGGCCAGGTGACAACAGAGGCAGAGACTGGACTAACGAAGCTTCAAGCCAGAAATGCCAAAGACTGCCGGTAACCACCAAAAATGGTGAACAGGTAAGAAGGATTCTTCCCTAGAGTCTTTAGCTGGAGCATGGCCCCACTGACACCTTGATTTCAGACATTTATCCTCCAGAACTGTGAGAGAATCTATTTCTGTTGTTGTAAGCCACCCAGTTTGTGGTATTTTGTTAGAGCAGCCCTAGAAATAAGAACAGGCTCCACTTTGAATGGGAAGGTCCTGAGGGGCCCCTCTGAATAAGTGACATGTTAGCTGTCATCTTAAGGATGGAAGTGACAGGCAGGTAAAAGTGAGAAGACAGGTTCATCAGGCCAAGGAGACACAGCATGTGCCATGGCCCTAGGACAGGGAAGAAGTCCTTCCCATAGGGAATGTTTAGTCAGAGTTAGATAGCGGTTTCCACTTAGAAAGGGCATGCATTTACCAATTATCGCTGTACCTGCCAGTCCCTGGAGCCTCAACCTCAATAGCTTCTCTGGCTTCTTGTAGGCTTTGGATTGGTGAGCTTTGATCTATAAGGATTAACTGTACAATCTTCAACCTGAATTTATCTGTACAAACCTCTATCATCATTAGTCTTGAACTCGGAACCTACTATTAACTTGAGAAATTTCTTAATCTTCTGTAAATACTTCATATTCATTTCCCTTCCTCATCTCTCTCTTACTCAATTCTACCACTCCTGCAGGGAACAACCCAAATTATGGCCCTTTCTCCAAATATAACTAACCTGCTATTTTTACAGAAAGAATTCCTTATCGTGTCTGCTATTTAGAGTTTTCTTAATTGAATGCTTTCTGGCATTGTTAGTTAATTATCAAGTATGTATGTTTAGCTGAAGATGATAGGGTCATCATGAACTTCTTTGCTATCATCTTAGTACTTAACACCTAAAATACACATAGTTAGTTTTCATAATGTGCTTGGTGGGTAAATGGTGCCAATGAGTCATCACCAAAGAAAGGCTCACTAGTTGATAATTCTAATTATTCACTTTTGGATTAGATTAGCGAGGCTTTTTCCTTCACCCTCTTATTTCTAGATTAATTCCTTACTTGATGGGTATCACCAAAGAGTGGGGAGAACAGCAAAGGGGTATGTTTTTCTTATGAATTGCTCTAATATAAGGCTTTCTTGGGCAGAAAGACAGATATGAGCAGTATACAAAGAGGGTGGGACCCACCAAGAACTCAGGGAGTTAATCAAATAAAGCCAGAGAGCCAGAAAGGACACACAGAGTTAACACCCTTTGCAATGTGAGTCTATCCTGCATGCTCTGAATCTGGGCTGACCTTGAGACTTGCTCTAGCTCATGCAAGTGAGACAGACATCATAAGACCCCATGACAAGCCCATGCCCCCACAACCCTTTACCTTTATCCCATTCTTGAAAGATAATGACAGTGTCTCTCATCAGAGATAGATATCATGAGACCACAAGACAAACCTACACCCAACAGCCCCCACCCCCACTCTTTGCCCCATTCTTGAAGGCCTTAGATGACAGAATCCTAAGGCCTTAAGTGCACCTCCTCTCTGACATTGCCCGCACTCCCCTTTCTTGGAGTGTGTATTTTTAAAAAACTTCTTATTGCTCAACTTACTACATTTTGTCTCTGTGCTCTTTCAGTGGTGTCTTTGTCACTTTGCTATTTCATTCTATTTTCCAGACTTAAAGCCCAAATCTTCACTCTCTCTGTCTACTTCAGATAAGCAGGGAAAGGCCACTGAGAGCTCTAATTTGAGCTTGCAAGTTCCCATCACTGAGCTTCCCCTTCCTCTCTGCTTTATTCAAGTAAACCTGCCTTTATCTCCCTTGTCTCTGAGCTGTTCCTCCCTTAGAGTGTATTCAAATAAAACGTTTGGTCCAGTTCACTACTGTCTCCGCCCTTCAACTCTCTGCTGTGGTGGGAACAAGAACCTAGGAGAACAAACTCAAGCCCCCAGCAGCTTCATGAGAAGAAACATTGCAATCAGTGGCTAACATGAGATTATTAGATTGCCAAGACTTTCTGTGATCACAATTAACAATTTCAAATCAATTGCATCATCATATTTTGACTTCTAAAATCATTATAATACTATGAATTCTGGATGGCTTCCACTAAATGAATGTCAAGATGCAATATTAAATATTAAGTGAGCTATGGGTTTTATTTCATATGTACCTGAATTTAGACTACCCTCGTTCTGCATGAGAATATGCCCTGAAGTTGAATTTTTAAATTCCTAAGGATATCTGTATGGCTGAGCATTTGGGTTGGATATTCCCCCAGCTGTCTCTAGTCCCTGTGTTATCAGCTGGGCGGACTAAGCGGCAATGACTACTCGAGTGGAAACCAGCTAGCAGGTTTTAAGCGTTTTTGGATTACTGCCTAGTAGTAGTAAAACCCTAAATTAATAAGACAGAACTGATTTGAATATGATGAGTTTGAAACATACCAGAAGCCCCATGTCTACCCTTCTTGGCCACTCAAATTAACTCATTCCTGGAGGTCATTCTTATTTTTTAAAATGGCTATTTGTTTTACAAATTTTCACAAGCTTGATCATTTAATACCAATGAGTTTCATTTCCTTCACTTAAGACAATCTTTTGTGACTTTAATCCTCACAGAGGGTATAAGTGATTTCCTGTCTCTGTTGACTTAAAGCAAATGGGCGTCCACAATGCATATTCTACAGGATTATTATAATTAGACATCATTTTGAAGTGAAGTTTTATTTGCTTTTGATGGTGATATCTGCTTATAATATTTAAAACCAGTGCTTTTATTTGGCACCATCTTATTAGGGATTCTCTAGAAACAGGTTTTGTTTATCTTTTTTTTTCTTAGAACTATTCAAAACTAAGGATGCTGTTATACTAGTATTCATATTCCACTCTAAAGGGAAGGGGGGGAAAAGGCAAATCACAGGGCAAAATGCACAAAGCTCTGTTTTAGCACAAACAGCTATTTCTGTGTTTCTCTCACAGAAGAATAAGAAGTTTGTGGGAACATTATGCCCATTACCATGCATTCAAAAGCCAGCCTCTAAATGGCCTCTGCAGTGAGGCACTGGCTGCTGTAATTCTCCTCCTGAATGCTCCTCATCTCTATTGGTCCCGCCTCTTCTCTCTGACTAGTGCCAGTTCAAACTGGCTGGCTCCGGGCTTTGCAGGATCCTTCCTCTCCTTGTCCAGCTTGTGTTTGTGTTAGAACAGAGCATGGCTTCTGCTTCCCTGCAGCTTGTGTAATTAACTCACTGAAAAAACATCAAGGCCCATCATTCAATAACCTATTAATGACCTAATTATCTGAAAAGATAATAGTAATCTAATGCACATATAATTGTTTATTATTATATATATTCTTATTTCATCTATTCTCTCAGTCTGGCAGTTCAGTAGCTTTTATCCCTTGGCTAATCATAAGTCTTTCTGTATAATTATTCTGCTTGCTGTTTATGAAATCTTACAGAAATATTTACAAAAAGAATCCTAGGGAAAGTTCATTCAAATATTCCAACTTTTTCTGTTTTTCCACTGGATGTGAAGAGTAAACGGGCCAGTCCTGAGTCATCCAACAAAGGGAAAACTGGAAAATGTCACTGATCAAGTAGGCATCACTTGAAGCAATGCACTGGTCCCAGAATCGATTCTTTTTAAGCACTGTGTATGTTCCTTCTTTAACAATACGTATGGGAAGGAAAACTATTCCAAAACAATTTTTGTTTTTGGCATAAATATATGTCATCATCAAAATTCAAAGGAAATACAAGTAATTTAAGGCATATAAATATCATATTCTGATGAAATAAAGATTAACATTGTTTAGCCACACCAAACAGCTGCCACCGCATATTAACTGTGTTTTCCCTGCTAGTGCTGTGAGTGGAGTTTTGGCCTCATGCTTCTGCATTTCTAGGCCTGTGTGTGACCATGTGTGCTGTGCATGTGTGACAGTGAGTGTGTGAGTGTGTGTTGTGGAAGGGTCAGGAGGAATGGAGAAAAGATGAGGGCAGTATGACGGGGTCAGTGGGTCTTTCAGTCATGGCTTTAGAACCCCCTTAATGCTCACATACACTTGATAAACCCAATGGGATCTAGCAGGCTAAGCCAGCAGAGAAACTGAACTTGCCTACCAGCAGGCTGCACACACTGGGAAGTGAACTTTGGCTTGCACGTGTGTTTTCTTTGTCCAGTGTAGCATTTTTAATAATTTGAATGCAAGTGTCCTTAAGCAAGGCAAGTAATCCTGGTGTCCCCACTGTCACCATTTTCCATCACCTGATACCTGTCTTCATTCCTACCTTTATGGCCCCTGAAGGCTGTTGAGTTTAGGACCCTACTTCAAAAGTTAAGAAGAGTCCTATGACCTGACATCTCCACTGGCCACATCCTACAGTTTGCTCCAAACTTTTGACATGTTTCCCTCTCTTTGGGAATTCTGTCTCAGAAGCAAATTCACTCTGGCAACAGACATGGCAATGTATACAAAATCACAATCTATTCCCCATTTAACTGTTTCAATCAAACAGAGCATTCTACTGAAACTCGGCCAGCTCACCTGTGCATGTTCCTTTGCCAATGACAGAAAAACTCAGAGTAAGAAATAACATCATCAAAATCACGGATGACTCGGCAATTCAGAGGAGACATGAGCTACACTTTGACTTTTGAATTACCTTGGATTCTTAGAGAAAACTAGAAAATGACACAATTTTTTCTTTTGTTGAATAGTTTGAACACTGAGAGTGCTCCTATGTATCACAAAATAAAAGCAAATTACATTTTGGATAAGACTGAATCAAATTAATATTCAAGTTCTTAAAAGACAGTCAGTGGAGGGTGGTAGATTTTTAAGCCTATTTGCATTCCTTCCTGGAATAAATGCAGTTCCTTTGCTGTTCTGCTAGCCTGCAATAAATGCTAGGAGATTTTTTTTTACAGGAACTCTTTTTAAGGAGAAAAAGAAGTCAACAATGGCATTTTGAAGGCCTAAGGAGAAGAAGAACACCAAGTTGTATGCTTGTGAAAAATGTTATTTCTGAACTACATGAAGAGGTGAGGTGAAGTGAGGTGAGAAAGACAGGCCCATAAGGGCTCCTCTGAAATGACATCGGTGTGGAAGATGAAATCAATGTGTCCAATCTCTCTTAAGCTCTCTGAGGAAAGATAATTGTCTGCTTTTCATGAGGTTGCACAAAAATGGTCTAACCTGTAGGGCTTTTTTGGGGGGTAAGGATCACATGAAATTAGAACAAGAAAGTGCTTTAAAAGCTGGAAATCACTATTCAAATGTTAGGTATCATGATTATTTTAAAACCAAGTAAAAGGAAATGCTATTCTTCCATATGTATAGCACAGTACCTACATTTCTAGTGAAGAATTATCAATTCTAAATATTCCCAGGTGAACAAGAGAGGTTTCTTTCCTCTAAATCATTTTTTTTCCAATGTAATTTCATAGTACTTCATATCCTTTTCCTTTAAGCATCTCATTCACAGTAACATTAACCCACAAAATCTCTACAAGGCAGGAAAAAAATTCAAGTTGCATGAAAAGTAAGCAGTGGGCCTAGAATGGAATCCACAGTTCCTGACCTTCAGCTTAGACCCTGGTATTTGAATAATTAACTTAAATTAACCTAATTGTCATTGCTCAAAAATTCATTAATCACAGCAGCAAATCAGAACAAAATGAGTAGGTCATGAAATCTAATACCCTAAAATTGCTTTTAAGTGTCATTCCTCACACAGCTACCTAACCGATGAGAGAAACACTATCCACATTGTGTACCACATTAAAAATGGGTCTCTTTTTGTTTACTACATTTTAAAACATAATTTCAAAGCTTAAGCTGACAATATGCTTTTCTTTCACTGCCTTGGTTTAACTGTTTTCTAAGCTGGAAGATTTGAGTACAGTTTCCTAAAATTGGCACTTTTGGTTTATAGACAAATAAAATATACTATCAATCTTTTGGGTTAATTTGAAGTCCATAATGATAGCATTAGAGTAACTGACAGTCTTCTACTAGTGTAAATTTACTAGAGAAAAATACAGAGAGAAGCACCATGTACGGATGGATATAGGTTGCTCTGTGTCAGTGTCTAAGGCACGTGACAAGAAAAATAAAAGTGAGTTTCTCTGGATATCTTAGCTTCTGGGTAGAAAGAGTAAAAGTAAATCCTTGAATCACCAAACCGTACTGTTCCTACCAATACTGTACATATTAACTGATCCCAGAATTACAACTTTCCTCAGAGTTCACAGACTAATAAAAACCCTTACTGATAAAAGCTATTATTAACAATAAACTGAAAGGAGATAAACAAACAAGAAGGGAGAAATTTTATATGATTTGTCTACTGTCATATCCCCACATTTTGTGCTTAGAACAGTGTGTGGCATGTGATAGGTACTCAGTAAGATACGTGTTGAGTGAAAGGCAGTGGGGAATTACACAGAGGCTCTGGATGAGGCAGCAGTCATACCATCCAGAGAAGACCACAAAAAGCCTTGATAGAGTTCAGTGGGGAAGCTTTTAATAAAATAGTATCTTTTTTTTCACTGAAACATTACCAACTTCACTGTTACCCTTTCTTCTAACACTTATGGTAGAATGTACAAAATCAGGCAATAAATTACAAGTCAAAGCCAAGCAGTTCTAAAACTGAGGCAATCTAAATAAGAACAGGTTCAAAGTGATCAAAACAAATGTTTCAGAGCAGTAAGTACCACAACTGGAATGAAAGCCTGTAAATGAAAAGTGGGTTTTGCCCTAATTGACATTAAAAACTACTGAACGACAACTCCAACAAAATTATTTCTCATTTCTCCCTTTGTCTCAAACAGGCTGTTTGGGACTTCCAGTTTAAGATGCACAATGACTTCACACAGGAAAGCAGGGAAACCCACTCTAAACACAGACTTATTTTGAAGTAAAACAAAATAAACAAAAAACACAGGTGAGAAGAGCAAAAATTACAGCCAGGGTCAAATATAATCAATTACTTTTGTGAACTAGATATGGAATAAAAAAATCAAGATCCTGGACAAGTACTGAAATAGTGATCAGATTGGGCTGTGGGTCTGGAAGTAGGTTGAGAGAGCAGAAATCCTGGCTCCTGTTGGGTGAAGAGAAAGTAGAATGTTTCAGAGGAAATGGGGGACTGCAGGAAGCCTATGCTGATGCCCTCTCACCTCAACTGAAAAAAGACTGAAGTAGTTACTTTCAGCTGTTGCCTGTCTAGTATCCTGTAGAGCTGTAAGTAACAGCCTCCTCACCAGAATATGAGCTAAGTCACGATTTTGCTCCAAGACAACACTGACCATATCCCAGCAGGACTTTGTTCTTTTAAGTCTGAGTTCCAGAATGGCAGCTCTAAGTTTTGGGTGGAAGCTACTGAAATACTATTGGAAACAAAGAGGTGATGGAGGGAGGAAAGGAGAGAAGGAAAGCAAACAAAAGGAGCTGCCACGCCAAGCGAGCCTGCCAACCAATATTTCAAATCACATGAATCTAATGCAAATGAAGGCCATCTGTAAAATCGACAATTTACACATAAATGCACCCAAGATACAATTTCATGAAACAACCTGACAAAGATCTTAAAAGTATGTTAACAGTGGCCAGTGCTTAATGAAGACAAAACTCTCCATAAAAAGTACAAGAGTCTGTAAAAAATCCACAGTCAGAAATGAAGTAAGTGTAGGTAAGTATGAAAAAAACATAAACCTTGAAATTAAAAAATACAGTTATTGAAATTAAAGATGCAATAAATGGGGTTACTTTAGATTGGGGTAAAAGAACCAGTTAATGAGAGGGCAGTGAACCCTAAAGAGCTGGCCTGGAATGAGGCATGAAAAGGGAAGGCCGAATTCACGAGAGAAATTCACGGGGTAAGCAAGTGTCCCAGCATATTCTCCAGAAAGGAAGACATGATAAAGAAGTATGCGATGAGGCAATTGACGAGACTTTTTCAGAATCAAGGAAAAACGTGTCCTTATTTGAAGTGCACTACAAGTACTTAGAATAAATAAGAAACAATCTAGACCTAGATACATTGTAATGAAACTGAGGAATCTTAAGAACTGCCAGAGGGGGTAAAATACATATTATCCTCATCAGAACGGTAGACAGACTGACAATAAACTTCTCAGTGGCTATAACACATGGCCAGAAAACAGTGTTCAAGATGACAAGGAAATAGAACTCTTAACCTAGAATTTTATACCCAAATTCAGGGTTAAATAAAGATATTTTAGACATAAACAAAGATACCTGGCAAAGATATCAGAAGACTTGTTAAACTAAATTCTTCTGGAAAAAGAAAAACTCATCAGGAAGGCATAATACACAAGAAAACAATGGTAAACACAGGGAGTGAATATATACATCAAAACTTTCACTTATTTACTAAAAAAAAAAAAGATAATTTTTATTGAAAAAAATCTGTAAAAAACCAAAACATTTATAAGATTCTTTTTATAGTTAGGGCAAAAACAGTAACTATAGACATTGTTAATTTTTTTACAATTAAATATACATGTCAAAATTTATAAGCAAGCATTAATATCAACATCTATTTCCAAATTATCAGAGAAAAATAAAACACTAAAGAAAACTATAAACTCGACAAAACTGAGAAAAATAAGAAAAAAATAGATGATAAACAGAAAACATGAAATAATATAAGGCCCATCCAATATATCAGTAATCACAATAAATATACATAGATTAAATTTATTTATTGAGAGAGAGGATACCTGATTTAACAACAAAAATCCAGCTATTAATTGCTTATAAGGAATACATCTAAAATAAAAACACAAAAGAGGCTGAAAACTGAGTACGATTAAAGATATACCACACAAATATACTAAAAACAGCAACAGAAGACTATCTTAGCAATAACAGTACCAGAAAAAAAATAATTTAAAAGAAAAAAAGCATTAAAAAGACATAAAAGGATACCTATAATAGAAAACAACTATTAAAAATATGTGGAAATGTATCAATGTAATCTTACACCATACTTGGCAAAGCCTGACAGAATGAAAAAGAGAAATACCCAACAAAAAAGATTTAAAATTATTCTAGCAAATATTGATAGATTAAGCAGATTAAAAAACAGAAAAAGAAGTTTTTTCTCTTAAATAAAATGTAAATATTTGAACAAGCAAAATGTTTGATAAGTTTATAGGAAATATTTATAAAAACTGACTATATACTATATTCACCTAAAATCTCAACAAATATACCCTGTGTTTTTGACCCAATACTATTAAATTAGGAATCAGCAAAAAAGGAGTGAAAAATAAAAAATCATACTGAAACACTATTAAAAAATATGCTCCCAAAGTAACTCAAGAAATTAAAATGGAAATCACAAAACACGTAGAACTAAAGTACAACCAAAGTACTAAAACTTGTTGGAAACCTGCTACGGTGATACTTACAGTTAGCTTTATAGACTCTCCTTATTAACAAAACTAAAACTAAAAAGCACTCAAAAGGCAATTAAAGGGAAAAAGGAAAACAAATTAAGTCAAAGAAAATAAGTAATAAATAAACAATAAAATATTTAGTGGGAAAAAACTGACACAGTAATCAAACCCATAAGCTTGTTCTTTGAAAATATCAATGAAATAGATAAACCTTGAGGAAGGCTGATCAAAAGAAGAGGCACAAATAAACAATATTGATTATGAAAAGGGGAAGATTTTTATAGGCACAATTGTCACTTTAAAAATCATAGAGATAACAAAATATTCCTATTAACAAATTTGAAAAGTTACAGGTATAGATTTAGATACAGAAAGAATGTGTGTGTGCACGTGAGAAAGAACAAAATTGATGCTAGAAATAAAGATAAAATTAAAAATGCAACAATCCAGTAATAAGTAACTCACTTTGATCCATATCCAAAATATCTTGGCACAGAAGAAATCAAAGAAGATTGAAAGAACACTGCAGAGCGTGGCTGTTGTCTTTCTCTACCACTTACAGCAATGATTTACAAAGTTTAGGTACATAAGAATCACTGTCAAAATTTATGACAAATTACAAATGCAAACTATCTGGCTTCACCATGGGAATGTTTAATTCAAAAATTCTGAAAAACTGCATTTTTAACAAGCATTTCTGGTGACTCTGATAGACGTGGCTCTCAAGCCACATTCTGAGAAACATGCTTCAAGACATAAGACACTGGACACTCATCTACAAAAGCTCATCTCAGTACATCTTCCTGACTATGGTGAACACCTTCCATAGGTGGGTGTTAATGGGTAAAGGTATAAATTTTGTGATGCCCACTGACTCGATAACTAAAAACAACAAAATAACTATTGGAAACTCACATGACTATTTTCTCAGACTTTTTTTCTGTTGAACATATAGATTACGAATTTCCATAATTCTTGAGCATAACCAATCTCTCTTCTCTGTATCAGAGTGTAAAACTTGTCCAACTACGTTATAGCTATTCCCCTCAGTCCACTGCTGCCAGTCACAGTCCAGAGGGAACAGAAATTGGGAGTGGGTGTCCTGGGGAGACACAAAGCCCCAGAACTACTCTCCCCTGAGAAACAGTGAGTACAACCACTCATTGTAAGAGCAGAAGTGAAGACTTTAGTCCCTGACTTTGGGGCAGCTGAATGACAGACACCTCCGGGATGCCACCAATGAGGAATTGCCAATGGTTGACCACAGAGGTCAAGACTGAGGACGCCCTGCCTTCCTCCCGCGGATGGCTCACTATTACAGGAGTCCGCTGGAACCCAAGTACAGCTTCAAGAAAACGTCAAAGGAAACCAGAATTGCCAGATTATGTTTCCACTATCCAGCAGAACGGGGCTCAAGTTAACTATGATCAGAGTTATACTCCTCATATCTGTGTGGGTGGACTGAGATCCATATGCTCAGCATTCCAGGCAAAAAGAACCAAAATCAAACAAGAGGATTAGAGAACAGGGCATTTACAGGAAATAGCAAGCAGTCTGGCATTGCTTAAACACCGGGGGCATGAAGCTGAGTTCTAAAAGGTTTTCGAATACTAATTCAAAGTTAGAGGGAACCATCACAGGTTTGTGAATTGGGGGTGGATGTGCAGGCAAAGAAACACATACTCAGAACTGTGTTGAGAAATACAGTTAATGTGGAAAATGACAGAAGAGAGAGCAGACTGGAAGAACAGTAAGTAGACTGACTCTTATGATAAAGGACTCTGATTGGGTGAAACAGATCAGTATATATATTCTCGAGTGTGCATGCGTGCGCACACGTGCGTGCGTTCGTATGTGTGTGTGCATGTGTGAAGCTCTGAAGATGATCTTCTGAATGAATCAGCTTCACAAAGGCTTGGTCAAATGGACCCAGCATGTTCTGTCACTTAATCCTCAAAACAAGCTGATACACGGGTCTCATTATCCTCAACAGCCTCAACAGAGTTAAGGAACTTCCTCAAGTTCATGCAGAGCCACCATCTCTTGCCCAGACAAATGCAAAACGACTTATACCAGTCTTCCTACTTTCATTCCAGGTCCATAGAATCTAGATTCTAACCTCAGAACTTAAGAGTAATCCTCTGAAAAGTTAGGCAGGTCAGTTCACTCTTCCGCACAAATCCCGCCAATGACTTCCTGTCTCACCTGGAGAAAAATTCTAGAGGCCTTCTCACATCTCTCTGATTTCCTCTGTTACACCCTCCTCCACATTCCAGACCCAGGCTCTCTCACTATTCCTAGAATAAACCTCAGGCCTGCACTTACTTTTCCTTTTATCTGGAATGTCTTTCCCCAGCAATATGCATGGCTCTCTCATTTCTGTCCGATCTCTGCTCAAATGATACCTCTCTGAGAGACCTTCCTGGGCCTCCTTGTATTAAATAGCTCGACTCCTATTACTCTCAATCCTTTACAACCACCTTACCTTTTCACATTGTACTTCATCCTGACCCATTATGTACCCCTGGCCCCCACACTGCCACCACTACCAAATATAAACACCCCAAGTAAAGGGATTTTGTCTGGATATTTACTAACTCTAAACAAAGCTGGAAACAGGAACCAACTCACGGTATACACTCGGTAAATTAAAATGAACCAATGCAGCTAGATCTCTAACTCTAATGTAACACATCTGAGAAACCATGCTTTTTAAAGTAAACCAACTGATTTCGATATGAAGTATATTTTAAATGTTCAGTTATAATCTCTGGTAACAGAAGCTTGAAATTATCTCAACATTTGACAGTTGTATTAATTACTACCTCTAAGTGCAGAATTCTTTCTGACATCATTAATAACTTTAATTTTATGTATCATTATTATCAGGGGCTTGCATATATCAGTGTGAGAGCAGCAATGATGAGAATGACTTTCATGTGCCACTAAGGAAATATTCTCTATAGCCTGGTCATTCTAATCTTTGTGTAGGTACGTGTATATATACCACAAACCAGACCTACAGTCTGATGATTTTTTGAGTCTGAAAGCTCTTTCTATACATGTCATGTTTACTTTGGGTAACACTGCATCCTATAGTGACTTAATATGCTCAACTATTCACAACTGAGATATACTTAAGGCTCTGTATGTTTTTATCTAAGAGAAAAAAATATCGGGGAGAGAATCACTATCTTAAAGGTTATTATCAAAACTTTCAATGAACATTTGATACCAAATAAATTAACAAATTATCTCCACAAAATAGTACCTAGAAAAATAGGTACCAATAAGACATTTGGAAGTATTTCCTTTTTTTTTTTTTTTTAAACAACAATAAAAGCCCACCTCCACTAGTAGACAGACACTGAGTGCAAAAACCTTTAGCTTAAAAACAAAAATAGAAAAGGCAAATAAAACCCACTGGGTTTACTGGGGAAGTTTCCTGGTGGTCTGGGAGAGCTTGGAAAGAGTGCCTCCTAGTGGGTAGACTTACACAACATAGAAGTGATAATATGGAAAAGTACCTTTTAACATGAAAATAAAATGAGATATTTGGAAAATCATACCACTAATGAAAAAAAATTCACAGCCTTGCAAACTCATTTCCTAGCAAGTCACCACTTCCTTGAATTCTCTCACCTGCTAAAATGATTACATACAGATTTATACATGAGGAAAATAAGCTAAACTGTCCAGCAATACTTGAAAAATCCTTTCTAGCAAGTGGAAAATTTATAATTATTTTTGTGCGGAAGGAAAATAAAACAAAGTAGGCAAAGTAAAAACCATAAAGCTAGAGTTCTTCATGGTTCTTGCTGTTCTGACGTCGTACCTCTGCTCCTTTGGATTGTTTTATGTCCACTAGACAATTATGTTTTAAGATTTCATGTCCCAAATGTATTTAGCTCAGCAACGAACTGCCAATGATTGTTTTTCTCAGTTAATATAGAGCAAAGGATTTCCAAGCATATACTGTCATATTTCCAAGCTGTTCTGTGATAGTTGTTTCATATCTGCCTATCTTAGGAAACATACCTAGTTATGGACTAGTGAAAAATATTAGAAGTGGACATTAAAATATTTCTCTTAAAAAATTATGTTGCCAATCTAACTGCATATCTGTTGAATCATACTTTACTTTCCATACTTTAAACTGATGATTTATATAAAATTTAGCACAAAAGCACTGATAATAACAAAAAGTTCTTTTTTTTTTCAATTTGGTTTTAAAGATTCACTAATATCTAAGCAGAAGTGTATTACTTCTAGGAAAGTAAACATTTTTACCTAGTGAAATTGACCAATTTGGGCAGCAATACAAAAATGGAACTAAGAAAATACATTAGTTTTATAGAAGCTCCATTAAGTGAGCTCTATTCTTGGACAAATGACTAACTGATCCCTTTCCTATCACCCCTCACTCTAAATCTCCACTATCTTGCCACCAATGGTAAAATTATAGGCTTCTTTGATACCTGCAGCTTGATGATTAGCTCTTGCTTACCAGTCCAGCCTTATCCTCGACTTCTGCCCTATTTTGCTTTACATTCCAGTCATCTTAAACTGCTGTTTGATCATCTCTTCTCCATAAACACATGGCATATTCTGGCAGGGCTATCTGCTTTTATGAATGTTACTTGCTCTACCTGGACACATTCTAACAAGTATATCCTCTTCCCCTCCACTTTTCACTTCACCTGTAAAAAATCTACAAATCCTTCAGTACTCAGCTTGGATGTCATGTATTCCAAGTCACTTTGGGATGAACAAACCATACCATTCTTAGAACCCTCATGGTGCAATGTCAAAAGTCTTATCTTAGCACTGAAACCCTGCACCAAAGCAGTCTGTTTAGGTTTCTCCTCAAAGTTAGGCACTTGTTCATTCCTAGCTCCCCACCCAAAGAGGACACTCTACAAGTGTTTATTGAGTTGAACAATCTGTATTGTATAGGTTCTTACACTTGTAAAATATTATTTCTTTAAAGCCCAGGTAAAACTATTATTAGACTTGAAACTACAATACTTCCTCATTTCCATTAAATGGAGTTATTTCTATATATGCAAGACCACGTTGGCTAGGGCAATAAAAAATTATCATCTAAGCAAAGAAGAATTACAGTTCCTATTCAGAAATTGAGACTTAGGTAAATCTTGAAATAACTCTCCAATATTTAAAAATTAAAAGTTTGGCTAACACCAATATGCCTTTTTATTTGGTTAAAAAAAACCCAACATTCACACACAAAACAATTAATTGCATATATTAAATTCATATATTAAATACTGACTATAAAAATCTGCGTACAAAACCATCATAAAAATCAGAGTATTACTGTATGTTCATGAATTTAGAAGACTATATAGGAATGCTCCCGGACAATTAAGCCTGTATGAAAATAATTTTTTTTGAGTTGGCATTCTCATTCACTGTATCTGTTTGTTTTTTATTCCTACTTTGCCAACAGGACCCATCACATGCCTCTAGTGACATATCAATTTTGTTAGACCAACACTGAAAGTAAATATTGGCATTAAGTGTTTCTAATGAGAAAGTTGTACATCTGACCCTGTAGCTCAGGAAGCTGTTGTTATCAAGAATCACGCTGTCATCTGTCCTTAAAATAGTACTGATAAAATACGTATTTCTTTGCCAAAGACTTTTAGACAAACCATATTAAAAGAAAAAAGAAACAACAAAAGAAGGCTTAACAGTTGCTGTGCACATGAACCACAAAAAAAAATTCCCACTAGGTTTTCTTTCTGCTACCTTGTTAGTATTCAGCCTATTGGGAACATGTTATTAACTGTTCCTTGATTTATTTCCATTGCCTGCGTTAGCACTGTCCAATATAAATAAACGAGCCATATTTGACTCTGTAAATAGCCACTGGTAATCACTCAGATTTGTACAACAGACATATTTCACATTTTCACTGATCCAAACATGGCTAGTGGCTATCATATTGAACAGGGCATGCCTAGTTCTCTGGAGTCTTGCAAATATCCTTTGCCTGGTCAAATCTCTTTGGCTTCACTAGTAACCAGGTAAATTATAGAGCAAACATGCCTGGCTTCAGAACTTAAAAGAAACCTTAACTTTATATTTCCATTACATAGGACTGACTGATAAAAACTGTGGATTGAACAACAGCTGATTTTAAAAGGACTGTCTTGAAGATCATGACTGAAACTTTGGAGGAGCTAAGGTGATTGGCAGTGGAAGGAATCACAACATGTGAAATTCCTTAAATAAAAATTTACTGACTTAATTTCACCTACATTACACACAGTAAGTAAAAACCCTTCTTTACACTTCATGTAGAAAGTAGGAAAAAAAAGGGAATCTCAATAGGTCAATCTATTCAAATGGAAAGTCAGCATCCATGGCTGAATTTAATGCTTGATTAATCATAGACTGACCACTTACCATCATACAGAAAACAATACTTATATATCTGTACATTAGTCAACAACTGAAATATACTCAATGCTGTATGATCTATATTGGACCAACTGAAAGTAATTTAGAGATTTGCCTGATCATAAATAACAAAATAAAAAGATCAATACTAACAATACCCTTTAACGTCTAAGCTGTCATATATATTAAATATTTATAATATTTATATAAGATAAACATGAAATATAAGTAAGTATATATATTTAAATATAAGATAATATAAATTTAAATTTTATATTATGCTTCCCTTTACATACTCTATTAAACTGAATTCACAGGAAACCTGTAACTTGTGATAGAATTTTATTTGTTAAAAAGATACATTATCTTTTATTTACATCATACTACATGTTACTCTAACATTTGTTTATGAAACTATCCTTCTGGCTAATGGCTTCTTTATAGGCATAACAAAAAATTGTGAGCATACACTGCAACTTTATTTCATCCAATTTATGTGACCCATATATGTAATGTTCACAAGTTTAAAAGGACATGGTCTGGGAAGGGCAGAAAACTCTTCTGTTTCTCACAGAGACCAACAATTTGGTCGGTATAGAGCTGAAAACACTGAACCCCAAAGCAAGATGTCCTGTAAGACTGTGCGTGTCCGGAGAGGACAAGACTGACTATGACTCCAGATGATCAGTACAGAGGTACGGAGAGCCACTCTGTGGCAGACGCTCTGCAGAAGCTTTTGAGGACTCCACACTGAACAAGATGCTGTTCCTACATGAGGAACTTAAGGTCTACATGGGACGATGAGTCAGCAATCAAGTGCGCATGTACTATTTCTAAAGCCTGGGCACCAGCAGTACCAAATCACATGGGAGCTGGTTACAAAGGCAGAGGCTGCTCAGTGGGTCAGGCTCGGCCCTATATTCAGCATGTTAACCAATTTCCAACTGAGACAAATGCTGCTGGTTGGGAGACCGCATGCTGAGCAGTGAAGCTTTACATACGTGGCAACACGAGTGCAGCAGCAACGAGCTCTGCTCGGTGGAAGGTTAGCTGGGAAAGCCATGGATGGGAGTAATAGTCCTAAGGAAAAGGAGCTCTCCTAGCAGGAAATTCCAAAAATAAAGACATACTGCTGTGAAAATACAAAGCATGGTAAATAACAGTGAACTAAAAGTGTTCAAAGTATAGAATATATGGAAAAAGTGTCAGGGAACAAGGTTAAAGAAGTTACCTGAGGCTAGGTTGTGACTGTTCTGTTCATCTTTCATGCATCATAGAGTTTATCATAAGAATTGCGGAAATCCCAGAGGGATACTGAACTTTTAATTTTTTAAATTGAATACAGTTGACATAAAGCATAGTATAAATTTAAGGTGTATATGTTAATTTGATACATTTGCATATTGTAATATGATTGCCATAGTAAAGATCGTATTACATAACTATCCTTTTCTTTTCAGTGGTTGGGCTAACTAAGTTTTAGTCTCTCAGAAAGGTACATGATTTTAAGCACAATACTGTTGTCTTTATTTATTACACTGTGCACTAGAGTTTTTTATTTTCCGGATGGAAATAACAGAGTGCTAATTTTTTATAGAGATAGTTTTGACATTAGCATTGGGAATAGCTTAAGTAGGAATAAACATAACCAGGCCAAAGGTCATTTCAAGTAGTTTAAGGCAGAGATGTTGAAGCCTTGGACTACAGCAGTGGCATCTAAATGAGGTGAGGAAAGGAAGCCCATGATAGACATCCACAAAGCTACCTGTGGCACAGACAGGGCCTGTCCACAGGCTCGTTCCCCTGTGCCGTCAGAGTGTACAGATACAGCTAGGGGGTGACTACTCACTTGAGACTGTTTCTTAGACCCTTGTAACCCAAAAAATGTACATGGTAGGGATTTGAACAACTTATATCTTGCTTAAGATTCTGTTTTTGACCCTAGATTTCCACTCTCTCTCCCCCCCACTGGCTGAAATGGTGACCTTGGAAGTAATGTTGCAGATGAAAGAGCTCTTAGAGTCAGTCTCAGAAGAGCTACACTGAGCCGAGCTGCCCACTGACCTGGGCACTTGGCTCAGACCGTATATGAGAAAAAACAAAGCCAGGCAAAACTTCACTGGCTTACGTCTTCCTTATTATGTGTATGTATTATTATGGGTCTTGTTCCAGCAGCTTGCTTTCTGCTTTTAGCCTTCAGAGGATTTAGTGATTTGAGTCATTGTGAAGAGTAAAGAATATTAGGGGTTTCAAATGACCGTTTAACATCATGGACCACAGATTTGATGGTGTGTCCTTACCCAAACAGAAGAAAAGCAGAAGAAATTGCACATCTAGGGAGAAGATAATGAACTCACTTTTTGAGGGATGAAATTTATGGTACTTGCAGGATATCCTGTTGCAGATACCCAGCAGGTTTTCAGACAAACAGATCTGGATATCAGGAGAACACAAGAGCTTTGTAGAAGCCAAGTGAGACAGGGAATACACATGGAAAGGCTGTACAGTAAGAAGAAAAGACTGTCAGTTACAGGACCCCAGGAACAAAACCAGTGGAGGAGTAAGTCCAACCCAAGGAGATGAGAAGGCACAGTAACAGTGACAGCAAATAGAGTCCAGTGCTCCAGAAGTTTAAAAAAAAAAATTAATCTCATAAAACAATGTCAGTGGAAAATACAAAATAAGGTGAAGAACACATACACACACACATACAGTATGATGTCATTCATACAAAGGCTAAAAATGTACAAAAATATGACATATGGCATATCGCCTAGAGTACACATATGCACAGTACAAAAATGCGTGAGAATGGTAAATACCAAATTTTGGATAACAGTTACACACTTCTGATTGGGCAGGGAGGAAATTACAATTGGAGGAACACATGGGGAACTTGAACTCTGTTGATATTGTTTTATTTATTAAACTGGAAAATATCTACATGTAAGTGGACCCAAAAAGGTCAAACCCATGTTTTTCAAGGGTCATCTGTATTATGGCACAAAAAAATTGGTTATGGAAAAAAAACAGCACAGAAATTAATGGAATGCAAGCAGTTGGGAGATGTGCCTTGTTCACTAAAGTTGACAAAATGGGTTAGCATTAGTATGTTTAGATACAATATATATATCCCTGAATCCTTATCAGCAAAAGAGGTAGTGGGCAGATCATCTGGTGGTATGACCTAGGAACAAATTAAGCCCCTGGGTTATGAACACTTAATTCCTAAACTGAGCAGAGACACAAGTAAAGGATCATTTGAGAAGATCCTGGTGGCTGGTATAATACATAGAATCCACTAAGAGGTGAAGAGAGGAATGCCTTGGCTATAGTAACATTAGAACTGGAAATGTAAAAGAGTCGCTTAAATAATCACTGCAGTTAAAAGTTCCAAGGATGAGAGTCTACATGTGCCAGACACTGTACAAAATATATATATACAGATATTTCCTTTAATCTCTATAACAACACAGCAAACTTTTATTGCTATGCACATTTTAAAGGCCAAAAACCACAAGCACAGAGTCATTAAGTAACCTAGCTGTCCAAAGTCACAAAAGTACTAAGTAGTGGGGCTGGATCTCAAACCCAAGTATAGCTACATTCAAAGGCTATGATCTTTCCACTAATCTTTGTACTCTCTCTCCAACTGAACTTTGGGACTCATGGACATACAAGATGCAGGGGATAATACCACTGGGAACAGTCTACAGATTAAAACCTAGTGATGTGTGTGTTAATAAAAGAGAACTGGTCTTTGGGAAATAGATGTTTAGATCTTTTCTTCCTGGATGTGGGTCTTTGTTCAGTCTAGTAGATGTGACCTCTCATAAAACCACCAGAGGCTTCCTGGAAGTTGAGGAAGGCCTCTGGAGAATTGTGAGAACCAGAGCTGGCCCAATACTCTGGTCTACTTCCTATGAGAATTTGCACCTTCCACGGCCGTTAGGTTGGGCTGATTCAGCATCCAAACCACAGATCTGTGAGAGTCAAACAGCTCTAGAAAGTCCACTTAGATGTTTGACTGCAGGGCCTGGAAGGATAGACTCTGGGATTTATACACCTTGGTGAAGCGTCAGCTTCCACTTTTACTGGTTGCATAACCTTGAATTAGGTGTTTATACCCTCCATGCTCAGTTTCTTCATCTGAAAAATGGAATAGTGAAACACATCTCTCTAAAAACTATGATAAGATTAAATAAAATAAAGCAGGGAAAGTCAGCATAGTAAGTACTTTACAAATGCTCCCTTTACAAAAGTGTTCATGATGATGATAAAAATGATAGAGAATGAGGAAGAAAAAGAATCAAATTCAAAAGTTCAGAGATACTCTCTGAATATCTGCTTTTTCTAGGTATTTGTTAAGCAACAGCCTACTGTCTGCTTGGAAGCGTGCTATCTATAGTCAAGGGGAAAAACATAATACATAATATGGGACTCTAGCTATTTATTCTTTTAAGGGAAAGAAGTTTGTTCTCTCAATCGCAGATGATCAGTTTTGAAACTTATTTCCTCAGCAGTGTGTCAGATTGGGATTCAGATATAAACTTTAAGAGTGTGAGGCAGGTTATATCTGTTCTTTTTTTTTTTTTACTGATTCACCAGTCTTGTTTGCTTATTTTGAATATTCCAACTGCTAGCACATAGTTTGGCATGAGTCACGGTAGTTAATTTTTATGCATTCTTGGTTGCTGTAGATAATTTACATTAAGAAAATTCTTGTTGGTAATCATTTAGAAGGTCACTTTTAAATTAGAATAACCTACCTGTATCTTTCTGATTAAACACACAGCACTGTTTACATCCACCTGCTTCCTGGGAATTGCCCATGGCTCTATTTATAAATGTAGCTATTTGTAGCATTTTCCCCCTGCTCTTCTCATTTTTGGAGTCCCGAAAACAATGATGTGTTTAGTAAATGGTAATTCCCAATTCCAGGAAAGTGTGCTGAAACAAGCACTCACTGCTGATAGTATTATGATTGCTACATCTCTTATGAAAGCAATGTGGCAACTATGAACCCCAAGGTTTGTTCATTCTCTTTGATTTGGTCTGGAAATGATCCAACAGGAATCATACGATACTGCATCATTGTTTTCTATTGCCTGACAAATGAAACAGTCAACAGTATAGGACTGATTTATGATGCACAAATACACAGAAATTCTAAAGAAAAATTTGAAGATGATGAAGGTACATTGAAAATATTTGCTATAACATAAGTAAACTAGAATATATAAATAGAATATAAAATAATACCTATACTGTGGTTAAAGCTGTATCAAATACTGTTTGTTCACCTGGGATATATGTAAGATTGTCAGGAGAGTTTCCCCAAAATTCAAATGCCTATATTCCACCATGAAAGGGGCCTGACCAGTGATCTACTGGTGATGAGACTGTTGAAAATCTACATGTCTCTTAGATATTATTTATTATAATGATGTTATCAATTGAAAATACCTTCATATTCTTAAATGTTATTAAGTCACATAGTTATTAAAGTATCACCTCAAAAGAAATGAAAATTTGTTATATTAAATCTATGTTTTTTAAAATTGTCGTTGCCTTAAATAAAATCCTTACTTTGAGTTAACTCACTGGCATGGGATTCTAGAAGCAATCCTGTAAAACATAACAAAGTGGCTGCACTGAATACTCAGTGGGACGCCAAAGGCACAGGGCCTCCAAATATCCCTCCACATTTCTCCAACCCTCCAAGCCCTGGTGCTAGCCCATGCCCAGAGGAAATCTGGAAACACCATGAAGAGGCCCGGAGTCTCTCTCTGTCCCTATCCACCTGAACTACCAAACATAGGTCGCCCCAAACATAAAAGGATCAAGAATGTTTAAGGGTTTGAAAATATTAGTAAATAATACAGAAGTGTTATCATTAGAGTCTAAGTGTTTACACATATGAATGATGAAATGTTGAACTACATATATATATATTTATGAGTAAAATCATTAAATCTGTTCTTCTGGAGTTGATCTGGGTAAACTTTCTATCTAAGATGAACACACCCATGTAGTACACGGTATAAGGGCAAAGCTGAGCCAGGAGGCAGGGCCCCTCCCCTGGCGCACCCCAGGCGGGCAGGGAAGGGTCCTCCCAACCCCAGGCTGGCCAGCAGTCCCTGGTGGGCAGCGCATTGATAACAGTGGCTAATTTTAGAACTTCATGTGCACTTTTTTACTTTGTTCCCACCCTGTTTTCTACCTCTCTCACAGTCAATGTTCAGTTTTTGCAGAGTACTTTTGCATTCCTAAAAAAGTTTAGCCTTCAGACACAATGGAAAAACCAACAAACAAGGTCACAGACCTCACCATGCTCAGTTCATGTGGCCCTTCCCCAGATGTCTGACCAAAGGCCGCAGGATTAATAAGTAAATCTAAAATCTGGGGAACTAAACAACCCTTTAATTCTTAAGCCAAACCCCATAGTCACTCAACCAAATCAATTTCAAAAGAATTATTTTAATATCAAGTGCTTTTAAACCAAAATATTATTTTTAATTTTTTATTTGTTTTTAAATGATGAACAATGGCCTAGGACAAGTAATTAAAAATAAGTTATCCTAAACTATATCTGAACATACTACCTTTTCTAAGACTACTTTAAGAATATTCTCTTGCTAACTTAGTATTCCCTAGGTAATAATTCCCACAAATTAATGATATTAAGTATTAAAAAGAAACTTTAAATTTCTCAAAGTTAAAAGAAAAGAAAAAATTGAAAACATCACCACTTATCCACTTTTGAGGATAGCAGAGACAGATATCATACAATCTCTTTGTTCATAAATATTCCAATAGTTACTTTGAAAATTTGTCTCTTAAGAGATCTTGACAGTAATTAAATATCATGATCACATGACTACTGTTAATTAGAAAGGGTTTCTTGAAAAAAAGGCTGTTTTTGTTGTTGTTAATAAATAAACGTAGCTGGTAGATTGAAAGGCCTGTTTAAAGATTATTAAACATCAGACCTATAAACTTAATGAAAAGGTCGTAGCAGAGGCTGGTAAGTGAAAATCAGTGAGAAATGGGGGAAATATCTACCTCACTAAAGGTTATTAGATAAAATAATACTCTCAACATTTGTACTTATATTATGTATAGTAGTACACTTGCATATAGTTATGCTTCACTAAGCATGACATCCAAATTCTTTAAATTGGAATTAAGCACCAACCACTTTAACTTCTCTGAGCCTCAGGTTTATAATTTCTTAAATAGGGACAATAAAAGTAGTTCCCTCAAAGACTTGTCTTAAGGATTAAATGAGATGGTCTCCATTAAAGGTTTAACACTGTGGCCGGTACAAAGTAAAGCCTCAGTTAAGGTCAGTGTTATTATTCAGCTACATTTGGATCCATTAAAACAACCCCATCCTCTGCCACACACTCGGGACAAAGAATTAGATTTTCACTATTAAAGTAACCATGCTAAGACAGTTTTATCACATTTTTAAAACTCATGCCATGATGACAAAACACAATAGCATGATACCTACAAAGGTTTATGATACTGAGGCAAGAGAAGTATCATGTATCTATAAACAACTAATTTTTAATGTTTCCAAATAAAATGAACACAAGCATTTTGAAAGTGCCTTTTGGTTGGCTTGGTGTTCCCTGTGGACACTCACATGGAACTCATTTCAGAATGAGGTTCTGTAGAAAGGAAGCTTGCCCTTTGTGATTATATTTAGAAAACACTGCAATGGGAAGGGATGCATGCATGTGATAAATGGGGCTTATAAGGCTGAAAAACTCTGAAGGAGGATATCTAGGTTTCCTCATCAAATTTATATTTCCTACAATCAAGAAAAAAAACCTGAAAACATTTCTTCAAATTTTATTATAATCCTAATACTACTAAAGGCATTTTATAATTTCATATGTATACCAATCATTAAATCCCAAACGATTTTTATGCTACCACTTTTAGAAGTAAAACGTCTATTGGATTTCATTGGTTAGATAACTTCGACCAAAATGTAAAAATAAGAATTCTAAGAAAATGGTAAACACTGATATAATAGGATAATTATAGTAAAAAGTTTACAAATTTAGGCTTACACTTTGGGCTAGCAGTTAAAGTTATAAAAGTGCTGATTCTCTGATTGCTAGTCTAATTGCTGCTACTGTGAGAGAGGAACACCTCTCCGTTGCAGAGCTGGACCTGGAGAAATGTGAAGCACTGCTTCTGCCCTGCCCTCAGAATGGTAACCGAGAAGCCACCGGCCACTCAATCCTAGTCTCTAATGCACATAATTTGCCTGGGGCCAATTACCCAGGCAAAACCACACACTTCTGGTTATGCGTAGCACATCATTTTTCCATCTAGCCTTCTAATGATCAGAAATACATGTATATGTTATTAACATAGAATTGGGGTTAAAATGAGTGGACACAGAGGTTCAGACATGGACTCTGCAGAACTACCTCCTAAGCACTATATGTCTGACATCAGGAGAATTAACTTCTTTGTGTCCCAATGTCTTATTAATCTGTAAAGTGGCAATAGTAAGTACCTACTCGTAAAGTAACTGTGAGGATTATATATATATATATATATATTAAGGGTTTGAACAGTGCCTAATTAATAAATCATTAATATGCATTTCTAACAACACATGTGAATATTACAATTCTCTTCATCATATGGAGGAATGGTTCCCCTTCAGTTTTAGGGTTTGCTTCTGAACAACTTTTCTTATTTAATTCAAACTAGAAAAAATTTGTTCAAAACCTACTATGTTTGTCTAGTCTTGTTTTTTTATACAGTATAAACCTGGGAGGGGCGTTATGGAAAATGAAAATATGCTTCAAATTGAAACATCAAAGTCCCAAATTTCTCCTATATAGAAATAAATGTGGACAATATCAGGTTTGAGACAAAATAGGTTCTAATTAACTTAGAGCAAAAGCTGCTGGCAGAGGGTCAAGGGAAATGCTTGGTACTGATTTGAAATCACAAAGGCCACGCAGGCCTCAGGTGGACTCAGTTCCGCCCACTCGCTGCTTTTCCTTTCCCTGTCCCCTTCCTTCATTACGAGGGCAGCTGGTATCAGCTCTGCAACAGGCTTTCTGCTTTTCACCACTGGTCTTGTTGGGAACACCTTAAACACCCGTTAACAAAGCCTCTCTTTTCCGGAATCACAACAATATTAACAGCTTTTATTTATCAAGTACTTACCATGTATCAGCCACTCTGCTTATATGCTCTTCTGCATTTTATGCTCATAATGACTCCCTGAGATTAACTCATTATATCAACTGCCATTCAGAACTGGCAGAGCCAAGATTTGAACCCAGGAATTTGCAATGCAGACCAGGCCCTCTGATCATTATTGGACTGCTTAATAGGAGACGTTGCAACTGTTCTCTTACATAGAGTGTATCCTCAACCTGAACTACTGGGAGATACTTTTTGTGAGACTTGGGACAGTTCCCATTTGAATTAACTTTCTGAAAGGGGGAAAATGTCTATGACGCTGTTTCTGAGTCCAAAAAATTTAGACTTTTTTGCAGACACAGAAAGCTAAGGTGGCAGGGGCCAAATACATAAATAAAGGGGGGTTTATTATATAGTTAATGTTTAATATTTCTTATTTGAAATTCAGCTGTAATAATATTAACATTACTAATACAACAAAAATGAGAAGCTTCAAGGTCAACTTTTGTGTGATTCATTTTATAATAATAAATATCAACATATGCTAAAAAAATTTTCTCTCCTAGGTAAACCAGTATGTAAATCAATACTGTAGATCAGGTTTTTAGTTTCTATAGAAATATAGTAAGAGAATGAATCCAAATCACATGTTTTCGTGGATTTGAATGAACAAAGGTAACTGACCATGGATTCAGTGTGTGAGGCCTGGATGGGAATGTATGGATCAGGAGATAACTGGTGCTTCCTAAAGTTTACAGAATATGAAAGAGTTCAAAAGCTAAATGCCTAGTTGCCTGAGGGTCACAATGTTGTCAAGACATGAAAGAAGCAACCTAAGTTACAAATGGAATTCTCATTATGCTGCCTACCCTCTTTTCCTGTAGAAATTCACTTAAAAATAGAGCCACTGATTTTTAGCCATAATTACAAATGCATTTTAGATGTTACAGCTCTCTACTAAAACTCCTTTACTTGTTTTTTTTGTAGAGCAGATAGAACAGATTAATTGGAACTCTATTTCTCAATATTAAATAAGAAGTGGCCAGTACTTAGTTAATAATAGGACCATCTCAGACTAGGTTATCATTATCTTCTTTCTCTTGTGAGTGTCAAAGGTCAAATATCTGACTGAATTTGTAGTAGGACTAGAAAGGAACACTCACAAAAGAGCTTGCTATCACCACTGTCCAGAGTATATTCCCATAAAAACATCAGATGTTCGGTCAGTAGTCAGTTTCTTGCTGTTAAAGATAAAATGAAATTGTCAAATGTGTATGTGTATATGTATATTTATACCTATATAGAGGATGGATAAATAGATAATATTTACACAGGTTTCTCCCACACACTGATAGAATTCCTATAAAGCCTTTTCAGAGAGTAGTGGAAACTTGTGTATATACATCTTGTAAAAGATCCTTGCCAAAAACCTGCAGCTTGGTATCTCATGTCAAAGCTGATACTTATACACCTATTATAAACTCTCCCTTAACTACACTTAAAGCAAAAATTAATGGTACATATCTAAGTACACAAAAGTATATATATCCTCTTCCCCCAAAATTAATTTGTTCACATAAACCTATACTGAGTATTTGGGAAAATGGAATACAATTTAATTTGCCAACAGAACTGAATTCCTTCCTGAAAAATTCTTTTGGGTTATGACGTCAAATGAGAACCTAATGATTCAATAAATGGTATTCTCTATTCAACCTCTTCAGAATGAACTTCCGGAAAGTGTAAACTCACCTTATAACTCCCAGATTGAAGCCACTGAAGCCCACTGAATACCCTTCCCCCATCCACTCCCTCAACACTCTAGGGATACCTGTAGTCTCCAAACGTTGTCAATCAGAAGAGCAAAGAATAACCCCAATCAAAGAAGAAAAAAATTGATGATATACTCAAAATATTTACTTATGTGTAAAATATATATGCCTTCTCAGAATTAGAAACACATATTATTAAACATGGCAAAAAGTGGAAATTTTAAAGGTTGAGCATAAAAATTAAATAAACAGTATTTTTAAAAGATTAAGACCACACTGCTTATTACCTGAAAATAGAATATACACTTAATGGTGAGATTCTTCATCAAATATATTTTTATCTACCACCTTTCTAGTAGTCTTCTTAGAAATTACCAGTACTCTTCTGGTGGGATTTCTGTTACACCTGATGAAAACAGCACTGATCTTTGCTCTAAGTGTGGTAAGGAAGAATCTGCACGAGGAGTGTGAGCTCTGAAGTGTGAGTGCACCATGGCAGTACCTTCAATAGGCAAGGTCTTGGCCATAGTCTTTGGAAGGCACGCGATCATTTTGTGAGTGCTGGTTTGGGTTAAAGCTACAAACCACCTGTAAATCTAGGCACAAATAACTGCAGTACCCCACTTTTGTTGAAAGCAAATAAACAAATATGGTCCTCATTGTTTAACCTTTCCAGGTTGTGGAGTTTAGACTCCTGTTTCAGAAACCTGTTACATACTGGATATGAGACCATTTGGCATACAGAGTAACCTGGACCAATCTATAATTTAAATATTTTATTTTTTAGTTGTTTTGATTTAATATCTGTATTTTTCCTTTCTTCTGTATTTTATATAACTGTATTTCTGTAAAAAATGTTAAGATTAAAAATACATTGAGTTAATCACTATAATTTTGTCCATACTTCAAAGGACCATCATGTGTATTTTTGAGGTGCAAACTCCTCTCTTTGAAAATCTCTGGTCCAGAAAATGCAATGTAAGCGTCAACCTATCTTGAAAATCCCTTGGCAGCACAGCTTTATGATATGCATTTTTTAGTATTCCCACAAAGGCTTTTCAGTATTCCCACAAATGAGTCCTTCAAGGCAAGCAAGCTGGTGGTTATGACAGAACAAGAGGCAGGACAAAAAAACTGAGACTAGGATATTCTCTGGTTGGAAATGCAGTGTAACTAGATAGATACTAAGTCAACTATACACAACCAGACGTCGGCAACTAAATAGATGGTAAACCAGCTGTACTAACAGGCCAAGGGTCTCGGTGAGAACAGCAAGTCAGGAACCGCAGCCAGGCAGACATTAGAACACACAGGCCACAGCTGCTCAGAGACTGAAGGTAGGAGAAAAATCAGGCAGGCAGATGAGAACCCCAAGGCACAATGGCAAGGCTTCAGGAACGGTCAAAAGGTCAGGGAGTCAGCAACCAGGAGATCCACTGTGACGAGCACAGAGGTTGGTAAAAGGGCAAGGAAACAGATGTGAGGCCCAAGCAACAAAGCAATTTGATACTGAACCAGTTTACTGTTATGGCCAGGAAGTTTCTTACACATTTCCTATGGGATCCTTTCCCAGAACTTGGCTGATGTGACTCTGCATAGCAGCAGACAAATGGGAATGTCTGGAGAAAAGGTAGACTAAGGAGGAGGCACCAAGGAAACAAGTCTCCATAGCCTCTACCTCTGCTGGGATGCTCCCAACCTCCTGGAATATTCTCCTCTTCACCCTTAAAATCATGCTGATATCCTACCTCCTCTCTTAGTTCTTCTTTAACTATCACAACGCACTATTCTCTGAATTCCTATAGCAGTTATAGCTGACCCTTGAACAGCGTGGTGCTGGAGTGTAGAAAATCCATGTATAACTTTTGACTCCACAACAGCTTAATGGCCTACTGTTGACCAGATGCCTTACTGCTAACATAAATAGCCGATGAACACGTATTTTGTATGTTACATTACCTACTGTACTCCTACAATAAAGTAAGCTAAAGAGAATGTATTTTCAAGTAGTTGAAATCAACAAAAATTTTTCTAACATATATATTGAAAAAAATCCTTGTGTAAGTGGAACCACACAGTTCAAACCCATATTGTTCAAAGGTCCACTGTATTTTATTCTCTAAGCATTTTAATGCAACTGTGTGCAACCTTACTTCTTTCTTGTTTCCTGTGTCAGCTTCCCCAAAGAGGTTCCAAACACCTGGAGAACTAGTTACACTTTGAGTTTTAGTAGAATACTTCTGAAATGATCCTGAGTGTTTCTTGGATATGGTGATACCACTCTTTACGTGGACAAAAGCACAGAGGAGCATATATGTAATTTTTAGTATATAGTTATATGAGATCAGGTAGTCTACCTAAGGTAATATAATTCTACCACAGAATTCAAAGCAAAGATGAGCAAATAAAAAAAGTTCCTGCACCAAAATGCAATAGGTAGAGGTTTCTTCACTTGTGTGAAATATAAGAATCAGAATAGAAAATATTGGACATAATAATTAAAATGCTGACTATCCATCAATGGATGGATTACCATAACACTTATTTATTAATTTATTGACAAATTCCATAAACAACTATAATATCCTTACTAGCAAATGCCTAGCAGATACTAGGGCAGGTGCTAGATGAAGAGAAGGATATAGAGATGAATAAAGCATCATCTCAGCCTTAGAAAAACTCAAACAATATAAAGTATTTCAGGGCCACCTTAATCAACCCCAGAAAGGCTGCCCAGCCATTTGATGTTGGGCGTGTAGGATGAGTAGCAATTCACTAGGCAAGGAAAGGGGAGAAGTTGCAGGAGGAAGCAGACCCCACGGCGTAGATGTGAGACCACTGGAATGTGGGGCTGGGGCAGGAGGGACATGAGAGAAAGAGAAGGGACGGAAGGTGAGACCAAAGCATGGCTTGGCATGGACATATACACTGTGTTAGGAAATTTGGACTTCAGCGTGAAGGCAATGATAAGCCATGGCAATTTTTAAGTAGTAAATTAGTAGATTTTATCTGGGTAGTGGACAAAAATTAATATTTAGTAAGTGATTATTTAAATGCAGGCTGTTACTAAGATAATATGCAAATCCAACCAAACTGATGCATCACGTTGGGGCTTATTTTCTTTTCTAAGTAACTATTTTTTTTTTTTAAGTCAGATAATTTCTAAACTGTCTTTGAGAATAATTCAAAATGTCTACACCATTAGATTGAAAGAGAAATGCCCATAGTGGCACCATTTAATGTATTTAAAAATCATGTCCTAATAACTAAGTTGTTGATTAATTTAGACTATTTGCTAGTTATATTTTCTAGATGAGTCTTAACTTTGAAAAAAATTAAGTCCTAGCTGGACTGTCATCTGGGAATTATGGGCCACAGCAGAAGTCACTTGCTGAGAGGTCTGACAAGTCCACATGTGTATCTCCACATTATGTGAGAATATAAATTATTATTTTATTATCCCAGTTATTCATGTCCCAGTGGATCATCTGTCTACCAATTCTGCCTCTTTTTATTAAAAAAATGGGAAACCCCAAAAGAAAACAAACCCTAATCTGCCTACTTCTCAGTTTAGGGTGCATTCTAATTTCTTTATAAAATATATCTGACAAATGATCCATAGTCCAACACATGTTCCAAACAAAACATCACTATTCCAAAATAATAAAGTTACTCAAGTAAAATACTGCTATTATTTAAACTTATAAGGAGTTAGCACAACTTTCCCATTTGAGAAAAACATTGCTCAATATAAAAAAAAACTTTCATGTGTATTATAAAACAAACACAAAGAATTTATCTCCATCTGAAATCATGCATATTATACTTTCATGGAAATATTTTGGGGTAATGACTTTCAAATGAACACAGGAAGAATGTTATTAAAAAGAACAAAGATTAGGAAATATACTGTAGCACAGAATACTGCAATGGGGAAAGGAACAGCCTATTATGATCTAATAGGATTTTTCCATTCTTAACTTGGTTAATCTTAGACACAAAGCAAATAAATCATTCTTGGTTTCTGAAAGTCCATGGTGATACTCAAAGGAAATTAATTCTTTTTGCTAAACATGGTGCAGCAGAAAAACATATTATTGAAGTCAACGCAATGAAAATTCTAGATTACTGAAACAAGATGACAAATTTTTGTTAAATAAGGGATTTTCCATCCTTTTCCAGAAGGTTTCTAACACAAAAGTGATTTTCCAGTATTAAGAAATATGTGGTGAATGTGGTAGAATGGCAAAGGTCTGACAGTGGCGTAATGGAGAGCTTGGTAATAAACTCAGTGTGATTGAGAATCCACCCCTTCAAAACTGAAAGCAGACTCCTGCCTTCCAAAACCCAGGGGTATTATCACTTTAAAATGGGGGGGATGAGGGAAGAGCCTGATTACTGGTAAAAGTGTGATTAAAATTCTTATCAAACAGCCACTACACTGGAATCAAAAAGTAATCTTCATGTTAAAAATATTTACTTAGAACCTAATTGCAAAAGTATAAGTCAGGTTTGCCCTTTGGGTATTAAAAAGCAAAGACAGGCACTTACATGGGACGCACATATACTGAAACATGGAATGAGGCTGGCTGAGTAAATGTATGAATGGAAAATGAGGCATTAGTATTTCTCAGTTAAAAGTCGTGCACTGTAGCATAGTGGCAACATACCTAACTGAGTTGAGGACAGGACAGCTATGGAAAATTACCTTCCAACTGAATAAACCATGTGGCAATAGTCTGGTCTTTGGTCAATCAGAAGAGTTTGATGAAAGAGCTAGGATTTCAAAATCTTTTAGAAAGTTCACAAAACAGGTGTCACTTGTAAGCTTCCAGAGGTGATGGTGACAGAAGTGATGAGAAGCAACTGAGTAATGGAGTACAGATCGAAGTTGATTCCTCAGAGGAAGGAGTAACTTAGAAAACTGGTTGTGTTAAGGAAAGGAAATCAAAATTTGAATGACTCAAACCAGAGGTCTGGACTCCTCTTTCGATTTTTCAAATTCATCTTTAACATAAGAACAATAAACATTTGATACTCGACAGAAAGAAAGACATACCCAAACAGCCTAGGCCTGTGGGTGAACATGTTTCTTCTGAAGCAGGAGGTATGTGCACTAACACTGCACACATGGGAGCAAACAGGACAGAAATGGTAAGAAAAGAGAAATGGGGAAAGAGGTACATCACAATGCCAGAAAGTGCCAAACATACCACGTGAAGCTGGGGTAAGCAGAGGACAAGGGATCCAGTCTGATCCCAAGGTGTGAGCAATAAGGATCCCACAGTCAGGACACAGCCCACTGTCACTGACTGTCACATACACCTTCCCACCACGCCCAGGCTTTGTGGCTGAGTAAACAGACTGCCAGCATCTCTGCATCCTTCCTAACACATTTATCATTTATATCACAGAATATACTTTCCCACAGAAACTATGCTATGAGGTGGTGAGGCTTCCTGAATAGACCACAGAATCCAATGTCATCCGTGATATTGCTGGGATAATGCATATTTTTAATAAGGGAGAAGTGGACATCAATTGAACAACAATTAATACCAAATTGTTGAGCTATATACTTTAATTGAAAAATCTATTTTATATCCTAGAAATATATTTATTTTTATATCACAGCCATACTATGGATTTAGTCATCTTTGGGGAGTAAGCAAAGTTGTCTAACTTCTAGTTAAAAAAAATTACTTGCAGCCTAAACACCTGAGTATGGCCGAACTGTTAAAATGCACAGCAAATACAAATCAGAAGTTGATAATTGTGTTAGCTGTCTGAGCAAAAGTCAAATGTGCTCACACTCTTTACCAAAGGGAGGGGTCCTGGCTGCAGAGGTTTGGAGGCAATGGAGGGAGAGCTGACTTCTAACACAAAAGTCATTTTTCAGTAATGAGAAATACGTAGTGCCTGTGGAGCATTTTAGCAGTTCAGCCATACTCAGGCTGACTTTCCCAACTTTGGCCCAGATGAATACTTGATTGTGGTCATCTCTTACTTCCAGTGGCCTGAAGCTGGCCAGAATCTGTGATACTCACTTTCCTAAACAGGTAAGGTCAGGACTAACATGAATCCAACCGCCATGAAATATTCCACATATATGAATGCTCACAAATTAACTTGTTAAAAGGACTTTGAGCTGTGGTTTTGTCCTATTTAAACTGCTATGAAATCAATTGACAACCGGGTTTTCTATTTTGGTCTAGTGGCCTAAGAGAATCCTGGGCAGGAATCAGCAGAGTCCCAGATGTGGAGAAAGTCTAATGCCCTAGCCACAGACTGACCGAACTTTGCAAATCTGAGATTAAAAAGCTAGTAAA
The DNA here is from genome assembly GCF_030020395.1 of Manis pentadactyla. NCBI lineage: Eukaryota > Metazoa > Chordata > Mammalia > Pholidota > Manidae > Manis > Manis pentadactyla. Next base: position 70,354,962 of record NC_080020.1, read on the forward strand.
ATCTCCTGAGGAAAAAACTAGCAAAATCTTAAAGAATGGGGGAAACTTCTTGAGAGAGAAATTAACTCCTTCACATGGCAATAAAATTCTACAGGATAATTAATGGTGTGGATAAGGAGAAAAAAACCCATAAGAGTAAATTTCCCAAACCTTAACAGTGACTTATTCTGGAGCTGGTATTACGACAAACTGTTATTTTATTCTTTGTAATTATTTTGTACATTTTAGTTTTTTAAAAAATGTGCTGGGTGGAAATCTATGCCTTTAACACTCTGGTTCCAACAATTCTCCTTTCAAGACAAGGATCACAAAACTAAAATGCCTAGAAGGCCCAGCCATTAACGTGCATGAGTGAAGCCTGCAGGACACGAATTGAGTCAAACCAGTAAGTACATCCTCATATCTAGAGGCAGATGCTTCTCAGCACCAGCACACAGCTGCTCCAAGAAAATGCAGGTAGGGGTGTTGCCAGATTTTACATGTTTTCAGTACGGAATATCTGGATTTGTGTTGAAATTTCCAGATTTTTGAATCTCAGCAAATGATTCAATAAAAATAATAATAATTCTATGAGAGTCCAAACAAAAACATAATGGGCTTTCAGGGGTGATTCATCAAGTACAAGGTACATGTTTCTTTGTTTGTTTTGTAAACAAACTCATATTCACAGTAAAGTGTGAGAGCAGAGCTCGAGATTAAAGAAAAGTATTGTAGTCTGTATATAGAAGTCTGGGCATCCAAGCAATGCCTTTAAGAGAACTATTAAATCCCTATCTAATAGCAGACATTTCTGAATTATTGCTTCCTGCTAGTGAAATGTACTCCATCCTATTTATCATTAAGTCTCTATCATATGTTAACAGATTAAACAAGATTAGTGGAGTGACATCTTATATGGGGGTGAGGTGGTGTAAGTTTACTAAAATAGTAAATCAAAGTAGTATGTGTGTCTGTCTTAAATTTATATCCAACATGAAATCAGTGGTGAGGAAAGGTGCAAGGATTAGGTGAGACAAAGAAAGGAAACCACAGGCATCAGTCAGGACAAATCCAGAGTAAGAACTGTCTCCTCACGAACTGGCAAGGAAGTCACCCCAGAAGGTAAGTTGATAAGGTCTATTAGGTGGAGGACGGGGGGATGTTAGCAGGCCCAAACTCCACCAGGCCAAGATGCAAGCGGCTCACTACTAATACCAGACGGTTCAGGTGAGGTAGACCAGGAAGGGGCATGGTGGGGGAGTAGGAAGGATGGATAGTGAGAGTCTGGCAGGTACAGCAGACTGGCACACCACACATGGAACACCAAAGTCCATTCAAAGAAAGGAGAAAAACAAAACACATCTGGAGGGTAAAGATTAGTGGTAGGGTGCAAAGAAAGACAGTGAAATGAGGCAGAGAGAGGTAAGTCTGAATTCTTAGATACGTGCTGAGGTCAAGGTCAGAGAAGAACAGTGGCTTGAAGTCAGACCCTGGGAAACAAACAAGAACGCAGGCTCTTGGTACAGGAAGAAACAGACTAGTAACAGGCTTCCAGATTCAGCCAAGTTTTTCCAACTTTGTTGCTTTTGGCCAGCAAGGAGATGTTTACCTGTTAAGGGCCAATAGGGTAGAGAACATGACCCGGGAGAGATATCTAGAATGATCTGTTCCCGAAGTAGAGTGGAAGCCAGAAATATTGTCCAAGGGTCTAGAACTGACCTGGAACAAAACAGTGCATCTTCACTGCAGGCAAGCCAAGTCATGATTCACCTGCCAGTGAGTTTACTCTCTAATATGTTTCTGCTGGAACCCAGCATTCAGGAAGTTCAACTGTTTCATTTACTTTGCAAATATGGTGTGATCAGGAAACTATTTAAAGAAAGTGTTTCAAAAGAAGTTTTGCAGAAGTACCTTTTTTCTAGGTCATGCATGACCCTTGTACTTCGTTTACATAAAAAAGGCATCAGCAGAGTACCTTCTCATCTTTAATCATAATTGATTTCCAAGAATCAGTGCCACCATTCCCAGTTCCTTTGGTTCAATTACTCTGAACCAGTTACCAGTATTTAAACTTACTAAAGCATGCCTGAAAATCAGACACATTGAAAATACTAACCTACATTAAGCTGTGAAACTTCTTATTCAGAAAGAAAGCAACTGTTTTGGTATAACAGATCCCAATGATGATATTCCTGTGAAAGTGAGAATACAGTAATGGGTCAATATTGAATAAGAGAATTAAGCCTTTGAACTTGTCTGTTTATCAAGATTTATAAACTAATTTCTATGACCAATGTGAAATGTAAGAGCTAAATTAAAATATGTTAACCACTTAAAGGCAATGAAATGACCATTGAGGACCTAAAAAAGTAGACTGAAATGTGAGAATCCTCTACTTTTTGGAAGAACAATAGGGATTAAAGTCATCAAAAACTCTTATGTTCTGATTCTGGACATAAGTGTTATCCATTATTTTGTCTTTTTCTACAAAGGATATTCAGCACCAAATAGTCAAATACGACCAAGGGAAACCAAGTTGAAACTCATGTTACATTTTGTAGTGTGTTCATGGATTAATGCATATAAATGTACCTAGCGAGAATGAAATTGGAAAGACTTGCAAAATCAATACTGCACACATACAAAAGAAGTGTTTCTTAGGGGGTATGTAAGCAGTTCTGTTCACCTAAAACAGGTAAAAACTTATTTTCAAACTGATTTAGCCCTTTTATAATATTAAAATAGTAGAATGCAAAATGGCCAATTACCTCTTGGGGGCAAAAGAAGGGGAAACCTGGCTATTAATGATTGTTAATACACACTGAGTGCTGATACTTCACTGGCACAGTGTTAAGCTTGCAGTACCTCAAGGACTCTGCATATGATGAATTCAGCTGCAAAATATGTGTGCATTATATACATATATTCTTACATCTACACTTTACTATTCCAAACACTTAACATTATATTATTCAAATTTTATAGCTGATGAAACAAACACAAAATTAACAAGTGGCAGATCAGGGCATAAAATCCAGATCTCCTTAATTCCCTGTCAGTAAGGAAAATCAACTGTTTATCCCTTGCCTTTCTTTCCATAGGTTAATTTACATCTGCCTGGAATAAATTAGTTCATAAGATTAAATTTTAATTTGTATTATGTGTCTATGTATATAAAATATATGCTAAATGTACTAAACTTTTTGCTAGCTCAGTGTCATTCTGGACTTTATTCTAGTTTCTAAGGTAAGACATTTTCCCCTTTAAAAAACATGTACACAAACAACAAACTAGTAAGGAGTTTTAATGAGAAGTCGCTATTTCAGAAGCAAAGACATGAAAGAACTCAGTCCTTAAAGCAAGGCCACGCATTTCATACCTGCCCATAGATTAGGTCAGTGGACTTCACAGTCCCCCCCACGTGTTGGTCAGCAAGCTCGCGCCACAGGGGAACTTGGTCTGGCCCTGACGGTCCCCTCCTTGTGCTTTTAATGCTGCTTTGGGCTGGTGCGGTAACAAGGAGTTCAGGACAAATGTTTTTATGGGTTTTTTTTCTTCTTGAGAAACCATATTGCTTACTTTTCACTGACATGGGATATTTATTTTATTATGTTAGCTTCACTTGAAATATATGCATTCAGAAGCCACACAAACAAAACATAGCAGTTAGGGACCAAGTGCACTGAACGAGTGTCAACTGTTGGAGATATTAGCTACAAATGTAAATTGTTTTCTAACTCTAGTCTTAAGAATGAACCCTGATGCTTACACAATGAGTAACAAATAATTCACTGTAACGTCAACTTTGTTTTTAAATTTCATCACTTCATGCTAAACTTCTAAGTCCAAGAAACACAGAGGAAGAAATTTCTTTCTTTAGATTTTCTCACAATAAATATTTAGAAATATCTCACAAAACAACATTATTAGATTTACTGCATATCAACTAATTTGTGAGAGTTTTAAAAAAAGTATGTGATCCAATAATTTACATTTTCAACTGTGGTAAAATCCACATAGCTTGATCATTTGATAGTTAACCATCTTGGAGGCTGGGGTTCTGGACTGACCTGCACCCCTATCAGCACTGCTGAGCCTAGACACATCAGAACATACCTCATTCTAGTGAGTGGCACAGATCTATAGACAAAACAATATCCAGTTCAACTATTTGCACAAAATTAACAGATAAATGCAGTGTTCAATTAGAGAAAAATGTGGATACTATCCTTTCTGATATGCTACTACTGACTGCTTGCTGGCAAATGCCTTATTATTTTGGCTGTACGGTCCATGTCACAATACGTCTCCCAAACCAGAAACACCAGCAAATTAAGTTATTTCAACTCTAAGTAGCCAAAATAATGACATTCTCATCAGTTAGACCTCTAAGCTGAAATGTACTCTGCTGAAAAGAGGGAGGTAAGTCTACGTATTTACTAAACTGAGAAAAAAGAAATGTTAAAGTCTAAAGACATGCTGTACCAAGGCCCTGCCCACCTCTTGACCACATTGTCTAAGGCTTCCCATCTTGTTCACTTAGCCAACAGCTACACCACCCTTTTTGTTGCTCTAGCATGCCAAGATTATTCTAGCCTCTGGGCCTTTCTTCGCTCTTGCTATTTTCTCTGCCTAGAATGTCCTTGCTCAAATCTTTGCTTTTCCTCTCAGTTCACATGTCACCACCACAGTGATGCCTTCTCTGACCCCACATTCCTCCATCTGATCTTCACCCTAACACTTCACAAGCACTTAGCTAAAGTGTGCTTATTTACCCCTTTATATCTGTCTCAAATGTTCAGGTATTTACACCCAGAGAATAGAGACCTTGCCCTTTTTTGTTCATCACTGGGAACATGGTTTCCTGGCCCTTATTAGAGACTCAATAAATACAGATTAATGTAATGAATGATTAAAACTGACATAATAAAGGCATTTTGATTTAAGGAACAATAAAGATACTGCTCCTTAACACTGACATTCCCCATTTAATCAAAACTTAACCTGAAGAAATTGAATATAAAGAATGAGCTAGGCTCCACATTGTAAAGAACAGACACCCAGTGCCCTAGCTCTGCGAGGTGTCATGCCTGTGTTGGGTAAATCTATGCCAGTTACACTCAGGGAACCCACTGGAGTCTAGGAAGTCAAAGAACCTTGCAGAGTCAGTGACTAATATGCTCTTAACAAAGCCATGAAATATCAGTGAAATAAAAAATTATTTTGAGATTAGAATAGTCAAAACTTACAAGTCTGCTCAGTTTTGTCGCCTCCCCGCCCCCGCCAACCCTTACCTCCAACAAGTGAGTCATCAACTCACTAAGCAAAGGTAAACTATTTCACCTACTCGTTTTTATACGCTGCTTTGTTTTGGGGTACAGATCAGTAAGAGCAAATGAGGTGGACGTGGGACAGGGATATGAAAAGAATAATGAAACTGAACACGGATCTAGGAGCTTAAAGGAGGTCTGAGAATGATGAAAACCTTTGCAAAGCCTTAAGAGTCTGCTGTATTTTACCTGGGGACAGCATGTGTTACAGGGTAGGGCACAATCATTTTACTGCCAAGTTTTTTTGATGCTGTGCTCAACTGAGGTTTCATGGTTTGCATTTGGGGGCTTATTTTGAGTCACATACTCTATTAATGTTAATATGTGGGAACATCTATTAATATTTTGAGTCTTTATTAGAGTTTAACTAAGCTATAATTTAGCTTTAAATGATCTTTTAAAAGAATTTCTAAGTGGAATTTATTTTTACACTCAAATCCTCCTCTTTATGTCTCCCTATACCAGTTTTCAAAGCAACATTTTCAAAGGAATTTTTAAAATGTAGCTACACCTTAAAGTTTGGAAATATGTGGAAAATGTAAACAATACAATAACAATCTTCAAAACAATTTTTTGCTAAAGTAAGGCTTGGGAAAAATAAACATTGAATTAGCTAGTCTCTTCTTTTAATGTTTATTATTAAGCCTTCTGAGTAAAAAACTACTAACAATAGATTCAGATTCTTGTATAACATGAAGTTTGACTAATATAGATGGTTCTCTTTTGTTCTGAAAGTCTTATATGTACTTACATACACACTAAAAAGAAAACACGAAAGGATGAAACCCACCAGTTCTAACACAAAGTTCTTGAAATATACAGGACATTTAAAGGAAATACAACATTATTATTTTTAATGGCTGGTAGTAAAGTATTAAATAAATATGTGCTTTTAAAAATTATTATTCAATAAGTTATAAGACGGTCATATAATCAGCCTGTAAATTACATCAGCAAATGGATGCAACAAAAGTGGATATTATGGAGTGATTATATAAGAGTCTTAAAACTTGCTGAAAAGTTTGATTTTAAATAGCCCATTTTGTGGAAGCCAACCTTCAAGATGGCCTTAATGAGGCCCACCTCCTAGTACACTCTTGTTCAGTCCCCTCCCATGTTGAGCAGGGTTGAGTCACCAGCAGAAAATGGGAGAAAAGATGCCATGCCATTTCGAAGATGACTGGTGTTCATCTCGTTCACACTCATTCTCTCTCTTGTAACATCCACTCTGTGGGAAGTCCAATACTGTATTGTACGACCCTACAAAAAGGCTGAAGTGTGAGGATCTGACTTCTGTCAGTAGTGCCAGTGAGGAACTAGGGGTTTTGGCCAATGATCACCTATGTTCACCATCTCAGAAACAGAATGTCCTGCTCAGGTCAGCCCTTCGGGTAACTAACTGCAGCCCCTGCTGACAGCGTCACTGCAACCTCATGAGACAGGCTAGGCCACAACCACCCAACTAGGCCACTCCTGGATTCCTGACCCTCAGAAATAAATGTCTGCTGTTTAAGCTAAGTGTTGGTATAAGTTGTTATGCAGGGACAGATAACCAATACGCATATGGTCTTGCAACACATTTCTCTCTCTTTTCCCATCTTGGCCAGAAGCCAGTCAGTTAGACAAGTTTTGATTGAAGATTATGGGTGGAAATAAGCTGTGTTGTGGACATTCTTCAAGGACTGAATGAGTATATGAGAATTATTTAGACTTAGTATCATTTTTACCGCCTGTGAAGTGTTAATGAAAACAATCAATAAGCAAAAACATATATGTAAATGTCTTAAAAATGCAGATGCATCTTGTGCGACAGTAAACTCCTCAGTGGTTGACTAGAAATGGGGAGGTCGGGGTGAAGGATTTCCAAGAGGTAAGAGGAAATTTTGGGGGGTGATGGATATGTTCACTATCTTGACTATGTTCACTTTACAGCTGTATCTATATGTCAAAATTTATCAAACTGTACACCTCAGATGTATATATTGTTTTTCAATATTTCAATAAAGCTATTTTTAGATATATGATTACTGCAACCACAATTTACCTAATTTTCAAATTAACATGATTTTCAAATTAACACGATTTTCAAATTGTCAGGTCCGAATGATATTAGACTTTATCACTTCACGATCTGGGAAGTTAAGAGCCCAATATTTTTATTAGATATTATTTTATCCGTATATCACTAAACAAGTTTTGTAAGCTACTATAAAACTGTACTGGAAAATTTCAACCAGAATGCTAGTACAGTTGAATAGAAAATCTTCTCAAAATAATAAAAATTATTATATGAAACACAGAAGTATGAAGGAAAGGTAATTTCATGCTCGCATGAAGTCTTACAATGGTAAGAAAAGTGGGTACTTCAAAGCCAAAGCACTGGACAAATCTATGACTGATGATTTTTTAAATCCACAAAAGATTACATGAGATTCTTCCTACAATCTCATTTAGAGTTCTAGATAACTTTTTCAGGAAAATTCGCTCTTTGGCCTTTAAAATACTAATGGATAAAATTTAAATTGCATTTTTTACTCTGAACTCGTAACTTTTCAACATAGACAGGAAAACTAGGTGATATAATCACATGTAATTTGCCCATGTTACAATCAAAGTATCCTTATTAAGTTAACTAATTATTAAAACTATTGCCTGCCCAAATTAAATGTTATATATATACAGATATGCAATGATGGCAGGTAGTTTATGGGATTTGCTTCCTTACATTAGCAATAACATATACCCTACTTTAATAATATAATACAGAAACCATTCTAAAAAAATTAAGAAGAAATGTACTAGTACACTATATCCAAATGAAATTTTGCTGATATAATTAATTTTGGTAACAAATTCAGTAAAGCATTTAAAATGGAATCTATAGAATATTATTTTATCATATCATAATCATCCTCTATTGTCAGGAAGTTGGAGTTTTTTCCCATTTTTGCTATTATTTCTCTCCAAATATATTTTCCATATTTTAAAAATCAGTTGAATGTTATAATTGTTTGAATTTTACTATTTATACTTTTTAATTAATATTTTACTGTAATTTTCTCATAGTAACATGTACATTTTATTTTCTTAATTGATGTTATTTAGAATATTGTTATCACTTTTTATCAATTAGCTATAGGAAGCTGACTTCAAATGAAGGCTATTTTAAGACAGTATCTTTCAGTTTTGTGTGACATGACAGAGCATGACTACTCCTATACACATATCTACTGGTACCTACTTTTAAAGATGCTAAGAAAACCAGTCCCTACCCCCAAAATAAGTGAGAAAGCACATCCAAAAAACTACACCCAATCAAAAAGTTTGAATCTCAAACATGATTACCAGTTTGATAATAAAACCTAAACTTTTTTTAAAAAACATGAAATATTGAAAGTTATTATGAAAATGACAAATAATGTAAAATACAACCAGCTATTCATCACCCAGATATAATAAATGAAAAATTCCCAAATTTTCTTAAAACTTTTATCCCTTAAAGAAATAAAATATTACAAATACAGCTAAACCCTATTCCCCCAATCCACTCCTGTCACTTCCTTCTGGAGGTAAAAAGTGAGTCTCCTTATATTTTCATTTCATATGCTTTTATCAAGTATTGTATATTTTGATTTGAGCCAAGAATATTAATGGCAATTCCAAGAGAGGCCAATTAGAAAAGATTTTCAACTTCATTCTTTATCAGGAAATGCAAATTAAAATAAAATAACAGAAAGATATTCTGTCACCCATCAAACTGGAAAAAATTAGAAGTCTGATAACACAGTATTGGTGAAGATGAGGATAAATAGGAATTTACACAGAGCAAGTAGAAGTGTAAGTTGGTATAATGCCTTTAGAGAACAATTTAACAAATGTTCAGTAAAACTGAACATATTTCTATGTGAATGGCCCAGAAATTACCCTTCTAGGTACCTACCCATGAGAAAGTATCACACTTAGACCTCAGGAGACATGTAAAAGGACATGTTAGTAAATGTAATAGCTAACGGCACTATTCTAAGTCCTTCGTAGGTTTTTCACTCTATTATCCTCATAAGATACCAATCACCTTATAGATGACTAAATTGAGGCACAGAGTTTTATGACTTGCTAAAATCGCATTAACTAGTAGCGGTGGAGCCACAAACACAAACAATCCACTTCTGGAGTCTGTTAACTACTACTCTCTATGGGTTGCTGAAATTGTATGGGTCACCATATGGAAGAGTGGAAGTTGTTAGAGAGTTCATAAAGAGAAGAAGGAACAAACACACAACAGTACATTCACACACAGCAGAACAGCACAGCCAGCAAGATGCGTAAGCCAGACAGCACACAGCAGTTTGCATCCATTTCAAAAACCTATCATGGAGAGAAAAGGCAAGATGCAAAATGATCTGTACTGTGTGCTACCTATAGTCATCTTCATGATTTATTTCCACTAGTTAAAATAGTTAAAGCAATCTTAGGCTACATTAATAAAAACACAGAATCAAGAACAAAAAAAAAGAGGCCTTCTATTCCTTTTGGTGTTAAAGACTGACAGTACCTAGTAATGTATGAATTCTGGGAACTACAAAAGTGATCAACTAGACTGACTCTGCAGTGAGCAGCTGGGATGCTGAAGGACTTTGCTGCTGTTTGGAGCATTGGTCTCTCCAATGAGGGAATTAATCTGCTATGTGCAAAAAGGAAAATGTTCCTCATCATCCCTCCTTTTCTCCACAGGTTTCCCATCCTAATATATGTGGGTCTACACCTGAGATAATTGAAGACAATTACTTTCATACAAAACATTCATAAATAGTGTAACAATTCACTTACTTTTATATACATTAGATATGGTTTTCTCAAATACATGGAAGGGTTTTAAATACCTTTTTTTTTTTCACACAGAAATATTTATAGAAAATTATGTAATGGAAAAAAAAGCCTGGCTACTTTTGTATGACCAAAAAAAAAAGTGAACAAGTGATTGGGAAAAAATGTGATCATTTTTATCTCAGAAGATAAGTCTATCAAGGGATTTTTCTCCTACTGAAAGAGGCTATCAACAAAAAGCAATCTCCTTAAGAATATATGCTTAAGGGGAGATTTTAGCACTGAAAACAATTACCTATACAAGGTCATACAGCATTGAGCTTTTCTTCCTCACTCCCCAACTGAACTTTCTCTGTGTAATGAACAAGAGAGGCCCATAAAGAGACCACAGTGTTGATGTTAGTTCACCCAGGTCCTCAGCCTCCACCGAGTAGGATTGCTCTTTATGGAAAAGCAGTTAATGTGAAAGATGATCTTTGTTGAAAAAAGACCAGTCTAATAAAGACAAATCTTTGAAAGATGAAGAAGTTAAAGTGAGACCTGACACACAAGGCTAAAGTGTTAGTTTTCATGGAAACTTAATGGACAAATAAGGGGGATATATTAAATGTTAATTACTCTTAATCTTAGCTGTTAAAAATGCTTTAGGTTTGGGTGTGGCAACTCCTTTTGAAAAGCTTGTTGGCACTCCACCACAGCCCTTGCTATGATTTCTTTCCAACATGGGACACACCTTATTCAGAAGACAAATGACTCATAAGAGGCCACAATCCAAAATGTGATATTCAGCATTTAACTTGCTAATGATACCCCAGATGTAGCCACAGCTTCTACTATGAGAAAAATAGTAGATGGGGGATTAAAAACCATGGCTTCTCTATTTCACTAGAATCAGTTGTGCAATGAAAATAAAAATACAGTGTCAGATAAGGTAATGAGGAGAAAGGCCACGGGGAGGTTGTGAAAGTGTGCCAACATCAAGAAACGTTACTCAATATTTGTACCACTTAACAAAAATAAGCCAAGCATAAAGGTGAATGTGGCTAGATAAGAAAGAAGAAACAAAGGTAACAACTCTAAGAGTGTAAGCAAGGCTGTACTACAATGATTAAAATCACCACTACAAGAAATATTCCTTTTTGCGCTTGGGAGCTCACAGCATAGTTATTGGGGCAGAAACCCACACAAATTATTTCTGGTTAACAACGAAATTATATTATCATAGAGTTATATGGGGATCAGTGTTCTCATGAAGTTCATTCTTCCTGCTAGAGGAAAAAGACTTATTTTAATTTAAACCCAGTGTCACCAGTCAAAACAAAAGTGATGCAACAGATCTCATGTACATTGAACTTTGATAATGTACACTGAACCCCCTTCATGTATCTATGACTTCAATAGAACCTCATGGGGAAGGCCATACTCAAAATGGTGAAATTAAGAGCACAAAAATAAAGAGTTAAAGAATACTTCTTAGCTGTTCTTGCTTTTATAACCTCCCTTAAGTGAGAGCATCTAGGCAAATGGCCACTTGAGACCTATATCTAACTTTTGGGAATGTTGAATTTTTAAAAATTGTGGTACAATAGTCTTACTGTGAATTATGCAAGTAAAGGAAGTAAGTGTTGACTAGTTAACGTTGTTAAATACTTACAAATATACAAAAGCACGACAGATGAGGGGTGGGATAGAGTTGAATTACTGCAACTCCATGGCAGGTTTGAGTCTGTAGGTTTCCACTTTCAATATGAAATCAGTTGCTTTTAAAAATCTTACCCAAATTCTATTTCCCATCTAACATTTCTTGGCCCTACATTAAAGACAAACAAACAAAACCTAACTGTAATTCATTTAATAAATATGCAGTGATGCTTAATTGGCCAGCCACTCTTCTAGGTATGAGTGTACAGGCGTGATGCAAACAGCCACAGTTCTTGCCCTCATGGAGTAAATTTCACGAGGGAAATAGAAATGAATAAATAAATAACCCCAACATGCCAAGTATCATAGAGGAAAGGAAAAATGAACTGAGAGAACAGTACACATTGAGGATGAGGAAGGAATAAACAAAATGAAGGAGTGTGTTGAGGAAAGCTTCCCTAAGACAGTGACAGTTAACCTGATTGCTGCAGTGAATTAAGGAACCTGCAATGTGAAAAGCTAAGGATTGGGGGAAATTCTAGGAAGAGGCCCCAGCACCCACAAAGGTTCCAAGAGAGGGGACCTTCAGGGAACCAAGGGAAGGCCAGTGTGGCCGGGGCAAGGTGAGCAAGGAGCAGACTGCTGGCGGTGGGGGTAGACTGGTGAGGCAGACCGAGCTGGCCATACACTATCTTTCCAGCCATATTAAGATGTTTGAGTTGAATCTGAAGAGTAGAGAGAAGCCACTAAAGGGTTTCAACAGAGGACATCACATGACATCTTTAAAAGCTGACATCGGCTCAATAGAGAACAGACTGGAAAGGAGCAAGCAGACCAATTAGAAGCCAATTTCAATAGTCATATTAAGATGTGTAGTGGGTTGTACAACAGGCAGAGGATAGATTTGGAAAAAAGCAGATGAAGTCATGGCATAATCTGGAGGTAGAATCAATAGAACTTGCTGATGGATCAGATACTATTGGGTGACACAAAGAAAGGAATGAATAATGCTTGAGAAACTCTGGGAAAGATGGTTTCAATTACTGAGATATGGAAGACTATGGGAGGAACTGGTTTCAAGGGAACCTTAAACATTTTGTTTGGACATGTTAACTTTGAGAGACCTATGAGACATCCAAGAGGATATATTAAGGGGAACAAAGTATACAAGACCAGAGCTTCAAAGAGTGGTTTGTACTGGAGATAGAAATTTGCAAGTCATGAAACACACAAATGGTCCTTAAAGCTATAGCTCATGATAGCTCATGATGAGATCACTGATGGAGAGAGCATGGAGTAATACTTCTATCATTTTAGTATGTAGAAAAACTTCCTGGGGAGATTCTGATTCAATACATTTGGGGTGGAGACTTTAATCTGCATTTTATAAACTCTCTAGCTGAGTCTCATCCTGGTAAATATGGCTACAGAGACAGAAAATAAGTAAGCCCAGTAGTAAATCGAGAAACTCTAGCAAGTGGTAGTTGGCCAGAGTAGTTGTTTGAGAAGTTGAAGCCAGAGGCCAAACTGGAGAGAGTGGCCCATGCAATTCACACCATTTTCACAGGGAGACTAAACGGTATCTATTAGGTACTATTAGCAGGAATCTGGTCAGAGTTCCTTTGAGCAAGCACCTATAAAACACTGCCAAGAGAAGGTCTGCAGAATAGGAGGGCACAAGCACTCTGTGCTTTTCAATGAATCTGTGCTTTGTCATTATAAGAAGAAAATATGGACAGTATCAACAACAGGACTGTTGATGTCTTCTAAGTATAACTACTGCTGTACTAAAAACAGGAGTGGGCATCTTGGGATTAGTGCTGGTCATGCTGGAGTTAATGAGATCTTGACCAACCTACTTTGATTATTACTGAAGGTAGGAAGTGAGTACCACCGCCTTCTCTCCTTTTCTTTCCTGTCACATGCAAGTCGCCTCAAGACCCTAGTATTTGTTAACTCCTTAAAATAGGCGAAGAGATGTAGGACCAGACAAATTAAGAGGCAGATTCATTTCTATCTTTCTCAATTTTACATTCTATTAGCAACTCCTTTCTTAGCACTCCTTATCTCCATACCATATGGTACCTGCTTAGAACTGTCACCACTCCATCCTTACCTGTGTCAGACACACCAAGCTTCTGAACTCTTAAAGCTATTGAATTTCTCCCAGACTTGGGTAATAACCAGTTGGTCTACATGATTATTATATGCTATTGGGTTTGTCAGTGCCCACAAATTTGCATTTTAATGGTTTTTATGAATACAAACTTTAATTTGAAGGAGTTAGACTACTGTTGGAGCATTCCTATATTTTTATGGAGAAGATGATTTTAACAATCCTTAATCAACACCCACACGGACTGCTATCTATTTCACCTGTAAAGTCTCAACAATTTAGTAAGTCTGAGTTAATCACCTGAGAGCATACAACCATTAAAAAAGACTGCCAAGAGATTATAAACTGCTTCAGAAAGCTGATTTCATGTTATGGGATAGATAAAAGAAATCTTAAACAGGAAATAGATCTATCAGTCTGCCTTATAAAAAATCCACATAAAGCCAATGATTTTCTTTATTAAATAATAAAGCTGGAAGCAGCCCTTAAACGAAGGGCTGCAAATCAAAAACCATCAGGTACAAGGCAATCAATATAATGTGCACAGAAACCAGATATAAAACAACATGGGGTCAGGAAGTCCACAGCAAACACTGTGAGACCACACATACCACAATTGTGGGCCAACTTGATCTCCCAGAACCTCAGTGTCCTGGCACTAAGTTCCCCATACCATTGTAGAACAGAAAGTAGAGAAGGAATAAGTTGCTCTGATTACCAAGGAAATAAAACATAGTATCAAGTAGGGTTTACAACTATCCTGGGCTTCAACTTTCCAGGACTGAAAGGTTTACTGGGATGCAGAACTTTTCAGACCTAATACTACAATAATCCTGGGGACAACTGTTCAGCCTAAATCAAGATGATTACTGCTCAGTGCTTTGGAGCTGTGCGAACAAAACAATGACAATGTGGGATCTGGTTTTCACAAAAAGTTGAAATTGGTAGCTTGGTCTGAAAAACTGCCAGGCACATTAGGAGGAAGGCAGAATTGTCACCAAGATACTCTCCAAACAGCAGCGAGAGTGATAAGCAATCAAGGTCGTTGGCACCTGCTATACATCACTAATATCTTTTCTGTGTCTCACACAAAACAACACTGTGAAAATGTCCTAGCAGGTCCTAGAGACTATTATATGAAGCAAAGGAATCAGAGGCAATTTAATTGCTCAGTAGTGTTGAAACCATTATCTGAAGTCAAGTGAGGTAACTTCTGTAACTTAAAAACAACAGGATAATTTCATAAGTATGTAGAGAAAAAATGACAAAAGGAATAGATTGGTTGTCTACAGTGGGCGGCTCTCAAATGAGGGTGATTTTTATTTGGTGTATTTGATACAGCAAGTACTTGGTAACACTTGAAGACAACTTCAGATGTCACAATTGGGGAGCACTTAGTAAGTAGGGGCCAGAGACGGTGCTAAACATCGTTATTATGCACAGGATAGGACAGTCCCTTGCCAATAAATTTTCTGACCCAAAATGTCAACAATGCTGTGGTTGAGAAATCCTAGTTTAGGGCCATAAAACTTTTACAAAAACAACTTGGTTAATGCCAATAAGGTTGAAGTGCATGGAAAGTACTTTTATTCTATGAGACTGACTCCTAGATTGACAAGAGACAGAAAAGGGGGATTCAAAGGGGAGCAAAGAGGCAGAAGAAATGCTAAGGATGAGGCGTTTAATAAGGGAGGGGAAGGGACTCATCTATCATGCCACAACCTTTCTGCTCATTAGGACCCCCCAGCCCCAAATCAACACCTGCAGAAGCCTGTTACTCTTTCCATTCAGGAATGTGGAGTTCTGGTTACTACAACTCACCTCCCCACGTCACAGCTCCAAGAATAGAAGAATGAAATGCATAAGGACACATGGAGCTGTCACCAAACGCAGGATAACAATGACAGACTTGAGGTGGGGAGTCAGGAAATAGGGGTGTGAGATGGTGAAGTGCCAAAGTAAAAAACAGAAAAGTGGCAGTTAGGGATATTCTGCAAGTGCAAATAGATCTGAGGGGGCCAAAAGAAGCAAGCTAGCATTGTACCAGTACTGCTCCCAGCTAAACCCAGCAGCTGTGAAAGGGAATTATATACAAGAATGACCAATTCATAAAGGGACCATAATTCAAAATGAAAATCTTCAAAGTATACTAGGGGTCTGAAGACCAGCATTTTCTGCATACTTTAATGCTGGATTGTACACTTGCTGAAATAATAGGAAACTGAGGGGAAAAACGTAGGTAGCTATTTAACCATCAATGTGTATTTGCTGCCTCTCAAGCACAGAATCCTCTTCAAGGCCTATTCTAGAAAACAGAAGCAAGATATGGCCTTCTTTCTTGTTTCAAAAGATAAATATGTAATTTTTAGCATTCTATTACTAAATATACCTTAGCAGATATTTAGTAATAGAATGCTAAAATAGAAGTTACCTCACTTCTATTTTCATCTGAAAATAGAAAGCAAACATGGTTCTTCACAGTCATATCTTGGACAAACAAATCAATGCAGAGTTAACTGAGGCTACAGCAGTTTTAGGGATACACCCACTAAGATTATGTTCCAAGCCTAAACTTTCAAAACAGAGATGGAACTTTTTTCCTACTAAACTGCCTTTTTGAAGGCATTACTACCAAAAATATCCATCTTAATTCACAGATCTCTAGTTACTAACAAAAAAATATGTAATAATCACAACCATTTTTTAAAGTGAATATTTTTAATTCAACATGATTTGAAGGGCCTGGTAGTCATTTCTGAAATTTTGAAATCACAATTTGATTCATGTTAAAAATCATTTATTTGTTATATGTTCACTAATTATGCATTTATGTATTAAAAACATCTGTGTACTTTGGGAGGCTGTCTCTCATCTTCCATTAACTTGATCCATATACCGGTGTTCCCTTAGAAAAAGAAAAGACATTCATTTTCTGGATGTGAAATGCAAACACAGTGAGCAATGCATCATGTCCAAGCAGGCAGGTAATGAGTGCATCCAAAGGCCTGTCTGGGCACAGGTGGAGCCTCCCCAGCCAGAACAATAGCTTTCCTGACAATTTTAAATAGGAAATATCACAAAGAGGAATTTTCTGAAGTCCATTGTGCAAGATATACATAGATCTATGTGAAGTGGAAAAAACAGGCTGTGCAATGAGCCAGATGTAAATTATATTTACAACTTCATCAGTTGTAACCCAAGAGACTGGGGATAAGTTTGTCTCTTCAACTGTAAAATGGGAACTTACACAAGGTAAAATACCTGGTTCTTAAGAGAGTACTCAATAGTGGCATTTCTGTCCTCTCTTCCAAAATGCATTAGAAAGACACCAAAAGAAGCACTCCAGAGCCTTGTAAAACTGCTTTAAAGAAGGAGAAAAAGTCTGCCTTTTAATATAATTATACTTAACCAAAAAAAATCCATTTTAAAATCTAGAAAAAAACTTCCATTTGGAGGCAAACATATTAATGGAAAAGGTAGTTACTCTCACACCTATGAGAAAATCTGCGATTTTCTCCCATACATGAATTTTAAGATGGTCTTCCATTGGATCAAGCCTTAGGAAAAGTTAGCTTATAGTCAAAAGTTAAAGATAAAATTGCCCCCATATTTTATGACTGGTGTCTCTTCTTTCTGATTTCTAATTTTTCAGATTTGTTTTTCACAATCTGCATTAATACTGCAGGAGCTGCTGAGAAATATTACGAATTCTGAACTTCTCTCACACACAGTACCAAAACTTCATCCTTTACTGTGACCCACTGGCCAAAGTCCACCTTTCTGGAGTTATCCAAGGAGATGAATTTTATGGAAAAATACAAGATTAAAAAAAAAAAAGACCTTTCTAAGACTTTTAATGAAGGTTTGTGATCAGACAAGTCTATTAATTGTAGCACATTTAATGAGTAGTTAAATTATATTATTAACAGCCCAATAATCAGACCTCTTTGCCACACACACAAAAAATGTCAAAGTAACAGGGTCATAATTTCCGGCAACACTGGTTACAAGTGCTTTGGTCTTAGCTGTTTTTTTATTCTTTCTCCTTAACTTGATTAAGCCAGAAATAATGAGTAAATGTGAACCCTTCCTGGAATGCATCGTTTAATTTCTTTTCAAAATTGCACAGGTGGAATCCAGCAGTTTCTTGGCAATGTACTAAGACAGGATCCAAGAAACACAAAATATTCCATCAATTATCAACTAAGGATAAGATGCACAACAAGGTTCTTCACATTGGTATTTACTCTTAAAGGTCTGATTCTGTTAAAACGGAGCCCAAAATTCATCCAGCTATGAAGAGAAAGATGCATCACTGAGCTGACTGTTGCCCCAAAGACTGAAAGCAGTGGATGTCAGTACTCTAAGTATGCCATACAACCACAGGGTCTTAGAGCAGTCATTGATCAGCAAAGGTCATTGCTAACATCTATCCACTTTTCAGCACAAGCTTACTGATAAGGATAAGAGACTACTAAGGAATGGGAAATTGGAGATTACTATCGTAGTGTAACATACTGACAACATTCTCCAGAAAAGTGACATATTGGTATGGTGACTGTTGTTACCAGGTAACAAACTGTGTAAAGCAATAATCTCTTGATGCTTGGACAAGCTGAGGTAAGAGTGACTCCAGACAGACCTGATCATGTCACTTCTTTGATAGAAACCTTCTGGAAAGTAGAGCCTTAACATCTAAATTGAGCTTTCAAGGTTTCCCACAGCTCATCTGAATCTGCCTTGCCAAGCTTTCTCCCCTCACGCATGTCAGTCACAATGTCCTACTCTGGGGTTTTGAAAACACATTCTGTACTTTCCTAAACCCAATGTGTCACCGATGCTGTTTTCTTAGATCAAAATGCTTTCTCCCCACCGAAAGGTACACTTCAACTCTGTTCAAATTTCATCTGTTTGGCTAAAGCACTCAGTAGGTTTCAGGAAAATGTGAAGGTAGCTGCTGTGTCTGACACATTCATGCACATGGGACATACATATGCATGCACACAGCTGTGGGTAGTTTAGTGGATTTAGATGCACATGGGTTCAAATTTTAGTTCTGCTTTGTATTTAGGGCTTCTAGGGCACATTTAACTATATCTGCGAGACTTGGATTACCTGGCTACAAGGCAAAGATTGATAATGCCTACTGAGAGCACCACTGTGAGAATGAAATGAAGCAACATATACCTAAAAGCCTCTACCGTGTAACAGGAGCTCAGAAAGAGTATTATTAATAATACCACTACCTCTCTAAGAATTATATAAAAACAATTTTTTAAAAATTGAAAATGACTTCATACAAGAATATATTTTAACTGAAATAACACTTTAAATAAATGTGACTGACCATTTAGGAAAATGAAGATACAGAATCACACAAATCAAAGCAGCACAATTAAAAAAAAATTAAATATCAAGAAACAAGATCAGACCTTGGGAGGAAGTGGGAAAAGGCCATTCTTCCTTTTATATATATATCACACATTTTAAAATTTTAAAAAGAATTTAAAAACTTGGACAAAATATCTTGACTGCTTTACTCTCATAATGTCATACCTTATTTGTTCTTCTGAATGACAATTCTTTGTTCTTTCCTTTTCAAATTTGTATCTCTGTTTACTGATACTTCTCTTGTTTTCAAAATGTACCCAAGGATCATTTTTCAAATGTATCTGTTAAGTGGGTTTACTTGTAACTGTAAGGGTCTATCTTTCCCATGAACCTCTGAACAATTTTCAGAAATGGTAGGAGATGGGAATCTTGGGCTCCACTGTAGAGAGTCATGAAAGTGAGGTTGGGGTTCTTTTTCTGGTGGATGCTCCCTTCCCTTGCTTCCCGCTTGCACACTGGGAGTGCAAAAACAAAAGCTTTATTTCAACCATGTTTGAGTCTGTGACCTCATTTCTACAATGCCTTCTCCAAGCCATTCTCCACTTGAAAGCTGAAGTAGGTTCATTCTGGGGAAAGAATTACTCACATAGAGCTGCTCAATGGTTTCTTTTCCCATTTCTTCCAGTTTGTCTGCAGAAGGAGACCTGACAAATGCAGTTAAGAATCCTGCCACTCAGCTAAATTATCATCTGCAAATGGGAAAAAGTATGTATGTACAACAAAGAATGTGTGACAAAGACATCACAGCCAGGTAGCTGATTTCTTACGCCCCTTGTTTTTTCTTGTTTCATATCTATATAAATAGCACCAGCACTCCTTACATCATAATCTTCCTGAGGACATGACTGTGACTACCTTGGGATCTGTTAGTCATTATAATTATATGTTTAATCTTACACAGAATTTATAAATGACTGTGAACATAAGAGGTTCTTATTAAACATATGTCTTTGACTTTTCATAATTACTGCTGAAGAGTCGTATGAAGGTGCCCTTCAGAATGAGATCCCAATTAACAATTAGGACTAGCTGCTAGGGGATCACTATTTTTTTTTAATTTATAAAAACAGCATTCCAACGGTGTTCTCAACCACTTACTTTAGCCTTCTAATTCCATGCTAAACCAAAGTGGTAAACAGTTTCTTTCTCAAGTCGCTTACTCTCTCATGGCCACCACTGACGCAGACATCGGCGGGGAAAGAGGCCTCCGAGGATTACGCGGTGTGCATTATACGCAACTTGGCAGCCACTTGTAAACTCCAAAGAGAGTAAATCAAATATCAGTGACCAATTGTGAAGCTGAATTGCTTCCTTTTTTCTGGTTTCTCACAAAAATGTTTGAATTCAGCTTCCCCTCTTCCAAAAGGCTGCCACCCTGACGGAAGTCTGTTCTCTGAGACTTGTTTCTATTTAGGAGAAATGCTTATATTGTTGTTCTCCAGCCTATTAATAACTTTGAAAAGAGTTAAACATTCTGAATTTTAAACATAAATATTTTCCTGTGATCTTTCCACTGTATTTCCTATGCTCTAAATTCTGTCTTTACCTCAAGAATATGAATTCCATGGTAAAATCACAAAGGGTAATACAACGGAAAATACACACAGGATATATTTCCTACAGTTACACAGTTGGAATTATCACAATTTCATTGTGTTTCTTTTCCTGAATTTTTGTCCCTAGGGTTTACATAAAGAGCCTAAGAAGTGTAGCACTGTATTAATATTTTTATGTAGATTTAAATACTGAAATATATAAAGCTATACTGATTTATGCCTTTATGAGTCTTTAACAAAAGAATACAGTAAACTGTATTTGAAGTTACACTGAAAAATACACTTTGTACCTGATTCACTTTTTCCTGTTTCTTCACTTGAACTAGTAACAAAAAGTTCACTGGAGCTGTTTTGAGAAATTATTTTTTCAAATATGAAATAGGTTTTCATCTCAATGCATAATAAATGCTTCAATTTCTAAGAGTTATTACTCCATAATCAAGAACAAAAAAAAAAGTTTTTTGAAACCCTACTGACATGTTACACAACAGAGACTTCTGATATTTTATGCGATAGTATACAACTGGATACCTTGGCCTTTCCAGAATATTTAACACATTTATAAGAAAAATGATGATGAAACATGAAAATGTATCTGTGGCACCCAAATCTTACCCTATAAAAACCTGTAAGAAATTATCATTTCCTGTTATTTCACCAAACATCAGTTTTGCTTCGGCCTGGAGACTACTCTCCATCTCGCCCAGGTGTGTAGAAGTAATTTTCCTTTCCTCATCATCAACCCGTAACCAGCTGAACCACCCCAGAAGCCTTGCAGAATAAACAGAATATAATCCAGTGCAGAGCAGTCCTTTTTGCACCACTGATTCTGCCAGACACAGCCCATTCCTGTACCTTTACTAATGTCTGTATTTTAATTATATGTAGATTATACCTGGTGAAGCATTCTCATCTCTATAAAGATTTTCCTGACCCCACCCCTTATCTTGGGTAGAATTAATAACCTTTTTTTCCATTTTCTTGCTCTCACTGTATGCTTATACATACTGCTATAAAATGCCTATCTAACACTCCATTACATTCATTTATTTACATGTTTATCCCTTTCCTAGCACACTATAAATTGCTTGAGGATCTAATCTATGTCTTATTTATCTTCATGTGTGTGATTCCTAGCAAAAAGCTTGATATATTACATATGACAATAAATATTTGTAGAATGGGAACAGTGAATGGCTGTTGTATATGAGGAGATAAATTTAAATTGGGCTTCCACAAATATGTCAGAAAAAGTCCTCTTCAGATTTTTCTGCTGCTCTAAAATGTAAATGGGAGTGGGGAGACATGCATGCTTGTCCTCATCTGACTTTTCTGTACTCACACAGTCTTCAATAATTAACCCTGACAGGCATTTTCAGAAGCGCAATTTATAATCCTTAGAGTTGAAGGTTGCTCAAGTGTGGACTGTTTATACAACAGGCCATTTTTTTTATGGGGTCTTATATGAACCTAATGAGTTAACAGTAACAATGACCATGACCAGATTTAAAACTGTGGCACTCCAGCTACTCCGACTTCCTGGGGTTAACCTCTTAGACTCCTCAGCCTTTGCACCTCCATAGAGTTAAGAATCTGTGTAAGAAATACCTACATGCCTCTATTTACATAATTTAAAATGCTTTTATTACCCTTCTAGAACAAGTATTTATTGAACACTCCTCTAGGCAGATTCAAAGAAGCAAAGAAAACTATCCAACACTTGTACTTTCTATCTTATTTTCAAGGTACAAAACCATACTCCTTAAATACAAAGACTTTCATTTTTGAAATATATTTTTGGGAGAAAATAGGGTTTTACAATTGTTGTACCTCATTAACTCGCATGTTTTCAAAACACCAGGTATTATAATGAATGCTTTCAGCTACTCATAGGTTAAAAGGCTTTTGGGCTGTGGTAGCAGATACAATAAACTCACAAACTAACAATGGTTTCATCATAACTATAAATGTGACCTAAACATGGCATGATTATTCATTATGTCTAGATGTATCATAGTATGTTGTGATATTTCATCTCAACCCTAATTCCAATTCTATCAATGTGACAACCTTGTTACTTATACTCTTATTTTAATGACCCACATTGCTTTGGCACTAGAGACATTTACTAGTTAACTGTTAATAGAATTAGCAATTACAGTTAGTTATTATCTATCTTGAGTGTCTACATGCAGTCTCAACACAAAATGGTATTCCTTCGGAACACAGAAACATATTAGTTCAGAAGACTTTTTTCTGCACTCCCATAGTCGTTCTCTCATCCCGAACCTAGTTTCTCAGTAACAAGTTAATAAAGCTGCTCTGAGAGCTAAATCTCTATGCAATACTATGTTCACAAGATTCAGAGACCTTCACATTTCCTATGCAACTCTCTTGCAGAAGCAACTACCCGAATCAGGAAACTGGTTTCTAAAGCTGGCCTTTGGAATTAGACTTCTAACTGCACGTCTCCGCTGTGCTGACCCCCTTGTCATCTGCTCCTACGGGTTTCTGAAGGAAGGAGAGTCATGTAACAGAGGCTGTGGAAAGGCGAGGGTGTTCCTGGAAGTTCCCGATCAGAAATCAGAATGTATTTTAACATGAAGAAAAATTACAAAGCACAAGTAGGATTCATATTAGCCAGATTAAGAATTAAACAGGCTCTGGTGGTTGGCCTGGGATCTTACCTTCTTTTTATAATTATTTCTCTAGAAAAACTAACTCTGAATTGAACACATTTAAATTATAAATCAAGATTTATAATGCAATTTTCTTAAAAGTTGTAGACCACTACAACATTACAATTTTCTAAGAATATAAATAACTTTTTTTTGTTAATTCTGATTCTTCTTTAAGGAACTGAGAACATAGGAAGAGCTTATTTTCATGAGAAAATGCTGATAGATTAGTTTTAAATTGCTGAAGAATGTTTTTTTAGAAGCAAGCCTACGATTCCCTTTCACCTCATTGTTTTTCTCATTATTTTAACGAGTTTTTATTGGAACTTTAGTATGTGCCAAAAAGCTCTTTATGGATGCTAGAATAACACAACAATTAACAAGATAGGCAATTCCCGATCTGATGGCATTTCGTTCTAGGAGGTGAGAAGTAAGGAGTGAGGAAGGGGACAGAATACAATAAATGTATAAAAGAGTTCAGATACTGATATACAAAATGAAATAAACATAACAATGATGTGATACTATGGGGCAGGGGCCCTTCTCAGGGAGGCGGTTCTGAGTGTGAATGAAGGATGGATGAATGAATACATGAATATTACAGCAAAACACTGGGGCAGAACTTCCCAGGCTTGGGAATGAACTGAAACCCAGAACCCAGGACAAGAAGGAGGTGGAATGTTTAAGGAACTGAAAAGTGTCCATTGTGGCTGGTGCTGGGGGAAGGGCTGGAGATGGTAGGAGGTGCTATCAGAGTAGGCAGGGATGACTCTCAAGGGTCTGTTGGATGGAGGTCAGAAGTTCCTTCATTATATACAACAGGAATTCACTGAAGGATTTTAGTTGGGAGAGTGACTTGAGTTGACAGTCTTCAAACAACTACTCTAGCTCCTGAGAAGAGAACAGATTATAAAACCACGGGGAATAGTCTGGAGGCTACTGGAGAAGAGAGATGGCTTAGACAGGCTTGATCAAGACAGACAGAAGGGGCACGGTGGGAATACACTCCGGAAGCAGTGAGATAAAATCCATTCAATTACCAAATACAATTAACTCCTTGCATATTTTTTAAAAAGAATATCCATACTAAAATAGTTTTAAAATATGCAAAAATTGAATATATCAATTAGAGGCTGACTTTCATTTAAGTTTAATTTCTGTATCCCAGAAAGGACGAGGACATAAACTGGGTTGAGGTAGGGCTCAGAGGTGAGGTCTGGGTTGCTGTGGCATTCTTCAGCTTCCACACCAAACTCCATAATGTCAACTGAACATGCCAACTTCTGCAGATGATTTTTGGCCATGAAATGTACTTGGTTGTTGATATGTGACACATGAATGTTTCAATTTGGCAATAACATTCACCCTTACAACCAAAACATAGTGCCTGAAATCAAGTTCCTCCCCATCCCTGGCAGAACACAGAGTATATGTTCCTGGGAGACAGGATCCAAATGGGGCTTGGTTACAAAGGCGGTTCTAGAAGGCACATAACTAACAAACAGGCCTACGGCGAGGCTGCTCTAATGTTGTAACTGTTGTCATTTAGACCCTCTTAGTTACCTTTTGGCATAGTATATGATATTAAGAAAAACAGTCTCTGCTCAGGAACTTTAGGGTCAGCTTGGCAGATAGGCAACTAAATATAAGAGACTCAGTAAAGAAAGGAGCTAAAGCTAGAAGACACAACTTCCTGGCACTTACATGCATTTATTTACGTATATGTATTTGTAAATTTGAAAACCAACTTTGTAAGGCCCCATCATGAAAAGATTCATAAAAGGAAGCAAGACATCAGAGAGGTAAAAAGGAGATTGAAGAGAAGCCTACTAACATAATTATTGCACAACTAAATGTTAACCATACCTCAATAAAGCTGAAAAAAAAAACTGATTGTGGGGATGGGTACACAATTCTGTATGTATTAAAAGCCACTGAATTTGATGCCTTACATGGGTGAAATGTATGGTACGTGAATTATCTCAACAAAGCTGTTTAAAAAAAACTGTCTGCAAGAGCCCATGCTGTTATGTTCCATGGCAGTGGATGAAAGGCGCCCCTGAGGGGTTCTGAAGGGTCCTTCCCAAAGGGGCAGAGAGGGAGGTGAGGACTTTGGAGTTGACAGACCTACTTGATGTGGGATCTGGGGCAAACAATGTAACTAACTTCTTGGGGAGTCTCAAATTTCTCATATGCAATACAGAGATAATAATGATTATCGCATAAAGTGTTGCAGGGATTAATGGAATGATGCTTATCAATAGTTTATGGTTTTCCTCAGGAGTTTCATTAAATAGTGTTTCTGTGTTTTAAAAGTTACACCTACTTCAAATTTCAAATGTATACATATATACATGCAAGAGCTCACACCCTATCCTCACATACACACACACACAGCTTTTTAAAAATGGGCATATATATGTGTGCAGCTGTTAAAGTTGTAATCATTCAACACAAGCAATAAAGGCACAAACACTTATAAAACCCTCGAGGTTGGGGGAGGGGGGATTCTCATTTGAAAAATATAAACAAAGCCAAATGACTACAGTATCTACAGATAAGGCTGACCAAAGAGAAGAATTTCTAGGACACTATCTAGTAATAGAGGTGTGGTAACAGCAGTGATAGAGTTGATTGTCTGAAAAGGGTGGTGCTGAAAGAACTGCCACCTCCCCTGCAGTTGCTTTAAGAAAACCTCAGGATCAGAGAGCCAAGCATGGTTTTCCAGGAGGTGCTACGGACTGCCTGACTCCGCAGACCCCAGTGGGCCTCTGCAAGGCTGTGGGCAGCAGGATTCTTCTCTGCCCTTGTTCTTTGCCCCCTGGCTCCCCAGACTGTATGGGGAACATTATCTTTCACTCTCCTACCAATTCTGCAAGGCAGACAGTCTTGTTAGTTTTCCACTGGTTTCTCCAGCACAGCCCAGGGACATTACCCCATTTGTCCTTTATTCCAAAACCGGGACTCTTCCCCCTACGCCCCACATTTGTTCGTTAAAGTTCTTTAGAACCATCATTAAATCTTCATAAGAACAGTTTTTCTCAGATACTAATTCTCCCTAGTTAGGGACATCAAAGGAAGCCTTTTAGAAGTCAAGGGTAGTTTATGTTTCTGAGACTATAACAGAAGATTCCAAAGCAGCATTTTCTGGCGAACTCTGGATTTGCCTCACAAATTTTCCTAGTAACAAAAGCTCGGCAGCAAACATGATAATGGCACTGGGGCCTTATTCAGCATATTACTCACTCTTTCTGTTGCTTTGCTACCTCAGCACTTGGGAAAGTCCGAATTTCCCAGTAGTGTGACCATGATACTATTTTTGTATCTTCAGCATCCACTTATTTTCAATTTAGTGAGAACAGTCTACGGTTGAGTGGAATTTTGAAAGCTTGCTGAAGAAAAGGAGCTTTAATATGTTAAACCTTAAAAATATTTTAATACTCATTATTAAAATATTTAAAGACTGAAAAATGGATTAATATGAAGTCTATACTCAAGAAGAACACAAAAATAATGGAATTTCTCCTGAAATTCAATACTGGGATCAATATTCAAGCTTCACTCCATTTTGAATAGCAATATTGTCTTAATCCCTCACATACTTGTGAATACTGTAATATTAATATTTTCAGTTGTAGATAGGATTATAAAATTATTTGATAATCAGGAGTTACAACTCTAGGTCATAATCGATTGCAAGTTCACATAGAATTCAATAAAAATAATAAGAAGAAAAATGTTAAGATCATCAAAGAAATTTGGATTCAAGACACGGGGGCAAAAATGCTCAAAACAGAGCCCTAATCTTCTGGACGTAACACAACTAGGTCAGGCGTGCTAGGCAGGCTGTCATTTGCTTGAGGCATAAAAATGTCAAAGCTATCAAAAAGTATAAATAAAAACAAGGACCACAGAGAAATTTACTAATTCCTGCTACCCTTTCATTGAATTTCTACAGGAAGTTCTCTTTCAAGAAAAGTAAAAACCAACGTTGAAAAGTAGGGTAGGAGCGGAGACCTGCGCCTCCGGCCCACCCCTACTTCCCTTCAGCAAGCCCTCTAGGACCAGAAGCCACAGGGCCGTCCCCTCTTCCTGGGCCCCACCTGTCCCCTTCTCTCACAGCCGGACTGCTCACAGGTATGGAGGGTATGGGCTCAAGCAGCCCCTTTGTTTCCTTCCCTCTCCACTCACTCCCTAACCTTTTATGCTTAATTTTCATCCTCTCTCTTCAAGGTCTCAGGGCCTTTCTCTAGCCGAACTTGAAGACTAATCTCCCTTCCGTTTGAAATCTTTTTTTCCTTCCTTGGCTTAAGAAACTATGCTGTTATTTGCTCCTAATGAGCCTTCTCATTTCACATGGAACAGTGTTTTAAACACATGGGTTTTGGAGCCAAACAGACTTGGGTTTGAATCCTTCTTCCATCCACCACATCCTACCCATGAAGGTTAAGATAAGTAACTGAACTTCTCTTAATCCCATTCTTTCCATCTATAAAACAGGGATAACAGTGCTCATCTCATCTGCGGTTATATGGAGTAGATAAGGCAGCACATGGAAATCACTTAGCTCAGTGCCATAAAGGCGAGCCCGCAATGACATCAGCTATGTCTATTCTAAAACCGCAGGTTCTCTACAACATTTCTCAAAGAACCTAGTTTACAGTGTCAAGGCCTCTATGTTTCTGTAGCTAACATCTGAATCATGAGCTTAAATGTGCTGTGGAAACTTTAAACCCGATGTCCAAAGCTGCATGTATCCCACTCCATCTATTAAACCTTCCAGCCTTTTCTATTTAAGTCAAATGAAACTGCCAGTTTCACAGGCACCTTAAACTTGTCTATGTCCTTTGGTGATAGAGTAAATCTCACTAACTCCTGACTCAAGAGGCACAATAGGTAAGTGATTAAGAGTGAGGACTGGGGCCTGGCTGCCTGCATGCAATGACTGGTTCTGTCACCGCCATGTATGTGACCTAGGGCAAGTAAAACATGTTTGTGCCTTAATTTCCTTATAAAAGAGGAATAATATTAGTACCTGTCTCATAATCCTTAACTCATATAAATCTTACCAATATTATATTAATATTTAATAAATAAAATTCACAATGTGGCCTTTTTATTGATTTAAAGAGAGAAGTGGAATTGAAAAACTGTCCTAAAGCAAAATAAGGGGTTTTCATTAGCTCTCATTCCCTACTTTGAATTCTCATCGCCACAGCCACTGTCCAAGTCACAACCCATCGTAACCAGACGACAGAAAAGCTGCTCATCTTGCCTCTCTAAACGTTTCTCCCTAATTCCATCCTCTCGGCTAATTTAACCCATTTTTCATTTATCTCTAATTGCCAGATTAACCCTTAAAAATACTCCCTTTCATACGTGTCTTCTTAGACTAGCTCCATCGTTGCCTCCTCCCAGTTCTCAGATCTGACGTTGGCTTCTTTATCTATGCAGCTGGCAGGCCTGACCTAGGTGGAACTCCTTGGGTTCACTATAACCTCCATGCCCTTATTCTTATTATTTTCCTTGCTTAGAATGTGCCACGTTCTAACCACCAGGCAGATTCCACTTGCTACATGGAGCCTTTTCCAGTTGAGGCCCCCATCCACAGCTTATATACTACAAAAGAGATCATCTTTTATGTGCATGCTGGGCTCTCACCATGAGGTCACTGTTTTAGGCTGTTACGTATATACTTCATGTGTGCATATTTTGCTATCTCCCATTACACAATCTCAAAACTGTGCATATGGTAGATGAGTGAGCAGTGACTGAGCTCACAGATGAATGAGGAACCTCACTTGGGATAAGCAAGGTTTGCTCTTTTTTGTTTGTTTTAATTTCACTATAATTCTATAAATTCACTATAAACTCATCAACATGAAGGTAATAATATTTTGGCCACACTAATATACACACCTAAATTAAGAGCAAATAGTTTCAAAAATTCAAATTAAATGTATTCATTAATCTCTATATGAAGAAAAGGTACAACCTGAAGACTTCAGATTTTTTTGTGTGTAAAATATAAAAATAAAAGCCTTACAAACTTAAAACCATTCAAATAGAGGCATTCACACACTCTTCAAGGGAAAAAGAAGTATCTGGTTGGGGGCTGGTTCCACTTTTTTCCCACTGGTTTATATGTCCAAAAACAACACTAATAGGTTCTGCCAAGTGTGAAATGCTATGAAAAAGACCAAAATAAAAGCCTAGCATATACTCTGAGTTTGCCTGTCTAAGGACCTTTCCTTTCCTTAGTCACCCAGATGAGGGGGAAAAAAACGAGAGAGAAAAGGAAGCAGTGGCACAAGTCTTTCCTTCAAGGAAGAAAGATAAATATTTGTTAGTAGTTTCAAAGGCAATGGCACTTTAAATAAAAGTAAAAAATTTAGATAGTGTAATTTCTTAAACAAATACTTTCTTACAGCAAGAAACTGGTTGACTGGGTTTCATACTCCAGCTGAGCAGAAGCAGGGTGGCGGCAAGAGCCACCAGAGCTGCACCTGAGTCAAATGCAGCCGATCTCGTCCCCCTCACAGGCGACTGTAGGAACCCACCGCAAACTTACCCACTCAGCATGTGTTCTTCAACACGATGCCTACATCACAGTTTAGGAAGCATGTTCCTAACGCATTTGCATCTGCACTAATACATAATCATAAATGTTCTACTGAATAGTGACTCTTTGTGCTTCTCAAGTTCCCAGTCCTCAAAGGAAGAACCAATTTTGATCCTTGTACATAAACTCAAGTACTTTTTTTTATTAACACAAGTAGAAATAATAAGGGATACTCAGGTTAACAAGTGGTTAACTAAAACTTCCAACCAAAGAAGAATCTGTTCTCATGAATGGATTTATTTTACAATTTCGTTAAAATTTAAAATTTCTATCTCATTCTGCTTTAATAGATAAAAATATGCTTGTTAGATAGATACATGTTTTGTGACTTGACACACATGGCCCTTTCTTGGGCTGGTAGCCTCCATGAAACAGTACAGGTTGCAAGGAGAAACACCAGGCCCTGTAGTAGCCAGACGGAGCCTGTATTTGAGAGGTTACACACGATTTTGGCTTAATTCATATGTAGTCAATGACTTTAAAGAGTCTCAAGGGTAATAGATATTCAAAGTTAAAATGACATAAACTTTAGGTTAAAACAGAATTTATTGGCAGAAATATTTGAGCAGCATCCTGCTTGCAAAACAAAATTATGTTGTAAAATGCCATCCCAACATGTTGCAGAATGAGGAAACTGGACAGGATACTGACAGCCCAACTTTTGCTAAATTACAGAGAATAGTCCTCTGAATTTTAAGGCAAGTCCGTCGTTCTGTTTTATGGAGAAGGCCGACATAGCTAAATCTCCCACACATCCAGTGGCAACCAAAAAATTAAATATAAGTATTTCAACTTCTCAGATATTCAGTGACATCTGGATTCAGAAAATGTATAGCCTGGCTAATATACTTAATTTCTACACACAATTTTTTTCTACACAAATTTACCCTTCAGTTTCAGAAAATGTGCTTTAGCCATACAAAGAAAAATCAGGGAGAAAAAAATGTCCCCTTTGTTAAGTTTATTAACCAGAGTAAATGCTGTTCTATCTTATCATCATGTTTTCTATGAGGAGACTTCTGTTCTTTCTCTAGATTTGGAGGACCACTTCTCTTGACCGATCCCCCAGAACTGAGAACCCTGAACTGCAAACTTGTCCTTTGTCCTAGTTGTTTACCAGCCTTATCAGGGTACACATGGGTTGGCAATGTGATTCTAAGATAAAAATTACAAAGACATAATTAGACGTTTTTCCCAGAAATATCACCCAATGCCATGAAAATCTGCTTGCTGTTTTTTCACATCATACTTGCATTGCAACGGTCTTGCTATTTCTTGCCATTAAATTATTCTCTTTTAGATAAGTGAAAAACAGTAACTTGGCATTGAAGAAAAATTACATGCTTTTTAAATTAACAATACTGAAAATACAGATCTTATCTCAAAACTTCTACCTAGGACATTTCAATAAACATATTTTTCTATCAATAACATACTTCTTAAAAGTTTATCACAGCATAAAGATAATAAGAATAATGTTATACCCCTGAATTTAACTGTAAGTGATAAATGATAGAAAGATATATTCCAAGCTAGTGATGTACATGCTTTCTTATGGAACCCTAGATGCATTCAGTTCAGTTCTGAACAAAGGGGATAGAAAGACAATGGTAGGAAGCCATAAATGTGCATTTGCTATGTTGCAGAAGGATATGCTCCAGCCACATCAAAGAAGTGCTGTGAAAACTCCTCTCAAGTTTTCTCCTGAACTCCATCTTTGCTAGGGACTGAAACTGTTTTGCAAAAACAAAAACTTCTACTGCCATCTCCTGGTAATTATAGTCAATGATCCCTAAACAAGCTGGAGTGATGCAAGCTTCAGATTAAAGCAGAATCTTCTGACTTTTAAAGCAAGAATAATCTTTGGATTCTTGTCTATCTTCTTCCACTTACAGACATATATATATATATATATATATATATATATATATATATATATATATATAAAATTAATAAAATATTATGTATAATACACACACACACACATTATATACCTATTGCAAGAAGTAGAGAAGGAGAGCCAGACACACATTTTCTTGACTGCTGACTGACCTTATGCTGTTCTAGAAGGAAGTCAGAGATTAATCACATCTCCATTGTTCCTTTCCTCACAGAAGCATTCAACTTAGTTCTAGGTCAGTAATAAAGATTTGAAACAAATAGTCTTGCCAACTTATCTGTGAATTTATTCACAACTCAAACACTCTAGGTCAGTTAGAGAAGATTCACTCTCAAAGCCAAAGAACCACAGGCCAAACCTGAATTTCTTAAGACTGCTCTAGAGGCAGCTGTACCTCCAGGGATGTCAACAGAACATTGATGAAGGATTCTAAATGAGAGAGCTGAGGCTGGAACTGCAGTACCCCTGTTGGCAAGTTGCTATAACTGGAGATGTATGACCTTAAAATTTGGAAAGGTGGGCCCATGTTCCTGCAGTCAGTGTCCTTTCTTTTCTTGGAGACTCTAAGAATTTTAAAAAGCCTTTGCTAAAGTGTTTTAAGGAGATAATTATTCTCTTTAATTCAGAGGGTATTTTAAAAATCAAAGTACACAGGCAAGACATTTTAAGGAACCAGTACTTTTAACAACAATATTCCCATTCTACTGCCAAAAATAGACTATGGAAAAGGTTTTTAGTTATTTCATGTCGCAAGTCACATACGTTATAGGATTGTTCATGCCACATTGCTTCATCTGTTCTAAAATTAAACTGAAAAACATGGATTTGACTAACCATTTTTCCTAAATTAACTTGAAGTACAATGTGAATCAGAAGACAATGTCCCAGCATAAAAATCCTCAGTCTTTCTTTCACATCCCTAGACATGAGCAAATTTGTAGGCTAGGACACTAAAGAGTTGTCTGTAATTCTACAGTGCTATAATTAAGACTTGTACAAATTCTGCTGCCAAAAAGTCACCAGAGTGGGTGGTTAATACAGCCAAGTAAACTCTAATTATGGAAGGCGGGTTTTCTACGATCTTACATACAAGAAGCAAAGGCAAGATCAGACAACTAAGATGGGTTACCAAGACAATATAAATAGCTTGTCAAATTCAGTGTTGAGCCCTCCTTCAGTAACAGCTGTTACCTCTTAGAGTTCATAGGTACTTTAAAAACACAACCTGGAATCCTCTGCTTGGAATCTAACACTAAATTGTTCCCAGAAAAACAGAGTTATGAAATTACACATGTCATTTTCACTCTTGGGACAAAAAAAGGCAACAGAAGTACAATGTCCCAAAAAATTTTCCATTTTTCATTTCAGCTCCTCCACTCATCTTGGTTTTTAAAAGTTCTGTTTGGAGTTCAACAAAAGGTCATCAACATTAAAAAAAAAAAATAAGAGTGTAAATTTTATGTGTACAGCACACGTATTTGGGTAAACTGACCACATACATACACAACCAGCACCCAACCACGAAGCGGCATTTTCTACACTCCAGAAATGCTCCCATTTACCCAGAAAAGGGGACATTTTATTTTATTAAACAATATTAAAAATTCTCTCAATAATATTATATGCAGTATTATGACCGTCTGAAGCTGTAATCACACACCTAAAGTAGATGTGATCACATCTTCCCCCGTTTGCTTACACAAGCAGCCATGTCCGTCTCTCCACTTATCAAACTGCATGAACCTCTCATCTGAGTCCCACAGCTCAAAGATCAGCACCTCTGCGAAGACTTCCTCGGCCTTCACAGGAAGATTAACGTCCTCACTTACATTCACAGAGTAGCTAGCAAGTGGTCTATCATTGCACTTATCACACTGAATTACAGTTATTTATATGAACATTTACTTATTCTAGACTGTGAGTACCTCATGGACAGAAAAGGCATTTAATTTCCTCTTTTGATCAACCTCTGTGCTTTAAAACGGTATGCTTTGAACTTCATGCTAGTGAATCACTCAATGACTCTCACACTATTTCTTCTGCACAGACACTTGAACAATTTTTCAAAAACGAATATTTTACCAAACTGTATTCTGTAGCATTAAATGAAGCAAAATACATTATCCAGGTATTTTTAAATATATTATCATTTTAATGCCCTCCACATGAAGAATCTGTAACAGAGCATATGCTATTCAAATTTTTTTAAATATGCTAATTTTAGTATATACACACATTAGTAATAGATTAAGCAAAGTTAATAATATGATGCTTCATGATAATCAGCAGCTATTTTCTTATAAGTGATGATATTGAGGTACTTCTCTGTGGAAAGAAGTTAACAAAATACACTTTTTTAGGCCTGAATCTCTCATCTCCTTTTACCTCCCTCATACCCCATCCTTTTCTACTACAAAATTAAACAAGCTTCTCTTAACTAGGTTGAGATCCAACTTTACTTATACATTCAGTTCAAGGATCATAGAAGAGGAAACATGAAAATCTTATGAAAGTCAGAAATTCCAGAGCTCTCCTACCTGTGTACCTAAGCTGGCTGCCATCATGTGAGTCAGAAGTTTAGCTGCAAACATGGCATATCTGGCACAGAAGATATGGGAAAGAACAGCCAGGCAAAAACCTGTAGGAACAAAAAAGTCCACGTGTGGTTTTATGATCCATGAACAAACAATAGCAAAGGGAAAATCTTTGGAACGGTTAAAATCCTAACTGTAGTCTGCCTATGCTGCAGAGCACAGTATCTCTGGGAAAGATTATGTTGCAATTTTAACCTATTTCATTTTACATGATATATAAAATCTTCACGGTTATCAATTAAGCCCAAGGATAGCTTCATCTTACAAATATCTACCTGTTCATTCTCATAGGAAAAATAAAGCACAAATTAAGCACATTAGTAATTTCACAAAGCTTTTGGTTTTGTTTCCATTAGATGAGTTTTACTGTTTAAGGAAAGAAATTCCAATCCAATCTTCTCTGAACAGGTGGCTTGGCTAAATAGTTGTTTAGGGAGGTGAATAGAATTTTTCAGCCATAAAATTGTGAATGGCACTACCAAAACTCAGGTTTGATAATTACCCCTTTTTATCTCCTAGGAACAGTTACGTAATTATAACAGTGGTAATTATGAATTCTGGTGCAACCTTATGCTCCTGGAAGCCAAAACCAGGAATAAAATGTATTATTTTCCCCCTGAATTGACTTTTAAACTGAATATCTACATTTCTACGTGGGATGAAGAAAATTACTGATTTTTAAGAAAAATCAACTTGTAATCTCCTATCTACACTATTTTACAGAGATACCTAAAACCTCAGCACTAACATACAAATCTTTTATCTTGCAACTAATATAAATTTCTTTTCATGCCATATTTTAACTGCAGTATATGCATATTTGTAAAATATTTCCTGGCTTTTAAATATCAAATGTGCTGCACTTTTCACTTAAGCGTTTTACTCCACTCTCATCCTCAACAGAGTTACTTTGTCTAAGAATTACCAAAACATAACAATTGGCATGTGTATACTGTTTTTCCATGTACTTTGCATGGATTAGCGCATTTCTCAATGCCTCATTGGCAAACAGGAGACACTGCATTTATTTAACATTTTGTTTTCTCATTATCTTCTCTGAAGTCATGGAACAAACTTGTAAAGTAAACCATATGTTGGCCTAAGTGGACTGGGCATCTGCAAAATGCCTGCATGGGGTCTATGACTAATCTTCTGTATAGAAATGCCTCTTATAAATGCTTCTGGGAAAAGCTTTCACTATGTTTAGATTTTAGCAAGTTAGACAAAGTTCCACAAAGGAAATGAAGTTTTGCATTGGTCAAAGCTTTTGGCCTAGAAATTTAGCCAAGAAATCTGGAGAAATCCTTTTTTAGTAAAGCTGCCAAGGGGTGTCTGAGACAGGTGTGTAGGTCCTGAGACTGCCTCCAAAATCTACCCACACACATACACAGTATAGCCAGAAATTGCAGAGTTGTACCTGATTTTGCACCTTTACTTAGGTTGTTTATAAACCATTGAAGCTGATGCTCTGAACTCATTAATAATACACTTTGAAATTCCTATGATGATCAAAGTTAGCTTAAACTCAAGATTTGAGTGTGTGTGTGTATGTGTGTGTGTGTGTGAGAGAGAGAGAGAGAGAGAGAGAGAGAGAGAGAGAGAGAGAGAGAGAGAGAGAGAGAATGTGTGTGTGTGTAATATACTGACTTAAAAGCAGCCCTTGCAAGTTTTTTCCAATATAGGCCTCATGATCACAAATACGTACTTTATTGTAAGTTACTGTGGTAGGTGATAACGGTGTGAGGCAAGGGGATTAGTGTTGGGCAAAGGAGAACTACAGAAGCCAAATGTTTTTTCAGTCCACAAAAAGAGGTTTTTCACAGCCTTTTCCCTTAACTTAGTAATTCTCTATTATATGCTTATTTCATGATACAAATTTAGTCCAGTTATACTTCACCAACTCAAGAATATTTAATTAAGTAGATAAGCGTCAATTAAAATGCTACCATAACACCTGGTGGCAGTCCAGGATTCAAAACCAGTGGCAGTAAAATGGGCTGGAACCTATTAGCCTATAACTGTAATATATGATGGTTAATTTCATACTATAAATAGGTAAATCAAAAGTTACCCAATGTTATAGCTATAAATAGCATGCTTCTTAAAAATACAGTATAACAATTCAAGTATTAGCTAAAAAAGTGTAAACAGTTTTTTTTAAATTGATTTTTTGGCAATTATGTGGAAAAAAACAAGCAACTAATTGAGTAATTTTCCTTAGCCGTATGTAGGTTATAGACTCAGTTGGAAAAGAGAAAGTAATTAGTTCACTAACACAAAGGACTTTTCTGTAAGATTAGAAAATGAAAGGTAAATTATCTTTAATAAAGTAACACTGACAATCTTTGATTTAGGTAAGAAAAACTCTAAAGAACAGCTAAATTCTTTTGCTATTAAACTGGACCAAAGATCTTCTTATCTAACTATACAATATTTAAATGTTTGTATGTATAATATTTGTATATGAATATGCATGTCAAGTAAACATCTCTATTGTTCAGCACCCCCTAAGGATGGGATTCACTTTCCAAATTACTGAAGTATATATATCCTTCCACAAACCAAATATTAGTACTCTTTCCCATGACATCTTCAAAGTATTTACTTGAATTTTGTATCCATGTATTTATATGCCTTCTCTACAGATAAACCTAAGCAAAACCGAATGATCACTACATTAATAAACCTGCTATTAGTGTCAGCTTAGTTTTTTTCTATTTTCCTACCTAATGCTTAGCTGTAATTGTCACTTTTTCTACTTTTTATAGCTAATCTCTCTACTGACTCACATATTCCTGCAGCTCTCTCTTCAGCACAATGCCTCCTGTTTACTGCTACTAATAAGCCAAGCGCAGAAAAACAGAATTATTAAGTCTGAAAAAGTACAACAGGTTGACCAGAAGTCAATCTGAAACACTTTAGAATATACAGTTTCTGTGTTTCAGGGGAAAGGGTTATTCCAGAAGGATGTGGTTGTCAGGTGACCAGCCTCCAGATAATCAGGGTATTAAACCTGAGAGGTTCAATATAATAGCCAGTAGTTATCTGTAGCTATTTAAATGTTAACAGAATTAAATAGAATTAAAAATTCAGTTCCTCAATTGTACCAGCCATATTTCAAGGCCCAATAATGGGGCCAGTGGCTGCCATACTGGACAGTGTAGAACATTCCCACTGTCACAGAAAGATCTGTTGGAGAGTGTGGTGTTAAACTCTCACAAGTGAGAGCCAGAAAGAGTACATTACATTTCAGAAGAATTTTCTATTAAACATGGACAAAGTGACGTGGTTTGAGACTTCAATGTCTGAACTTGATTTACGCAGCTCCAAGTGCATCTTGTTACAGGAGGAGGTCAGATCAACACTGTGTATTTATCAATTTAACAAGTAGCTACTGAAAAACTACTATATACCAGAGGGTTGTGTTGGGCAGTGGAGACACAATGTTCAAAAAAGTGACTTGCTCTCCTCCTGCTTGTCTGTGTTTCTATCTGTATCTTCTCCCAGAGACAGACTGGTTTATGAAAGGTCATGAAACACAATTCTGGTCAAAGAGGTGTGCGGGAAAACATTCTGGGCGGTTTTCAGGAGAGTTTCATTGCTCTTAAAACATGATCCAAATAAGTGTTTTTGCCCTTGGCAAGCCCAGACATTATTGTGTGACGCTTACAGCTGCTGTAGCCAGCTTAAGGCCATGTAGGGGCAAGACTGAGAAAATAAAACAAAATCTTTGAGAAGAGCAAAACAGAAACATGAGAAGAGGCTGGGCCCCTGATGACAGCACTGAGGTACTGAATTAATCAACCCTGGGACTAAATCTGCTTATTTAAGACATTTAAGTTGTCCAAGCTGATCTTAAATAATACACCTGTATGTACACAGCTAGAGAAATCCCACATATTTATAGCATGTCAGAATTAAAACTAAGCTCCTTGTCTTACCACCCACAGTTATCCCTTCAAATTGCTTTAAGTTCTTACACAATATTCCTCTTATGAGTAACTTCCCATTTGATAGTCAGAATGAAGTTGTTTGATATAACCCTTCCCATAATCATAATGGCTAACTTAGAACAATTAGAGTGAATATGAACTTGATAGTTTTGGAAGAATTTAACACAAAAATTTTAAATATTCCTTATTTTAAAAAATAATTTTAAATGAACGGGTGGGATCTGGTAAAGGGATAAAGTATTGTTTTTCCTCTGAAAAAACTGCAAGAATCTCCACTTGTAAAATTTAAAATGAACAACTAGAATGTTCTTGCAGCTTAATAAACCTTGAACAGAAGAATAAGTATGCTTCAAAGGCCTTTGCATTGTGTTGATTTACTTATCCTGCAAGTCTTATTATTTAGCAATTTAGACAATTATTTCCTGTTACTTAACTGTAAAATTGGCATTTACACACTTGGTAATCTATAAATAAAACCATTAGCCATTTTAAAGCGAAAGCTTTAGTTTAACTAATTTGTTTTCTCTACTCTAAGAGAACTAAAAGGATTTCTTCACCGTAAGGAAACAAAGAACCAATGAGATAAATGTAAGGTCTGTAGTCCATATATAATCTCAACTTAAAGCACTACAGAGGAGTCTTTAAAGTGTATCAGATATCACCTGGTTCACATATTGTTATTAAACCTAAAATGGATTATGGATTGTTACAGGGTCTCGTTAAGATCACAGGGACACAGGAAATGTATTTAGAGACAAAACCAGATGATTCCAATCCAATAATCTCTCTTTGATAATACAACATCAACAGTTACAGGAATAGAGTAGGCCTCTTTGACCTTATCTCCCAAATAGTAATGTGTACCTCAAACCATGCTTAGGTTCCTTAATAACTGTACTGTAAAATCATGGCATTATCTGCTAAGGGTATTCTAAGCTGTATTTCTCCCAAGTCATCTTTGGAGTTCCATAATGTAATCACTAATGTGCATGCTTAGGTTTCACCGGTCTCTCTATCTTTCATAGCTTCGAGAGATAAACTTAGATTAATTTCTTGGAGTTTGGTAAACTGGCTTACAATTTTAAAAGCCACAAGCACAGACCCTCATCTTGCATCTTTCTAAGTTGAGGATAACTAAACTTTTTAACCTCTACACCCATTTCACACACTTTGATCATTTCAGTTATTCTGTAACCAGAACTCTGAACTAGAATTGGAACAGACACATTGTGTGTTTAAATCTATTCTGATTTAAACAAAAAAGTTTGATTCCTGTCTAATTATATGTCATCACACTACATGAAAAGAGCCAGTCAGACTGCTTCCAAATCCAGAGGCATATCTGGTGTGGCCTAATTGAAATTATAGAACGTATATTCAAGATACATGAAATTTTCTTCTCCAGTTCCTGGGGGCCCGTCAGAGAGATGGACAATTACCCTTCCCAGAAACTGAAACTGAGACACAAAGATGGGACTTTACATCTCCTGATCTACAGAAAATGCAATGTTCATTAACAATATGTCGTGGACAGAAGGGGAGAAAAATAAAAATTTCAAATATGACTCCAAGTCAAAAGCCATAAAACTAGATATTGATATTTAGGTGTCAATTATGAATACACGACCACATCTATGTAGCCTTTTCTAGAGTGAGCTGCAAAAAATATATATTACTAATTCTTCCAGGAAATATTTTAAAGTCCTGTTGCTTCTAACATCTGTCTTTAGTTTTTGAAGCTGTTTTTATGTTCAGTATTTAGAACAAGAAAGAGATTTTTGTGGTCATAGCAGCACTTGGCTTTATGTCTGTATGGAAATACTTGAAATGACATCTAGATTTTATTTCAACATTTTACTTTTTGGTTTTATTTCATCTATCTATGAATTTCTATAAACACATTAGCATTAAAGTAAGAAGGATATCTCCTAATTTTGGAACTCTGTGGACCTAGAAAATGCATTAAGCAAGAAATGTCATCCTTATGAAATATGTTATTAAGAATAAGAAATTATTAACTTTTGCTATTGAAACTAAGTTAGGTTCAAAAGTACCATACATTAAGGAAGAGGTCAAACTTTATAAAATAAAATTGTAGTTAAAGGATTTTAAGACCATGACAAAAAACAATATTTAATCGCTTGCTTCTACCTCCACAAAAATTTCCTAATAGATAAAGATTACTAGGGGGGACTGTTTGCACACCAAATAAAAAAGACATGAATTTTAATGATACATTTACAGACAAAACATCATAAAAGCAAGATATCAGAAATGTCTGGGCTAGTATATTTACCACACTGTTACATTAATATAATTTACAATCATATATTATAGGTAGGGAAATTGGGGAATACAGAAACTAAGTAATTTGCCCCAGGTCCCATGACTAGCCAATGGAAGAATGAGGATTCAAACCCAGGCAGTCTGGCTCCAAAGTTACCCTACATGCAGTTCTCTGTACAGCACATTGTACACAGGAACAGCTCTGGGCTGTATAAGATGAGTCAGGGCATGAGATGGGCAAGGATTGGGGGATAGGAATAGAGTTTAAGGAATCCTCAGATTCTCAACCATGTAACCATACAGCAAATAAGGATAATTCTACAGTTAATCAAAGTTAAGGTAGTTTTAGAGACATTAATGCAATTCAAGTTCCAATTCCTGCCAGAAATGAGGCCTAGGTGTGGAAGGTGAGACTATTTTTAACACAGTGGTTGAGCATATTTAGGGCTCCTAGGTTGTAGAATACAAATCAGCGGGGTAGGTTTGTTTTTTTTTTAATGAAAATACAAAATGCTTTGTGTATATTCTCTCACAAAACCCTGACATTCTACTGTGGAACCTGCCCTCTAAATTACGACACTATGAATTATATTCTTTCCTAGGCCTAACCCTAACCCGAATTCTATCATCTATCTTCTATTCCGCATTGTATTTTATAATCCAAGTTGGAACCATGTCTTGTTCTCTCCTCTATCCTCAGTAAGTTGGCCACTGTAAATAGCCATTGTATGAATTAATAAGACAATGGGAAAGTTAATTTTCTCCTAGGGCTGATGAATTACAGTATGTTTGCACCTTCCATATATAAAAAGACCATAGGAAAACAGACTTTCATTCTTATAAATACTTAAAGTTGTTGAGTCAAAAATGCTGCAACTGACCTGAGATACATATAAATCCAGAAGAGAAAAAGGCTTCATTGTATGAAGACAAGTTGTCAGTCTGGGCATAGACAGCATACACGGACATGTATGAACAGGTACATTCCACGTAGTCTGAAGTGTCCACAACCACTTTGCAAAACTGACTGTCAGACAACCAGCTAGGGCAAAAAAACAGTCGTTGGTACTCTTCTTTCATCAATACTTAAGGTACTGAGATAGCTTTAAAAAATAATAATAAGTTACTGAACCTCATCTTCTTGGAGTTTTGGAGCCACTTATATTACGTAAACGTTCCTCAGGGTTCTTTATAAAGTGTTTCCTTCTGTAAGTCTGGCTTTCAACACAAATATTTTGTCACAATTATAGCAAATAGAGCATCATGTGCAGAGCCTTCTGCTCGTTCCTGAGAGACGGCTGCTTGAGCCTCTTCCCTTTTGGTGCCTCTTGATTCCCTTACCTTTCTAAGGACGTAAAACTTCTTAATCCCAACTACAGATTCAAGCTTGAAACATTCATTACAAATTATATATTGAGGATTAAAGAGCATCTATATATTAGGTTTATGATCTGTCATCAGATTTAGAATTTCAACTGAAAAAATTTTTTTTTTTTTGCAAAAAAAGAAAGAGACTAACCAGGATTTTGTTGTTTGAAGGACAGCTGGTTATCCAACTAAATCATTAAATCAATTTAGAATTTTAGTTTGTGCAGGTGTAAGTCAGTAATAAACAGATCTAGCGACTGATTTGGACCCTAGACCTGCTGGGCCAGCAATGCCTGACCCTAAAGCACAGACTGAGCTCCAAGTGACAGAGCTACTAAGGAACTTGAGGCCTTAGTCCACAGAGATTCAAAGAAAGAACTGTTCTCTTTTCCCCATTCCCGTACATTGCTTTAATCCTAGAATGTACTCCAAGCCATATGTGGACTAGAACTATAAATCCTGCTAATCCCTCATAGAGCATCAGATCCTGAGCCACAAGCCCAGATGGAAAAGGAAAATAATTTCCCTTACTGCCCAGTAAATTAACCACTAACCATAGGAAAGTTGTCTAATTGAGTAGAAGTCATGTTTAATTCCATGAAAACAGTAATAATTAAGAAAGATGAATGTGTTAGAGACTTAAATCATCGGGTCGCATCTGCCACCTACAATGCTAGACCATTTCCTATGCAGTTTTGTCTTATTTATTATAGAGGTTATTCTCCATCTAAAGTCTCACCTGAGGCAGCCATCTATGCTCAGTACAAAAACACTGGGCTTTCAGTGGTCCTACAATAAGGAAGAACCAAATCCTGATTTTAAAGAATTATTAGTAAGTACCTTGCAGCAGCCTGATTCCAAAGGAGACACAAAGACGTCTGGGGAACAATTCTAGGCTTGGCAGCATAAATCCTGTACAGAACCTCATTGTTGTCAGTCAGGGATGGTGAACTCTGACCCTCCACACTGAAAGATAATACCTGTAATGCCAAAAAGAACAGAAAATTTAATGATATTGTCAACATCATGTGACTGAATCTCCCATTCTGAATTTTGATTCATTTTTCTCATCACTTTAGTCACTTGCTTTAGTTACTGCCAGGATTTAGTTAGCTTACTTACAAATGTGGAGAATCTGATCTTTCATTGCAAACATTCTACCTCCACGTCAGTTACTAAGCAGTCGTCATGGGACAACACTCACTTTATAAATGTCTGACTTCACCAAGAGAGGGGTACATAATAGTATGGTATAAATTAAAGCTCTATTTTGTACTTTTCCCAATTTGATACATTATACTCAATAGAACAGAAAGGAAATTATTTCCAAGTAGTTTTGAGACTAAACATTCTAAAAATAGTTCAAAAAGATGGGACATTTCACAGTTAGCTCACCATGTGTAGCATTTAATTACCACAGATCCGAGCAAGCAAATGCATTCTGAGAAGTGTGTCTGCTGAGGAAAAATCAGATTCCAAACATAATTCTTCAAATGAAAGATTACCTTATTTTTCAGGGCATGAAGACTGTTTCCGGTTAAAAACCACTGCTGGCTGCTATACTCTGTGAACTGGACTAATTCACATGCACTTTTCTCAGCTGTTATTCCTGCATCTGGAACATCCAATAACCTCTCTGGAATTCGAATATAATCACCTTCTTTACCTTCAAACTTGTGGCCATTGATCTGCTGCGGATACCAGCGAAGAGCCAGTATGGACAAATACGGGCAACTGTCAAGGATGGTCTTGCTTCTGTGACAAAAGGCACAGGCTCTGATAAAATGGAATGCATGTGCATACACATATCCACCTCTATTTACTAAAGTCATTACACTGCAGCTCTGTCCTTTATGTACAACCGTGACACCCGCAAACCAGAAGCAGAAAGGACAATATGCTTTCAGTTACTTTGTGGTTAACTGCCATGATTTTTTGCACAACGTTTTTTGCATCCTCTGCCCAAGCCCACTTGTCACCTGAAACATGTGGACTTTTGAAAGCTGTTTCACTGATGTCAGATGTAATCAGTGGCTATAAAATATACTTTCCTGTGTCAGTAGTATCAGCACTGATGGAACAGGCTGAAGAAAGGGCACACCAATAAAGAGAAACCCTCATCTCTATCTGAGAATTTACCATAAACCTGATAGATCCAGAACCATGTATTCTTCAAGAGTTTACTTCACCCTTTTTGAACCTTTCAGAGCATTTAGAATTCAACCATGTAACTAGTTAAGAGAAACATCCCTAAACGGTGATCTTTATCCATTCAACAATTCTAGTTTTGAGCATCTCCTAGGCATAAGGTCCTGTACTCAGTGTAATTGCTTCCAAACCTCAGTGTGTGTTGAAATCACTTGGAAGCTTGTTTTAAAATATAGATTTCTAGATAACACCATGGACTTAATAAATCAAAATCTTTGCCTGAGGAGGAGGCTAGGGGTTTTATAAATCTCTATTTTTTTTTAACCAGTTCGCTAAAGAATGTGACAGTCTTGTGTGTGTATCCATCGTGCTTGCAAACAGTGAG
Source organism: Manis pentadactyla (assembly GCF_030020395.1). NCBI lineage: Eukaryota > Metazoa > Chordata > Mammalia > Pholidota > Manidae > Manis > Manis pentadactyla. Next base: position 70,399,733 of record NC_080020.1, read on the forward strand.
GAGATACAAAGATGAATCAGATCTGAAGCCTGCCTGAAAATGTTTGGAGAATATTAGGATAAAAATTAGGCATCAAATATTAAAAGTTTTATAGGTCACAACAGAGTATAATATTATATCATGGATCTAAATGATAGCCTGTCAAGACCTCTAACCTGGGAAATGGTACTGAGGATTTTAAAAGGAAGATTTGAGAAAGAAAAGAACAGGATAAGAATTAACTTTTCCCTCTAGCTATACACTGTCTCTCTCAAAAAAAAAAAAAATCACCTCTGTAACTTTAACCATATTTGAACTGGTGCCTTCAAATACCTCTCTCTAATCCAGTGATTCACCCAGGCTCTAAACCTCTGAGTCCAAGCCGTATGAGACACCTGGACCTCCCAAACAGCTCACCAGAACCTCATCTCTTAATCTCCCCACCCAGCCTCCCACACCTTCACTTTCAGCTAAAAGCTGCCACAGTAGACTCCCCTCCCCCACAACCAGGTGCAGTGTGACTGAGACCAGTGAACCTCAGCCACATGGCTACACACCCCTTACCCACCCTCCCTAGAATCTACTGAGATTTAGCCCTTTGGTGCCATCATGAACCCCCATGACCTTGGCATACTGAGACCTGCATAACATGCAGTGACTCCACCCAGCCTTGACACAAGTATGCCAAATTCCTGGCCTCGCTTACCTGCTGATGACTACCCTCTTCCTGTCACTTTAATGCCCTATATCCATGCCCTTCCACTGCGCTCAGTCTGCCCAATCCCACAGTCTGCTTTACACCCAGGCTGAAGTAAGGGTGGAGGTGAAACATATTCACGTGTAGATAGGCACCACCACAAATCCATCTGCCAGGACCAACCTCAGCCAGCCCAATATCACTTGACATTGTTTTCACCTGGCTTCCCAGTGACTGTTCTAGACTCCATTATTCTCCTGCTCAGTTATCCCTGCTCAGTTCTCAAACCCTTCCCTCTCAGTAGATGCCCATGAGTACTGCTTAGGACAATGTATGAATAATGTATTTTCAGAATGGTGTAAAAAAACTAGTCTTGATCTCTCTTACTTTCTATGTTCAATCTATCACCCATGTTAATTCTATCACCTAATTATTTTCAAGGTACCACCCTCCCTGCCTCAATTTCAGCCCTCATCTTCTCTTACCCGAACAATTATCCCCTATGCAGCATTGTTTCTTGATTTACCCTATTCTTTAATCCTTAACACTTTGATCAACATGATGCCTCTAAAATCCTAAGTTTGACACTTTCTCACACACACACACACACACACACACACACACACACCCTACATAGCTTATTCTATGTTCAGACTTTAAAGGCCAACGATCTTGCCAACTCATCTCCCCAAGTGTACCATGCTATTCTTGCATGACTGTCACTGCACATGCTATACAATGATGTTTCCTCTTCCTGGATAACTCAGAAGTAAAGGTAAGTCTATGGAGAGGAAGTACACAGCAGAAAACATACTGATTCATTTATTCATTCTGTTCTGTCATTATATCATAACTATTGAGAATCTATCATGTATCAGATACTGTTCTAGGCCCTACAAATATATCAGGTAAAAAGACAGACAACACATTTTGGGTATATTATACTTTCTTGAGTTCTCACTAGGCCTTTCAGGGCCCAGAGATAGGAACCAACATTCTCAGTAGGGTAGATGGTTCACACCTGAGAAAATCTTGATATCCTAGTGATCTTGCAAAAATACGGAAAAACAGATATGAAGAACCAGAACTATGAAGAATGCAAAGCTTTGAGTAATTTGACTTCATTGGCCAGCATAGTTGAATACAATCCAAGAGGAAAAAACAATACAGAATATTTCTTAACTACACACACACACACACACACACACACACACACACACACACACACACACACACACACACACACACTGTAGCCTCCAGTGCAAACTTGAAGAAATGATGCATCTCAGAAGTTTCTGAGGACATTAGAGACATTGTGCGAGGCACTGAGGAGCTTATTCACTGTGCTCAGAAGGACACTTAGGAGCAGTGGTGAGGCCTGGAGGGGGCCCCCCTGACAGGGAAGGCAGAGCTTTTCAGATGCTTTGCTGATGCTCCTTGTTAAGGAAACCTCAGTTCCTGGGACTCACTCATCAGGGTTAAAAGAAGAGTACAGTAAGGGGATGCTGGTTCTGCTCCTTAACCTCGAGTCACACCCTGGCACGGACCTGGGATGAAAGGCGGGGAATACTTTGCAGCTACAGGGCTGGGAGAGGAGACTTTGTTACAAAGCAAGTGGTTCCAACCTTGTCTGACCAAGGGCATGGTGGTCTGCAGAGGCTGTGGAGTCGAGCAGGCCCGGGATGGAGGCCTCACCTGGACTAATCAATCATGGGACCCCTGGCAAGCTGTGCAAACCTCAGTTTCTACATCTGTAAAGAGGAATAATAAAAGCCCTAACCCTACCCTTGAACCGCTACTTGAAATGATCTTTCACAAGGATAAAATATGTACAACTTTTAGTAAGGATTAGGTTGAACCATATGAATTTTCCAAAATATCATACTGTTTTTACCTACAAAAAAAAGGGCAAATGAAATGATTCAATCTAATACAGTGTGAGGACTACAGCAGAGGTACAGTTAGTAACAACTATTATTATATTTCTTTGATCTCTCTAATTACCCTTATATAGCTAGACTATCTCTTTGAACTGCATGAGTCTTGCAATCTACAAACTAAAGTTAAACGTTTTACATATTCAAACAATATTTTAATTAACCTGCCAGAGTTCATAATGTCATCAAGAAACAGAGATGACTTAAGTTATATCAGATTTTAAAATACAGTCTTCAAAATATCTCTGAATTTCAGTGTGACTTAGTATTGATGAAGGAATTCATCAATAATAATAAACTTTATAGAGATTTACATAAACACTTTTAATCAGGCATATCCCATTTAATAGTAGTCATTGCTTTTTAAATAACATATATTAATACTCTGAAAGAATTGGAAGAAAAAATCTCAATTTCCAACCGTGTTCTATTATCAGCCATTTTACATAAAATCAAATAGGAATAAAACATTTTTAGGTCTTTGGACTACAATGATCCAATTTACTTTAGGAAATGTAATTTAAAACACCATGACTTCTGAAGAATATTAATATACAGTCATCAAATGTAAGTAGTTAACAATGAACATGAGCTCTATTTTATTTTTCCCTTTTCTTCTTGTTTGCTTTCTGCCATGAAACTCCAGTCATGTAACAACTCGTCTAAAGTTCAAAAACATTCAGAGAAATGCCTCCAAGTGGGTGAACTGATCCACAAATCCAGGGGGAGAACAACGAACCATGTCTAAAACATCAAAACAGCCTATCAAAACATGCCTAAAAGTTGGAATCACCTTCATTGTTTTTTCTATTCAGAATGTATCTTTTACTCATTATAAGTAAGAGTGACCAATAAGACTTTTTATTTTTTGAAGACCTTTCAAAATCAGAACAACTTACTGGTGACAGTATAAATTAATTTTTCTTGATATAGTTGCTATGTTTTCTTCAAATAGTTAACTGCATTTGCCCACTAGGTAGAATGGATTGACGGTGTAGTCCTTAGTTACATCATCTAAATGTCAATTTGCATTCCATATGACTTTATAATAAACTGAAGGAATCCATGTAAGGTACTTCAGTGATATTAAAGGATACTTACTTTTCACCAGGAGAGCCACAGGTAATGTCAGTCAGCAGAGAAAAGGCAAAATTCTCAGTCACTTCGGTAAAGTGACTGAATCCCCTTGTGTCCTTGCGCTTTGGGTTAACAAGAGCACAAAGAATCTCATACAAAAGATTTCGGCTTTCAATGCTGAATGCTTGTTTTTTTCCTTCAACAGTTATCTGGAAAAAAATAACCCAAGTATAAAAACATATCTTCAAAAATAAATGCTTAAGTGACATGTATAATGTAACATGTTCTTTATTAAGTTACTAACATTACCAAAATAAGGATGAACCTATGAAGAACTTGAGAGAAACTGACATCAAACTTATACTTCAAGTACACTTGCCCTCAAAAAGAAAGCATAGATAATCATTTATTTAAAAAGGGAATAATCACCAAAGTATTTTCTATTTAATAACTAGATAAGTCCCAAAATGGTTGCCAGAATCACTTAATTTTAACAATTTAACGACATCATAAGCCAAAATTATTCTCACTTTTGTATCTATCCCATTTGACCAACAAATAAGGAAATAAATGCATTTGTCTATAAGAGAAGCAAGATTATTCATCTTTATCTGTTTTTCAATGAACAGAAGCACACAAAACACCACATATCACTAAATTTCTAAAACATCAAATGAGAAAATCCTTTTCCAACCAAAAGTAGCAAAGGGCTCCTGGCACTCTTGCCTTAATTGGTAAGTAAGAGGCTTCCTATCTGAAACGTCTGGGTTGTGTGTTGTTTGAGGGACAAAGAGAGCTAGAGGAAAAACAGCATTCATCAATTTTTTTTCTTGCCATAATAATAGGACCACATCTTTATTTTCTGAATAAACATGGGTTTGAACCTACCAACTTGTTATTCCACTAATCTGAGAAGCCCCTATTAGTTTTCCAAAATCCAAATTAGTCACCGCTTTTTCTATGAGTTCTACACTGTGCCCCCACCTGCCAACATACATGATCACTCTCTTTGTAACTGGCACAAATCTTTATTAATGAACTTAAGGTAACGAAATGATCTGTCTGCTACTCCTCCTAGTTGAGCTCATTGAGGAAACGGCTTATGATCCCCATGCTTTCTAAGCTGATAGCTTAGAAATATGCCAAGCTGATAGCTGAACTCAAGATCTAAGTTGATACGAGTAGTCATCTCAAAGTAAATGGGGAATAATCCACAGGGAAAAGATGATAAAAGGTAAATCAAAAAATTTTAATCAAATAACAATTACAGTGGAGACGGAATAGCCCATTTGGCTATTCACTCAAGTTCAGTACATTAAAAGGTAAATAAGTGCAAGAAATGACTCCAGAACTCAGAGAAAATGTAACAAACAGGACAAATCCATAAGATACATCAAGCATGTAAAGGAGCTGGTAGAAAAAGAAAACACAGTTCCTTGATAAGCAAAAGAAATACTTGTCTAAAAATGCTAAGCTTGCTTTACCAGAAAATTAGGAAGAAACACCACCAGATATATCTGGGTGATTTTTTAAAATATTATTTCAAAAGTTAAAAACTAATTCCTACCAGAAACTAGTTAGAAAAAAAATTACTAACATAGAAAAACAAAAATTCAGTTTGACATCAGCCTTTTTTGTAAATGGGATGTCAGGAGCCAGCAGAGCAATGAATGAAGTTTTAAGAATTAAAGGTTGTGATCCAAGAATTCTAAAGCCACCCAACATTTCATTCATATTCAAGGGCATTAGAAAGTTTCTTTAGTAAAGCACACACACAAAAATAAAACAAAAAGACTATTTATTTATATAATCCTTGGTTTGTACGGGCGCTGTTCTCAGCATGGCATTAACTTCTCTAATTCGCACCAACAGTCCTGTGAGGGAGAAGCTAATGTCATTTTGTTTTGTATTCCAGAGCAGGAAACTGACGCCGAAAGAAGATGCCTAATTCATCTAAGGGCAGGGAGATGCTCAATGGCCAAGTGCAGGTGTGAATGACAGCCACCCTACCCTGACTCCAAACATTCTCCCACTTTCTTATCCTAAAATAACAGCACAGATTGACTGAGTTTTGGCAGACAAGTCAGTCAAAATTATTACAAGCATGAAATATAAAACCAGGCAAGAAAATATAGAGCTACATCTAAATCTGTTAGAATGACTACAATAAAAACTAATTTTTGAAATATAAGGATATATAGTATTAAAAAATATGATAAAAATATTCTGGCTTTAAAAATCCATTTACATAAACAACAATAAAAGAACCTCTAAAAAGATCAAAATTGGCTTAAGAGAAAGTAGAAAATCTGAATTGACCATGGGGAAAAATATTTTTAAGCTGTCAGGAGGGAAAACAAAAATGGGGACTTTCGTCAGGGGTGGGGAGGAGGAGTCTATCAAATTTTCACAGAACAAATTATTCCTGTGCCCTTTCAAGTGTGCCAATACCCAAATGTAGAGGCAAGGTGTCTTGACTCAGGTTTCACTGACGTGAAAACCAAAACCCAATGAAATTTAAAATTTGCATATCAAATCCAACAGTCTTAAAAGAATGATACTATTATTAAGGCATCTGACAGCATTTTAATAATTTTCACTGCACCCTGTCTAGGAAAATCAAGAGATAGATTATTATGTCATAGCAACAATTTGCCCAAAGCCAAAGCTGGATTTTCTCCTGAAAATCTTTACAGTGAGTCATTTAAAGCTGTTGCTTTTTTTTAGCATAGTATTTGTTTCTTCTCAACATAAATAGTTACATTTCTAGGGAGTTTAATAATAGTACCTCAGATTTACTGAGCTCCTCCTATAAAGAAACATATAGTATAGAGTAGATTCTGTTTCAAACAAGTTAAAATCTGGGGGAAAATAAAATAGGAAGCAATTTCACTTAAAAACACAAGACCTTATAGAATGAAGTTCTATCTAGTACTTGAAAATTCTATTCTTTAGTTCTGAATTTGAGGATATCTTAGAGTATTATTTTAAGTACATTTAGGATATATAGATGCTTGCCAGATAAAATATAGGTGACTCTATTTGAATTTCAGTTAAGCAACCAAAAATTGTTTGATATAAGTATGTCCCAAATAGTGCATGCAGATAAAATATTTTTAAATAGATATACTTACACTAAAAAATGTATTCATTGATTATCTGAAATTAAAAGTTAACTAGGCATCCTGTATTTGTTAAAATTTCAGCTGTACTGTATGTGACTATGTACATTTTCAGTACCAATTTCATTCCTGTCTTATCCTCACTAGAAATGTTTAAAATATGATTTTTTTACATTTATGGATATATACTCAGGCCCCTCTTAATGGCTATTATTTTTATCAATTATCATAAGTAACATTCTAGTTATACATGTTCCTCATACCCATTAGTTGTCTTTTTTTCTTACTTGTTTCCCCAGTTTTACTGAGATATAACTGACATATAAGCATTAGTTGTCTTTTGATTTTGCTTGTGGTATATGCAAAGAGAAATTCTGGGTAAGCTGTTTGTAGTTGGGTTTGTGGATTATTTCCTTTATGACCTTTGGGTATGCTTTTTGAAGACTTTCCCCATTTCAAACTTACATATTAAAAATGATTCATCCATGTTTTCTGCTAGTATTTTCATGTTTTCAGTTTTACAGCTAATCTCGGATCTGTCTGAGATTTATCTGGGAGTAGGATTTAGGCTAGGGATCCAGCTCTATTTTTCCTTCAAATGGTTAAATCAGCTGTATCAACACCATTTACAGATAATAATTTTGACCCATTGATCTGAAATGTCACCTTTATCATTTTACATGTGCTTGCATTTATTTCTGCACTTTCTGTTCTGTTCCACTGATCTGAATGCCCATGCCTGCATTGCACCTGTGCCACCCTGTTTTAATCACTGCAACTTTGTAATATATCTTCATATTTGGTTGGTCCCTATCATTTTTCTTCTTTTTCAAAAAATATTTGCCCATTCTCTCATGTGTATTCTTATGGGTGAACTACAGTATTACTTTTGTCCAGGTTAAAAACATCCAAGAGTAACTTAATGATATTTTGGTAGGGATTATATTGCATTTATAGGTTAATGTACAAACTGTTGTCTCTATGATATTGAGTCTTCCTATTGTTGAACAAGATATAGATTTCTATTTATTTAAGTCTTTTATAATATTCAGAATTTCCCACTTTTCTTCATGTAATACACATGATATATAATATATATAACATACAATTACTGAATAATAAGTCAGTTATTCAAATCACCAGATTTCAGTACTGATATACATATAAATACAGTATTACAGAAGATAATATGCTATAACATTAAAAAGTTTTAGTAACAATAACATGATTTGAAAATAATCAGAGCAAAGGCAGCTTCATTTGGAATATAATTCTTTAAAGAACTCATATAATTGTCTATTTGAATTTGTAATATTTTCTAACACTGAGGAAATATTTTCTTCCTCTAATAATCCCCAGGTTATTTCATATAGATTAATATATGAGAAAAAATTATGCTGTTTGCCTACAGTTACTCAAAGAAGTTAATTACATTTTTCCATAGGAGCTTCTTTCATGATTCAGTTTCATTATTCATGATAGATGCAATCTATCATACACAAAACAATCAAGATACACTACTTGACAACTGTAATTAAATAAGGGTGACTCTTTTACCAAAAAAATGTAGCCCTTTCTATAACACAATGAGGGGTAAAATAGTGGCATAATGTCCTTATATCTTCTCTAGATCATATGAAATGGTCTTCTCTTTTCTAAAATGTAGTTACTATACATTATCTACCTTTTCATGGCCAAAATCAACTCGTTATGGTCCTATGCCATTTCATCATTATAAATTTTAAGTTAGAATATTTCCCAGAGGAAATTCTCATCTCTAGTACTTTGTCTGAACAAAATAGCAGGCACTTCTCTTTGCTGTACCAGCTATTTGGCAAGGCCTCCTCTTCTTGTCTGTGTACTTTATAATTTTTTGCTCTTCAGACATTGGATTTTAAGAGATACCAAAAGAAATAAAATAGGCATGACAATCTAAAACCCCACTGTAAACATTTTAAGTATTTAAAGATCACTGAGTAAGAAAGTTTATATAAACACATGCATGCATTTTGTATATTTGTACATATTTATAAGAAATATCATAACAAGTCCCCAACAGCCCCACAAGAGTCATTTCTTTAGTAATAATTCTTTTAAGTACATTTCATTTATATCCTTAGGACCATTTATCTCCACTTAGTTTCATCATTTGCAGAAGTGCAAATAAATAAATTGGTTTAAAGTAAAACCTGTTTGGTAAAAGTCCACACCAGTTTGAATGCCTGATATGACCTGGTCATCCCTGAGTTCTCTCCTGTGAAAGTTTTCAGTGCCCTGGGGGAGCAAGGGCCAAGGAGGGCCATGTTCAATGGCATTTAAGCCAGAAGAACTATGTCATCTCGTCCAAAACACTTGAGATGCAATATCAAAAGATATTCATCCAGCTTCTGGAGAATCAAGTTTAAGATTAAAGCTTCCAAACAGGCATCAGTCACATCCAAGCAAAAGTACGATGTCAGATGTGATCAATTCTGTTGTTAAGTTCAGAAATTTTCCTTTCTCATAATTCCTAACTGACATTATAACTGTTACGTGGTTCTTAGTTTTTTAATTTATGAAATTAAACCAACTGCTCACACTTGCGAGGACTCCTTACCTTGTCTATTAAGTGCATCACAGCACCGAGCTGTTCCTCCGTGTTCTCCACAGCCACTTTCGTGCTGATGCTGTGGAGCACTCTGCTGAGAATGTCCCCATCCAGGGGCTGCTGCAACTGATCCGCAAGCCCCCAAAAGGCCTGCGAATCTGCGTCGGAGACGAGAGTGACGTTGGCAGTCCCGTACACTTTATCAATCATGGCACCACCTTTTGGGTCAAAAAGCATAATCTGGAAGCGTTTAGGAAATGGATTTAAAGATCCTGCCTCTGGCGTTAGGATAACATCCAATAAGGTGTTTCTCTGGCCAGATTCAAAGACCAATGTACCTTCAGTTCTCACAAAATCCTTCCCAGAAAGAGCTGGAGATATGACAGTACGACCAATTCTTTCGGCACTCCTCAACTCCTAGAATCAAACAGTACCACAGTTGTGAAATTACACCATCTCTGATCTTGTCCTAAACAAATTCTTATTTCTCAAACAAATTCTATTTCTTCTAAATAAACTGACGGGCCATAACATTACTCCTGGGGTATTACAAAATGTGGGGTTTTGTACTTTTTCTTAAAATAGTGAGATAAATACACACTATACAGTGATTAGAAAAGATAGAGGCCTAAAAACAAAATTTGTCAAAGACAAATACCAAACGGTTTTACTTGTATGTGAAATCTACAAGCAAAACAGAAAGAGACTCATGAACACAGAGAAGAAACTGGTGGTTGCCACAGAGGAGGGAGGTGGGGTGATGGGTGAAATAGGTAAAAGGGATAAAGAGGAACAAAGCTCCAATTATAAATTAAATAAGTCACAGAGACGAAAAGCACAGCATGTGGAATATAGCCAGTGGGAATACTGTAATAACCTTGTATGGCAAAAGATGGCAACTACACTTATCATAGTGAGCATGTCATAATGTATAGAACTGTTGAATCACTGCTGTATACCTGAAACCAGTACAATTTGTAGATCAACTGTACTTCAGTAGAACAAGAAAATTAGAAATGTCTCTATTGCCTCACAGAATTCCTTCAATTGTGAACATGCTAAAAATTGTGCTTACATAACACAGGCTGCATAATGGAAGCATGGAGAAATAGAGGGAATATTTACATTTTAGTTCTCACCAAGAAATTTTGGGGATATGGAGTTTGGAGGAATAAAGAGTAGGCAGAGGAGAGAAAGGAGGAAGCAGAAGAGAGTGATCTCTTTTTTTTATACTTAGATATAAAAATACTCAAAGGAATAAATGTCTGGAGCATATACCATAGTTTCTTCAAATTATGGTAATCACAAGTTATTTGTAAAGCATTATGATTTAGTCAAAGAAGAACCAAAGAAATGTACACTTACTACTGAGCCAACAAATCCTGAACACCTGCATTCATATTCTAGCAGAGAACATAGACAGGACAAAAATTATAGAATGAATAAAAAACTTCACATGAAGATGAATTCTCTGAATAAAAATAAAACTAGGTAAGGGAATGCAGGGTGACGGTCAGGGTATTATTTAAGATCACACTGGTCACGGAAGCTCTTGATATAGCATTTGAGCAGAGATCTTCGTGATGTAAGGGAACTGGCCACATAAGGATCTGGGGGGAAATATTCTAGGTAGAGGGAACAGCGATTACCAAGGGAACCACCTTAGAATATTAGAGGAAGAACCAGAAGGGTAGTAAGATTGGAAGAAGGATGAGAGTACAAGCTGCTGACGTCAGAGAGGTAGGTAGAGGTCAGATCATATACATCCATTATACAAAGTGTGGCAGGAAGACACTGGAGGATTCCAGCAGCAGAGCAACACATTTCATCTCATATTTCCATGAGTATTTCGGCTCTTGTGCATAGACAGGCTGCAGCTGGGAATGAGCATAGAGGCAGGGAGAAGAGAGAGTTTTCTGCACTAGTTCATGCAAAAAACAACAGTAGCTTGGAGTAGGGCTGTAAGAAGTACTCACAGTGGGAATGCGTTTTGACTGTACAGGCAGTAGGATCTCCTAGTTAATTCAAAGTTAGGGGGAGAATAAGGATAATGCTGAGCTATTTTGCCTGGATGAATGGTGGAAACTGGGGGAAATATTACTAAGGGAAAAATGGAGTTATTTATAATACATATTAAGCCTGAGATTCCTTTTAGATATTCAGATAAGGATATCAAAAAGGAGCAATCAGATATATGAGTCTGGATCAGGGGTGGTGAAGAGGCTTAGTGATAAAAACTCAGGAGTTTTCATTTTATAGATAACATTTAAAGAAAACAGGTTGGGATGGTATATAGAGTGAGTCTTGGTGGACCTCAATCTAAATTGGTCAGGAAGACCAACACAGACAAAAGGAAGGTGCTGCCAAAGTGAAGTGTTAAAAATAGTAAAGGGTGGGGGCAGAGCCAAGATGGCTGCATGAGTAGAGCAGCGGAAATCTCCTCCCAAAACCACATATATTTTTGAAAATACAACAAAGACAACTCTTCCTAAAAATAGTAAAGGGTGGTGTTCCAGAAGCCCAAAGAAGAAAGGTATGCTTCCCGGAGGAAGTGATCAACTGTGTCAATATGTGAAAATTCAATGAAGATAAACTGTTCTGAGTAGCATGGAGTGTGCAATGGGTGAACAATGTTCTGCTGAAGGAAACAACACAATTATCTACTTACTTCAGAATAGATAAAGAATCCATTGGAATAAATACTATGTAAGAGTATAAGAGAGAGAACTATACACATCGACATGGTGTTTGTCAAAAACATATTGTTGAGCCAAAGCAACATACCATAAAGCAATACAACTGGAAACAGCTCATTTGCATAATTTCCTAAACAGGTGCATATGGTAGGTGGTAAAGCTATAAACAAAAGCAAGAAAATAATTCAACATGAAATTGAGGAAAGAGGTTATCTTTAAGATGTTATTCTGCCAGGAAGAAACAGGCCAGCATGGGGAAGGGTTCACAGTAGCTCATTCTATGATCCCGGTAAAGGTGGAGTTCTTAAGAAAGGTGTTAGTGAGTTTATTACTTACTATAAACTGCATCTATACATTCCACCCACTATTTTCCAGTAGGATTAATTTCACAATGCAGATTTTTAAAGGAAATGGAACTTTTCAAAATATTGTGTTTATAAAATACATATAACACAAACAAGAAGCACTATGCAATTTAAAAGCAATGACAAAAAAATACAGAAATAGCCTCTGAGTACAACAACCAATGTGAGAATGCAGGAAAGGCATGTTCTTTCCTGAGCTTGTGTGCTCTGGGTTAGCACACACACACACACAATCAAAGTATTTAGGAATGGTTTTCAAATGGCTTAGCTATAGGCCTATTTAACTTTAAGTCAACTGGAATAACTGATATTTCCATTGTCTCAAATCTTTGTATTACAAATACATAGTTATAAGGGAAATTATGCTAAGAGTATAGTATTTATGCGAGGAAATGCTGGCGTGAAAGGGTATGCATACTAGAGCTACTGCTTCTACTACACTATTAAAATTTATTTAAAGTAGAATGAAAATTGGTGTCATTATAGCAGAATAGCAACTTGGTTCATAATTATTTTCTCATCCTTCCCTACTACTGGAAAATTGAATTACATGTCTTTGTCTGCTAGTAATATGTCTGGCATTCATAGAGGGAAATGCAGGGGCAGGGAAGCAACAGGAGTTAAAAAAAAATACCAGAGAGGTGAAACCTTTATTTCTAATCTTTTAAATTAAACTTTCATTTTGAGATAATTGTAGATTCACATGCAGTTAAAAGAAATAACAAAGAGTGACCTCACCTCCTGCATCCTTTAGCCAGTATCCCTTGTTGGTAACATCTAGCATAGCTATAATATATCAGAACCAGGATATTTACATTGATACAGTAAAGGTAAAGAACACTTCATCAACACAGGGATCTTTCTTACTGAATTTATAGTGATATAAAAATGCTATGAGTTACATGCTAGTGACAGCATGTGTTGTGCAAGGAATCATTTATGAAGAATCTAGAAAAATATAAATGAGTATAATAGAGATAACAGGCATTCAAATTCTTATTTTGGCAACTTCAATTCCCCTCTCATCAGAGTGTATGAACTAGTCTGAAATGTGCCTCAAATCCTTTTATCATCTGTTGTTCTCCAGTCTCCTTCTTGTACTCTACAAAGTAGTGAGCATATGACAATAGATGTCTTATGAGTGAAGATGCAGAAAGCATGTATTTCTTCTCATTTTGCGTCCTGTCTTATATAGTCAAAACTAAAAAATACTAAATCTCTCTCATTATGAATCAAAATACTTTTTTGTGTTCATATATTTCAAGGCTATTTAGACTGGAATTTATTTTAGAGTCTCACAGGATAGAGTTTTTTTCTTCTTGTTTGCCAAGATGTGAACTCTGTCATAAAGAAAAGGCTTTTCTGCCTGGCAAGCTTCCAGAACAGCTCTCAGGACTCCTAACCTCCCATCCCTGACACAGGGACTGCTACACAGCAAACTGGCTGGACATATGTCAATGTCATGCACAGAATGTTCTACATGGCTGAGCTACCCAGTGATGACATAATCAAGCACATGCTAAAGAGCACTTTGAAAAAAAAAAAACCAACTTTGAAACCTTGAGACCTAGAGAGTGACCAGGTTTGGAATCTTGAAACAAAGGAAATGGCAGAACTGTCCAGAATAACAAACTGGGTTTCTTGTACTAGTCAAGGGGAAAAACAAAGAGAGGGTTAAGGTAGGAAAGTTCCCATCTCCGCAACGGGGCTTCAAGCAGAGTGCATACACACATTTGTAACATATTAAGAGTTTTGCTGCTAAAATAAAGTTTAAAAAAGTAATGCTGGGAAGATTGTATAGTGCTCTTTGGATCAACCCCAGGATACTGTCACAGCTTTACAAGCAATATTCTTCTGAGTCCCTGGATACTCACCTGCTCCCCCCTCTTCCCTCTGATGTCACCTACCAGAAAGGATGTGAAGAGCAGAGACCTCATAAATGGGAAAGGAACAGAGAGGTCAGGTAGTGTTTGAAGTTATGGAGGAGATTTTCATCTAGTTCAGATATAAACCATACAAAGACTCTTACTTTTTGTTTCTGGTCTAGTACAACTACATTCTGAAGAAATTTTAACTCTCTAGAGATTTTCCCAACAGATTTATGTAAGACACTTTGCATTGTACAATTATCAACTTTTTCAAAACAAAGAAAAACAAAAGACTGTCATTGTAAAACATGATATAAGGGAAAAAACTGTTTCAAGGATAAACCTTAATTTAATAAACATAACATGAATTATGATGGTGACATCAGAAAATAATGTATCGATTATTGTTTCATTACACATGCTCCAAGTAAAGAATAAAACCTTAATGTTTGTTAATCTATATTCCATGCCTACCTGGGTACTGAAGTTAACAGATATCATTTGTCCTGTTGCAGAATCCCGGGCCACCTGCAGACTGACTAAAGTGGCTTTCTTATGTGCCACTGGCAGCCGAGAACCCACAGAAAAATACACGAGGCTTTGAGGTTCATCACTGTGTAAGAATGTGATCTGTGCGAATCGGGCACTATTGTTTATTGCTGCTCCAGCAGTTACTTCATACAGTTCAACATAAAAATGCATTTCAACTTGAGATGCAATCTGACAATGAGAAAAAGGAAAAAAAAGATGATTACGAATACATTTCTATTTCAAGACAGTTCTGCTATTAGAAAGCAGCATTCTTCATATACATAATTATAGATATGAATATTTACATTATGAATAATTAAGATTAAATTTTAGTCGAAGTATAGTTGACATATAGGTGTACAACACAGTGATTCAACAATGCTGTCACTATGACATGCTCACCACAATAAGTATAGTTGTCACTGTCACCACACAGTTATTACAGTATTATTGACTATATTCTCTAGGCTGTACTTTTCATCACCATAACATCTTTATTTTATAATTGGAAGTTTGTACCTCTTTATGTCTTTCAACCATTTCACCTGCTCCGCACCCTACCTCCCCTATGGCAACCACCAATTTGTTCTGTATTTGAGTCATATTTCTGTTTTGTTTGCTTTTTTAGATTTCACATGTAAGTGAAATCACTAATCTTTCTCCATTGGCTTATTTCACTTAGCCCTTTTTAATGGCTGATTAATATTCCATTGTATGTATGTACCACCTCTTCATTATCCATTCATCTATCAGTGGACACGTAGGTTGCTTCCATATCTTGGCTACTGTTAATAATGGTGTAATAAACATAGGGGTCATATACCTTTTTGAGTTAGTGATTTTGTTTTCTTCTGGTAAATACCCATAAGTAGAACTACTAGGCCATACAGTATTTCTATTTTTAATTTTCTGAGGAACTCTCTTGTAACGCCAGAGGTAAAATATGTTCCCAGCCTGGGACAGATGACCTTTGAAACTGAAATCAGTCAAAGGGAGAAATAAAGTGGGAGAAACCCATTTATTGCTTACATGTAGTCATCCACTTCTGCTCACCCATGTTTCTTGTGACCTGGCTGCAAGAAGGGACCCCACCAAACCTCTTGAGAGTAGTCCAATTATACCCTGGCTCCCCCCACCCTTGTAATCGCCTATTGATATAGAGACGGGCTACTTCTCTCCACCCCTTGGAAACACCTATTGATACGGAGAAGCACTAAGGCCTGACAAGAGATTCTGGAAATACTACAATTTTACCCACACCTCTGTATTGTTTTTCATAGAGGACAGACCAATTTACATTACCACCAACAGTGCAAGAGGGCTCCCATTTTTCCATATCCTTGCCAACACTCAATTCTCTTCTTTTTGATACTAGCCATTTTGACTAGTGTGGGGTGATATCTCATTGTGGTTTTGATTTCAATTTCCCTGATGATTGGTGATGCTGAGCATCTTTCATGTGTCTGTTGGCCATCTGTAGGTCTTCTTTGGAATAATGTCTATTCAGCTGCTCTGCCCATTTTTCAAACAGATTATTTGTGGGTTTTCTTGGTGTTGAGTTGTATGAGTTCTTTATGTATTTTGGATATTAACCCCTTATAAGATATATCATTTGCAAATACATTCTTCCATGCAGCAGGTTCCCTTTTCATTTTGTTTATGGTTTCTATCACTTTGCAGAATCTTTTAGTTTGATGTAGTACCACTTGTTTATTTTTGCTTTTGTTTTCTTTGCCTAGGAAAACATATCTAGAAAAAAAATTGTTAATGCTGACCTTCAAGAGCTTACTGTCTGTTTTCTTTCAGTAGTCTTATGGTTTTAGGTCTTATATTTAGATCTTGAATCCATTTTGAGTTGATTTTTGTGTAAGGTGTGAGAAAATGGTCCAATTTCATTTTTTTGAGTGTGTCTTTCCAGTTTTCCCAGCACCATTTATTGAAGAGACTGTCTTTTCCTCACTGTATATTCTTGCCTCCACTGTTACAGGTTAATTGACCATATAAGTGTGGGTTAATTTTTTCACCATTGATCTATTTGTGTATTTTTGTGCCAGTACTATGCTATTTTTGATGAATTTTTGATGACTATAGATTTGTAGTATAGCTTGAAATCAGGAACATGATACGTTCAGCTTTGTTCTTATTTATCAAATTAAATTCTGATGTTAGATTACCAAGAGATTGATTTTTTTTGGTGTTTTAAGAAATAATTTTACTCTCGCTAGTTGAGCTTCTTATTACAAAATCAATGTGAAGAAACAATTTATGTGTACCTCAGTAAACCTACCAAAGGATAAATAAAATATATTCATCCAATGAAATGCTAATTATTAGTTAAAACAAATGTATTTTTCAGTACTTTTCAACATGGATGGATCAGAAAAATGATCAGGAGAGAAAAAATCAAGTTGCATAATATTTATAGCATGATGCAATAAATGTAGAGTTAAAATTACATAAAGTCACTATATTTTGTTAATGGTACATATTTATTTAAATATTTAAAAGCAAAAAATCACAATGACAGTAGTTGGCTTGGGTGGAGGGGTTAGGCTGGGAAGAGGACAGGAGGTGGAGTTGGAGAATGACACTGGGGACAGAGGAAAGCTGCCTGTAATGTTTTATTTAAAGGGTTTTATATAAATATGACCAAATATTGATAACAGTCAATTCTGTAACTTTATGTATCAATAAGTCTAAGTTTAGTCCACTGGCTATAGTTCCCTCACGTTTCACTTCAATTCTTTCTCAACAAGCTCAAATAATTTATTGTCTAAAGCCTGAATTTAATTTTATAACATACTGTCTATCACCTGTTTTTACTTACTCACTCTTACATAATAACCTAAAAATCTGAGTATTGTTAGCTTCCTGGCATAACTCAAAGAAGCTAAGTTGATGCATTTTTCAACTGCATGTGTCACTGAATCTCTAATTTGATACATCATTTTTATCTATCAGTAAGGGCCTTCTCATTTGTTTTGTGATCATTTTAATGAGAATCATTACATCATAAAACAATACAATATACTCTTTAGTATTATCCAAGAATAAGTAGTGTCTTAGTCACAAAGTAAATGAACTTAATTCCCTTTTATTGTCTGAAGAAATATGTTTAGCTTTCCTATAGCAAATATCTTTATTTTTGCTGACGCACTGTCAATAAATATTGAAATGTGGAGATAACTATACTCTTCCCACTTTTGAGAAACTAAATTTGGCAAATACAATAAAGTAAAGCATTAGGAAAGCATGGGTAACTACATTCAAGAGCTATTATTCTCTGATGGCCAAGTGAGCTTGAATTCACAATAGTTTAATTTAACTAAGGATTCTGGCATATTACATTCCAAAACAGAATCTTGTATTTTCCAAGTAAAATATTTCTTTTCATTGTGATTATGATTAGAACATTACTTATAACCACTTACAGTCAAAGAATATGTTATTATCTAAGTAAGGAGCCATCTAAAATTGAACAATGTACAGATGAGTACCAACACAGAATTAGAATAGAGACAAAGGGACTCCTCAGTCTTACAACAGAATACTCTGTTCAAACAACATGCCTGAATTCTATTGAGAAAATAAAACTCACAGATCATATCTGAACCTCTCTAGATTTAAATATGACTGGAGACCTCACTAAAGGTCTTAATGTAATTGCCAGGAAGTTCTACTCCTAGTGAGGTCACAAACATTCCAGGATGATCTTCTGCCAAACTAGTATAAAATTATTTTTCATGGGCCCCAAATCTGCTCAGAAGCAGACGATCAAAGTAATGATGAAACAGTATCTTACTCAAGTACTTTTTAAACATTTTCAAGAAATATTTAAACAATCTGTGCAGTTTAAGCAGATTTTCGGGGTTAAGAATGTGCTTCGTAAGTTAGTTAACTATTACCTTTATATATTTTGTTAATATGGAACCATAAGTTAAAGCAGCAGGGAAAGGGGAAATGGACTAGACTTCAACATATGAGTTCTAATCTTAGCCAAGTAATTGACTAGGGAAAATTAAATTCCTCATATCTTGAAAATGAAAATATTAAATACCTGTAGAGATAATAATTAGATATATGATTAAGTAGAAAAACTTTGAGGTTCGTAAGACTGGACCAGGTTTAGAAGAAACCACTATTATTAATCAGTGCTGTAATTCTATGGATGAATGTGTTGTTGTGTTTGCTGTGTTGTAACTTCCCTACCACTAAGGCTGATGTAGCTACTACTCCAGTCACTGAATTGCCTTGGGCTCCATTCCCATCCATTCTGAACAACAGTAATACCAACCATCTCTTAGGAAGGGCCAACTCCTTGCCAAGAACTGGGCAAAGAACTTCTCATTTACTGTCTCATTTAATCTATCCACCCCATGAAATATGGGAGGCTCAGGAAGGTGAGCAAATGACCAGTGTCACCCAGCTAATTAGCAGAAGAGCTTAGATTTGAACCCAGGTCTTCTATCATCGGAGGCCAAGCTCTTAACCACCATCTTACCTCTCATAATAGGCCCAGTATCCTTATAGCACTTCCTCTGATAAAAAATGAAGAGACAGTTCTTACATCAAAAGCCAAGGAACAACTGTGCTCTGCTGGGACCTCCAAATAATCTCTCAAAGCCAACTGGAGAAGAGCATGGCCGGAGGATCAGTCTCATTTATAACTCTAGGTATCAGTTTATCAGACATAGAAGGAATTGGAACTGGATTAGTAATAACATTCCTTCTAGTCACAAAATGTTAGATGCTAAAATGCATATTAGAAGCTCACAGTATTTAAAACAAATTTTTTTCATTCTTCTAGTAATATAATCTTCATCCCTCTTTTTAAATTTCCTCTTACTGAGACTAGAATGTGTACTCCTCTTGCCTATACTTCGCCTTTTTACACTGGGAAGATGACGAGGGCATTTCTGAGGATGCAGAAGAAAACTCAACTCTATTATTTGAACATTACATTAGAAAGAGAAGTAAGAAGTGACACCAAATTCTTTCTCTTGCCTAACTGACATGACTTGGATATGGGCTCAGTAGCATTTCCCGAGTTAGGAAAAAGGACAGACAGAGTTAGCATCCTATGGACTGCCTAGTACATACTCTTATCCCTTACCTGTGCCATGTTTATTATCTAGGAATTCCCTTGACATTATCCTACAAGAAGGGCAAGCTCAGAGGAACAGTCTCTTCTCCCATCTTCATTCAATGGGCCTATTTCTTTTTCTCTCAGCTTCTCTATGACCACCCTTTCCCCTGCAGGTAGAGATAAAATTTCATTGAAACTCAATTCTTTATCTTTCAGCATTTTTACCTACTGTACCTGGCTGCTGTCACCAGTAAGATATTTCCACTCTGTAAAAATTAATTTCATCTCTAAATACAAACAAGTCTCACTTTACAAGAGCCAAGTCAGCAAAAGACTGATAAAGACATTTATCCAAAGAGCAATACAGGAATGAACTCACTCTGATCTCAAGAGACTTTTCTTACAATTTTGAAGTTAATATATACTGTATAAGATAGCTGTCCTAAGTCTAGTGAGATCTGTCCAAGATTCTAATTCACCAAAAATCTTGAGATAAAATGCACAACAGAATTTTCAATAACTCATGTGTGCAGCACACATTTATGGAAGATGATGGGAAGAATGTAAATATGAATAAAACCATGTTCTAATTTTCCAGAAGATGGAAGTCCAATAGTCAAAATAAAATATATATTAGTTTTGACCCTGAATATAATCAGTAACTTTCATAAGAAAGGTACAGAAAAAGTCTTTGTAAATTTAGAGGACATGGGAGGCATCATGGAGGAAGTGATACTGTGATTTGTCCTTAAAGAAGAGCTAGGAAATATGGGGTTGTGCTGAATGAAGGTGTAAAACTACTTACACAAATGCAGGAAGAGGATTTAAATGTTTTCAAGTAGAGTAACAAGACCAAATGTTCTGAATATGGAAATTTCAGTTCCTCCTTTTATGTGTGATAGAAAGTATTAATAGATGATGAAACTCCCACTCAAGAAAAATAAAATACACTAAAATGATTTGCTAAATTAGGGGGGAAAAAACACTAGGAATTCAGTATTTTTGAAAACTTACTTCTAGCTGTATCACTACCATCATGGCCCACAGCAGCAGCACTCAGCCAACCACTGACTTTAATGCATCTCTCTAACACCTAGATTTAGATCTCTAACACTGTCTGGAGTAAGAAATCAAGTCCTTGGACAGTAGTTAATTAGATATCTTAGATCAGGAAAAATCAGGATGGTTCTGGAACACATGCTATTGCTATATAGCAAATATGCTTCCAGAGATTTTAAAGCAACATGAAAAACAAAAGTTCAGCTTAATAGAACCTTCAGTGGCCAGGACATGACTATTTGAGTAGCAAAAAGAAAATCACTTAGTAAGTAATTAAAATCAGTTGAATTTGAGTCTATAATGGTAAAAGCTTTTGTTACCATGTCACTTAAATGAAAAAGCTATTGTACTGTATAAAAAAGTAGTTATAATGCAAAGTAAGTATGACTATAATAGTGTATTTACACATTTATTAATATAAATGTATAGGAGAGGGCTAACATATCAAGACATTCATGTCTTTTATTAAGCATGCGTTCATCTGCTAAGGAATGATAAGCATTCTTTTCTGTGTATGTAAGTAGGAAGGGGTTAGTAAAAAAATTGTGTTTAAGACAATTACCTAGATAAAGTAAGAATTGTACCAAGAATAGGAATCAGTTATTAGAGCCTGTAAAACACATCAAATGAAGATGAAAGCGAGTCAGACGCAAAGAGCACTGGGAGTCACACACAATTTTTTGAAAGATTATGCAGTTGTGTATTTGTTCCAATGCGACAGAAGGACTAAAGAGATGCACTAAGAACACAGATTTGTTATCTCATCTCTAATGAGATGAAGTCTCTAAGTTATCCTACCAAATATAATCAGATATTAACAAGGCAGGCGTAGATTTCTAATACTTCTAATAGAGCAGCTCCATGTTCAGTGAGGGCAATGAGTAATGTAAAATTCACACTGAAAAATTTAAAGAACAAATAATTCTGTGGAAAATCACCCTGTAAGGCATGAACTTAAAAACCTTTCAAGTGAAGCTATAAAGTGGATCTCAACCAGATGACAAGCAATTCTCTTTTGAAACAGCTTTGGACAAGATCCAGGACCCACAGCCCCAACAAAGAACAAAGTAATGATAACCAAGGGCATGTACGCTTAGGGAACCTGACATAAGTATTCTTTCTCTTTGGAACCAGTCAAATTATTACAGTCCCAGTGTGAGGTAAATGGCAGAATTTCCAGAATCTCCCACATGGCCTTAGTCCATTTACATACCAATGAATGTTTCAGAGCCTCTGGTTGATATGGGGCAAGGAGGGGAGGGAAAACAGCCATTCTCCTCCCCTGTGTCCCTGGTTCCTAACTGAACTGGTGTTTGCCAGTCACCAAGGACCTGCCAATGGAGCTCCTCTCAGAAGGGGCAGGACGGGTGGCAGAGCCCACGCTGCTGCCTGCGGGGACAGGTGGACGGGAGCCTGCCTGGTGGCTGACGAAATAAAAGCCTTTCTCCCAACCTGCCCTTTCCTTTGACTTACTTCCGTTTCACCAAATTCATAGGGGACTCACCCAGGGCCAGGAACAAACACCCTTCCCCCTGGAGCTACACCCAGGAAGGTATTAAAAATACGTAACACTGCCCTCTAAAAAAAAAAAAAAAAAAAAAAATTAATGAATGTATGCATATAGAGATTGTCAAAATTCCCTTTGACAATCATAAAACCAACTTAATGGCATCACCAAACTTTAGTAAGATTTTTCTTTATTACCACAAAACTATTTGGTAAAATTAGCTAAGTGAATCGAGACTATTAGAAATCTTCCAGGTTTTACTAAGAATTGAAAAAGATAATTTCTAGTGTATAGTAAGACCTGGTTAACTATTTAGCATCCTTTATGTCTGGTCTTTATTCACTTATAAATCTATTATTTGAATTATTGTCTAGTTCTGATTTGTCCTTTCCAAGGATATGAAGTGAGAAAATAGTGCCTATAAAAGCAAAACTTATTTAGGAAGCTGTTGTAAAAGTCCAGGTGAGAGAAAGCGAGAGCTAGAAATTGGATAGCATCTATGGAATCTGAAAGAGAGTAGTTATAATTCACATTAATTATTGCAGGCTTGCATGTGATTGGGTGTGCTAAAGAAAAGAAAAAAAAAACATTTAAAACTAAGGCTTTAATCCTGAGTTAAAGATTTTTATGTTGTTACCAAAAAGTGGGCAGTCAGAAAGAGGAGCTAATTTGAGAAGAAAGATGATATTTTCATATACGCAGGTCAAAGATGCAATATACTTTTCATTATTCACTTTTTATTTATTCATATGGGACTACTCAGTTGAATTAGATCGACTATTTCCTATCAAACTGGCACATGTATAGAGATGTTCTGGTGTGAATAAGAGTTTGACTAATTTCTTCCTCCCTCCCAAACTCCCAATTTGCTATATATTAGACTTTAATAGTAAAATAGAGGAGAAAGAGGAATAGGAAAGAGGAAGAAGAAAAGACAGAGAGGAGGAAGAGGAGGAGGAGGAAGAAGAAGAATTACTCCCTATTTTAGTTGCCTGTTGACAAACATTACTTTACGTACATTAAGAATATTACAATTTAGAAAGTATCAAATTTCCTTTTGTATTTGTTAGTTTTTCTATATTTTACTGATGCTTAAACCAAGGTCAGAGAGGGTAATTACTAACTTTTACTGTAACAAAATTGGAAAATATTTGCTCTGAGATTTGAACCCCACATTGCTTCATATGTGATTCTCCTTGTTTGAAGTCAATCATAAATATAAAAAGAAAGATGTTCTAATTCTTTATGGCCAGAGACATAACTAAATCTATTTATTTCACATGGAATTATTTATGTATATTAATTTAGCCATTTGTCATAAGAATGGGAACACCTTAAGGAAAGAATTAATCTTTTCAGTGGCATTTAACCCAAATTAAATTTGATGTCAAATCATTACACATAGATTGTTTTATATCCCACACTTATTTTAACCCATAAGCTTTATAAGAAGTCATGATCCCACATTAGGCAATCACTTCTGTATTCAGCAATTTTTCAGCAGAAGTGTAATACAGGCAAAAAAAAAAAAGGGGGTGATATCAATGCTCACCACAAATTGCTATCTCATAATGATTCTTGATATACACTTGCATGTATTTTTCCTTAGCTCTCAGATATAAAAGACATCATGAATTCTGTAACCTAAGAGAGTTCTAGCAACTGTTAATCATTTAAGAAAAGTTGGAAGTTTATTCCAGTCTTCCTTAATTAAGGGTTTATCAAAAATATATGTGCTTTCTCCTTCTTTCTGCTTAGAGAATTTAGTACATTTCTTCCTTTTTTGGTTTGTGTTCTACCTACCCTCTCAAAAATCATTGTGTTAATGAGCCATAACTACTAATAGGATTGAGTCAATGTCACAAACATGGCATCAAGAACTTCTGATAACTGTGTAACCCCATTTGCAAATGAAATTAAGTAATATACCCAAGGTTATACAATTAACTATTGATGAAGATAGAGAATACCTCACTCTGGATAATCTAACCACCAACCTAATATGATTCTATTACATTGATGCTACTTATGCAAAGGAAGAATGGTAGATATAACAATCATTCTAATAGAGAGTGATAAATATCCCTACTCCTTCCCTGGGTGTTGGTGGCTAGGCAGAGAGATAGCTTCCTATGTGATTTTTTCCTCAGCTATTAAGATTTCAAAGAAGAGGATGGGAGTATCCAGAAATAATTTTAAAGTATCCAGGTATGTGAGAACTTTTGATGTAAGTGAATTCTAAAAATCCTGTATCCCTCTCTCTCCCATAATGCTTATGTCCTTATAAGTACAAGCAGAAACTTTTAGGCATGCAAGTATAGGAAATGATTCTGCATGGTGCAATATTAGAAATGTGCCCATTTTCATATAATTATGGTAATCAGAAAGATAAGAGTTTCCTCAAGGTGTGTTTTAAAGTCAATGATAATATACTTTCAATTCAAATTGTAGGTATAAGAGATACAGAAAAAAAGAAAAAAAAACACTTGTTGGGTGATGAGACAAACATACCTGATATTACTAATTAGACAGTTAGTGGAAAGTATGTTAATCAGAAAGGGAGTGATAATATGAATCTCTTAAACTTTGTAGTGGCATACTCTAGTGGTAATAGCCAAGAGAGGGTGCCTTAGCTGACAATAGTTCTCAACTGCCCATCTCCTAAACAGGAGAATCCTCCTTGTAAAATGTACATATCAGACTGTCATAGACCAAAACCTTTAAAGGTTGTTTCTTACAGCAACTTATTGTGATTCAAGGATCACCAATCAACCTTCAGTTTATGATTTGGTTTCCTTTATAGATCGATCTATAGGAAGAGAATGCATATAACATGATGAAATGTGTCCTATAAAATGAATAAATGAACATTCTTGTTTTTACAAAGCAGTCCCATTATCTTTTGATATATATGAATCCTGCCCCAGTGCTTTATAATCTGGCCATTTTATTCACTCTTTCTGAGCATGTTGGTGTAGCAATTGGTTTTATCTCACTCAGAGTTGTCTACACATTAGGGTAGTAGTTTTTATGAAATCCAAAACATTCTTGCATTTGACAATTTAAGGTCAGTATGCTTTAATTTTCTTAAAATTCCATATTCACATTTGTAGTTGAACCTTCTTTTCAGTGCATTCTTTTACTGCCCTGCTTATGATTTTTAGTGCTATAATTTTTATTTCATTGAAGTAAGTGGTAGCATTCATTAAAATATTTTATGTGGAACAATGGGAATGTTAAAACTGGTTGATTTTCATGAGATTTAAAAACTCAAAATTATAATCATATAGTAAAAACATAAATTATTCCACATAATTCTGTACTGTAATGATAATTATTACCTCCCAATAAATCACTTGGCTTTTGCTTTGAAATAAACAACGTGATTAGATATGGAAAAAAAAAAATACGTAACACTGTAACCTTAGAAAAGATCAATATAACTATTACAGCACTTCTCAGAAAGTGAAAAATAAATAAAGAAAAGAAAATCTCAGTTTGTGATTTAGGATGAGTGTAAATATATGTTTTGAAGTAATTGCACTTGTGCATGATTTTTCTGCTGTTTAAAGTGTTTGACATGTACAAAGAAGCCATGATATTTTTTAACATTCATAACATTATGGCTAGTTTTTGTATTAATATTTAAATATTTTAGTTTACTACATTAAGTAATAGACTGAACAAATAACACTGAGTGTTCCTTAAGCATTAAAGTATCATGGAATAGTCATTAAAAAAAAGCTACAATTACTAAATGACTAAAGCTCTTTTACATCTTCAGTAACCACTACCATTTGAAAAATGCAGATTCCTTTGGGAAGAAGGGGGAATTATCTGTCTGCTGGGTGCCTTGTATAACATGAACCAATAGAAATTTATCCAAAGGCTCACCAAGCCTAGCCTCTATGCCTCTTCAGTAGATCAAAACTGAACTTGCTAACTATATGTTAATAGAGAATGAGAGTGCTTTCATTCTTTGGATGAAATCTATGGATATATGATAATCAAATCTGTGGATATGATAAAAGCAAAACACAACATTCAGAGTAATCAGAGATATTAATCTGGCAGAAAATGACTCAAGGGATCATTCACACAATGAGCACCAGGAAGAATCTTGGAAATGACAACAGAAATGGAAAAAAACTGTTCAGCTCTCTTAAAATCATTATTGAGATATAACTCGCATATAACATCGCATCAGTTTTAGGTGTACAACTGAAGAGCATATTTACAAAAATTTATAATGTAATAAATTCTAAGTCTGAAGTCTGTTCCCCAGCAAAGAGATTTTGACATTATAGCTAGACAAGACATGAAGAGTCCACATAACCAATGAGCAAGTTTCAATAAAGTGGCTTTGAAATCACTAATTCTAAAGAAATAAAATTAGAATCTAACAGGACTCTGCCTCATCATTTCTTACCTTCCCTGGTTTGAGCTCAATGGTGATAAAGCACTCTGTCTGACCCACTGCACAGGTCGTGCTTCCCGACACAGACAGAAGTTGATCCATCAGACTCACACCATTCTTCTCGAGCTCGGTAGCTGTTTTGTTAAACGTGACTCGCCAGAAAATCTGGACATCTTCGAACACCCTGGAAAAAAGCAAGACCTATGCAAATGCAGTCATGGAGTGTGTTACCCTGTGTCTTTCACTGCACCTGAGCCCAAGCACACTTTCTCACCTAAATCACAGCACTTACATCACCAATGAAGTGGTGCTACTAATGTATCAGGAATATGAAAACAAATAGTTGTTCTTCTGCCACCTACACCTATTATGTACTAGAAATAAGAAAATAAACAGCAGAGACTCCCTACCTTGAGGTGAATGTTCCTCCTCTGTCTTTTAACAAGAAATCTTCTAAGGGAGAAACACTACTGCTAAAAATGGTTATTAGTATAAAAATAAAGGACAGGCAATGACCCATATTTTTGGAGACTATTTAGGCCCAAAACCAAAAAGGTAACATACACACATACACGTGTGCACACAAAGTGGATGTATGTGATGAGCATTCAGAAGATGTGCACTATATCATATTAGGTTGCATGAAAAACTTTGGTACTCCAAGTCTCCCTAACAGGAAATGATTTTGTAGGCAGAGTGATCAGAGAAGAATGAATCTGAAGGGATGACTTACACAATCTGACATTATGTCAGATATAATATGGTCCTTTATGAAGTACAAAATGTTCAAAGTAGCCCCAAGTTATGCTCATTAACCAAGTGTGTTAAACAAATCAAGAACTACAGCATCTGAGCAGTAACATACCAAATCCAATACTACCTTCTATCAATATTTCATCCTGCCTTTACCATTTCATGAATTCAAATTAGGTACTATATAGACACACAGGATGTTACATTTCCCGCATATATATAAACACACCTGTTTGGCTGCCTTGTGACAGTTAGATGCCATCTGCTCCTATCTGCTCCTTCACCCAGCTCCAGCCCATGCTGGGACTCCTCACGGAACCCTATGATGCCATTCTGAAGATCACTCCCTGAGAAGACAAGGGGAAGGGTTACGTTATACTTAAGACTTTAAAGGTTCAATGCTTCATTAACCTTTCCAGCTCAGATGGTATAAAAGTAAGAAATTTACAAGTGAGCTGGGGAAGCTACAATTTTCAAGGATCTTTACTAAATACAGACTAGGATCAAAATGATGACAAGAAGAAAGAAAACATCAAATTCTACTTCCCATGCTGACATACACACTCATCTGTCTCTGATGAGACTCTATTTGCTAGTCCTTGACATTTTATATATGTTTACTGTTTAAAGCCAGCATATCCTCATAGAATGTAAGTTCTACCAGAGCAGCATTCATTGTATTTATTGCTGTATCTTCAATACCAGAACATTTGCTAGCATATGGTGAATTTTTAATAAACATTACTGAATAAAATGAACACCATTAACTGATTTACCTTCTAAATGAGGTGGCCAAAGGACCATAACATAAATGTTCATGTATTCAGTTATTTGCCCCAGAGAAAAAAAGAACCATTAAGGAACTTCCAAGTACCTCTGAGCAAAAGAAACTCCTCTGAGCAACAGTTGGGGCTACAGGCACCATCATACTACAAAATTGTGTTTAAAGAGGGACCAGGCTAGGGCTCAAGATACACTGAAAGAGTCACTCCAAATCCTCGTCAGCACATGAGCTTGATTCTCAGGACTAGAGAAATAAGTAAACAGTTCTTGCTGCTTTTTCTTTCTTGAAGGTCCAGTTTTGCAAAGTGATCCTAAAAGCAATGACCCAAAGCAAACAGCCTTAAAACCCATTTGTACCTTTTTCCCTGAAATGCTACTCCTGAGGTTTCCAGGACACAGAACTTCTGAAGTTAGGGTCAAGATAAGAAAGCAGAAAACCACTGAACTGTCCTGATGGGGGAGGACCAATAGTCACCAGCCTTATTTTGCAGGTCTGAAGTGTGAATATGTGTGGGGCCCCACTGATAGGGACACATGCGTCTGATGAACCACTTCTGTCCTGCTGTCTCAAGTTTGTTTTGTCTCACCTAGATTGCAAATTCTTATCCTCAGCAATTAATCACTATGCTCACTCTTTAGCCCTGCACCAGAACCTGATGTCCACTTTTTTCTTCAGTAGCAATGGTTTTCATGTCACTTTGAGCAGGAATTTGCTCTCTCCAAATAGATTATAAGCCTCTCACAAGCAGAATTTTACTTTTCAAGTATGAGAGCAACTAGCATGGTTCTCATTAACAAATAATGCTTCCCTTGCCACATCTATAATAATAAATTTCAATGTCAAATTTCTACTAAGAATTAAGACTTCTAATGTGCTAATGATCAAAAACAAAACTAAACTATATTTCCCAATGTACTTTGAACATTTGTTCTAATATCTAAATGTGAAAAGACTGCAGAAATTAAAGATAAGAGCAATCAGCAAAATTAATAATACAGTTAAAAGAGAAACACTGTTAAAAGTAAAACCCAGGTGAGAAAACATTTGCAGAGAGAATAAGGGCACTCAGGGCATATGACTGTGCCAATGCCTGGGAGATGTTTTCGGGTAACTTATATCACGGGACGTTAAGAGGTAGATACGGTGAGGAGGCCATCATTTGCCGTATGTGTATAATCACTATGCCTTATGTAGGGAAGGTTCAACATGAGAGAACCTCACTGAGCACAGCTGAGTGACCATTTGCTTGACGATTTATGCTCAGGGCTGACAGACTGGTAGGCCACTGGTGTGCCACACTGGCCAAGCAGCACACCCATTCCAGGTGGTATGCAGCTGCTGTCCTGAGACCCCGAAGAATCCCCTGCCACCACTCTGATAAGGACTGTAAGATCGCCCCATGATCCAGTAAGTAATGGAGTAACGCCTGGGGCAGCAAGGGGCCTTTGGCAATCATTTCCAATGGTCTGTGCCTCTGCTGAACTTACTGCTAAATATTTTTACTGTAAGCCCTGATCACATTCAAATAGCTGTAATAAATTATCTATGTCATGGGATGGGGAGAAGGCTGTTGAGTGTCAAAATAGTTTTAATAGAAAAATGTGGATGGCATTAAGCTAATGTAAATCAAAATTGGTAAATAATTTGTAGACTAGAATTCTTACAATAACTCAATGAATTGAATGAAAAGAATGAATGAAAATTCTGATTGGTATAAATGTGTAGGCCAACATAAATGGGATGATGATGGATATAAAAGGATACTACACAATTACAAAATTATGATTAAATTACCACTGAATGGCTAAAATATAATGGAAATTCTAGGAAGTAATAAATACTAAGAGTGGATCATACAGATGCTTACACTAAAAAGTTTCTTTATAAAAGACAAAAGCAAAGACGTTAAATAATTTAATCAAGGCACCCCTAATTAATGGCTGATCTGGGTCAAAAATACAGACTCAATGAATTTTAGCTTTCTTTCCACGAGGCTGTTTTATCATAGTGGCATGTGAAACTCTCAAGCA
The DNA here is from genome assembly GCF_030020395.1 of Manis pentadactyla. Taxonomy (NCBI): domain Eukaryota; kingdom Metazoa; phylum Chordata; class Mammalia; order Pholidota; family Manidae; genus Manis; species Manis pentadactyla. Next base: position 70,430,228 of record NC_080020.1, read on the forward strand.
CTGTGTAAAACGCATAAACGTTTGTATAAAAGAGAAGGTAAGAACTATGACATGGCTTTGTCAATACTCTGGTGTAAGATATTAAAAAGCTGAGCTAATCTACTTTAAGAAGTACAGTATGATTTCAGAGGAGGACTACAAATTGTCACCAAAAGATTTTACAAGGTGCCTGAGGAACTCAATCATTGCATTTTTAAGCTATTGCAATATATATTCTCAATAACACAAAAGCTGTAAACTGCACTGGTTCAAAAGTAGGGCAAAATGAAATAACTTTCATCTATTTCCCAACAGATGAAAGTAATTTCCTGATAATGAGATATTAGATTTTGGGATTACCGAAAGTGGTTAGAATGAGGTTTCAAAACAGGATAAGCAATCATGTGTTTGGATGATTAAATTAAGTATTGTCCAGAGGAAAAGCATGGACTTAAGTATTTTTAAGGTTTTCCCTATATTGTGAAAGTACAGATTTATAGATTAACTGGATCTGAGCTACGTGACATTTACAGTCCATTCAATTCTAGCCTGGCACCTAGAACAACCTTATGAGTTCATGCAGTGAGTCCAATGTATTAATGAATTACTATGTGTCATTCAAGACATTCACCCTCTTAAATAAAATTTTAGATAGAATGATCTTCTTACAAATTCTGTATTACAGAAGCACATTTTTATCTCCGTCACTCCAAGACATACCTGTAATAATGATCACGGCAAAAGCTGCAAACCCAGTGTCGTCCTTTCCCTTCACAATCTGGGCTCCCCCTTGCGGCTCTGTGAGAAACACACAGAAGAATTCCTGTCCCTCAGGCTCATCATCATCCAAAATCTGAATGAGTACTTTACGTTCTCTCTCCCCATCCAAGAATGTAAGGATAAGAGTTTGCTCTTTAAAGTCGTCTTCTTCAATTGCCCACGTTAGGTTGGAAATTCCACAGATATCATGAAAGGGCAATGCACCTGGTTCCTTCTGAGCAGATTTTTCACCAAACGTTTTAACTGTTACACTGACGTTACCGGCAGACCCATCAGTTCTTCGGATGAGAACTTCCACAGTGCTAAACGTGCCATTCCTCATCTCCTCGTCAACATAAACAACAGGTGGCCCAAGACTAAATGTTCCATGAATGGGAACGTTTGCAGGTACAGTGGCCACGTCCGGCTTCTCAGATGTGCCAGGTATACCAGGAAGGGTGACAAGTTTCTCAGGGACGGTAGATACACCAGCTCCCTCAGCAACACTCACAACCATTCCGGTTGGCTGTGGAACAGCAGTTACCTCAGTTCTGTCAGGGTACGTGGTGGAGGAGTCAGTTTCCACAGGCATGAGAGCTGTGTCAGCTGCTAGAGCCACAGTTGTGTGGGGGAAAGAAGCAACCGTTCCTGCCAGGTTGTCATCATCCAATATTCGGATCACTGCCACACTGAAATCTAGATTCAGGCGTGGTCTCCAATCAGCATCAAACTTCTGAAATCCTTTCATTTCTACTGAAGTTAGATTAATGTAAAAAATTTCTTCTGTTTCAGGAAGCTTGTCATTAATTATGATTATTTCAAAGTCAACCTCAGCTTGGAATTTTTGAAAAAGCAGTTCCCCATTCTGAACAGGCTCAAAGTCCTCCAGCGGCTGGGCACTTCCTGCAGTGGTCTGATAGGAAACTGCAGCAAGATCGCCGTGGAACCCAAACAGCCTTTGTACATGTAATCTGATCATCTGTGTATCCTCTGACACTACGATCGTTCTTGAACCAGGAGAAAACTGAAAGAGTCCCATTGGTTCAATTTCAGCAATGGCAAAACCTGGCCTAGAAAAAAAGTCATGAAAGAACTGATGAAAAATAGGAACATCACTGCAGAGATTCACCTTTCAGATATTTGAGATGCTGCTCATGAATGCATCTGAAAAACATGTCCTTTTGAATTCCACATGACCCTACTTACTTATTGATGAATATACCAGAGCACAAGAAATGTTAAGGATGGGAGCTTTAATCACGAGTGATAGGACCTAACAAGTTTTAGCAAAGTGAAGAGCTCATAGGTCTCTAGTCCTTTTTTCTAGTCATCCTAGAGCAGCTCTCAGAAGGATCTGAACCATTAGGCTCCCTCGTATGGTCGGTACACAGGGAACCAAAAAGTCTTAGGATGCTCTGGATAGCAGCCAGATTTCTTATCTAACAAACATACATAGCTGTCCCTACTGCATGCAAAAAAAAAAAAATACCTTGCCTGTTCCACCTCACCAATAATGGAATTATTCTCTCATGCAAATGTTGTTAAAATTTTTTTATATATATGAATAGCAAGAAACATCTGTGATTGATTTATCCTTAGCTTTCTCCTATGGAGTGTGTGCATATATGTGTGTATCTATGATTGATTTATCCTCAACTTTTTCCTATGTGTACATACACGTACACACACACACACCTTATAGCAATACCTGGCCTATGGTAAACACTATAAAACTGTTAGCTATTATTATTGTTAATGGCATTTGAATTCTGCCACCAAACATTTTTTTTAATGGCATATGTATAAAAAGCTATATTCAGTTTTGCCAACCAGTATTTCCCACACATAAATATGTATAAACATATTTAAGCACACACTGGTTTTGCCCTACATTTTCCCCATTTTAAAAATAAGTAAACTGAAGAACAGAAAGATAGAGTAGCACTCCCAAAGTCACTCAGCAAGTAAGTGGCAGAGCAAGGACTAAATCTGGCACTGTAGCTCTAAGGTCTGTTCTCTGCTGTTCTGATCAAGCCCATCCCAGGTAAGAGAAAAGTAAAGTGTTTTTGGCTGGGATATATTTACCTGCAAATATATTACCCTATTATAATGCCTATTCTTACTCTTAGTCCCCTGGGGAAATCAGGTATTTCTCAGTTGCTTCTCAGAAGACATCCCCCATTAATAACCAGTGACTTTGTCTTCACTGGAGAGGTTACCCTGGGCAAGAGTCTCGAGTTAGAAGTTGCAGTGAACACTCTTCAACACAAACAGTGGGTGGTGACTTTATTGAAGTCAGCCTCCCTCCACGGCATCTCTGTCATGCAGGCCATATGTTGCTCGACACTAAAACTGTTTTTGCATCTGTTACAAGGAAAGTGATCCTTGTGTCTTTTTCTGTTTCAACTGATAAATTCCAGATTACTCCTCAGAGACTTTTTTGGTTGAGCTGGTCTCACCGAAGCTGAGCCCCACCGGGGGCACTGCTCTGCACTCCTGAGAGGTGGATAACAAAAGCCTCCGGCCGACCAGGGCTGGGAGACGTCCGCAGCAAGACTCCTTTGCTCTGCTCTCCGTGGGAAAAGGAAAGGCTCCCTGAAGGGGACATGAAAAGGGAAGCAAGGTATCATTTCTAAGTTTTTAAATGGGGATTCAACTCTTAAAAATGTAGTGAAATTATTTTTCAAAATTCTGTGACAGTCTACAAAAGGTGAAACATTTAAAAGGGGGGATGAGGGGGCAAATAAACTTAAGAGGAAGTTTCCGGGACAACACAAATCTTTCCTTCAACCCCTGTCTACTCGACAGGGTAGATGTCAAACCATCTACCATTTGCATCTCACAGACCCTCAGAGCACTAATGGTATAATTAAACAATAAAGTACTTAAAGGTACGGTTGTGCTGCTGTCAGAAACATTCAAGTGAACATGTTGATGGATACATAGCTATGTTGTGTCCTTTATTATTATTGCATAGGCCAAACTGGGTTTTTAAGACTCGTTTTAACAAACTCCTAACATATCAACAGAGCAGTCTGCTTAGTGACCACTGTTATGAGGAGAGGTATGCAGTCTTTAATTTGACTGAATAAAGTGTCTCTCATTCTCATCAAGCAGACTGTTGAAATCTGGTGCACCAGATGAGAAAACAAACAGCTCACTGTCCACAGTATAAGGGATCCAAGAAAGTTAGTGGCCATTACACATCTCCACGTCCCCCAGGGCAGATCCTAGAAAAGCTGCTGCTCACCTAGTTCTGGAGTCAGGTTGCCAACAACACTGAACTCAGGGATTCCTAACCCAGGAGCGTATCCAGCCGCCCAGGCAACCAGGAGTGAGCCATATGTGCCCTTCCTAGAAATCACAATGTGGCTTGTTCCAGCTGCGATGTCCGTGAGTGGAAAGGCAGGAGATTCAAATCCAACCTGAGGAAAAACATGCTTAGAATGTTCTTTTTTTTCCCTAAAGGTTCTTATTTTCTGAAGAGCAGATTAAAAGTCAACTTTCTCTTTGTTAACACAATATATTTCCATTTGAAAATATTTTCAATTACAGAGAGTTTATGAAATGACATATGAGATTTGAGGATTTATTCTATTTTATATTCTAATTATAGTTTATAGTTTTTATTAAAATGCAATCCTTTAACATTATTCCAAAATGACAACTATAATTATGGTTTAATGAGAGCAAAAGATTTAAAAATGGCATTTTTATGACTTGTTCATGGGTCTTTATAAAGAATTTGATTTGTCCAGAAATGAAATTTAACTTCTGTATAAAGATATAATAAATTCTTTGTTTATAAAATGAGATCATAAACTAGATTTTCTGTTAAGGTTATTTTCAGCTTTGATTCAATTTAATATCTTTTTTTGAGGATCAGAAACCTTCAAAGAATTTTTAAGTAATCATCTCTTTCATTCACATCAAATAAGATCTTGTTTTAAGGTTAACCTTCCCAGGTACCCTGGGATTTACAGATGCTTTATAGATGAATAAGGTCTGGTCAATTAGGAAGAATAAAACCAGCATCCTAGCTTCACTCTGTGTTTTGAACCACTCAGTTTACCTCTTTTGGTCCCCAAATCTCTAAATTTGGGATACCATATGATCAACAGTTCTATTAAGATTCATCCTCCCATTTTAAATTGGAATGGAGAGTAGCAGAAAAGTGACAGAGGGTGTCACAAGATAGCTTCTGGAGACACAGAAAAGACAAACAAAAACAAAAGAAACTTCAACGTGACACCAGCCCAGATGCCCTATTACAGTGAGGCTTCTGCTTAGCAATTGCCAAAAGCTTTGGTCTACCTGACATCATGCTTGCTACATGGCTGGAGGCTGTGGTAAAGTGTCCTAGCCACCTCACATTGACACACACACACACACATACACACACACACACACACAGATACTGGTAAGGGACACAGAGGATACACCAAGAGCAGGAGTACCCGTGACTGGCCCTGATCTTGCCCTTCAAGGTTACACAATATTGTGACAATGTGCACGGACAAGGAGTAGGAAATATTTTACTACACCAAATGACTGATTCAGATTGAAAGAAATTTTATTTTGTAATAGCCTGTGAGCAATATTAAATCCTATACCCTCATTCTCCTTGAACAGAGAATGTACAGAAAGAAAACTATTCCTCTCAGTTATTTTTAATGCTGGTGGAGTCCATTTAGGGGACAAAGCAAATTCATTCCCTGTGGAGCAGCAGCCCAGCAGGAAGTAACCAAAGGGCATCCCTGTAATGGCCAGATACCCTGTTACACAAGCAGCTGGCCAGATTTGCCCACAGTCCTGACCATTCTTCTGCAGACTCTACATCTGCATCTGAGCCAGGCCTGCCTCAGTCAGGTGGGAGGAGTTCCCAGCCGGAAGAGGAGGAGGCGGCAGTAAAGATACAGTGATTTCAAATATATACACATCATCACAGGCAGAGACAACAGCCTAGTCTTATTCCTGCATTGACAGAATCAGCCTACACTGGGAGTAAAGCCCTCAAAAGTTGTCCTTTGTTCTCATGTAAATTTGAGAACTGATTAGGAAATGATCTTTCCTACAATGAACTCAGGTGGAAGATTCAAATACTTAGGTGAAACCATGTCATAGGATCTCACCCAACAGCATTTATCCACAGCAGTACAAACTTCCCATAGTAAAAAGAGCCCCGAAAATTAAAGACAAATATTCAGAATGCTTTAGTTAATGAAAAAGTCAAAATTTTAATGGATGTTTCATTCAAATTTTAACTATTTAGCATAAAATACCTCAATATTAAATATCTAATATCAAGAAAAAAACACGGAAATTTTAACGTTGGGTGAGTGTTCTTTTAAAAATTCAGTACCTTAAAAATTCTGCATGATACAAACTTTCTAAAACTGAAAAGAAAATACATTTTCTACTGTATGTCAAAAAATGATAATTAATTTCATATAACATATCCATAAAGTCTGCCTTGCTATTCATGGGATTACTTAGATTTTCGGAAATAGTGGATCTCAGTAAGAATCTTAGTCTCTCCTGTACGAGCCGCCCTCTTGTGGTTCGCAGACACTATCACACCCAGGGCCGACTACCTGGGAATTGGCCGCTTTCTCAGGGACAGGAAGGCGAGCGGATTTTGCTTCCTGGAGAATTTTTGGCATGCCATAGAGACGTCCACCAACAAGTTTCACAGCTACCAGCTGCAAGGTGAAATTAGAGTCCAATGACAGGAAGACCTATGAACAAACAGCATCAATGAAAAATAACTTCAGGAGAAAAATACTGACATTGGCATGAATCATTAGCGCACTGCTTCCGGTTCCTTTGGTACGGGCTTCAACAACATAGCTCTTTCCCCCGTGTTGTAAGGCAAATCACCAGTATGAAGACTGTGAGGCGAAGAGTGATGATTGTAGAGTATAAAAAACATAGATGTGTAACTTTTCCGTGTGTGCTCAAACGGCCTCAGTAATGATGAGAATCACAGAAGTAGCATTAGTAATAGAGTCATGTGCCACAGGCATGAAAAATGCTCACTGGTGAATAGGCTCAGCTCCTAAAACCAGCAAAACTTACTTTCCTTCTCTTCAATTGAGTAATAACTAATAACTCAGATTTACTCAAAATGAATAATGATCTAGGTGTACTGATTATCTTAATATTTTGCATAAAAATTTACTAACAAAATGTATTAGATCACCATTTTTCAAAGTTTTGGAATGCAACACAATAGGGGCAATCCTGAATTTTAAAACTGGGTTACTCTAAAAGGTTTTTTTTTTTGAAACTTTTTTTCCCATATAAACAGTGCTATTCAATATGGATAGGCCCCAAGTTATTCCCTAACTTGGAAAACTAAAAACTCTGTACATCTTCACTGAACATGAAAATAACCATTTCTGTGGAATCTGATCCTTTTAAATGTAAAATGTACTTATGTGTGCATCACAACCCCCCAAAATGTGCAAAATATGTACCACAGTAGTTTCAAATACTGTTACATGAGGGTAACAGATGTTTCATTCATTCAATCATAGTTTCTGCAAAATGACATTCAGTGACCATGAATCACAGATCAAATGCTAGAGCAATAAAAAGGAATCACAGTGTCCTAACTTCAATCATGTGCTCCCACTGCTCCTCTGAGGGTGTAATGCAGTTCACTGGCTGGGCAGCTGATGATTTTCTAACCCCATTTCCTAAAGAAGGCAGGCAGGAGCCAGGTGTCAGCTTAAAGCATCCAGTCATTTATTCCTCCCCTAGATCGCGGGCCCCTGGCACACACAGATTTCTGTGATGCAGCAGATACAGGATTCGGTAATTAAACATCACAGTTGATTGAACATGAGTAGAAACAGATTTGAGGAAAAGGTAGTTTACCTGCAGAAGACATGCAGGTCTATTAGTTTCAAAAGTAACTTGAAGGTCGATTAATTTGAAAAGGAACCTGAAGGTTTTTAGAAGCCGATCACATCCTCCAGTATGCCCTTCCATTTCCCTGGACTGTGAGATTCTACATATTTCTCATCATTCTTGATGGCATTTGGGGACAAACAGAAAGAGCTTCCAGCCCCATAGTATTCTCTGCACATCTCAAACATTGCTTATCCAACTTACAACAGGCTGTTAATGGGCCTTCTCCAGCCCAGATTGGGACAATATGACAACAGGGTCTGGGTCTTTGTCATCTTAGTAGCTCTGTGCTGCTCACAGCAGTTGACACATAGTAAGTACTCATCGATATCTGAATAAATGGCAACCACAAACATAAAATTCTTGCAGTCTAACTTCAATTCTTTCACACTTTCTTTAGTGTGCCAATGACTCATCTTTGTGTGCCCATGCAAGAAGCTTGCTGTCAACCAAGTGAGGTAACAGTTTACACTCACTCCACAGTCCAGGTGTTAAACCATTAAGTTTTCTAGTTTTCGGAGCCTAATGAAAACTTACCTGATCAAAGATCCACTGGAAGGTCCTTTTCTCTATGGAAGACCTGTCCAAAGTCCCAACTTTTACTAGGAGGGTGGAGCAGACAGAATTCTATGTAACTCTTCTAACATCCCAAACTTCAAAGAGCAATGCATTATATCCAGGGTATAAGGGAATAAGGGGACCACTGAAAAAAAACCCTACCCATGGTTTATGTGCATGTCACACCCTGCCCCAGTTACCTTAGAAGTCTACCTCACACAGCTGCACTAAATGATCTAAGTGTAGTCCCTGGAACGTGAGAAAGAGGAGAATCCATGGGATTTTAAATATATTCATGAAAAATGTTAAAGTAAGCAAATAGAAAGAAGCTTTCACATATGCATAAACTAGTAAACTTTTTCTACCCTTACTGAAAACAGAAATCAAAAAATTAAAATAGGCTCAAAGAAGATGTTAAGAAATTCATAGATGGTAATTCAAACAGATACTAGGAAAGCTAAGTATCTCAATGAACTTTACCATTAGGCTTTCAAAATGAAATGAAGAGGATTACCATCTTTGAAAATGTTTCAGGTACCATACACTTCAAAAGAAGGTAAGAGTCAGGTGGATCAGCAGTTTTAGTCCATATAATATATGTCATATATTCTGGTCTTCCATACATAGTCTGAAAATAATTTTGTACTACCCACATTGATTAGTAAATAGAATAATGGAATTGATACTGTGGTATGTCTTACTGTCAAATGAAATCTTACTATAAAATAATACAAAGCTATTCCTAGAAAAGCTAAAGGAATATCTGCTGATGTGCCTTGTAATTTGGGTATGTTCAGAAGGTGATGCTATGTATATGTATGGCAAACTGTTTCAGTTATATAATTTAAACTCTTCTTATTTATAAATGAGAATTAATACAATGATATACTGGCTAACTTAATCCACCCCTCTTCTCCCCAGCTTTGTACTCTTTACTACACTTCTGAAATTTTCAAATATAGGAAATGGAGATTAGAAATTGATACATCAGGCATGGCACTGAGTCAGTTTCCCAAAGGACTACAGGGGTGTGGAACCCACGTCCCATTGAGCCCTCCATTTTCTCCTTCACTAAACAAAAGTAGATTCCCATACGCAAAAGACCAAAAGGTTCCAGAGTAGGTGCAAATTAGTGTAATATGCTTACTGCTTATTCTGAATGGCAGCCTATTTTCTAAAGATTATAAGCTTATATGAAATTAAGATGATCCATTATGGGGTGGGCTAAACGTAGTGGCCTGCAAACAGGAAGCAGCATTGTTTTTCTCCTGCTACAGCTTCACGGGGTTTCTTTCCACAAACCTTTGACAACGTTATGGGGTAGAGCTTGAAGCTTCCTGTCACTTTCAGGAAGGTAAAGGCCAGACTATCAATCACAACTCCTAGCTCACCTTCACTTTAAGCTCCCGTTTACCCCAGTCCTTGCCCAACCTGAAGCTCAGGATCTGGGTGGGAAAGAGGTCAGGGGCTGATGTGTCAATACTCTACCAGTCCCACTGAGACATTTCCATCCAGCTTCTGGCACTTTCCAGTTTGGGACAGGGGGAAGCTTGCTTTGAGACACAATGACACAACTTCTGCCTTGCTCTGTAGTCCTTTCTTGGCTACAACAGCTAGCCACACCCCTCCAGGCAGGCAGGCACCCAAGTTCCTGGCCTTTCATGGCATCAATGTGGGTGTTCCGTGAAGACCAGAATTCCACTCTTTACCGCTCCTCCACAGAGACAATGGCCTTTCCGTCCTCTCCTGGCTTCACAATCCACCCAGATTTTTCTCAAAATGACTCTAATCTGGTTACCTTTGTGGCAGTCTTTCTCACCATGAGATAATTAATTCCCAGTGCCAAAAGCATCTTACGTATGAAATAAATTTCTTTCCTGTGCATATAGAATCATACTAGTTATATGCCATCCTTGGGAGGATTAAGACAAGAGTCACTCAAATCACTTTCTGTGGTTCAGACTGAGAGAGAGTTCTGGCATATCTATGTGACCCCCAGGAAATCCACACATTCTTACCATCCTCATCCTAAATGCTGGCAGAGTGGTCTGCTGCCCCCTCTTCCTTCTTCCCATCACAGAAAAGCAGACCAATCTCCTATGTTCCAGATTTCCAAGGAGAGAGGCAGGTACCAACCCTTGTGTTCACACAGTCCCTCTCACCTACAGGGAGCACAGGTCAGTCTTTCTCATTGCACTGCATTTTGGTAGGAACACAAGGAAGCCTACAAATTAGTCCCTTTCCATAAGCATCCAGTCCATGTGTATGCACATGTGCACACACACAGGATGTCTGGGTGGGTGTGTATGCATAGCCCTTGGAACAATTACTGAAAATCTGTAAGTACTAAATAAATGTCTGCTACTATTTAGAAAAAAATAGCTTGTCTCCAAATAGGAATATACTTACTTCATTTATAATCTAAACATATATTATCTAATAATTACTATGCATTTCTATGGCATTTTTTATGTTTACTAAATTAAATCTGAATAAGATTTTAAACTGATCATTAGATAAGCAGTGGCTCTCCGGAAGAGTTGTACTGGAATGATGAGGAAGCTAAAGGAACACTACAAACCTGATTCTTTACTGGCACCACATCCACTTTGTATTTGGCACCATCTGTGACTACCAGCTGCCTCTCTGCATTTTCAGTAACAGTCGGCTGATCCCTTTGATCGGATGATAGGCGAAATCCAACAGCCACATCTCCAAATGTTCCAGCCAGCCGGGTTACATTAATTTGGATGAATCTACTAAGGTTCTGCCCTACAAGTACTGACTGGTGATCTGAATACACTGCAAACACTCCATGTGGGTCATCATTCGCAGAAACAGAGAAGCGTGTGATGCATTTTTCTGGATACAGTTCTGCTCCTCCGTCTACAGAAACAAGTTGAATCACATAATTTTCCTCTATCTCAGGTACATCATCTGGTAGCAAATGAACATCAAAGCTCACTTCACTCTCTCCATCAGCAATGGTGAAAAACCCTTTTGTAGAAAGAAAGTCTCCGGTAATATCAAACTCACTACTTATTTCCCAGTAAACCTAAAAGGAAAAAATCCAACAACATTATACTAGTCAGTATACTGAATCAAAATCTTGTATATCATGTTTTTCTTGATAATATAAAAAATAAATTCTAATTGTGCATCATTATATTCAAAGCTGAAGTTTCTGAGTAGTTAGTTTAGAAAGTTTAGAGGAATGACATCAGCATCATGAAAGTATATTAACTCTTTCAGGCTGTCATATACAATTTGCAGGATAAGATTACAGAATCTCATTTTACCTATTTCTAAAATAATCACATAATTTGAAGAGATAAAGAGGAGGCAGTTAACTTTAAAATGCCAGGTCTACAAAAACATTCAGCAGTGAACCATAAACAATACTTGAAGGTAAAAAGTGAGTATGTAATTTGATGCTTCATATTGGAATTTTTGTTTGCTTTTAAAAAAAAGGAATATAATATTTACAAGATTTCAAGTTTTAAGAAGTTATTTTCCATGAACTATTGGACTACAAACCTAAAGTTTCAAATTAAGAAGTACCAGTTAATCTCTGATAAACAAAAAATATGTTAATAGATAAATTTCACAAAATTTGCTAGCAAATAACCTTGGTCTGTTTGATGAATGCCCCGATGATTTACAACAGCATTCCCAAATGTTCTTTATCAGTATGCACACAGATGTAATCTCTTAAAAATGAGTTACTAAACGGAAAGATTATATTGTAAAATAGAGTCCTAAAGAATATATTAAGCAATTCACAAAAATAATTGAAAGACTTAAGTAGGAAAAGCTCTATGTTACAGTAAATAAAAAAATACAAAATAGTTGTCATACTCTTCATGATTAAGCATGAGGACAATCTTTTAATATAACTGTAACTGAATTCAGAAAGACAGCTAAAGCCTGATGCTGGCAGAAAAGCCCAAAGGTGCTTAAATGAACCTTCTCAGTTTCTCTGAAAACTATCACTTCAGTTTATCAAAAACTTTAATCAGAACATGCAATTTCTCTGTTCTTTGCAGCCATATTTGTTAAGCAAATTGTCATTCTATTTAAAAATCAAATGAAAAATGATACCGTAATCTCTCCAAAAATGCCTCTGACTCTTTTGACAAAGAAGGGAATGATCAGGGGCCCCTCCAGAGCTGGCGGCTCTGAATAGGTCTTCTCAGATAAAGACTCAGGAGCAAACTGAACAACGCCATTTGGGTCACCAAACTTTTGTATCTAAAAATAGAAACAGAAACAGAGTGAATACCATATATAACAACTATGGATTAAATTACAGTATCCAAGTTATCAATACACAGATAGACTGAAGAAATGAGAGGAACCCAGATATATCTGAATCCAATCTACCAAGCTACCTGATTTTTAAAAGCCTTCTTTACTACACTGCTTATTATCTAAAACAAGTAGGTTTTTATTCCCCAACAAAATGGGATTAAGTTTCAGAAAAATACAGTTTGTAAAATCTCGAAATCATAATAGTCCTTCAATAGCTCAATTCAGCTTTATCTGCCTCATGATTGTGTCATTTAATCAGTTAATTTTAGTTAAAGTCCTACTGGAGGTGTGACAATGAGGAGCGAGGCAAAGGTCCTGCAATGGTTAATTTATGTGTCAACTAGATCATTCTACACTGTTTGGGCAAAAAATAGTCTAGATGTGGCTGGGAAGGCAGCTGGCAGATGTGATCAATATTTACAATCAGTTGACTTGAAGGAGATAACTGTTGATATGTGGGTGGGCCTCACCTGGGTGGGCCTCACCCAATCAGCTGAAGGCCTGGCGAGCAAAAACTGAAGTTCCCCAGAGAAGGAATTCTGCCTCAAGACTGCAACTCAGGAATCCTGCTTGAGCTGCCAGCCTGTCCCACAAAATCCAAACTCAAGACTGCAGCTTCGTCCCTTTCTTGAGCTTCCTGCTGCTATTCTGCTCTACAGACTGTGGTCTTGCCAGTCCCCACAGCTCTGTGAGCTGACATCTTAAAGTCAGTCACTATGTACCTCCAACCCATCCTTCCTTTCTCTGGAGAAACCTATTACAGGCCCCAGACAACAGTATTTCCCCAACTTAAAAAACAAAGTGCCCCTTTCTGCACTGCTGTCAGTACCCCTGGTCCTCATCACTCTCTGCCCATAACGGACTGCGTGGTCCTTACCAAACATGCTGAACTCAGATCTCAGCTGGGACATCATCACACAACCTGGACAAGTACTACCATTCTTCCTTCCAACATGTGACTTGTGGCTAGTTAGTGACTTTATGTACTTTGATGGCAAAGCTATCCAATTAGGATGACAGAACAAATACCTCCTCTCTAAAAAATGCCAAAGTATTCCCAAAACACCAAATATTTTCACAGCACCAAATAAGTATTTATCACTATATTAAAGCCTTTTTTAAAATTACAAATAATAGGCTATATAATGAATGAATATAATAACCAGAAAGTCTGACCCAAAGTAATTATTGTGACATCATTTGGTTTTATAATTTCCAATTTATCATAAGACCATAAAATTTCAACAAATGTAAATGTATTTTGTGATAAATTCATTAAATCCAAAACTTTGTGAGAAAAATAAAGTCAGACTTACTATTAATGTAACATCTTTAGCTCTGGAGTCTAATTTAGCTTCTCCCCTCACAAGTTTAAGTTTAATAATGAAAGTCTCTTCAACTTCAGTGTCTTCATGAGGACAGACTGTCAGAACTATGGTTCTCACTCCACTTTCTCCCTCTCTAAAATAGAAGGACCCGCTCACTGGGTCTGCAATATCTCCGTTCTGTGGCGGTAAGGTTTCCTGAGAATTGGGTCCTACTATCTCCCAGTCCACCTGCAGAATATTTGATTTTTTAGCAGAGACAATTGGTCTTAAAGAATTACTTTGCAGGATATGTATTAGAAAAAAATACACATATATATGAAAATTATTCTAGGATCTCACCTGCAGATTCCTATGCTTTTTAAAATAATGAGATTCACAAATATAAACTACATACCTACAGAATGTCAGTTTGCATGGATAACAAAATGTCTACCAAAGAAAGAAAAAAATATGAGCACCTGGTCACTTGTTATCACCACAGTATTACAAAAATATAGAAGTACATGTTTTAAAATACACACATGTATTAGAGATAAGTAAGAGCACAACACTGTCTTGTGAATGTGCACAGGTTCTGTCAATACAACCTGTTTGAGTAAGACAATAAAACCATGTGAAAAGTCTGCTGGCTATGTAACCTTCTCTTAAATATACTGAGATAAATTCCTAGTGCAAAATGAACACAAATTTTCATAAACTGTTATAAAAACAAAATTTTTATATTATGACAAATGCATTTATGGAAGTTCCTAGAATATAAAGTGGTGTATTTTTTCCTACCCAGGAAGAAAGAAACTCGGGTGCTTCCTGTCGCTTCTTCTGTCATTGGTCAGCGCTGGACACAGCTGACCACTTCCTTTTTCACAAAATGCTGCACCCTACCTTTCAGGGCTTACACGAGACGAGATAAACACTCCTGGTTTTCCTCCTCCTTTACTTGCCCATCCTCTTTGCTGGCTCTCCCGCCTCAGATCCCAAAACGCTGGCAGCCCAAGACCTGGGTCTGAGTCTTTCACATCCCTACCTGCATGCCTCGGGCTGCTTAGTTCCAACTGCCTCCATATACGTCAGCATCTTCTGAACCAGGGTCTGCAGCCCTGACCTCCCCACACCACACTCACACATCCTGCTGCCTACCTGACCCCTCCGATGGGATGTCTAGTAGCTATCTCAAATTAACAAGGCCAAAACAGAGCCCCAAATTTTCTCCCAAGCCTCTTCATCTCAGTAAACAGCACTACAATTCAACCAGTTGAGCAAAGAAAATGCCAGCACTTATCCTTGATCCCTCTTTCCCTCTGCCTCCACTAACCCAATGAGTATTTCCTCCAAAACAACTCAGTGTCTCCTCACATCTTGCCATCTGATCTCACCCCATCTGCACCATCATCAGCTCTGCTCTGGATGACTGAGTCCACAGCCTAACTGCGCACTCTGCTACTCTGGCTTCCAGACAAGCCATCTCCCTCACAGGTGTAAGGGAGCTCCTCAAGCCTACAACCTGATGGCACCGACACCACCTTCCTGCTTACAGCTCTCTGCCGGCACCCTAGCTGCATGCAGAACAATCCTTCGCGTGGCTGAGGAGGGTCTCTGCAATGGACACCACTAGGCCCCTCTGATCTATCTGCTGCTATTTTCTCCTCACCTACTAGTCCCCTACTGCATGGAACTCTCCACATCTCCAACATGTCAGGTTTGTACATCTACACTGGCGACTCCCTCTTCCCAAATGCTCACAACCTCATGACCACCTCTTTCTCATCATGTAGCTTTCAGCTTAAATATCACACCCTCAGCACCCAATCTAGAGAAGCCAGCAGATTGCTTGCGACTGTCTCTCAGTTTTACACTCTTGTAAACACTAGTTATTAGACAATTTTCTTTTTCTCATTTGTTTATTGTTCTGAACACTCTATGTGACCAGAGATGACATCTATCTTGTTCACCAGTGTGTTCTCAGTGCTCAGAAGAGGGCACACAGGAAGCACCCACCAAATCCTTGTTGAATTAATGCATTTTATCAGAATCCTTCATTTAATTTCTAACTTGCTCTCAAGAGTTCCCTGAGGTCAGCTGCATGCCTCATACATTTTTATGCACTTCATAAGATTTGGAAGCCACTTTACACATACTAGGTAATATTAAATATTATTGACTCTGAATAAATAAATATATTTGAGGAATAAGAAAATCTGATACCATACTCAATCTATCAAAATTATTTTTCAAATCAACAAAAGAATAACTCTACCTGAATATCTCCCAAGCGTCCTCCAGTTCGCTCTAACATGAAGGATAAATTCATTGTGGAATTGGGATTAGGAACAGAAATTTTGCTTTGATTGAGAAATCTTATAACTCCAAAGGGAGAGTCACTTTTGGCAATCGTGATTCTGCACACTAGGTGGCGCCCAAGGACCGCTCCACCAGTAGCGCCAACAAGCAGAATTTCAATGGACTCTGCGTATTCACTGCATAGCAAGAAGGAGCAATTCTGTGAGTCTAAACATATTAAAATGCTTCTAAAGCCCAAATAACTAGTCATTTTCCAAATTGGTCATACATATTCAAGGCACAGTATTCACACACCATGTGGTAAGAAGAGGGTGCTCAGCTAAAAACATGAATGATCCACTTCAATATTATACAACCTGCATTAGTTATTAGACTTTTCTCCCCCTTTTTTAATTGCTTAATGCATTAGGGAAGTGAACTGCAGGATGTTTCCACTTTTTGATTAGATTTTTCAAACGTGAAAGAACAAAAATTACTTTCTTTATTTGAAAAAGTGACATATACAATCAAAATGGTCTCCCAATCCTTTCCCCTGCCCCAGCAACCCTCAATAGTTTATCACTTGTTTCTCAATGGCCACATACGAAATCTAAAATTCTATTATTCTATTACCTGAAATCTAAAACACAGAGAAAGATTGGAACATAATATGCATGCTTTAAATATGCCCATATTATTTCTGGTATCACTGAATATTATTACCTTTCACTGTCATCAATGACGGAGACATTTATAAAACTTAAGTTCTGCCCATGCTGGAAAATGACTGAACTACCATGCAGCACATAATCTACACCAGGAACTGCAGAGGAGCTCTGAGAGATGAAATCGGCTGTCACACGGCCATCTGCTCCCCGCAGCCTCAGCACTGGAATCACGATTATCCCGACATCTTCCTCCACTGTAAAAGGCATGTGTGATCAACTGGCATGCCAGACAAAGCGACTCGCTTTTAGAAGATTCAGTCAAATTAAACACAGCAATTATATGTAACAGTAGACTGCATGCACTCAGTATTTCCACGGTTCATTTATCACTAAAAATATGATTAGTGAAAATTTCAAAACTAATTTTTTCAGGAGAAATACAGTTTCTCAAAAGTTTAAAGTTACAGTGAATGGTGTAAGTTAGAATTTAAAAACCTATTTTAATCACTAGCATAGGTATTCTTCCCTTGTGTGCTATATACAAATAAATGACCCTTGCTTTCCAAGATACTGTCATGTTCTTTCCAAAAACATGTGTACTCAAAAGAAGCCACTCTGGATTGCTTCTAATTTAGCTGAAACATAAGTAATATAGCTTAATAAGGTTTATGTTATTTAGAGCATATGAATGTTTTGAAAAGTCCAGTTATAAATACAATTCTGTTACATTTTCAGTTCCTATGAAATCTATTTCTGAACCTGAAAATATATCCTCAATGTTTCACTTTAGAAGCTTTCAAAATGTATTTCTTCCTAAGCTATACTAATCTCTGTATATTAAAATATCATTTAACAGAGTTCACATTTGCTATGGCTAAATAACATTGAAAAATAGAAAAAAAAATCTGTCTGATTGGTGCAAAACATGCATATGAGTTCCTCGCTATACTTAAGTTCACTAAGTAATGATATCTTCCATGACTTTACTCATAATGTCAATATACATCAACTCCAAAGTGATTTTTGATGAACTTTAAAATTGGCTAGATAACCAAAGAAATCAAGAGGCAATGAGGCTGACAAATTAATTAGATAACATGTTACTTAGTAGGGTTTATTCATATTCTGCCTTTGAATCAAATCAGAAAAGCAGCCACCCCTTTCTACCCAGGAGGGAATATAACCATATATTCTACATTCTGTTTTTATAAGGGGGGAGAATTGGCAATATTAGGCAAGCTGCTATGAGAACTGTTACAATACAGCATGATCAGGAAGCCAGATACTACCTGCATCAGTAGTCCACTGAAATATTCATCTCTAAGGTCATTTCATGAGACAGTGAATATTTACTGATTTCTAACCACAAAGGAAATTAAATATTTCATAAATTAGAAAGACATTCATACAAAAGTTTGAAATGCAAACATTTCAATAATTCTAAGGTTGAATACTTTCTCTAAATTGCCTCATTCCTAACCATTCAGCTTTGCCATACACAAGTAAGGTCAAGACTGCCCACAGGTAACTCAAATGTATTTTTAAAATAAACACATAAATTTAGGCACACATATATATATGTGTGTGTGTGTATACACATACCTATAAAGGCACATATAAATACACATAAAAGTGTATACATACATATGCATATACACACACATCAAAAGTGAGAAAATTTTCATATGGGGACCCAAACCGACAATGTCATGCACAGATACTCTGTAAATCAGAAAGTGGTGTTAAATTTATTAAGGTTATTGAACCTACCTTCATAGTCGGTATACCTTGGGTCAAATTCAATGACGCCCTCTGCATTATCATTTTTCATTATTATGATTCGGACAATGGAGATGTTTCCTATTTCAGGAGGTTGATCTACCTGAAGTCCATTTTCTTGGATGGTAAAATCATACCCTCTTACAAAGTCATAAAAAACAAATAAAATAAAATAAGTACATAATTACTTAGCATGACTGAAGGGTCCTCTTAGCTCCTATAACTTAATCCCGTTAAGTATTTTGATCACTTTAAAGATCCCAACATTAAAATACATTTTTTTTTCCTGAAATGGTTTAAGATAGATTTCTATACTGCTCCTAATTATCACTGCCTACAAGAAAACAAAATATAAAGCTATTAGACTTAGGCAACGGAAAATAATAAAACTATTAGGAAATTGGGAAGAAGTTGCAAAATGAACCTCTGGAGTTAAGAATGCACTGATGGACATATTCTACAGTAATGGGTAAAGAAGGGAATGTACTAAACTGTAGTGCTCTCAGAGCTAGAAAACCAGCTGGGCTGAGGAGTCCGTGTTAGGTTAAAAGGGTTACTTTAAAGAAATAATGAGTGCATGCCACTAAAGAAATGTAAGATTCAGGAAAATATTTTAATTTCTGAGACTTATTCAGAAGGAAAAACTTGTTTTCTCAGAATTAAACTTAAATAGGAACTTTTTTTCTTTTTAAGGGTAGCAGGGAGGTAAAAATCTCAAAGCCTTAGGTAGTCAACAACACAGATACAATCTCATACTTAATAAATTACTTTGACCAAATTTCACCTACTTAATTAAAATAGTGATACCCCTAATTTTCACACAAAATTCATTCCCTTTGCCAGACATAGACTCATCTCTGAGAAACTTAAGATTTGAAGTATATGCAAGCCCACAATTTTTTTTTTCCAGGTGGAGTGATATACACTTTACCTTAGTCACTCAGTGATATAGTTTAGCCAAGAAAAAAACTTTTACATCATGGCATTTGTACAACCAATGAAAAACCATTTTCATGCACAAAAAAATTCCCTTAAGGCTTACATAAATGCAAACATCGTTCTAGTTGAAGGTTTTGTGTGAGCTCTGGGGGCACAGGTGCTCGCTTGGGCTACTCCACCTAGAGACTGCTCACTCTCCATGCATCAGCAAGCTAAGGGCATTCCCCACTCTGGTTAATAAACTCAGCCCCCCACTAGATCAGAGACTGAGAAAGCCTCAATATGGTGGGTTCTTGATCTTCAATGAAAACGTGGTACACATTTACAGCTGAGTATCTCTGACTTAAATTTCTTCCCATTTTTAAACTGCCATTGGGCAAGCATCTACCTCATTCCCCGACAGAAAAGACAATACAGCCTTCAGAGATACCAGGGACAGACATCTCTCATTCCAGCCCTTTCATAGGTATAGAGACAGAAATAAGGGACCGTAAATTCTACCACACCAGCTGACCTTTGGCCTAGAGAACAGTGACTCTCTTTCCTAACTGAATTACTAAAAGCCCACACGGTGTGCCAATCTCTTGACTGCTTGGAGTGAATTCATACAACAAAAACACCTCTTTTCAACTTTCAGGAAAAAACTGTGATGTAGAACTTTGTGTAACTGTTAGTCTTCACCATGACTTCCTTACTAGGCCTGGCTCCACTGTCACGCAGCTGCGAAAGAGCAAGGAAAGCGCCATCTCCCGCTCAGCATCAACCCCTATCCAACACCGCCTTCACCCGTCCTCTCTCTTTCTCGTGTTCTGCTTTTTCCTCCTTTTCTTCTTCATTTACCTTCCCAGGAGCTCCACCTTTGTAATTACTAGAGAAAATTCCTTAGGGCCTTGGGTTAGGCCGTCTTCAAGTATTTCAATAGACAGGCTTTTCGCCGTCTCTCCTGCTTCAAAGAGGAGCTCTCCAGCCGCAGGGACGAAGCCCACGCCCGCCTCCGCCGCACCGCTCACGGTGGCGTACCACAGTCCCACGGGGCCCAGGGACCCGCCTGAGCGCAACACGGTGACGACAACCTACGCGAGAAGCAGGGCTTTTTCATTTGATTTGGACGTTTAATCTACCAAACAATACTTAAATTGTAACTGTCTCTAATTAAAGATTCTATTTGTCAAAATTATGATAAAATTGCAGAAAATTTTATAAAAGTAGATACATTATATTTTAAAATAATGATGTATAGTAGCAAATTAAGCCTTTTGAGCAAACCCTGGAATAGGAACAAGGAAACACTTTTTAGATATCACTCAAAATTTAAAAACCAAAAACGATATTTAAGATTGTAAGCATTTCACGCTCTACCCTTTGCGCTGCTTCTGACACTCGGAGTTGCTCATGTGAGAAGGCAAATCGGCCGTAGGGCAAGTCACTGGCCACCACAGTGATACTGGCAGAGGTGCTGGACTCACTCAGCATCCCCCGCTCCCCAACTCCGGTGAGCTGAAACTCATAGAAACTCTTTTCCTCAGGAATGTCATCATTCAAAGCCTAGACAAAGACAAAAAGAGCCATTAAGAGTGGACTCTGTAACACTTAAAAGAAAAATACCTGTCTCATAATCAACACCACCCCACCCCCTAAACACACCCGCGCACCCCCCACCCCCCACACACAAACGGCACTACAGACACCAGTACCTGTATCACTACAATTGCTGCAGACTGTCCATCTTGCATTGTCAGTTTTCCTGATGTTTCAGCAAATTCCCCTATGGAAGGAGGGAATATCCTCCAGTACACTGTGACCTCCCCGCCAATCGCAGGGCCACGAATGAGGCTACAATACATAAATGCACAATCAGTACATTTTTGTTTAAGTAAATTTTCCTAAATATTTTGTGTCTTTAAACAATAAACAATTTTCATTTACTTTAAGAACACTATGCATTTCAGTAACATCTACCAACTGTAAACCAAAAGGAAGTCTTTTACACTGAGCTTGTATAAATCTACTAGACAAGGATACAGGCAAAGCCTAAAACACTGAAAGTGGAAGGATTAAGGGAATTTCTTGAAAAGGATTTATAGACTTTTCAGTTAATACACAAGGTACAAAATATAAGTAGTCCAGCAAAAGCTCTCTGAAGTACAGTAAACACTTGATACACGCAATGCTAATGGAAGTGCTAATTCCAGTTCAGAGACTTAATAGTGCTGTCCAACTCCTCATGAGAAAATCTATAATAAACGAAGTTGCCTATGATCATACTACTTTCATTATGTAATAGGCCCTGATTTTAGAATCAAGTTTGACCCAAATGACCTTCTAAGGAATGCTTTTATAGGTAATACACACAAGCTTACAGAATTGAAGTAACTCTTACTTTATGTGGCAGTGATAGAATGGAGCTGAAAGCCTACGATCTCCCCATGTAACTCAATGTGCTTCCTGTAGCATGAGTTGTGCAAATCACCCAAGAAACAGTCATGATCCAACTTCAAAACAGGTAAAGCTCAAATGTATAATTGACATACTTTTGTTGAAGGAACTTTTCCAAAATATTCCTCACAATCTAACTTCAAGATAGGCAAGGATATGTCTTCAAGTTTTAACAAAAATCGGTTCTACTTTGCAAAGGATGTTACCAATATTTAAAATGCCAGTGTTTGATTATATATGTAATGAGAACAATGTATTTAAGGCAGAAGAAAATTAAGGCTATTTAAACGAAACGTCAAAACCTCCACCTAGGCAAGGAAAAATTATGAAGCCCTTACCTGATAATCGCAGTACCATTGTATTTTGCTGAAGGTTCCCCAATGAGGACGTGCCTAGATGATGGAGCTATCCCAACTTCTCCAGATGCTCCCTTATCTCCCCGAATGACTATTGATGCACTACCTAAATTGAAGTTCATATATACTGCTTATATAACAAACACATGTATTCACTTAGTATATGCCTGACAATGTTCTAAGCACTTTGCATATGCTTATGTTATGCAAAGATGACAATCATGTTAGGCATTGATGTTATCCTCATTTTACCAAGGAAGACAAATTTAAGCACATCAAGGCACTGAAGACACTGAGGCAAATAATTGGCCCACAGTTATATTTTCACGAAAGGAGCAGGAGAAAGTGGGCAGTAATTCCAGCACCATTCCAATGATAAGCAAGTGCTCTTCTGCCATTTGCATTAATTCACTTCTGCAGTAACCACTCTGCAGCCCACTGAAATTGGCTGTGTGACCATGCCTATTAGCTATATGGAAAAAGCAAGAATTCTTGTGGTACTCCTTTATTTTTAACTTCCTGACTCTACTGTTTGCTTGTAAACATTTATAAAGTGAGTCACATATTCCTACTAAAATGGAATTAAAAACCATTATCAGGGAATTTGAGTAGTTATATTATAATTGAGCAGTAACTTCAAAAAAATTGTCCCCAGAAGCACACACTAGGGGTGCATGAAACAAAGGACAGGATTAGCACACCCTCACTTTGTCAATGGATGAATGGGAATAAGAATAGTTTGTCGTGTCCAACTATGTCATAGTTGCAAATATATTATGAATTTTTAATGTTTAACAATTTATCCCTACCCACTGGTATATTCTTGGTCTTGTGTCTAGTCTGACATCAACCCTGACGTTTAGCATGATGCAGACAACTGACCTAACTTAAGACTTATGGAATAATACAGAGCAATGATTCCCTCCAAGCTTGTTGAAAAGTGCTCCAGATAAAAATACAAGAGAGTTAACTGTGCAAAGCACAGGCAGTAATACTCTACAGTCTTAGA
The DNA here is from genome assembly GCF_030020395.1 of Manis pentadactyla. Classification (NCBI taxonomy): domain Eukaryota; kingdom Metazoa; phylum Chordata; class Mammalia; order Pholidota; family Manidae; genus Manis; species Manis pentadactyla. Next base: position 70,453,542 of record NC_080020.1, read on the forward strand.
ATTCCCTTGGCCGTGGAATTCTGCTTTTTTGGCCAAAGACCCTTGCACAGGATGGAGTTCTTGATGGCAAAAAAGGGCATGTAATAATAGTAAGTAAGCTTTCGTATAAAAGTTTGCCAGGCCATTTCTATGGTTTGTACCCAATGAAACCATTAATCCTTTTTCTCCAGATCTATTCTAAGAAATGAATTTTCATATAGACCATAGGCAAATGGGAATTATGATGCCTGTTTCTGAAATGCCAGAACATCTAAGTAATTACCTACAGTTGAAAACAGGTATATATAAGCAGAAACAGACATAATCATATATGCTAAGTTTTAAAATAACACTTTTTACAAAAGTAACATGTGACCATTATAAATATGTGTGGAAAAGGTAATCAAAAAACACTATCAATGTAAGGGGATTGCATGGAACATGTTATTATGAAGTCTACTTTATTAACATAACAGTATTCTATGCAATTTGAGAATTCTTAATGAAATTAAGAGTATTTCTTAATTTTTAATGAAAATTAAGAGTATTTCTGCCACATTCTTTCAAATACTTACAAAGTCGTCTGTGGTATTTAACCAGTCTCCTATTGATAGACCATTTAGAAAGTTTCCATATTTTATTTTATAAACACTGCTATAATAAACATTTTTATTATTTAAAAATTACACAAAGTGACTGTAATGGGGTTTGTGGGGAGGACTTGGTGAAGGGGGGAGCCTAGTAAACATAATGTTCTTCATGTAATTGTAGATTAATGATAACAAAATAAAACATTTTTTAAAAAGGCAAAAAAAAAAAGGCAAGCCAGCCAATGACAGACAAGGATGAGGATGGCAGTTGTCTTGAACAGGGGTGGCAGGCAGTGGGCTCAGCGGGGACACTTTAGAATTAGAGGATTTTCTTCAAGTCCTGGCTTTTAATATGGGTGTGGTTTGCAGGTGCTTGTTGCATTATTCAAAATTAAATAAAAATGAATGATTAAAACAAAATTACACAAAGTATTATGAATCTTTGACACATAACTTTACCAATAATGGGCATTATAATTTTAATTTCAAAAATTCTTTGGCTGTAATACAGATGGGATATGATATCTTTATATTTCAGCAAACAGTTAAGGAATTATAAACTTAACACTATCTATCTTGGTTAACTATTGATGATTTGGTTATATTTTTCTTAGTATATACTTTTTAATTTCTCAAAATGGGAATTTCTCTTACCTTTGAATGGAGATATTTCCACCTCATCAATTGGTATCAGCTGAATGGTAAAATGCCTGTCCTCCTCCAACACGGTATCTTGAAGTGTGTGCAACAAAATGGTCTTCTGGAACTCAGTCTACATCCAATGAGAGGAATAATAAATTTTCCAGATTGATTAAAGCCAAATGCTCTCATTAATGGAAAAATGTTCATGTCCATAAGCATTTTTAAAAGGATTTTTTAAGAATGTGTCCTTTTCATCCCCTAGAATTATGTGTTGCTTCTGCAGAGAATTACTATAAAAAGTTTAGCTCTGACGACAAATTCCATTTAAGTTCTTAATCGGAACAAGGGAAAAAATTAAACACAACCTCTAAATGTACTGAAAATTTTCAACCACTGAACGTCCAATCTCTTAAAGAGAGCTAAATGGTCACTGCGTGATATAGAGACCAAGGTCATAGATTTAATACTTACAAAGTTTACTATCTATTTTGACTCTGCTCTCTACCCATTCCTGCTTCCTACCCATTCCTCCCACAAGATCCTTCCATGGATCTCGAGTACTCACTATTATTCCTTTCTTCTCTAGTCTAACACTCAACTCAGTAATATCTTGGAACATTTCTTAAGTTTTCAGTGGCAGCTGTAAGTGAAGGAATAGAGGAAAGCAAATGCACAGAGGACAACTCGATTAATACTGTGAGACATAAACATCGCAGACATTTTTATCTTTATCTTCTTTGCACACTGATAAATCAACTCCAATGTATCCTATGCATCATTGATTTTCTACAGTTTGAATTCTGCTGTTTATTGATTCTCATGTATATCTTAATTCTAAAATTGCATTTTTTCTTTGGGATTTTTAATATTAAAAAGCATTATTTTAATCTCTTCACTCAAGTTATTCTCCCTTCATAGTTTCTTATTTCTGTTGATTATTTCTTAAATTTTTTAAAGAGGTTCTAGGAAAATATATACTTCCTACTGCACATCTTATTAAAATGTACTCGCGGAAAAATCATGGGATGCAGTGAAATCACTCCTATTCTTTTTATTCTCCACATACTGTGAATTGTGTGTCTTAGCTACAAAATCATTCTTTAGGATAGAGGCATGTATGTCAGAGCTGGGTATACAGGAACAATGGAGCTTAATGCAGTTATACTCCAGTAAGAACACAAGAACAATACAGAAACTATGGAATTAATGCAGTTGTACATGAAACATGACAGGTTGGCAAACAAAGAACTAGATGGAGAGGATCAAATCCAGAGTGATCTACAATCTCATCACTCTTGAAGCACTCAGTACTCTGAAAAAGGATGGCCTTACTCTTTGGGGGAAAAGATTGTCATCTTAGTATGGATATCTTGCTTAAACCCGGAAAATCTTCCTAATCATCTGGGAATGGGATCTACCAATTAGATTCTATAACTGGGAAATTACTGCTCATTATTACTGAGGAAAATATGGAAATTTGAAAGTAATATCTAAATTCTAAATTCTTTTCATGCCAGATGAGGAGTTTTCAGATCATGACTATCACATGTGATCCTGATGTTTTTTGAATCATCACATATCAGAATATGAGAAATGAGTAGATGAAGTATCTGTGACACTTGGCTTAAGATCATTAATGACATTAACGTAACCAGCACCTTGAAAATGGTGGCAGAATATCTAGGTGGCAAATGGAATGCCGGAGGGCATTACTAATTAATTTCTTAATCACCTATCAGGCAACTGAAAAAAACAAAGGCATTTGCTTCTGTGTTTGGTGTAGAAAGGTCAACAAACTGCAAACGAAGTAGATGTGGACCACGCAGTATTGGGGTTACCTGATTTTTACACATTCAACTCTCATTCCTTCGGAAAACCACCTACAGAGCTTATACTCTAATTGTTTTCTATTTCATATGTGGAAATTCTTTTCAGACTTTGTGCATCTCCTATAACTAATTCCATACAGGTTTTTACATTTATTTGGCTAGAATGACAAATCTTTTACAGTTTTCAGTATTTTCTCTTTTACTGGTTATTTCTAATCATTTCTTATTTTGTGAGGTTATTTTTTGTCCTTGTTTTTTACTTATTCATCTAATCTATTGTTTTTCTGGTTTTTAACTAATTTTCTCTGCTTTCACCTTTACTAATTTTAAAAGACGTATGCAAACATGACTCTAAGACAAAAATGATTAAAAGAAAACAAATCTAGACTCTCCATTTTCTTCTCTTGTAATCTATTTGTCTATCCCACAGCCAGTATCACACTGCTTTATTTACCTTAGCTAAGTATTGTCCTAAATTAGGATAAGCAAGACTACCCTCTGTGTTCTTTATGAGTTCTTGGTCTTTTGAAATATATATTTCTATACTTATTTTTAAAATAAGCTTGTTAATTCTCCTTCATACGTTCATCCCTACATCCAGAAACAGAGTTGAGAGTCTGATTGTTAATAGCACTTTGCTCTTGGTAAAATTGGGGTTATTCATAGTGAAACTCTGTGCTCAGATTAACTGGGCACCATATTCTCCTTCCCCTAAATTCTTTAGGTTATTAAGAGCTGGCCAAGGAGCAGAGAAGGAGGAGGGAGCTGGGCGGAGATAGGAAACCCAGCAAAATCACCCCAGAAAGAGCTATTTGATGCTCCAGTCAAGGTCTGCCTGGCTAGTGTTGACAAAACATAAACAAATACAACATTTCCAACCATTCTACTGGGTTTGGGAAAGAATCATCATCTTCAGGAGTCATAAAAAACAATTACTTGGACAGAGAGATCTTGATCCTCTTCAAAGTTATCAACTGTGGGAGGCTGGAACACACAGATGGCTTGTAATGTGCTTTCCATTTTTAAATGATTTATTTTGATTCAGTTTTTGACTGGGTAAAACACTACCTCAACCATTTTTTTCGAAGTGTTATGTGGATGTTAAAAATTCTTAGTGTCTATAAGTTTGAGATTGGTTTTCTGCTACTATGGTACACAGTATTTTGACGCAGTATAGAAGTTCTGCATCACACTTGTTTTTTAACTAAAGTATAGTTGATATACAGCTTTGCATATTTTTTTCCAGTTCTTTTTATTGGAATAAAGTTGACATGCAATCTTATAGAGGTTTCAGATGTACAACAGAGTGACTCAGTAATTACATACCCTATCTGGTGCAGCCACGGTGAGTGTAGTTACCCCGTTACCATATCGAGATATTACAGTGTTATTGGTTATATTCTCTATGTCATACTTCTATTCCTTTGACTAGCTTATTTTAATATTTGCAGTTTGCACCTCTATCCCCTTCACCTATTTCACACTTCCTCCTAGCCCCCTCCCTATAATAAACAATGGTCAGTTGTCATACAATTTTATATTGGTTTCAAGTATACAACATAATGATTTCACAGTTATCTACATTACTAAATGCTCATCTCAGTAAGTATAATTACTATCTGTCAACATAGAAGAATATTACACTATTGTTGACTATATTGTCTATGCTGTACTTTCATCCCTAATGACTAATTTACCACCGTTTCTTAAAACATCTTTTTCTTCATTACAGAAGAGAAACATTTTGCAGTTTTCTCATCCATTTTTTCTTCATACTTACATGTTTTTTCTGTCTCGATAATTGTGGCTACTTCTCATCATCCTTGAAATGAATGTGTTTTCTGCCAAAATAAGACTTGTTTGGGGTCTTTTAAACATGCCTGGGATTGACTCAGTTCCTTCTAATCTAAAAATTGAACTGTTTTTGTCAACTCAGGAAAATTTTACCCTAATCAAGGAATCAGCTGTTAAGGATAAAACTCCTCTCACTGTCAATACTCCAGGAAGAGGTATGTCAATAATCACCGGAAGTTTCCCTAACATCACCTAATTCCCAGAAGGTCAGGCTTGGGTCTCAAGAAGGGAATCAGAATAACCCACGTTCTGTGTAATGCTCAAAATGAAGAGCTCCAAGGTGTATATGGAGACTGAAATGTAAGTAATTTGTAAATTTTAGCTAAAGGAGACTTCATTCTTATAGGGGAAGAAATACAGGAACATTATTGAGTTTAATTATTTGAAACGACCACTTTGTAGAGCAAAATGGTCAAAGAGCAGCAATTCCATATGGCTTGACCTAATAATTCCTGTAAACATGTAAATAGGTATAGAGCTACCACACAAGGATATGTTTAACGCTATTTAAGTCAGAAGAGAAGGTTTCAGAGAGGAGGTGACATAAGACCAACAAGAGGAGGAAACAACACCTGGGTAGCAGCAAGCTCTGAAATGGCATAGGGTATTCTGAGGATTGTAAGGAGATTGCTATCACTGAGGCACAAATGAAGAAAATTAAGCAGTGAGGGAAGAAAAGGTGCAGGGACAGCCAGGATTGCCTCATGAGAGGCTTCAGGAACCACTATGGAGCTTGAACTCCTGTGGTTAAGAGGAAGTCACTGGATCATTTTAAGCAGGAGGTGGCAGAATGTGATATTCCTTACAGGAAGATAACCTTATCAGTGGCATGGATAATGGATAGAAAAGGCGAAAGACTTGCAATGGGAATATTAATTAAAAGACTACCCAAGAAATGAGAGGGCATGGACTATCACAGCCATGATAGAGAAAGAGGAACAGAAAGGTATTTAAAAGAGAAAATTGACCAGACTCAGTGGTTAAATATATGTACAGAACAGGAGAGATGGGGATGGAACCCAGATGGCTGACTTGGCTAATGGTTTTGCCCTCAACTAGGAGAGGAAATGTTGAAACAGGAGTAGTTTTGATGATGGGACAGGCAGTATCTGCATTAAATTTAATTTCAGACATCTAGGATTTTGTGTGTGTGTGTCTGTGATTTTCCCCATAATGCATATGATTTTTAAAAAATTCCAGACACAGTGAATACTGCCATATGAATTCATAAGCAATACTATAGAAAAGAAAATGACAAATTTAAAAAAACCTACAGAGTCCTGATGTTGACCATACCTCATCAAAATGAAGTGTCCCATTCAAAGGACTGAGATCACCTTTAGCTTTCTCATCTATGATCCACTGAAGGCCGATGGCTCCTTTTCCTCCTGGGGACCGGACAACTGTCAGTGTCACATATGAATCAGGGTCATCAGACAAAAGGGATTCATCAACCATTACCTGAAAGGAAGTAAATCCAGTAAGGTGAAAAAAGGAGCAGGAAAACCACAATCTTCTTTCTATACATGAAGACTGCAATTTTTGAATTTAGAACTTTGTTCATGGCATGTTACAATTATGTAGCAGAAAAAATATTTCACCAAACCCCATTTCCTTTTTGTCCTAGACACCCAGCTACATGGCATTTCCTAGCCTCTCTTGCAACCTGGGGGGCATGTGACTGAAAAAAAAGACTGACCAGGATATGGGTTAAAGTGAAATGGCTACTAAAAGTCTGGCCATCAACTTCCCACACAATGCTCGCTCCTCATTCCCCTTGTCCCCCTTTGCTGGGAGACCAGAGAGGACTCCCAGGACCTATGGGAGGACAGAGCCACAGACAGAAAGAGTCTGGTGCCCAAGATGCCAGTTGGAGAAGTGTCCATAAGACCCGAACACAGAACACTGGTGTAGGACTCCTGAATGAAGAAGAAACAAATCCTTATTATGTCAAGGAAGTCAGATTTGGGGGTTCTTTATTATGGCAACCAGGCTCCCTACATAAAACAGACCTCAACTGCCCTTTCAATGATCTATAGTTTGCAACTTTAGTTAAGTCCAAAACCAAGAGGTTTTATTAATCAGACATAAATAGAAAAGGAAATTCCCTAAGTTAATTTACCTGTACTGTTCATTTTTTACAGAAGATCCTTTATTAAGAGAGACCTGGTTCAACTGAATTACATATATTGACTCAGTGAAGCAAAGTCCAAAATGAGCCCATAATATCCACCAGTTAGGTAAATACAAAAGTATAATACAATGTTTTCCATTTTCAGGACAGACAGACCCTTAAACATCTAATAGTCTTGTTCTGTTTTTACATGAGATTTTGTACTGGTGCCAAGGGAAGAGATTTGGAATCAACTGGTATTTTTTGAGCTTCCATTATGTGTCAGTTCTGGCATATACTTTATGCTTCTGAGGACCCTTAGAACATCTTAAGAAATCTGAGGGATGGATATATTTTAAATTTGGAGAAGAGGAACCTGGAATCTAGTTCAGATGTATTGACTACATAACAAAGTGCTATTCATATCACTCCTCAGAGGCCAGAAATATTAAATAAGAAAGAAAACAACTGAGAAAGAAAAAGCCCATTATAAACAAATTGCATATGTAAGTCCTTTTTGATTCCAGAGATAACATTTTAGTATAGGTTCACAAGCAGATTCCCATGAGTCTCTGTACTTTGTAATTACTTTGGTAACCTTATCACCCTGACCTTGTGAGAAACTCATTAATTCTGACAGATTTATACTAACAATCTCTTCTCAATATTCAGTTCTGAATCTCATCGGATTCACCAAATAATGCTAACAAAATGTTCACAGTATGCACAATATTGTATATCTTAGACATAATTAAAAGATACAATTCATGGTATCAAGAAGCTTTGGCAGTAAGAAAGAATGGATATGAAGAAAATAACTACAAAGGACTGAGCAACACTCCTACTTCTGCCAAAAATAAAATTTGCAAGACCCCTACTGAGTGCAAAGCCTAGTTCTAAGTACTTTATATATATCAACTCATTTGCCCCTCACGACAAGACTTAGGAGAAATAACACAGTAGGGAATGGGTGACCTAACTCTTACTTCTAGACTGTAAGACAAATTGGAAATTTAAGATTATTAAAATAAGATATGAGATTCCAGAATACAGGTGCAGTAGAGTTTATGACAGGAGTTAAGATAAAATGAACAAAGAAGTTATGTATGAATGGTAACATGACTCTTCATTTTTCCTAACAGTGAGACAAAGTTACTAACATACTAATGACAGAGTCCAAACGTGTGTGATGAGGTTAAAGCAGAAATATTATAAGGTTTCACTAACTGAAGATTTGACTAAAACTCTGAACCTTTTATCTAACCTCAGAAGCTAACAGACATTTTACAAAAATTAAATTATGTATTTACACGTACTGAAATATTTTTCTTTGCACATATGCTGAGAACGAAAGCCTGGATAGAAATACAAGAAAATATTAATGATGTCTATCTCAGGCTAGTCATATTAAGAAGACTTTTACTCTCTTCTTTATATAGTTTTGTGTTTCCCAGACTTTTCATGTTGCCTAGGTAACATTCACGGCTACTCCTCTGTGAATCTATCACTCCTTACAACCACTTGTGTTAATTCCTTTCCCAAAGAAAAAAAAGAAATCTCTAGGCTAAAGAAGTAGAAGGATGTCTGTCCCTCTTATGGATCCCATTTTCTTATGAAACTGAAATTTCAATGGATCAAATCATTAAGCAATCATTAGTTTATTTAATTTTGGAGCATCTGGGAAGCCCAGACCTGATGGGAAAATTGTAGGTCTAGCCTTGCATCCAAAAGTACAGTAAAGCAAATGGGCATTAGACTAATTTGTTATTTTAAATGATCTATGGCGAACTACTGATTATATATTAGTGATCAAAAAAAAAGGAATGGTGACATATAGAGCTGGAAAAGCTGTTGTGGATATCAGAGTTACATAAATATTTTTATGATTATTATACCTTGGAATTCCCTTCAAAAGGTAAAGTCATAAAAATTATGACACCCACCGTGTACTTAATAACTATGATACAGTGTATAACATTTTTATATTTCTGATGTAGAGATAATTCAGTACTAGTCACCAAACCTGGCTGCATAAATGATTAAGCTTTTTTTTTTCTCCCTCAGTGGTTGAACCAATAATAATCAAGCTCTCTCTCTTCCAGGTCTTAGAAATAAATAGCCAAAAAGAAGTAAGAGAAAAGAAATGAAGAGAAACGGATGAGCTGGGGTGACTGTGGTGTTTTGTTTAATGAAGTTAGGGCAGAGCACCAGAAGGAGAGGCACTAAACACATCCTGGGGTGTAACACCCAGATCCGTAACAGAATTCCACATTGGGACCAGGATGACAACCTGGCAACAGGGCAGAGAGAGGACAGAATGGATGGACCAAAGTAGATCTTGATCTATTACACCCAATAGTTTTATTAAGAATCTGTTCCCCTTTATCACTGCCTGACAGAAGAGTTCTCATTACTAACAAATTGTGTGCACAAATTGGAGGATTGTTCCCTAATTTGACAGCCAACTTAAAACACCCTTCAGAAGAGAATTTTGAGGGAGAGGCGATGAAGAGTTTTCTTAAAAAAAAAAAAATGAAAGATACCTTCTACTAAAAATTACATAAAAAATTGGCCTGGGGAAACCCCCACCCCAATATATTTAACTTACAGTCTTTTCTTCAAATCCAAATATTCCAAATGGAGAATCATTTTGTGGAATAACAACAGTTACTCCAATATCATCACCAAGCCTGCCACCTCCAGCCACCCTGATTAAGGAGATATTGAACATTTCCATGAGTTCAAGTTCAGCATCATCAATTATGGTGATTTCTATCATTGCAGTAGCCTATGAAAGAAAACAAAGGAAGGAAGGAAAAGAGGGAGACAGGAAGGGAAGGAGGAAGTGTAAGATGGGAGGAGGACATAATGTAATCGCAATTTTGATCATATATATTTTAATTTGTTAGTTGAAACTTAGAAACACAGTACAAAAGAAAAAAAAGCAGTATTTTTTGCCTGTGATGTTCATAATACTATTTTAAATATTTATAGTATTTCAAAGTCAGAAATGTACAGTCTGTTATTCTCAAGATAGAGGAAATTACATATGTAATAAATGAAGCCTTATTCTTGAACAAAAATATTTAAAATGCCATGCAGGCTCTAATAACCATTGCAAAAACATAAATCTTGGTATAACCAGTATTAATATTACATGATATAAAATGATAGCATAGAAATGACCATGTCTTCTGTAATTAGTGTATAAATCCATTTGATTTCAAATACTGTTCTTATAAGGCAGGGGAAAAGAAAGGAAGAAAACCCAAATATTCTCTGTTCTTAGATGTTTATGATCAGGATTTAGTTCATTTGTCTGTGTCTAGGCTAAAAGTTTTTAGAGAACATGAATAGGTAAAACTTGGTCCAGCTTTTGATTTCACTATTGGTCATAAAAATATTCCAGCTGTATCTCCATACTTAAAATCTTTTTCCTGTATCCCAGAAGGCAATTCCACTACTGTAATATACACATTTACCAAAAATCTTCATAGTTTTTTTATCTCAATTCACCTAAAAAGTTCAATTTAGTAACAGAGAAAAGTGAGAAATCTGGGCATCACACTGAGGCAAAGACCCAAATCAAATGCTACAGAAAAGCTTATTAAAATGTCTGTACCTAAAATCTATACTGCAAAATAAGGAATACCTTCCCTATATATAGGATGCTAACCAAGAATAATATGATCTTAAGGATGCTGCTAAAGGATGGGACTTCAGCCTTGTGTACAGAATAAAGTGCTGCTAATTGAACTGAAGTTAGAAGGCTACTTCAATGAAAAAGCTACTTGTTTCTGCTTTTAATGTAAAAATCGGCATGTCCCCTCTTTTAGTAGGAAATGTTTTAAAGTTCTAAATTATTAAAAAATCATGATTTCAATTACTAACAATAACAGGCCTTTATGTGTAGGAAAATCCAGATCTATATGTTTATTTTTTAACAACATTTACTGCCCAACTAGGGGCAACTATGCAAATTTGTTCAGGCAAAATCAGACTTCATGTAGACAGCACACTGCTCTTTGAGGTTACTAACATTTTCATGGTTGTTCACAAGATTTTTCCACTTACTGATTTAGAAATTTATGAAAACATTTTATTCTTACAAATTAGAAATGGCCAGTGTGCAAAACTTTTAACTCTTAGGGAATATTTTGTAATTTCTAACACTGGTTGACCCAAAGCAAGATTATTTTTCTCTAATTTTTTCCAGTCTTAACTATTTGTTCCTTTTCTATTATTTTAGTCTTTTTTAATTATAAAAAATATTTTCGACGTTAAGTAATAAATGTGTACACTTTTAGTGCAATGTCTGTATTTATAAGCATTAAGAAATAAACAGAATAAAAGAACCTAGAAGTCACAGGAATAGTGTAGTTTATCAGGCATTTTTTTACATTCTTAGGCACGTCTAAGCCATATCCTCTTTTATAGCTTCTATTTAAAATAGAATCAGGTGGGGAAGTTCAGAAGAGGGTGAGACTCTTGCCTCTTCAAGTTCTCTTCCTTTGTCTATTAATAAATTATAGCACATTAATTAATAATAGTTCTGTTTAGCTTGACACAGAAGCAGAGTTTATTAATAAATTCAGCAATCACTAATGCACATTCATTTAACAGATGCCTATAAAATGTATGGTGCGCGACCAAAAGTCGCTGATATGTTCTTAACTAGCATACTTGTTTATCTGCAAATTCAAGAATCCCACGAGGTGGCTTAAAGTCTTCCAAGCCAGCACTGTCCAATGTTGCTTCCCAGTAAACATGTACTGCCCCAAAGCTTCCAGCCAGCCGGACTACAGGAACTTGAAGAACATTCAGGGGTGGAGGCACCTCATAGGCAGTAATAACTCCACCCACATCCTGTAAATAAAGAATATAAGTTGAAACGCAAGATAAAAGTAACATCTTATGTCATAACGTTCTATTTGTTATTTCTTCTTGTATTTCAAAGTAGAAATCAACAGATACAATTATGCATAATAGGTCTTCAGAATTCTTGTATTTAAATTTAATGAAAATAAATGTGCTTAGTCTTCATCTAGCTCCAAGAAAACTAAGCATTGGTTTATAAGATAAATTTTGAGACATATATTTGTAGCTATATACAAGTAAAACCAATTATTTTGCTAAAAATACATAACACTGACCAAATTAACAGGGACAAGCTTCTGTGCTACAATAAATACATTAAAGTTCATCTCACTCTAGTAATATGAAACTTAAAAATTCCTCTGGGATCATCATTTTCTTCAATCATTATCTCAGCTATTTCCATCCCAGGCCTCCGCACACTTGGCTGTCCTACAGAGAAGTCAGAGTTCATCAGATACACCTCGGTAATGTTGACAATAAATCCTTCCTCCAACTCGGGAGCATTATCCTGGTAAGGAGAGTTGGGGGAAAGATACAGCATTTTACTTTATAAATATATTGAACTTGCAATGGAAACCTGATATTTTTCAGTAAGGAATAAAGATCCACAGGAATGGGCAGCTCTATCACACATAAAAGATTCCATTTTATATTTTAATATATTCCTCCTGACAACTTCAGACTCATTTGAAGCCTCATAACAGCACTGGCAAGTAAAATAATTTTTAAAAATCTATCATACAATTTTCACCATATCCTATTGAATAAATTTTACACATATAATACCCCCACCCCAAATTTAGAAGAAATGGCAAATGCTATATACATCTTAAAAGGAGAGCTCTAGACTTGTAAATCTAGACATAATCCTACATTTTAATTAACTTTTTAAAAAATTACAGTAACAAGAAATTTCAAAGAAAAGGAAACATCCATTCTGCCCCATTCTTCATGTCTATCACAGAATGCCCTCTCCAGAAGCCACTTCTTCTAATACCACTATTAGCAACACTTGACACTATTTAATAATATATGTAAATGTTAATATTATATATAACAGAAATGCAACATTTAGTTATAACATTATTGACACTACTAACCACTTTCAGTTTCTTCTGTATCATTACAAATAGACACACATATTCTCTTTATACAAATAAAAGAGAAAGAGAGGGAGAGCACTAACACCAGACCTGAACCATCGGAAGATTAATCTTGATTCAAGTAATCACATCATGAAATGAAAATACTGCCCTATCGAACCAACAATAAAAATAACCAGACAGATTTGGGCACTGTATTCATTCAGTCATTAGTTTAAAACAACAACCAACAAAACAGTGGATCCGATCACATGTAATCAATCCAAATTCAATGATTCAAAGTTCACTAAAAAAATACTCCAATTCAAAAATAAATACAAATAATTAATTCATCTGTTATTTTTACCAGTCATTAATATCCACTCATCATTAAATATTAGGATGGCTGGGAGAATTAGAGTACTCACATTTTTACATTTTAAAGTATTCTTTTTAAAGATTTCTGCCTCCAAGAGCATCACATTTTTATCTTTAAGAGTATTTTTCTTTATTTTACATCATATCCACTGCAGCCTCCACTCACCGGCAAAATGGCAACTTTGACATAAGTTTCCTTGATGCTTTCTTTCATTGCTATTATTGTTTCTTGCAGTATATAATCTTCATTCTCAGTAGCTTGATTACTGATGTGCAGTAAGAAATTGGGCTTAGCTATCACATGAATGGCAATGTCCCCAAGTAGTCCTTTATCTCGAACAATTGGTAACTGAAGAATGGTGGTGTTGTCTGAGAGACAGACATGTCTCAAGTAAGTAAGCTGTTCTATTGCTCGCCCATTCCAAGCACTTAGGGTGGAATGTTCTGCACTATCCCTTTTAGACAGTTAAGGGAAAAGATAATACAAAGACAGTGGATACTCCCAAGGAGTATTTCTGGGCTTTGACCCCTGTCCCCAGAGTTGTGCTGAGAAATCGCCATACAGTCCTAGCATTATAACCTAGTTCTAGATTCCCACATCTGGCTCTCTAATGCATCCTCCCTATGTTGCACCTATCAGGCACTTTAACAAAAACTGCTAAAAATCTTAGGAAAGTGCATAGGTGCAGGTTGACAGAGGTGCCAAGTACAAATGCTAAAATGATTCTCTGCAAATCAAAAATTAAGCACAGTCATCATTTAATAACTAACCATTAGAAGAAAAGCAGTTTTGTTCTTGCAGTGAGGCGCCAATCACAAGGCTCAAACTAATTCACAGCACCTATTTTTTAATTTCATTTCTTATGTTTTTAAATTTTAATTTGCCATAAATAGGAAAAAAATTCTTGCCCATTTTCCCTACTGGTCTGTGAGTTTCTAATGACCAAATACACAGAAATGTGACCGTGCCACAATTTCTGGCACTTACTAGGCATGTTTGTTGAATGATTTAGTGAACAGATCACTTTAAGTCCTACTGCTTCTGTTCCCATATAAAAGCCCAGGAGCATAATCACATGTTATTTTTTTCCCCCATCAACTACTTAAACAAAGGTCCTTGAAACATGTCCATGTTCCTATCAGAAAACATTAAAGCCTTCATGTACTATATTCTAGATACATACATATTATATATAATCTTTATTCACATAAATCAAATTATCTTTATCTACAAAAATGTATCCCACAGCTGATTTAAAAAGTTATTTAGGCAAAAATTTCAGCACTAAACTCAAAGGGAATAGGAGGTAACCACTTACACTTCACAGAAAAAAATATTATTCTAATTACTGCTTTGGATTTAACAATTAACACCTTGAGTACCATGTACATTTTATTGTGTTGCTCACTGTTCCCTGTAACTATTGAAAACCTGTAGAGAGAAAATCTGAAGAAAGAGAACAGATAAAGGATGAAAAAGAGAAAGTAAAATAAAAACCAGTCACTTCTACTGCAATGACTAAAATATTAATATTTCTCTTAGGATAATTAATGTCTCAAAAAAGCAAAAGTACTTCCTATAGCATTATTGCTGTGTGATCATATGACCAGAGCATTTAACAGACAGACAGAAAGAAAACAGGATTGAGTATGACCCATCAAACTGAAAAACATCATCTAAAAAGAGAAATTTATATTCCTAGTAAATATCAGATTCATCCAATAAAACTTAATAGAACCTGAAAAATATTTAACATTTACCTTTAGGCTCTGCCACTCTAATGAAGAGTGACTCAGCATGCCAGCCCACCAAGCCATACGGTGAGTCATTGGGCAGAGTGGTTACCACTGACTTGGCTCTTTGCTGATCGATAGTGGCACCTTTTGAGGGGTCCTCAACCCCTTCCGTGGTCATATGGATGAGCGTTATGATCACAACCTCTGATAACTCAGGTACATCATCAGCAAGAATAGTCAGAGTGATTGTAGACAGTGCCTGGCCTTCAGAAAATGAAATCTAAAATTTTAAAGGAAGATTTTATTTATTTTATAATCATCATCATGCAATAAGAATATCAAAAGGTTAGATTTTATTTTAATACTAGCCACAACTTAAACAAGAGATATTTAAGTAACACAATATAATTCTATAAATCACTCAAATGCCTCTTATGTTAAAAGTGGAAGACTTAGAAAAAAAGGAAAATATTAAAACTTAACCTAATAAAACATGTAGCCAAAGTGTCGTGTCTATTAAAATATAGAGTACATAGTTTCTATGAGTCTAAATTCTAGGTACCATTTATTTTTTTAAAAATCTACAAAAATAAAAGATGGCAAAGTAATTTAAATGTTTTTCTTCACAAAATTTTTGCCATGATTGTTATTTCCTTTGGCTAAGCTCTAAATAGATGTATGACTTACAATGTGTCACCCAGAAGAGAGGTAGAGAAAGAAAGAGACACAGATCAGAGTGCCTCTCTCCACCTGCGTGTCTCTATTGTCTGAAGAGTCAAGGCCCAATTTGCTAACAAGCATCTGAAACCCTTTCAGTCAGGGCGTCCAACTGCTTCTTCAATGTCATTGCCCATTACTCTCCACCTCATATCCTGTTGTCCAGCAATATGGCTACAAACCATTTACAAGTATTCCAACTAGCACTGCAGGCCTATTTTGCCAACACTCATCTCTCTACCTACAAAAGGCACTTGAGGATAAACACAAGAGCTTTATTAATATAATCTGGGGTCAGAAAACTACTGTCCTCTGGCCAAATCCATTTTTTTGTAAAAGAAATTTTATTGGGACAAGCCAAGTTCATTCAATTCCACACAATCACTATGATGAGTGCTACAGAGGCAAAGGTCAGTAGCTGGGAAAGAGGTCATACAGCTCATGTCTTAAATATTTACTATCTGGCCCTTTACAATGTTTACTGACACTTGAATAAAATGATTAATTCTTCCAAAATACAGTCTATACTTGAGACACTATTATGCATTTAACTTAGAAATAATTTTAATCATATTTATACAAGAACCATTAACTGGGTAAATATATTTCTGAACATACAGAAACTGAGAGATATAACTTCAAGTTTTAGTAGATTGCATAAAGTAAATACTCAATGCAATAAAATGTGCCATAACATGTTTAAGACACCAAAACTCCAATTCCCTTTCAAATGATACAGAAACCTAGAAATGATGGGCCATAATATACATCTGTCTTTTTTTTTTGAGACAATTCCATGAGAGGTCTTTTCAAAGAACTCTTCAAAGAAGCATTTGAGCAAAATCACAGATTAACCTATGAAACCTAAGACAAGTCAAGGAGATAACCCATTTTTCCATTTCAAACTAAAATCCCTTTATGCCCTCCCTTTGTGTGTCATTTAATTTTTTGGATCATTTTGATTCCATTCTTGAACCTGTGTTCAATTTTATCCTTTCCTCTAACAGTAGAGAATGGATCCTCAGCCCTTTCTTGAGCTAATGCATCTATTCCCTAGCAGCTGGAATGATAGCTTCTGTGCTTCTCACTGGGAATGGCCCTCCGCTGCAGCAAACTGTTTCTCCCAAGATTATGCTCCATCCAGAAGGTGGCATGAGGTCGTGGACAGCTCAAATTGGAATGTAACATCTCAGCCCCTTTACCCCAACAGGGAACAACTCCAAAGGGCAGCTCAGCTCCAAAATACCCTCCTGAGTTCAACCTCAGGAGCTCCTGCCCATGGGTCATCACCTCCCTCTGCACATTCTTGCCTTCCTCATCCTTGTAAGTTTATCTCCCTAGCAAACTGCCAATTCTCAATCTTGGAGTCTAATTATTAGACACTCAACCTATACCACCCAACAACTTTGATCTGCTTCTACATTAATCTGGCTATTGTACATAGCCTTGTTCCCTATTTACTCTTCCATTTTCCCCAAACTCTTTAAACCACCTTTCCATTCCTCGTCTGATTGGTTTTATCTTTCTGATGCAGTACACCCACAATTTGGCCAGCTAATGTACTGACCCTCAAAGGATGACTTTTGTGCAGATAAAAAGAACAATAATCACAACAATAAAGCTAACCTTAAACCTCTCTATGGTGATTAGTAGGAATCCAGTGTTAAAATGGTCAAACTCAAAACACTTCATCAATAAAGCAAGGTTTGGGCCCATGCATCAACACTAACCATAATTAAAAAGTAACTCTCCTATGATGTTTTGAATTACATACCACTCCTGAGGTAGGAAATATATCACTAATACTTCCATCAGCTTCCCATGCTATGGTTATACGACCATATGTTCCTTTTAAGCGCTCAACATTTAAGGTTACTAGGCTATCTTGCTCCATTTCTTCCACTTGCTTATATAATGAATTCTGGAAAATACACAGGAAATCACAAGGGATTATTTGAAACTACCTAAGCAGACTTTTATTTAATGCTACTGTGCATGTACAAGCTTCACAGTAATAAGCAACATATTATGTGAAAAACAATAATTAAAAAACAGTAATATAGGATAGCCAAGGTTTTATCCTAAAATATGTGTGTTTAAAAGTAAAAGGCTAACATAAAGCAAAAAAAAAAAAAACGTTAATTTTTATAGGGTGATTTTGTCATTCTGTTTTTATAATTTTCAAATTTTCTTAATGAACAGAAACATTTTTGTATTATACATTAGCATGTAAAAGTTTGAATGACTGAAAGAACATAGAGGCAGGAGATGAGGGAAACCTTCTCCTGTGTAACCTCTGGCAATCCCTCCAGGCCTTTTTTTCCTATTTGTAAAATAAGTGTTTGGTCTACATGATTTCTGAGATCGCACCCAAAGGTTAACAATGTTATGGGAATCATCAGGGCCTTCTTTCTGATCATTTATGTAAGTCTCTTACTCTTAAATTCATATCCTCTGAAATGTTTCCACAGGCTGTGCTGTTTCCATTGATGCTGTTTTATCCTTAGCTCATGGTCTTTACAACTACTTTGCCTGCCAGAAACATCCCTTTCCGTAAGTTAGAATTTCATATTCTCTCCTTCTCACCTATACACCTTGTCTCTTTCCGTTGTTCCACATTGTATCTACTTGTGCGTGATTGTAACGTGCATTGTCTAACACTCGCAACATATCTGGCCAGCAGCTTCATCAATTTTTCCTCAATATTAATACTTCAAAGAATCTCTCTTCATAAGCAAATAAAGCAATACTATGGAGTTTAAAGGTTTTTAAAAATCTTTCCAGTAAGATCTTTCTTTTTCTTGTCTTTATTATGGTAATCTGAAAAGAGGCTCCCCCATTATTTCTTAGAGCTTATAAAAGCTTCTATTTAGAATGCTGCTTTGAGTAGATATCCTATTCTACAGCAATATTTTACACAGCATTTTAACACATTGTTACAGATGTTACACAGTAATAAAATCTTGCTCAAGGTTATCAAACATTCCCACAGAAAATGTTTTGATTTTAAAATATGCATATAATTTGTTCACAAAAGACAATGCCTCTTCAAAGAGAAGCCTCTCTCTGGATCTATGCCCTCTATTTAAAAAGATTAGCAAAATGAGTTTAACTGCCAGAAAACATTCAAGGAACTCTCATTACCTAATAATCTTAATTTGGAAAGAGATAATCCAGAAAGCAAGAAGCCTGTATTGAGGAACTCTACTGGACAGATTGGAAGAACCCAGAAGACTATGTATTGGCAAAGATATGATTGGCAAAGAAAAATTAACGGGGGAGTCTCTTTTCAGATTACCACAGTAAAAAGACAAGAAAATGTAAACCCAAGTGGATTTTGGACACTTTATGTCTCTAGAACAATTCTGGAAGGAGCTTCTTAAAGAGAAGTCTATCATGCTTAAACAGCTGAAGAACTGAAAGTGCTCTCCATCTGCGGCAAGGCTTCAAGGTAAGAAGATGAAATTGAGCGGCAGAGCACATCTGTTCTTGCCCCAGGGGCCCAAGCACTGCCCTGCATATTTGTATGAGATCCTGAGAAGGCCACATGAGTGCTATTTCCTCCCCTGGGTAATGACAGGGTCATACTAAGCATCTCTTGTGTGCTCTGAGGTGCAGGAATAAAGCTGTGAACAAAGAAGAATCCCAGCTCTCATAGCCTTGAATTCTAGCAAAAAGAAACTGACAAAAGACAGACTGAGCCATTTTATGTGCCATAAAGATCAAGACAAGATATAAGTAAAGCATGACGGTGGGGAGTGGCAATTTTCTATCAGGGACGGCCTGTCTGGTAAGGCAGCATTTCAGCAGAGACCTGAAGAAAGTGAGGAAATAAGTCACGTGAATACCTGGTGAGGACAGAGGTTTTCTTCTTCCTTGGGAGCCCTGAGCCCACAGCTCATGCCTTAGGGCAGTACTGTCCTACAAAGTAGCTGCCAGCCACATGTGGCTGCTGAGCACCTGAAATGGGTCTAGTATGTAAGTGTGGAAGTGCAGGTGATGAGTGTGACATGGTGTACAGTATATTTAGAACTGGCTTCATCATTACCCTCTGGAAACAGGGCGCACAGCAGAGCAGAACTCCAGGTCCAAGGCCAACTAGTAACATTTTAAATGCAATTTTATAAGAACAATCAGTACAAAAAAAGGTTTAGGACAAAGTTGAACCCAGGGGGTCATGTGGAAAACTGTAAATTTCAAGACATCAGTAGAATTCACCTCAGAATGCAAAGTGGGGACAGAAACAGGAAAAGGGAGGGGAGAGAGACTTAAAATACTCAAAATGTGACTCATGGAATGCTGCTAACAGCTAGTATTTAAATACAGTGAAAACATTACTTTTACTTCTATGTGTAGGATCCTTACCTGAGCAAATCCAACAACTCCATAGGCATCATCATTAGACAGAATGATGATTTTTACATAACCATTAATACCAATCTCTGCTCCTCCTTTGGGATTTTTAAGCTGAACTCTAAAGGATTCGTCTTCTTCTGGAACTGTATCATCAAGGATATTTACTGCTATTACAGCTTCTCTGTCACCAGGTTCAAATAGCAGTTCACCTGAACTAGCATAAGAAGTATATAAAATAAGTCAACTACAACAAATTTCAGACAGTAGATTACTCACAAAACTCACAACACTGATTATATTAAAAGTTTGGAAAAAAATCACATCATTTCATAAATAAAATTTCAATCCAAAATTTTCATATAATACTGATTAACTTGGTAGAACAGATATTAGAAATATGGATAATAACTAAATTTCTGGTTCATAAATAGCTCTTATTTTGTATACTTATCGATCACTAAATAACAACTTAGAAATTAGATGCCACATAAAATCACGGTGAGCATAAAGACATTCAGCATAAAATGTTGAACCTACCTAAGAATGAAGTCGGACTGGATTGAGATGTAGGCCAGCTCATACATGTGTGAGTAGGTGGCTCCCGCCAGAACAATTAAGTTTTTGCTTGAATTAAGGGACTTTACTATAACAGAAGCTGCATCATGAGCAGAAGGTGCTTCCAGAATAAAAGAGAACCGATTCACCTCTGAATTCCAGCAGTAAAGAGCAGACACAGCTTGGCCAAGAAGAAGTATGTGGACTGTTTCAAGGCAAGAAAAGGCAACCAGAGGGAAACATGAATGCCACTTTACATGTGCCCCACATCAGTACTAAAGCGAAACCTTTCCAACTCTCAACGTTCCATTTTGATTTCTGAAATGACTAAATATGATTCAATTTCTGAAAAAATTAAATGTAAATAATAATTTTTAAATGCTGTGGAATGATCAGGCCAGTCTGACAATGTACTCACAATTCACGTACTAAAAAATAAATTTAGATGGTTAAATCGAAGTGGATTTTGGACACTTCTGTATTCATCTCAGTATTTATTCACTCAAGATCATGGTAGGATATTTTTTAAAGTGAAAAATACCCATAATCCCACCACTAAATGCTTCATTTTTATATTTTCCTTTCCAGTCCCCATCCATATGAATTTCTATTTAATGTAGTTATAAACAGTCTAAATAGAAAAAAAACTAAATTAAAAAGCTTGACACTTTATTTATAGTATTATCTTTTATACATAAATACAGTTTTATATCTTGCCACACAGCATTCAAATTTATAATTGAAATATATAGATGACCTATAGGGCTGAGATTTAAAATATACCTAATAAGTTCTCTACATTGGATGTTTATTATTGTTTTTTAATTTTTCAATATTAACTAAAGACAGAGTTCTTCATTTTCATAATTTTCACTTAATAAGTTCTTAAAGGTAGTTAATTAGACCAAAGAATGTGAGCAAGTTTATGATCTTGGAGGGTATTCTGCCAATGTTTTTTGAAATATTAGTAGGAAAGCATGCTTTTAATAGTTCAATGCAATAGCACATGTTCTTATTCACAGAAAGTAGGAGAAGAAAGGGACTCACTATGTTGCATATACCACTAAGCAATCTTTACACTTAAAGCTAGGGAGAAAAGTGAGAACCCCTAGAGAGACATGTACACATTTCAATATTTGCAGAATACCCTGGAACATAAAGATACCAACTAAGATGACTCGGTACTAACATGGCATACAGAACCAGAAACCATAAGTCTCTTCTCAAATTTTCCTGATGGGTTACAATGGAAAAAATCCTATATCCTTACTCTTAAGTATCAAAAACTGCTGATTAGGTTTACTTATGGTATTTAAGTTCTGTTGCAGTTTAGTAAATGTTACATAAAAGGTAAAGATCACAAAAAGAGTTGTGCTTAGTAAATTTGCCTTTTAAAAATTATATTTTTTCCATAAGGCTTTGTAAAACTGGAGATATTCAGTGAAGAGGAAATTCCTCAGACGGATCTTAACCTCTCCGAAGTAACTGATTCTACAGTCTCAACCCAAACCATAAAGTCTTCTGAACATCACTGATTATGCACCTTATCCCTTGGAGCTATACCCTATTCACTTCCTCACCATCTAATCAGTATGAGAAAGCAACAAAGATAGACATTTGGAGGAGGAAATGTAGGGGTCCAAATCTACATATATGTATGCAGAACACGTTTCCTCAGAAAACAGACATCTGTGCTGGTCAAGATCATGAAACTGGGCCAAGAAATTTATAAAGAAAAAAACCCTAAATATCTACTCTGGGGCAACAGGATTTAACTAGTACTGATTATAGAATTCTCTTCCAGTTAGCAAAACTGTAAAGAGAAAGAAGTATCCCAAAGAAAGGCAACTTACTTAAGGAGTAAGTGTAGATGAAGATAAGTTCAAGGGCTAAGCGTTAGAGCAAGCCTTCGTTCGTAACGTGGAGAGATCTGGGGAAAGAAGGAACCAGTGAGAGAATAGCCAGAGGGTCTGCATGGGAGGCAGTGTCCTGAGGAGAGAGCTGAGTTCCAGGGCCAGAAGATAAAAGAAAAAAACCTGAAAAAAGCTTAAGATGCAGTGTACCTCCCCAGAAGGGCACTGCAGAAGGATTTTGGGAGCTGAGTGAGGTGAGAGTTGAGCAGTTGATCTGGAAATAGGACTTGCATGGTCTAGAGCATGTACAGACCATACAGGATGAGGTGCTATCCCCAGGACTTCTTATCGTAACTAAATGGGGGTGAAGAGAGTGTTGAATTAATCCCCATGATTTCCAAAAGTGATGATTTCCAAAGGTGATAGTTTTGGCAAAGCCAAGAGCGTCAGGAGACTAGGGAGGGAGAGGTAAGCGACTTTCCAACAGCACAGAGAGCTTTGAGGATTAAATGAGATAATAAAGTAAAAGACTAGAACAGGACCTGGGACATAATAAACATTCAGCAAGCTGTAGCATTAGCTGAGAATACCGTATTTCCTCACTCTTCTGTCCATATATTCTCCTTCACTTGCCCTTTAAAAAGTGGAATTCAGAGAGGCTTGCTTCGAGGACTCCTGTTCTCACAGTCACACTCTCTCTCTAGATAATTTCATCTCTTCCTGAAGTAAAATGACCTTCTGCACATATGAACCTCCAACCAGTTACACTTACTCAGTATCTGTACATGGATGACTCAAAGACATCTCAAATTATCCCAACCAATCTCATTATCTCTGCCCTCTAAAGCCAGGTCTTCCCCCCAGTGATCACTGTAACGGCTGACAGACTACCATCCGACCATGAAGACAAGCCCCACCTTGTGTTCAGACATTGTCTCTTCCTAGCATCTATGTTTTTGTCCCCACAGCAGTCAAGGCTTCCTTTTTTAAACACAATCATGCACACACACACACACACACACACACACACACACAAACATAGACACACTCACACAGAGTCTCTGTCTCTCTCCCTCCACTTCTCTATTTCTCCATCTCCTCATCACATTCTCATAAAAGGTACTCCAATACTTTCAGGATAGAGACAATAGCCCTTTACCTCCCCACCTGGTCTGATAACATCACCCGCCAGACCTTGTGCCACCCGTCCCTCACTGACACACTGGACTCCTGATGGTCCTTCCAAAAGCACATGCTCACAGCCACCCTCTGACCACTGCGTATGTTGTTCCCTTGGGCCTCATTAGCCTCTATTGATCTCACAGTTCACAATTACATGACTCTTCCTAAGGAAGCTTTCCGGGCATCCCACAGACCAGGTCAAGTCCTCTCCATCCTGTGTTACAAGAATACTTATTCTCTCAGAGCAGTTATCTGCTTGTCGCTAAAAACCAACTTGTGCGATTATATGTAATGCCTCTCTTCCCTAATACATTCAAACTTCTTCAGGACAGGGATTAAATCTAACTCTGCTTACTCTTGTTGCCTCAGGGTCTACCACTGTGCATGGCAAGTTAACTGGCACTAAAAACATCTATGAAATAATAAAGGAGAGAAGGGAAGGGGGAAGGTGAGAAGTGTGCCCTTGCAGTCTATGTCACGTTCATTCTCCCTCTTCCATTTAAAGAATTCAGTCCCCACCCAATAATCTCTGTCAAGTCATTAACTGGAATAAATATGTAATCCTCATAGTGATCGCTCCACTCTAATACTTTTAATAAAATATTTGACATGTTCCAAATAAGAAAGTCCTTGAATATTATTTAGTGCATAATTCCAGCTTTCAGGTGATCTATAATAAGCCACTCTAAATACTTGCTTATAATCTTTTCATACTTCTACAACCTCAAGTCACAGAAACAAAAGCAACAGAGAGAACTCACAATGGGTCCCTTAATAAGCCTCTGGCAGAATTTTTCAAAAATTCTTTTAGAAAGGTTGCCTATTCTATTTTTTAAAAATATCTTTGAAGGGAATTCTGTAACTTCAATGAACAGCCCATTCAGGCAGCACTTGTCATCCTTAAAAACATTCATTAGGTAACTATTTTGAATTATAATAAGTGACTCAAGTAGATACAGTTAGTCCACTTGAAAACCTGAGGTATAAGGGAAGTAAAAATGATGAAGGCACAAAATTAAAGGACAAGTAGACAAAAACTAAACAAATACATGAGGAAAGATACATACTTCATTCAGTAAACTGCTGAGAATGATAAGAAAGTCATGGAGTTGTATAATCACAGGATAACGTCACAGACTGAAGGCCCATGAGAGGTTGACACATGGAAGTTATTTAAGAAGAGGACGTGCAGGACACAGGCAGACACAGGACACTGACAGCAGGGTAAACCCGGTGGAGAGGCCAGACAATGATGGGACAGTCCAGGTGGGAGAATGTTGTGTGGATGCAGGACTGAGGAGGACGGAGTCAAATTCTGTCCCCACCACTCTTGTCTGCTCACTGTGCCCTCAATGCCACAGGCTCTCTAGCTTTTCTCTTTCACTCAGACTGTCCGCCCACCAACAGTGTTCTCACGGCTCCTGTCAGAGATCTCTTACCCACTCCAATTCTACCACTAACACAGCAAATAGGATTGATACTCTACCTCGAATTATGATCTTAATATTCTTTCCTGCTTCCCAAGCAAACATTAAACCTTTGAAGACAGGAATTCTTCATAACTTTAAGAGATGATTTACATATAATGTCTATTTAATAAATGGTCTGCCCAAGTGATTCCTTACCTATCCTCAAACAACCCTAGAGCCTCCACACAGCATTAGTCCCTTGGGTCTCACTAACAGACTTTGTTGTGGAAACCACTACGATTAAAAATACTGCTTATGTTTCTGATGTACAGATTCAAGTGCAGAGGGCCAAGGAGGGTCCAGGCTGCGGAAGGCCGAGTGAGGGAGCAAGGACGGCACACTTCTCACAGCCGTTCTTGGGCTTTTAAAATTCTTCAAAGCAGATAGTTGCTCTCTCCTTATAAATACTTGCATACTTAAAAATATATATGTAATGTCACTCATTTTTTCTCTAGACAAAAGAAATATATTATCTTTTTTATTCTTCACTAATATTTAACCCTGTATTTTAGTCATTCTGACCCTGCTCAAGCACAATGCCCATTTTAAAGTACCAGTCCTTTGGAAAGTCTAGGATTTCTGGAAATACTATTGTAAAGATTTTGACTTGACATCCTTATTAAAATACCCAGTGTCCAGCAATGTGAAACTACCACTAATGCAATAAGATCATTCTAGCTTTCCATGCTGCCTTTAGGATTAGTTAGCGGTTTAAAAATCGTTACCAATTCCTGATGATGGTGTGAAGGAGTGGATTCTATGAACGGTAGCAAATCCCAGGGACTGAAAATATCTGAAAGAAGGCTGTCCTGTCTCCCAGATGAATATATCAGTTGAATTCTGATCTCCTATAATAATGGAATAAGAGTCAAATCTGAAGGTAAAAGCTACAGGAAAAAAATGACAAAGTCATAATGTTAACAAATTTAATTAAAAAGCAAACTTGGTAGGCCATTCCTCAGAATTCATTTAATTTAACAAGACTACAACTTTACAGGAAACACTTCAGAAAGTCTTCTTGCATTTCTATATGAAGTATATACATGGTTAGCCACTAGTCAGGATCTGGATACTACACCAAAAATAGTGACAAATGTTTTATTTTTTCAGGAATACTGCAATTTTATCTATGAAAGTTCCACTAAGCAGAAGAAAGCATATACTCATGTTCAGAGAACATTTTGAAACAGTCTTATCAAAAATTGCTAAGCACTGTTTATTACTACTATAAATTATCCATGTGGCATCTCAAGTATAAAAAGTTATATAAAAAGTTACCTCTTTAAAAAAAAAAAGCTACCTGTTTGCATTTTGGATGTAAGATCTTCATACATTTTTTCCACTTTATTCACCTATCCCCAATTTTGTTTTAATATAACTACAAGTAGTGTTCATAATCTAAAGATTATGCACATAACCCTTAAATTCCATCCCCCAAATTCATTTGTGCTTAACAGTCAATACTTATTCATCAAGAAACATTCTAAGGATTAGCTAAACAATTATTACAAGAGTATTTTCATACAGAATATACTATATGAATGCTAGATAATTCTGATAGTTATAATGTATTTATTACAAACACTCAATTTTCTTACCTAGAAAGATAGTTTTGGCAAAAATTAAGTAAATATCATCGCCTGAAGCCAAGGCCTCGACTTGCGTTGTCCCACTGATCAGCACTTCTTGAAAGTTAATAAATTCACTGCCAGACCACCTGAGTAAAAGGGCATTTGGCCTGGCATTCGCCTGGGAAATGGCTAAGAACACAGAGCCTCCTCTGGCGAACAAGGCCGCGCTCAGCACGCCTCGGACGGGGAGTGTCTGGTGCGACACAAAGCTTCCTCCACTCCATCTGAAAACCTGGAGGGGATGTTCAAATACAAAATCCTTCATGCTAAGCACTGAGCACTTGTGAAAACTAACCAGTATCATATGCTTACTCTCCTGGACCCTTTATTTAGTTAGGAGGATACTTTTCTAAATAAGAAAATAGAAAACTGATGTTCTCTGGCTTTTCTCCTTCTTTTTTCTTTCTTTTATTTATTTATTTTGTGTGTGTGTGTGTGTGTGTGTGTGTGTACATGATCACACACATAGAACAAGTGAAAGAGAAGTTATTAGAAAATAAACTCACTTCAGATATATATCTGGGCAGGGGTCAGTGACAGCAAGAGAAAGGGAAATCCAAAAACAAGAGAGAATTAATTTAAATATGAAAAACTTAGAACTATACAAGAAACTTTCTGATTCTGTCATATCATTCTATATCCACTGCTCAAGCAACAGAATATAAAAAGAAACACCTAAACCTTTTAGTCCTAAAGATATCAATGCACACAAAGTTTTAGGGTGAATGTCCATATATTAAAATGAAATGAAAATCTCAAAGCTACCTGGTGTATTATACAATATGATCAATTTCAAAAGAATTGTATTTGTTCAGTCAACAATGGGGGACCTTATATGAGCCAAGCATTATGCTAGGAGTGATGGACAGAGTGGCTTTCTCCCTTTATGGATCTTACTAACTATAGGAAAAGACAAACAACAAAAACATCAATAATTAAACAAAACATGATTACTACATTGAGACAACTCCTGAAGATAACAAATGGGATGGTGTGACAGAGAATTATGCATGTACTAGAGAAATAGACCTCCATGGCAAAGTTTCTAAGGCAGAAAGTCTGTCATAAGCTGAATAAAGACTGGTCCAACAAGAAGGGAGTTGAAATTGCTGTGGAATAAAGACAGGTAGAACTGGAAAGATGAGAGCATAAGGTACCTTTCATTAGGGTGACCATAAAATGTATCACAGGGATCCTTTAGGGATGAAACGGACAATATTAATAATAAGAATATCAGGATAACAGGCATAATCTAGTACTATGCTGGGCAAATAAGGGTTTTAAGGTTATTCGACTTACAGTCCACATTAAATAACTTAGAATTTGTTCTAAGTATAATTGGAAATCATCGGATGGTTTTAAAATGAGGAATAACATGAGTAATTTAATATTTTAGAAGATAACTCCAGCTTCCTGATGGAGAATGGACCTGGGGAGTCAGAGCGGTAGCTCAGAGACCAGCAAGGAGGCTGACAATGTGAGAGAGAAACGTGGCAGAGCTGGACTGGGGAGGGAGGAGCAGAGTCGGAAAAACATGTCTGTACTCAAAATATTATTGGGACATATCATCAGAAACATTTAATAATAGATTAGATGGGGGTGAATAAAAAGAGTAACATCCCAGAATTCTATTTTGAGCAACTGAATTCATGAGGTTGTTATTTCCCAAGAAAGCAAGCAAGTTTCATTGCAACAAGCTTCACAGAGAAAATCAGAGTTCGGTTTGGGATATGTTAACTCTTAGGCACCAGAAATACAGTTAAGTGAAGATGTCAATAGGCAGTTAGATAGTTAAGTCTGGTATACAGAGAAAAGGCTACTGATAAATTTGGAAGACAGCCTATAGCTGATACTTAAAGTCATAGGATGGGTACTTAGAATGAGTAAAGAGAAAGAAAAGAGAAATTTGAGCTAAAACTGAACAATACTCTCCAAAATATCTAAGTTCAGAAAAGGGAGGAGGAACTGGCAATGGAGACTAAAAGGGATGGGCACAGAAAGATAAACGGGAAATCCATTTGATATCTTAGAAATCAAAATTTGAGATGGTTTAAATTTGAGGATCAAGTGACTGTCATATGCTAATGATAGCAGAAAAAAATCCACTGCATTTGCATCACAAGTGTGATCAGTGGCAATGAGCAGGTAAAGACAATGCAAGGTGTCTTACTATAAAGGGAAGAAAAGAAATGAAACAGGAAGGAGGAGATGAAATCAGGGTAGAAACTTCTTTGAAGCTCAGAGATCCTGCACTTATGCTGACTGTAATAATCCGACAGACAGGGAAAGGCTAGCGAGGCCAGGCATAGAGAGAATAACCAACCCTTATGAAGGCAAGAGGAGCTGGGCTTTTACAGAGGGAACACCTCCTCCATTGTAACAGGACAGGGGTCTAAGACTGGGTTCCAACAGGGTTTCTGAGTAATCTCCTTTCAGTAGCTTTCATTTCAGCAAAGTCATTAGCTGGAAGTGACGAGGTGAGAAACAGGTGTGGAAGCCCAGTGAATGACAGTAATTATCAAATAAGCATTATTAGGATTATGAGATGTAGTTTACTAGGGAAACGTGGGATTTCTGGGGTGATGTTGAGGGCCCATTTGGCAATGTGAATCATGAACTTTCAGCGATACCATCTGTCCAGTTGTTATTTTTCTCCAAAATGTTTTCCAACTCAATTAAATTTTAATTAAAAGCTGATGCTTATTACATTTGCTCTAGCTCTTGAAGACACTATAATATTCATAACTCCATTGTTTAAAAATTAACTGCAACTAATCAATACCTATATTCTACTTCACTACTCTCCCACAATCAAATTATGGGATTTTTTAATAATACTCTTAGAGACTGTATCTCTGATGAGGTTCAGTTATACTATAGAAAAGAAAAATTCATTTTAAAAGAGTCAAACCTGGGTTAATTCAGAATCATCTCTCTGACTTGCAACAATTAAATAATGTTCACTTTCTGAAGTAAAGTATCTTACTTGAGAACTTTCAGAAATAATGATTGTTTGTACCTGCAAGGAAGACAGAATAGTGGAAATAAAAATTTAAAGGAGAATTTAACTAGAAAAGCCTCTGAATACAGTAATAGTATGATTTAGTATTTAAAGTTCAAAACTTGAAAAATCATTCTGATCCCTAGGTATGAATACCTAGGTGTCATTTCAAGACTGACAAATTATCCCTGGATTAAGACCCTTACTAAAATATGTATAACTTGCAAAAAGCCCATTTTAACTAAACAAAACATACATTATCTTCCATTTATATCACTCTTACAAATCTGATTTTTCTTTTAAATAAGCAATATACAAAAAAAAAAAAGGTTTTTTTACCAGGAATAATTTGAAGCCAGATGTGAATGTATACACACTGTTAACAGAAGACTTTTCTTCATTTCTTCCTTCATGAGTAATCACAAAATAGGGGGAAAGACCAATATTAAAGGCCTCACAAGTTTTAGGATTCTGTATATTTAAATCCTAGGAAATAATGAATAAAAAACAGTAATTTATGAGTCATCCAAAATTTACACGTACATTTTATTTTGTGCACTGTAAAATAAGTGACATTTACCTCGAGTGGAATGAAAATCCCTTGCCACCGATAAAGAGTAGAAGACAGTTTTCTTAACATTACACCATATACTGAATCTTCCAAAGTAAAGAAACACCAGCCAGAAGGAGATGCATCCAAAAAACTTTGAAAGATGGAAAACACAACATCCACTCCCCCTGAAAAACATAAATCAAGATTTGCTAGTGTATAAGCCCTTCTAAACTTCATCTATTCTGAGTTCATTGTTAAAACAGCAAGACGAGTAAATTTGTTACCAGAAAGAAAGATCATTCCATGATGGGTGTGTGGAAGAGGGAACAGATGAGCCAGAGAACTTAAAACTAAGATAACTATTTTTAAAAGAACAAAATTTGTTGAAATTCTCCTCTTAACACACAGACTTTTCCAAAGTGTATTCGAAACACTAAATGTATATTTTGAAGGAAAATATGTCCAATGTGATCTTTATCAACTTTCATAAAGATGATGAAAACATAACTGAGATATTTTTAAATACACAGATTTATAGAAACATGCTAAATATTAGGTTTCAAAAACTGACACTATTCATTTGAAACATGCCCCTCCAATGCTTTCTCAGTTTATGTGTTATATATTTTAAGAATGCCAAAGCGGATTCACCTACTTCAAATGCCTGTCAAGCTTTCATCAACATGCTGCAACAGGTACCTGTCCTAAAATTCTGTACTACAATTAAATGAAGACACAAACAAAAAAATCCCTAGCTAATGAAGAATAAATTTTTTTATTATCATGCATTTGCCTAAAGAAAGTATTTCCTTTTTAAATTTTAGTCAATGGTGGGAACATGGTACAACATGAACAAATAAACATCCAGGTTGAAATCTAGGCTTCTTCAGGCGGAGAAAGACAAATGCCAAATGATTTCCCTCATTTGTGGAGTATAACAATGAAGCAAAACTGAAGGAACAAAATGGTAGCAGACTCAGAGACTCCAAGAATGAACAAGTGGTTACCAAAGGGGAGGGGTGTGGGAGGGCGGGTGCAGAGGGAGGGAGAAGGGGACTGAGGGGTATTATGTTTAGTGCACATGGTGTGGGGGATCACGGGGAGAACAGTGTATCACAGAGAAGGCACATAGTGGATCTCTGGCAACTTGCTGCACTGATGGACAGTGACTGCACTGGGGTATCGGTGGGGACTTGATAATAGGGATAAATGTAGTAACCACATTGTTTTTTCACATGAAACCTTCATAAGAGTGTATATCAATCATACCTTAATAAAAAATTAAAAAAAAAAGAAATCTAGGCTTCTTGTATTTCACTGATCATTTTTACATTACCAGTTCAAGAAGTTGTAGTGTCAATGCCTTATATGTATTATCCATTAGTAATTTCCTTTTCCTAGAAACCCAGTATTTTAAATCCCTATTTTGCCACCTTTTAAAGGTATGCTACAGCTTTTGCATTAAGAATCTGAATGTTTTACATTAAGGTCCTGACCATAAGGCCAAATTCTTCCCTAATACAGAAAGATGGTGAATGAAAAATAAACAATGCTGACATTTAAGAATCTCTAACATACACTTTTTCACAGGTACTTACAAAACATACATGCAAGGCCCAAACAATAATGAGAATTAGAAACTGTCATCTTTCTTTTTTATATCCTATCTATTCCTGCCTTCTAGGCAATCGTACCACTATTAATCGTCCCATCTCTCTTCTTTCTGTCTTTCTCTACCAGTGAGGTCTTTTCCATCAGAGTGTAAACATGCTCCTCTCCAAACTAAACAAATAAACAAAAAAACAACCCTGAATCCTATATATCACCACCTTCATTAGGTACTACCTCCTCAGCTAAATCTCTTGAACTGGCTGCATATATTTGAGGTCTCCATTCCTTCACCTCCATTCAAAATGTTATTCAGTTCCCATCTCTCTCTACAAACAGCTCTTGCTATTTTATGTCTTCTATATTGCTAACTACAATGGGTATTTTTGCATCTCATCTTACTGAAATTCTAACCAGGAATTGACAGTTCACCACTCCCTCCTTCCTAAAATTCTCCTCTGTTGCTATCTGTAATCCCATATTTCCTGGGGTTTCTCACCAGATCTTCTAATTGTGCTTTGCTATGTCATTCTCCTATCCTAGAAATTCAAAGGGAGACTTAGTGCTCAGTCTGGATCCTCTTTCCTTTTCTATCTACAGTCTCTCATCCCAAATTTTCACACCAATTTCCATGACTTTAAATACCATACACAGCTAAAGTTCTCAAACTTAACTCCGCAGAACACACCTTCCTTTGAGTGTATACACATGTCTTCTCAAAAGTAACTCAAATTCAAAATGAGTTAAATGTCATGTATTTTACTCCCCTCACCAAATACACCCAGTCCTTATGCAGGAATCCTGTTCTTAATGACATGACTCTCCATCCACCTGCAGAAGCTGGGAATCTAGGAGTCATCTCTGGTACCTCCTTCATATCCAACCCATCACCTAATCCAAGCTACCATCACCTATTGCCTCTTTGTTTGTCTTCTTTCATCGTCTCTTTTCTTATCTGCCAATCCATTCTTTACATGGCACTGAGAATGTATCTTCGAAATGCACACATGATTATACCACCCCACATACACACATGGTAGTCCTCCCCAGTGCCAAAGCCACACAGAGACTTTCCATTAACCTGACAAAAAAGACTACAGTATATATGTAACATAGTCTTTGAGTTCTTGAATATCTACTCTTATATGCAGCTCTCCAAATTTATTGCCCTCCCTTATTTCTAAACCCAATTGTCCACTCTTCTTCATTTCTTCACTTACATGCTTTTTAACGCAACCAGACTTCTGTCTCAGTAACTCCCCACATTATCCTCCATGTTCCTCCAACTTAGGACTTTGCATAATCAAGCCCTACTCATCATTCAGTCTTAGTTCAAACACTAGTAGCCCTTTGACACATTCCCTTATGTTTTCATAACACTTAGAACTCCCCCTTTAAAACATTTTTATAGTTTAAACTATTCACTGATTTTTGTTTATTTGATTTATTTCTGTCTCTCCCTAAATTCTAAGCTCCATTAGTTCAGTATTATGGCTGGTACATGATAGGCTCTCAATAAATATTTCTGGGTGCAATAAACAAATTAGATATCTGTTCTCCACTTTCAATAGATCCATAAGACACAATTTATGGAGAAAAATGTAAATCTCATGCATACAATTTTTGTTGGTTATACAATTTTATTCTTATAAGCAACTACACATACTCATGCCAAAAGCTGTTTCAGATATTGTCTCCCACTCCACACTGACAGCTAAATCAATGCCATTAGTACGTGACACCTTTAAATAAACAGTGCTGTTGGCTTCTTCAATGTCTACAGAGGTGGCTCTAAAAAAAAAAACAAATGGATTGCAGAGAGCAGAAAAAGAACATAATTTCTGCATATTAAATGTATATATCACATTGCTAGCATATATTTAATACACTTTAAATTTACACCAGACAAGGTAAGATCCATCTGCAATTTTACACAGCAAGAAGACTAGATTCTACTTCAAAAATATTCAATTATGAAGATTTTTTAAAGTGCTACAATCTGATACTGAGAGTCAGTTAACTTCAGTAACTTCATAGTACATAGTCTACAAAACAATAAAGCTTTGTCATTCATAAGTTTCACATGAACTAAGAATATTTTATGAAAAAAATGAATCAAGAAATTCTTAACATATTAATAAAAGTATATCAATAAAGAGGTTATTTATTAATTTAGGTTTATCAGATTAAAAAACTAGAAATATTGGAATATTTCTAAGATTTAAAAAAATATTCATCAGCATACAGAGGAAATTTTAAAACTACAGTCACATTAATACATGTTTGAAAAATCATTCATTTGACTTGAGCAGCTAAATACAATTTATACTATTTCTCCTTTTTTATTATTGAAAATACAAAATAGCGCAAGCCTTTACCTTAAACTGTGAATTCTGAGAAAATAAGAATTCTATTAACACCATTATATATATGTAGGACATGATTAGGCTTTTGATACTCCTTGTTACATTAGAGGGCATGTGGACTCTCTGAATCTGTCACAGCTCATTTTAAAAGTTGCCTTTAAGACAGTAAGAGACCAATTTCCTTCTGCATTTTATGTCAAAAGATATTTCTTACATAGCTTCAGGAGTGACAATTTCCTTATAAAGAACTATACCTATTCACGACTGCAGAAATATTGAATAGCCCCAGAGGGGCCTGGTTTTGCAAAACTGTTATCAGGGTTTGAAAACGTGCCCCTAGTCTAGCACCTCCAGTTGGATTAAACAAGGTGCAAACAAAATGCTCATCCATTTCTGGTTCTGTGTCCAATATGGCAGATATGTGTAGGGTCTGAAAACAAAATCAGAAGATACAGTTACTAGACTACAGTATTTCTGAAACACACACAGAGACATTTACTAGACATTTTTTACAACAAAATAATTCATTTTAGAAAAGATCACTTCTTTTTTATTTTAATGCTGATCCCTATAATGCAATCATTACAACTGTTTGTTTCAAGATACTATTTTCAAGATTTTGACATTGTGCTATATTGCACTGAAGTGTATACAAATAAATGTTTATGACATTTAAGATTAACGTTGAGATTAAAAAATTAAATTTAGGTCTCATGTTTGCTAGCTCATTATCCGTCCCTAGCTACATAATTGCATTAGTCTCAATCCACTCTAGGATTCACTATTAAAAAGCACTTTAGCCACAGCAGTCACAAACCAGAAACAATCCTCCTGTTTATCAACAGGAGAATGGATAAACAAAAAGTGGTCTACTGAATGAAATGTTATTTAGCAATAAAAAAGAACCAACTACTGATGTGTGTAACCATAAAAACATCAAAAATTATGTTGCACAAAAGAAGCCAGACACGAAAGAGTATACACTAGTATGACTCTATTTTATACAAAGCTCAAGAACCAGCAAAATGAGACTGTGATAGAAATAGGCAAGCGGTTTCTTCTGGGGAGGGCAAGGGACAAGGAGGAAACTCCTAGATGACAGTAATGTTCAGTATACTAACCAAGTGGTGTTATGAGTATATACAGAGTTTTAAAGTCATTGAGCTTTAAGATTTTTAAGGTTTTTGTATTTTACTGTTTATACCTCAAAATAAAAATATATAGTGAAAAAATTATATGGGTGAAAGAAAAATCTATTTAATCCAACTTGCTCTAACATTTAATTTGCCTAATGAGCAGGAAGTTCTTTAAATAACATTTTGAAAAAGACTTTTAAGGAAAAAAAAATCACAGTAACAATATAATTAAAAATATACAAAATATTAAAGTAAAATTTAAAACATTTTTAAAAGAAAGAAAAAGCATATGAATGTAAAGCAATGGCAAATCCTAAAAAACTGCAAATCTGATATGCCCCTGTCAAGATGTATCCCTGAACAAATCAATTAAAGGTTCTAAGAATATAAAAAAATAGACTTGGAAATGAATATGAATCCAAAAATGTGTTGAAGTTTAAACAAACTGATCATAAATAAAATTACCTAATTACTGAATGTACTATTTTTAGATAAAGTGGTTTTAAATATATTATTTTAGAATTTAATGTTTTATGGAACTAGCTTGAAGAATGTCTTAAGCTAATGCAATTAGTTATTTTAACCTGTTTTAAAAATAAAGTTTAGTAACAGGAACAGAAAATTATTAATATATAAAAAAAGAAGTTCTGAAGGTAAACTGCAAGTTTAGATTACATTTGTAACTAATCCCAAATCAAGCATTTTTTCTCCAAAAGGCCATTGGATACTTGCAGAAAATACCTCACTTAGGATACTTGCCTCTCAAACAAGCAGTCTGAAGTAAGCAGTTACACTTTGTTTAATGAAAATGTAGCGAAGAAGGAATGATTGGCTAGGACTTAATAGCTGCAATGAATGGCTTGGAGTCTCTTTCATGTTTTATAGACAATATAAAATGCAGTATGCATTTAAATATACTTGACACAGCAATATGTGTATTTTCTTTATTATTTGCACATTCCACTACCCTACTATGAGCAAATTTCTCCAGGTGCACTCCATACAGACTATACAGCATTATTATAGCACATTCACATGGTACACTAATCATCTTTTCCTGTCACTTCTAAGCTGGGAGTGCACTTCCTTCTTTTTAGGATCTAGAAAAACAATTTCCTTCCAGAGAAAATTATTTTGTAAATATTACTCATTCTCATTAAAGGTTCATACTGTACCTTGAAGCGAATACCTTCTGCTAAAACAATATAGCCTTTGGAAGGAGACAGATCTTTAGACTCCACAGAAGAATTTACTTCTGTCACAATAAACTGAACTGTCACAGTTCCAAACAGTCCTTGTGCAGGTTCCCGAACAATGTACAATACTGCAATGCTCTCCTCTACATAGAGAGCTGTGGGTTCTCTCAGGAGGAAGTGCTCACTGTTGTTAAATGACAGAACTCCAGGGCCATCATCATTACCAAGGACAGTAATTGAGGCTGTCAAAATAAAATTAAAGCAATAAATGGAAACAGAATGGTT
This sequence comes from Manis pentadactyla, assembly GCF_030020395.1. NCBI lineage: Eukaryota > Metazoa > Chordata > Mammalia > Pholidota > Manidae > Manis > Manis pentadactyla. The sequence goes on from NC_080020.1 coordinate 70,490,532, forward strand.
GTAAGTACTGGGAAGTATATAGATGTCTCACCCATAAGCTAGGCTAACTCTTTTCTAGGTCACCTTAAAAACAAGGGAAATTTTGAAAGGCATCCAGTAAAATTCCATATTTACTCATGATATAAAAATAAAAATATTCAGTAACCTTGGAAGATAAGACAGCTTTCTCAACCTGATGAAGTGATATACCTCAGATGCCAATAACAAATAGAAAAATGAATGCTGAAACGTAAGAAGGGTTGTCACTAAAAACAGAAACAAGACAATGATGCCTGTCATCACTGCTACTATTCAGTATCGTCCTGGAGCTGTCAGCCAGGTAACAGGTGAAAAGTAATGGAAAGGAAGGGTCAGAACTGTCACTATTTTCTAGATGATAACTGACTTCTTAGAAAATGCAAAAGAAAACAATTATTACAACTATTATGAGTCCAAGCTATCAGCTGAGTATGAGTAACCTTCACAAATCCAGAGCTTTCTATTTTTTTGCTACCACTAATGTTAATAACAATGAAACAGCAACTAATGCAACTGAGAATTGCTTAACCTATATTAACTTAGTTTATTCTCACAATAACCACATGAGGTTGATTCTATTATTATTCTCATTTTACAGAACCACTGAATGAAGCACAGATGGGCAATCTATGGAAACTCACAAGCTAGAAAGTGGCAGGACTGGTGCTCACAGCTAGGAAGTCAGTTTCAGAGCAAGCATTCTAAAGGGTATTATGGTGTCTCCATACATTAGCTGTAACTATTTTAAAAGTATAACAGAGAAGTAACCTCATTCATATTCAAGCAATACTTAGGGGTCGAGGTAAAAATAAGTCAGACCTATATGAAAAATGACAAAATGTTAATGTGGACAGAGGCAGATGCTGTCAGCGCCTCAGCCATACCCGCTTGGCCCACTCAAGTCACCTTCAGCAGCTCCCTTGGCCCTTGGTCTCTCTCAGCAGAACATCAGCTCATGCAAGAAACAGGCCAGAACTGCTAGAGACTTAACACCCAAGAGCAATCCTCAAGGAGGCCTACAAGTTGGTGAATGAATACCCCAACTTCCTTCCTCCTTAGAAGGACAGCCCTGAGCTTTGTCTAAGAAGGACCCCAGCAGGACCATTCATGACACACCTATCAGCTTTCCTCTCCCTCTGCCTCGCTTCATTTCTCACTATGCCTCCAGAGATGACTGCCCAAAATAAATTAGTCCCATCCAAATCCTTGTCTCAGGGTTTACTTTTGAGGGAACACAAACTAAAGCAATGATATGAAAGAAGACCTAAACGAATGGAGTGGCATATTGCTAAATGGAAAAACACTATTATAATGATGTTGAGTCCACCCAAATTGCTCTAAAATTTCAATTCGGCCCCATTCAGAAGTTGTTTGTGGAACTCAATTTGTCAATCCTAAAATTTACATGGAGGAGACCATTTGAAAGAAGAGCTGAGATGATTTAGAGAGAGAAAAATAAAGAAGTATTTGGTCTAAAAAATAACAATATGTATTTTTAAATCTATGGTAAATATAAATAAAACAGTATGAACATATAATAGGCAAACAGAACAAAATATTCTCCAGGAAACACGGACAGATAATACATAAAAATAAATTTCACATTGAAAGACAATGGCAAATAGATGCCTCATGCTCTGTATTGTATTAGCGTACTCATTATACATTTTAGGAGAAAAATGAAATTATATCCTTGCCTCACTTGCTACCAATGAATAAGTTCATGGTATGTGAAATTATTAAATGCAAATCAAAACTATGAAAGTATTAGAAAAATATAATAAAATATTTCACAGCTTTTTGGAATGCAAAAGATTCAAATAAAAAAGATTTTAAAACCTATCATAAAATACATGATATTTTAAATACTCTAAAAATTTTGTAAGAAAAAAGACCACAATATACTTAGAAGATAAATAATGGACTGAAAGAACCTACAAAATACTTAAATAAACAAAGGATTGACATAGGAATATATAAACTATTCCTATACACCAATAAAAAGCACAAACCACACAAAAGCACATTAAGAGATACAAAAAGCTACTCACAGAAAGAAAAAAAAATACTAGTGCCAGAAACAAGTAACTAGTGTCAAACTCACTAATGAACAAGGAAATGAAAAAAATGTACAATATAACCACATTTTTTTATTAAGGTATCACTGATATGCAATCTTATGAAGGTTTCACATGAGCAATATTGTGGTTACAACATTCACCCTTATTATCAAGTTCCCCCCATAACTCATTGCAGTCACCATCCATCAGTATAGTAAAATGCTATAGTCACTAATTGTCTTCTCCAAGCTATACTGCCTTCCCCATGAACCACCTACATTGTGTGTGCTAATCATAATGCCCCTTAATCCCCCCTCCCTCTCTCCCCACCCCCTTCCCTTTGGTAACTACTAGTCCTTTCTTGGACTCTGTGAGTCTGCTGATGTTTTTTTCCTTCAATTTTGCTTCATTGCTATATTCCACAAATGAGTAAAATCATTTGGTACTTCTCTTTCTCCACCTGGCTTATTTCACCGAGCATAATACCCTCTAGATCCATCTATGTTGTTCCAAAAGGTAGGATTTCTTTTCTTCTTATGGCTGAGTAATATTCCATTGTGTATATGTACCACATCTTCTTTATCCATTCACCTACTGATGGACGCTTAGATTGCTTCCACATCTTGGCTATTGTAAATAGTGCTGCAATAAACACAGGGGTGCATATATCTTTTTGAATCAGGGATCTTGTTTTCTTCTGGCAAATTCCTAGGAGTGGAATTCCTGGGTCAAACAGTATTTCTATTTTTAGTTTTTTGAAGAACCTCCATATTGCTTTCCACAACGATTGAACTAATTTACATTCCCACCAACAGTGTAGGAAAGTTCCTCTTTCTCCACATGCTTGCCAGCATTTATTGTTCCTTGTCTTTTGGATGTTGGCCATCCTAACTGGTATGAGGTGATATCTCATTGTGGTCTTAATTTGCATTTCCCTGATAAAATAGCAATATGGAGCATCTTTTCATATGCCTGTAGGCCATCTGAATTTCTTCTTTGGAGAAGGATCTGTTCAGATTCTCTGCCCACTTTTTAATCAGGTTATTTGCTTTTTGGGTGTTGAGGCATGTGAGCTCTTTATGTATTTTGGATGTTAACCCCTTTTGATGTAATTTTGAACTTGGTTTACTAATATTTTATTGAGTATTTCTGCATCTATGTTCATCAGGGATATTGGTCTGTAATTTTTTTTATGATATCTTTGTTGGTTTTGGTATTAGAGTGATGCTGGCCTCATAGAATGAGTTCAGAAGTATTTCCTTCTCTTCTACCTTTTTGGAAAACTTTAAGGCAGATGGGTATTAGGTCTTCTCTAAATGTTTGATAAAATTCAGTGGTGAATCCATCTGGTCCCAAAGTTTTCTTCTTAGGTAGTTTTTTGGTTACCAATTCAATTTCATTGCTGGTAACTAGACTGTTCAGATTTTCTGTTTCTTCCTGGGTCAGTCTTGGAAGGTTGTATTTTTTTAGAAAGTTGTCCATTTCTCTAGGTTATCCAATTTGTTAGCATGTAATTTTTCATAGTATTCTCTAATAATTCTTTGTGGTGTCTAATAATTTCTGTGGTGTCCATAGTGATTTTTCTTTTCTCATTTCTGATCTGTTTACATGTGTACATTCATTTTTCTTGATAATTCTGGCTAGAGGTTTATCTGTTTTATTTATTTTCTCAAAGAACCAGCTCCTAGTTTCATTGATTCTTTCTATTGTTTTATTTTTCTCAATTTTATTTATCTCTGCTCTGATCTTTATTATGTCCCTCCTTCTGCTGACTTTGGGTCTCATTTGTTCTTCTCTTTCTACTTTCATTAACTTTAAGTTTACACTGTTCATTTGGGATTATTCCTTGAGGTAAAACTGTATTGCTGTATACTTTCATCTTTGAACTGCCTTTGCTGCATCTCACAGATTTTGGGGTGTTGAGTTGGTGTTCTCATTTGTCTCCATATATTGCTTGATCTCTGTTTTTATTTGGTTATTAATCCATTGATTATTTAGGAGCATGTTGTTAAGCCTCCATGTATTTGTGGAATTTTGTGTTTTCTTTGTATAATTTATTTCTAGTTTTATACCTTTGTGGTCTGTGAAGCTGGTTGGCACAATTTCAAACTTGTTGAATTTACTGAGGCTCTTTTTGTGACCTAGTATATGATCTATTCTGGAAAATGTTCCATGTGCCCTTGAGAAGAATATGTATCCTGCTGCTTTTGGGTGGAATGTTCTGTAGACATCTGTTAGGTCCCTCTGTTTTAATGTGTTGTTCAGTGAGTGCCTCTGCCTCCTTACTGATTTTCTGTCTGGTCTATCTGTCCTTTGGAGTGAGTGGTGTGTTGAAGTCGCCTAAAATGAGTGCACTGCATTCTATTTCCCCTTTAATTATGTTAGTATTTGTTTCACACATTTAGGTGCTCCTATATTGAGTGCCCAGGTATTTATAATGGTTATATCCTCTTGTTGGACTGACCCCATTATCATTATGTAATGGCCTTCTTTATCTCTTGTTACTTTCTTTGTTTTGAAGTCTATTTTGTCTATACTAGTACTGCAACATCTGCTTTTTTCTCCCTGTTGTTTGCATGAAATATCTTTTTCCATCCCTTGACTTTTAGGGTGTGCATGTCTTTGGGTTTGAGGTGAGTCTCTTGTAAGCAGCATATAGATGGGTCTTGCTTTTTTATCCATTCTATTACTCTGTGTCTTGATTGGTGCATTCAGTCCATTTACATTTAGGGTGATTATTGATAGGTATGTACTTATTGCCATTGCAGGCTTTGGATTTGTGTTTACCAAAGGTTCAAGGGCAGCTTCTTTACTATCTAACAGTATAATTTAACTCCCTTATTATGCTATTCAAACAAAATCTAAAGGTTCTTTTTTTCCCTTCCCTTCTTTTTCTTCTTACTCCACTCTATATTAGGTGTCATATTCTGTACTCTCTGTGTATCCCTTGACTGACTTCATGGGTAGTTGATTTACTTTTGCATTTGCTTAGTAATTAATTGGTCTACTTCCTTTACTGTGGTTTTGTTTTCTCTGGTGACAGCTATTTAGCCTTAGGAGCTCTTCCATCTAGAACAGTCCTTTTTAAAAAATACACTGTAGAGATGGTTTGTTGGGGCTAAATTCCCTCAATTTTTGCTTATATGGAAATTGTTTAATCCCTGCTTCAAATTTAAATGATAATCTTGCTGGATATAGTATTCCTGGTTCAAGGCCCTTCTGTTTCACTGCATTAAATATATATATCATGCTTCTCCCTTCTGGCCTGTAAGGTTTCTGCTGAAAAGTCTGATGATAGCCTGATGGGCTTTCCTTTGCATGTGATCTTTTTTCTCTCTGTGGCTGCTTTTAATACTCTCTCCTTGTCCTTGATCTTTGCCATTTTAATTATTATATGACTTGGTGTTGTCTTTCTAGGGGTCTCTTGACAGCCACATTTTTTTTTTTATTCATTAGAATTGGTTTTTTAAAGAACGTTAAAGACCAAAGAAAACTCCTGGTGAGGATGTGGAGAAACAACAATTTTATACGCACACTTTGGAATATAAGTAATATGGAAGGCAGCTGGTGTCCTTTCCACTCAACATCCACCCATTACACTCAACAGATAATCCTAACTGCCCACATATACAAAGACTTATATACAAGGATACTTACTGAGACTTGACGAAAGTTTGAAAATAGTCTGAAAGTTGATTAATGGTGCATAGCTTAAGAAATTACCCACTATCAAAGCACTTACTGTTGTGAGGCAAATTTTTATACTTAAAAATGGAAAATTATGAGCATCAAGTAAACCTGACAGAACCCAGTAAAAAATTCTTTCTTCCTCCTCATAGTGGTGGGCATGTAACCTATGTAATTCTAATCAAAATTTTATCAGGACCTTTCAGGAATGCTTTATTTTGAAAACTCTATCCTGTTACGTGGAATATACAAGACTGCTGCCTGTGACCATCTTGTGACAACTAACAAGAGCCTTGGGATGAAGCTAACACTCCAATAGGCAAGGAGAAGAGACACAAAACAACAGGGTGTTTTGGGTACTTGGCCCCACCTCATCTAAAACTATGTGTCTCTGGACCATTTCACTCAATGAGCCAATACATTACCTTTAAGTCAATTTGAATTGTGTTTTCTGTTGGTTATACACAGAAGATTCTTAACCAACATAAAGAATTCATTCCTACAACCCTTTACATAAACCTACTAAGCTTTATAACAAAGAAATCTGAATCAATTATCACAGCCCCCCAAGAAGATTCTGAGGACTTAGGAATAGCAATTTATTGTATCAATATGACAATAAAGTAAAAACCAGTTCTTCAGTTATTCAAAAGTCTTTCATGTTTTTTACTACAAATCATATTTTTTCACATGAAGAACAATAATTTAGGAATACAAAGGTTAGTTAAATTAAGGGAATCTCAAACTCTCAGCCACTAGCTAAAATGGGAGGTTGAAGAGTCAGTCTTCTAAATCCACTGATTTATCTATCACCACACAGAACTGAATTTACTTTTTAAGAGCTCTTCAAATCTAAGATACTGTATTTCTCTGGAGTTTTTTTCTGTCTCTTTTTTGTCTTTTCCAAGCAGTAAACATGATATCTAACAAGCGATGAACTAGAATGCCTTTTTGTACCAAAGTCAAACTGTTCCAACCAAAGAATTATGACTCCCATAATCCATATGAGGTATCAATACACTTCAAGTCTATGTGGAAAAAATATAGCAATTAGATGGCACTAGAACAACTACCTTGTTATATTCTCTATAGCTAAACAGGAAACCAGTGCAGAACCAAATTCCAAAGAAAAGACATTCACAAATTAAAACCTACAATAACTGCAGAAATGATTTGATATTATCATTGCTATCAACAGAATTTTTCATTTTTTACACACACACACACACACACACACACACACATAAATATACACAACCAAATGCAGACTAGAAGCACTGTTAACCCTTGACACAGGAATTCCAAAATGCCTAACTTAAAATATTTTTCACTGTAAGTACAGAAAACCATTAAGATTCTCTCAACCCTTTACATCTGTCTCCATATTCAGAAAACAATGCAAGCAAGAAGGTGCTGTCAGTAAGAAATTTTCAATTACCTATTGTATTTTCCCCCAGCTCTAGTCCAGGAGAAGGATTTGTTAGTATCAGCTGAAATGTTTCATCTGCTTCTGGAATGTCATCATCAAGAATTGTGATGTCAACATTTTGATACCTTTCTCCATCAGCAAAATGAAGAACCTGGTCAAAAAAGGAAAAGTAGGCAGTATTATATGTAAATGCACTCTGAGTTTTTATAGACTGTTTAGAAAGAAACATAGTTGTGAATTTTGTAAAGTAAGCTATTTTACAGAGATTTCTTTCCCTTACTTTTTTGCATGGTCTCTTTTTATTAAATTGACAACATTAAGTTAAAAAAGTAAAAGTAGTGGAGTAAGAGAAAAAAATTAAACATTTGACTAAGGAATAAAATGCATGAAGAGACAAAGTAAAAGCATTTTAAAACACTAAAGATATCTCAGTAAATTAAAACAAACAGAACAGTTAAAACTTTCAAAAAGTGTAAGAAACACTCTAGGAAGTTGATCTAATGATATAAATTCTTTAACATGATAACTTGTGTTCTTCAATATCAAATATTGCACTAAGATACTGAGTGAATAAAACAACATAGAATATTGCAATAAAATAATGAATGAAATAAAATGAAGATTCATCTTTAGTACTGAAAATGCAATTTATCTATGTTCCTAAAATAGCAAAGGAAGCCATTCTACAATGTGGAAGACCTCTGCTCTAATTTACTCAGAATATATAATAGCTTATTATTTTAAGATTAGTTTAGTTATAGAGGACCTAAGCCATTGTAATTCTCTATGAATTCACCATTGGGGTGAAGCTGTAATCCAGCCCCAGCTGGGCTTCCAAGTTCTGGGCATAGACAAACAAGGAACCGTGGCCAAGAGCTCCTTTGCTCCTCTGGGCTACTAATGTTAAAGTTGCTTGGGTTTCATTTACTTCAAACCTACAATAAAGAGAATACATTATTTTTCCTTATAAGCTTTTGTTCAGCAGATAATAAAAAATCTGAAACACAGAGAAGGGCTCTCATGCAGCCTTGGGCTTACCTGCTGTGTTGCCATTCAATTATACCTTGAGCACCATCATTGGCGTCAATAACAATTTGTGCTGTCAAGCCCTCTGAATCTGAGAAAAAAATAGAAAAATATTTTTAAATAAATAGAAATGATTAAAAGATTTGATAGAGAATTTAAAGACTACCCCTTTGTGATAACATAATTCCAAATAAGAGGAACTGTGAACATTACTCAAAAGATTTTAAGAAAATAGATATAATGCTTATAACATTTGAATAAGGGAACTTGTTGCTAACAAGAGCCAATGACTTAAGGAAATCTTATCAATTGAGAGCAGTATAAAATTAAGCAACTGTGATTATGGTTTGTTTCTACTATTTTAATCCATTTCAAGAGGAAAGGAAAATGGAGACAGTTGGAAAGAGTAGAAATAGCAAGAAAAAAAGACATGGGAAGAGTAAGGCAGGAAGTGCTACAAGAAAAATACAGGTGTGAGAAAGAGATGCAGAGAAAGAAGGACACAAGTTGAGACAGATGGGGAGGACAGCAAAGCCATTAGGTCAAACAGAGACTAAGATTGAGGTAAATCTCTCTTATCCCTTTTTATTTTGTATCCTATCCACCATGTTCAGATGTTACAATATCCATTATTCAGTCTTGAAATAGTAACCAGCCCTGTTATTGTTTTGTTTTTAAATATTTTTGTCCTTTACCTTTTAAAGTTCAGAGACTCTACCTTACTCTAGGATACTTAAGACAGCTGCCTGGGAGCATTTAATTCTCATAGTGAAGAGAACAACATTGTCAAAGAAAGAGTATAAAATCAGGATTTGTGTCCATCAGACTAGAAGCTACAAAGCAGAAGCTGAGCTCCACCATTTCCTAGTTGTGTGACTCTGGATGAGTTACTTAGCTTCTCTTAGCCTCAGCTCCCTCATGTGTAAAATGGGAAAATAAAACAAATGATGGTACTACTATACAAAGCACTTCAAACAGGAATATTAGAAGGCACTCAGCAGAAGTCAGACTATTCAAATTACCTCTAATGTGAGTATAAATTAATAAGAAGTAGTCTGTTTCTTAGCATGAACAGTAATTATCTTGTAATAATTACCTGAAGCAAACAGCCTATATATATATTTTTTTTGCAAAAGAATTTAAACTGATGATTCCCTTTTGCTATTTTCAAAGTTGTTATACTGACCCTAAGAAGTAAATAAGGAATCCCTGCCCTTGGCCATGCTGCCCCTCCTTGAGCCAATTTCCTCTCTGACCAAGGGAAGAGGGAGAGGAGGCCTCAATGCTGCTCAGCACCACCTCCTACTGGGCCATCACACCTACAAGTTTCACACAGGTCCCAATATTAAACGTCCAAATGCAAACAAGAGTTTGCATTTTAGAAACAGGAATACATCTGTTTTAAACTACTTAAATTTTGTACTAAGGTTCACATTTTACCTTTCAGTCTGTAATGAATTAACTGAGTCTTTTCTAAAGCATGAATAGAAAGAGATAAAAGGTCAGAAAAGTAGAGAATACAACAAACAAAGGATCCACTTAGCCTAAAAGAAAATCATCTGATAGTTTGGAGATCTATAAAAAATAGCAAATTAAATTTTAAAATGAGAATGCCTTTCTGAGAATTAATTACATTTTGAAGATTACAAATTTAATAGTAAAATATGGTTGTAAAATTTTAAAAAGCATCACACAGCAATTCTTAAATATGCTTACACTGTCCAATATACAAAATTTCAGTGCATGATAGTCTCTAAATGAAAATAAACCCAAAAGCCCACCATACTTTCATACATAACTGAGATTAACAAATGTCACAATGATCACTTATTACAAAATGAAGTAGATTTACTTTGTTTTAAGTAAATGGAAACAAACAAAAAACCCCATACCTAGTCTAGGAGGAAATGAAGGTAAAGGAGCCATGAGTTCAACATGAGTCAACTTCACGAGGAAATATTCTTCTAGTTCTGGTATATCATCCTGCAAAAATTACATCATTAAATGCCCTATAATCATGGTCTCAAAGTAATACTTCTCACAGCTTTTTAAAAAAATCACCCTATAAATATACAATTTTATATATACAGAAATATAAAAATGCAATGGAGAGTAGAAAACACTTAAATCAGAAAAAGTATATGTCCTAACAATGATTTTTTTTGGATGGGACACCAAAAGCAAAGCAAAAATAATCAAGTGGAACTACATCAAACTAAAGTTTCTGCACAGCAAAGGAAATCATCAATAAAATGAAAAGGCAATGTATGGAATGGGAGCAAATAACTGTAAATCAAGTATTTGCTAAGGGGTTAATATCCAAAATATATAAAGAACTCATACAACTCAATAGCAAAAAAAAAAATCTGATTTTAAAAATGTGTAGAGGACCTGAATAGACATTTTAAACGGCCAACAGGTATATGAAAAGGTGCGCAGCATCACTAATCATCAGGGAAATGCAAATAAAAGCCACCATAAGAGATCACCTCACACCTGTTAGAATAACTGTTACCAAAAAAGGACAAGACATAACAAGATTGGTGAGGATTTAGGGAATAGGGGACCACTGTGCTCTGTTGGTGGGAATACAACTTGGTGTGGCCACTATGCAAAACAATATGGAAGCTCTACAAAAAATTAAAAATAGAACTACCAGAGAATCCATCACTTCCACCCCTGGGTATATTTCCAAAGTAAAATGAAAACAGGATATCAAAGAGATATTTGCACTTCCATGTTCACTGAAACATTATTCGCAAAAGTCAAGATACAGAAACAATTTAAGTGTCTTTCAATTAAGTACCAGATGAAGATGTTTTATGTATACAATAGAATATTAGTCACGAGAAAGAAATCATGTTTGTGATAACATGGATGGACCTTGAGGGCATTATGCTAAGTAAAATAAGCCAGAAAGAGAAAGACAAATACTGCACGGTAACACTTATATACAGAAAATTTTTTAGTCAAATTCTTAGAAACAGAGGGGAGGAAACTGGTTCCTAGAGGCTGGGTAGGGTGAGGGAAATAGAGGTTGGTAAAGAGTACAAAATCAGCTACAAGACAAATAAGGTCTGATGCTCTAGTGTAAAACATGTTGACTATACATGTTTTACACTAAACATGTCAACAACTAAAACAGTTGTTAACACTGTATTGTATAACTGAAATTTGCTAGGAGAGTAGAACTTAAATGTTCTCACACATACAAAAAGATAAGTATGTGAAGTTATGGATGTATTAAACAGAGGCAGGGGATCCTTTGACAATATAAACATTTATCAAATCACTACAATATATATCTTATAATTTTATATATTTTTATATTCTACTTATCAGTGATACCATGCAGTATTTAATTATACTTGAATAAGGCTGAGGTTTATAGAAAAAACACAAATAAAAGTATTAAACTTATATCTGGTTGTTGATAAGTTCTTAAGTTAAGCCAAATGACACTGCAAACATTGTATGATTTTTTTACCTAGACTAATACAGTATGTAAACAAATTACATACATATACAACCCAGTATGTTTTAACATACTAGGAGCAAAAGATTTAAAATTATCTTAGTAGCCAACGAATACAATGAATAATAGAATGACACCATAAAAAAATGCAAGCTTTGCATTTAAGCAGACCCAGTACCAAATTCTATCATTTTATGTGAGTTTATAATGATTAAAATTAATGTGTATGGAGTACCTGGCCTAGAGGGAGTCCTTAAAAAGTGATAGCTGGGGGGAGTTGAGGGTGGGGAGAGGAAAAATGGCAAGCAGGAAGGCAAGGCAGAAACCTCCCAAATACACATGAGTGAAGAAAATACAGCAAATACAACTAAACCTGAAAACTACCTGAAGGCTACAGAACAGACCACCTACATCTAGGGAAGAGAAGATCTCACAGAGAAGGGTAAAGTGGAAGAGCCACAATCGAGTGGGACCCAAGCCCTTCCTCAATTCCAGCCCACAGGCAGGAACAAGAGGAACAGAGCAGGGAGGGGATAGGAGCCCAGGAACTCTGCACACCTGGCCCTACAGAACTGCTCCAGGAGCATAAATCCATATAACATTGGGTTCTGGTGATTAGCAGGGCTGGACATTAGGAACACCTAGAACACTCTAGGAGGCTAAAACTCCAGCCAGTTATGGAGGACAGGCACATGCCACCAGTCCTGAGACCCAAAGCAGAGGGGGCAGTTTGAAAGACTTCCCAGGAGCAGGAGGGGTGCCAAAGGGGAGGAGTGTTATATGGAGCTCTCTCAGGAGAAAGCACAGGTGAAGGATACCTCACCAGCTCTCCCTTGGCCCAAAAGGTCAGGAACTCATGTGAGCCCCAGATGCTCTATCCTCCTCCCTGGCAGCACAGCCCTAAGGCTCCTTTCTGTGCACACTGCCATCAAGGCAACCCACTTGGCCCAGCAGCAATGTCAGATGTTGCTGTCTGGCAGGCAGAGGGAGACATTCCCAGCTTTCTCACCCTATTTCAGTCAAACTGGGAAGGTGCCTGCAGAAGCCAGCAACAAGAGATCCTTCATCCCCACAGGTGTACGGGCCTGGTACTGTGAGTCCTGCCTTACCACAGAGCTGCACATAGGCCCACCCACCCCATTAATCCTGAGGTTCCACCATTGCTGCAGGGCAGGAAGAGGGTGTTTGCACCCACAACAATCCCAGCAGAGGCTTGTGCATGGATCACAAAGGCTGCTGTGGCAAACTGCCAGCACTGCAAACAGATAGAAAGGTGCTCCCACCCACTGCACACCAACATCTGGGGCTCTGGAAAAGTAGAACCAAGCACTGGAGAGTGAAGGGTCTTGAGCTTCTGGGCACCACAGGAGGCCACCTTCATAATGCTACTGATCTATACACCAGGAAGCTTAGCAGACCCATCTAATACAAAGGAAGAAACACAGAAACCCTGACAAAATGAGGAGGCAGAGGATTATGTCCTGACAAAACTACAGGACAAGACACCAGAAAGTGGGCTAAAAGAAACAGAGATCACCAAACTTCTTGATAAAGATTTCAAAGTAAAAGTCATATACATGCTCACTGATTTACAGAGAAATAGTCAAGATTTCAGAGAGGCCTTCCACAAAAAGACAGAAAAACTAAGAAAAAAGAGACACTCAGAGCTGATGAATACAGTATATGAAATGAAACATGCAATGGAGGGATTAAAGAATAGATTACTGCAAGTAGGTAGAGGAGACAACAAATGAGATGAAAATTAGAATATAGGAACAAAATGAAGCTGAGGAACAAAGAAAAAATTTATAGAAATGAAAGAATGATAAGAGAGCTATGTGACCAATACAAGCTAAGCCATATTTGAATAAAGGAGGAACCATAAGGAAGAGAGACAAAGGGATAGAAAGTCTCTTTGAGGAAACAATTGTTGAAAACTTTCCCAATCTGGGAAGGAAAAGACACCCAGGTCCTGGAAGCACAGAGAGCCCCTAACAAAAGGAGTCCCAGGAAGATAACGCCAAGACATTTAATAATTAAAATGGCAAAGATCAAGGATAAGGAGAGAATATTCAAAGTAGCCAGATAGAGAAAAAAGATTACTTATAAGGGAAACTCCATCAGGCTTTCAGCAGAAACCTTAAAGGCCAGAAGGGAGTGCCATGAAATATTTAATGTACTGAAACAAAAGGACCTTCAACAAGAATCCTCTACCCAGGAAGATTATCAATTTGAAGCAGGGATTAAGCAATTTCCAGATAAACAAAAGTTGAAGGAATTCATTACCACTAAGACAGCCTTACAGGATATGTTAAAGGGACTACTGCATATGGAAATGTTCCTAACCTACATAGTTTTCACCTGAGAAAATAAACCCATAGTAAAGGTAGTAGACTAACTAATTACCAAGGAAGTCTGAAATTAAAACAAAATAAGCAAAATCAACTATACACAAAATCAGTCAAGGGATACACAAAAAGTGCAGATTATGACATCCAATACATAAAGTATGAAGGAGGAAGATGAAGAAAAAAAAGTACTTCTAAATTGTGTCTGAAATAGAGCAATCAGCAACTTAGTTTAGACAGTTATACAGTAAAGAAGCTAACCATGGGCCTTTAGTAACCACAAAGCAAAAGTTTTCAACAACAGATACAAAAAAAATTTTTTAAGAAAAATTAATAATAAAACTAAGGAAAACCATCAAATAACAAGAGAAGAGTATAAGAGAGGAAGAAAGGAACAGAGAGGAGATACAAAAACAACCAGAAAACAATTAATAAAATGAAAATAAGGATATTCCTATCAATAATTACCTTAAATGTACATGAACTGAATGCACCAATCCAAGGACAAAGAGTGGCAGAATGGATAAGAAACAAGAGCCATCTATATGCTGTCTACAAGAGACTCATTTCAGACCCTAAGACATACAGACTAAAAGTAAAGGAATGGAAAAAGATATTTCATTAAAACAATATGTAGAAAAAAGGAGTAGCAGTACTTATATCAGACAAAGTAGATTGCAAAACAAAGAAAGTAACAAGAGAAAAAGAAGGACATTATATAATGATAAAGAGGTCAGTCCAACAAGAGGATATAACCATTATAAATATCTATGCACTCAACACAGGAACACTAAATACGTAAAACAAATACTAACAGAACGAAAGAGGGAAACAGATTCCAACACATTCATTTTAGGAGACTTTAACACACCACTTACATCAATAGACAGATCAACCAGACAGAAAATAAAGAAGGAAACAGAGGCACTCAACAATATATTAGACCAGATGGACTTAACAGGTATCTACAAAACACTCTACCCAAAATCAGCAGGATATACATTTTTTTCAAGTGTACATGAAATGTTCTCCAAAATAGATCACATACTAGACCACAAAAGAGCCTCACTAAATTCAAAAAGATTGAAATTGTATCAAGCAGCTTCTCAGACCACAATGGTGTGAAACTAGAAATTATACAAAGAAAACAAAAAAAAAACCTATAAACACATAGAGGCTAATCAACATGCTTCTGATTAATTAAGGGATCAATGAACAAATCAGAACAGAAATCATGCAACAGATGGGGACAAATGAAAACAGAAAAAGAATGTCTGAAATATATGGGACACCACAAAAGTGGTTCTAAGAGGGAAATACATAGCAATACAGGCTTACCTAAAGAAACAAGAACAATCCCAAATAAAGACTGTAAACTCACAATTTAAGAAACAAGAAAAAGAACAAATGAACCCCAAAGTTAGTAGAAGGAAGGATGTAATAAAGATCATAGCAGAAATCAATAAAATTGAGAGGAATAAAACAATAGAAAGGAAAAAAAAATCAATGAAACCAGGAGCTGGTTCTTTGAGAAAATAAACAAAATAGATAAACCTCTAGCTAGACTTATCAAGAAAAAAAAGAGTACACACATAAACAAAATAGAAAACAAAGTAGGAATAATCACAAAGGACACCAAAGAAGTACAAATAACTATTAGAGGAGACTTTGAAAAATTATATGCCAATAAACTGGAAAACCAAGAAGGGACAACTTTCTAGGAAAACATAACATTCCATGATTGATGCAATGAGAAACAGAAAATCTGAAAAGACCAATTACCAACAATGAAATCAAATTAGTAATCAAAACACTCCCAAAAATAAAAAATAAAAAATAAAAAATTCCAGTTCCACGTGGTTTCAGAGCTGAATTCTACCAAACAATTAAAGAAGAGCTAATACCCATCCTTCTTAAAGTATTCCAAAAGGTAGAAGGGGAGGGAATATTTCCAAACTCATTCTATGAGCCAGCATCACTCTAATACCAAACCAGACAAAGATACCACACACAAAAAAATTACAGACCAATATCCCTGATGAACACAGATGCAAAAATCCTCAACAAGTATTAGCAAACCAAATTCAAAGATACATCAAAAGGATCACCCATCATGACCAAGTGGGACTTATTCCAGGGAGGCAAGGATGGTATATATTTGTAAACCAATTCAGTATCACACACCACAGTAACAAAAAGGAGGACAAAACCACATGATCATCCCAATAGATGCTGAGAAAGCATTTGACAAAATTCAGTATTTATTCATCACAAAAACTCTCTCAACAAATAGGCACAGAGGGTACATACCTCAACATACTACGGCCATGTATGACAAACCCACAGCCAAAATCATACTTAACAACAAAAAGCTGAAAGTTTTTCCTCTAAGACTGGGAACAAGACAAGGATGTCCACTCTCACCACTTTTATTCAACATAGTACTGGAGGTCCTCAGCTATGGCAATCAGACAATAGAGATAAAAGGCATCCATACTGGTAAGGAAGAAGTTAAAACTGTCACTATCTGCAGATGACATGATATATATACATAGAAAACCTTAAAGACACTACCAAAGCACTATTAGAACTAATAACGGAATTCAGCAAAGTTGCAGGATACAAAATTAATACACAGAAATCTGTTACATTCCTATATACTAACAACAAACTAGCAGAAAGAGAAATCAGGAAAACAACTTCATTTACAATTGCATCAAAAAGAATAAAATACCTAAGAATAAACCTAACTAAAGAGGTGAAAGAGCTATATCCTGAAAACTGTAAGAGACTAGTAAGAGAAATTAAGGAAGACACCAATAAATGGAAATCTACTCTATGCTCATGGGTAGGAAGAATTAACATTGTCAAAACGGCCACCCTGCCCAAAGCAGTTCACAGATTCAATGCAATCACTTTCAAAATACGAGCAGCATTTTCCCACAAACTAAATCAAATAGTTCTAAAATTCATACAGAATCGCAAAAGACCCAAATAGTCAAAGCAATCCTGAGAAAGAATAACAAAGCTGAGGGGATTATGCTCCTTGACTTCAAACTGTACTACAAAGCTACAGTAGTTTAAAAAGTTTGGTACTGGCACAAGAACAGACCCACAGAATAATGGAACAGAACAGAGAATCCAGAAATTAACCCAAGCATATATGGTCAATTAATAAATGTAAAGCAGCATGAATATACAATGGGAAAAAGACAACCTCTTCAACAACTGTTATTGGCAAAACTGGACAGTTACATGTAAGAGAATGAAACTGGACTACTGTCTAACTCCATACACAAAAGTAAACACAAAATGGATCAAAGACCTTAATGTAAGTCATGAAACCACAAAACTCACAGAAGAAAACATAGGGAAAAATATCTTTAAAAAAATAAAAAATAAAATATCTTAAAAAAACTAAAGAGGCACAATAATTTTTAATCACATTATAAGCTGATCATGGGAATGGTATTGAGATATAGTCAATGATTCTGTAACGTAATTTACTACATAGACAGATGTAACCAAACCAGAGAGGGTGAGGATTTAATAATATGGGTAACTGTTGAACCACTGTGTTGTATATTTTGAAACCAATATAAGATTGTAGACCAAGGACACTTCAGTAAAAAAAATGATAGCTATTCGTGATGGTTAACTTTAATACACTATTACTATTGATCAATAGTCCACATAACAGCCCTGAAAATAAGGCTCAAAACATGAGGGAACTAACAAAACCCATGTCAGTAGAGACCAGACAGCCAACAGCATTTACATAGAAACACAATGGTTACATGAGTATATACACACCAACATACACTTCTGTCTTCCTTTTATTTGATGAAGATATATTTCCATGTGAAGAAATAAGAAAAAGATCACAATCTCTAAACCATCTTATATAATATACAGATCAATGTGAATGACAGAATCAGTGATGTAAAAGGGACCCTGGCCCACCTATCCCCACTGTGCTCCACCCCCATGGAACGATTCTTCCCTTATCACCCCCAGTCTTACTTATATCTGGGGGTGCATTCTCTTAATCTCATGCTATTCAGGGAGCAGGAAGGGCTACAAATACCTAGCGAGAAAAAAAAGGAACTGGTAGCCTTGTCTTCAACAAACTGGACTGTAAAGAGAAGAAGAGCAGCTATACATTTCCTGCTTTAAGAACTAATGTAACTGAGGAATAATCAACTTATTTATATTGTTACATTGATTATATAACTAAAAAAGAAAACTTAAAGTCTTACCACATCTGTGTTGTATGTTACATAGTGACATACTATTACTTTTTGTCTGATGGCTTTAGAGTTCTCATACTATTATATTAGGTCATAGTGCCGTGGTAATCAACAAAAGCTAGTGACTTCAAATGGTGTGTGGTTTATACTACTTGTAATTTTGGAAAAGTAAAAAGCTTTGAGGAAAGAAAGCCTTTTTTAAATGGAACCTACAAAAATACATAGTAATTGAAAATTACTTTTCTAAGGCAATGTTCATTCCCTCTATTTCTCTTTCCTTCTCCCCACCAAATACCATTTCCTACCCTACCCATATGTACTATTTTCATAAACCTCTTGGAAATATACTCAAGGAGCTGAAACACTAAGTCCCAAAACAGCAAAAGATCTCATAATATAAAAAAATCATTTAAAACATAATTTCAGTAACCAATGATTAAGTTCTCTGGTAATCACATTCTATGCATTCAGGATCTAGTGAGTTTCTTACTATCCTTAACTTAACCAGTCCTAACTAAGTTGCTGACCTACATGGATTGCTCATCCAATGAAACCTTTGGAGTAATCAAAATACTCCTTAGGAATTGCTTAGGCCAATGGCATTTTAAAGAGACGTACCCTAAGAGAATTCTCTATGACAAGATGTTTCTATAATAAAATACCCAAAAGCAGATCAGCATATCTACACAAGAAGAAATCCCTGTATGGTTAAAAAAAAAATCACAAAAATAAGCTGATTTAAAGGTACAAGAATATTCCATCAGTTTCTACATTCTGTGAGGTTATTCAGGTTAAAAACAGTAATAGTGGAAACAAGAATTTTACCTCAAGAATGGTAATATTGATGGCTGCTGCTGTTTCCCCTTCTTCTAAAATCAGAAAGCCAACTACTGAGACAAAGTCAGCATCCGGCTCGGCTAGGTTTCCTTCTGTTTGGTTCTTTAGACTCAACATCCCAGGAACTGTGGTATATGTGACATTAACTGCTCCTAATTGAATTGCATGGGAAAAGATTTTATATTTATTTAAACTTTTAAAATAAAAGTATCTCTCAGTATGAATTTCTCGACTTTGCTTAAAGCACCTGTAATAGCTTCTATTTGCCCCAGTTCCTCACCTATTCCTGTACCTTTGGCCTTTACCATGTAATGCCTCAGTGATGTCCACATGTGGACAGGGCACACTACCCTGCCTGCAGACTCTTATTTTGGCTGTGTGACTTGCCCTGGCTGACTTACAAGGTAAAAGCAATGATGTGCTAGTTCTAAGTCCAGGCCTCAGTGGACCTGCAGTGTGTTTGTTTTCTTGTGCCTTTACTGGTTCCAGAAGAGTGAGAGGCATATGGAGTAGATCCACCCATGGTCAAGCCCAGCCCACATTAATGGACCCATGAACAGCCTATTATTTGTTGCTGAGGTTTTATGATTGATTATTACATAGTATTTTGTGACAATAGAAAACCCCTTCAATCTTTCAAAAATAAGTAAGTTATAAAGTCCTGTCCTGAATTAATGCTATATTTTTCCCTGACCCTGATTAATTTTAGCAATGGCTTTTATCCACACAAGTAGAACATTAAAAAAATAAAAACTATCTGCCGGAAAACTCCATTTACTCAAGAGTAACACAAACCTAGAGATCCAAATTCTCTGTTGATGAAAAGTTGAATTGTTACATTAGACTCTTGCAGGAAAACAAATCTTGATGAAAGAGCAAAATTTAAAACTCCATGTGGTTCATCACTGGCTTCTACAGTCAGGGCAGCTGCATATCCTTGAGCATCAAGCAAAGCGATTCCTGCTGGCGGAACTCCTAAAAACGTCAGGGACCACAAAAATCAAACAGTGGTTTAGCATTAACTTCTAAATACTTAAAATATAACCCCACTCTCTAAAATGTATTAAAGCAACCAGAACGTGTTCTACTGTGTTCACTCCTCAAACAGAAATCTTCAGGTTGACAAACACAACCCACATTTTAGTTTTCTTCTTCTAGACAGCAAATCAGGAATTCTTTCCCTTGACTTATTATTGTCATTATATTGCTATACTGGACATCTCTTACAGAAGTTGAGTAGAAACTGAGGAAAGTACCCAGATAATTTGCTCAAAATGATTAAATTTAAATTATCCATATATCTGGTCCAAGCCCAAATCAGTCTGCTACTATAATTACAGAAAAATTCTTCCTTTGGAAATGTATTTTATTCCATAGGAAATTTTTTTTTTTTTTCTGAGTCCACAAAGGTATTTCTAGTCTGAGCTGATGTTTCTTGGCTCTAACATTTTTATGGGACAGATGGTATTTAAAGTGACTGTGGAGAAAGTGAAGGTTCCTATGGCCAGGATTCTCACCTGGCCCTGGTTGGCTAGCTCACCACACGTGTGGGCAATACATTTCTATTGACTCTACATAAAGAGCTTCACCCAGTGCTCTGGGCTGCACAGCTGCCGGAGAGCAGACTGGAGTGGAGGCAGCGCTGAGGACAGAGACTGAGACGGCGGCAGGGATGGAGAAGCCCGGAGGCAGAGGCCAGCTTGCTGCACGCAGACTTGCTCTGAGTGGACAGGATTCTAGCAACTGATCGGCTAACCGTGGGTATAAAGTTAGGTATAACCCTTTCACCCCAAGAACATTTTACTGTCATTTTTTCGGTCTAATTGAATCCATAGTGAAATTGTCCTGGGCTGAAATCCATTGGCAAGACAGTAACATTTTTTAAATGGCATACATCTAATTTTAAATATAAGATAGCAACTATTGTTTTATTTTCTTCAAAGCATACACAAAATTATATACTAGAAAAAAATATTTAAAATTGAATTGAATTACCTTGTGTCTTAACATCATACAAAATGACTTGGTATACTTCTTTCTCCTCAGGAATGTTGTCATCCAACAAATGCACAAATATTGTTCTATTCAATGATCCCTGTGTCAAACAGAGAAACATTCATCCTTCCATTGACATTGAACACAAAGTATCTCCAGCCTTTATTGGCCTTAGAGAGTGTACATTCAAATACACTTTCACTTAGAACTCTCTGGCTTAAAAAATAAGCAAATTCCATTGACTCATGGGAACCAGGCTTAAAGTAGATACGGAGGTTCTTGAATGCTGAGCTGATGAATGTAGATCTTATCCAATAAGTAATGAAGCACTATTGACAATGTAATGGGAAGCAGTAAGTTGGGGAGAATTCTATGGCAATAGTGAATGGGGAAAACTGGAGCATGGAAACAAAGACCAGTGTTGCAGGAAAACCAGGTGTGAGGAAAATGGAAGATCCTATGGCCAGAATCCTCCCATGACCCTAAACTACTTGCTGATGTTATTGGCCTACTGTTAGGCTAATACTTCCACACTACTAGGCAATAAGCTCTTTTTGACTGAATCACTATATAAGAAGTTCTTCCCAGTGCTCTGGGCAGAGGCAGAGACAGAGGTGGATTACAGACCTGCAGACTGCTGGATGCAGATGTGATTCAAGTGCCTGACCAACGCCAGGAAAATAATGCTGAGTATAAACCCTTTTACCCCAAGAATGTTCCATTGTCATTTCTCAGTCTCATAGAATCCACAGTGAACTTGCCCAGTGCTAAAACCCTCAGGCAAGACACCAGGTATCAGGAATCCAATTCAATACTCAAGGCAGAAAGTTACAGGGAGATGGCGTATTGTTGAGGCAGTGGAGTGGAAAGAACTAAGCATATTATCAAACAAGAATTCACACCAAGTAAGTGTGGAGAAAAGAGGAAGATGACAGAGTTACAAAGAAGTGGTGCTGATTTTGTATCCACACCTTTACATAGTTATTTCCCACCAATCACCTTCCTTCAAACAATCAGGAAGAGCCCCTAAATGGAATCTGAAAAATATAGTATGAACAGGACATTAAAATGACATTTGTTTTTAGAGCTATATTTGTTGTCATGCACTAAGAGCCCCAAAACAGTGAGGAATTAAGAGGGACAAGCTCTGTCATCAGAATGACATAGGTGACAGCAAAAGTGTGAGGCCAGGAGATAAGGCAGAGAGCTTGGCTCAAATACAAAGTCAACATTTTGTTTCCTTAATGATCTACCAAGTACATATGAAAAAACAAACCCACTCCTTAAGTCTTACAAATTCTTTAAGTAATGTTTTTCCTTTAGGTTTCTAAGCAAGAGGCTTTCCCATCAGCTTCTTTTAATCCTTATATTACATAATCAGAGTTTTCTCATTTTCCTCAAAATACATTGTTTTCTCTGGATATTTGTAGTAAATCTTCTATTTGCAGTATTACCTCAGGAAAGAAGAGTTGTCCAGTAAAGTTAGCAAAACTGACTTCTAGATTTTGCCCAGTAATTTTCCAGTTAACAGTAACATTTCCTCGACCTGGGGGTGTTCTTAGCACATGGAATTGCAAAATTTCTCCTGCAAGAGAAATGTACAGATTGATAAATGATTAATGGAAGATGACTTTAACATCTGAACTCAACAAACCCAAATCTCAAACATGCAACTATAAAAGCACCTTTTCCAAGAATATTATATGGGTCTTCTGTTTTGACTTTTCTGAAGCGTTATACACGCTTACTGTTTACTAACACAGGGATCCCACTTCTAAATACTTCCATTTAGTAGAACTTCAGGAAGTTCAGTATGTAGAAATTACAAAAGCACATGCTAAAATGGGAAACACAAACTTTCATACACTCCAAAACATGCACCAAAACATGAATGTTCTGTAAATTAAATATAATAAACTCCTCATGGCCAAAACTAGTAATGACACAAGTAAATTATTCCTTTATTTCTCAAAAGGATACAAATGCCTTACACTGATATGTAATGTGATTTTACACAATGCATGCATAAAAATGCTGGCAAATACCTGAAAATCACATTTTTAGAATTTTAACTTACATATACCATCAGTGATTTTGTTTTATAAAAAAAAATACAAAGGAAAGGTGTCATATCTTTACATCAAGCTCTGTAACTTTACCAAAGTTACAGTTATCTTTCCTGGACACCTGAGGTATTTTAGATACTTTCCATTTCTGGCTTTTCTCCTCACATAATACTTTGTATAATTGAAGAAAATCGTGAAAGTTGTTTATTTCCAGTTGCTGTAAGTGGAAAATAAGCTCCTAGGGAGTATTGCTGACTGCCATGTGGCTTGTTGAAAATATGCTCAATTCAAGTCTTCTATAGTGATGAACATACTATATAAAAATGATCTATATCATGAAAAGGTAATTATTATTATGAAAATGTGAATGAATGCTGTTTAAAAGGCTTTAAAAGAACACACCCTTAAATTTTGCAACAGACACACAGCTGAATCCATGTATGTTTACTGAAAAATATCACTTCTACTTAGTTATTCAAGTAAGAACTTCTGACACTTTTAAACAGAGTAGAAATAAAATATAAACACCATTTTTGTATTTTTTAAGCTACCATAATTTTTTATTTCTGAAGCTAATACAACTAAACAAGTATTTCTAATAGGATTCTTAAATTACTATGTATTGATTTAGAGATTATCTTAATTTCAATCAAGATGAATAAGATGAATAAAAAATGACTAAAATTTTTCATACTAAATTTAAGCACACATAGCTTTAGTACAATGAAATACTTTGGGAGAGTGGAGAATATAAGAAGGAAGAGCATCAGAAAGACTGGGCAATAGGTTTCCTCAAACACTTTAATGTTTAATGTATAAATTTTTCAGTGTTTCAGTATAAAAAAACATTTACTATTATATTAATAGACTACATCTTGGGACTTTTTTTGAAACACTTAAGGGACTGCTAATTAGGAATCAGATTATCCAAAGACTAGGATGTAGCTGAAAGACTGCACAACCAGCCATAACTGCCAGCATATCATTTTAAATTGCTCTATTTGTTTAATTCTTATGACAGAATATAGGAACTAGTATGAAACCCTAGAGTCTCTCTATTGCACAGCATGCATAATTTCTCACAGATCATCAGGTTTGTATTGAAAAACAAGGGTTTATTACCGAAATACATAAAGAGAGCCTTGGAGTTATTAAGCTGCGTCATCACCACTGGGTATGATGACACAATTAAAAAATGGTTTATACAGTCATGGTTTTTGCATTTTTATAAATCACAAACTCCAGTAATACTTCAAAAAGAAAGTTATAGAAGCTTGATCAAGTGCTAAAAATGCAATAAGAATACAGTGGCAAGAAGAAAAAAATGTAGGTCAATAAAGATCCATGTTGAAGGGGAACCTGTAATCATCATAATAAAAAAATGTTAATAAGATTACACAGAGATTTGGCAATAAATATACCATTATAAGGTAAAAAATAAAAATGAAATGCTAAAGGAGAGAAAAAATAAAATCCGACAAATTTACTGCAGGGAAGTCTAATACTTTATACCACCTTTGAAAACTTAACAAGTTGCCACATAACTTGAAATAAACAATTTGAAGCATGATGTGTGCATGCATGCACACACACACACACACACACATATATAAAGCATTCTTTAAATGCACTTTTGTAAGCCTATTGCAAATCATGTCAACAGCATGAATAGTGTGAAAATTTTCCTAATGAATAATCAAAATGGGGGTATTCACTTTGTATTTTTAAGGCAGACTTTCAGGGACCAGGTCCATTTAAAACGCCTCATGAGAAAAATTACCAGAAAGTTACCTTCTACCTGGATGAGGAGTCAAAGAACAATCACTGGAAATGTAAAACTCAGAAACAAGTCTTGTAAAAGTAGGGGGAAGGACAGCAGGAAGGTTCTAAAAAGGGTAGGTTATGATTTTCACATGACCTTTTACTAGGTCCTACACTGACTTCTAGTTTTTGCCCAGAACAAAAGCCTAAGAAGGGCCTTCACCTACTGAAGAATCTGACTACACTCCTAGAAGATCATCCTGATACGAAATCCACAACGTCCACCAGAAGTCAGTGATACATTTAACATTAAAGCAGAAGATCTATCATATAGGATCAAGGCCTAGTCTAAGGCAGATAAGGAACATGAATTTTACATTAGTCCTGTTTTTCTCCCAAAACAAGCCAGATTCATTATAAAAGATAAACATCAACTACAATATGTGTAAAAATAATGGAAAACTGAAATATAGGAAACATATTTTAATAGATACACGTATATACGTGGTCTACATGAACCATCCACATTAAGGGCCCTCTACAATAAATAGAAGATGATTTTAAACAATTACAGGAGTATGACTAATGTGCGACAAACTGTCAATCTGGACAATTTTAAAAAGTTAAGTGTTTCTAATACAGCAGTTCTATACTTTTCAAAAAGAATCAAATTTCTTGTTCAAATCTTTGCCTAAAAAAAACTGCATCCTGTCTCTGAGAAAAGGAAAATTTTTAAATCCATAGAACATGACATGATGATTACGATGCTGCTGAGCTGGGGGCCTGCATGAAATGTCTAACAGATTTATAAAGAGCACATTTATATATAAGTTTGCAACCGGAGTAAAAATCTATTGTCCTGTATTTCTAAATTCTGCCCATTCTATTTGAAAGAAAGTAGTATTTACTACTGTGCATCTATCTAATTGCTTTAGGACAAAAATGGACAATAGGATTCTATAGAATTCAGTACACTGTTAAACAAGATGACAATTCCTCCTCATGAACTGAAAATGTATTCTAGATTGTAGTCCACATTTTAAATCTAATCCCACAAATGAAACTCCAACACAGACCAAAAGCAATTCTCATTGTTAAAGGCCTACATGGCATGACTTTTTCAATCCTGTTTGTTTTGCAGTTATCTTTGAAAAATCACCATGAGGTTTTCATTAATTCACTTTGGTGAAACTTATGCACAACACTCATTTCTCTGGACAATTTTGTGATAACATACAGAGTATACACACAAAATTCTGAATTCTTAAAGTTCAACATGTTTTGAAAAAAAACTTAGACTCTAGGAAAAGGCTTGCAAAGAAGGGGAAAGAAAAATGGGTAAAAAATACAAATTGCTCCCTAATTTTTATTTAGAAAAAATAAAAATAAAAAAATATATAGGGAAGCATTCATGCAATCAATAAAAGCAATGTTTTATTTCCTGTACCGAACTCATGCTCATAGATTAACATGATAAAGCAAATTTTTTATGAAAAACATATGTGGACCATTATTTTTAATTACTAGTCCTTTTTCCTCTTTGCATCTCCTGAATGTTTAGCTGTTGGAAACTAAAGAGACCCAGAGTCTGTTTTCAGGTAAGATCATCCAGGTGAAAGCACCTGGCCAGTGCCTGCAGCTTCTGCAAGACCCGACAAGAGAGCCGGTTTCCACAGAGCCTGCAACCCACCACTACCATCCCCACCCAGACTCCCCAGGGGATGCACTGTCAAGACACTAACTGCTTTACGGTTAAGATCCCTTTAAATTCACCCTGGACATCCAGATTTTTTGTTTCCTTTAAAAGAATTTTCCATCATTTTTTCTGGAAGTCACACACCTAAGTCTAGCTCTAAGTCCTTCCTTAAGCCTAATCTTCACTGATCTGATTTATACCCTCCACACCACTAGTACTTTTAGTCTCTTCTTCCACATTATTTGCTTTCCTATATTTCTTCAACAAAAACAAAAATCCAAAATCCTCCTCTTTACCTGTATTCTCCAATTTTTCTCCTTTCCTTGTTCTCATAGCCTAAGCAGACAATCACTGAAGGCAGTGCTTCTTAAACTAACATAGTGAAAGACAACAGGTTTCTGCTTTGTTCTCTTTTATTTGCCCCGATCTATCATAAACTGACACTTCAGTAAAATACAATAAAATGAATGACTAAATGAGTTAAATAACAAAAGGAACATACAAGCCCATAAATATCACTTTTGGATATCACAGCAAAATGCACTTTTTATAAAGGTTTCTAAAAAGGTTATTTCAGCTTCTGACTTTGCCACAATCAGCAGCACTTTGTGGACTGGCTTCAGCTTGAGGGTCATACTTTCAAGAGCACTGTCCAAAGACCTCTACATCTTTCTGTCATCCTTAGATATTTGCTTCCCATCACAAGTTGTCCTTAAAGATTCTACAGTTACTACAGTTTCTTTCAGTCCATTAGGAAATCTAACCTCACTTGTTGTCCACATTAGTATAAGACACATCAACTTTCTTCTCCCGATAACTAATGAAAACACTCTTATCTTTGGCCTCTTTCCCACCTCTCTGGCAGAGCTTCTCTCTCTTCTCAGGTCTTTTTCCTTTCCCAGCACCTTAGTCTGCTGTTCCACAGGGCCCCATCCTCGACAACTGGCTGTTGTTCTTCCTCTAGCCACAAAGATTTTACTAGTTTTCCTGATTTCAACTATTATCCCTCAAAATCCAATTTCCATCTCTAACCTGAGATAAAGACAGGTTCTCCCACCAGTTTTCTTCTCTCACATAGATACTGCCACTCAAATTCATTATTCTTCCAACCCGACTTCCCTGAAGTATTTCCCAGTTCTTGCACTGTCCCTTTTTTCAGCAGATACAAGGTCAAACAAAACAAAGTCTCTTCTCATAAACTGCCCAAAAGCATGTGCTTTGGGTTCAGAAAGCACTGGCTTTACACTCAACCATGAATAACTGTGGGCTAGCTAGTCTAAAATTCAGTTTCCTTATGTGAAAATCTGGTGTTTAATGTTATACTCACTTCACCAAGTTAAGTGAAATAATGGATGTGAAATGTCTGGCACATAGAAAACACTCAATAAATGTTTTTGTTCTTGTCATTATTAACTTTTCCTTCAGTTGAGTTTTTACTTGTAATATGTTACGAATAATTTTTTGAGAGCTGACAATCTGTCTTTAGATTGGATTTACAGCAATCTATTAATCACTTCTATTCACTACTTCCATGACACCATGAGATTCTAAAGCATTAACAAAAGGGAAGAGTATTGAAAAATGATTCAGACATTTGAAATGGTAGGTAAATAATCTTGCAAGCAGGTGAAAGGTAATGCACACTAAAATATATTTAGTTTCTAGCACAGGACCTAACATGGCCTTGTCCAGTCACTTAATCTTTCTGTCTCAATTTTCCCGTCTGTAATATAGAAGTTCAAATGCATGATACATATACTTTTCATTTCTTGTCTTTTTGGGCACAAATCTTTTTTAAATTTCTAACTACAAACTATAGGGAAACATAGGCTATAAATACCAGCTTTATCTGAAAGTCTTATTCAAAGTCAAAAAACACTGCTCTGTTTTAAACAAAAACTGGCTTATATATGCAAAGTCCTACATACAATACAAATATAAAAGAGTCAAAAAAATTATTGTTATTAAGAAAAAGAAATGGATATTTTATAATTTTTACTAGTTTGGCACTTCATTCATAAAACGTATGAACACAATATAAAGTTCAGGCCAAAATATTCTCCGATTACACACTGCTATTTGTTTTGAACAGGGAGCAAGTTTTCACTGCTTAGTATCTATAGCTATGACTGAGCACATGCACACTGCCAGGAACTATGCTAAGCACTTTCCATTTATTAGCTCATTTAATCCTCAGAACCTTATGGAGTAAATATTATTTCCCATCATTTAACAGATGAGAAAGACGAGCATCTCAGATCTGACTAAACTCCTTAAAAATCACACCAGTGGGGGTGGCAAGCTAGAACACAGCACCAATTTGTAAGACTCCTAAATATAGGTAGGACAGTTCACTCAATAGCCCTCCCCCAAGTCAGTTCCATGCACATTCACACACACAGCTCTGCAAAATAATGAAATGATAAAAAAAACATTGGAGACTTTAGAAGATTACATAACAAAAATGACGTCCACAGAAAAGAGAACAACCGTGCCCAACAAGAAAAGGAACCCACCTTCATGCCCTATGACAGATCTGGAACCTGTCTGAAAGCCGACAATTCCTGCCACATTGTCATTGGCCACAATGTCCACTCGGACAGTGTCAGCACTGGGCAAAATCCTACTTCCACCTTCAGTGTGCACCAGACTGACTAGGATGCTTTCATTGTCCTCGGGCTCCGAATCGTCCAGGATGGTTAAAATGGCTGTCCTTTTGGTTTCCCCTATTAAAAAAATAAATGGAATCAAAGCCAAAGTAATAAAATCACCAATATAGAGAATTCTCAAAAACCCCAAATTACTTTGATTTTTAAAAGTTAAGTGAAAGTATGTAAGGGAATTATGATAGTTCAGTATAAGAAGCAATATTAGTGCCAGTACAAGCAAATGTTGTATGTTAATCTGTATATCCTTCCACATATGAAACACTATATTTTTATTAATATAGACAGATTATGGGGAATATTTTAAATTACAGAAAAATTAAAGGGAAGAATTATTTCAAAGAATCATGGTTTTATTCCTGGTCTTCACCCAAGAACAATGACCTAGCTAGGGAAATAGCTTCTGAAGCAACTTCTGTCTAGAAACAGCTCCCTCTAGAGGTCTCAGTCTCACTCTGAAATTACTATGTTTCACTCTGGAATTACCGTTTTAAGATCCAGTAGACAAGTCGGGATAATCTTTTATGAAAGCAGTTTTTAAGTATAAATAGTATGGACTTTGGTGACTTCATTCATATTAAATTAAGCCTACTGATACATCCGTTTATAATACTGCTCTTACATTTAAATGGGATCATTATTGTAAATCTTCATGAGCAAAATAATTTTTTCCAGTAGGTAACCAAGTCAGTAACTCCCTGAAAGGACAGGAACACTTAGGGAATGGGGACCAAAAGGGCAACAGAAAAGGGATGGCAGAATCTGAGTGGAAAAACGAGCCTGAATGAGAAGAGTCTTTTGGTAACTAAATGAGATGACAGCATCAAATACCAGTCTCCGGGATATTGTGCAATGAGGAGGCAGAAGAGGAATTCAAAGGGATGAGTAACAGCAACAAGGGCCAAATAGTCTACTTTTGCAATCTAGGACCCTACTAGTATACACAGAACCCCTGAGCACCCCTAAACCTACTACTGTTTCTGCTGTTCAGCCTATGGGATCCCACAACTAGTTCTTTGCCACCTTCTGAAAAGAAGATGAAAACAGAAAAGGCAGGAAAAAGGAAAAAGGGGATATGTATATATGTTCTCTCTCTCATGACCCTGGTGCATTTCATCAATTCACAGAAACTAGAGATTATCCAAGAATTGGTTAGCCATGTAAAATATAGTCCAAGGATAAAATTCAAGGTAATACTAATTTGTATAATGCTACTACTTTATATGATAACTTTCTTTGTAGTTACTAAAGCCACTGGAAAACCTAACTTGAATTTTTCATCTCAACTCTCTCCTAAATTTTCATCATTTCCTTTGAAATAGGGAGAAATGTTACCAATTAACAACCTGTACTACCCTGGCTCTATCAAACATATCATATTCCATTATTCCCAAAGTCTCCTAGTAGGAAATAACTTTATAGAAATGTTTTATACTATTTTAAAGTTTCATTCTAAAACATAATGCTCATTAGATGTTTCAAAAAGTATACTTTATCATGATCAACAATTACTGTTTCCAGAAAAGTATATGCAAAAAAATTATAAAGATACAATGAATTGTTCTGTGATACAGAATTATGAGTAACATTTCCTTAATTTTGTCTATCATGAAGTTTTTGTGAGTATATATGACTTTCAATCAGAAAAACACTACATTTAAAAAAGTGTATGGAATCTGTTTTTGCTCAAATGAGGATTTAAACAATGATCTCAATAAGGATAACTTTCCCCCACCTAAAAAAAAAAAAAAAGATTTTAAACATATTAGCTTTCCAAATTTTCCAAATATATCAGATTCAACCACTCCTGGAAAAGAATCAGTGATTTTGACCCTAATTTGTTGGCTGAGTTATCTACAATTATTTTGCTCATGAAAATTTACAATAATGATCCCATTTAAATGTAAGAGCAGTATTATAAACGGATGTATCAGTAGGCTTAATTTAATATGAATGAAGTCACCGAAGTCCATACTATTTATACTTACAAACTGCTTTCATAAAAGATTATCCCGACTTGTCTACTGCATCTTAAAAGTATTCCCAGTTAATACTCATTTCTCTACCAATACTTCTTACGCACATTTTTGGTTGTAGATCCATGGCTCATACTTGTAATTCCCCTTACAAGATCAGAATTTGCCTTAGAGTTGCCTGTGTATTTCCTTAAAAGCACTGCTATCACATAAAATTCATAAATTCCCTGAAAATTTTCATGTCTTAATAACTAAAAAGATACATATGTAGGACCATCTCAGCCTAAATGATTTGTCAAGCATTAACAAACCAAGTTCTATTTTTTCAAAAATCATACTGTATTTTTACATATTAGCAAAAATGTACAAAGTAAGGATTCTTATGTGCATTATCATAAAAACTGACGATAATGGCTTCACCAGGGGGAACTAAAATCCATTTAGATCCATCACTCACCTTCAGCAAAAGTCAGAATGTCTCCAGCACCTACAAAATCTAAACCTTCAACAGCAGTCCCACCAACTACGCGCCATTCGACTGTCACCTGACCTAAACTGCCTCCTGTCCTGTGAATCACCAGCTCCACTGAGGTTTGGGGCTGCTCCTGAACTTCGACATGTAAGCCATCTTCTGAAGTATTGGGACCAACACCATAGATCACAAACTCTCCGAAGGCATCACCATTTAATGCTATGACAACAGTGGAAGTGTTTGGCTGCCCTATGGTTGGTTGGTTTTTAGAACTGGCTGTGACGTTCATGAGGTGAACTTCAAGGAGAGAAATTAAGAAACTTTCATCCATCTCTGGTAAATCATCAGGAAGAATAGAAACTGTGAGGTTTGCAAATTCATCGCCTTCCAGCATTGTGGCCCACTGCCTTGTCACAGGCTCATAGTCACTACCAGCCACAGCCAGACCACTAAAAACAGATGCTACCCTTGTCATGTTTTTCCTGTAGGTCCAGAAGTCTGAGTTGTTAACAACTGGGCTGATCCATGACATCATCCAAAAACACTGGGGGCCCCCAGACGTGTTGAAAAATGAAAACGCTGAGCATGCATGTTCTCTGAGGCACCAAGTAGCACAGGTATACTGGGGCTCCCCCACTGCAGAGACATTCACCCAAGTTCTCCAGAGGGGGTCAGGCACCCCTCGAACTGGCAGTTCATAGTAGGACAGTAAATCTTGACCCTGCTCAACTGCAAGGGCCACCGCATCGATATCGGAAGTGCTGTAGAACAACAAGAGCCGACCAAAGTGCCCTCCGCTAAAACGTGGGGTGACAATTAAAAGACAGGTTAGGCACTTAGAGCAATCTGTGAATGATATATGGAGATGTGAAATGCTGACTGTGGTTTTCATGTTTTTAAAAATATATAAAGTACTAGTATAAACATAACTATGGTTCTTAATTACATTTGTCATTCAACAATTGTTTTCTCATATAAGGAAAGCTTGTTAGTCTTTGAGCAAATATTTATTTTTAACCAGTTATGAGAGTACCTTGCAAAATATGCAAATCATGTCCATTTCACATTTATCAAACAGAATTAGGAAATGAGTTTTCAGTACTCAATTTTACTGAAACAAAGTAATAATGTTAACAGCATGAGTACATTTTAAAGAAATGTATTTGCCACAAGTTCCCAAGACCCCATTTCTGAAGGAGCTCAGTGAACTGTATGCTACCTCATGAAAGAAACGCAGAAAAAAAAGAACCTGAGAATCAACTTCATATAGCACCTAAGTATTAATTTAGAAGCTTCGTGCAATTAAGCTCTAATTCAAACAAATCATAGATTAAAGCAATAACTTTCTGAGATTAGAAACCCAAAGATGTATAATCTATTATCCATTTCACTAATAGGCATGATAAATATAATGGGTACTATTAATAGGCATAATTCAATTAACAAATTATAATAAGCTATTTAAAAAATCTGAATTATATAGCCACCACCAAACTTAAATTATTTAGCTCCACAAGAGATCCTTCCCCCCACCCCACAATTCCCACCACCCCACAGATGCAGTAGTTATCTCATATACCTTCGTCTGACAGTTATGTTAGCACAGGAACTTCGCTCCAAAGGCTCTTGAACGTGATACACTGACTGAACAAAGGCTACTGTACCATAAGGATTATCATTGGCAGGAATAATAATATTTGCCACTCGCTCTAACCCAATAGTACCTCCACCAGAGGCATCAGTTAGTAGCACTTGGATTACCTAAAAATACAGTGAAAACTTCCTTAACAGAATCCCAGTTCTGAAATTACTGCAAGAACAATACAAGAAAAAAAATCAAATATACAATCCATACAAGTATAATTATGAAATGGAATGTAATATAAATAGACTCAAAGAAACCCGTTCATTACATTTACAAACCCAACATGTAACAGAATAATCCACGTTAATTTTTAATAATACAGCATATTATACATAAGACATATAGGCTGTAATTTACTTAATATGCAGTTATATAATCTTGTGAATCAATTTTAAGATACTTATTTATGTTTATCATTTCAAGAATAAACATTTATGTCTTATAACTTTTCTATTTAGGGAATATATTGCATACATATTTTATGAATAGTTAATCTATGATGTTTTATTCCCCACATTATCGTAAATGGAAATTCTCTGACAAAATTTAAAACCAAATCATCATATCATCATGCCACCTAAATGTAGAGAGAAGCAAGGGAAATGTT
Organism: Manis pentadactyla; assembly: GCF_030020395.1. Lineage (NCBI taxonomy): Eukaryota > Metazoa > Chordata > Mammalia > Pholidota > Manidae > Manis > Manis pentadactyla. Next base: position 70,524,546 of record NC_080020.1, read on the forward strand.
TTATGTGTATTAACTAATATCTAATATTTTAGAAGTGAATAATGACACAATTAGCATTGAAATGAAATTTGATACTATTGAAGAATAAATGCTATTAGAAGTAATTTTATGAGATTGAGACTTGAACAATACTTGAATTTCATAAAATTATCTGCAGCCAATATACGTTAGTGATGAACTGGCTTTCCCACTGAGCCTTTATTTGCCACCTTGCTTCTTCACCATAAAAAATAAATATTGGCAGATAAATCTAGCATGCTGCCATGTGGTAAATTCTCAACACTCTCGAAGAACAAATGAATGAAAAAGTGGAAACCTGAAACCTATACTTAAATAATTAAGATTGGCCCACACTCACGCCAATAGGGAATATGAATACAAACATATTAAGGGTTTATATGTAACAATGTAGCAAAAATTATGAAAGATATATATTAATCATTTAATGAAAATGTTGAAAATACAATGTAGTTGTGAAAAACAACTTTCACTAGTAAACTGGTATGTGTACGAGACCTATTCCCAGAATATTCTTATCTTTGTTATCTGCAAGGATGACTCTCAAACTACCATATTTTGAACTTTCTCCCAGAAAAAAAATTTGACATCCTATATAAATGACACAATAACAGCTATCTGTTCTAGTCCTATAAGACAAGGTATGATTTATAGTGTCATTCTATACTAGCCATTCCTCTCACCTCTTCAATCTCCGGAACGTCGTCAGCCAGGACCTCTAACAACAAGGTTTGAATGGTTTCCCCAGGGGCAAAGGTCACATTACCTGAGACAACTCGCAGGTCGCCAGTAGCAAGCTGTCCATTAATGGTGGCAACCCACAGAACAGTAACATTGCCAAGTGTCCCAGAATTTCGAATTATTGGCAGGTTTACCTTCACTGAGTTAAACTCAGGTTCCTCTACAGTAAGTTTAGTAATCTGAAAACCTGAAGGGCAGAGCAGAGTTAATTGCAAATACAAAGTGAAACATAGAGCTAACCAAATACTACCCTAGAGTTGACTTTTTTTTCCCCTCTGTAAGCAATCTAAATAGCTAAACCTCACAAAAATCAGAGTAATATGCAGTGATATGAATTGGTCAGGCCTACCAAAACTTTCAAACTATCCTTCATTATGACAGAAGCAGAAACCAAATCTCAGATACCCACAGGGGTCAGGCATATATAGACCAGTTATAAGCTAAGCAAGTCTAGTGATTTCTGTGGCTAAATGCACAGTGCAAGCCTGGCTTCAAAGAGGCAGCTGTTGTTTTGCTCCTATGGTTGATGCTGTACAGGAAAGAGGTCTTAATGTTGCCAGATTTTCCTACTTATCAAGAAATCTCAGAAATACAGATTTTTGTGTCAATTTCTACAAATTAAATTAATTTTTAAAGACATGTCTAAGATTCACTAAACCTATCTAGGAACTAGATATGACCTAAAAGCCTGAAAGTTCATGACTTCCGCATTTATGCTAGGAGATTGGTTTTTCTCTTTTAATAACCATTAACCACTGCTCATGAGTGTGCATCAGTATCCTATATATCAGTAACAGCACATTAAAAAGGAAACATGAACAGACCCATAGATCAGTGGAACAGACTAGAGAGCCCAGATATTAACCCAAGCATATATGGTCAATTAATACACGATAAAGGAGCCATGGATATACAATGGGGAAATGACAGACTCTTCAACAGCAGGTGTTGGCAAAACTGGACAGCTACATGCAAGAGAAATGAAACTGGATTACTGCCTTACCCCATACACAAAAGTAAACTTGAAATTGATCAAAGACCTGAATGTAAGTCATGAAACCATAAAACTTGTAGAAGAAAACATAGGCAAAAATATCTTAAATATAAACATGAGCAACTTTTTCCTGAACGCATTTCCTCAGGCAAGGGAAACAAAATAAAAATGAACAAAAGGGACTGCATTGTGCTAAAAAGCCTCTGTACAGCACAGGACACCATTAGCAGAAGAAAAAGACATCCTACAGTATGGGAGAATATATGTGTAAATGACATATCTGACAAGGGGTTAACATCCAAAATATATAAAGAACTCACATGCCTCAACACCCAAAAAGCAAATAACCTTATTAAAAAATGGGCAGAGGATGTGAACAGATAATTCTCCAAAGAAGAATTTCAGATGGCCAACAGGCACATGAAAAGATGCTCCTCATCGCTAATTATCAGGGAAATGCAAATTAAAACCACAATGAGATATCATCTCACACCAGTTAGGATGGCCAACATCCAAAAGACAAGGAACAACAAATGCTGGCAAGGATGAGGAGAAAGGAGAACCCTCCTACACTGCTGTTGGGAATGTAAAATAGTTCAACCATTGTGGAATGCAGTATGGAGGTTCCTCAAAAAACTAAAATAGAAATATCATTTGACCCAGGAATTCCACTCCTAGGAATTTACCCTAAGAATGCAGGAGCCCAGTTTAAAAAAGACATATGCACCCCTATGTTTATCGCAGCACTATTTACAATAGCCAAGAAATGAAAACAACCTAAGTGTCCATTTGTAAATGAATGGATAAAGAAGATATGGTACATATACACAATGGAATATTATTCAGCTATAAGAAGAAAACAAATCCTGCCATTTACAACAACATGGATGGAGCTAGAGAGTATTATGCTCAGTGAAATAAGCCAGGTGGAGAAAGACAAGTACCAAATGATTTCACTTATCTGTGGAGCATAAGAACAAAGCAAAAACTGAAGGACCAAAACAGCAGCTGACTCACAGAACCCAAGAATGGACTAACAGTTGCCAAAGGAAAATGGACTAGGAAGGGTGGGTGGGAAGAGAGGAAGGAGGGGAATAAGGGGCCTTACAATTAGCACACATAACATAGGGGGGCGGGCATGGGGAAGGCAGTATAGCACAGAGAAGACAAGCAGTGACTCTATAGCATCTTAATACACTGATGGACAGTGACTGTAATGGGGAATGTGGTGGGGACTTGATAATGGGGAGAATCTAATAACCACAATGTTGCTCCTGTGATTGTATATTAATGATACCAAAATAAAAAAGTTAATCAGGAAAAAAAAAAAGGAAACAAGATTAAATTAATCTTGAGCCTCTAAAAATAAAGAAATGTATGATCTACACAGCCAAGTAAAAGAGACAAAAACTAGTTTGGTTACCGAATAATCCATAGGGGTCATCAGAGGCCTCAATAATAATAATCGCCTCTGTTAATACCCCTACTTTGGCTCCACCTGTTGTTTCATTCAGCAGTAGCACAAGAAAAGATTCTTCCAGCTCAGGGTAGATGTCATTAATGATATATATTGGCACAGCTTTACTGATCTCTCCTTCTAGCAAGACCACATCCGATGAAGCTATACTATAATCTTCACCTATAAAGACAAAAAGTTAACTGCTAAGACTTATCCAAAATATGATAGTAACATTCCATACACTAGGGAAACACTAATTTCAAATTAGTATCAAAGACAGTATCAAATTTCATGGATATATTTGGACAGGCTTTTTGAGGATATTGACTACACTTATTTTAAATAATATTTCACTTTTCTTGCTGATAAAAATGGGTTTGATATCACAGAATAATGAAAAAGACATCCAAAGGGTGTTCAAGTTCACTCTTTCATTTTTAGAAAGATATAAATATGTGTGTGTATATATATATATATATATACACACGCATATATACAATTTGTTCTACTTGCCATATAGAGATAAATATAGGGGCAGGGAGAGAGACAGAGATAAGGATAGGGACAGAGACAGGGATACAGGTATGGATATAGACATAGATATAGAAAGTGATTCATTACCATAAAATAAACCTTTATCTACAAAAGAAAAATGTATATAATGCTTTAAAGACAAAAAATAAAATTAGAATTCTGATCTCACTGGAGAGATAAATCATACTGTTATACAGATTTGGGCATGTCCACCATCATCAATGTTATAGCTGGAAACTATGGACTTCCCTACAAAGTTCGACTAATAGCTCCTATTGCATACTGCTCAGAGTGGCAGGAGCTTTGCTCCTGGTCAAACAGTGGGCAGGGAAAGGAGGGAGAAGAGGCTTCCTATGGAGCCTGAGGGCTAATTTCCTACAACTCTGATTCGTCCTCCCCATCTGTCAGCATGTAAGGCCCCCAACAGACAGTCAGGCATTCCTGGGCTACCCACCCCAAATGTGTGTACATGTGCACATGAACACATATACACACACACACAAACACATCCCACTCAGGGACTAGGTGAGCCTGGTTTACTATCTTTTCAAGCAAGTATCATATCCAGACGACTTATTTTAAAAAATCAAGCATGCCATCACATTCTTTCACACTTGTGTTCCTTTGAGTATATTGAAAGATTCTAAGTGAACAGCTTTTAGGCAAACCTCCTAGACGCTGTAACTGCATCATCAAAGGCTCAAAGGCGGTAGTCTCCTGATGTTTGCATTTGGCAATGAAATTATACTGCTTATGCATAAAACAGTTAATGCTAACCATTATCTTTTCCATGTTCTTCATAAATAAACTACCAGACAAGATAATGGGTTAAGAGACAAGACCGTTGCCAAGCACAGCAATCATATGTCTGTGCATTTAATCCTGCATTCCACAGTATCATTTACACATGAATCTCTTTAAAAAAAAAGAGTACACCCAGAGAAAATTGAACAATGCTTTCTTTAGTTTACCTTTCATGGGTTTTATGCATATTCTGGTCATCACAGCTTTAAAGTTCATATACAATTCTGCCAACAGTTTTCACAAACTCTACAAAATCACTGTCACAGATATATGAGAAAAGCTCTAGGTTTGGGCCTTACAAAGGAGGCAAGAGTATTATTGTTCTCCAGGTGATTTTTCTAACTACATCTTTGAATGGCTTTGTTAATGAGAGATAGGATTTCCTTCTAAAACACTTCACCGCTCCTCAGCTCTTTTCTCACCAGCTACTGCAGTCACTGGCACGGCTTTAAACTTCACAGAAACATCTGCAAATGCTCCCCCTGCTCTGGTCACATTGATAATGGGCCCAACATGATTTTCTGCCACTCGA